>NC_141544.1:20355274-21580274 GCF_021556685.1 Rattus norvegicus | reverse complement strand
TGGAAACAGAAATTAAACAGAGATGTAGACAGACTAAGAGAAGTCATGAGCCAAATGGACCTAACGGTTATTTATAGAACATTCTATCCTAAAGCAAAAGGGTATACCTTCTTCTCAGATCCTCATGGTACTTTCAACAAAATTGACCATATAATTGGTCAAAAAACGGGCCTCAACAGGTACAGAAAGATAGAAATTATCCCATGCGTGCTATCGGACCACCACGGCCTAAAACTGGTCTTCAATAACAATCAAGGAAGAATGTCCGCATATACTTGGAAATTGAACAATTTTCTACTCAATGAGAACCTGGTCAAGGAAGAAATAAAGAAAGAAATTAAAAACTTTTTAGAATTTAATGAAAATGAAGGTACAACATACCCAAACTTATGGGACTCAATGAAAGCTGTGCTAAGAGGAAAACTCATAGCGCTGAGTGCCTGCAGAAAGAAACAGGAAAGAGCATATGTCAGCAGCTTGACAGCACACCTAAAAGCTCTAGAACAAAAAGAAGCAAATACACCCAGGAGGAGCAGAAGGCAGGAAATAATCAAACTCAGAGCTGAAATCAACCAAGTAGAAACAAAAAGGACCATAGAAAGAATCAACAGAACCAAAAGTTGGTTCTTTGAGAAAATCAACAAGATAGATAAACCCTTAGTCAGACTAACGAGAGGACACAGAGAGTGTGTCCAAATTAACAAAATCAGAATTGAAAAGGGAGACATAACAACAGATTCAGAGGAAATTCAAAAAATCATCAGATCTTACTACAAAAACCTATATTCAACAAAACTTGAAAATCTTCAGGAAATGGACAATTTCCTAGACAGATACCAGGTACCGAAGTTAAATCAGGAACAGATAAACCAGTTAAACAACCCCATAACTCCTAAGGAAATAGAAGCAGTCATTAAAGGTCTCCCAACCAAAAAGAGCCCAGGTCCAGACGGGTTTAGTGCAGAATTCTATCAAACCTTCCTAGAAGACCTCATACCAATATTATCCAAACTATTCCACAAAATTGAAACAGATGGATCACTACCGAATACCTTCTACGAAGCCACAATTACTCTTATACCTAAACCACACAAAGACACAACAAAGAAAGGGAACTTCAGACCAATTTCCCTTATGAATATCGACGCAAAAATACTCAACAAAATTCTGGCAAACCGAATCCAAGAGCACATCAAAACAATCATCCACCATGATCAAGTAGGCTTCATCCCAGGCATGCAGGGATGGTTTAATATACGGAAAACCATCAACGTGATCCATTATATAAACAAAGTGAAAGAACAAAACCACATGATCATTTCATTAGATGCTGAAAAGCATTTGACAAAATTCAACACCCCTTCATGATAAAAGTCCTGGAAATAATAGGAATTCAAGGCCCATACCTGAACATGGTAAAAGCCATATACAGCAAACCAGTTGCTAACATTAAACTAAATGGAGAGAAACTTGAAGCAATCCCACTAAAATCAGGGACTAGACAAGGCTGCCCACTCTCTCCCTACCTATTAAAAATAGTTCTTGAAGTTCTAGCCAGAGCAATCAGACAACAAAAGGAGGTCAAGGGGATACAGATCGGAAAAGAAGAAGTCAAAATATCACTATTTGCAGATGATATGATAGTATATTTAAGTGATCCCAAAAGTTCCACCAGAGAACTACTAAAGCTGATAAACAACTTCAGCAAAGTGGCTGGGTATAAAATTAACTCAAATAAATCAGTTGCCTTCCTCTATACAAAAGAGAAACAAGCCAAGAAAGAAATTAGGGAAATGACACCCTTCATAATAGACCCAAATAATATAAAGTACCTCGGAATGACATTAACAAAGCAAGTAAAAGATCTGTACAATAAGAACTTCAAGACACTGAAGAAGGAAATTGAAGAAGACCTCAGAAGATGGAAAGATCTCCCATGCTCATGGATTGGCAGGATTAATGTAGTAAAAATGGCCATTTTACCAAAAGCAATCTACAGATTCAATGCAATCCCCATCAAAATACCAATCCAATTCTTCAAAGAGTTAGACAGAACAATTTGCAAATTCATCTGGAATAACAAAAAACCCAGGATAGCTAAAGCTATCCTCAACAATGAAAGGACTTCAGGGGGAATCACTATCCCTGAACTCAAGCAGTATTACAGAGCAATAGTGATAAAAACTGCATGGTATTGGTACAGAGACAGACAGATAGACCAATGGAATAGAATTGAAGACCCAGAAATGAACCCACACACATATGGTCACTTGATTTTTGACAAAGGAGCCAAAACCATCCAATGGAAAAAAGATAGCATTTTCAGCAAATGGTGCTGGTTCAACTGGAGGGCAACATGTAGAAGAATGCAGATCGATCCATGCTTATCACCCTGTACAAAGCTTAAGTCCAAGTGGATCAAGGACCTCCACATCAAAGCAGACACACTCAAACTAATAGAAGAAAAACTAGGGAAGCATCTGGAACACATGGGCACTGGAAAAAATTTCCTGAACAAAACACCAATGGCTTACGCTCTAAGATCAAGAATTGCCAAATGGGATCTCATAAAACTGCAAAGCTTCTGTAAGGCAAAGGATACTGTGGTTAGGACAAAACGGCAACCAACAGATTGGGAAAAGATCTTTACCAATCCTACAACAGATAGAGGCCTTATATCCAAAATATACAAAGAACTCAAGAAGTTAGACCACAGGGAAACAAATAACCCTATTAAAAAATTGGGTTCAGAGCTAAACAAAGAATTCACAGCTGAGGAATGCCGAATGGCTGAGAAACACCTAAAGAAATGTTCAACATCTTTAGTCATAAGGAAAATGCAAATCAAAACAACCCTGAGATTTCACCTCACACCAGTGAGAATGGCTAAGATCAAAAACTCAGGGGACAACAGATGCTGGCGAGGATGTGGAGAAAGAGGAACACTCCTCCATTGTTGGTGGGATTGCAAACTGGTACAACCAATCTGGAAGCCAGTCTGGAGGATCCTCAGAAAATTGGACATTGAACTGCCTGAGGATCCAGCTATACCTCTCTTGGGCATATACCCAAAAGATGCCCCAACATATAAAAAAGACACGTGCTCCACTATGTTCATCGCAGCCTTATGTATAATAGCCAGAAGCTGGAAAGAACCCAGATGCCCTTCAACAGAGGAATGGATACAGAAAATGTGGTACATCTACACAATGGAATATTACTCAGCTATCAAAAACAACGACTTTATGAAATTCGTAGGCAAATGGCTGGAACTGGAAAATATCATCCTGAGTGAGCTAACCCAAACACAGAAAGACATACATGGTATGCACTCACTGATAATTGGCTATTAGCCCAAATGCTTGAATTACTCTAAATGCCTAGAACAAATGAAACTCTAGACAGATGATCAAAATGTGAATGGTTCACTCCTTCTTTAAAAGGGGAACAAGAATACCCTTGGCAGGGAAGAGAGAGGCAAAGATTAAAACAGAGACTGAGGGAACACCCATTCAGAGTCTGCCCCACATGTGGTCCATGCATATACAGCCATCCAATTAGACAAGATGGATGAAGCAAAGAAGTGCAGACCGACAGGAGCCGGATGTAGATCGCTCCTGAGAGACACAGCCAGAATACAGCAAATACAGAGGCGAATACCAGCAGCAAACCACTGAACTGAGAATAGGACCCCCGTTGAAGGAATCAGAGAAAGAACTGGAAGAGCTTGAAGGGGCTCGAGACCCCATATGTACAACAATGCCAAGCAACCAGAGCTTCCAGGGACTAAGCCACTACCTAAAGAGTATACATGGACTGACCCTGGACTCTGACCTCATAGGTAACAATGAATATCCTAGTAAGAGCATCAGTGGAAGGGGAAGCCCTGGGTCCTGCTAAGACTGAACCTCCAATGAACTAGACTGTCGGGGGGAGGGGGACAATGGGGGGAGGGTGGGGAAGGGAACACCGATAAGAAAGGGGAGGGGGGAGGGGGATGTTTGCCCGGAAACTGGGAAAGGGAATAACACTCTAAATGTATATAAGAAATACTCAAGTTAATAATAAAAAAAAAAGAAAGGTTTTAGTAAGATAGCAGAATGAGAGAGAACAGTAAAATTCATTATGTAAACATGTAAAATTGATATAATAACTTAAAAAAGATTCTGTACAAGTGAGAAAATCTTTAAGGAAGGGAAATGCAGTCTTCGGAGCAATGTTCACTTTGTTTTCTTTCTCTAATGGAATAGAACCATTATGAGTTTTTGTAAATTACCAACAGAATTATAATTATTTCATGTTTTGAGGAAAACAATGTCAAACTGAAAAACACAGCTTTAGCAATTGTGTTGTATAATACAATTTATGTTATTTTTGACCATAGAAAAACAGAATATTATAGGATGATTATAAACTCCAGAAACAATTGTAGATAGGTAAAGATTAGTTCTATTCCTTCGAGTCTTATTAGCATAAAAGTGAAATTACTTTAGGCTAAATCCACCCCCATATATATTGGTAAACAGTCAGAATTAGACATAGAATAATTTGATATTTGTTCAGCTCAGTGATACTCCAGCTTTGTGACCTTTTGCCCCTTTAACTAAATCTTGAAAGGAAGCTTCATCTTATATAGCTAGGATACTTACATTCTGGATATAGGATTCTTTTCCCTTTTTAACTGATGTCAGGTCAGGTACTTAGAAAACCAATGGCTGGACACAAGACTGTGTAATGATAAAGACTTGCAAGAATTTTGCTCTGATTATGCAAAGATGAGGAATGATTCTTACATCCTTTAGTCAATTTACATCTCTTGAATTTAGTTATTAATTTTAGTGAGTACCCATCACTAATGTTAATTTATAATGACTAACAAGCCATTAATTTTACCAATTGAAGCATGTTCTGAGAATCATTACTTTCTTTGAAAAGCAACTTGGTATCCCTTGCAGTATGGATAAGTAGAAAAATATTTTCAGTTTCAACTCCCAACTTCTTATTCCCTATACTTAGAGTGAACATTTTTAGAATTGGTAGAATTCAGGTTCTCTGATTAGGATAAGTGACTAATCCTAGTTTTAATTCAATGTGTCTACTACAATATTACATTAGTCCTAAAAATAATAATAATCCCATTTTGTCAAAAAAAAAGCTTTGAAGTTATTCCCCTGGAATGTTGATTGATAACCAGAACACCTCAGAATTTCATTATGTACATCTTCTTTTCTTTGGCATAAAAATGCTCTGTTAATCCTGCCACGTACTTCTTGGCTTACTTCTTATTCTTTCAACTGGAGCTGTGGGAGTTATGTTCCTTCAGTCTACTTTAAAGAAGAGTTCATATTTTAAGCAGTGACAATCCCAAGCTGGCTTGATACCGACTGCATATCTCTTGCTTTATTTCCCTCTTATGTTGTACTGGGAACTGAATGTAGGTTTATCCATGCTAGGTAAGTACTTGCCAGTGAATGGTATCTCCCTAGATACTTTTCTATATTTTTATAGCCTCCCTAGTATATTTTATTATAGACATGCATCACCTGATATTTCCAATACTTCTTCTAGCTCCAAAAATATTTATAAAAGCTGATTTGCCATGCAAATATTATTTAGCCAAACTTATTACTCTCTGACACTTAAAAAATTCTGTCTAAAAGAACTGCCAGGACAAAAATGAAAGAGACTGAAGGAAAGGTGGTCAAAAGTCTGGCCCAACTTGGGATCCATACCATGGGAGGGTACTGAGGCCTGGCATTCTTACTGATGCTATGATGTGATAACAGACTGGGAACTGGCATGGTTGTCCTTTGAGAGGCCCAACCAGCATCTGAGTGAGACAGAGACAGATACTTACACACAACCTTTGGACTGAAGTCAGAGCCCCCTGTGGCTGAATAAGGGGAAGGATTGAAGAAGCTAAAAGGGAGAGAGACCCCATAGGAAGGTTAGCAGTCTCAACAAACCCAGACCCTAGGGAGCTCCCAGACACTGAGCCACCAACCAGGCAGCATAGGTGAGCTGGTCCTAGGTACCTGGCACATGGCATGGTCTGGCCTCAGTGGGAGAAGATGCAATAATGAGCTTAATCCCCAAGAGACCAGATCCCCAGGGAAGGAAGCGGTATGTTGAGAAGGGAGCACCCTCTTAGAGGCCAAGAGAAGAAGGAATGGGATGAGCAACTGTGGAAACGGTGACTGGAGCGAGAGCAATGTTGGGAAAGTAAATTAATAAAATAATAAAAAATTGAAAGAAAAAAGAAGTAAAAAATGGGACATGTTTCATATTTCCTCCACATGCTATTGGGATTTCATTTAAAATTTTAACATTGAGCAATGGAGTTCTGATAAGCTAATGGAATACTTGAAGTTCACAATTCAGTCACAAGCTCAAGATTTTAATTTTCCTTTGGTTGTCTGATAAACATAAACTTAAAGGTGCTTCCCATCACGCTAAAAACATCTCTATTCAGTCTGTATATTTAGTCCTCTGGACTGAGGAAAGAATGTTCTGTGCCTGTCATCCTAAACCTACAGTTTTACTAAGTCTCAAAAGCATGAATCTACTCCTGTGTCTAACAGACACCAGTTAACTACTTTTTAAAATATGGATTCAATACAATGGTAAATACTAACATATATCTTTAGTGGGGAAAGATATGCCTAATCCTTGAAGGACTTGAGTTCCCAGTGAAGGGGGAGGCATGGTGCTGAGGAAGCACCCTCTCAGAGGCAAAGGGGAGGAGGAATGGAATGAGGAACTGTGGAAGGGGGCACCAGGAAGGGGCAACTATTGAAATGTAAATAAATAACTTAAAAATTAAAAAAATCCTCAGTTTTAATTGCTGAGGTGTATTATATTAGTAATTTCTGCATTTGTTTGATTAACATAACTCAGGCCCAACTAGGCATAAATCTTGTGATAGTTTCCCTTAATATCTCAGAAAAGAACAATGCTTAGTAGTAAAAGTTGTGGTCACAATTGATTACTAGAATTTATTTTAAAAAAAGACATTGTAACTACTTACCATAAACCTTCCATGAAAACAGTCCAGTAAAGGAGCTAATTTCAGGTACCCTGTGGCTGCTTATCAAGAGTTTAAGCAGCCAATGATAGTCAGGGTCATTGGTTCTGAAAAACCAAGGGAGCCTGCTAATTGTAGGTTTCAATAACACAATTGGGAACTTTCCATGTAGCCCAATGCTTAAAACCAGCCAGTGGGAGTTTGCAATAGATGCAATTAATGTTGAAAGCAAGCTGTTATTAAAAACAGGGGTAAACATTGATTTTAAGTTTCAGGTCCATTCAGGACTAATCGTGGATTGGTTTCTAACCCCTTTCTATGGCAAGTTGTGGGTGCCATAGTAACACACAAACCACACAGAATGCTTTTTCCCAGTGAGCTTGTTGCTTGTATAATTGAATTAGTACATTTTGAAATCATGGTGCTTTTCTTATAACTATATCAAAGGATTTAAAAAATATCTCCGTAGGCTTGGTGAGTCTCTACAGTGTGAATATCTAAATGTCAATGTGGCTATAATTTTTGCACAAGTGACAGGCAGCAAATCCTGTAGTTTGAGCATTTCCATTAGTGCCATTTTGGAATCCATCATCATTCAACTGATGTCTACTGAAATATATTTTGCTGATATGAACATAGATGGGCTTTGAATTGTAGCTACAGATGGTTCAGACATGTACTATATACTGTGCAAACTTTGAATGACTGGAAGAAAGCAGATAGAAATACTATGGAGGAAATTATATTTCACTTTAGTAGATCCAGAAATACACTAAAATAAAACCAACAAGAATTGTATACAGTACATTGTTTCCCACCACCCAACCCCCCAAATTTACAGCCATCCAATAGATAGGAAAATGAGAATGGACCTTTCAAGCAAAATACATATGATTTTTATTATTCTTCAATTTTCTGGCTAGTTCTTTTGCTGGCAGGATATGAGAAGCCATGTGCTCTCAGAAGTGATCCACAGTGGGGAAGGTCAGTGAGGAAAACTGAGCCAAAGACCTTGAGAGGAGCCAGGATCCTGCTAAATAACCCTAAATAAATGCCAAGTCCAAAGTGATGGCTCTGATGGCAAGCAGCAAGCAATGTTCTATTTGCAACCAGCCTGGAGCTGAGTCAGAATGCAAGGCAAGGAGACAGGCCTCCGAGGGTCTTGTAGACCTATTTAACTACCGGATATGAATAAGAATGGCAAAGTTCTTGAAATGCTACTGTTAGCTGTTTGCAAATTAGGTTAATAACTTCAGGGCTAAACCATTAAAAATGTTTGTTGTTCTTGTTGTTGTTGCTGCTGCTGCTGGTTTACATGGGAACTGAAGGAAATCTTAATACCACTTTGAATTTCTACTGTAACTTTTGTTGATCTGGTAGATTTAAAATTCTTTTCTGATGTTTCATTCTGATCTTCATTTTTGTGTCACCTTTCCTTCTTCTGATACTGGTCCACCATTACAATGTTTGGAAGAATTTTGTTTTAATAGCATTTGTGAGAACATTTCCTCCTTTGTGTTTTCTCTTTTCATTCTTCTTACTAGATTAACAAATACTCTCCTGACAAATTCTGTCTTTCATACCAGGATAAGTGTATTTTCTCTATTTAAATAGAAAACATAACACACACTGTCCTGACAAATTCTGTCTTTCATACAAAGTTAAGTGTATTTTATCTATGAAAATAGAAAACATGCTTTAAAAATCTTCTAAATTTGTATTCCATTCTCCATTGATTTCATTTTTTTCCAATTTCATTATTTTTTTGTAGTAAATGTTCTCTTTTTATAACAAGGTCTTATTAAGTGAATATGAATTTACAAACTTAGTCATCTTAAGCATTTCTTCAATTTTCTTCTCAATATATTTTTTCTGGCATTTTCGCAAATACTGGTAGATTTGATTTTGCTTTAATGTTTAGAATCTAAGGTTAATTTGGATTACAGCTTTTAAGAATGATTTCCTACTATGCCTGCTTGATTTCCAGTCAATCATAAAGTATGAATCATGGTAATTATTGGAGATGTCCTGAGTTTCTTCTGCCATTCTTCATGGGGCTTAGTCAAAGGCCTACATGTATTGAGAATCAGGGAAACCAGGATTCGGCATTTTGTGGGAGATGCATGGAAACTGCCATAGGTATCATGATTTGAATGTGAAATATTTCTCAGCTGGTAGAGTTGACTTGATGTGAGCCCCTCAGGAAGTAAGAACTAGGCAGAGAAAGAACACCACATGCTGTTCTTGAGATTTATATGGAGAACCTATGGATACAAAAATCCCCAAATGTTTGTGAGAGTGGCAGCACCCTTCTCTGTTATTAGATGCTGTAACTGAGGAATCTGGGATGCCATAAACTTCTAGGTCTAAAGCTACCCGATGCCAGACGCTTTAATGCTTTTGTCTTGAAAATCCAGACTGAAATTTATAGAATACAGAATATGAGTTTTAGAAAGAAATGTTTCATTAAAGAGAATGTGAGAAAGAAAACAGCTTCTAGACAGCGGCAGTCATTTCTGGCTACAGGGTACCAGTCTGCCACCTACCCTGGAGTTATAAGGCTTTACTGAACAAAGAAGGGGAGAGAGGACTAAGCTTTTCAATCCAGTTTCCATGAGAGATACTGAGATCACACCCAGTATAAATACTGGAAAACAGCATTCCTTTAGGGGAAATGCATAAAGAGAACCAGATATTCTTTTTGGCCTACTCATCCTATGTCCAAAGCCTTTAGGTTAATTACTTCCCGAAAACCTTTCCCTGTAAAAGACAAGTCTGAACAAAGACATTTGGTTATTTCCTTTCTTGTCCTTTTTATCCTAAAGTGCCTAGCAAATATCTACCCCTGGTTTCATTACTATGGTTTCCAAAGCTACACTTTCTACCCCCTGCAGATGTGAAAAAGCTACCGCCATCATAGTGTCTACACTGCACACGCTATGTCTTCTATCCCCTTATTAATTAGTTAATTAATTAATATCCCCCCAGTTCTCCCTCACAGAGTCACTTTACACCTCTTCCTCTTCTCTGAGAGGATGGGGCACCCGCTGCATGTCTGCCTACCCTGGCACATCAGCTCTCCACAGGATTAGGCACATCATCTCCCACTGAGGCCAGACAAGGCAGACCTGTTGACGGCCAGATTCTACAGTCAGGGTACATCCGGCCTAGGGACAGCTTCTGCTTCCGTTGTTTGTTGGGGTGCTGACATGAAGACTAGGTTGAACATCGGTTTCATATGTGTGTGGGGGGTGGGGACTGAGGACTGGGGGCTTCTACCCAGTTTGTTCTCAGTTCTGAGAGTTAACAGGGGTTCCTAGTTAGTTGACTCTTTTGGTCTTTCTCTGGAGCCCCTTCAGACCTTTCAGTCCTTCCCCCAACTCTTCCATACTA
Organism: Rattus norvegicus; assembly: GCF_021556685.1. Classification (NCBI taxonomy): domain Eukaryota; kingdom Metazoa; phylum Chordata; class Mammalia; order Rodentia; family Muridae; genus Rattus; species Rattus norvegicus. Next base: position 21,569,857 of record NC_141544.1, on the reverse strand, counting down.
CCTTTAAACCTTTCCATCTGAAAGTCCCTCCTTTCTACTTGCTGTGTGTCTCTATTGATTCTTCTGACCCTCTGTGGTTTTTCCCATGTTTACTCCATCAACTGGTAGCTTGCTCTACCTCTTGACCAAAGGTTGGCTTTATTCAATTTTGTTTACAATAAAAATAAAGCTCTCTGATGAAAGGTGTGTGCTGAGGTTAACCCACACTACAACTAGAATCAGGTGTTTTCACTGCACAGTCTCACAGTGTGATTAATTACCCTGCAAAACTGTTGGATCTCTTCATGCTGATGAATTTACTGTGTCTTCTGAAGCAGACGGGTATGTGGCTTTTTCCATGACAGAATCCAGGATATTAGAAAATGCTTTTTTGGACTTTTATTTCTTATATAAAAATAATTATTCTTATTCAAAACGTTTGGTCCTTTTGACTTAGTCATATCCTCAAGGCTATACCTGCTAAGAAACTTTCACTGGAAGTCAAGCTTTAGCATAAAGTTTTAGAGGACACCATATTCAAAACCTAGCAACAATCATAAACAAAGGGTGAGATCTTTAAATTGGTCAAACATCAAGGTCTGTAAAAATAGTCTTGGAATTTAGATGGGGATTGCATTGAATGCATATATTGCTTTTGGTAAGATGGCCATTTTCACTATGTTAATCTTATTGATCCATGACTATCAGAGATCTTTGCATCTTCTGATATCTTCTTCAATTTCTTTCTTCAGGAACTTGAAGTTCTTGTCATACAAATGTTTCATTTGCTTGGTTAGAGTTACGTGAAGATGTTTTATACTGTTTGTGGCTATTGTGAAGGTTATCATTTCCCTAATGTCTTGAAGAGGAAATGGTATCTTCAGTGAGACTCCTAGAGGGAGCCAATGCTATGGTTCTGGTCAACTCCACTCATGTTGAGCTATAGGACTATTTCAGACCTTATATGATATAACGACCCAGAGGTGAAAAGAAAAAGAAGCAACCTTGCTCTTGTATTGTTGTTTGGCAGAAAGTATCTGTACTTAAACAGTATTGACCATTTCACATATCTACCTGTCTAATCTGTTTTATGCAGTGTTTCTCTTTCACTGTTTTTTAAGTCTTCCACCAGACAGCCAGAAGTGCTGTTTTTCATGAATCTTTAAAACAATCATCCTATTAGTTACCACAAATTTAAGTCTTACACAGACTATACAATGAATTATAAAGAACAATGATTAAATTTGGGTTTTATAAGTTGAACCATTCAAAATGATTTTATGAATTAACATAGAAAGGCACATTTTGCAAAACAACTATGTCTCTCAAGACTTTTGGGTTTAAACACTATATTTCTGTACTGTAATCCTCCTATATTTTGATATATAAATGTGTTTCAGTACAGACTATCCAGGGAGAGAATACACAAAATGTTGGATTTGTCTAACCAGAGGATGGAAATCATATACTGACTGATTTAATTTTCAGTCTTTCTAATATTCTGAGAAGATAGTTTTGGTTGTATGACTATGATACTGGAAATGTAGCAAACTTAACCCAAATGTAATTTTTACATAAGAGAATTTTATTGTATTATGTTTCTAAGGTCTGGTCTCTTTTTTCTTCTAAAAAAGTGAGAGTAAACATTCCAACACATGTCTCTAACTTATCAGTACTTACTAAAAAAGATATGGTATTTTTCATTTGCCAAAGTAAAATCCATTTTCTTCATGTATCTCCGTTCCTTTGTTCAATTTTTTTTCTAGAAAGACATAGTCGATATATTGATAGCTGACCTATCAACTTAATTAGACTTTGCAAATTACTTTTGTTTGTGAATAAAGTCACCACTCGAGAATTAGAGCTATTACTTTAACATTAGCAGAGCATAAAATGTAATCGATAACACATTCCCGAAAGACTGTGTAATTTCTGTAATGAATAAAGTTAGAGCGTAGGCTATTAATGATGGGCAATACAAAGGGTTAATATGTGTCTGATTCATAATGCTTTTGGAAACATAAGGGATATGTAGGATGATGTCATTATGCAGGTGAAGGTGGGTACAAGATAGAACAAGGCCTGTCATTGGATGAGAAGGAAGGATGGGCAGGAGAAGAGTTTTAAAGAGGTTGAGACTGGAGTGAGGGAAGAGGAGGCAGTCAGCAGAACATGGAGGCAGATGTTAAGATTCTTCTCTGTACATTTATAGGTTGTTATGAATATTCTTAAGGGATAGAGGTGTACAGGGCTTTGTATGTCTAGGTGGGCAATTATATCTTATTAATTGGATCAGAGGTTATTGTGTTTGTTCTTTCATGTGGCAATTTTATTGAATTCAAGAGAGTTTGTGGTGGCTGGAAACACTGGTCTGCCACGGAATTGGGATGTGTATGTTTGGCATGTTGACAACTTGCCTTGGGAACTAGACAGGTAGAAAGATTATTGCCAGGCTCAGAGAGTAGCGATCAGCAGTGTGATATGGGATGGAGCAAGGTGGGTAAGAGGCTTTGCTTATTGAGATGAAGATTTCCACCAGATATCTTGGGGCACTACAGTGCCGGGCCTGGTGTGGGATAAAAGACAGCATTTTTTTTTATAATTTTACAGCAACAGGGATATGTTGACATGACTACAGTTTGGTAACAGGGGAGCAAATAAACTCACACATAAGGCCCATAGGACAACTCTGAGCCAATATAGGACATGAAATATGAAGTTTTCTTATATCTAACATGAGTAAGAACTGACCAGAATTATAGCATTGAAATCTTCTAGGAGCCTAACACAAGTTACTTCCTAACTCATGTACTTGGAGGAATATGCATACTCTCCAATTTTTAACTTCGTGGTTCTTTAACTGCTTCCCTCTGTGGTTACAGTGATACATGAAAACACCATTATATTTAGAAGACCAGAATACCTTTATTCTTTCATTATAAAATTAAAAGTAAATTATACTTTTTCACTTATTTTTGATGACACAACAGGTAGCACAATAATACATGAGAAGAAGATGTGTTTCTTGGTTTCTACAGAAATATGTGGTGCTAAGTTCAGACTCTTCAGAGCATTTAATTTAAAAAATAAAATGATTCATTTATTTCAGTAAATGAAATAATCATTCTTATTTTAATATTTATGATTGCTTTTTGAAAGCATTTAAAGCATTTTTAAAATGCTCTTTTTGTGTATGTACCTAGATACTGGTTTTTATTTAACCTCTGCATGTATTTTGAAAATGAAAGACAGTGAAAAATTATGGTCTGCAATGGTCTTCGACACTCCTCTCTGATAGAAACCTAAATGATGAATCACTTTCAAAGATACATATTCTAGGACTTGCAGTACAAATGGAAATGTACTCTAAAAACTTATTCTTGGAAATACAGTCTTTCATTAAAAATAAAATTATTCAAAGAATATTCTTATCTCATAGTATGAGAAATTTGGAATTCTAAGGAGAATATCTGTACAATAAAGTAATTATCTATTATTAGCAGCTTTGAAGAGGAATTTTCTTTCACTTAATGAAAAAATATTATTTCAGTTAAGGTACCATAGTTTAACTAAGTTTAATCTTTACTTTCATGATAATTTACCTTCGATTTTTTATCGTAGTCTAGATGAAAGAAAGCCTGTGTAAAACATTTATTAATGACTTTCTGCTATCTTACAACTTCATGATGCTACTTACCATGGGACCAAAGTCTGGTTCTCAGTATTTCAGAATGTGGACGCTACTTTTTTAATTTGTTTTTCCTGTTAATACATCCATCAAGTCAAACATAGATGACTTTAAAAGTTAGAATGCACTTTTATAATTGTACTTGGGGATATCCAATTTATCATTTTACATAATAAAATCCTTGTCTTTTCTTGCATATTTTCATTGCGTTGTAATAACTTTCCTGATATATTTGCCTTCGTTTTTAATGAGTGCTCTCCCTATTGCTAGCATTTCTCTATATGAATTCTCAAATTCATTCCAGCTATATTCAAGAAATATTACAGCTTCACATTGTTTTTTATTATTATCTCAATATTAACCATCAACTAGATTCTTCTTTGCTTTCTGCCTTATTGAGCTTATTCATTCGTTTTAGAATTATCCTTTGTGACTATACATGGACTGACCCTGGGCTCCAACCTCATAGGTAGCAATGAATATCCTAGTAAGGGCACCAGTGGAAGGGGAAGCCCTGGGTCCTGCTAAGACTGAACCCCCAGTGAACGGGATTGTTGGGGGGAGGGCGGCAGTGGGGGGAGGATGGGGAGGGGAACACCCATATAGAAGGGGAGGGGGATGGTTAGGAGGATGTTGACCCGGAAACCGGGAAAGGGAACAACATTCGAAATGTAAATAAGAAATACTCAAGTTAATAAAGAAAAAAGGGAAAAAAAAAGAATTATCCTTTGTGACTCACTACAAAGTTTGACCAATCTTGTTTCTAAATGTATGTAATTATTGTTGCCTGCTCCATAGCTGCATGCAAGATGTTTCCTACTTAGTATATTTTAATAAACTAGTAATTAATTGCATCTGCTAAAATTACACAAAAGGAGAGGTAAGTTGAGTATTTATATCAATTAATGATTTCTAGTTCTATGAAAAACATTATTAGAACTTAAAAGTCTTTTATGAGCAGAGTTCATAAAATATTGTATTTTGGCATAATCTTTTATTCTAGGAAAGTATTTGTGATGCATTATAAACATTTGCCATTTTTATTTTCCTAGCTATATCCACTGTATTATATAGTGCTTGGAACATTAGCATGTGTTCAGAAATGGAACATGAATAAACATCATGTCAAATTCTGGCTTTTGCCTCTTCTTTCTTTCCTCTTAGCAGACTTTGTGCATGTCTTAACCTTCCGCTGAGTTACATTCAAGAAGTAACAATTAATTAGGTCACAGTTTATGTTACATTGCTTTTATTTTAGTCTCTTTAATGAGATTTGAGAAGCACCCTTGTGTAATTATTCTCACATTTAGAAACCATCTGTTAGAATGGGTCACTTCTGCAGAATGCTAATCTCATTAATTTATGTTGAATCTTTCCAGCTTTGGTATACGAGTGAAATTTTCCTAGGAGTTTCCAACCTTGGGAGAAGGATCACATTTGTAGCCTTCAACTCTTTATGATCTATAGGCAGAACTAAACCTATGCTGATTCATAAGCACTTTTTTCAATGACTCCAGTTTCATTAGAAAGAAGCCAAACTGAAGTCACATTTATAAAGCTTCTTTCGTCCAACCCTATGGAGGTCCAGCGTCCATTTAGAAAGGTCATTATTTGAACTTTAATTAATATTCACTAAATTGGAGACTCTTGAGAACTCTGCTCCTCAGAAAATGGCACAGGATGAATTCCTACCTATTGTTATTTTAACTCGAATAAAGGTAAAGTTGAGTTTTATTCTTTCATAAAAGTGTGCTTACAAAGTCTTGTGAAAATATTTGGCAAGCACTTAATAGATGTATTACCTACTTATAATGATGTGACGCTAATAGTTTTGAGGGAAATCTCAAGTTAACTATTTTACATAAATGTCAAGGAATATTTACATATAAAGTCTAAATAAACCAGAATATTCATGGATACTAGAGAAGAGGTGATAACCTCTATTTACTTAAACACTATTCCATAAGAAACATGTTACTCATAAAAATGTAAAATTACAGTTAGAAGGGTCACACTGGAGAGAGATCACCAATTGTTAGTGTGGAAGGAACCTAAAAGACCATATCCATCGCGTCCCTTGCCACTGAAGGAAGAAAGAAAACTTTTATGACCTGTATCTGAACAAACAGCTAATTAGTACAATAAATCATAGCAAGCATTTTTATAAAGTGTTTTGACTTAAACGTTTTAAGACTTGTGAATAGTTACCACTGCTTTCTGGATTTTTGAGTGACTGAGAAAATAGAGCCTGCTGCTGAATGAGGCTGCAATTGAAGTAACTATGGTTCAACATTTAAAGTCAAATATTTTTATGATATCTAGAATTTTTCTTGCTCTTGATACTCTCATTGACATGAAGTGATGAACTACTCATCAATACTGTACTGTTGTGTGTGTTAAATCATTTCCCCTTAATAAAGCAAAGCCTGCAAAGCATGAAGAACATATCAAAAGAAGGATATTATATATCCATTTGTGTGTGCGTAATTGTTTCAAAATAGCTTGGCTACCGAGTTTAAACATTCCCACTGTACAGGACTGTCAACCTACAATCAAATAGTGACAGACAATGGTTGAAGTACATTCTGACTCACTGTTTTTGTTAACTTCAGAGTTCTCTCTCTCTCTCTCTGTCTCTGTCTCTGTCTCTCTCTCTGTCTCTCTCTCTGTCTGTCTCTCTGTCTGTCTCTCTGTCTCTCTTTATTTCATTTAATCATTTTTTTACAGTCCAGATTTTATTCTTCCCCCTGGTTCACACTCTGACTGTTCCACATCCCATATGACCCCCTCCACGTCCTCCACTGCTCACTTCCTCAACCCCTCACCCCCTTACCTACCCAACCCCCCACCCTCCACCCCTTTCTCTATGAGATGTCCCAACTGCAACCACTGTTAGATCCATTTGATTAATAATTTGTTAGTTTCACTGTGCCTCTGTTTAGTTTCTGTTTCCATTGATGAGAGTGGGGTGTTGAAGTCTCCCACTATTATCGTGTGAGGTGCTATGTGTGTGTTGAGCTTTAGTAAAGTTTCTTTTATAAATGTGAGTGCCCTTGTATTCTGGGCATAGATGTTCAGAATTGAGAGTTCATCCTGGTAGACTTTCCATTGCTGAGTATAAAGTGTCTTTCCTTATTTTTTTTGATAAATTTTGGTTGAAAGTCGACTTTATTCGAATGGCTACTCCAGCTTGTTTCTTGAGACCATTTGCTTGGAAAATTGTTTTCCAGCCTTTTACTCTGAGGTACTGTCTGTATTTCTCACTGAGATGCATTTCCTGTATGCAGCAAAATGCTGGGTCCTGTTTATGTATCCAGTCTGTTAGTCTATGTCTTTTCATTGGGGAATTGAGTCCACTGATGTTAAGAGATATTAAGGAAATGTTGCCTTCTGTTATTTTTGCTGTTAGAGATAGAATTACGTTTGTGTGGCTATCTTCTTTTGGGCATGTTGAAAGATTACTTTCTTGCTTTTTTTCTAGGTTGTAGTTGTTCTCCTTGTGTTAGAGTTTTCCATTTATTCTCCTTTGTACGTTTGGATTTGTGTGAAGATATTATGTAAATTTGGTTTTGTCATGGAATATCTTGGTTTCTCCATCTATGTTAACTGAGATCTCCATCGTCAATCAGTTTTGTAGGTGTTGTCTTCAGCAGTACAGCCTTGATAGTTCATGGAGAGCAAAGTTTGTGTCTTTGGGACAGCTTTGATAATTTGGGGATTTCAGAGGGGACCCTTTGGCCAACAACTCAATTAGATGTAACTGATTCCCTGTACTGTAAGCTTCATTTGGTGACCAGATATGGCCACAAGGTCTTCCTTAATATTTGTTTAGATTCCCTTCATATATGTAATATTTTTGGAAGCTTCTGCTGCATCAAGTTTCAACTATTACTCAAATGCCATCTCTTCCTCTACTCCCTCACAAATCCACTTGTTTTCAATGCCCACCTCTAATGGTATAGATATTCATGGCCCAGGGTGTGGCACTATTAGTAAATGTGCCTTTGTTGGAGTAGTTATGTTTTTGTTGGATTAAGTGTGTCACTGGATGAGAGCTTTAAGACCCTCATCCAAGCTTCCTGGAAGTCAGTCTTCTCCTGTTTGCCTTTGAAGTGAGATGTAGAACTCTCAGATCCTCTTGCATCATGACTGCCTGGATGCTGCCATGTTCCTGTCTTGGTGATTCTAGATGGATCCTTGGAACCTGGAAGCCTTCCCCAAATAAACCTCCTTTATAAGAGTTGATTTGGTCATGGTGTATATTCATAATAGCACAACCCTAAGACACCACCCTCTCCTCAAATTATGGCTTCCTACATACACCCAAAAATATTTATTTCCATTTCCTATGGGATTTATCACTTTCCTCTGCTTACTTTTTATAGCTATTCTCTGGGATTCGACGGGTTGTAGGTTATCATTGATTTGACAGCTAACACTCACATATAAGCTAATACATATTTATTATTCTGGATGTGAGTTACTTAATGCAGGATAATTTTAGTTTGTTACATCCATTCCCAGAAAATTTTATAATGCCTCCCTTTAAATGGTTAAGTAATACCCCATTGTTTAATGTGATTTTTTTAAAATCCACTCATCCTTTCATGGGCATCTAGCCTCTTTCCAATTTCTGGTTGTTATAAAGAGTAACTATGCATATCATTCAACAATGTCTCTTTGATAGAATGAAGCATACATTGTGTATATTCAAATGGGCTATTTGAATCATTACATAGATCACTTCTTATATTACTGATGAACTGCCACACTGATTTTTTTGGCTGTTTGAGTTTTCACTCTCTCAAGTAATATATGATTTTTCTCTCTTATTCTACATCTTCGCCAGCATGAACTTGATTTATTTTATTAATCTTAGCCATTATGGCAGGAGTATGATGAAATCTCAAAGTAGTTTTTTACTTTCATTTCCCTGATGATTAAGGATGTTGATAACTTATTAGAGTATTTCTCAGACATTTGGGTTTCCTTTATTGAGAATACTGTTTAGAGTTTCCTTTGTCCAAATGCCGATGTTCTTTGCCTTGTAGAATATTTTGTTTCTTGAGATCCTGTTTATTAATCGTAGTTCTAGAGTCCTCTAAATATTCCAGATATCAACATCATTTTAGATGTCTCTTCACCCACTGGACTTGTTCTTTTGCTGTCAATAAAAACTATGTATAATTTCATGGTTTTGGTTTTTTATGTCAATGTCTGAAATGTCTCACTTCATTAGTTTTAGGCACTCCTTATAAGTTTTTAAATCATTTTTTTAACTGGTTAAAGATATAGCTCCACTTGGAGATGAAAATGTTCCTTAGTTATATACTGAAATGACTTTTGCTATAGGCGTTACAGGGGATTTTCATTTTCATACCTCCAACTCTTCTTGTGTCTTTACCCACACTATCTCTCAAACTCATACTACCTCTCCTTATTAAACACACACACACACACACACACACACACACACACACTGTGAGTTAAGTGATATTCATAAGTATGTATGTTTAAGGCTGACTACTTGGGAGTTGACTAACCTAACAAGGGGCTCATCCCTGGAGAATACTGATTTTCCCTCTCTCAGCATCAATTGATTGTCGATAGCTATTCACCTAGTGATGAGGATTGAAAATCAGAAACAGTGTAAGAGCCAAAGGAATTGGGCATTTGCTGTTGGATATGGCCTTGCTTCACCATGAAATCTCAACATTTTTTTCTAAACAAAACTGCTAATTGTCACCACCAGTTGACAAGTCAACATGGTGGGAAAATCTTTTGATGTCCACAGAATCATTGTAAAAAATGTCACTAGGACATATTAGTTTTAGGGGCTTTGTTCTGCATATTAATGTCTGTGATTGTTTTTGTGTTAGTACCATGTGTTTTTTTTTTACATTCGTTTTGAAATGAGGGATATGATTATTCCTGCATTAGAAAATGAAAACCTTTAAAAAATTACTTTATTTAATTAAATTTGTTCTTTTTTTGTACAAATAAAAAAAACTAATAGGAAACAATAGACCACATACAATTCTAATTTTTTAGTTTATTCGATGTAGTTTTTTTTTTTTTTTTTTTTTTTTTTTTGGAGCTGAGGACCGAACCCAGGGCCTTATGCCTGCTAGGCAAGTGCTCTACCACTGAGCTAAACCCCCACCCCTACTTTCTTCTTAAAACCTTTTAAGGCATAATTTCATATATATTATTAATCATTTCATTCATTTATATCTCAAATGATATCTTATTTCTCCATCACACCTCCACAAACCCCACATCCCCCATCTTCCCTCTCCTTCCTCTGCTTTGCCTCTATGAGGGTGCTTACCCATCCATCCTCCCTCTCCCGCTCCTACGCTGGGGTATCAAATCTCCACAGGACCAAGGGACTCCCTTCCTATTGATGTCAGACAAGGCCATCCTCTACTACCTATGTATCTGGAGTCCTGAATCCCTTCCTGTACACTCCTTGTTTGGTGATCTAGTCCCTGGGAGAACTGGGTGGTCCTGCTAGCCGTTCTTGCTATGGGATTCAATCCATTTTTGACAATTCCAACACTTTTTAGCAGGTTATTTTAATTGTACTTATTAACAATTCATAAATACTCTAGATACTATTTAACAATAGAATAAATATTGTACCTGCATTTAGAGCGCTAGATCTGGGTTTGGGTCTTTTCTCTACCACTTAACAGCTATACATTTAAGCACAAGTTGTGCCTGAGACTGAAAATATGGAAGAATTAGGAGAAGGAGCTGAAGGGGATGGCAACTCCATAGGAAGAGCAACAGTATCAACTAACCTGGACTTCTTTGAGCTCACAGAGACTAAGCCACCAACCAAGTAGTACTCATGGACTGGTACCTGCCCCCCTGACACTTATTTAGCAGAGGACTGCCTAGTGTAGCCTCAGCAGGAGAAAACGTGAGGATGTACCTAATCTTATGAAGACCAGATGTCCCAGGAAAGGGGGTGATGTGGTGGGGGAGGGTGGCTGGGAGATGAGGTGGGGGTGCACCCTCTCAGAGGCAAAGAGGAGAGGGGATGGGATGAAGAATTCTGGGATGGGGGACTAGGAAGTGGGCCAACATTTAGATAAAGAAGCGTTCTAGTGTACGCTCTGTCTTCCTGTTAATTGTACCCAAAAGACATTGCTTCTACTGTATGGCACTCTTGTCCCTGCCTCGGGAGGAAAACATTATGTGACATTTACATACCTTTTCCATATTCACATTTTGAAAAAAGAAATAGCCCAAAATAAAGAAGATAGTGTGTGGAAGTAAAATAGATAAAAAGTACAGACACATGGAGGAGGTCTCCTTAAAACTTTGATATCTGAATCTGTTCGAGAAAATCTTTTAGCATTTTCATGAGAATTTTGAAGCAAAATTAGCATTACCATTTCATATGTTAATTTTTAAATATTTCTGTAATGAAGACTGTGTATAGAAAATAATTATTCTGGGTTTGTTAGTATAAGTCTACAAAAAATTGTTCAGTCAAAATGAATGGCTAATATAACATATTAGAAACACTAATTTGCTTCATATAAAAGGGATCTATAAAGGTCAAGTGTAGGTCAAGTACAGGCCATACAGACTTTGATTTTCATCATACCAATGTTTAGGTTTTCACATGAAATAATGAATTCAATCAAGACTTGGTAGCATTTGATAATCATTCTTGTCATTGTCCATAGTAGGCAGATGCAGGAGGACTATGAATTCCAGCTAATATGTACTGTATAGGAAGGTGTTGCTTCAGAAGGAAAGAACAAAATAAAGGAAAGGAAAATCTGACTATAATGACTTTTCCAAAGGTATTTTGGGAAATGTAATCATATTGATGGGCCCATGAGAGTATAGAGCTGTTATCATTTTGCCTGCTACCTACTGTCCTGACCACCTAATAGTATTTGAGACCATATTACCAGACTCCCACAGGAAAAAAATCTATTTAATTAATAAAAAAAGATGATTACCACCAAGTATCATGGTTTCTTTTATTTTTCCAATTCAATACGTGATTTTTATGTCTTTCATGAGCCATAACATGTGACAAACCAGAAAGATCTAAGTTTAGGAGGTAGAGTGTAAAGTCTCCCATGAACTGATTTTAGTTGTAAAAATGTGCCTCAGTATTTGAAGATATTTTGGCTTGTTATGAACTGTAATTTGAGACAAGATTAATTATAGAATGCCCTATAGTAAAAATATAGTCTTTTATAATAAACAATTACATATCCAAACACTAATAGAAACAAAGTTGTAAAGCTTCACTGTAAAGTTCTGTACAGTTGAAGATATCTAATTTGTTATGTAGTAATTAATTTTTGTGTTTAATGATGAAAATGTATATAATCATTCTCATATTTTTATTATCTTAACTGACAGTCTTAAGGAGTTTTCTTAATGAAAATAGTACCTACAATTTCTCTCTACCTGTAATAGGGTGAAAAAAATACAAGAAAAGAGACCATCATACCTTTAATGACTAAGGTTTTTCACTTCTTCAATTTCTGCAAATCATAGTAGCTAAGAATCACTCAGGAAGGGGTGCACAGGGCACTAAATCTTAATAGATTTTTAATAATTTAGAATGAACTTTAAAACCATCCTGAATTCTCAGTATTCCTGACACTCTTCTTACAATTTCTGTCTCTTCAGATGCTTTACGATGTGCTTTGTGTGTGTTGGCATTCTAATCATTAAATGTATTTCAGTTAATCATATTTTAACACAGGGCTTTGAAATCATTTAAATGTATTCTATTCATCTTATATTTAGGTAATAACTAAAGTAAAAGCTTTTATTATTGGCAGATTGATTCAACAGAATTATATTTCAAAGACAATATGTTTGATCAATGGACCAGGATGTCTGAGCTGCTGCTTAGGCTCTACGGAACATGTAGCTTCAAGTTCTATGTTTTGAGAAGGTAAGGCTTCAGAGTGTTAATCTACTTAGACAATGATCTAATTGTTATTTCTTCATTCGAGGCAATAAGCCTTCATATGTATCTGACAGTCCATCTGTTAAACTGCTTGAAATTTCACATAAAACAAACCGAGTGAAATCAATCACCATCCCACAGCATGTTCTCTGAATTTCGGGGATTCCCAGGAGGCTACAAAAGTGAGTGTGATCACAGCTTAAAACTGCAATTCAATTTCAAGATGGGAGGAGATTGGAAATATGAATTATTACTAAATAACTGGGACGATTTGTGTGTTAATTTCTAACTCTAACCAGTACCTTACACTTCTGAAAATTTGAAGGTGTTTTAGAAGTTTTAATAGCTGCTACTCATGCCTTCTCCAGATTCCACTACCAGGGACCAACTCACCTTTAACAGATGTAAATGCTTCCTACCAAGTCACCACTTCCCTCTAAAGAGCATAACCATGAAGTTTGAAGAAAAGGCTGCTCTGTTAGAGGACCTCCATTAGGAATCATATATCTCATGGCCACAAGGGATTAGAACAAGGACCTAAGAACATGGCTGTCTACAGTTTGTTGTTTGGTATTATCTGGTGTGATCTATGCTGAGAACAGGTTTCTCTACTCTTCAGCATACATTCTTATTCTCCCTCACACATTTTCTCCATTATTTATCTAACTTTCCATGTTCCCTCTGAGAGCTTTGCTTCAATTATCTTTGATAGAAATCAATGTCTTAGGCTATATTCATGAGAATTTGCTCTAAGATTTCAAAATGTCTACAATAATAAGCATGGGAATTAGTACTTATTTATATTGTTGTTCACGGTTTTAAAAAAACCCAATTAAATAATTATTATTTACTGGTAATTTTCTCTGTACAATGGAGTAATGAATTTATATTATCACAAATTATAGCTCCTAAAATATATGTGCTAGCATAGATTTCTTTAATTCTATTTCCTTCTTCTCTCTACCTTTTTCCACTTCCCTCTCTCTCTTTCTAATCCTGCTTTAATACAATATGTCTGTGTTGGCTTGATATATAAACTAGACATTGTCTAGAATCACTTGAGGAATTCTGAATTAAGAGTGTGTCCACATGAGGTTGGCTGTTACCCCATCTATGTGAAACCTTTTGATTGATGATGATGTGTGAGCCACAGAGGCCTACTGAGGTCTAGACAGTGTAAGAAAATTACCCATACATAAGCAAGAAAGCAAACCAACATGCCACATTCGTCCATGGTTCCTGTCTCTAGGTTTCTACTTTGTGTTCCTGCCTTGACTTGTCTAAATGATGGAAGTTGAATTGGCACAGTTCTTTCTTTGCAATAAAACACTATGACCTAAAGGAAACTTGGGGGTGGAGTGTTTATTTATTTCTAGAGTTTCTAAGTTACTCTCCCTAACAGTTTTCTGAATGGTGAAGTATGTGATTGTTTTCTATTTTGCCTAGTCACCCTATTAACTTGGTGCAAAAGCTGAAGTGTGAAACACACTGAGTGGAGCATAATTTATTTGCATTTCTTGACTTCAGGAATTTGGGACAAAGGAGCACCAAGTTGATAGATGCTAAGTTAGAAGAATAAGAAAACAGTAAGACTTTATAACAAAGCTATCAGGCTAAAGAAGAGGTAAATAGGAGGGAGGTAAAGATGAGGAGGGCATTGTATCTGTTCTTACAAGCTACATTTTGATAACATATTGCCCATAAAAGTGATACATTTTGTCTTCCATTTCATATAGTATAGTTCCCTCAGGAAGATGTGTGTGTGTGTGTGTGTGTGTGTGTGTGTGTGTGTGCGTGTTTCTGGGGCAGGAAAAGCAGTAAGAAATGAGGCAGATATGTTTGATCAATCAGGAGTGTTCTCAATTCAAAGGCAAAAGAAATAATCTGGGATTTAGTTAGTGATTTGAAATTTTCAAGCAGAGCAGAAGTTCTAGACAAATTTGAATTAAATCTATTTCTATAATTTGTGAAATATATTTCCCTAGTCAGTTACCACCTTTATGACTAATCCTTAATAACATGTCTTGGACTGTTGTGTAGAATATACAGGTGGGTGGATGACTGCCAGGATTCCAAGCAAGAGAGGAGCAACTGTGCATAATAAACTGAGAACCAGGACCAGAGGTATGGGGCAGGTAGGGGTTGATAAGAGGCATATCTTTGGAGGAGGAAACCAGATAACAGACTACAGATTGCTGCAACATGGCTTCTCGCCGACTGATTCCCAAATCTTCAATATCCCTCCAACATCTTCAAAGTGATTGAATTTCTTGTTGTGAGGCAGCTGTTTCAAAACTAGGCTGACACAGGGATGGAGCTGAGACAGCAGCAAGGATAACACAAAGAGGAAAACTCCAGCAGACCTAAGATTATTTGAGACTTAAGGACCACTCAATGAATTGAGTTTATTAGTTCTTTTTTCAGAGTATTTTTTACTACTCAGTCCCCTGCAAGTACTAGAAAGGGATAACACTTTATGGCTCTATTGTTAACATTAAAGAAATAGATTTTTTTTCACAAATAGGTGCTTAGTGTGGATATAGCAAGTTCTAAACTCTCTGGCTCAGTTTCACACTGTGCCCAGCACTCCATCAGTCTCTCCTTTCCTTCCCTGTAGATCAAGCAGAGAGGCGATCTACAAAACAGTGGGAGGGATGGTCCCCATTTCCTTTCTTTAAAACTGAATTGTCTATTGCATGAAAGTTCCATGGCACAGAAGCAACCACAGATTCCTCTATGAAGAACATTCTTAGAAAGTAATTGGGCAGAGAAGGCAAGGTCTTTTCATAGTAAATACCTTTGTATATATGGTATCCGTATATATGGTATCTGTAGAATTTTGCATCTTTTTACTTTATTACTCACTCCTTTCTTCAGCTTCACCACCCAAATCCCTGCAAGACAAGGTAGAAATTGTCTCATTGATTCTATTGTTAATTAGAAAGGATGGAAGCTTGCTACTTCAGAGTATTCATGTGATACTTATTTAGCCACACGAAACATAGTAGATATGATAGTTTCAATAATTTTACAGTCTATTATTCCAGGGGAAACAAGTAATGTGAGGAGAGCAGAAGTTTAATGCAGGCCTACGTCAAAAATCTATAAAAATTTAACATGGAAGTTATAGAACAAAGTAATATGAGAAGTCTATTTAATATTTTAGTTATGATTTCTGTAATGGCACATGAGTAAATTTAGCCAATTTTAAGACAGATTATAATGTATTTTACATAATCTTATATAACTATTGAGCACATAATAAATATTGATTTTGAGAGACAAAGACTTTTGAAGTGAACAAAACTTTTGAAAGTGCTTGATAAGTGAAATCATACAGTAGGAATAACTATCTGACCTTTTAAAACCAGCAGGTATAGTAAATACGCATAAATTCTGGTAGTGTTTATGTTGATTTTCTCAGTGAAATCTAATATCACAATCACATCACCAAGTAATGAGATTCAAGAAAGCATTATTGTTCAAACAGGATCTCAGTGGGATCAGAATAAATGTTAGAGAGTGTAACTATTGTTTTCCAATAATAGCAAGAATGTAACAAATAAACGTGGCAGGGGGATAAAGTGATATTCTTTATAAATGTTTTAATTTAAAATATTAAAAGGCTTCCCTGTTACTTGAATATGACATATCGCACTTTGAAAATCTCAGTGGTGGCTTGAACCTGCATGCAAAGGAAAGGGATCATTTATGAGCACAGGAGGAGCTCAGAAGGCAGGCTGAGGCTTTAGACACTCTAACTTCTTTTTATAGGAAGATGCCAATTTCATGTTCTACCCTTTACAGAGACCATTTAAGTGGGTGTTCTCGTTATACACAAAGGCAAAGTTATTGTCAGAGGAATGAACAAAATCTAGTTTCATTACCATGTTATTGGAGGTATAAAGCAAAATAAAGTGTGTAGACATATCTTATGTCTTCTTTTATATGCATGCTGCCCTGTAGGAGTGGGTAACTTAATGTATGAACTCAGTATATATTTTTGTATTGAACTTTCCTATTCATTGTATAGTAATCAAAATGCAAGAATTAAATGGTAATAGTAGATTCTCCAAATTAATAATTATGGAGACTTAGGATTAATGTATCATGTGCTGGCACACAAATATCTTAGTAATTACAGTTTTGCACTTGTTATTGTCTTTTTCATATGTTCTGCAACTTCAAACATGCAGTTCAGTATTTCCTAAAGGTAGAAGAAAATATTTTAAAGGCATTTTTAAAAGCCCAATGAAGAAACAAATGAAGTGAAATAACATAGTTAACTCTGTTCCCTGAGTTGTTTTCTTTGGACATTTTATTTTTCATATATATGTGTGTGTGCGTGAGTGCGTGTGTGTGTGTGTATCCATTATACATATATGTATAATAAACGGCTTGAATGTCTATGGCCAACAAAACTAAGTATTTAAAATATTTATTGTGTAAGTTACCTGCAATTCATTTTCCATGCTTAAATACACATTTATTGTAAATACATAAAACATTTTTAAACAGCAGTAGTACAGTTTCTATTGTTGATGAGATTTTTGCTATGAATATTTTGTAAGAGAGTCAAGTTTTTGTATTATCTTAAATTTTTATATAATTAATACAATTTATCTGTATCATTTCATCAGTGATCAAGTGGATTTAACAAGAAAGCATTCACATTCACAGTTGCCTTAGTGGCAATATCTACCTAACAACAACAACAACAACAACAACAACAACATTAGCAACACACACACACAGATACACACAAACACAAGCACACACGCACAGATACACACACACACAAGCACACATGCGCGCGCGCGCACACACACACACACACACACACACACTAGTAAACATGCATGCACCTAATACATGCAAGCACACACACAGGCAGGTATGTGCTACTGCATGTAATCAGAGGTTGACAATATGTTCTCCCTCTTCTTTTGATGAGACTCTTGGCTATACAATGCAATTTATTGTTCATGATGATGGGAAGACAGAAATCATGCAATGTGGCCTGAAAAGAGCTATAGAAATGATGGATTTATGGAAAGAAAAAGAAAATTGTTTATTTTATTTCATACAAAAGATACGGTAAAGTTACTAAGAAATATATGGAGAAAATCATGTCACTCTTATGTCCATGTCTTGTGTAGTTTCTCTCCATTAGTGTTCTCAAATGCTTTGTGTCTACTAACTAGTACTGTGTTCTCTATTTTTTCCACCAATCTACTGATGTTTTTTGGCCCACTATCAAATATTTACTTGTGTTCATGGCTTTGTGTGAATGCTGAAAATGTAAATTCACACTCAGTGATAATATCAAGTACTTGATCTGAGATTCCTTTAATACTCTAATTCTTCTCACTGAACGGCTTTCACACTTAAGGTAAAGGTAGCCACTTTACAATCCTGCAAATACCGGTTTTCAAAGGACATCAATATTATTGAGGAAAACCAAATGAGCATAATCCTTATGTCTTTGTGGTTTGTTTTTTGATATTTTTTATTTACATTTCACATGTTATTCCCTTTCCCGTTTTCCGGGCCATGAGCCCCCTATCCCATCCTGCTCCCCTTCTTCTGTAAGGGTGTTCCCCCTCCCATACCACCACCCCTTCCAGCCCTGCTGACATTCCCCTGAACTGGAGGTCCAGCCTTGGCAGGACAAGAGCTTCTCCTCCCATTGGTGCCAAACAAGGCCATCCTATGCTACATATGCAGTTGGAGCCATGGATCCGTCTGTGTGTATGCTTTGGGTGGTGGTTTAGTCCCGGGAGCTCTCGTTGATTGGTATGGTTGCTCTTATGTGTTGCAAACACATTCAGCTACTTCAATCCTTTCTCTATTTCCTCCAATGGGAGCCTGTTCTCAGTTCAATGGTTTGCTGCTAGCATTCGCCTCACTTATCAGCTCCTGTCAGCATGAACTTCTTGGCTTCATCAATATGTGCTAGTTTTGGTGACTGTAAATGTATGTTTTATATATATATATATATATATATATATATATATATATATATATGTGTGTGTGTGTGTGTGTGTGTGTGTGTGTGTGTGTGTGTGTGTATACTTATGTGGGACAAGCTCTGAGTATTCAAACTTTGTCTCCATATCCCCTCTTATGCATATTTGTATTTTCCCTACTGAGAAGGAATGAAGCATCCCTCACTTTGGTCATCCTTCTTCTTGAACTTCAGGTGGTTTGTGGATTGTACCTTGGGTAATTTGATATTTGGGGCTAATACCCACTTATCAGTGAGTGGAACCCATGTGTCTTTTTTTTTGGATTGGGTTAACTCACTTGGGATGATATTTTTCTAGTTCAATCCATTTGCCTATAAATTTCATGAAATCATATGAAGTCATTGTTTTCGATAGCTGAGTAGTACTCCATTGTGTAGCTATGCCTCATTTTCTGTATCCACTCCTCTATTAAAGGGCATCTGGGTTCTTTCCAGCTTCTGGCCATTATAAATTAGGCTGCTATGAAATAGTGGAGCATGTGTCCTTATTGTATGTTAGAGCATCATTTGAGTATATGCCCAGGAGAGGTATAACTGGGTCCTCAGATAGTGAAATGTCCAATTTTCTGAGGAACCTCCAGACTGATTTCCAGAGAAGTTGTACCAGTCTGCAATCCCACCAACAATAGAGGAGTGTTCCTCTTTCTCTACATCCTCTCCAGCATCTGCTGTCATCTGTGGTTTTTATCTTAGTCATTCTGACTGGGGTGAGATGGAATCTCAGGGTTCTTTTGATTTGCATTTCCCTGACAACTAAGGATGTTGAACATTTCTTTAGGTGATTCTCAGCCATTCGGCATTCCTCAGCTGAGAATTCTTTGTTTAGCTCTGTACCCCATTTTTAATAGGGCTATTTGGCTCTCTGGAGTCTAACTTCTTGAGTTCTTTGTGTATTTTGGATATTAGCCCTCTATCTGTTGTAGGATTGGTAAAGATCTTTTCCCAATCTGTCAGTTGCCATTTTGTCCTTTTCCTTAGAGAAGCTTTGTAGTTTTATGAGGTCCCATTTGTCAATTCTTGACCTGAAAACATGAGTCATTGGTGTTATGTTCAAAAAATTTCCCCAGTGCTCATGTGTTTGAGGTTCTTCCCTACTTTTTCTTCTATTAGTTGAGTGTATCTGGCTTTATGTGGAAGTCATTGATCCACTTGGACTACAGCTTTTTACAAAGTGATGAGAATGGGACGATTTGCAATCTTCAATATTCTGACCTCCAGTTGAAAGCACCATTTGTTGATAATGCTATCTTTTATCCACTGGATGGTTTTATCTCCTTTGTCAAAGATCAAGTGACCATAGGTGTGTGGGTTCATTTCTGGGTCTTCAATTCTATTCCAATGATCTACCTGTCTGTCTGTACCAATAACATACAGTTTTTAACACTATTGCTCTGTAATATTGCTTGAGGTCAGGAATGGTGATTTCCCCCAGAAGTTCTTTTATTTTAGAGAATAGTTTTCGCTGTCACGTGTTTTTGTTATTCCAAATGAATTTGCGAATTGCTCTTTCTAACTCTGTGAAGAATTGAGTTCGAAGTTTAATGGGATTGCATTTAATTTGTAGATTGCTTTTGGCAAAATGGCCATTTTTACTATATTAATCCTGTTAATCCGTGAGCATAGTAGGTATTTCCATCTTCTGATATCTAAGTATTTTGGATTTACAAAGACAAAACTTTATGTAAGAAAAGTAGAAAAACTTTGTATACATGACTAGTAAAATTCTTACAAAAATATTAATTGTAAATTTCAGAGGTTGAATGAATATATGGTAGACTAATAGGTACCAGATCAGTTTTGATGAAAATCTTACTAGTGCTACATTTTTAATAACTAGAATTGTTATTTATGACTGGAAAATAAAAAATTAGATATTTTGACCTAGCTTTCACTTTTACACTGAAATGATATTAGGAGAATTGGGAAAAATGAAAATCCTAAATGGAGTGAATTTATGAAATCCATAGATTTTAGTAAATGGTAATCAAATTAATCACATTTCATTTCTTTTTTATGCAATCATTAGAAGTAAAATTTGTGAACTGAGTAAATGCCTCAATGGTTAAAAGTGCTTCACAGACAAGTATGAGGTCTAGCATTCAAATCCCTAAAATCACTATAAATGCTATCATCCCATCTCATGGGAGGCAAAGGGATAAGCTTGCTAAGCAGGGTAGCTGAAAAGGCATGGTCATATATACAACATGATAGAGGAAGACACTTAATTTTAGCTTCAGACACAGGGGAGTGAGGAGGAGAGGGATTTGGTTAGAGGGGACAACTTTATCATACTTATGATTTTGGAGCCTGATGGTCACTCAATGTAGAAACCACAACAGTGGGAGTGAGGATGTTTCCAGGACAGGCAGAAAGAAGATGTAAGAAACAGATATGGGAGGAATGCAGTTCAGTATCTTACCAGAAACAAGTTATTTTCTAAGTGTCTTTTAAGGGCAAGCAACAGAAATCACGACCAATCCCAGGAAGTTAAACAGTAGCCATCAATGCTTACATGACAAGTTCATAGTACACAGTATTACTTTTGACTGAGGCCATTTCTTTCAGGCTTGGAAAGTCCCTCAAGGATGTATGTATAAGCAGGATATAACACATGTCTGAACTAATAACAAAGACAGATAGATGTCAGCAGACTCATTGATGATTAATCACAAACAAGAAGTCAGTTTTACTATGGATATACTCCACACATAATACTATAAAAGTGAATCTGTGCTTTAACACCAATGGGAATCATCATCTGAAACAGAAAATATTTTGAAGCTTCAAATTTGGAATCATAGTACTTTTTTTAGCATTCCATAGAGTTGGTCTTATGACAGTTTATCCTTTAAGCCTACTCACATTTTTAATCTCTTCATATCATGACTATGGGCCAAGTTTTTTGTTTTAATTTTTATATTTCTCTCTCACAGGACAAAGCATCACGTGGCAGGGATATACCCTAATTTGCACAGAGGGATCATGTGTTGTGTCTGGTGGGATTTCTATTTGTAGGCATGTATGATAGAACACATTTCTAAATAAGGAAAATAGTGTCACAAAATGTGTTGTATGCAATTTTTTAATATCATCCTCTTTCAGAATTAAGGTACTTAAATTTATAATGGTAATGCAAAACTCCTAAGCGTATATGTCATGTACACAGTATTTCTTCTTCATTCTTATATTGACAAAATTTACCAAACACATTTCTCTCCAAAACCAAGTTAGTGACCCAATTTTATTTAACAAGTGACTTTTTGTCTTCAAATCTATTTATAAATTGATAACAATGTGATTTACTTTTTATGTAAGTGATTAAATTATTTTATCATTCAATTGTTTGGAGTTATCAACAATTCAACATCAAAAAATACTAGTTCCAATTATTTTGACCATCATGGATAAAATTTTTATTGAAGTTTTGAGTTGTGAGGTTCCATGATTTTATTTTTTCACGATTAGATTCAGATTATCACATATGTTTTTCAATAATGAAATAAATGTAGAAATACAGTGCTGGGAATGGAGCTCAGTGGGAGAATCCCGGTCTAACATTCTCAGGGTCCTTGTTGATTTCTCGCACTAAAAGAATGTCAAAGGAAAGCATGTACAAACATTACAACTTTTACTGTTAAGCTAAGCTCCCATAAATTAATCTGTTTGAATATGTGGACATGTTTGTTTGATGTGCAAATAAATATTATTTCATTTTAATTTTAAGGTGACTACAGACTGTGCAATAGATTCTACAAAGGTTTTATGCATACTACAAAGGCATTATAATAGGAGAAAATAATAATAGTTTAAGATTCACATTTTATTTGTTGATGAGTAAAGTCATTTTCAAAAGATGTCAATAAGGATAAATTAAATAATCTATATCCTCATACACAATATTGTAAATGTACTTGGTGTGCAGTCTACAGCTTTTAATAAAAGGTCACGTATTGGCCTGAATTTCTCTGTAACAGCATAAAAGTATTAGAAAGGGATATTATTTTTGGAATTACAGCAATGTATCATTGGGGAAAAAACTGTTAGTATGAGGAATCTCATTTGCAGGGCTTTTTTTTTTCTTTTCTCTGTTTTTAGGCCAGTGTTTATAAGATTATCCTGCCAAAATCTTTAAGAAGCAATTGGCTATTTATCTCCACAATAAGGATAAAGCATCCCGTAGAATGAACGATAGTAGGCAGGGAGGTAAATGGGTTGTCAAACTTTGTCAGGCTATCACTGAGGATTTCCCACACGAAAATGACAGGGAGGATGGTGATGGCCTTAGCTCAAATGATAGCGGAGCAAAAATAGAAATGGCTAATCATCTCCGAGTACTGAACTTGACGCATGCCTCAGTGTGAGAAGGTGAGCTGCCTCACCAGGCCCAAGGTTTGTATTGTTAAACGTTCAGAATGCTGAAGAGGCCGTATTTGTAAGTTGCGTTAGAGGAAGGTGATCATTATTTTCTCCAAAAGAATATTAATGTAGTCTTCTTCAACTTATGCTTCAGAAAAGCAGTCTGGATGGTGGCAGCTTCCCACATGGCCCTCAAGTGGAGGGCAACCAGGTCACGCATTTAAACAGAAAGTGCATTTGCTTTTGTCAGAAGAGTTAAGATGGTGAAAATCCTGAAAAATAGCTAACACCTGGCTACAAAACAAAGATGTATGGTATAAGCCACCAGCAAGGTTTTCTAGTAGTACATTTTCAAATTTGTTATGGAACAAGTAATTTAGAAAGTTTGCTTAAAGTGGAATGAACTTAAAATTAACACTATAAAGAAACGTTAGAATAGGCCTTATGAACCGAACACTGGTGAGTACTGCTGATGCTGTGGTGTTCAGAAGGAATATTTTTATGGGAAACAAGTGTGTATGTGTGTGTGCGCGCACGTGTGTGTGTGTGTTTCTGTGTGTGTGTGTGTGTGTGTGTGTGTGTGTGTGTGTGTGTGTGTGTGTGTATTCTGTCTAAATTATTTTATTTTTGTGGTGACCTTTTGGCTTTAAGAAACTCCTACATTTTTATGAATACATTTAACATTAGAATGTAAATGTGATGTAAGACCCTCAGACCGCCTATTTGCTAGGGTCATTCACAAAATGAGAGTGGAGAAAATGGTAGCTCATTGCCAATATGCCTGCACATCAGTATTTATTGTCACCTATATCCAGGGATGGACTCAATTGTATTATTGCTCCAAACATACTGAATTACAAACAAACCTATAGTGATAAAACTAAAAGACATATGGTCAATGTTAAAATTAATTAACAGTAAAATATTAAAAAATGTAAAATACCTTAATTGAGCAAGATATTTATGTTATCTGTTTTACAAAAAATGTTAGGTAGCCTAATATGACTTTATTAAAGATGAATAAAGCTTCGTTCAAAGCATGAAGCTAGTGAATTTATTCAGTTTCTTACCTAGGCTCTTGACTGTGCTTCGTTTGTAAAATATGTGGTGTAGAAAATATTATAAGAACCTCTCAAGTTGATGCGTCTCACTGCACATCTAGTGTGTAGACTGATCCAGCCAGGAAAGGACATGAGGAGCTAGGGTTGAAGTGTAGCAGCATATCGTGGATGCCAGAGCCTGACAGTCAATGCGAAAAGCAGAATTCGTGGAGTGAGGATTAGAAAGGAGAGTCAATGAGATTAAAGTTTTGGAGGGCTAATGGCAAATACTCCATGCCGAGTATATTCTCTGTTTCTTTTCAGAAATTCCAGAAAGATAAACAACGACTAGAAATGATTACATGGAAGTTTATGGTACACAGTATCTATGTTTGACCACGGCCATTTTCTTTAAGCTTTGACAGTCTGTCAATGTCATATGCATAAGGGGAGGAATTTGGAAGGACATAATGCACATCTTAACTAAAAACATATCGGTGACTGCAGATTCATTTATGACTAATCACAAGCACAAAGAAGGCAAAGTTAACACAGGATGTGCTCCCTATACTCCGACTACAATGACATCTTGCTATAACTTGCTTCAGGTGCACAATTTACCCTGTATATAACCCAGAAAAGTGTATTATCAGGTGAATACCTAGAGCTTGATTCACAATGCTCAGTATGTCTTCTTTTTCAGTATTCTGCTAGTCCAAAAAAATTAACATAAGCTAAATACTCTGTTATAAGACGGAAACAGAAGTATGATGAATTCAGAGCCCTGAAGTTAAGAGTAAGATACAGACAGGTCAACAAACCACATTTATGAGCATTTTCATGTACATATAAAAAATAAATAAATTTCCTTACTTCAAAGAGTAAGGAAAGGTGTATGGTATTTAGATGTAGAAAATAGAATGGAAATTATCTATTCATGTCATTATCTAAGAAAATTAAAATACAGTATGCATCTATGTCTTATTTTAAAAATTTAAATTTTGAAAGCCACAGTGATGCATTGCATATGAAACATTCTACATCTATGACATGCAATAAGAAAATATCTAAAAATCACAGAGGAAAACTGTAGTTTCTTCATTATTAGTTATAAAAAAAGTTGGATAAATGAATATTTTTTAATCAGAGTAGATGTCAAACATTTATTTGCAATATACCATAAATTTATCTTCAGTTGACTCCCTTTATGATATTCTACTGAGATACTAAGAAAATTAGTAGTAGATTATAAATGGCAAACTTATATTAATGTGTGTGCATCCATGTGTATGCATGCACACATGTGTGCATGTGTGCATTTTACTATTTTAAGTACATTTCAGCCATGATTTTACATTTTTATATTTTATAAGTACATTTAAAATTTATATGGTCTTCAAATATTCCACATCATTAATATTAATGGTTCACAGCTGTAATTTCAGCAGAAGTAGTTTGAGCACTGAAAGTTTGAGGTGCCTGATCTACATGGCAAGCTCAAGTATAGCCTTTGATGCACTGCAAGTTCCTGTGTCAAAACCAACCAAACAAAATCATGTATTTTAATCTGCTCAAGCTTCATATAGGCTAAAATATATTTCCACACTTGTTTTCCCACTAGACATTAAGAGAATCTCCATGAGTATGAGGGTCCTATTCATCTCTGTAAGTAGAATTATTATATGTATTTCTGATTGATTTATTTAACTTACTATAATAGCTATCATGCATACAAATTCTACTTTTCAGGCTAGATAATTTGATTATAATGATAAAACATAGATGCATATTGTATTTTTTCTTATCTCTTCATGTATAATTGATAATCTTATCACATACATTTTTGTCGTGCAATCTTACATGAACATAAATATACAAATATCTGCTCATAGTCATGTTTCAGGTCTTTACATTTTCTGACTGTTATGTAAACTGTCAGAAAAAATGCAATAAAAAGACCCGCTCAACTCAAAATACCATTCATCAAATCCAAAAGAGCTGATTCAGACATAAAATTTAACTGTCATTATTTCTTTTTAAAAATTAAAGTCCTATAGTCATTTTGAGCTGCTTACATGGATGCTGGAAACAAAACTGAGTCCTCTGAAAGGACAAGATGAAGTGTAAGATACCAATACATCTCTTCAGGTACATGCATACTGTTTTACAAATTGAAATATATATGTACTGATCTTAGTAAAAAGAGTCGGGAGGAAAGGATAAGGAACTTTTAACCAGTGGACATGAAAGTCCATGCTTATGCTGGACTGACTGGCCAGTTAGCTGCTATGATCCAGCTGACTTTGTCCTAACATTGGAGTTATCCAAGTGAGCAACTATACCCAGCTGTTTATGCAGGTGCTGTGGATTTGAACTCCAGTCCTCATGCTTTCACTTCAAGTACTGTCATCCAATAAGAGAACTATTTTAATTGATAAGTAGAGAAATGAATGGGAAAGTTATATATCATGCAACTTCTTCTATTAATGTTGGACACCCAGCCTTTCCATTATTTGTAAACACATTGTGTGAGAATTTCTCACTTCTCCCTTTATACCTAATTGTAAAGCCTAGCATTAGGCTCCTTTTGCCTAATAACCCACGATTAAACCAATTTGAACTTAATGTATAAGGGAATGACTTATCTGCACTGCATTCACAAATAGCCCAGTTGTTGCCTATTGTTATTATCCATTTTACTAGTCTGCCAAAATCATAATTAAAGTTAACACAGAGCAAGTCTCTATCAAAGTGCAAAGATAATGAAAACCACTTTGCGCATCCTCAACTTGATAGATTTTGGGTGATTTTCAAGACATTAGCCTTTTTACTGAGAATCAAAGCCACAGTGACATGATGAGAGATTTTAAAGAGAGGCTGGGATTCTCATGACAGGGTATTTTAACATGATTTCTTTTTCTGGAAACACAGGACTTCTTTTAGCAGCTTCCCATCTTGGCTCTGAACCAATTCTCCTGTAACTCAGACACACAATGTAGAAGTAACAGGGCACCACTGATACAACATACAAGAAATCATACTGAATCAAAAGTTTAGCTGAAATCATAGGGGCAGGGTTTGAAACACAGTTCTTGTAATTTCTTAATATCTGTGAAATATAGAAAGATATTTTATTTAAATTAAGGAGTTTTAAAAGAATCATTGTGTATTCATTCAGTCCATATTGATCACAAATTAGTGTGATTAGTTTTATTTGAATTTCTAAAATTGGCTTTTCTTCATTGCAGTTTTCTTCTCTATGAGGCAGAAATTTTCTGAAGCTGTTAGTTGGCATGATAAAGTCAAAGGAAAAATTCATGATTGTTAATCAAAACTACAGAATATATCCAAAGACATCCTTCTATAAGGTTTATTTTTCGTTGTTTTAATTATGTATTTGAATGTACTTCTGTGTGGAGGTCTTCACACAGAAGTACGTAGGAAAGGAGATAACATAAGCTCTCATGAAGCTGGAATAACAGTTGGTTATGGATCCTCTGAGATGGTGCTTACAGCCAAACCTTTTGTAGGAGCAGTAGAAGCTCTTAATCACTGAACCATCACTACACACTTTTTCAATGAAATCATATTTTCTAAAGAATATACATATAGGCCTGTGCCTTCTGTTAGGGCATATCATCAGCTTATCAGCTCATCTGAAGACACCACAGTCTGAAGGCCTCCTAGGAGATCTTCTACACCTAGGATGAGTGTCTCCCAGGAGACCTGCAGCAACCCAGAGACACAGGTACAGGTTCCAGTCAGAGATACCCAGACCAGTTTACACCAGAGATAACCAGATTGCAAGAGGCAAGCTCAAGACATAAGCAACAGGAGCCAATATACTTTAGCACAATCAGGATCCAGTTGTAAAGTCACAGCAAACCCTGGATACACCAACACAACTGAAAACAAGAATGCTGACCCAAAATCCTATCTCATGGAGAAAATAGAGTCATTGAAGCAGGATATAAGTAACTCACTGAAAGAAATACAGGAAAACATAGTTATATGGGTAGAAGCCTTCAAAAAGGGAAAAACTAAATCCCTTAAAGAAATACAGGGAAAACACAAACAGATGATGGAATTAAACAAAGCTGCCCAAGACTAAAAATGAAAGTAGAAACAATAAAATAAGAGAAAAAATGGAGGCAACCATGGACATGGAAAACCTAAGAAAGAGGTCAAGATTTACAGATACAACACAATATAAGAGATAAAAAAGAGAATCTCAGGCATAAAAGACAACTTATAATGTATTGACATAATGTTCAAAGAAAATACAAAACATAAAAAAATTCCTAGACCAAACATCCAGGAAGTCCAGGTCACAATAAAAGATCAAACATAAGACTAATAGGATTAGAAGAGAGCCAAGATTCTCAGCTCAAAGGATCAGAAAATGTCTTCAACAAAATCATAGAAGAAAACATCCCCTACCAAAAAATTAATAAAAATTTTTAGTATACCCTATAAAACACTAAATAGATTAGACCAGAAAAGAAAATTCTCTAGTCACACAATAAAGAAAACTCTAAATGCACAGAACAAAGAAAGAATATTAGAAACTGTAAGGGAAAATGACCAACTAATATGTAAAGGAAGAGCTATCAGAATTACATCAGAATTTTGAACAGAGAGACCCTAAAAACCAGAAGAGCCAGAAAAGAGGTCTTACAGACCCTAAGGAAATACAAATCAAGCCCAGGCTACTATAACCTGCTAAACTCTCAATTGACATAGATGAAGAAACCAAAATATTCCATGAAAAAAAACAAATTTAAACAATATTTATCTATCAATCTAGCCCTACAGAGAATTCTAGAGGGAAAACTTTAACATGAGGAGGGTACATTAAATAAAAAACAAGAAATTAATCACTTCTCAACAAAACCAAAAGGAGAGAATCATATAAACATAATGCAACCTACAAAAAATAACACAACAGTAACTAACCGTCATCTGTCTTTACTGTCTCTCAATATCAACAGACTGAATTCCCCAATAAAAAGACATAGGCTAACAGAGTGGATACCCAAGGAGGATACTTTGTTTTGCTGCATACAAGAAACACATGTCAGTGACAAAGACAGACACTACCACAGAGTAAAAGGCTGGACAAAAGTCTTCTGAGCAAATGGTCCCAAGAAACAAGTGTGAGTTGCCATACTAATATCCAATAATAGACTTTCAACCAAAAGTTATGAAGCAAGATGGGAAAGAACACTTCATATTCATCAAAGGAAAAATCCATCAAAAGAAAGTCTCAATTCTGAACATCTATGCCCTAAATGCAAGAGCACCCACATTTATAAAAGAAATGTCTGAAGCTCAAAACATACATTGATCCTCACACAGTAATAATGAGAGGCTTTGACATCCCACTTTCACCAATGGACAAGTCATTGAAACAGAGACTAAACAGAGACACCGTGAAATTAATAGAGGTTATGAACCAAATGGATTTAACAGACATCTACAGAACATTTCATCCTAAACAAGAAAATATAACTTCTTCTCAGCACCTCATAGTACCTTCTCCAAAACTGACCACATAATTGTTCACAAAACAGGCCTCAACAGATACAAGAAGAGTGAAATAACACTATAAATCCTATCAGATCATCCGGAAGTAAAGCTACTTCAATAACAACAAAAACACAAGAAAGCCCACATACCCATGGAAGCTGAACAATTCTCTCCTTAATGCTAATTTGGTCAGGCAAGAAATAAGAACAAAATTCCGGACTTACTGAAAGTCAATGAAAATGATGAGACAGCATATCCTAACTTATGGGACACAATGAAAGTAGTGTTAAGAAGAAAAAAAAAAAACGTAGCTCTTAGTGCCCTGGTGAAGAAAGTGGAGAGATCCTACAGTAGGAACTTAACAATACACCTGAAAGCCCTAGAACAAAAAGAAGCAAACACACTTGAGAAGAGTAGAAGGCAGGAAACAATCAAACTCAGGGCCTACATCCACCAAATAGAAACAAAGAGATCCAAACAAAGAACCAACAAAACCAAGAACTGATTCTTTGAGAAAATCAACAATATAGATAAACCCCTAGCCAAACTTATAAAGGGGACAAAGACAGTATCCAAATTAACAAAAATCAGAAGTGAAACTGCAGACATAACACCAGAAACTGAGAAAATTCAAAATATCATCAGACCCTACTATAAAAGCCTATAAAATAGAAAGAGAAGCAATATTACCTAATTCATCTAATTCATCCTATGAAGCCACAATTACTCTCATAACTAAACCTTGCAAAGACCCAACAAAGAAAGAGAACTTCAGATCAGTTTTACTTTTGAGTATCTATGCAAAAATACTCAATAAAATTCTACCAAATATACTCCAAGAACATATCAAAAACATTCACCTTGATTAAATCGACTTCATCCCAGGGATTGGAATTTTGGTTGAACATATGAAAATCCAGTATTGTAATCCACTCCATAAACAACCTCAAAGAAAAAAAAAATCACTTGATCATCTCATTAGGTCCTTAAAAAGCATTTGAAAAAATACAACATCACTTCAAGTATTGGAGTGACCAGGAATTCAAGACCCAGAGCTGAAGATAATAAAAGCAAACCAACAACCATTATCAAATTAAATGTGGGGATAACATGAAGCAATCCCACTAAAATCGGGTTTAAGCCAAGGATGCCCACTCTTCCCATATCTGTTTAATATAGTCCTCGAAGTGTTAGCTAGAACAGTAAGACAACAAAAAGATATCAAAGAAGAGGCAAAGAAGAAATAAAGTATCGTTGTTCGCAGATGATATGATAGCATACATATGCAACCTCAAAAACTCTACCAGAGAACTTCTCTAGCTGATAACTTCAGCAAAATGCCCGGATATAAAATTAATTCAAAGAGATCAGTAGTCTCCCTTTATACAAATGATAAATCGACTGAAAAAAAAAGATAATAGGGAAACTACACCCTTAACAATAGCAACAAATAATATAAAGTATCTTGGGGGGTACTCTAGCTAAACAAGTGAAAGATATGTATGACAATAACTTTAAATTTCTTAAGAAAGAAATCAAAGAATACCTCAAAAAATGGAAAGAAACTCCCATGCTCATGGATAGGCAGGATTAACCTAGTTAAAATGGCCATCCTACCAAAAGCAATCTATAAATACTATGCCATCTTCATTAAAGTTCCAACACAATTCTTCCAAGGTATGGAAAGAGCAAACACATGGAAAGTTCTCACTTTCATATGGAAGAATGAAACACCTACAATAGTGAATGCAATTCTTAACAATAAGAGAACTTCTGGGGAATCACCATCCTTGACCTCTGGCTATACTACAGAGCAATACTGATAAAAACTGCATGGTGTTAGTATAATTACTAATTGCCTGGTATTTGACAGATTGATCAATGAAATAGAACTGCAGATGCAAAAATAAAACCCCACAGTTATGGACACTTTCTCTTTGACAAAGAAATAAAGAATATACTGTGGAAGAAAGAAAGCATCTTCAATAAGTGGTACTGGCCTAACTGGCCATTGATATGTAGGAAAATGAAATAGATCCATATTTGTCACCTTGCAAAAAGCTCAAGCCTAAGTGGTTCAAGAACCTCAATATAAAACATTGAACCTAATAAAAGAGAAATTGGGAAAGAGCCTCGAATGTATTGACAGAGGAGAAATTTCCTAAATAGAACTCCAATGGATCAAGCTCTAAGTTTAAGAATTGATAGATAGGACTCGCAAAACTGAAAGGCTTCAGTAAGGCAAAGGACATAGTCAATGGAACAAATTGGCAACTTACAGATTAGGAAAACATTTTCACTAACCTATGTCCAATCAAGAGCTAATATCCAAAATATGTAAGTAACACAAAAGATAATCTCGGGAAGTCCCATACCCGCGGATCCCGGCCCGCAGCAGCTCTCTGCCCCCAGACCCCGTGGGTAAGAGACCTCACCGCCTGGTCAGGTGGGCACTCCTGAGGCTGCAGAGCGGAAGAGACCACCAACACTGCCCACCCCTGCCCACATCCCTGGCCCAAGAGGAAACTGTATAAGGCCTCTGGGCTCCCGTGGGGGAGGGCCCAGGAGCGGCAGGACCCCTGCCTGAGACACCGCCGGAACCTGAAGGAAACAGACCGGATAAACAGTTCTCTGCACCCAAATCCCGTGGGAGGGAGAGCTAAACCTTCAGAGAGGCAGACAAGCCTGGGAAACCAGAAGAGACTGCTCTCTGCACACACATCTCGGACGCCAGAGGAAAACACCAAAGGCCATCTGGAACCCTGGTGCACTGAAGCTCCCGGAAGGGGCGGCGCATATCTTCCTGGTTGCTGCCGCTGCAGAGAACACGTGGGCAGCACCCCACGAGCGAACTTGAGCCTCAGGACCACAGGTAAGACCAACTTTTCTGCTGCAAGAAAGCTGCCTGGTGAACTCAAGACACAGGCCCACAGGAACAGCTGAAGACCTATAGAGAGGAAAAACTACACGCCCGAAAGCAGAACACTCTGTCCCCATAACTGACTGAAAGAGAGGAAAACAGGTCTACAGCACTCCTGACACACAGGCTTATAGGACAGTCTAGACACTCTCAGAAATAGCAGAACAAAGTAACACTAGAGATAATCTGATGGCGAGAGGCAAGCGCAGGAACCCAAGCAACAGAAACCAAGACTACATGCCATCATCGGAGCCCAATTCTCCCACCAAAAAAAACATGGAATATCCAAACACACCAGAAAAGCAAGATCGAGTTTCAAAATCATATATGATCATGATGCTGGAGAACTTCAAGAAAGACGTGAAGAACTCCCTTAGGGAAACAAAGGAAAACATTAATAAACAAGTAGAAGCCTACAGAGAGGAATCGCAAAAATCCCTGAAAGAATCGCAAAAATCCCTGAAAGAATTCCAGGAAAACACAATCAAACAGTTGAAGGAATTAAAAATGGAAATAGAAGCAATCAAGAAAGAACACATGGAAACAACCCTGGATATAGAAAACCAAAAGAAGAGACAAGAGGCTGTAGATACAAGCTTCACCAACAGAATACAAGAGATGGAAGAGAGAATCTCAGGAGCAGAAGATTCCATAGAAATCATTGACTCAACTGTCAAAGATAATGTAAAGCGGAAAAAGCTACTGGTCCAAAACACACAGGAAATCCAGGACTCAATGAGAAGATCAAACCTAAGGATACTAGGTATAGAAGAGAGTGAAGACTCCCAGCTCAAAGGACCAGTAAATATCTTCAACAAAATCATAGAAGAAAACTTCCCTAACCTAAAAAAAGAGATACCCATAGGCATACAAGAAGCCTACAAAACTCCAAATAGATTGGACCAGAAAAGAAACACCTCCCGTCACATAATTGTCAAAACACCAAACGCACAAAATAAAGAAAGAATATTAAAAGCAGTAAGGGAAAAAGGTCAAGTAACATATAAAGGTAGACCTATCAGAATCACACCAGACTTCTCGCCAGAAACTATGAAGGCCAGAACATCCTGGACTGATGTCATACAGACCCTAAGAGAACACAAATGCCAGCCCAGGTTACTGTATCCTGCAAAACTCTCAATTAACATAGATGGAGAAACCAAGATATTCCATGGCAAAACCAAATTTACACAATATCTTTCTACAAATCCAGCACTACAAAGGATAATAAATGGTAAAGCCCAACAAAAGGAGGCAAGCTATACCCTAGAAGAAGCAAGAAACTAATCGTCTTGGCAACAAAACAAAGAGAATGAAAGCACACAAACATAACCTCACATCCAAATATGAATATAACGGGAAGCAATAATCACTATTCCTTAATATCTCTCAACATCAATGGCCTCAACTCCCCAATAAAAAGACATAGATTAACAAACTGGATACACAACGAGGACCCTGCATTCTGCTGCCTACAGAAAACAAACCTCAGCACAAAGACAGACATTACCTCAGAGTGAAAGGCTGGAAAACAATTTTCCAAGCAAATGGTCAGAAGAAGCAAGCTGGAGTAGCCATTCTAATATCAAATAAAATCAATTTTCAACTAAAAGTCATCAAAAAAGATAAGGAAGGACACTTCATATTCATCAAAGGAAAAATCCACCAAGATGAACTCTCAATCCTAAATTTCTATGCCCCAAATACAAGGGCACCTACATATGTAAAAGAAACCTTTCTAAAGCTCAAAACACACATTGCAACTCACACAATAATAGTGGGAGATTTCAACACCCCACTCTCATCAATGGACAGATAATGGAAACAGAAATTAAACAGTGATGTCGACAGACTAAGAGAAGTCATGAGCCAAATGGACTTAACGGATATTTATAGAACATTCTATCCTAAAGCAAAATGATATACCTTCTTCTCAGCTCCTCATGGTACTTTCTCCAAAATTGACCATATAATTGGTCAAAAGACGGGCCTCAACAGGTACAGAAAGATAGAAATAATCCCATGCGTGCTATCAGACCACCACGGCTTATAACTGGTCTTCAAAAAAAAATAAGGAAAGAATGCCCACATGTATGTGGAAATTGAACAATGCTCTACTCAATGATAACCTGGTCAAGGAGGAAATAAAGAAAGAAATTAAAGACTTTTTAGAATTTAATGGAAATAAAGGTACAACATACCCAAACTTATGGGACACAATTAAAGCTGTGCTAAGAGGAAAACTCATAGTGCTGAGTGCCTGCAGAAAGAAACAGGAAAGAGCATATGTCAGCAGCTTGACACCACACCTAAAAGCTCTAGAACAAAAAGAAGCAAATACACCCAGGAGGAGTAAAAGGCAGGAAATAATCAAACTCAGAGCGGAAATCAACCAAGTAGAAACAAAAGGACCATAGAAAGAATCAACAGAACCAAAAGTTGGTTCTTTGAGAAAATCAACAAGATAGATAAACCCTTAGCCAGACTAACGAGAGGACACAGAGAGTGCGTCCAAATTAACAAAATCAGAAATGAAAAGGGAGACATAACAACAGATTCAGAGGAAATTCGAAAAATCATCAGATCTTACGATAAAAACCTATATTCAACAAAACTTGAAAATCTTCAGGAAATGGACAATTTCCTAGACAGATACCAGGTACCGAAGTTAAATCAGGAACAGATAAACCAGTTAAACAACCCCATAACTCCTAAGGAAATAGAAGCAGTCATTAAAGGTCTCCCAACCAAAAAGAGCCCAGGTCCAGACGGGTTTAGTGCAGAATTCTATCAAACCTTCCTAGAAGACCTCATACCAATATTATCCAAACTATTCCACAAAATTGAAACAGATGGAGCACTACCGAATACCTTCTACGAAGCCACAATTACTCTTATACCTAAACCACACAAAGACACAACAAAGAAAGAGAACTTCAGACCAATTTCCCTTATGAATATCGATGCAAAAATACTCAACAAAATTCTGGCAAACCGAATCCAAGAGCACATCAAAACAATCATCCACCACGACCAAGTAGGCTTCATCCCAGGCATGCAGGGATGGTTTAATATACGGAAAATCATCAACGTGATCCATTATATAAACAAACTGAAAGAACAAAACCACATAATCATTTCATTAGACGCTCAGAAAGCATTTGACAAAATGCAACACCCCTTCATGATAAAAGTCCTGGAAAGAATAGGAATTCAAGGCCCATACCTGAACATAGTAAAAGCCATATACAGCAAACCAGTTGCTAACATTAAACTAAATGGAGAGAAACTTGAAGCAATCCCACTAAAATCAGGGAGTAGACAAGGCTGCCCACTCTCTCCCTACTTATTCAATATAGTTCTTGAAGTTCTAGTCAGAGCAATCAGACAACAAAAGGAGGTCAAGGGGATATAGATCGGAAAAGAAGAAGTCAAAATATCACTATTTGCAGATGATATGATAGTATATTTAAGTGATCCCAAAAGTTACACCAGAGAACTACTAAAGCTGATAAACAACTTCAGCAAAGTGGCTGGGTATAAAATTAACTCAAATAAATCAGTTGCCTTACTCTATACAAAAGAGAAAGAAGCCGAGA
Source organism: Rattus norvegicus (assembly GCF_021556685.1). NCBI lineage: Eukaryota > Metazoa > Chordata > Mammalia > Rodentia > Muridae > Rattus > Rattus norvegicus. The sequence goes on along the minus strand of NC_141544.1, from coordinate 21,533,762 downwards.
AAGAAATTACGGAAACGACACCCTTCATAATAGACCCAAATAATATAAAGTACCTCGGTGTGACTTTAACAAAGCAAGTAAAAATCTGTACAATAAGAACTTCAAGACACTGAAGAAGGAAATTGAAGAAGACCTCAGAAGATGGAAAGATCTCCCATGCTCATGGATTCCAGGATTAATTTAGTAAAAATGGCCATTTTACCAGAAGCGATCTACAGATTCAATGCAATCCCCATCAAAATACCAATCCAATTCTTCAAAGAGTTAGACAGAACAATTTGCAAATTCATCTGGAATAACAAAAAACCCAGGATAGCTAAAGCTATCCTCAACAATAAAAGGACTTCAGGGGGAATCACTATCCCTGTACTCAAGCAGTATTACAGAGCAATAGTGATAAAAACTGCATGGTATTGGTACAGAGACAGACAGATAGACCAATTAAACAGAATTGAAGACCCAGAAATGAACCCACACACCTATGGTCACTTGATTTTTGACAAAGGAACCAAAACCATCCAATGGAAAAAAGATAGCATTTTCAGCAAATGGTGCTGGTTCAACTGGAGGTCAACATATAGAAGAATGCAGATCGATCCATGCTTATCACCCTGTACAATGCTTAAGTCCAAGTGGATCAAGGACCTCCACATCAAACCAGACACACTCAAACTAATAGAAGAAAAACTAGGGAAGCATCTGGAACACATGGGCACTGGAAAAAATTTCCTAAACAAAACACCAATGGCTTATGCTCTAAGATCAAGAATCGACAAATGGGATCTCATAAAACTACAAAGCTTCTGTAAGGCAAAGGACACTGTGGTTAGGACAAAACGGCAACCAACAGATTGGGAAAAGATCTTTACCAATCCTACAACAGATAGAGGCCTTATATCCAAAATATACAAAGAACTCAAGAAGTTAGACCGCAGGGAAACAAATAACCCTATTAAAAATGGGGTTCAGAGCTAAACAAAGAATTCACAGCTGAGGAATGCCGAATGGCTGAGAAACACCTAAAGAAATGTTCAACATCTTTACTCATAAGGGAAATGCAAATCAAAACAACCCTGAGATTTCACCTCACACCAGTAAGAATGGCTAAGATGAAAAACTCAGGGGACAACAGATGCTGGCGAGGATGTGGAGAAAGAGGAACACTCCTCTATTGCTGGTGGGATTGCAGACTGGTACAACCATTCTGGAAATCAGTCTGGAGGATCCTCAGAAAATTGGACATTGAACTGCCTGAGGATCCAGCTATACCTCTCTTGGGCATATACCCAAAAGATGCCCCAACATATAAAAAGGACACGTGCTCCACTATGTTCATCGCAGCCTTATTTATAATAGCCAGAAGCTGGAAAGAACCCAGATGCCCTTCAACAGAGGAATGGATACAGAAAATGTGGTACATCTACACAATGGAATATTACTCAGCTATCAAAAACAACGAGTTTATGAAATTCGTAGGCAAATGGTTGGAACTGGAAAACATCATCCTGAGTGAGCTAACCCAATCACAGAAAGACATACATGGTATGCACTCATTGATAAGTGGCTATTAGCCCCAATGCTTGAATTACCCTAGATGCCTAGAACAAATGAAACTCAAGACGGATGATCAAAATGTGAATGCTTCACTCCTTCTTTAAAAGGGGAACAACAATACCCTTGGCAGGGAAGAGAGAGGCAAAGATTAAAACAGAGACTGAAGGAACACCCATTCAGAGCCTGCCCCACATGTGGCCCATACATATACAGCCACCCAATTAGACAAGATGGATGAAGCAAAGAAGTGCAGACCGACAGGAGCCGGATGTAGATCGCTCCTGAGAGACACAGCCAGAATACAGCAAATACAGAGGCGAATGCCAGCAGTAAACCACTGAACTGAGAATAGGACCCCCGTTGAAGGAATCAGAGAAAGAACTGGAAGAGCTTGAAGGGGCTCGAAACCCCATATGTACAACAATGCCAAGCAACCAGAGCTTCCAGGGACTAAGCCACTACCTAAAGACTGTACATGGACTGACTCTGGACTCTGACCTCATAGGTAGCAATGAATATCCTAGTAAGAGCACCAGTGGAAGGGGAAGCCCTGGGTCCTGCTAAGACTGAACCCCCAGTGAACTAGACTGGTGGGGGGAGGGCGGCAATGGGGGGGAGGGTTGGGAGGGGAACACCCATAAGGAAGGTGAGGGGGGAGGGGGATGTTTGCCCGGATACCGGGAAAGGGAATAACACTCAAAATGTATATAAGAAATACTCAAGTTAATAAAAAAAAAGATAATCTTCACATAAACAAACATTGTGATCAAAAATTGACATATAATGCTAAACAGAATTCAACACAAAGGAATCTCAAATGACTGAGAATCTCTTGAAAAAATGTTCAAAATCCTTAGTCATCAAGGAAATGCAAATCAAAACAACCCCAAGATTACACCCCAATAAGAATGGCTAAGTTCAAAAACTGAGAAGATAGCAAAAGTTGGCAAGAATATGGAGAAAAAGGAACAGTCTCCAATTGCTTGTGGGATTACAAACTGGAATAAGTATTCTGGACATTATTCTGGTTGTTCCTCAAAAAACTGGAAATAGATCTACATGAAGACCCAACTATATCACTCTTAGGCATATACCCAAAGATGCCCCACCATGTCACATGGGCAGGTGGTCCACAATGTTTATAGCGGCCTTATCCATGATAACCAGAAGCTGGAAAAAACTCAGATATCCCCAAAAAGAATTATGGATACTGAAAATGTGGTTTATTTACCCAATGCTATACTACTCAGATATTAAGAATGAAGACATCATGAATTTTTCAGGCAAATGGATGGAACTAGAAAATATCATCCTGCGTGAAGTAACTCAGATCCAAAAGGACATGCATGGTATGTACTCACTAATAAGTGGATATTAGTAAAAAAAAGTACAGAAAACACAGGATACAATCCACAGAACTCAAAATGGTTAGCAAGCAGAATGGCCCAATTGAGAATGCTTCAATCCCACTTGGGAAGGAGAAGAAAGCAATCATTGAAGGTCAAAGTGATGGAGGTCCCTGGATGGGAGAGGAAAAAAGGAAAATGATCAGGTATTGGGTGGTGTACGATAGTGTCACAGGTGAGGCAGGCACAAGATAGAAGGAGGACTGTCATTGAATGAGAAGGAAGGATGGGTGGGAGAGAAGTTTGAAGGAAGAAGAGGAGACTGGGACAGAAAGGTAGAGACAGGAGAGGGTGGAGCCGTGGCAGGACAATATGGCAGGTGACGTTAAGATTCTGCTCTGTGTATTTACAGGTTGTTATTAATGTCCCTAAGGAATGGATGGTACCAGGCTTTGTATGTTTAAGTGGGCAATTATATCTTATCAATTGGCTCTAAGATTATTGTGTTGTGTGTTCTTTTATGTGACGGTTTGAGTGTAGGAAAGTATGCAGCGTCAGGAGACAATGGGCCGCCAAGGAGTTGCGATGTGATTCCACCAAGATATCTGGCAGATATCTTGGGGCACCAGAGTGCTGAACCTAGCTGGGAAAAGACAAGTAAACCTTTTTATTTTTATATTTTTACAACAGGGTGGGGGCAGGAGAGAGATCCCGAAGTCCAGCAGAAAGAATGGAAATATGCAAACTGGGGGTATGGGAAATGGGGGTTACCCTCTAGAAAGCACCAGAGACATGAGTGGTAAGAGACTCTCAGGACTCAAAGGAGGGAACTTAGATTAAAAATGCCCAGCAGTTTGAAGAGGGAACATATAGAGTCCATCTCCAGTAGTAAGAGAGGGCATCAAGTGGAGGGATGGGCTTGCCATCCCATAGTTAAAAACTCTAACCTAGAATTATTCCTGTCTTAAAGAACTTCAGTGACAATCATTTTGATGTGTTCTTGGATTCAATTTGTGAGAATTTTATTGAATATTTTTGTTTCAAAATTCATATGAAAAGTTGGTCTGAAGTTCTCTTTGTTGGGTCTTTGTGTGGTTTAGGTATAAGCATAATTGCGGCTTCATAGAATGAATTGGATAGTGTCCCTTCAATTCCTATTTTGTGGAATATTCTTAAACTTGAATAGTATTAGAATAAGGTTGCCTTTGAAGGTCTGATAGAATTCTTCATTAAACCCAACTAGTCCTGGGTTTTTTTGGTTGGGGGACATTTAATGACTGCTTCTAGTTGAGGAACACTGAATGGCCACAAAACACATAAAGAAATGTTCAACATCCTTAGTCATCAGGGAAATGAAAATCAAAGCAAACTTAAGATACCTCCTCACACCACACAAAATGGCTAAGATCAAATACTCAGGTGGCAGCAGATGCTGGCAAGGATTTGATGAAGGAGGAACACTACTCCATTGTTGGTGACATTGCAAGCTGGTAAAACCACTGTGGAAATCAGTCTGGGAGTTCCTCAGAAGATTGGAATAGTGCTACCTAAGGACCCGGCTATACCACTCCTGGGCATATACGCAAAAGATGCTGCAACGTATAATAAGAACACATGCCCCACTATATCCTTCAATGGAAGAATAGATATAGAAAATGTTATACATTATATATATCATTCACATATATAATATGTGGATTACACAATGGAGTACTACTCAGCTATTAAAAACAATGACTTCATGAAATTCATAGGCAAATGGATGGAACTAGAAAACATCCCAAACCTCGCTGATCCCCGCCCACAGCTCACTGCTCCCAAATCCCATGGGAGAGAGCTCACCTCCTGGACAGGTGGGCACCCCTGAGACTGCAGAGCGGAAGAGACCACCAACACTGCCCACCCCTGCCCACAACTGTGGCCCAAGAGGAAACTGTATACGCCCTCCGGGAACCAGAAGATAGGGGCACTGGAGCTGCAGCTCCCCTGCGCTCCAGACACCACCAAGACCTGAAGGAACCGGAGCAACAGTTCTCTGCACCCAAATCCCGTGGGAGGGAGAGCTAAACCTTCAGAGAGGCAGACACGCCTGGGAAGCCAGAAGAGACTACACTCTGTACACATTTCTGACTCCAGAGGAAAACACCTAAGGCCATCTGGGACCCCGGTGCACGGGAGCACCCTGAAAAGGCAGCACAGGCCCTCCTGGTTCCTGCCCCCACGGAGAGCTCAAAAGCAACACCCCACGAGCAAACTTGAGCTACAGGAACACAGGTAAGACCAACTTTTCTGCTCGAAGCGACCTGACTGGTGAACTCATGAGACAGGCACACAGGAAGAGCTGAAGACCAGTAAACAGGGAAAACTACATGCCCAAAAGCAGAACACTCTGTTCCCATAACTGGCTGAAAGAAAACAGGAAAACAGGTCTACAGCACTCATGACACACAGGCCTATAGGACAGTATAGTCACAGTCAGAGATAGCAGAACAAAGTAACACCAGAGATAATCTGATGGCAAGAGGCAAGCGCAGGAACACAAGCAACAGAAACCAAGACTACATGGCATCATCGGAGCCCAATTCTCCCAACAAAACAAACACTGAATATCCAAACACACCAGAAAAGCAAGATCTAGATTTAAAATCACATTTGCTCATGATGCTGGAGGACTTCAAGAAAGACATGAAGAACTCCCTTAGAGAAACACAGGAAAACATACATAAACAAGTAGAAGCCTATAGAGAGGAATCACAAAAATCCGTGAAAGAATTCCAGGAAAGCACAAACAAACAGTTGAAGGAATTAAAAGTGGAAATAGAACCAATCAAGAAAGAACACAGGGAAACAGTCCTGGATATAGAAAACCAAAGGAAGAGACAAGGAGCCGTAGATACAAGCATTACCAACAGAATACAAGAGATAGAAGAGAGAATCTCAGGAGCAGAAGATTCCATAGAAATAATCGGCACAACTGTCAAAGAAAATGTAAAACGGAAAAAGCTACTGGTCCAAAACATACAGAAAATCCAGGACTCAATGAGAAGATCAAACCTCAGGCTAATAGGTATAGAAGAGAGTGAAGACTCCCAGCTCAAAGGACCAGTAAATATCTTCAACAAAATCATAGAAGAAAACTTCCCTAACCTAATGAAAGAAATGCCCATAAACATACAAGAAACCTACAAAACTCCAAATAGATTGGACCAGAAAAGAAAATCCTCCCATCACATAATAGTTAAAACACCAAATGCACAAAATAAAGAATATTAAAAGCAGTAAGGGAAAATGGTCAAGTAACATATAAAGGCAGATCTATCAGACACATATCAGACTTCTCGTCATAGACTATGAAAGCCAGGAGATCCTGGACTGATGTCATACAAACCCTAAGAGAACACAAATGCCAGCCCAGGTTACTGTATCCTGCAAAACTCTCAATTAACATTGATGGAGAAACCAAGATATTCCATGACAAAGCCAAATTTACACAATATCTTTCTACAAATCCAGCACTACAAAGGATAATAAATGGTAAAGCCCAACATAAGGAGGCAAGCTATACCCTAGAAGAAGCAAGAAACTAATCATCTTGGCAACAAAACAAAGAGAAGAAAAGCACACAAACATAACCTTACATCCAAATATGAATATAACAGGAAGCAATAGTCACTATTCCTTAATATCTCTCAACATCAATGGCCTCAACTCCCCAATAAAAAGACATAGATAAACAAACTAGATACGCAACGAGGACCCTGCATTCTGCTGCCTACAGGAAACACACCTCAGAGATAAAGACAGACATTACCTCAGAGTGAAAGGCCTGAAAACAACTTCCCAAGCAAATGGTCGGAAGAAGGAAGCTGGAGTAGACATTCTAATATTGAATAAAATCAATTTTCAATTTCCAACTAAAAGTCATCAAAAAAGATAAGGAAGGACACTTCATATTCATCAAAGGAAAAATCCAACAAGATGAACTCTCAATCCTAAATATCTATGCTCCAAATAAAAGGGCACCTACATACATAAAAGAAACCTTACTAAAGCTCAAAGCACACATTGCACCTCACACAATAATAGTAGGAGATTTCAACACCCCATTCTCATCAATGGACAGGTCACGGAAACAGAAATTAAACAGAGACATAAACAGTCTAAGAGAAGTCATGAACGAAATGAACTTAACTGATATTTATAGAACATTCTATCCTAAAGCAAAAGGGTATACATTCCTCTGAGCACTTCATGGTGCTTTCTCCAAAATTGACCATATAATTGGTCGTAAAACAGGCCTCAACGGATAAAGAAAGATAGAAATATTCCCATGTGTCCTATCAGACCACCACGGGCTAAAGCTGGTCTTCAATAAAAATAAGGGAAGAAGCCCAAAAAAAACATGGAACAATGCTCTACTCAATGGTAACCTGGTCAAGGAAGAAATAAAGAAAGAAATTAAAGACTTCTTAGAATTTAATGAAAATTAAAGTACAACATACCCAAACTTATGGGACATAATGAAAGCTGTGCTAAGAGGAAAACTCATAGCTCTGAGTGCCTGCAGAAGGAAATTGGAGAGAGCATATGTCAGCATAAACAGAAAGGACCATAGAAACAATCAACAGAACCAAAAGTTGGTTCTGTGAGAAAATCAATAAGATAGATAAACCCTTAGCCAGACTAATGAGAGGACACAGAGAGTATGTACAAATTAACAAAATCACATATGAAAAGGGAGACATAACTACAGAATCACAAAAAAACACAGGTTAGCTAAAACTATCCTCAACAGTAAAAGGACTTCTGGGGGAATCACTATCCCTGAACTCAAGCAGTATTACAGAGCAATAGTGATAAAAACTGCATGGTATTGGTACAGAGACAGACAGATAAACCAGTGGAATAGAATTGAAGACCCAGAAATGAACCCACACACCTATGGTCACTTGATTTTTGACAAAGGAGACAAAACCATCCAATGGAAAAAGAGCATTTTTAGCAAATGGTGCTTGTTCAACTGGAGGTCAGCATGTAGAAGAATGCAGATCGATCCATGCTTATCACCCTGTACAAAGCTAAAGTCCAAGTGGATCAAGGACCTCCACATCAAACCAGATACACTCAAACTAATAGAAGAAAAAGTGGGGAAGCATCTCGAACACATGAGCAGTGGAGAAAATTTCCTGAACAAAACACCAATGGTTTATGCCCTAAGATGAAGAATTGACAAATGGGATCTCATAAAACTGCAAAGATTCTGTAAGGCAAAGGACACTGTGGTTAGGACAAAAGGGCAACCAACAGATTAGGAAAAGATCATTACCAATCCTACAACAGATAGAGGCCTTATATCCAAAATATACAAAGAATTCAAGAAGTTAGACCGCAGGGAGACAAATAACCCTATTAAAAAATGGGGTTCAGAGATAAAGAATTTAAAGCTGAGGAATGCCGAATGGCTGAGAAACATCTAAAGAAATGTTCAACATCTTTAGTCTTAAAGGACATGTAAATCAAAACAACCCTGAGATTTCACCTCACACCAGTGAGAATGGCTATGATCAAAACTCAGGTGACAGCAAATGCTGGCGAGGATGTGGAGAAAGAGGAAACTCCACCATTGTTGGTGGGATTGCAGACTGGTACAACCATTCTGGAAATCAGTCTGCAGGTTCCTCAGAAAATTGGACATTGAACTACCTGAGGACCCAGCTATACCTCTCTTGGTCATATGCCCAAAAGGTGCCCAAACATGTAATAAAGACACATGCTCCACTATGTCTGTAGCAGCCTTATTTATAATAACCAGAAGCTGGAAAGAACCGAGATGTCCTTGAACAGAGGAATGGATACAGAAAATGTGGTAGATCTACACAATGGAATATTACTCAGTTATCAAAAACAATGACTTTATGAAATTCATAGGCAAATGGAGGGAACTGGAAAATATCATCTTGAGTGAGGTAACACAATCACAGAAAAACACACATGGTATGCACTAATTGATAAGTGTCTATTAGCCCAAATGCTTGAATTACCCTAGATACACAGAACACATGAAACTCAAGATGGATGACCATAATGCGAATGCTTCACTCCTTCTTTAAAAGGGGAACATGAATACACTTGTCAGGGAATAGGGAGGCAAAGATTAAAACAGAGACTGAAGGAACACCCATTCAGAGCCTGCCCCATATGTGGCCCATACATATACAGCCACCCAATTAGACAAGATGGATGAAGCAAAGAAGTGCAGGCTCACAGGAGCCGGATGTAGATCTCTCCTGAAAGACCCAGCCAGAATACAGCAAATACATAGGCGAATTCCAGCAGCAAACCACTGAACTGAAAATAGGACCCCCGTTGAAGGAATCAGAGAAAGAACTGGAAGAGCTTGAAGGGGCTGGAGACCCCATATGAACAACAATGCCAAGCAACCAGAGCTTCCAGGGACTAAGCCACTACCCAAAGACTATACATGGACTCACCCTGGGCTCCAACCTCATAGGGAGCAATGAATATCCTAGTAAGAGCACCAGTGGAAGGGAAAGCCCATGGTCCTGCTAAGGCTGAAACCCCCCCACCCCCTAGTGAAAGTGATTGTTTGGGGGAGGGCGGTAATGGGGGGAGGATGGGGAGGGGAACACCCATATTGAAGGGGAGGGGGAGGGGCTAGGGTGATGTTGGCAGGGAAATGGGAAAGGGAATAAAAATCGAAATGTAAGTAAGAAATTCTCATGTTAATAATGAAAAAAAAAAAGAAAACATCCGGACTGAGGAATTCCAATCACAAAAGAACACAGGGTATGCACTCACTAATAAGTGAATATCAGCCTAAAAGCTCAGAATACCCAAGATATAATTCATAGATCCTATGAAGCTCAGGACGAAGGAAGACCAAAGTGTGAATGCTTTCCCCTTCTTAGCAGGGCAAATAAAATACAGGAGAAAATATGGAGGCAACGTATGGAACAGAGACTGAAGGAAAGGCCATTCAGAGACTACTTTACCTGGGAATCCAGCCATATACTGTCACCAAACCCAGACACTATTGCAGATACCAAGAGGTGCATAGTAACAGTAGCCTAATATAGCTGTCTCCTGAGATGCTCTGTCAGAGTCTAACAAATACAGGGGCAGATGATCACAGCCAACCATTGGACAGAGAATGGGTCTTCAATTGGGGAGTTAAAGAAAAGGCTAAGGTAACTGAGAGTGTTTGCAACCCCATAGGAAGAAGAACAATATCACCCATCCATACACCCCAATGCTCCCATGGACTAAACCATCAACCAAAGAGTACACATGGAGCATGTGATGGCTCCAGCTGCATATGTAGCAGAGAATGACCTTTTGGGCATCACCTGGGGGGGAGAGGTCCTTGGTCCTGTGAAGGCTCGATGCCCCTCTGTAGGGGAATGCCAGGGCAGGGAGGCGGGAGGTATTGGCTGGTTTGGTGTGGGAGCACCCTCATTGAAACAGAGGTGAGGGATGGGATAGAGTGTTTCTGGAGGGGAAATGAAGGGGAAAGAAACAGTATTTGAAATGTAAATAAAGAAAATGTTCAAGAAAAAAAAAACAAAAACAAAAAACAAACTACTGGGACAAAAATGGAGAAGAGTCCAAGGAAAAGGCGCTCCAGTGACCATCCCTAATTGGAATCCATCGCAAGGGGAAGCTCCAAGGCCTGACACTATTACTGATGGTATGGTGTGCTTACAGACAGGAGCTTAACATGGCTGTCCTCTGAGAGACCCAACAAGAAGCCGACTGAGACAGAAGCCGAGACTTATACCTAAGCAATGGACTGAAATACGGGTACCCTGTAGTTGAATTAGAAAAGGACGGAGGAAGTTGAGGAGGAGGGAGACGCCGTAGGACAACCAGCAGTCTCAACTTATCCAGACCCCTGAGATCTCTCAGACACTGCGCTGGTAACCTACAGGAGCTGTACTGAGGCACTGGACACACATGCAGCAGAGGACTGCCTGGTCTGGCCTCAGTGGGTGAAAATATGCCTAATTGGCAAGAGACTTGAGTCCCCAGTGACAAGGGAAGCCTGGCCTGGGTGGGTGGGGACATCCCCTTGGATACATGGGAAGAGGAATGGCATGAGGAAATGAGGAACTGTGGTTGAGGAGGGGGTTAGTGACTACACTGTAAGAAAAAGGAAAAAAAAAGATACATAGTTCAAAACGTTACATGTTGTATTCTCAGTTTTCCAATCAATGAATACCAACTATATATAGAATGTGTATTATATATTGTATATGGATTATTATATGCATCTATAATAATAGCATGTATGCTATATGTTATGTTATATATGATATTTCCAGTTTTGTCTTTCTATGAGATTTCTACAGGTGTTTCTTTTATTTTTCTTGACTTTTTTCTTTTTGTTTTTTTCTATTCTATTTTGTTTCTGCTTTATCCTATTTAATTAGAATTGCTTTTGTTTTAAAGATGCCTGGTGATTTTTTTTTTGAGGAAATAAAGAAAGGTTGTGGATTCAATTGAAGCAGAGGGGGGAAGGATCTGGAAGAAGTTAAGACAAGGTTAACTTTAGTCAGAATATATTGTATGAAAAATTATTTTCATTAAAAGGAAAATAAAAATACAGAGACAAAGTTTGGAACAGAGACTGAAGGAATGGCCATTTAGAGACTGCCCCAGCTGGGGATCCAGCCAATATACGTACAGCCCCCAGACCAAGACAATATTGCTGATGCCAAGAAGTGCATGCTGATTGGAGCCTGATATAGCTGTCTGTTGAGAGACTCAGCCAGAGCATGTCAAGTATAGAGGTTAATGCTAGCAGCAAAACAAAGAACTGAGAACTGGGTCCCTGTTGGAGGAATTAGAGAAAGGTTTGAAGGAGCCAAAGGAGTTTGCAAATCCTTAAGAACAATAATACCAACCAACAAGAGCTCCCAGGGACTAAAGCACCATCCAAAGAAAACACATGGCTACAGCTGTATATGTAGCAGTAAATAGCTTTGTTGGGCACCAATGGGAGGAGAAGCCCTTGGTCCTACCATGTCTGGATCCCACTTTGTAGGAGCATGTCAGAGCAGAGACACAGGAAGGGGTGGGAGGTTTGGTGGGGAAACACAAACACCCTCAATGAAGAAGGGAGAGGGGGATGGGATAGGGGGTTTATGGAAAAGAAACTAGGAAAGGGGATAACATTTGAAATGTAAATAAAAATTATCCAATTAAAAAAAGAAAATAGGGCTGGAGAGATGGCTCAGCCGTTAAAGGCTAGGCTCACAACCAAAAAAAGAAAATATCATCCTGAGTGAGATAACCCAGACACAAAAGAACACACATGGTATGTACTCACTAATAAGTGGATATTAGTCCAAAATCCCACAATGCCTGTAATACATCCCATAGACTATATTAAGCATAGAAAGAAGGAAGACCAGGTGTGGATGCTTCAGTCTTGCATTGTGGGGGGAACAAGATGATTGAGTGAGGTGGTAAGAATTGGGGAGTATGGAGGAAGAAAGAACGGGTAGTAAATAAGGGTGGCAGCATCAGGATCTGGAAGAGATGTGAGAGAGGTACAGAGAGTCAGAAAATCCAACAAAAATATGTAGCGGGGGGATGAAGGTCTGGGGATAGCCACTGGAGACTCCCAAACACCAGGGAAGTGTGAGGCTCCCGGCAGTGGGGTGACTTTAGTAGAAATGCACAGATGAGGTCAAGATATATCCTGTAGAGATCTCCTCCAGCAGATAGGCATGGCCCCCGGTCAAGAGAGAGGACACCCACCCATCTCAAAATTTTTAACCCAGAAATGTTCCTGCTCAGTGTAAGAACAGGGACAAAAATGGTACAGAAACAAGAGGAAAGGCCACCTGGACCCATTATGTCTACAGACACCGAACCCAACACTGTTGCTGTGATAAAGAGGTGCTTGCTGACAGGAACCTTATATCGAGGTTCCTGAGGAAGTCTGTCCAGCAACTGACCAATGTATATGTGTATTCTTGGAGTCAACCATAAGTAGTCTGCGCTCAGGGAACCTGGTGGAGGAACTGGCAGATGGACCAGAGGAGCAGAGGGGGACTGCAACCACTTTTAAAGAACTACATAGGCTGACCCGAGTATCCAGTCCTCCCAAAGTCTAGACCACCAACCAAGGGGTGTACCTGGAGGGATCCAGGCTCCACATACACATGAAGCAGAGATGGCCTTGCCTGACAGCATTCGGAAGGGAGGCCCTCGGTCCTGGCGGGGTTTGATGCCCCAGCATAGGGGGATGCTGGAGAGATTGGATGGGAGATTGTGGGTGGGTGGGGGAGCACTCTTATACAGGCAAAGGGGCGGTGGGAGGGCAGATGTGGGATGGGGACTGGTGGCGGTGTAACTGGGAAGAGGGATATCATTTGAGATGTAAACGAATGGAATTATTAATAACAAAAAAGAAAAAATGAAAAAATGGTGTTCCCGTTTATGTAAAGTTATAGCCATTGCTTGCTCTTCTTACATAGGAAAGGTGAAATACAAGTGTGTGGTAGTGCTATATACATATATGTGTGTATATATGCTGCTTTCTCTGTTACCCATCTTTTCTGATACTTACAAATTCTTTATTATTTCCCCAGTTCTCAAGTTAGGATAGTGAGTAATACAGATCAAACAAAATAATAAATGAAATAAACTGATAAAACAGAATTGTCCTATTTGACTTATAGTTCAGCTTCACTTTCACGATTTTCTGTAAACTGAAATGAATAAATATTAATAGCTATGATTTTATTGAGGTTTGTCATTTTAACACCGAGCAGAAAAACTACCTTTACCTCTCCCGATTGGTGTAGTTGTGTGTCACAGTAACTGCCCACAAATAAATGACCTCTGCACGTCGGTGTTTGGGCACATCCCATCCCATCTAGAGCTCCTAAACTGATAGAGGCTGAGAAGAATGTTCAGCTTTGGCAGAACTTTTTTATTGTGTATCTTCTCTGGCATGTAGAGCGTCCTGCTCTTGTGCTGTAACATTTAATTTCTTTTTACCATACTGGGCAATCATTAAGAAAATAATTAGTTGCTTTTGATACTACAATTAAATTTGCGGAAAATAAAGAAAAGTAACCTCTGAGATGAAAGATCACCATATATATATATATATATATATATATATATATATTTTAACTACAGTGTACAAAAATTGTAGCACACAGATTATAATCCCCAAGAGTGACTCTCTACAGAAATGACCTTTGGAATGATATTATAATTTTAATAACTTGTCCTATAGTCCCATTGAGATGTAAGTATTTTTAGCGTTTTTTCAAGAACTTCTGTGTGTGTATTCGTGTGTGTGTGTGAGAGTATGTGTGTGAGTGTGTGTGAGTGTGTATGTCTGTGTGTATGTATGTGTGTGTATGTACATGAAAATTTGCACATTTTGCTCTGATCGATTCTCACCAAGTTGAAATTAAGATAAGCTTTAATGTCTACTTAAAATTGGGGCTCAGGTTTTCCTAGACAATCATTCAGTGCACACTCTAAGAATGGTAAAAATGAGGCTGGAGACACTGGAAAGACAGACCAGCTTTTGAAATCTTGTACTTCCATTGCCGAGGAACAGAGTTCACTTAGGAAGCTTGCCACTATTGTTTAGTCAACTAAACTGGGGATCCCATGCTTCAGAATCCTGTAGACATTTTTAGTTATGTGCACCTAAACACAGACACACAGATGGACACACACACACATACACACACACACACACACACACACATAATTGAAAAGAATTTAAAATGAGATTAATGTAGATAGAACAAAAAGATGTTTTTAATATCCCTAGTAGATTACCTAATTCACAAAAATTCACTCTGTTATTATGACTATGAAAAACAACAGTTTTTAAAATGAAGAAATTTTCCTCCTAGAGTGAAATAAAAAGATGAAAAGGTAAATAGAAATAATTGAAAACATGTCAGAAAAAATATCTTAAAACCATAAATACATAAGTTTTATTTATATTTTTAAAATGTTATTATTTATATTAAACATTAACCAGTCAAATATCTAATCCTAGTGATTTCTGTTAAGCACATTAACAATAAAAAAGAAATACTTTTTAATTATAAGGATAATTATTTATAATCAAAATATTTTAAGGAAAAATTGTCATGGAAATGCAAGTCAGAATATTAGACTAATAATACTGCTTTTTCTGAGACTTAATGGGTGGTAATTATTATATCAGAGAAATGTGATGTTATCTATATATGACAGCAATTAACTTTTTACTAGTTTTATTGGTACATTGCTATGCATGTAAATGAGACCCATAAAAGGAAATGTATAGCAGCAATATACAAGGAAACATTCCCAAATGCCTTTCTGTATCCAAGCCACAAAACCTCGAGTTAAGAATTGAAACAGCCACATATCAATGACTTCATCATGCAGAAATAACTGGAAATATTTTACAAATTCTTTTTAGAATCAAATCACCAAGAAATCATCAGTATTTCGGTGCAGAAGCTAATCTTTTATACAATTTGGTTATTGTTATATTTTGTTTTGTTTTTGAGAGAGGATCTTACTGTGGCTTGGTCTCTCTCCTTGAAATCATGATAAATTCTTTTGTCACAGTTTCCAGAGTACTGAATATATAGAGGCTTGAACCACAATATCCAAATATATTATCTGAAGAATTAAAATAGGGAGGTTAAAAATTGGAGCAATGGTACATGCCTTAGAAGCCCATTATTCACTTAGCTGATGCAGGAAGACTTAGAAATTTGATAACATAAGACCCTAAAATTTTCACTAAACTTTTGAGGAGTTTTCATAGGAAAATAGGGAGATGCTAATATTTCCAGATTTGATAGATTCTGAAGAAAATATATGAGTCTCTCTCTCTCTCTCTCTCTCTCTCGCTCTCTCTCTCTCTCTCTCTCTCTCTCTCTGTGTGTGTGTGTGTGTGTGTGTGTGTGTGTGTGTATCAAACCATTGAGTCTTTAAAAAGTAAAAGTTTTTTCATATGGCTAATTTGCCCACATATATGTCTACAGACATATGTATCTGGTGTCCATAGAGGATTGAGTAAAGGATCAGATATTGTGGAATTAAACAGATAATTATAGAATTATACCTTGCCCCCTAGAAGAGCAACCAGTACCCTTAACCACTAACCCATCTTTCTAGACTCTTGTTCTCTATGAAGCATCTGTTCAGTCCTGAATCTCTCTATTCTAAAATGATGATAAGACATTTCTAATATTAGAAATGTCTCGTTAATACTAGGAATAATACAAAAAATATTTAGTAATTGGACAATGACATTTCTTAATATATAAATCATTATATATAGAGGAACACTTATTCTATTTTAGTTTTAACTACAATATCCAAAGATATTTTAAGATGTGATGGATTTTCGCATGGGTTTCTTCTTGGTACAATATGGCAGACACCAACCACAGGTGCTTATTTTACTCTGGTAATGCATCTAATCTGGCTAATCAAATGTTAATATTTTTAATTCTAATTAACTTAAATCAGAATTTAAACAGTCATATACAATCAGTGCCCTTCTCTTTTTGACCTCATCGATCTAAAGAAGACATATTGCATAAATCTGATAATCAAAGGAATATTGTAATACAAATTATTCACCAAATTATTCAGATAACCTTCAGATCATTTTTTTATTTTTAAAATTGTAGGTTCATCGCTAAATAATTCACATCCTTTCTGATCTACACTCTGACATAGGAGTTACCTAATAGCTGCACTCAGATTTTACCAGTCATCTGGCACTTTGTACCCGCCAGAGGGCTACCAGGTGTATTGCAACCTGTCCTGTATGCTGCATACTTTGAGTCACTGTTTCACATAATGACAGATCTCACAGATGCTTTGTTCACTGTGGATGAACATACCTTTCCATTTTGTCACCAGTTCCGTGGCCCTGTGGAGGTTAAGCTCTTTGGGGGCATGCATAGAATTACATATATTTATCTGTGCCATCTGCTACTGGAATGCACGGTGTGATGGCTGGCATTATCTGTGCAAAGCTCAGTACACTGGCACTGGGGCCAACACTATGCAAATTAGACACCACAGAACTGTAAGAATATCTTAACTATTGGTGCAATCTATGTTAATCACAATCACTGACTATATAGACTTAGAAGATTATCTCCTTGTGGCATTTATTTAGCACTTTGCATTTCATCAGATTGTCATATGAATATATTTCTTGAGAAATGCAGGCAACATCCTGACAAACCGCATGCATTCAATAGCAGGAATGAAAGAGTAAGAAGAAAAAGAACTGTGTTTACCCAGTTGAAACAACACCCTTTTGCTTTCTGTCTGGATGACTTCTGTTTGGCTGATTTATTAATTCATTTTGATCTTTTTTGATGTAGTTTAACATCTGTTCAATTATCATATTCTTAACAAGAATTTCCTTGGCATGTTTTCTGCTCCATCTCCCTTTGTTCTATTGGACAAATTGACGGATGCTGATTTCATTTGGGATGTGCAATATTAAAGGTTAAGTGGAGATTATGCAAGTGAAATAAGCCATCAGGACAAAATTGGAGAAGTTCAAAGGAGAAATGAGGGAGGAAAGGTCTTCAGTAGAGACAGAGATGTAGATTACTAAAAGGAAGGCAAATTTTAAAATCTAGAGTAGTTATCCTTTCCCGATATATCTTTTGCACAAGGTTTTGCTCTTGTAATTTGGTAAATATCATGTAACCGTTGCCTTAATTTTCTGAAATAACTCAGTACACTGAAGGCATAGTATGACGTGAGGATGATTTACTCTTTTCTTCTCCCTGTTTTCTACTAGATACTCATGTTTGCAAAATAATTGCTTAACAAACTTTACCTTTTTCTCTCTTTCTAAATAAAATACAACTTTACTTTTGATTTTAATATGTCAATACATTTTTTCTGGTTTTTCTTCCCAATTTTTCTTTATCTTTATATTGAGTTCCATTTCCTATAAAACCTTTAATAGAAACCCACATAATAAACAGACATTCAATATGTAATCAATGATTTGGCTCCTTTACATCACTTTTCTTATGTCATTTGGAGAAATTAAACTCCCAATACTGTCATACAATGTGGATGATCTTTATTAATAACAACTACCTCTTTCAAAAATTATGAGGTGTTTCTGAAGTAACAATCTAGGGACGAGTCTAAGTAATACACACACACATAGCCAACCAATTCGCTTGGTGCATAAGATACTTTAGTCACTTGAAGTAAATTAAAATAAGTAAGCAATATTTCTCAATTTCTAATAACTTTTTAAAGTGCTCAAATATATGTCTTTTATTCAAATTAAATTTTGCATACTTTAACATGTAAAGTGGAAGAAATGATAAATTACATGTACAGAGCTATTTGGACAGGCATTTTGTCATGAGGTAGTGATTTATTTTTCAATGTTTCCCAGGGTTTTTCAAACGTTATTATGTAGCCTTGGCCAATCTTAACATCAAGGTGATCTCTCTCTGTCCCAAGTGTTGTAATTATAGACATGAGCTGTCATCCCAAGTTGTTGTTTTCCATTATCTTGAAATTAAAACCTTTAAATGAACACTGATCTAGTTTAATCGGGTACTCTATGTTTTAATTGTACAATGAAATAAAAATAATTTTTGTGATAGAGTCTTTTTGTGCAACCAGGGAGTTTTGAAACTAAATATTTACACTAGGTTACCCTTCAACACACAAAGCTCCTCCCCTCTTTTCCTTCAATGCTGAAATTAAAAGTGTATGCCATCACAGCTGACTCAAGGAAGTAATTCTCATTGTTTGAAAAGTTCTTACATGAAATGTGTTTTTGATAAAATCCATTCTCCATTTCCTCTCCATTGTCCCTTCCCGATGTCCCCCAGCATCTTCCCCGCTCCAGTTTTATGTGCTCTTTCCTTCTTAATAAAGAATTATTTATTTTCTGTAGAAGTGTAGAGAGTATAGCCATCTTCAGACACACTAGATAAGAGTATCATATCCAATTACAGATGGTTGTGAGCCACCATGCTGCTGGGAGTTGAACTCAGTACACCTTAACAGCTGATCCCTCTGTCTAGCCCCTGCTCTTTGCCTTTTAGAAAGCAAGTGGAGCAGTACACTTCCTGCTGCTTTTACATGGCTGGGTATATGATCATCCACTTGAGCATGGGAAGAGTTTCAGTAGCCTCAACCCTGAAGAAAACTGACTCTTTCTCCTCGACCTGTAGCTCCTTAGTTGTCAATAGCTCCTCAGATCTGGGCAGAACTATGTGGAGCTGTCAGCCATCTATGCTTGGAGTTTGACTGGTTTGATATTATTCGGGTCTTGAATACACAGTCACAGCCTCTCAGTTCATGTATGCAACTGTGCTGTCATTTCAGCAAATACTGTTTTTCTAAAAAAATCCACAATTTCTGGCTCTTCTACATTTCTGCATTTCTTCCTTGATGATCTCTGAGTCTTCCCAGAAATGACATAAATAACCTAATTAGGTCTGTGGATTCTGCTGGTCCTTTATTCCCTACATTTTAATGAGTAGGTCTCTGCACTAATCCCCATCTACCACCAAAAAAAGCTTTAGTAATGAAGGCTGAGGGATGCACTAATCTGTTGATAAAATGATAGGATGCAGTTTATTATTATGTCCCCTTTGGCAAAACGATCACAGTATTAGAATCTAGTCTATGCCTTAGCTAGCCACATTATTTTGGCCAGTTAGTCATATAAATAGTGAGATTTACTTAGTGGAGTGATTTTTAAATCCAATCAGAAAATTATTAGTTATTCTCGTGACATTCTTGCCACAGGCTTACCTTATCAGGAAAGTCATCATTTTAGTGAGCTTTCTAAAACCTATTAATTTCTTTTTTACCTACTTGAATGCAGAGAACTATAAAAAAAAATTTGCCAGTCAATAGGGATAAAGATTTTAGATCACTATCAAGTTGACTTATATATGTACGAAGACACAAATATATGTTGATTTCAACAACAGAGACTTGGCATCAAGTTCTAGAGACTAACGTAGATCAGTAGCCTTGCCTATAATGCTTGGGAGGTCGGGGCATCAACATTACAAAGCTAATTTACACTGGGCACGAAGCTTCTTCTTTGACAGTCTGTTTATTGTCTAGAAGAGCCACAGTTTCAAAGTTATACACGGTAGTTTTCATATGGTACAGTTAAAGTCTTCACACTGACTATTCTTCCTCATACTACGTCCTCTATCCTACTATGGCATCCTTTACACACTTAGTCTGCCCTCTCTCAAATTCCATTCCACCATAATCTCATTTTTGTCCTGTCCATCTTTCCTTAAAATTATTCATCATGAACTATTATTAGTTTAAAGATACACTTAAATATTGAAAACTAGGATTCACACTTGAGAACCTGAGGCATTTGTTTTCATTTTGTGGTGTGTGTGTGTGTGTGTGTGTGTGTGTGTGTGTGTGTGTGTGTGTGTGTATCTGGGTTTGGGTCTGAGTCTCTGTGTCTGAGTTACCAAACACAGAATGATTATTTTCAGGTCCATCCGTTTCAATGGAAATTATGTCTTTTTATTTATATAGAGGTAATATTTTTATATGTATACATAATAATAATACTATTTTTATATTTATATATGACTATTTTTGTTGTATTAAAACACCATGTTTTCATTGTCTGTAAGTTGATAGTTACATTGGTATTTTTGGTATCCTGCCTTTTTAGAACATAGTAGCAATAAACATGAGTGGGCAATTATCTCTATAGTATGATGTAGGGTTTGTTGGGACTATTCTTAAAAAGGGATAACTGGGTCAGTTGATAAACCTTTTTCTAGTTTTGAGAATCTTTTTATTTTCATTGTTGTACCAGTTTGCAAGTTCAACAGTGAAAAAATGATCTTTTCTATACAATCACAACAATATTTATTTTCATTTATGTTTTTGACCTTAGTTAACTTGGGAATAATGAAATTTTAAAGATGTTTTAATTTGCATTTTTCTGCTGTCTAAAGACGTTGAACACTGAAAAAGACTATGTAAAATCTATTTATATTTTCCTTTTATTTCCATTTTCCATTATTACATGGGTCATTTATTTTCTTGATATTTAGCTTTGTAGCTATTTATAGATTTTAGACACTAACACTTGTCAGATATATGACTGAAATATATTTTTCCCATTCTATTGGCTGCCTGCTCACTTAGGTGAGAGTACCCTTTGTGGTACAAAAGCCATTTAGTTTCTATTTATTCTATTTACTGTGGTTTTATATGCCTGGGCTAATGAGTCAGGTTCAGAAAATCCTTTTCTGTGTTGCTAAATCAAGTATATTCCTTATTTTCTCCTCTGTCAGATTAAAAATGCCATGTTTTATGTTGAGATCCTTGATACTTGATTTGAGCAATATGAGAAATTGTTCTTAATTCCACACTTTTATATGCAGTTATTAATTTAATCATCACTAATTGTTTAAGATATTATCTTTTTTTCGTAACAATTTTTTGACTGATGAAATTAGATATAAGATAGTAGGATTATATTTTAATAATCGTTTCAATTTTAAATATTAGTCTATCTGTTTTTGAACTTGTATCATGCTGTTCCTTTTATAATAATAAATAGAAAGCAAAATTGTATTTCCTCCTGTGGTGTTTTTATTTTTCAGGATTGTTTTGGCTGGCCTGAGATTATTTTATTTTCAGATGAATTCCAATTTTTTCAATTTCCCTAATAATTGCATTAGAATTTTGGTGGAGATTGCATTGAATTTATATATTAGCTTGGTTGGATGGCCATTGTAATGAGAGTGTTCCTACTAGGTCATTCCATCTAGGCTTGTCATCCTCAATTACATCAGAGTCCTAAAATAGTTAGTTCATATATCAGTCTTTGGCCATTCCTGGAGCCGTCCAGTATATTCAATGGTAAAACTATCACTAAGGAAGTGAGTATTATTATAGGAAAGGCAGAAAATAAATGCAAGAGACAGAAATAGGAGGGCTGCTGGTCAATACCAGGCCAGCAATAAATATATTTTCTCAGTGTCTTTTAAAGGCAAGTAACACAAAGCATGGCCAATTCCAGGAATTTAAACAATCACCACAAATGCTGATGTGGGAAGTTTATGGTATGCATATCTTTGTTTGACTAAGGCCACTTCCTTCAGGTTTCAACAGTCTCTCAAGGATATATACATAAGTAGAGGAACTTGGCAGGATATAAAGCACATTTTAATTTAAAAACAAAGACAGATGTTGGCAAACTCATTCATGATTAATCACAAGCAAGAAGTTAGCGAGAGTTAACTCTGGATGTGCTCATCTGTACAAGCCAAAGGCTGTTTCAGCTACAAGTGTAGGATGATTGTACCTGTTTTAGGAATCCCATCAGGAAGTGCGGGCCTTACCTGTCATTGGTAGATGAATACCATCATTCATGCCCTGTTTTAGATTAAGCCACCTCTGAGAGATTCTTATCCATCTTTGTTATTTATAAGAGTCACGCACTTCCTCAGTCACACAGCAGAAAGTGGTGTCTGTCTTAGGTTGCCACCTGAAACCACCTGTCATTGGCACATGAATAATCTTGTATTCATGGCCTGTCTTAAGTTGAGAAGCTTTTCAAGATGATCCTACCTGTCACTGACTACCAACTTCTGCTAGGGAAGACATTGGAGCTTGAATTTATGTACCTCAGCTTTGACATCTATAAAGTCTGTGATGATTCCTCTCAAAAGAACAAGTAATAGACATGCCACAAAAAGGGTCATTAAAGCCAATCCCTGCTATGCCCAATAGGAGATATGTAAACAAGGACAGTGAAGGAAAAATGCCTGTAACATTTTCAGAATACCATTTGTAATGCTAGTAGCATCAAAGCCAAAGGCTTTGCAGTTCTTATGCTCACAACCTCTGTGTGCAGGCCTAATAAATCTAAAGACGTATTAGCATTATAAAAACATACCTTGAAGGTGCCTTTTTACTCTGGTCCAATTATGCTGACTCTCATTATACATTTTTGGAGTAATCCAGATTCATAGATATTGAGTATGATGTTCTAAACAGCTTCTGATTCTTACTCCTTGTACCTTATTTCCCATTATCTGCAGTGTACCATTTAACGTGTCAATTCTTGTTCTAACCATCTATCCGAATCCCCTTATATTCTGGGTCCCTCATTATATTTTCTGCCAGATGATCCACAAAACTAGCGGTTTGCATTTCTTGTGCTGAAGATAATGGAGAAGTAGTAGCACTGTCTATGATTGTTATAAGAGCACCAGTATCAGCAATGATCAGCCCAACTATGAATTTGTTCCTTGCCAGAGTGTGATCCAATTCTTCCAGTATTTGCAAACATTCTTTTCAGAATACCAGGGTTCTGAATCATTAAATGGAAGCATAACAAATAAAAGTTGATGAAGTACCATAACAGAATGCGCAATGACATGTACACGATTAGTCAAATTACAGTCATAGCAAATTACATTGAATCTGGACCCATGCAATTACTCCAGTGCAATTGTCACAGGTTACATTAAACATTCATTTACCCAATCAACACATAAGTCAAAAGTACTCGAGCCATTATAGAACCTGAGAAGAAATGTGGTTGTTTTCAGAGTATACCTAGGGAAGTTCCCTTTTGACCTAGTATTTCAGCCTATAGAGTAGTGTTGTGGTAAATACTTCATCCCAGATAGGCCCTTGCAATGAAAACACAATTCAATTGATATGAATATGAGCTGCACACCTAGACTGGGCAGATCTACCACTCCATACTACTCTATTCCCTAGATATGAGACCCATTATAAGTTGTGGTTTCTCCTGGCCATGTACTTCAGCTCCATTTTCCTTTTACTCCTCTTTCTCCATCCTTCCTTTCTCTCTCTTTTCTCCCTCTCCTCCAAACTTCTCAGCTCCACCTTCCCTTCCCCTTCCCAGTCACCTGCTTTAGCCATAATTTTACAAGTTAAAATGGGGAGAAGGTTCCGATGAAGTCACCTAAGTAGGTGATTCACTCCTCTTTCTAGGCAGCCCTTCTTAAGGAAGCAGAATTATTGTCAAAATCTAAACAGCACTATGGCAACCCATAACAAGTAGGAGAACGGATGCCATATCTCTCTTCTCTATCTGTTTCCTGCTGATATTAGGACATTGCAAAGTCGCCCAGGCAGGCTGAAATGCTAGTCCAAGGCTGAATATATAAAGTATCTGATTAGCTAATCCAGATAAAAGACAGGGACCAATCACATCAGCCGGATGGGCTAACATCAGCTTTCAGCAATTCCAGAGTTGAGTAGCTTCGCAGGTGATTCCTGGATGGAGTCTGCCAGGCAGGTAAAAATCTGCCAAGTCAAATATAGACTAGGAACAGAAATTAAAGTTGTATAGTTGTTGGGGAAGGTAAGAAATCCCAAGACCAAGGGGAAATTCATTTTCAAGATCAGGCAGGTCTATCTATCTGGAGTCCATTTGATGTGTGACAGGAAGACCTAGGTGTTAGGATTCATGTCACTAGATTGCTTGATAGTTTACAAATGGATGTTCTCCAGTATTTAGCATTGTATTGAAATCTACAGCAGTTAACTAGTGTCTCAGGAAAAGAAACCTAGTAAACACTATAGGTTTAGGTTAAAACGCACAAAATACTTTTTCCTCAATCCAGAGAGCTAGACATACTGATTGAACAGAATTATTTTTAGCATGATGAGAAGCATCTTCTAATTTATATTCAGAAGACAACCAAAGGGAAATTAAAATCTTGAGATTGAGACTGAATTGTAAACTGCCAATGTTCCATTCGCTTATCAGAACTCCGTTGATCAGTGTTAAAATTCTGAGCTTTGAAATAACAAAGCATGTTGGGGGGAATAGGAAATATTTCTCATTCATTTTTATACCTTAGATCGTTTCTTATAACTCCATAACTTGTATTTATGTCTTAAAACATCTTCTTAGATGCCCCAACCTTTGTAACTTACATTTACCAACTTAACCCAGAATTGTTCCTGTCTACAGGAAATATGGGGACAAAGGAAAGGTAACACAGAGACTGCCCTGTGTTACCATAAAAGCCGCCCTGGTTCCTCCTTGAGCAAAGGCTTAAAACCATGTGACCCTCAAAGGGATGGTAGGCATTTTGCCTGATTCCTGGGAAACCAGGTCCCTTCATTAGCAGCAGCCCTCTATAGATTTGTGGTCATCAGTCACACAATGACAATGCCACAAACCATTCTATATGTAGAGGTTGTGATCACAGGTCGTGTAATCCCAAAACAGATCTCCTTTATAATGAGGTACCCAAAGGCCTGGAGGCTTAGCCAATGAATTTCCCTTCTCAAACAAACATTCCTCCCTTCAAAAGTTATTTAATCCAGGCCCACCCTGAGAAGTGGAAAATGGATTTACTCAGCCACTTTCCACCATGACAGAAAACGCCTTAAAACTACAGACTGCCTGTTTTCATAATGTGCTCCCTGGGGAGCCACAGAGTAGGTCTTTGCCTATAGAGCTGCCATCTAAACTCCCATAGAAGGTCTCCCTGAACTCCCAGCGGTGGCCTCCACCAAACCCAAGCCTACCACTGTCAAGCTAAGGACTATCTCAGCACCATCAACCAGCGCTCCCCCTCTCTTTCCAGGATAAGCCCAGGCTCATGGGGCTACCACTCCTTTCTAAGTTCTTCCGCGGCTTCCCGCGGTGCCTGGATGCACAAGAATATGAGAACCTGAAGGCTCTGGTATCCTTGCAGGCCCGGAAACCCCCAGGTCAGTCTGTGTCCCAGGCCTCAGACTGTGTTTGCTCCACTTGCCCTGAGGCCCAATACCCACCTGGTGTTGGGTAAGCAAGGTCAAACATCAAGGTCCTGCCTTCCCAGCAACTGAGCTCAGTGGTAGCTGGGAAGCAGAACCCATTAACCCTACACTTCCCTACCAGAGTATTCATCCTATAGAGTCACCAAACCCAGACATTATTGCAGATGCCAAGAAGTGCTTGCTAAGAGGAGCCTGATATAGCTGTTTCCTGAGAGGCTCTGCCATAGAATGACAAATTCAGATGGGGATGCTGGCAGCTGGAGTTAGGGAAAGGACTGAGAAGCTGAAGGGGTTTGCGTGGCTCCAGCTGCATATGTAGCAGAGAATGGCAAAAATGGGAAGAGAGGCCCTTGGTTCTGTGAAGGCTCAATGCCCCAGTGTAGGAGAATGCCAGGGTGGCGCGGTAGGAGTGGGTGGGTGGGGAAGCACCCTCACAGAAGCAGGGGGATGTGGGATCGGATGCGGGGTTTCAAGAGGGGAAACCAGGAAAGGGGATAGCATTCCAAATGTAAATAAATCAAAGATACAATAAAAGACATCTTTACTTGTATTCATCAACTTTAAACATCTTTCATCTGAAGCATTGTTTTATTTCTAAATCGTCATCATCCAAGTTCTTTTCCATCCTCTAACCTTTATCCCTTGCTTTCGTCAATCTCAAACATTTTTCATAAACATTTTTTCTCAGACCTTAACCTGCTGGATTGTAACATAAATCACCCATGTCAGAGCTCAGGAGTCTGCAGCACCATGATGAAGCTGGGTGCAGGTCCACTGAGTCAGGAGTCTGCAGCACCATGATGAAGCCGTGTGCACCTCCACTGAGTCAGGAGTCTGTGACCAGCCCTGGGACTGTTACTTTCTCTCTTCGTGGTCAAAGCATCCCAGAAGAAGGAGGCCTGCTTCCTTTCACTCTCCTTCTCCCAAACCCACTTCTTTCTCCTATCCTTAATCAATGGCCAAAGACTAAAAGTATCTGCAGTATACACATCAGTATACTTTTTAAGCCTTTCTCCAAATTTATTTCAGGTTGCTAACTTCATTGTACCTTCCTCGGGAAACCAAGGACAACCCTCTCTTAAAAATATAAATAACTACATAATTGCCCTACTGTAGGCATATGGACAAAAAGTATATGGCCCTTTCCCTCTTATCACTTTCTGAAGGCTTTTGCTTTATCCAACTGACTTAATTTTTTTTGATCTCTCTTACTTTTTTTGAACTTTGTTATTTACATTTTCCAATGTCTTTTACTCCCCAAAATATTCTCAGAACTGTACTCCCTTTTCCAAGCTCCCTTTTCTTTTTCTGAGTGCTCACTTTCTTTCGAAGTGTCCTTCACTTTGGTCTACATAGTCTAGTCTTATGTCGGGCACCACTTCCAGGAACCTGCTGGTAAGGTCAATGGGAACACCACCACTGCCGGTGTGAGGGTGATTATAGGAAAGATAGAAAGAGACAGATATGGGAGTCACCCACGTAGAGTGACTCACTATAGCCTGTAACTCCAGTACCTGTAGATCTCTCGATATCTCTCTGATCTCTTCAGGTATCAGCAAATGTGCACCATTCATGCAGACAAGCAAGCACGCTTACCCCATAAATTAAATATTTAAAAATTTTCAAATAACAAACTTGCAATAATTTATCTCATAAATTGATCTCAATAAATTAAGAGCTTTATAAGAGGTTTAACTTTCCCACATTATAAAATGCAGTTGCTTACTAGATGAATTTAGTATCTGATTCATTTGTTCAACCAAATTCAGTTATAAAATGCAATTCACTATGATCTGGTCTAAGTATTGAAGGTGGGCCAGTGAATATGACATAATCTCTTCAGAGTTCACAAAATATATGTAAATGTATAAAAATAGTATAATAATTTATCTGTTATTTTTGTTGAGGTGTTCAAAATACCAAAACTAATAATAACAACACATAGAAGAGTATATTTTACATTTATGGTTCCACAGGATAAAAGTCCCTTAAAGCAAAGAGACAGGAGCAAGTGTCAGGTTTAGTGGCTGAAGTAAAAAGTTCTAAGATTATATCATCAATAACAAACACAAAAAGAATAAAGAATAAAATAAATATAAACTAAAAACCTAAAAATTTGGTCAGATTGTAAACGTTTAAAGGCTACCCTCAGTGACAAACTTACACCAGCAAGGCTATACTCATTCTTGAAACAATGTTACTAAACAGGCACCAAGTGTACAGATTTCTGAGCCTATTGAAAATGTTCCTCCTAAGACCTACCACAAGCACATTGTACTCTCTGGTAATGTGTACCTAGGGAACTGCAAAAGCCTATGATCATAGAGAGATTATAACTTAAAAATTAATATTGTAGGTTGGGGAAGTTACTACAGAATAATATTTATGTTGAGCCTTAGAAATTAAGAAGAGTGGGAGAAACAATTAACTTGTACATAAGTTTTTTAAAAGCTACAAATAATTTATCCTAATATTTCATGATAAATTTAGTTGAAAGGCTTTGTGGATTCCATGCTGAACATGAATTTGAATCTGTTACTGAGAGATCTATCAATCCCTGAAAGATATTACAAAGACAAATTATTTAGAGTTTTTTCTAGCTATACCTATTAAATATAGAATTTCAACTATAATTTTCATTTTTTTGATTGCCTTTTTTTTTTATTATTAACTTGAGTATTTCTTATATACATTTCAAGTGTTATTCCCTTTCCCGGTTTCCAGGCAAACATCCCCCTCCCCCCTCCCCTTCCTTATGGGTGTCCCCCTCCCAACCCTCCCCCCATTGCCGCCTCCTCCCATAGTCTAGTTCACTGGGGGTTCAGTCTTAGCAGGACCCAGGGCTTCTCACTGGTGTGAGGTGAAATCTCAGGGTTGTTTTGATTTGCATTTCCCTTATGACTAAAGATGTTGAACATTTCTTTAGGTGTTTCTCAGCCATTCGGCATTCCTCAGCTGTGAATTCTTTGTTTAGCTCTGAACCCCATTTTTTAATAGGGTTATTTGTTTCCCTGCGGTCTAACTTCTTGAGTTCTTTGTATATTTTGGATATAAGGCCTCTATCTGTTGTAGGATTGGTAAAGATCTTTTCCCAATCTGTTGGTTGCCGTTTTATCCTAACCACAGTGTCCTTTGCCTTACAGAAGCTTTGCAGTTTTATGAGATCCCATTTGTCGATTCTTGATCTTAGAGCATAAGCCATTGGTGTTTTGTTCAGGAAATTTTTTCCAGTGCCCATGTGTTCCAGATGCTTCCCTAGTTTTTCTTCTATTAGTTTGAGTGTGTCTGGTTTGATGTGGAGGTCCTTGATCCACTTGGACTTAAGCTTTGTACAGGGTGATAAGCATGGGACGATCTGCATTCTTCTACATGTTGCCCTCCAGTTGAACCAGCACCACATGCTGAAAATGCTATCTTTTTTCCATTGGATTGTTTTGGCTCCTTTGTCAAAAATCAAGTGACCATAGGTGTGTGGGTTCATTTCTGGGTCTTCAGTTCTATTCCATTGGTCTATCTGTCTGTCTCTGTACCAATACCATGCAGTTTTTATCACTATTGCTCTGTAATACTGCTTGAGTTCAGGGATAGTGATTCCCCCTGAAGTTCTTTTATTGTTGAGGATAGCTTTAGCTATCCTGGGTTTTTTGTTATTCCAGATGAATTTGCAAATTGTTCTGTCTAACTCTTTGAAGAATTGGATTGGTATTTTGATGGGGATTGCATTGAATCTGTAGATTGCTTTTGGTAAAATGGCCATTTTTACTATATTAATCCTGCCAATCCATGAGCATGGGAGATCTTTGCATCTTCTGAGGTCTTCTTCAATTTCTTTCCTCAGTGTCTTGAAGTTCTTATTGTACAGATCTTTTACTTGCTTGGTTAAAGTCACACCAAGGTACTTTATATTATTTGGGTCTATTATGAAGGGTGTCGTTTCCCTAATTTCTTTCTCGGCTTGTTTCGCTTTTGTATAGAGGAAGGCAACTGATTTATTTGAGTTAATTTTATACCCAGCCACTTTGCTGAAGTTGTTTATCAGCTTTAGTAGTTCTCTGGTGGAACTTTTGGGATCACTTAAATATACTATCATGTCATCTGCAAATAGTGATATTTTGACCTCTTCTTTTCCGATCTGTATCCCCTTGATCTCCTTTTGTTGTCTGATTGCTCTGGCTAGAACTTCAAGAACTATATTGAATAAGTAGGGAGAGAGTGGGCAGCCTTGTCTAATCCCTGATTTTAGTGGGATTGCTTCAAGTTTCTCTCCATTTAGTTTAATGTTAGCAACTGGTTTGCTGTATATGGCTTTTACTATGTTTAGGTATGGGCCTTGAATTCCTATTCTTTCCAGGACTTTTATCATGAAGGGGTATTGAATTTTGTCAAATGCTTTCTCAGCATCTAATGAAATGATCATGTCGTTCTGTTCTTTCAGTTTGTTTATATAATGGATCACGTTGATGGTTTTCCGTATATTAAACCATCCCTGCATGCATAGGATGAAGCCTACTTGATCATGGTGGATGATTGTTTTGATGTGCTCTTGAATTCGGTTTGCCAGAATTTTATTGAGTATTTTTGCATCGATATTCATAAGGGAAATTGGTCTGAAGTTCTCTTTCTTTGTTGTGTCTTTGTGTGGTTTAGGTATAAGAGTAATTGTGGCTTCGTAGAAGGAATTCGGTAGTGCTCCATCTGTTTCAATTTTGTGGAATAGTTTGGATAATATTGGTATGAGGTCTTCTAGGAAGGTTTGATAGAATTCTGCACTAAACCCGTCTGGACCTGGGCTCTTTTTGGTTGGGAGACCTTTAATGACTGCTTCTATTTCCTTAGGAGTTATGGGGTTGTTTAACTGGTTTATCTGTTCCTGATTTAACTTCGGTACCTGATATCTGTCTAGGAAATTGTCCATTTCCTGAAGATTTTCAAGTTTTGTTGAATATAGGTTTTTATAGTAAGATCTGATGATTTTTTGAATTTCCTCTGAATCTGTAGTTATGTCTCCCTTTTCATTTCTGATTTTGTTAATTTGGACGCACTCTCTGTGTCCTCTAGTTAGTCTGGCTAAGGGTTTATCTATCTTGTTGATTTTCTCAAAGAACCAACTTTTTGTTCTGTTGATTCTTTCTATGACCCTTTTTGTTTCTACTTGGTTGATTTCAGCTCTGAGTTTGATTATTTCCTGCCTTCTACTCCTCCTGGGTGTATTTGCTTCTTTATGTTCTAGAGCTTTTAGGTGTGCTGTCAAGCTGCTGACATATGCTCTTTCCTGTTTCTTTCTGCAGGCACTCAGCGCTATGAGTTTTCCTCTTAGCACAGCTTTCATTGTGTCCCATAAGTTTGGGTATGTTGTATCTTCATTTTCATTAAATTCTAAAAAGTTTTTAATTTCTTTCTTTATTTCTTCCTTGACCAGGTTATCATTGAGTAGAGCATTGTTCAATTTCCACGTATATGTGGGCATTCTTCCCTTATTGTTATTGAAGACCAGTTTTAGGCCGTGGGGGTCCGATAGCACGCATGGGATTATTTCTATCTTTCTGTACCTGTTGAGGCCCGTTTTTTGACCAATTATATGGTCAATTTTGGAGAAAGTACCATGAGGAGCTGAGAAGAAGGTATATCCTTTTGCTTTAGGATAGAATGTTCTATAAATATCCGTTAAGTCCATTTGGCTCATGACTTCTCTTAGTCTGTCGACATCACTGTTTAATTTATGTTTCCATGATCTGTCCATTGATGAGAGTGGGGTGTTGAAATCTCCCACTATTATTATGTGAGGTGCAATGTGTGTTTTGAGCTTTAGTAAGGCTTCTTTTACGTATGTAGGTGCCCTTGTATTTGGGGCATAGATATTTAGGATTGAGAGTTCATCTTGGTGGATTTTTCCTTTGATGAATATGAAGTGTCCTTCCTTATCTTTTTTGATGACTTTTAGTTGGAAATTGATTTTATTTGATATTAGAATGGCTACTCCAGCTTGCTTCTTCTGACCATTTGCTTGGAAAGTTGTTTTCCAGCCTTTCACTCTGAGGTAGTGTCTGTCTCTGTCTCTGAGGTAGGCAGCAGAATGCAGGGTCCTCGTTGTGTATCCAGTTTGTTAATCTATGTCTTTTTATTGGGGAGTTGAGGCCATTGATATTGAGAGATATTAAGGAATAGTGATTATTGCTTCCCGTTACATTCATCTTTGGATGTGAAGTTATGTTTGTGTGCTTTCATTCTCTTTGTTTTGTTGTCAAGACGATTAGTTTCTTGCTTCTTCTAGGGTATAGCTTGCCTCCTTATGTTGGGCTTTACCATTTATTATCCTTTGTAGTGCTGGATTTGTGGAAAGATATTGTGTAAATTTGGTTTTGTCATGTAATATCTTGGTTTCTCCATCAATGTTAAGTGAGAGTTTTGCTGGATACAGTAACCTGGCTGGCATTTGTGTTCTCTTAGGGTCTGTATAACATCAGTCCAGGATCTTATGGCCTTCATAGTTTCTGGCGAGAAGTCTGGTGTGATTCTGATAGGTCTCCCTTTATATGTTACTTGACCTTTTTCCCTTACTGCTTTTAATATTCTTTCTTTATTTTGTGCGTTTGGTGTTTTGACAATTATGTGACGGGAGGTGTTTCTTTTCTGGTCCAATCTATTTGGAGTTCTGTAGGCTTCTTGTATGTCTATGGGTATCTCTATTTTTAGGTTAGGGAAGTTTTCTTCTATGATTTTGTTGAAGATATTTACTGGTCCTTTGAGCTGGGAGTCTTCACTCTCTTCTATACCTATTATCCTTAGGTTTGATCTTCTCATTGAGTCCTGGATTTCCTGTATGTTTTGGACAAGTAGCTTTTTCCGCTTTACATTATCTTTGACAGTTGAGTCAATGATTTATATGGAATCTTCTGCTCCTGAGATTCTCTCTTCCATCTCTTGTATTCTGTTGGTGAAGCTTGTATCTACAGCTCCTTGTCTCTTCTTTTGGTTTTCTATATTCAGGGTTGTTTCCATGTGTTCTTTCTTGATTGCTTCTATTTCCATTTTTAATTCCTTCAACTGTTTAATTGTGTTTTCCTGTAATTCTTTCAGGGATTTTTGTGTCTCCTCTCTATGGGCTTCTACTTGTTTATTTATGTTTTCCTGGAATTCTTTCAGGGATTTTTGTGTCTCCTCTCTATGGGCTTCTACTTGTTTATTTATGTTTTCCTGGAATTCTTTCAGGGAGTTTTGCGATTCTTTCAGGCATTTTTGTGATTCCTCTCTGTAGGCTTCTACTTGTTCTCTAAGGGAGTTCTTCACGTCTTTCTTGAAGTCCTCCAGCATCATGATCAAAAATGATTTTGGAACTAGATCTTGCTTTTCTGGTGTGTTTGGATATTCCATGTTCGTTTTGATGGGAGAATTGGGCTCTGATGGTGCCATGTAGTCTTGGTTTCTGCGCTTGCCTCTCGCCATCAGATTATCTCTAGTGTTACTTTGTTCTGCTATTTCTGACAGTGGCTAGACTGTCCTATAAGCCTGTGTGTCAGGAGTGCTGTAGACCTGTTTTCCTCTCTTTCAGTCAGTTATGGGGACAGAGTGTTCTGCTTTCCGGCGTGTGGTTTTTCCTCTCTACAGGTCTTCAGCTGTTCCTGTGGGCCTGTGTCTTGAGTTCACCAGGCAGCTTTCTTGCAGCAGAAAAGTTGGTCTTACCTGTGGTCCCGAGGCTCAAGTTCGCTCGTGGGGTGCTACCCACGGGCTCTCTGCAGCGGCAGAAACCAGGAAGACCTGTGCAGCCGTTTCCGGGAGCTTCAGTGCACCAGGGTTCCAGATGGTCTTTGGCTTTTTCCTCTGGCGTCTGAGATGTGTGTGCAGAGAGCAGTCTCTTCTGGTTTCCCAGGCTTGTCTGCCTCTCTGAAGGTTCAGCTCTCCCTCCCACGGGATTTGGGTGCAGAGAACTGTTTATCCGGTCTGTTTCCTTCTGGTACTGGTGTTGTCTCAGGCACAGGGGTCCTGCCGCTCCTGGGCCCTCCCCCACGGGAGCCCGGAGGCCTTATACAGTTTCCTCTTGGGCCAGGGATGTGGGCAGGGGTGAGCAGTGTTGGTGGTCTCTTCCGCTCTGCAGCCTCAGGAGTGCCCACCTGACCAGGCGGTTGGGTGTCTCTCTCACAGGGTCTGGGGGCAGAGAGCTGCTGCGTGCCGGGATCCGCGGTTGTTGGACTTCCGGTAAACACAGAATGTGCCCGGTTCTACAGGAATTCTGCTTCCGTGTGTCCCAAGCTCACCAGGCAGCTTTCTTGCAGCAGAAAAGTTGGTCTTACCTGTGGTCCGGGGCTCAAGTTCCCTCGTGGGGTGCTGCCCACGGGCTCTCTGCAGCGGCAGCAACCAGGAAGACCTGTGCAGCCGTTTCCGGGAGCTTCAGTGCACCAGGGTTCCAGATGGTCTTTGGCTTTTTCCTCTGGTGTCCGAGATGTGTGTGCAGAGAGCAGTCTCTTCTGGTTTCCCAGGCTTGTCTGCCTCTCTGAATGTTCAGCTCTCCCTCCCACGGGATTTGGGTGCAGAGAACTGTTTATCCGGTCTGTTTCCTTCTGGTTCTGGTGGTGTCTCAGGCACAGGGCTCCTGCAGCTCCTTGGCCCTTCCCCACGGGAGCCCAGAGGCCTTATACAGTTTCCTTTTGGGCCAGGGATGTGGGCAGGGGTGAGCAGTGTTGGTGGTCTCTTCCGCTCTGCATCCTCAGGAGTGCCCACCTGACCAGGAGGTTGGGTCTCTCTCTCACAGGGTCTGGGGGCAGAGAGCTGCTGCGGGCCGGGATCCGCGGGTATGGGCTCAACTATAATTTTTAATCCTCAACTCTAGTGTTAGAATTCTAAGGTGAGTGAAGGATTTACTCACCATATTTTAGCTTAACAGCGATTATGAATTGTAAGAATCAGTAGAAGTTTCAAGGCTCTAGGACAAATTACTTTAAAGAGTCATGATGGTATAGAACTTTTAATTTTCTTCATGCATGAATATCATTAGTGTGATGTCAGTGTATATTGAAACAGAAAAACTTATTAACCGAAGGATCATTGCATAACTCCAGGCTTCTAATAATAACATCATCATTGTTGAGACAAACAGAAATAACTTGTGTGAAAGATGTTTGCTGGCCAGATTAGTAGGACAAGATAAATAAATTGTTTGGTTAAATGTCAAGAAACAAAGGAATAGAGAAGGACCTTCAGATATTTTACCTCAATTTTCAGGTAAGATGGTGGTAGTCCAAAAGAAAGAAGTCATAGTACGATGCTAATGGTAAAACATAATTTATCTGTGAGTTCCATAGTTTAACATATATCTAACGGAGAATGCTGCCTCTGGTAAAGTTGGTTTTACTCATTCTATTTCTCACAAATATTAGCTTGCATTGGGATTTAAAAATATTCTCACATGAATAAAATTCATGGTGGTAAAGTAAAGAAATGAAAGGTGGTTTGGCACAGGGCCTCAATCACTCGTAGCATCAGACATAACACAGTAGAACAGAAATATTGCATAAATTTATTACTTCAACCTTTTCTCATTTTGCCTAAAAGATGAACAGTATTTGTACACAAGCTTTCTAATATTCTTGCTGATTCATACCAATACGTTTTTGATCACATTACCAGACCTCTTACTGAATCATGACAATGTATTTCTGTTTATATTTCTGAATTCCTAAATAACTCCTTAAGACAGTGGCAGTGGGGATAGAGGAACTATTTTGAAGACCAAGTTTGCCATGCTGGGGAATAATTAGATAAAAGGTATAGGAGAGCACTCCACAAAGACACGGTGCTCCTGAAGATAGCAGGACTGAGGTATGAGTTAGAAAGCAAAGGATCAAAAAGGTTTTGTTTTCAATTATGTCTGATTTTGATCACTTTGTTTAAGCAGACAGTCATAAAATAAAGGGAATACCTCAAAGAGGCAAGAATCCAGAACATTTTTCAGGTAATGTCCAGAAACAACATCTTCTTGATGACACGTCTGTAAGTAGCTGTACTGAAGACAGTTTGCTTTGCTACAAGGTCCTCAAGGCTTGATGAATTTCTTTAACAATGTGGTTTAATTATTATACAGAAGTAAAATGCCTCTGCTGATATGCATCTTACTGCCCAGTGAGTTATATTTTGGATGATACAAAACTATAGGACTATATGTTCTATGTCCCAACTGCCAGAATATTTTTTTAACCTGTTATCTGCTTTGTTCACTTCACCTCAGTTGACGTGTTTCCTACAAGTTCACATGTTTCTTTTAACATAAGTTAATTCGACTCTTGGAGACAAAAAGAAACGTTTTTTTTTTGTGGTCATCCAGGATGAGATGGCAACACAGGAGGTCTTGGTGACAATGCTTCAGGGACATATATCCAGAATCTGACATGTGGAGCACAGAAAAAAAGATGAAAAAGTGGCCTTTTGCTGAAAATGTGATAAAAGCAGTCTCTCACTAGAAGAAAACTAATAGCCAATGGAGGTAGATCCACCTAGGAGACCTGGAGGTCAGCATTTATTCAAGTTTAGATCAGAGAGTGAGCTTCCCCAGAAGAGGAAGCAGAAGATCTGAGAAAAGAAGCCTTCCTACAAAGGAAGTGCTCTATTCCACAGAGCTTGACTTCTGTATCAGTCAAGCTATAGGACTTTACACAGAAAGAAGCTTCCAGCCCCACATCTAGACAGTAGGCATATCCTGGATTCTTGAACAAACATTCTACAAGGTCATTTTTTTTACTACTGCCCTTTATGACTTGTAGCAAATGAATAATACCAATAAGCAGAATGTCTTACCCTGGAGGGAAATTGCATTCTTTATACACACTTTTAAAAAGCCAACAAATGAAGCCCAATTATGAAACACAGATCAAAGAGGATGTTTCTGGAAGATCACAATGATTTATGCCAAATACAGAAAACATTCTAGCACTCAGAGGTCACTTTGAACATCCAAATGATTGTTAACACAAAGAAATTCAGCGTTCCTTTGATATAGAGTTCTGGAGGTAAAATCTTAGACAAATAAACAAAAAAACACAGACAGCAGTAAAACTATGGGAGTGAGAATATGCTATATCTAGCAAATAATCCTAATGGAAAATGTGTTTTAAAATGCATTTTTGATTAAAATAAAATATCAACTCATCCCTTCTTATTCCAATGACCATTTCTTTAACTACTTTCTTACCCTTCTCCACATTGATAGTCTCTCTAAGTTTAGTACTGTTACATATACATTATATATATATATAATATATTATATATGTGCACAAATATATGAAGATGTTGAGTCCACTTTTATTGTTTGTATTTATATGGTTCTAAGCTTACCACTTTTTTTAACCTCTTACAGTTTGATTAAATTATATTTATTTGTAAGGAAATACATTCAGAACTTTTAGATTCAAGTATATTTGACATTAAATCAATCCTTAGTTTTTTACTCAAATACCTCACTTTGATTGTATTAAGATGTTCTTTATCTCTGTATTTTTATTTCTAGTTATAAAAATTTTATTTGTTTACTAAAGATGCCTCAGAAAAATTTTATAGTAGAAGATATGGTCACAGATTTGGATATTTTGTCCTTTACATCGTAACCTTTTTATGTTATAAAAATGAAGAAATAAGGTTATAGTTCATGAAGAAAATAGAGAATTTCAATTTCAGTTTTTTCTTTTCAATGATCAATGCATTAAATTTAATATAAGCACCAACAATAAAAAGAACATCTAAAATACATCTAAGGATCTGTAATACTAGCAATTGGGAGATGCAAGGAAATAGCTCAGATACCCTTGTCAAATCACTCATATTTGCAGTCAACTTGATTCACAAGTCCCTGTCTCAACTGAATGAAATAGAAATAAATAAAACATAAAAATCATAGTAAAAGGTTGAATGCGCAAAATTATGTTTAATACAAATAAAATTAGTTTTGGATTTGTATGCAAAAACAGCAACCCATTTGGATAACATGTGAAGGAGGAGTGTCTATAGCTGTGAATGCTCTCCAGACTATTTAGGGTGTGAATGTGCACCAACAGCAGGACCAGACTGCCAGACTGATAAAAAACAATGGCTTCATTATTGGTAATAATTGGCGAGCATTGGCAGTCTCTCCTTGTTAGCAGTCTGCTGTCAGACCATAGATGTGACTCTGATCCGAATTGTCCGGTGTCAGTTTAAAGGGCAAAGCAAATATGATGATATGCTCAGAGGAAGTGTTCAGTACCTTGTGAGCTTTAACAGTGAAGTACGAGAATTAATAAAGAAAATAGAAATGTGTACTGTGCAAAATGAGGGAACTTCAAGGGCAAACGGTTAATTCTATGAACAGCAGCTCTGAAGGAAATATGTGAAAGGCCACCTCTTGTAAATAATTAAAACTCTGTCAGAAGTGAAACTAACATGTTTTTTATACATAATAAAATCTAAGAAGGGAGTTCCTTATTATGAAACTCTCTTTGAAATATCAATATCTTGAATTTTTTCCAGAAAATGACCATAGTTTTTCCATTCTCAAATTTTGATCCTATGTTTAAACAGTAATTTCTTTATATATATATATATATGTATATATATATATACACATATGTATATATAGATAGATAGATATCATTGACTTACATTATGTTTATGAATGCTTTACCTGTTGGATCCTCTGGAACTGGGGTCACAGGTAGTTGAGAACCACCATGAGAGCACTGAGAATTAAACCGAGTCTTCTTTAAGGGACGGCCGGCATAATTAACCACTGAACCGTCTCTTCAGCTCTAAAATGATTTCTTAAGCATATCCATTATATTCTAGATCTATGATGCTTTATAAAGTGAACCTAAATAGATTTTTCTCAAGAAATGGCAAGTATACACTTTTTTCCAACCTATAAAATGATGGGTTAGATCAGTATCATTTGTGAATTCTGTCAGAATCAGTTGCATTTCTGTATCATACACAGAACACATTCTTATTCAATAAAAGCAAACAGTAAAGAACATCCACAGACTTTTATTAAATATACATCTTCATATTTTTGCACTTCATTGTAGGACCAAAGCCCTGTGTATAGGATTCCACAGCTAGCTTGGCAAGGCCATGCACTGAAGGGAGATGTTATGAACATAGGTGATATGCGCAATTCTGATCAAGGAGGTAATACAGTCCTCCTCTGAGGCTGTAGAAATCTCAGCTATGTCTCCAACATCCTGTCTCCCTCCATACTGCCTTGCTCCTCTTTATGTAAGAATGGACTAAACCTCTGCGACTAGAAGCCAGCCCCAGGTAATGCTTTCTTGTTCATTGTATCTCTTCTTAGCAACAGAACACTAAGACACTTCTTTTTTGCATCTCTTGTAGTTTCTTCTAATATCAACTGAATACTCGATTGACATAAATAATCTAAACACACATAGAGATAGCACAGAATATATTCTATATTCTTTAATTTGGATATAATGTTATGCACAATAATAAAAACAATTATTGTACGAAATACATAGTTTTCTGGAAGGAAGCAATGAATGGAGAAACCTTCGAACTACCTACCTGGGAAATATGGACTGGCTGTTTTTATAAAGAATTTTCCCTGTTTGTTTTTGGTTTCTAATGTGGAGTGAGCGCAGATTGGATTGGCTGATGTTTAACCGTGGGTGGTGCCTGAGTCGCAGTATCCCTACCATCAACCTCAGGCTTACTTGCTCACACTTTGCATAATCTGCTCTTCTGGCCTTTTACTTGTGATCCTTGGATGTGCTTTTAATACAAATGTCATAGTGATCATTTTAAAACCAAAGTGAGACCAGATCACTTCTCTACCTTTCCTGTTCAATCCCGAATCAGTCAGCAGTAAGATATAATTCTTTTTTTATTATTATTATTATTAACTTGAGTATTTCTTATATACACTTCGAGTGTTATTCCCTTTCCCGGTTTCCGGGCAAACATCCCCCTCCCCCCTCACCTTCCTTATGGGTGTTCCCCTCCCAACCCTCCCCCCATTGCCGCCCTCCCCCCATAGACTAGTTCACTGGGGGTTCAGTCTTAGCAGGACCCAGGGCTTCCCCTTCCACTGGTGCTCTTACTAGGATATTCATTGCTACCTATGGGGTCAGAGTACAGGGTCAGTCCATGTATAGTCTTTAGGTAGTGGCTTAGTCCCTGGAAGCTCTGGTTGCTTGGCATTGTTGTACTTTTGGGGGCTCGAGCCCCTTCAAGCTCTTCCAGTTCTTTCTCTGATTCCTTCAATAGGGGACCTATTCTCAGTTCAGTGGTTTGCTGCTGGCATTCGCCTCTGTATTTGCTGAATTCTGGCTGTGCCTCTCAGGAGAGATCTACATCCGGCTCCTGTCGGTCTGCACTT
This sequence comes from Rattus norvegicus, assembly GCF_021556685.1. Lineage (NCBI taxonomy): Eukaryota > Metazoa > Chordata > Mammalia > Rodentia > Muridae > Rattus > Rattus norvegicus. The sequence continues at coordinate 21,493,682 of NC_141544.1, read as the reverse complement.
CCTTGCTTCATCCATCTTGTCTAATTGGGTGGCTGTATATGTATGGGCCACATGTGGGGCAGGCTCTGAATGGGTGTACCTTCAGTCTCTGTTTTAATCTTTGCCTCTCCCTTCCCTGCCAAGGGTATTCTTTTTCCTCATTTAAAGAAGGAGTGAAGCATTCACATTTTGATCATCCGTCTTGAGTTTCGTTTGTTCTAGGGATCTAGGGTAATTCAAGCATTTGGGCTAATAGCCACTTATCAATGAGTGCATACCATGTATGTCTTTCTGTGATTGGGTTAGCTCACTCAGGATGATATTTTCCAGTTCCAACCATTTGCCTACGAATTTCATAAACTCGTTGTTTTTGATAGCTGAGTAATATTCCATTGTCTAGATGTACCACATTTTCTGTATCCATTCCTCTGTTGAAGGGCATCTGGGTTCTTTCCATTTTCTGGCTATTATAAATAAGGCTGCGATGAACATAGCGGAGCACGTGTCTCTTTTATATGTTGAGGCATCTTTTGGGTATATGCCCAAGAGAGGTATGGCTGGATGCTCAGGCAGTTCAATGTCCAATTTTCTGAGGAACCTCCAGACTGATTTCCAGAATGGTTTTACCAGTCTGCAATCCCACCAACAATGGAGGAGTGTTCCTCTTTCTCCACATCCTAGCCAGCATCTGCTGTCACCTGAGTTTTTGATCTTAGCCATTCTCACTGGTGTGAGGTGAAATCTCAGGGTTGTTTTGATTTGCATTTCCCTTATGACTAAAGATGTTGAACATTTCTTTAGGTGTTTCTCAGCCATTCGGCATTCCTCAGCTGTGAATTCTTTGTTTAGCTCTGAACCCCATTTTTAATAGGGTTATTTGTTTCCCTGCGGTCTAACTTCTTGAGTTCTTTGTATATTTTGGATATAAGGCCTCTATCTGTTGTAGGATTGGTAAAGATCTTTTCCCAATAAGTTGGTTGCCGTTTTGTCCTAACCACAGTGTCCTTTGCCTTACAGAAGCTTTGCAGTTTTATGAGATCTCATTTGTCCATTCTTTATCTTAGAGCATAAGCCATTGGTGTTTTGTTCAGGAAATTTTTTCCAGTGCCCATGTGTTCCAGATGCTTCCCTAGTTTTTCTTCTATTAGTTTGAGTGTGTCTGGTTTGATGTGGAGGTCCTTGATCCACTTGGACTTAAGCTTTGTACAGGGTGATAAGCATGGATCGATCTGCATTCTTCTACATGTTGCCCTCCAGTTGAACCAGCACCATTTGCTGAAAATGCTATCTTTTTTCCATTGGATGGTTTTGGCTCCTTTGTCAAAAATCAAGTGACCATAGGTGTGTGGGTTCATTTCTGGGTCTTCAATTCTATTCCATTGGTCTATCTGTCTGTCTCTGCACCAATACCATGCAGTTTTTATCACTATTGCTCTGTAATACTGCTTGAGTTCAGGGATAGTGATTCCCCCTGAAGTTCTTTTATTGTTGAGGATAGCTTTAGATATCCTGGGTTTTTTGTTATTCCAGATGAATTTGCAAATTGTTCTGTCTAACTCTTTGAAGAATTGGATTGGTATTTTGATGGGGATTGCATTGAATCTGTAGATTGCTTTTGGTAAAATGGCCATTTTTACTATATTAATCCTGCCAATCCATGAGCATGGGAGATCTTTCCATCTTCTGAGGTCTTCTTCAATTTCTTTCCTCAGTGTCTTGAAGTTCTTATTGTACAGATCTTTTACTTGCTTGGTTAAAGTCACACCGAGGTACTTTATATTATTTGGGTCTATTATGAAGGGTGTCGTTTCCCTAATTTCTTTCTCGGCTTGTTTCTCTTTTGTATAGAGGAAGGCAACTGATTTATTTGAGTTAATTTTATACCCAGCCACTTTGCTGAAGTTGTTTATCAGCTTTAGTAGTTCTCTGGTGGAACTTTTGGGATCACTTAAATATACTATCATGTCATCTGCAAATAGTGATATTTTGACCTCTTCTTTTCCGATCTGTATCCCTTTGATCTCCTTTTGTTGTCTGATTGCTCTGGCTAGAACTTCAAGAACTATATTGAATAAGTAGGGAGAGAGTGGGCAGCCTTGTCTAGTACCAGATTTTAGTGGGATTGCTTCAAGTTTCTCTCCATTTAGTTTAATGTTAGCAACTGGTTTGCTGTATATGGCTTTTACTATGTTTAGGTATGGGCCTTGAATTCCTATTCTTTCCAGGACTTTTATCATGAAGGGGTATTGAATTTTGTCAAATGCTTTCTCAGCATCTAATGAAATGATCATGTGGTTCTGTTCTTTCAGTTTGTTTATATAATGGATCACGTTGATGGTTTTCCGTATATTAAACCATCCCTGCATGCCTGGGATGAAGCCTACTTGATCATGGTGGATGATTGTTTTGATGTGCTCTTGAATTCGGTTTGCCAGAATTTTATTGAGTATTTTTGCGTCGATATTCATAAGGGAAATTGGTCTGAAGTTCTCTTTCTTTGTTGTGTCTTTGTGTGGTTTAGGTATAAGAGTAATTGTGGCTTCGTAGAAGGAATTCGGTAGGGCTCCATCTGTTTCAATTTTGTGGAATAGTTTGGATAATATTGGTATGAGGTCTTCTATGAAGGTTTGATAGAATTCTGCACTAAACCCGTCTGGACCTGGGCTCTTTTTGGTTGGGAGACCTTTAATGACTGCTTCTATTTCCTTAGGAGTTATGGGGTTGTTTAACTGGTTTATCTGTTCCCGATTTAACCTCGATACCTGGTATCTGTCTAGGAAATTGTCCATTTCATGAAGATTTTCAAATTTTGTTGAATATAGGTTTTTATAGTAAGATCTGATGATTTTTTGAATTTCCTCCGAATCTGTAGTTATGTCTCCCTTTTCATTTCTGATTTTGTTAATTTGGACACACTCTCTGTGTCCTCTCGTTAGTCTGGCTAAGGGTTTATCTATCTTGTTGATTTTCTCAAAGAACCAACTTTTGGTTCTGTTGATTCTTTCTATGGTCCTTTTTGTTTCTACTTGGTTGATTTCAGCTCTGAGTTTGATTATTTCCTGCCTTCTATTCCTTCTGGGTGTATTTGCTTCTTTTTGTTCTAGAGCTTTTAGGTGTGCTGTCAAGCTGCTGACATATGCTCTTTCCTGTTTCTTTCTGCAGGCACTCAGCGCTATGAGTTTTCCTCTTAGCACAGCTTTCATTGAGTCCCATAAGTTTGAGTATGTTGTATCTTCATTTTCATTAAATTCTAAAATGTTTTTAATTTCTTTCTTTATTTCTTCCTTGACCAGGTTATCATTGAGTAGAGCATTGTTCAATTTCCACGTATATGTGGGCATTCTTCCCTTATTGTTATTGAAGACCAGTTTTAGGCCGTCGTGGTCCGATAGCATGCATGGGATTATTTCTATCTTTCGGTACCTGTTGAGGCCCGTTTTTTGATCAATTATATGGTCAATTTTGGAGAAAGTACCATGAGGAGCTGAGAAGAAGGTATGTCCTTTTGCTTTAGGATAGAATGTTCTATAAATATCCGTTAAGTCCATTTGGCTCATGACATCTCTTAGTCTGTCGACATCACTGTTTAATTTATGTTTCCATGATCTGTCCATTGATGAGAGTGGGGTGTTGAAATCTCCCACTATTATTGTGTGAGGTGCAATGTGTGTTTTGAGCTTTAGTAAGGTTTCTTTTACGTATGTAGGTGCCCTTGTATTTGGGGCATAGATATTTAGGATTGAGAGTTCATCTTGGTTGATTTTTCCTTTGATGAATATGAAGTGTCCTTCCTTATCTTTTTTGATGACTTTTAGTTGGAAATTGATTTTATTTGATATTAGAATGGCTACTCCAGCTTGCTTCTTCTGACCATTTGCTTGGAAAGTTGTTTTCCAGCCTTTCACTCTGAGGTAGTGTCTGTCTTTGTCTCTGAGGTGTGTTTCCTGTAGGCAGCAGAATGCAGGGTCCTCGTTGCGTATCCAGTTTGTTAATCTATGTCTTTTTATTGGGGAGTTGAGGCCATTGATATTGAGAGATATTAAGGAATAGTGATTATTGTTTCCCGTTATATTCATATTTGGATGTGAGGTTATGTTTGTGTGCTTTCATTCTCTTTGTTTTGTTGCCAAGACGATTAGTTTCTTGCTTCTTCTAGGGTATAGCTTGCCTCCTTATGTTGGGCTTTACCATTTATTATCCTTTGTAGTGCTGGATTTGTAGAAAGATATTGTGTAAATTTGGTTTTGTCATGGAATATCTTGGTTTCTCCATCAATGTTAATTGAGAGTTTTGCTGGATACAGTAACCTGGGCTGGCATTTGTGTTCTCTTAGGATCTGTATAACATCAATCCAGGATCTTATGGCCTTCATAGTTTCTGGCGAGAAGTCTGGTGTGAATCTGATAGGTCTCCCTTTATATGTTACTTGACCTTTTTCCCTTACTGCTTTTAATATTCTTTCTTTATTTTGTGCGTTTGGTGTTTTGACAATTATGTGACGGGAGGTGTTTCTTTTCTGGTCCAATCTGTTTGGAGTTCTGTAGGCTTCTTGTATGTCTATGGGTATCTCTTTTTTTAGGTTAGGGAAGTTTTCTTCTATGATTTTGTTGAAGATATTTACTGGTCCTTTGAGCTGGGAGTCTTCACTCTCTTCTATACCTATTATCCTTTGTTTGATCTTCTCATTGAGTCCTGGATTTCCTGTATGTTTTGGACCAGTAGCTTTTTCCGCTTTACATTATCTTTGACAGTTGAGTCAATGATTTCTATGGAATCTTCTGCTCCTGAGATTCTCTCTTCCATCTCTTGTATTCTCTTGGTGAAGCTTGTATCTACAGCTCCTTGTCTCTTCTTTTGGTTTTCTATATCCAGGGTTGTTTCCATGTGTTCTTTCTTGATTGCTTCTATTTCCATTTTTAATTCCTTCAACTGTTTGATTGTGTTTTCCTGGAATTCTTTCAGGGATTTTTGCGATTCCTCTCTGTAGGCTTTTACTTGTTTATTAATGTTTTCCTGTGCTTCCCTAAGTGTGTTCATGTCTTTCTTGAAGTCCTCCAGCATCATGATCAAATATGATTTTGAAACTAGATCTTGCTTTTCTGGTGTGTTTGGATATTCCGTGTTTGCTTTGGTGGGAGAATTGGGCTCCGATGATGCCATGTAGTCTTGGTTTCTGTTGCTTGTGTTCCTGCGCTTGCCTCTCGCCATCAGATTATCTCTAGTGTTACTTTGTTCTGCTATTTCTGACAGTGGCTAGACTGTCCTATAAGCCTGTGTGTCAGGAGTGCTGTAGTCCTGTTTTCCTCTCTTTCAGTCAGTTATGGGGACAGAGTGTTCTGCTTTCCGGCGTGTGGTTTTTCCTCTCTACAGGTCTTCAGCTGTTCCTGTGGGCCTGTGTCTTGAGTTCACCAGGCAGCTTTCTTGCAGCAGAAAAGTTGGTCTTACCTGTGGTCCTGAGGCTCAAGTTCGCTCGTGGGGTGCTGCCCACGGGCTCTCTGCAGCGGCAGCAACCAGGAAGACCTGTGCCGCCGTTTCCGGGAGCTTCACTGCACCAGGGTTCCAGATGGTCTTTGGCTTTTTCCTCTGGCGTCCGAGATGTGTGTGCAGGGAGCAGTCTCTTCTGGTTTCCCAGGCTTGTCTGCCTCTCTGAAGATTTAGCTCTCCCTCCCACGGATTTGGGTGCAGAGAACTGTTTATCCGGTCTGTTTCTTTCAGGTTCTGGTGGTGTCTCAGGCAGGGGTCCTGCCGCTCCTGGGCCCTCCCCCACGGGAGCCCAGAGGCCTTATATAGTTTCCTCTTGGGCCAGGGATGTGGGCAGGGGTGAGCAGTCTTGGTGGTCTCTTCCGCTCTGCAGCCTCAGGAGTGCCCACCTGACCAGGCGGTTGGGTCTGTCTCTCTGACATAATTCTTTAAAGTCCATGTATAAGACCTTTACATCTTTTGGCTCCACTTTCTCTGAATTCCATTCAGTACTCTTTTTAAAAGAATCTATTCTAACTTTTACTATTATACTTTGCATTGGAAGCAAAACACCATCTTAACGGAACCTGATTCACACAATACCTAAGTTTCATAAATGTGTAGTTTGGTCTATAATGCTTTCTAGACTACATGCCCAACCTTAAAACAAGAGGAAAGAGTCCCAGACTGAGACTGCCTTTCCTCCATCACTTAGGTTTTATTCCTCCTTACATTTATCATGACTTGACATATTACTTATTATGTTTTTGGTTTGTTTTTATTTTCACACTGCAATTCGAAGACCACAAGGGGAATAAATTTAACACATTGGGATAATTTATGTGCTTAACAAGGTACAATGAGTAACTCAATAAATTATCTCTCATGCTCTTTATTCATAATCCTGTTAAAATTTTATTATTTGGTGACATTTAATTCTTAATTGTATGAAATACAATTAAGAAAGAAGAGGCATGCATTTTATTTCACCACCTCATTGTGAAAATATGTCTCACAGAGGTTATAAGACTTTGCCAAGGTCTTTTATCTTATAAATTTCAATCAGTTTTCAATCTGTGTTTGATTTCCAAGGTTTTCTCCATGAAACTCTCTTTGTCTTTTGGGAAAATAAATAAAGAGTTCTTGTGCATGAAATGTCCCTGCATGAGCTGCTAACTGTAAGCACAAAATAGAGTTAGTAACTTTAAGAGATGCCCCCCATAAAAGAATGGATTCACAATGACAACAACCTTAAAGAAGGATAATAACCAAATGGCCTTTAAATGTTCTAGTCCAGTCATTTGCTGCATATCTCACAAGAGGAGGGCATATGATGATTGCCTGTTATAGATCTTTGTTCTGAGATTCCTATGCCATAATCAAAAAAAATCTATGAAGAATAAATAGACTTAGAAGGGACTTTATTAACAATAGGGTAATTTGCATAGGGGACCATAAGTCCTATGTACACAGATAAGCACTGAAAAAGGCGGGAAAGTTAAAGGCACAGCTTACGTCTTAAATGGAATGAAGTGTGTAGCTGCTGTCCCTGGAAGGTCAAGAGTGAAGTTCTTTTACAAGCTGGTGAAACTTTGCTGTTTGGTGAGACAAAAATCTACCCTTATCTCCCCAAATTTACTTATGGTACACCCTTTTCATTTCAAACCTTGAGTATTGTTTTAGGCCATAAAACTTAAATAATTGATACCACGTGTGTTTCACGGCAGCCTAAGCAACTTGTATATTATCTTGGGGCTAGACCAATGATGCCACTCTAGAGCTTTATATTTACCTCAGTCAATTCCTAGACCCTAAATCTCGGGCATTATCTCTTAGTACCCATTACTGTGAAAAAAAGCCAGATGTCCTTTGTAAAGAATCTCAGTACAAATATATATTAAATTGTTGTGCACTTGGGACTAAGTTAACTGTTATCTGAATACATTTTTTAAATATGGCTTAAATATGGCTAAAGTAAAATTATCTGGACCAGACACTAGAAGTCCTAGGCCAGCACTGGTTACAATGATATTGTGTTAAGCCAAGTTTCATTTTTCGCTCACCCAGATCTCTTTTCCTCTGTCTGATTTAAGCCTGCAAGGTAACAATCACATATTTGTAACAAAGATATATGGGTATTTGCAGCTGAATGGATGGGAATTAGAGCCTTTTCCCTCCTCTTATAGTAGGTGTTTACTTGAGGTATTATAGAGTACAGGCGCACCACACATGTTTGAGCTCCATGTTAAAATTCTGCCATATGAACTATTCAAGAAGAGATGTCCAGTTGTTACCCTTTAAATATACAGTGTGATTTATTTTGTGGCCCAGGATGTATCACGCCTATCTGACTATAATTCTAAGGGAGATATTCATTGTTCCTGACTATAACTCTAAGGGGTATTCGCTGTGCTCCTTTTGCTTAAGTCACTACATATATCACCCTGTGCTGTATAAAATTTCAGTTTAAATTATTACAACTGCAAAACTGTCTTCAAAAAAGAAGGCCACCAGAATGGGATGAAGTAGAATATCTGAAAAAATGTGGAAACAAATAATATCTCAGGAATACAAACAGAAATTCCCCCATTGCATTCTCTAAGAAATTTCCCTCTAACTTATTTTTCTAGATATGTTAAGCCAAGTCTGCCATATCTGTCTCTACCTCAATTATAGCAAACAATCTTGTGCCAAATACACTTTGAAGAGATGTGGCTTTCTAAAACAACACATGTTTTCACTGTAACTGATGAAAATTTATGCTAGAGTGGCTGAACAACACTGAAAAATATAGTTAGATAAATGGAACAATAAGCTGTGTTTACCATTGTAAGATTCTATGACCACTTTTCCTGCCGTTATGAAATCCAACCACATCTAAGGCAAGTCCATCATTGTTTAGTTACGATGCTAATAATCCTAACAAACATAATTCTATAAAGTAATATAGGCTTTAATCAAATTAATCTTGAATTGGCTTGTTCAAAACACACAAATGTAATTATAATATACAGTTAAAATTATTGTTGAGAGTATCTCTATTTATAAACAAGAAGAAGAAGAAGAAGAAGAAGAAGAAGAAGAAGAAGAAGAGGAAGAAGAAGAAGAAGAAGAAGAAATAATCCATTTTGAGGAAATCTATGCTGTAAATAGTCTTAATGTATATGCAATATGTATAAAGGTGTTTTGAAGAGAAAGAAAAGTATTAAATTGAATATGTAACTCGGAAATAGATTGCTTGACTATCAGTTAGAAAACCTTGAACTGGAGCCTCAAGATTAGGAAAAGAACAATACAATGGAGAATATATTTATTTTCATTTTAAAAGCATGTATTTTCATTCATGCATAGGCATGAGTTATTTCAGAAGTTAACATGAGAAACAGCCTCAAAATTTAACTATTTACCTTAATAAACAACATAATTTTTAGTGTGCAATGGTGTGATCTGACTAAAATTAAGTAATAACTCAGAAAATTGAAAGACAAAAAAAATCTAAGAAAAATTTACTTACTGCATATTATAGGCTAAATAAAAGTGTTCAAAATGTAAAAGCATGAGACTTCCTTACAGAATGCTAAATTGATAGTATTCAACTAGTAAATTCAATTTAAAGATCACAGTTGACTGTATGTCTCCCACTTAATATGCTATAAGTAATTTCCATTTAGTCTTTCTATGCTTTTTAGATTTACTGGTATTTCTTGCCACATTATTTGAGTTATATAGATGGGTTCCATGCTCATATTGTAGTGAGATTTTATTAAATTGATAAATGAAGCTTGTATTAATTTCAAATGCTGTTTTAAAACCATCTGAACCTAAGTAGGACAATGCATTTATCTTTTGGATTTTAACATACTGGTTCTTCAACATTGCTAGTACTCTAAGGGACATAATACTGAGGACTACCTCTGCTTTATTTATTTAGGAAGTCTATGCTAATCAACACTTCAATACTAATTTTAAATGGATTATACTACGGCAAAGTTGATGAATGGTTTAGAATTCACAGACTGATTATTCAAAAAATTGTTGCCTCTCCTATTTTTATTGTCAGTTTAAGAATCATGCACTGAGAGAGAGGGGCAGGGGAAGTGGAAGAAGGGGGAAAAGGGAGAGGAGGAGGAGAAGGAGAAGGAGGGGGAGGAGAATAAGAAGAATGAGAAGAAGAAGAAGAAGAAGAAGAAGAAGAAGAAGAAGAAGAAGAAGAAGAAGAAGAAGAAGAAGAAGAAGAAGATGAAGAGTTTCTGCTTGCTTTAGTATCTATGAATGGATATATATGGGGAGAGATAAATCAAACATAGGTATTAGTTAATTAACTTGAAAACTATAGGACATAGTATATTATTACCTCTGTGTTTCACAGGAATAAACATTTTAAGTTACAGCAATTCTGCTATTTCAAAAAAGATTTTCTTTTATTTTAATGACAACTGAAGCATATATATTATTTGTGTTATTATTAAATGAGAGTCCATATTGTGAGATTAATTTATTGCACAATAAGACAAGGCAACATTTTCCTCACGTTCTTAAACATGCTTTCAAAATCACATCTTCAGATGCCCACAAGAAAGCATCAGCGTTCTATCATACACGTCTGACTTGTATCATATCACACTAGCAGTAATATAAAGTTCCTAAGTGAAACAGATATCGAACCTGAAATTTTTGACAGGGTAAATACAGGGCTGCCATTTCAAATGTGTAACACTATGGGTTCAGCAAAGTATTCAGGCTGTGGAACCACATTCAGTCACGCACACAGCCAATGTCTCACAACACTTAGGAATGGGAGGCTATTGATTTTTACTTAACAACACTGCTGAAAGCCTGAATTTCATTCCCAGATTGTATTAATACCATCTCTCATGATGCTTAGTACTTTCATTCAGAAATGGAATTAATTCCCTTCAATAATTACGAGGTAAGAGAAATAAACTTGCACATACCAGCATTCTAAAAGGGGAGGTGATTATGACATGTTGTGCAGTGAGATGTTTTCAATAACGACTGTACCAGAAACTTTACTGGACAAAATTTACAATACTTTTAAGCCTCTGTGATTATCTGCCTTTTGTCCATCTTCTGTTTGATTTACTCACCCATCTATACTCTTACCTGAGAATGCTTTGTATCTGAGATCATGTTTCATAGGGATCTGTCTTCTTGCCTGCTTATAAATTCTTTCTTTGGATAATTAAGTTCTAAACCCTTAACCTACTAAATGCTCTTGGTAAATGTGTTTGTTGAATGAATTAGCAAAATAATTGGTTAAGAATACACATTTGTCAAGTTATCTGGATTTAGATGAGTGTGTCAGTCTGATTCAAGAACTACACTAACAGCCAACCATCAGACAGCATGGGGACTCCAATGAAGGAATTAGGGGAAGAATTCAAGGAGATGAAGAGGTTTGGAACCCTACAGGAAAAACAACAATATCAACCAACCAGAATCCCAAAGCTCCTAGTAACTAAACCATAAACCAAAGAGTATGCATGGAGAGACTCATGGCTCCAGCTGCATAGGTGGCAGAGGATGACCTTAACTGACATGAATGGGAGGGGAGCCCCTTGGTCCCATGCAGGCTTGATGACCCAGTGTAGAGGAATCCTAGAGAGTTGAGGCAGGTGTGGGTGGGTGGGGAGCACCCTCATAGAAGCAATGGGAAAGAGAGGGAGGTGGTGGAGTCAAAACTGGGAAGGGGGACAACATTGGAAATGTAAATAAATAAAATGACCAATAAAAATGAAGGGACAAAAAGAACTACACTAAATATGTTGCTGGCCATTTTGCTGGCTAGAAACAGACAAATTGATAGAAAGGAGGAAGCTAGCTAGGGTAACAATCTAGACCTTCCTGGTATGACTTTGTTAGGAGTTGAGGTAATCAATCAAAGGTGAGAACTCCTGTACCACTGTTCCTCATTAACATGATAAATCCCTTCAAACTTTGAGGCAAGGAACCGTCCTTTTTATGTTAAATTCATCAGATATTATGCCACAACAATAAGAACAAAAATAACTATTTAGGAAGACATGTTACAGGCATTTGTTAGACATGTTCTTTTTGTTTTGTTTTGTTTGGTTGGTTAGTTGGTTTTGTTGTTATTGCTGTTGTTTTTCCTTTGAAACTGGAATATATTGACTTACTAGGAACACACTATATTCCTATTAGGAAAGAGATTTGTAAAAAAAAAATATAATGATTATGGTAGGACATTGTCTCACATACCAGAAAACTTACATATCCATGTCCACGTGGTGTTAATAGCAGGCTACTAGAAGGAATGTCTGAAATAAATCGAATTTTCTTCTATTATGGGGATATTCAGCTTCTTTCTTCTGTGGATAACCTAGTGATCACCCAAGAATCCAGTCCTACTGGCCATCTTCTGTCATGCCCAAGCAGCTAATAGTACTCATGTCTTCACTAATTGATGGGATATGGAAGGTTACTCTATTACTGATAATAAAAATCAATACCATTAGTCATTTTAGTTTCTTTTAAAATACTGTAATCAAATTTAAAACCCACAGAGGTGTTCCATATACAATTTGTCACTCATCTATTTATTACCAGTAATGTAAATTGACTGTATTGACTGTAAAATGAGAAATGCACACACACACACACCTCCACACACATCTATTAGCATATATGTATGCATATAAACATATAAATATAAATATATATATAGAAAGAGAGTGAAAGGAGAAAAAAGGGAGGGAAAAGAGAGAGAAATATAGCTGACCTCACTGAGTAGTTGAAATCTGTATAAAGATTTGAATGAGGGGAGGTTGTTAGCCATCTCCTGAGAGAAAAAAAAAACATTTAATCTGGCTTTTGATATAAAATTTCATATATCAAAAATGTTGTTTACTACAGTAAGAACTTATTGTAGAATAAAATATTAAAAGGAAATGAAAGTCTCCACATTTCTACCTCTCTGGAATTTCAATGAACAGTGAACAATGATAAATGAGAAAAAAGGTGTGTGCTCTATCATTAATGGAAGTTGGAATAGTTATGTCAGCAATAGCTGAACTAGGAAGGTTCAGCCACCTATCTACCTTAAAAATATATTGTAAACATATATAGACAAGGATATCGTCATATCCAGAAACCAGTTGAGGCTGCAGAATCAGAGACAAGCTTGATGCTGAGAAATGCCACAGTGAATTGGGTAAAAATACTCATTTTCTCTGTGACTACTTCACTTCTTAGTCAGTACTGCTCAGCTCAGCTCACTGCTGTTTCCTCAGGGAGAGAAAAGAATGGGATGTGTCTAATTCCAGTTTTTGGGAGGACTGCCAAAGCACTGGTGTTTGTCTCCATTCACAGAGAGTGCCAAGAAAAATCTAAATCCTCTGTATGCCTAGGGCATGCTTAAACAAGGGGATCAAGGTTAGGTTGAGCCTGTAACAGACAGCCTAGGAAGGCTCAATTTGATCACGCACAACTCAAAGTCACTACCATAGGAGTAAGGAAAGTAAAAGAGAGGTTGTCCAACATTCTGGTTTTTGGAGTACTTTCCAGAGAGCTGATATCTGTCTCACCTAATTTAGAGACTGATCAAGATCTAGTACACTTTTGAAGTCTGAGTTCTCTTGAGAACAAGGGTACGACAGCAGCAGCAGCAAAACCAACGACCACCACACAACAAAACCTTATTATTATCAAATCAGAAAAACCTCAGTCCTCCAAAGAGGGAACAAAAGATTATGGACCCATGAGAAAGAACAAAGGAAATTTCTCTATGTGAAAAATAATTATAAACAAGAAGAGCCTCATCCCTCTATAAGGGTTCCAGAGTTCCTGATATCTTTATCCAGTGCACTAAAATAATTTTGCACTACAAAATCCATCTATATAGACTGGAACAGGTGGCTTAGATTACTAATTTATTTTGCTATCTGTCATTACTGTTGTTGTTTTTGCTGTTGTTGTTTTTGTAACAGGTTCCCATTGTATATTCACTGTTGGCCTTGGTATTCCTACCTGATTCTCAACTTGAAGGGTGGTAAGTTATGCGATATTCTATGTCTTACTTAAGTGCCTGTCAGAATGTCCAAAATCCACAATAGAAAGAAATTAATTATATGATAAATAGTAAAAAGAGTTAATAAGGTATAATAAATAAAACAGAATCAATTATTTTGAATTGACCCTCCTAGAACTGTGTACTACATAAATGAAGTATAATTAACTTTATGAAATTCAAATAAACATCTATGTAATATAAGAATCTTTGAAAACGACCACCAGAACCAGAAGGAAACAGACTGGATAAACAGTTCTCTGCACCCAAATCCCGTGGGAGGGAGAGCTGAACCTTCAGAGAGGCAGACAAGCCTGGGAAACCAGAAGAGACTGCTCTCTGCACACACATCTCGGACGCCAGAGGAAAAAGCCAAAGACCATCTGGAACCCTGGTGCACTGAAGCTCCCAGAAACGGCAGCACAGGTCTTCCTGGTTGCTGCCGCTGCAGAGAGCCCGTGGGCAGCACCCCACGAGCGAACTTGAGCCCCGGGACCACAGGTAAGACCAACTTTTCTGCTGCAAGAAAGCTGCCTGGTGAGCTTGGGACACACGGAAGCAGAATTCCTGCAGGACCAGGCACGTTCTGTGTTTACCGGAAGTCCCACACCCGCGGATCCCGGCCCACAGCAGCTCTCTGCCCCCAGACCCTGTGAGAGAGAGACCCAACCTCCTGGTCAGGTGGGCACTCCTGAGGCTGCAGAGCGGAAGAGAGCACCAACACTGCTCACCCCTGCCCACATCCCTGGCCCAAGAGGAAACTGTATAAGGCCTCTGGGCTCCCGTGGGGGAGGGCCCAGGAGCGGCAGGAGCCCTGTGCCTGAGACAACACCAGAACCAGAAGGAAACAGACCTGATAAACAGTTCTCTGCACCCAAATCCCGTGGGAGGGAGAGCTGAACCTACAGAGAGGCAGACAAGCCTGGGAAACCAGAAGAGACTGCTCTCTGCACACACATCTCGGATGCCAGAGGAAAAAGCCAAAGACCATCTGGAACCCTGGTGCACTGAAGCTCCCAGAAACGGCGGCACAGGTCTTCCTGGTTGCTGCCGCTGCAGAGAGCCCGTGGGCAGCACCCCACGAGTGAACTTGAGCCTCGGGACCACAGGTAAGACCAACTTTTCTGCTGCAAGAAAGCTGCCTGGTGGACTCAAGACACAGGCCCACAGGAACAGCTGAAGACCTGTAGAGAGGAAAAACCACACGCCGGAAAGCAGAACACTCTGTCCCCATAACTGACTGAAAGAGAGGAAAACAGGTCTACAGCACTCCTGACACACAGGCTTATAGGACAGTCTAGCCACTGTCAGAAATAGCAGAACAAAGTAACACTAGATATAATCTGATGGCGAGAGGCAAGCGCAGGAACCCAAGCAGCAGAAACCAAGACTAAATGGCACCATCGGAGCCCAATTCTCCCATCAAAACAAACATGGAATATCCAAACACACCAGAAAAGCAAGATCTAGTTCCAAATCATTTTTGATCATGATGTTGGAGGACTTCAAGAAAGACGTGAAGAACTCCCTTAGAGAACAAGTAGAAGCCTACAGAGAGGAATCGCAAAAATGCCTGAAAGAATCACAAAAATCCCTGAAAGAATTCCAGGAAAACATAAATAAACAAGTAGAGGCCCATAGAGAGGAGACACAAAAATCCCTGAAAGAATTCCAGGAAAACATGAATAAACAATTAGAAGCCCATAGAGAGGAGACACAAAACTCCCTGAAAGAATTCCAGGAAAACACAATCAAACAGTTGAAGGAATTAAAAATGGAAATAGAAGCAATCAAGAAAGAACACATGGAAACAACCATGGATATAGAAAACCAAAAGAAGAGACAAGGAGCTGTAGATACAAGCTTCACCAACAGAATACAAGAGATGGAAGAGAGAATCTCAGGAGCAGAAGATTCCATAGAAATCATTGACTCAACTGTCAAAGATAATGTAAAGCGGAAAAAGCTACTGGTCCAAAACATACAGGAAATCCAGGACTCAATGAGAAGATCAAACCTAAGGATAATAGGTATAGAAGAGAGTGAAGACTCCCAGCTCAAAGGACCAGTAAATATCTTCAACAAAATCATAGAAGAAAACTTCCCTAACCTAAAAAAAGAGATACCCATAGACATACAAGAAGCCTACAGAACTCCAAATAGATTGGACCAGAAAAGAAACACCTCCCGTCACATAATTGTCAAAACACCAAACGCACAAAATAAAGAAAGAATATTAAAAGCAGTAAGGGAAAAAGGTCAAGTAACATATAAAGGGAGACCTATCAGAATCACACCAGACTTCTCGCCAGAAACTATGAAGGCCAGAAGATCCTGGACTGATGTTATACAGACCCTAAGAGAACACAAATGCCAGCCCAGGTTACTGTATCCAGCAAAACTCTCAATTAACATTGATGGAGAAACCAAGATATTCCATGACAAAACCAAATTTACACAATATCTTTCTACAAATCCAGCACTACAAAGGATAATAAATGGTAAAGCCCAACATAAGGAGGCAAGCTATACCCTAGAAGAAGCAAGAAACTAATCGTCTTGGCAACAAAACAAAGAGAATGAAAGCACACAAACATAACCTCACATCCAAATATGAATATAACGGGAAGCAATAATCACTATTCCTTAATATCTCTCAATATCAATGGCCTCAACTCCCCAATAAAAAGACATAGATTAACAAACTGGATACGCAACGAGGACCCTGCATTCTGCTGCCTACAGGAAACACACCTCAGAGACAAAGACAGACACTACCTCAGAGTGAAAGGCTGGAAAACAACTTTCCAAGCAAATGGTCAGAAGAAGCAAGCTGGAGTAGCCATTCTAATATCAAATAAAATCAATTTCCAACTAAAAGTCATCAAAAAAGATAAGGAAGGACACTTCATATTCATCAAAGGAAAAATCAACCAAGATGAACTCTCAATCCTAAATATCTATGCCCCAAATACAAGGGCACCTACATACGTAAAAGAAACCTTACTAAAGCTCAAAACACACATTGCACCTCACACAATAATAGTGGGAGATTTCAACACCCCACTCTCATCAATGGACAGATCATGGAAACATAAATTAAACAGTGATGTCGACAGACTAAGAGAAGTCATGAGCCAAATGGACTTAACGGATATTTATAGAACATTCTATCCTAAAGCAAAAGGACATACCTTCTTCTCAGGTCCTCATGGTACTTTCTCCAAAATTGACCATATAATTGATCAAAAAACGGGCCTCAACAGGTACCGAAAGATAGAAATAATCCCATGCATGCTATCGGACCACGACGGCCTAAAACTGGTCTTCAATAACAATAAGGGAAGAATGCCCACATATACGTGGAAATTGAACAATGCTCTACTCAATGATAACCTGGTCAAGGAAGAAATAAAGAAAGAAATTAAAAACATTTTAGAATTTAATGAAAATGAAGATACAACATACTCAAACTTATGGGACTCAATGAAAGCTGTGCTAAGAGGAAAACTCATAGCGCTGAGTGCCTGCAGAAAGAAACAGGAAAGAGCATATGTCAGCAGCTTGACAGCACACCTAAAAGCTCTAGAACAAAAAGAAGCAAATACACCCAGAAGGAATAGAAGGCAGGAAATAATCAAACTCAGAGCTGAAATCAACCAAGTAGAAACAAAAAGGACCATAGAAAGAATCAACAGAACCAAAAGTTGGTTCTTTGAGAAAATCAACAAGATAGATAAACCCTTAGCCAGACTAACGAGAGGACACAGAGAGTGTGTCCAAATTAACAAAATCAGAAATGAAAAGGGAGACATAACTACAGATTCGGAGGAAATTAAAAAAATCATCAGATCTTACTATAAAAACCTATATTCAACAAAATTTGAAAATCTTCAGGAAATGGACAATTTCCTAGACAGATACCAGGTATCGAGGTTAAATCGGGAACAGATAAACCAGTTAAACAACCCCATAACTCCTAAGGAAATAGAAGCAGTCATTAAAGGTCTCCCAACCAAAAAGAGCCCAGGTCCAGACGGGTTTAGTGCAGAATTCTATCAAACCTTCATAGAAGACCTCATACCAATATTATCCAAACTATTCCACAAAATTGAAACAGATGGAGCCCTACCGAATTCCTTCTACGAAGCCACAATTACTCTTATACCTAAACCACACAAAGACACAACAAAGAAAGAGAACTTCAGACCAATTTCCCTTATGAATATCGACGCAAAAATACTCAATAAAATTCTGGCAAACCGAATTCAAGAGCACATCAAAACAATCATCCACCATGATCAAGTAGGCTTCATCCCAGGCATGCAGGGATGGTTTAATATACGGAAAACCATCAACGTGATCCATTATATAAACAAACTGAAAGAACAGAACCACATGATCATTTCATTAGATGCTGAGAAAGCATTTGACAAAATTCAATACCCCTTCATGATAAAAGTCCTGGAAAGAATAGGAATTCAAGGCCCATACCTAAACATAGTAAAAGCCATATACAGCAAACCAGTTGCTAACATTAAACTAAATGGAGAGAAACTTGAAGCAATCCCAGTAAAATCTGGTACTAGACAAGGCTGCCCACTCTCTCCCTACTTATTCAATATAGTTCTTGAAGTTCTAGCCAGAGCAATCAGACAACAAAAGGAGATCAAAGGGATACAGATCGGAAAAGAAGAGGTCAAAATATCACTATTTGCAGATGACATGATAGTATATTTAAGTGATCCCAAAAGTTCCACCAGAGAACTACTAAAGCTGATAAACAACTTCAGCAAAGTGGCTGGGTATAAAATTAACTCAAATAAATCAGTTGCCTTCCTCTATACAAAAGAGAAACAAGCCGAGAAAGAAATTAGGGAAACGACACCCTTCATAATAGACCCAAATAATATAAAGTACCTCGGTGTGACTTTAACCAAGCAAGTAAAAGATCTGTACAATAAGAACTTCAAGACACTGAGGAAAGAAATTGAAGAAGACCTCAGAAGATGGAAAGATCTCCCATGCTCATGGATTGGCAGGATTAATATAGTAAAAATGGCCATTTTGCCAAAAGCAATCTACAGATTCAATGCAATCCCCATCAAAATACCAATCCAATTCTTCAAAGAGTTAGACAGAACAATTTGCAAATTCATCTGGAATAACAAAAAACCCAGGATATCTAAAGCTATCCTCAACAATAAAAGGACTTCAGGGAGAATCACTATCCCTGAACTCAAGCAGTATTACAGAGCAATAGTGATAAAAACTGCATGGTATTGGTACAGAGACAGACAGATAGACCAATGGAATAGAATTGAAGACCCAGAAATGAACCCACACACCTATGGTCACTTGATTTTTGACAAAGGAGCCAAAACCATCCAATGGAAAAAAGATAGCATTTTCAGCAAATGGTGCTGGTTCAACTGGAGGGCAACATGTAGAAGAATGCAGATCGATCCATGTTTATCACCCTGTACAAAGCTTAAGTCCAAGTGGATCAAGGACCTCCACATCAAACCAGACACACTCAAACTAATAGAAGAAAAACTAGGGAAGCATCTGGAACACATGGACACTGGAAAAAATTTCCTGAACAAAACACCAATGGCTTATGCTCTAAGATCAAGAATCGACAAATGGGATCTCATAAAACTGCAAAGCTTCTGTAAGGCAAAGGACACTGTGGTTAGGACAAAACGGCAACCAACAGATTGGGAAAAGATCTTTACCAATCCTACAACAGATAGAGGCCTTATATCCAAAATATACAAAGAACTCAAGAAGTTAGACCGCAGGGAAACAAATAACCCTATTAAAAAATGGGGTTCAGAGTTAAACAAAGAATTCACAGCTGAGGAATGCCGAATGGCTGAGAAACACCTAAAGAAATGTTCAACATCTTTAGTCATAAGGGAAATGCAAATCAAAACAACCCTGAGATTTCACCTCACACCAGTGCGATTGGCTAAGATCAAAAACTCAGGTGACAGCAGATGCTGGCGAGGATGTGGAGAAAGAGGAACACTCCTCCATTGTTGGTGGGATTGCAGACTGGTAAAACCATTCTGGAAATCAGTCTGGAGGTTCCTCAGAAAATTGGACATTGAACTGCCTTAGGATCCATCTATACCTCTCTTGGGCATATACCCAAAAGATGCCTCAACATATAAAAGAGACACGTGCTCCACTATGTTCATCGCAGCCTTATTTATAATAGCCAGAAAATGGAAAGAACCCAGATGCCCTTCAACAGAGGAATGGATACAGAAAATGTGGTACATCTACACAATGGAATATTACTCAGCTATCAAAAACAACGAGTTTATGAAATTCGTAGGCAAATGGTTGGAACTGGAAAATATCATCCTGAGTGAGCTAACCCAATCACAGAAAGACATACATGGTATGCACTCATTGATAAGTGGCTATTAGCCCAAATGCTTGAATTACCCTAGATCCCTAGAACAAACGAAACTCAAGACGGATGATCAAAATGTGAATGCTTCACTCCTTCTTTAAATGAGGAAAAAGAATACCCTTGGCAGGGAAGGGAGAGGCAAAGATTAAAACAGAGACTGAAGGAACACCCATTCAGAGCCTGCCCCACATGTGGCCCATACATATACAGCCACCCAATTAGACAAGATGGATGAAGCAAAGAAGTGCAGACCGACAGGAGCCGGATGTAGATCTCTCCTGAGAGACACAGCCAGAATACAGCAAATATAGAGGCGAATGCCAGCAGCAAACCACTGAACTGAGAATAGGTCCCCTATTGAAGGAATCAGAGAAAGAACTGGAAGAGCTTGAAGGGGCTCGAGACCCCAAAAGTACAACAATGCCAAGCAACCAGAGCTTCCAGGGACTAAGCCACTACCTAAAGACTATACATGGACTGACCCTGGACTCTGACCCCATAGGTAGCAATGCATATCCAATAAGAGCACCAGTGGAAGGGGAAGCCCTGGGTCCTGCTAAGACTGAACCCCCAGTGAACTAGTCTATGGGGGGAGGGCGGCAACGGGGGGAGGGTTGGGAGGCGAACACCCGTAAGGAAGGGGAGGGGGGAGGCGGAAGTTTGCCCGGAAACCGGGAAAGGGAATAACACTCGAAATGTATATAAGAAATACTCAAGTTAATAAAAAAAATAAAATAAATGAAATAAAATATAAAAAAAATATGATGCAGGAAACATGGGCAAGAAAAAGTGTTCACTCTCTCTTCCTCATCTAGCCTCAGGCAATATAAATGTTGAAACCCTGTTAAACGACTTGAACATTTATTTCCGTACTTCTTGTCTGCAAATTTTTCTTTGTCTTTGATCACAAGGAACCTTTTGTTTTAATATGCCATGTTCTCAATGTTGTGTCTAATTTAATTTTTTCTTTGTCTCTTTGTCTTCTGTACCACATGTAAGTATAAGAAATTTAGAATTACTAAAGGGAATAATCTACTTGATCCTCTTTTATCCATGCAATATTTCTGTTCCTATAAAATAGAACAGAACAAGAAGTTACCACCTTCTCCTAACCCCATGTATTATCCGATTATCGAAGTCATTCACTATGCTAAGTGTCTCTCTGTTTACTGTGATAAGTTCTGACAGTTTTGAGAGGAGCACATTAAGTATCAGATTTCCTATGAGCAAACTGAATACTCTTGTTACATGAAGATATTCCTTTCTTTATAAACACTTTATTTATCATAGAGTAAACTATGATCCATTTACTATCATCTATAGTGTCTAAGTTATAAAGAGCTCTTTTCTCAAATGACTTTTTAAGACCCCTTGTCATATTCTCCTGCCACCTCTCCACCAGCCTTCATCAGACCAGTGGATCCTGAAACATGCAAACTTAACGACCGAGGACCATACAGCGCAAGGATACCAATCAATGCCTGCCATATCAGGACCATCCAGGTAAAATTCCCTTCTAATTCCTCCTACAATAGAACCAAAGCCATTCAGGAGGCTAAAGACCTTACCTAAGAATAATATGAATAGAAGAAGGCAAGAGTCCCAGCTCCAAGGCCCAGAAAATATTCTCAACAAAATAAGAAAAGAAGAATTTCCCAACCTAAAGAAGGAAGTGCCTTTAGACATGCAAGAAGCTTCCAGAAGAGCAATTAGGTTGGACTACAAAAGAAAACGTTCCCATCACATAACATGTAATAATCAAAACAAATAATCTACAGAATAAAAGTAAAGAATATTAGAAGTAGAAAGTGGAAAAGTTCAGGTCACATACAAAGTGTATCTATCTATTAGTCATAAGGGAAATGCAAATCAAAACAACCCTGAGATTTCACCTCACACCAGTGAGAATGCCTAAGATCAAAAACTCAGGTGACAGCAGATGCTGGTGAGGATGTGGAGAAAGAGGAACACTCCTCCATTGTTGGTGGGATTGCAGACTGGTACAACCATTCTGGAAATCAGTCTGGAGGTTCCTCAGAAAATTGGACATTGAACTACCTGAGGACCCAGCTATACCTCTCTTGGGCATATACCCAAAAGGTGCCCCAACATATAAAAAAGACACTTGCTCCACTATGATCATAGCAACCTTATTTATAATAGCCAGAAGCTGGAAACAACCCAGATGCCCTTCAACAGAGGAATGGATACAGAAAATGTGGTACATTTATGCAATGGAGTACTACTCGGCTAATAAAAAGTAATGACTTCATGGAATTTTTAGGGAAATGGATGGAACTAGAAAATATCATCCTGAGTGACATAACCCAATCACAAAAGAACACATATGGTATACATTCACTGATGAGTGGATATTAGCCAAAAAGCTCTAATTACCTAACATACAATCAACAAACCACATGAAGCTCAAGAAGAAATAGGACCAACGTACCAATGCTTCAGTCCTTCTTAGAAGGGAGAACAAAAATAGTCATAGGAAGAGATATGGAGACAAAGTTTGGAGCACAGACTGAAGGAATGGCAATTCAGAACCTCTGTCACCTGGGAATCCAGTCCATATACATACAGCCACCAAACCCAGACAGTATTGCTGATGCCAAGAAGTGCATGCTGACAGGAGCCAGATATAGTTGTCTCCTGAGAGGCTCTTCTAGAATATGACTAATACAGAGGTGAATGCTAGCAGCTAAGCACTGAACTGAAAACAGGGTCCCATTTGAAGGAGCTAGAGAAAGGATCAAAGGAGCTGAAGGAGTTTGCAACCCCATAAGAACAATAATATCCACCAACCAGAGTGCCCAGGGAATAGAGCACCATCCAAAGACTACACATGGATGGACCCATGGCTCCAGCTGCATATGTAGCAGAGGAGGAGCCCTTGGTCCTGCCAAGGCTAGGTCCCTCATTGTTGGGCAATGTCAGGACAGGGAGGCAGGAAGAAGTGGGGGGTTGGGTAGACAGATACCTTATAGAAGAAATGGGAGAGGGCAGGAGATAGGAGGCTTATGGATGGGAAATTGGGAAAGGGAATAACATTTGAAATGTAAATGAAAAAATTTCAATTAAACAAAATAAATACAGAAAACAATACAAAAATCAACAAAACCAAGAGCTAGTTCTTTGAGAAAAATCAACAAGATAGACAAACCCTTACCCAAACTAATCAAAAGACAGTTAGATATTATCTCATAAAACAAAATCAGAAATTAAAAAGCAGACATAACAACAGACACTGAAGACGTTTTTAAAATTACTAGGTCTTACTTCAAAAGCCTGCATTTCTCAAAATTGGAAAGTATTAATGAAATTTAAGATTTTTGACAGATTCCACATACGAAAATTAAATCAAGATCAGGTAAACTATTAAAGCAACCCTATAACCCCTAAGGAAATAAAAGCAGATATTAAATGCCCCCACCCCAAAGCCTAATTTAGTTTTAGTGCACAATTATGAGATGTTCAATGAAGAGCTAATACTAGTGCTCCTCAGTTTATTCTACAAGACAGAAACAGAATTAACTCAGCCAAATTCATTTTATGAAGCCACAGTCACACATACCTAATTCATACAAAGTCTCAACCAGAAAATTAAGAATTTCAGACCAATTTTACTCAATAAAATACTAGCAAAACAGATATAGGGACACATTAAAAACTTCATACATGATGAGGTAGATTTCACCCCAGAGATGCGGGGATGGCTCAATAAATAAAAATCCACTAATATAATCCACTATATAAATAAACTGAAAGAAAATAAAGCATATGGTCTTCACATTATATGCTGAAAAGCATTTAATAAAATCCAGCATGCCATCATGATAAAAGTATTAGAGAGATCAGGCATACATGACACATACTTAAACCTAAAGTAATACACAGCAAGTCAACAGCCAACATCAAACTAAATGGAGAGAAATTTAAAATAATTCTACTAAAAGCAGGGACAAGACAAGGCTGTCCACTCTCTCTCTCTGTTTATTTAGTATAGTACTTGAAATTCTAGCCAGAATGATAAGACAATTAAAGAAGATCAAGAGAATACATATTTGTAAAAGAAGTCTAGGTATCTCTATTTGCAGATGATATGTTAGCATATATAAGCGATCCCTAAAATTCTACAGGAGAACCCCTATATCTAGAAACAATTTTAGCAAAGTGGCAGATACAAAATTAACTCAAAGTAATCAGTATCCCTCCTTTATTTAAAAGCTAAGCTAGTCAAGAAAACAATTAGGGAAACTACCATTTACAATAACCGTGAATAATATATAATATCTTGTTGTAACTCTAACCAAACAAGTGAATAACCTGTATGGCTAAAACTTTATGTCACTGAAGAAAGAAATTGAGGAAGGTATCAAAAATTGGAAGGGTCTTCTATGCTCATGGATGAGTGGGATTAACATAGTAAAGATGGCCATTACACCAAAAGCAATTTACAGATTCAGTGCAATTGCCATCAAAATTCCAACACAGTACTTTACAGACATTGACAGTGCAGTAACTCTCCTTTGTATAGAGAAAAAACCCCAAAAAAGCAAAAACAAACAAAAACAAGGGTTGCTAAAACAATCCAAAAACAAACAAACAAAACCAAAAACAAAAGCCAAACTAAACAACACAACTTCCTGATTTCAAAAGCAATAGTAGTACAAACTCCATTTGCAGAGGAACAGACAGGGTGATCAGTGGAATCAAGTCAAAGACCCTGAAATAAACCTGTATTCTTATGAATACTTGATTTTTGTCACAGAATGTAAAACCATACAAGGGAAAATAGAAAGCATCTTTAACAAATGGTGCTGGTCTAACTGGATGTCTGCCTGTATAAGAATGCAAATAGATGTGTATCTATTGCTCGGCAGAAACTCAAGTCCAGTTGAATCAAATACCTAGTATGAAACCAGATACTCTAAATCTAATAGGTCATTAATTAGGAAATAGCCTTGAGCACATTGGAACAGAAAACAACTTCCGGTACAGAACATCAAAGGCTCATTCTTTAATGGGACTCCCTGAAAGTGAAAAGCTACTATAAGGCAAAGGACACACACTATCAAGAGAAGAAAATGGCAACCTACTGATTGGGAACAAATCTTCACCAGTACTAAAGCTGACAAAGGGCTAATCTCCAAAATTTGTAAAGAACTCAAGAAGTTAGACACCAATGACACAAGTAACCTAATTTAAAAATTGGGTACCAAGGTAAAGAGAATTGACAACAGAAGAATCATGAATGCCCAACATACACTTAAAAGAAATGTTCAAAGTCCTTGGCATGGAAATGCTAGTCAAAACAACTATGAGATTCCATCCTACATTGTGAGAAACAGGCTTAGAAACCTCAGGTGATAGCACACTCTGGCTAGGGTGTGAAGCAAGCCTAACAGTTCTCCAGTACTTGTGGGCATGCAAACTTGCTCACCCAGTTAGGAAATCAGTTTCACAATTCCTCAGAATACTGAGAATGGTGCTACCTTAAGACCCAGCTATACCTCTCTTGGGCATATACCAAAAAGATGCTCTACTGTACCTCAGAGTCCAGGATAAGGTGAGGCGCCCATGAATCAAAGAGGGTCACCATAGTTGTGATTCAGAGCATTGGGGCTATGGAATTTGAAGAGGCCACCTCCTGTAGCCAGGCAGAAATGCTAGTGGAGCCATAGGGATTCCAGGCCACCCCAAACATTTTGACACAAAATTTATCCTGTCTACAAGAAATTCAGGGACATGGGGATGGAACAGAGTCTGAGCGAATGGCGAAGCAATAATCATCCCAACTAGAGACCTATCCCATGTGCAGGATCCAGTCCCTAACACTATTAATGATATCCTATTATGCTTGCAGACAGAAGTCTAGCAGTGCAGCCCTCTGAGAGCTTCCATCCATCAGCCGCCTGATGGAACCAAACAATGGATGGAACTTGGGACTCTTGTGAAAGGGTTAGGAAAGGGTTGAGGACAGTGAAGAGGATAAGAAATTCACAGGAAGGCCAACAGAGACAACAATCCTGGTCCCTCGGAGCTTTCAGAGACTGAACCACCAACCAAAAAGCATACACAGGCCTGAGCCAGGCTTTCTGCACGTATGTAGTGGATGTGCAGATCAGTCTTCCTACGGGTTCCGAACAACTGAGTGAGGGCTATTCCAAAAGCTGTTGCTGCCCTGTGTGATACGTGCTTCTAGCTGTGGCCTTGTTTGGCCACAGTGGGATATGCCTAGCCCAACAGAGACCTGATGTACCAGGATGGGAGTATGGGGGTGTCTCCACCACTCACTGGAGAAGGGGTGGGGATGGGGAACGGATTATGAGAGAGGGCAGTGGTTAGGATGTAAAGATAATACATAAAAAATTTTTATAAAGGACCCCTTGTCACTTCAGTTCGTTGTGATTTGAGAACAATATTTAAACTATCAGTATGTGTTAAGTACTTTTAGAAAGCTGAAACAATACTGGGATCTTTGATTTCCTGGTTGTTACAAGATGAATATATAAGGTAGAGAAAGGAGATATAAAAGTATGAAAACACTATCTTAAAATAAATGGATAGGGAAATTGCACATAATGACTAGAAAAGAAAAGAGGAAACAGAAAAAGAGTTATGGATTCAAGAAACATTTCAATACATAATTAAATCTTCATGTAGTCATTTGAACAAAAATGATACTTCTTTAGCCTTATTTCACTAATGTTTTCATAAACTGATTTCTGAGTTACTGAATATCCGATAACGTTTCCTTATTGAATCATGGGAAGAATTACAATAATATATGATGCTTTCTTGGTTTATTATTGCCTAGGATTATTACATTAAGAAAATAGTGAAATTTTAAGTAAAGTTAGGCATCTTCATTACTAGTGTTCAAGGAAATAAACATGTGATATGTATGCTTATGGTTAAAGAAATTACATGCAAGGTGCTTTGTTAATTTTTGTCCTGCACCTGAACACAGACCTCGGCCTTTTTTTTTTAATGAAAGTCTATTTTGTTTACATGAAGTTTTGTAAGTTTTTTTTTTGAGCAGTTCTTGAATTTGTGGTGTTTCTGCTTCAGATTGACAAGTACCTGGGATCACAGGACTGTATCACCAGGCTCAATATATGCTGGGTTTTTTTTAGCAGTAAGGATTAATTTATTGATAGTACAGCATGAATCTGTTAATTGTGACAGAGTCGAGACCTGTTCTTGATGCACTGTCTTTTTCTCAGAACAAGGTGTTTTTCTTAAAAGAGTTTTATAGACCTAAGACTTTCATGTTGGGTTTTCTCCTTTTAGTAATTCATATTTAATTAGAACTTTACATTAAAACCCAAAAATAAAGTAAAATTTGATAGTGCCTTCAATAGACAAAAGGGGATGGAAAGTAATAATGTTTCCATGTTGAAATCCAGACCAAGGATAATATTCATGTGACCATTTTTGGGGATTTTTTTAAAAGCAGATATTTAGAGAACATACCGCAGTAATACATTCCCATCCTTGTGTATTTTAGACAAGAAAGAGAAGTGCCATGAGGACAATTTTCAGGCAAATTTTTAAACAGTCTTTTAGACTGATGTTTCTTTCACACCAAATAGAAAAAGCTGGGTAAGTTCTCACCCTCATAGATTTTCCTGGTCAACTATCCTTCCCTATGTTTTTGGGAGATGCCGTGAATCACACTTTACCAGGCATCCTGTGAAGGCAACCCTTAGATTCCGTTCAAGATCACAGGCTATAAAGCAAATGTACTGTGGTCAAAGGGTCACCTGAACAGAGATGCTCAGGGCATAGTGCGGCAGTGAGCAACCAGTTATCAAGACCAATGGCCTAAAAGCTGTCTTTCTGAAAATGACAGAAACAAACAAACACACACATGAACAAACAACTAGTCCCATATTTCAGCTAGCTTTCAGAAACAGAGAGGCACCGTCACTGTCATTAGAAGCAAGTTTGAAGACTTTCACCCCTTTCATTCTGTCACTGCCATGAGAGTTCTACTTTTGGTCAGCCAGGGTCATGCCATTTTATATATTTCAATTTTATTGAACCATGACAATTCTAATCACTTTATCAATTTTCTTCCTGGAAGTTAACTTATTTCTCTAGATTATTGATTGCCTGTATCTGTGGATCTCAAGGAATGTCTGGCCTGGACAGAACATATGGGTCATTTAGCACTCTGACTACTATTCACTGTCCAACTTTAGGTCAGAAATGGAAATGTTCAACTTCCTCCTGACCCTCCTGCCATAAAACAACTCCATCTTGTAAGTGTACAGGGGCATTGATTCTTACAGGGAGCCCACACTTGTAGGGTCTTCTCCTTCAAGCAAAGACTTGTGCCCCTTTGTATCACTACTTTCATTGTCTGATTTCTGTTTTCCTTTGTTGGTCATTTGTCTACTCTCCCTTCTGACCTACAAAAGCATAAAATAATATTTTGGTACTGACTAGCTTAGTTGTGAAAAGTGCAGAGAGATGGCCATCATCAAACTTTATCTGCCTGTTGTTAGATTCACCAAGGTCGACATTACAAAATAAGGAATTCCTTTCTTTATGCTTAACTTTTTCCAATTTCTTTGGCTACATAAGTTCATTATTCTTTGTTTTGTAGTTCCTCTCAAGATATTTTTGTTTTTAAAGTACTTTTGGGGTCAATGTAAAATTGAAAGAAAGTTTAGGTGCCTTCACCTAGACTTTGCTCCTGTTGCATCAAGGCTTCCTTCATAGCAGCATGCTTCACCACAGGGTACGTTCATTATACCTGACTGCATTAATGAACTTAAATTGTCATTTTATGTAAACTAGAATCATCTGGTAAGAGTTATGAGGGAGTATATAGTGTTTTAGTCTGCGAATATATTTGTAGAGAATTGTCTTAATTAGAGGTGCTGACCTGGAAGAAAAATGCAACTGTGGGTACCACTACTCCTTAGGACCCATGAACTTTATGAAAGTAAAATGGAACTAGACACGAGCATGGCAAAGCCAGCAAGTGAACACCATGTATGCATCACTGCCTCTCGTCAATTCTTCCCTCAGCTAGCAGTAGACATAGCGTAAAACGCTGTCTCAAATCTCTGTTACTACAACTTCTTTGCAATTGGATAGACTATAATCTGGAATACATTATTCAAAGAGAACTCTTTCTCCATAAAATTTCCCTTATGTCAGGGTATTTTATCACAGAAATAGGGCACTGACTGGTCAGTGTTAATGCACTGCTGACATAGATTATTCATGATTTACAGCAATGTTACTGTTGAACATAGACTTTTTTTATTGATTCTTTTTTTGTTTTTGTTTTATGAAGTTTTTTGTTTGTTTTGTTTTATTGAGACAGAATCTCTTTATCAATTCCTGACTATCCTGGTACTCACAATGTAGATTAGACGCTTTCAAACTCATCTGCCTGCCTCTGTCTCCTGAATCCTGGAATTAAAGGAGCTATATAAAAAGAGATATTTGGAGGTCACAATACATGGCTAACCCTATTGGAATTGTATTTTTTATGAGTTTTAACAAATGTATGGTGACATGTTTTCATTGTTATGCAACACCTATTACCTTGCCTTAAACTATGTTGCCACTCCCCATGTATACGACTCTTCTCTCATGTTCCCAGTAAAACTCTTGACACCATTGCAGACTCCTAGCTTTATCCATGTATAAATGGCTCATAACTACAGCCATGTACAGTCTTTCCATAATGGCTTATTGAAAAACTTAGTAGTATGTATGCTTTTGTCATGTTTTCAATGATTTACAGGAAATTTGCTTTTAGTGCTGAATGCTAACTTTTATCTGGTTCTAACAAGGTTTTTATTCATTTACCAATGGAAGGACATCTTATTTGCTTTGAGTTTGGCCATTTATGGATAAAATTTTTACAACCAACCACTGACATATTTTGTAGGCATAAAGGAGTTAAGTGGTTTTATAATCCCACCTGCAATGGAAAAGTTTCTTTTGCTCTAATTTTGCATCACTGCTATTTACTCAGCTCCTTAAAAGACAGAACCTACATTTTATCTATAAATGTTACTATTCAGCACCACAAATTGAAACAATTAAAAAGAATTAAAATATTGCTGTGCCTTGGGCCAGCTCCAGCAGGTCCTCTTTCTTGTTCTTGGTTCTTCTTGAGGCAGAGGAGGGGAAACAACATTGGTGGGGGTCTTACGAAATATTTAGGGTTGCTGTATAATAAGAAACCATTTACCTGTCTTAAATCTAACCCACTTTGCTGTGATAGCCGAACTGCCTGTCTAAGTTCCTGAGGCTAGAAACTGTTTGGCATCTCATCCTGAATCAGCAGATTAAGTGAAAAGTGGTTCTCCTTTCTCTGGTGGATTAGCCAGAGGCCTTTTTGGTCAAATTAAGCTGGTTAACTCTTTGCAAACAAGGGAGGGAGGAAATGAAAAGAATTAAGATGGTTTATACAGGCAAATATGCACAGATCCATATACATTCAAACCTTAATATACCCACATAAGACTGGGCCCAACTGTCTGTCACAATCAAATCCACAACTATTCATACACACTTACATGCATACATACATACACATATACCTGCGTGAGAACATATAGACAAACAGACACATATATTTCTACGTATAGATGGGTGGATGGGGGAAAAGCTCCCCAAGCCAAGCAATTCAATCAACAATGTTATTTCTTTTCTCTGGTCTTTATATACCTTCTTAGACAAAATGATCTTTAGAAAATCACCTCTGAGATAAAAATGTTACATAAAATGGGAGTTACAGAAGAATCTTAATATTTAGTTCAAAGCAGTGTTTCATTATAATATCATTAAAAATTCAAAGCAACAGCTTTTACATGGCTTTGCCATGTATGTGACATTATCCTTTGACCTAAATGTTTTCCCTTAAACACAAAGTTGCCCCAAGTCTTTCTCTTTCTAGTATGATTATGAATGCTCATTGTGTTTCTTATTATTTGGTATTACTTCTCTGAGGAGTGGACACATTCTATTTTTGATTCTAATTCTTTATATCTTGCTAGCAGCTAAGATGGTCTCTAAAAACTTTCTTCCTAAAATTACTTGAAACAAGCCAGGATTTTATAGAATATTTATCTATTTGTCTATGTAACATCAATACAAAATAGTATATCTCCATAGGTCTGCAGAGATCTTCTCAAAATGCCAAGTGATTGTTATATATATTTAGCAAAAGGAAATCATATTAAGAGCAGGAATCTTTTTAAAAATCTGTCGTAGATTTTAATCCAAGGCAAACTCATCTCAGCGAAATCAACTACTAGTTTTTAGCTTCTTCTAATGATGGCTCCTGACATTCCTGCAGTATTATATCTAAGAGTAGTTACTATACACTGCTTTATTATGTAAAGGCAATTATACTGCACCTAATTACTGTAAATTCAATATGATGTACTTATACACCTTTTAAGTTATGACTTTCATTCCTTTTATTAAGGACATACAAATATATCTAAATTTATCTGAAGAATATTCACTAGTTTTATGCTTCTATTTAAATTCACTGTGTCTTTCTAAGTGTGCCAGACATTGTATTAAAACTAAGAATAAATATTTGAATAAAATACAACATTTTGCTCTTAAATAATATATTAGTCAAACTTCTTTTTTATTAAATGTGGCAGAAACACTTTTCATATTTCTAAAGAATAAATAGAAATGTATTGCTCAAATAATGAAATATTGGGGAAGAGCTGGCTTTACAAACTTGGAGTTTCTATCTCATTATGTGTCCTTTAGAATTTAGCTTTTTATCTGGCATCCCATTGTCTTCCACAGTTGAAATACACTGACATGTTGACTACGGGTCCACTGGTGGAAACAGTTTCAAGGAAAAAATATGCTGATTTATAATCACAGAGAAAGCTTTGAGAACACACTTAAAAATCTACTTTGATGATTTTCACAATCTGTTCATTTCTATGATGTTTCATGGATTAGGATTACAAAGTAAGATTATGGTTCCATTATGCATAAGGATTCTCATCCTGAGGACTCCAAGACTTGCTTGAGCTCCACATGTGTTCTCAGATAAAATTTTAATCAAGATAAGCCTAAGGCACATGAGAAAATGGGAACACGGGTAAGCATTGCAGACCAAACGATTTCCCAATAGCTCCCAGGTTTCCTTGAACAATTACTTGGTAAGTACTTCATATCTAATTCATGTATGACTAAGATATTACATTGATTGCTTTGCTTATTATATGTTGCTCTTACATTTCCAGTAGAATCCCACTCTTCATAGGTCAAAATCAGAGGGTATGATTATTTACAGAAGAGCAGCTCCCCTGTGACATAAAATATATGCTTCCCCAAGTAGGTAATAAAGGATTCTAACTGCAAATATTGGAGTTATGACCCTTAAATTAGAAATTATAGATTATCATTTACCTCATTATTCTTATCTTGACTAAGAGTTAAGAAAACTTTGCCTATATTACTTTTTTTTAAAGAATAGTTTATTTTATTTATATGAGTACACTGTAACTATCTTTAGACACACCAAAAGAGGGCATTGGATCTCATTACAGATAGTTGTAACATACCCTGTGGTTGCTGGGAATTAAACTCATGACCTCTGAAAGAAGAAGTCTGTGCTCTTAACTGCTGACCAATCTGTCCAGCCTTCCTTCTATGTCAAGAGATTTAAGATACAACTGTTTTGTACAGGTTACTTAAGAAATAACCTTATATAGATTTGTACTGGGGTGTCAAGAAGATATAATTCCTTATGATAGAAAAATTAAATACCTTAATTAGGGGGAAAAGTTAAGGAAGTTGAGAAGATGTAAGATAGAGGTTGGGTTATGAACATAACAAAATAGCTTATATATTCAGAGGACATCTAGGTAGAGAAAACAGATACTACAAATGTGAAGGTCCTACCTCCTATAAAGCAAACCAGCTCGTGTAAATATATTATACATATCAATAGATATATATTAAATATTTGAAAAGAAAGGTAAAACATCAGGCCTTTGGGATCACCAGAATTCAAACGAGTAACTAGGCAAATAAGGGCTCTTTACCATATTTTGCACAAAGAGTAGGATAGAAGATTCTGGTCCCTTGAGAAAAGCTATCTGAGCAAAAAAATGTTGCTTTCATGCCTTTGTTTAATTAGCTCACAAAGTCTCCAATTTTAAAATAGTTAATGCTATTATATCACTTTTAAAATCCCCTATCACTTTGATTAAAAAGATGCTAGGTGTTGTTTCTGGATAACACATAATCTCATTTGTATTGATTTAAAAAAATAGAATTCAAAAGTGAATGTCCACTTGCAACTATAAAACGTAAATGTGAAAAATATATTTGACAGGTTCTTTTCTTAGTGAAATTTTTTCAGAGGAGGTCACACTGTGATTGAGATGAGATATAAATAGACTGGCATATGTCTTTAGAAATGTTGAGGGGCCATACAGCTATAAAGAATGAGAGGAAAAAGTCTTATACAAAAGAAAGGGGGAGGAGAATGAAAAATGATTTAGTCAATAAATTAGCAGTCTCATAAGCACAAGAACTCAGTACTGATCCCCAGTATCTATGCAAAAGCCAAACTTGGAGGGCTTCTCTACCCCCTTCCTGTAAGAACAGAGCAGGGCCACTCTCTGCAGGCCACCAAACTACCATCTAGATTAATTCACAATCTTCAAGCTCAGTTAAATACTCTATTACAAGTAAAGGCACTTGGAGATAAATTTCCAAAGACACATGACATCAACCTGTGTCTCCTACACACTAGTGTGAACATGTACATTTCCTGACATGTGCACCTATGACCATTTAGGCAATGGTCATGTGCACCTATGACCACGTATATAGGCAATCCCTTGCTTATCACAGAAAAGGAGATAGTAAATCTGGCAAAGCATCCAAAAGCTAAAGCATATTGTTAATTCATGAAGTTGGAATTTTCGCAATTGTAAGTGCAGGAACATTGGATTTGCTTGATTGTTAACAATTGGACTTAAAACAAAATTAAGTAAAATGCAATAAACCTCTTTCTACACATATATGATAGAACTTTTCAAAGAATAAAATTATGTATATAAAAGCTATATATTATTCTTTCTATATGCTTACTACAGGTTTTTAAGTACATATTAAACATTTTTCATAGTGATAATGTTATTTTGTGGACTCAATAAGTAATATTTTTCTTATTAGCAGCATGTGAGTACTTCCAACTTTCTATTATCAAATCTAAACTGAAATATATTTTTATAATGGATTTTATGTAGACAACATAACCAAAAATAGTTAGAAATAGCATTGGCTCTATGAAATATATTATATATAATTCTTTTTGGGAAAATTACCCCAGACTTTCACTAAAATTAGTGCTAAGATTAAAGCTGGTTATACCAGGCCAGGGATAGAGAGAGGTTTGTAATATTTAAGGAATTTTTAAAGAGCAAAATGTGTTCAAATTTATAATTAATACAGATACAGTTTATTTAAAAGTCTCTTGGGTTTGCTTCCTGAAGTGACAAACCTTTAACTCCTACGGACTTTCCTTCTGAAACTGTTCTGCAAAGCCATTGGGGAAGAAGGTCCACAAGGCAATATTTTATTTCTTTATCTGCTAATTAGTACACCAATTTCAGAGCCCTATTCCATAGCAAAGGACAGCCTTTCTATGAGAATTTTTCCCCCTCTCAGATAGCAGTAAAAGAATAGAAAAAATGTGTTTGTGTGAAAGCCTGTGGTGTTTAGTAGGGACATCTTGGGAGTTTCAATGAGGACGGCCCCAGTAGGTTCATAACTTTGAATAATTTTCTCCAGTTGGTGACTGTCGGGAAGGATTAGGAGGTATTGCCTTGGTAGAGGAAGCACCTCACTGGAGGTGGACTTTGAGCTTTCCAAATCATCACCATTTTGATTTAGCTCTCTATGAAGATCAAAATGTGAGCTTTCAGCTGTTTCTACTGTTGTGCCTTTGCTCTGACATCATGAACTCTAACCTTCTGAAACCGTAAACCAATTGAGTACTTTGTTTTATAAGCATGATTATATTTGTTTGGTTGGTTGGTTTTTGTCCATGCAACAGAAAATTAACTAAGACAGACATTTTCTCCCAAGTATAGGATGACTCAATTGAAATGTGTGTACATATGTTAAGATATTTCTACTGTAAGAGATTGTGACTTTTACTCTATAACTGTTTCAAGAAATCTTTAACCTTAGGTATCATTGTATTTAACCCCTCTTCTACTGTGAACTGGCTTTTGACACTACATATAAACTTTTCTGGCAATATAGAGTTCCCTAAACATTACAGAATATTTCTTCTGCTTAAGGTCCTCTTCTAAAATTATTGATAATGGGATATCACTGAAGATGATATAAAATAAATCATAAACCCTAGAGAATTCATGGTAATCCTGACTTCCAGTTTAATCTCTACTGTCTGGCTATTACAATGATGGACAGGGCTCTGCATTCTACCAGAGAACACAAGTAATCATTGGTCCATAAACTAGAGCCCCCTGAGTTATAATAATTTCTGCTAGCAAGGTAGGCTAATTGATGCCATAGCGGTATGAACATTATAAAAGTATCAAAGCACCTTTTAATTATATTTAAGACTCACTCTTGAGTTTATATTTAGATAGGAAAAAGCATCTACTAGTATTCTGCTAAATAGATATAATAATAACCGAATTCTGATGGCTTATTGCTATAGCTATGTATTAATCTATTTTAATATATTTCCTCACCAAAGAAGAAGTTTCTTATAGTAGATGGTGACTAACACTGAAATCAGTAAAGTTCAAGACACTGGGAATAAGATACTTCTGAATGTTTACCCCTAAATGAAATATTTGTATCACACACCTACCCCCTGGACCAAAGATTCCCACATAAGAGCTGGGCAAAAAGATTGTAAGAGTCACAATGGGAGATGTCTAAAAGAAAAGTGCTTTTTCTCACATTGGCTGATTGTGTATATGAATTCACAGCAATTTCGACATTAAGAAAAAGACTCATAAAATCTCAAGACCATGACATCTTTCATCCCTAATACGGGAATTATTGGCAATTGAAATCAGTGTTAGTTTTATTCTGGGTATGAAGTCTCGTAAGTAAAATATGTTCCACTAGTTGGCCTTATACCCAGATATGTTTGGACAACAACATTCCACTCAGTGGACTTAAAGACAAAATACAAAACAAAACAAAAAACCTTGAAATTGAGTGGTAGGGAAGTAGTGGTAAACCTGGAAGAAATTGAGACAAGGAAAAACTACTAAACGCATAATATAAACTGTCTTTTATATGATACCCATTATGATTTTTAAAACTCTTGGTACCTGCTTTGCTATTGTCATTGAGCTCTTTCTTTCTTTTTCTCCTCCTTTCTTCTTCCTCTTCTTTTTCCTCCTTCTCCTTCTTCTTCTGCTTTAATGTAATTTTCTATTTATTGATGTTATATCTAACTTGTTTTTTTTCTGGTTAGATTTTATGTAGCAATAATAAAGAATCTTGACAAAAAGTGGCATGGAAAGGAAGATTTCATTTCATTTTACAGGTTATAGTCCATTATGGAAGGACCCCAACTACCCAAGGTAGGAGCTTGAGGTAGAAATCACAAACACACACACACACACACACACACACACACACACACACTCACACTCACACACTGAATGTTATTACTGACTTTCTGCAAGACTCAAATCCATATATATATATATATATATGTATATATATATATATATATTAGAGTTCAAGAAAATGCTCCAAGTCATGCTTACAAGCCAATCTGACAGAAGCAAAACTTCAGTTCTAGCACCCTCTAAATTATATCAAATTGACAATCAATTTTAGCCATCATGGTTATCACATTTATTAAAGACTTAATTCACAGTTTCCCCTTTAACTAATAGACAAATATGGTGGGCACTGTAAATGTTCATATTTCTTTCTTTCTTTCTTTTTCCTTTTCTTTATCAATTTATTTATCTTCCTATCTATCAACATATCTACCTCTCATCTATCTATTTATTTTGTCAGCGGCCTGACCAGTAGATATTAGTCTACATCACTGCTGGGCATCTTAGTGTTTCAGAATGAGATTAGCATTTTGATGAGATTTGGATCTGTTTACTCATTAAAGAATATTGCCTGTCCTCTTCATGGGGAGGAGGTATCCCTTAGTCCACTCAAGGCTAAAGAAAAGAATGAAGGAGGAAGTTTCACATATTTGTCTATCATTTTTTGAGCTGTAATAAGGTCTGTTCCTGAATACTCAAAGATCCTGTTCCACAGGCTTCAGTCTCAGGCTAAAATCTATAACGTCATCTCCTTCAGCTTTGAGTTAATCCATAGAAATGAATCACATTCCTGATTCTCTTTGGTATTGAGGTATGCAATAGCAGATTTGGATAAGACTTGATAGTTTTTGTTCTGTTGCTCTGCTTCTCTAAATAATCCTGGTAAATACAAGGTTATTTGTATAATACTATACAAAATTACAATACTAAGAACTGGACTCAATTGTACTGCTTATTTTTTAATTATTATTAAATTTAGTCTTTTTTAGATTTATTTTGATAAAGGGAACAATCCTCCTAAAACTTTCAATATCCTCCCTGAGTTTCCATGAGTAGAACAAAAATCAAACCCTTTAGGTCCCATCAGTTACTTAGGAACACTGCAGCTGCTCTCCTTCCCCAAAAACAAAAGATAGCTTATCTATAGTTGATGATTTGATAAAAACTTCAAATGATTTATGTCTCCACTAGACAATACAAGAGTATTTTTTTCTCTTAAAAATCTGGAGCCATAATCTCTTATTAGTTCAACAAATATAATTGCATTACTCATATCCTAATAGTCAGCCATGACTGCGAACAGGATTGTCAGGTCTT
Source organism: Rattus norvegicus (assembly GCF_021556685.1). Taxonomy (NCBI): domain Eukaryota; kingdom Metazoa; phylum Chordata; class Mammalia; order Rodentia; family Muridae; genus Rattus; species Rattus norvegicus. The sequence continues at coordinate 21,455,854 of NC_141544.1, read as the reverse complement.
CAACATGTGCCCTAGTATCCTAAGAGATTACAAATAAAGAACATTTCCTCAACAACCTTTTGGGATACACTAGGCAGATTAGAGTACAATCTTTGGCTGTTTGATACCTGACTAGAATCATACTAGCATATGATTCTATGTATTCGTATTCAAGACTCTGAAACAAACTAACTTTACTATTAGCTCTCAATAATAATAATAATAATAATAAGCTCCTACTGGTTTAGAAAATGTAAAACAAAGCAAAACAAAAAAAACACAACAAAAACAAATATGGCATCAGAAGAATGTTTTGATTCTGTTTCTTCATATCCTCTCTGTTCAAGAGGATTATGGACAACTTCTGAGTTGTTGAGCTAAAGATGATAATATTTTCAACAACTTTTTGTAATTATAATGTAATTATATTATTTTCCCCTTTCCTTCCCTTCCCTTCCCTTCTTCAAACCTTTCTATGTGTGCTCATTGCTCATTCAAATTCATGCTTTTTCCTTAACTGTCTGCATATATTGCATTTTATTTATATATTATAAAAATATATTCATATAAATTTATTTATATTTATTTAAATCTATTTATATAAATTGCATATATTTATATAAATAGAATACATATATAAATTTATAAAGAGAGAGCTTGAATAAATTCATCACCTTTCTAAAAGCCATCCTTAAGTGTCATTTTGCTCTTTTATGTGTGTGTGTGTGTGTGTGTGTGTGTGTGTGTGTGTGTGTGTGTGTGTGATGTCCATGTGTATTGTATCTTTTTTATTTTATATGTATCTTTTCAGGGATGACAACTACTTGGTTTTAGAAAACCAACTGGGATGTTTTTCCTTGTTAAAGCTGTTCTCTTGTTATTGTATATTGGTTGCCTATAGTTCTTTGTTTTGAATTGAGGCTCCATGGGTTTTTATTTTTTTTTCTTCCATATTAGCATATCTATTGATATTGTCCCTGATCAGCTTATGTTTAGGCGGAGATGTTGTTGAGGCATCAAGGAATGTGGCCTTTTGATCTTTTTAAATGATACCTTCTAATAGCAAACTTCCTGTTTCTTTGGCTGTTACAATCTTCTACCTCTCTTCCACAATTATTCTTTATCTTTAATTATAGAAATTGTGTTGTAGATGTATCAGTTGAGACTGTGGGCCAGAAGTCTGTAGTTTGATCAGCTGTGGCTGTTTTTTTAGTGATGTTAACTTTGAACAAACATGTGAGTGATAAGAATAAGGGTTAACTTCAGAAAGAAGATAGTTATAAAATTTTCCCAGTATTTTGAAATATTAAAATTTCCTAACGAAAATTTCCTCTGCTTTTGCTAAGAATTAACCACTTACTCCACTTCCCTTGTCGCTAACATAATGCTGCCTGATTATACTTTTGCTTTCCATTTGCCCCCGTAAAACCCCAGGCTCCATTTCCTTCTGGGTCTGTTCTTTCTAATGAACATTCTCTTTATAGCAATAGCTTGAATGAAATCATCCCCTTAATTGCCAAGTGGATCTTTATTTCTAAAAGCTATGCCTAAGGAACATTTTGCTATAAAAGCAATAGAATGTAAAACCTGAAGCTTAAAAAATGGAAAAGGAAAAGAAAAAGAACAGAGAAAGTTGCAAAATGATTTCCTGAACTCAGATTGTGGCCAATTTATATTTTTTTTTAAGTGAGAAAAGCTCTGTACTTATCTCTCCATGAAACAAAATGGTGTTAGGAGAAAAAAAATCACATGTATTAATACCCAACAGCTTGACACAGGAAGGTATATAGACTATTGGGAAATTACTCTAAATTCAGCTGGGAAACACAGAGTAAGGCCAAGAAAATGTATTTCATGTTATCATTTTTATCTTTTGTATAACGCAAAACCACAAGTACAAGTCACAAATGTTTGAAAGTTATATTGACATAAATCATAAATGTAAATTTGATGTGGAAGAATATTATGACTTCTATAAATTATTTTCAGAAGACTCATATTTTCAAAAGGTATCTTTTAAATTTTTGAGGAATTCAAAGAACATGACAAAGGAAAATACTAAATAAATCAGTGTGACTAATGATTAAATAATTTTACTAGCTTCTTGCTTCTGTGATACTTTTATCCACAACAGAATGAATCTAAATTTTATAGAAATTATAAGAGCAAGGTTAGTGTTGTATATAGCTTTCCATTCTAATCCTCAGTTTAATGATTACTATGGCTCAGTCAACTGTGGTACAAAAATACCACTCTACTGCAGAGGAAAAGTTAAATATTTTGAGAAAAACTATATACACATAAACTTATAGTATATTGCTATAAAGAATTTTCATTTTTTACTCTTTTAATGTGAAAAAGTTAAAGTTAACTTTTTATTTAAAGCCTTCCACGATTTTCATGGCAAGGATTGCAAGACATCTCATTTTTTTCATAATTCTCAGATTTAAAATATTTTCTTCTCTGAACTAACAGGCTGCTTCAGTTGACTGGAGATGAGCCAATATAGAATCAGGCAGCAGGTTTTCATGAGTGATACCAGAGTTTGACTCCAACATCCCAAATAAATTATTCTGTTCCCATTCAAGTGATCTATTCAAGTGATCATAACACTGAACATGAGTAAAAACAACAAACCAATTTCTTTCTGTCCTATAAAACATTCATTTTAAGTAATAGTTGACCTCAATATAGAAATGAAATATAGATAGAGAGATGCCTAAGTATTCAGGCAAGCTTTCTGTAATTGTATATTATATGGTTTAGTGGGTGAATATAGTCTCTTTATAGCATCAGCTATACTAACTGTACAGAAGCATTAATACATTACTTGCTTCCTGAGAAAAGGTCAAACAAGCCTACTACTTCTGATGCCTTAATGCCGTACTGTATCACGGAAGGCCCAGACATGTGGCTTTTTACTCTTTACTCTGTCCACTGAGAAGTCACATGCTTCTGTGGTAATAGGCTGTGATTAGGTAGGCTGATTCTTCCTTTTTAATGATAATGCCAAGAGAAATTTAATTTTGATGTAGAGAATACAAATGAAAGTGATGAGCTTGGACTCCTATCAATAAATAAACAGAGTGAGTGTCTGGAAAAAGTAATTCATTGAGTGGTAATTCTTTAAGTTAAAACCTTGCTTACCCAGGCTCTTTTGCATGGCATGACAATACTATCCTTTTCCCTTGCAAGGTCAAACTTCAGGCAAATAACAACTCAGAAGTTATGTGGAAAATGATGAGATGGTCAGCACCCTCAGAACGACACAGTATTGTACTTTTACACTGACATGACCACCAATCATATACAAACTGCACCTTCTAGATGTTAATTTGAGGCTAGAAAAACTCTTAAGCAAATGCATCACAGTCAGGTGGAGCAGGCTAAATACTTTTCACATCATTTACCAGGGATTGTTGTAAATGTCCTTCCACCTTAATTAATACCAGATGATTTCAAAGTGAATAAATCACAAAGCATTTCCACCCAGCATTTAGTCTAATGATGAATAAATGAAGACAAGCCAATTCTATTGTAACACAAACACTTTTTTTTTCCTTAAAGGTGAGCTAAAATGGAATTTAAAAGTACACAAAAAAGTATGCTTTACTGAAAAGAAAAAAAAAACTTCATTTTGTTCTATTTCACATTAAAGTTAGGGGGAATCTGTAGAAATAGTCTCCTCAAAGACCTTTTTTTGTGTGTAGGCGTTCTGATGAACTGATCGAGAAGAGACAATCATATTTTTCTTCCTTAGGTTTTTTTTTTTAAGTTAAAAATAAATGCAGTTAATGCAACTGCAATAAAAGAGTCAGCCAAGTATAGCAGTCAATGTTAAAGAACAGAGAGATAGCAATAATCATAACAAAGAAAGTTTAAAATAGGAGAAGAAATAGAAAATGCAATTTACTGTTTTGTTAACAGGAGCCTTTAATATGCATATGAAGGAAATTGTCTTAGAATATTTTGGTATTTATATATATTCCTATGTAGATGAAAAACACAATGTGCAGTCAATATTTTAGAGGAGAGAAATGTTTTGTACTCTTTTACTATTCAGTATTATAATTAACTGGAAGGAGAAAGAGCACACTTGGAATCCTGAGGTAGCACTCCAGTCTCTGTCCATTAATCCCATCATGTGTTCATATACATCATACATATCTCAAAGTTTGAACCTTGTTTGGTAAGACAAAGAAGAAAAAGAAGGCATTTAAACATAAAATCATCAAAGATTTTACTGGCAAAAGTTTGATTTTTTTAAAAACTTCTTATTTGTCACAATAAATAAGAAAGAATAAAGCTCAGGAATTATGTTTTTTTAAAAAAACAATTTATATTTCTGTCTTGCTTAAATTCATGTGTTAAATTGTAGATGTACTATTAGTGAGTATCAGATTAACCTTAGAATAAAGGCTGTAGGGATTGTAGAGAGCTAGTTACCTCATTGCTCCAGGAAAGAACAGAAAATAATTTTGCCAATAAGACAAATGAGATCTTTCTGGACATTGAATCTGTTGACACACTGATCTTGGTTCCCCAAGTCATCATATCTGAAAAGACATAAATAAATGTATGTTACTGATAAGCAACCCAGCTTATTTTATTTTGTGATAAATACCCAAATAGACTAAGCAAGCTAAATGCTATACTTCACTTTTTAAAGCAGAATTTATTATATTTCTAAGGCAATTGTTGAAAGAAAAGAAAACAAAATTTCTTCATAATTTCAGTGATAGGATAAGGAAAAATAGATGTCTCTTTACATAATAGGAAGTGATATATTTAGCTGATACAGAGTTTAGAACAGGAACAAGGAAGCAATGAGCTACCTTGAGAAGAACTGCAGATAAAATGATAGGATCCAAACAATGCTAGAGTACAAGACCTTTGCTGTGGGAATGGATTGAAAGCCCTCTCAAAGGTTAATTAGCAACTTCATTTTTTTATATGTCAGTTACAACAGCTCCTCACAAAAATAAAATAGTATTTCAGGTATTCGATTGCAAGTCTTCAGTATGGGTCATTGTACTTAAAATTAAAATCAAATTTCTGAAGGTGGATGAACTTTTTTTTTATTAACTTGAGTATTTCTTTTTTTTTATTAACTTGAGTATTTCTTATATACATTTCGAGTGTTATTCCCTTTCCCGGTTTCCGGGCAAACATCCCCCTCCCCCTCCCCTTCCTTATGGGTGTTTCCCTCCCAACCCTCCCCCCATTGCCGCCCTCCCTCCAACAGTCTAGTTCACTGGGGGTTCAGTCTTAGCAGGACCCAGGGCTTCCCCTTCCACTGGTGCTCTTACTAGGATATTCATTGCTACCTATGAGGTCATCGTCCAAGGTCAGTCCATGTATAGTCTTTAGGTAGTGGCTTAGTCCCTGGAAGCTCTGGTTGCTTGGCATTGTTGTACATATGGGATCTCGAGCCCGGATGAACTTCTTAGTTGGTCAACTACACATACATTGCGTAAGTATAAATTATCGTGGGTTACTAATCATCAATTATATCTACAGCATAACCCCAACACCCAAAGCTTATGAAAGTTGTTGAAGAGGAATACCAAGATGCTACACACAAGAAATCTCAGCAGTAGCTTGGCCAGACAAGATGTACAACAGTAGACATGCCGATGTATGCTGGGAAATTGTCACATGGCCTCCAACACTAGAAGAGGTACATACAGTCAAGAGCTGCTGAGAAAGAGATTATCTTCTTCTAGAAAGAGCTCTCTTATAGGTTATCAAATCCCAAGTTGTCAGATGTAAACACATACAATATTCTCTTAATGAGTTTCTTGGACAGTTGACTGCAATTCTGGAAAAGTGACAGGACAAAATGATAATGGAGATTTATGATGAAAAGTCTATCAGCCTCTACTTCTTCATATGTGATAGAAACTAGTCAAACAATAGTGCGAAGTGCAGGTTTAGTGGGATTTAGAATATAACTTATATTGAATTCATAAAGTAACTTGTACTACACTATATCATAATGCTATGCATGAAAAAGTGTTAGCATGTAAAATTAGTAGATACTCCATAACTTCTGATATGAAATAATCATTGAACCAAATTTCTTGCTGAATGCTACATCTTACTGTCATTTATATTTCACTTTGGGTGATTTTTAATATTGCCTAGAAGTGTTGATAGTTTCTTAATTAAGGAAAAACTAATATTCAATCAAACCCTAAACTCATTTTGGAAAGGATTTATATAGATTTACTATGACATTCCTTTCCTATAAAAGATATTCCTTAAAATGCATGTACAGTTGAAGAACATGAAGACCTTCTATGTAGAAGTAGGCACACTGTAGCATTAAGTTTTTCTTTAAAAGCTAAAAGTTTGGACAGACACCGCCGGACCCTGAAGGAAACAGACCGGATAAACAGTTCTCTGCACCCAAATCCCGTGGGAGGGAGAGCTAAACCTTCAGAGAGGCAGACAGGCCTGGGAAACCAGAAGAGACTGCTCCCTGCACACACATCTCGGACGCCAGAGGAAAAAGCCAAAGACCATCTGGAACCCTGGTGCACTGAAGCTCCAGGAAGGGGCGGCACAGGTCTTCCTGGTTGCTGCCGCTGCAGAGAGCCCCTGGACAGCACCCCACGAGCAAACCTGAGCCTCGGGACCACAGGTAAGACCAAATTTTCTGCTGCAAGAAAGCTGCCTGGTGAACTCAAGACACAGGCCCACAGGAACAGCTGAAGACCTGTAGAGAGGAAAAACTACACGCCCGAAAGCAGAACACTCTGTCCCCATAACTGACTGAAAGAGAGGAAAACAGGTCTACAGCACTCCTGACACACAGGCTTATAGGACAGTCTAGCCACTGTCAGAAATAGCAGAACAAAGTAACACTAGAGATAATCTGATGGCGAGAGGCAAGCGCAGGAACCCAAGCAACAGAAACCAAGACTACATGCCATCATCGGAGCCCAATTCTCCCACCAAAACAAACATGGAATATCCAAACACACCAGAAAAGCAAGATCTAGTTTCAAAATCATATTTGATCATGATGCTGGAGGACTTCAGGAAAGACCTGAACACACTTAGGGAAGCACAGGAAAACATTAATAAACAAGTAAAAGCCTACAGAGAGGAATCGCAAAAATCCCTGAAAGAATTCCAGGAAAACACAAACAAACAGTTGAAGGAATTAAAAATGGAAATAGAAGCAATCAAGAAAGAACACATGGAAACAACCCTGGATATAGAAAACCAAAAGAAGAGACAAGGAGCTGTAGATACAAGCTTCACCAACAGAATACAAGAGATGGAAGAGAGAATCTCAGGAGCAGAAGATTCCATAGAAATCATTGACTCAACTGTCAAAGATAATGTAAAGCGGAAAAAGCTACTGGTCCAAAACATACAGGAAATCCAGGACTCAATGAGAAGATCAAAACTAAGGATAATAGGTATAGAAGAGAGTGAAGACTCCCAGCTCAAAGGACCAGTAAATATCTTCAACAAAATCATAGAAGAAAACTTCCCTAACCTAAAAAAAGAGATACCCATAGACATACAGGAAGCCTACAGAACTCCAAATAGATTGGACCAGAAAAGAAACACCGCCCGTCACATAATTGTCAAAACACCAAACGCACAAAATAAAGAAAGAATATTAAAAGCAGTAAGGGAAAAAGGTCAAGTAACATATAAAGGGAGACCTATCAGAATCACACCAGACTTCTCGCCAGAAACTATGAAGGCCAGAAGATCCTGGACTGATGTTATACAGACCCTAAGAGAACACAAATGCCAGCCCAGATTACTGTATCCAGCAAAACTCTCAATTAACATTGATGGAGAAACCAAGATATTCCATGACAAAACCAAATTTACACAATATCTTTCTACAAATCCAGCACTACAAAGGATAATAAATGGTAAAGCCCAACATAAGGAGGCAAGCTATACCCTAGAAGAAGCAAGAAACTAATCGTCTTGGCAACAAAACAAAGAGAATGAAAGCACACAAACATAACCTCACATCAAATATGAATATAACGGGAAGCAATAATCACTATTCCTTAATATCTCTCAATATCAATGGCCTCAACTCCCCAATAAAAGACATAGATTAACAAACTGGATACGCAACGAGGACCCTGCATTCTGCTGCCTACAGGAAACACACCTCAGAGACAAAGACAGACACTACCTCAGAGTGAAAGGCTGGAAAACAACTTTCCAAGCAAATGGTCAGAAGAAGCAAGAGGGAGTAGCCATTCTAATATCAAATAAAATCAATTTCCAACTAAAAGTCATCAAAAAAGATAAGGAAGGACACTTCATATTCATCAAAGGAAAAATCCACCAAGATGAACTCTCAATCCTAAATATCTATGCCCCAAATACAAGGGCACCTACATATGTAAAAGAAACCTTACTAAAGCTCAAAACACACATTGCACCTCACACAATAATAGTGGGAGATTTCAACACCCCACTCTCATCAATGGACAGATCATGGAAACAGAAATTAAACAGTGATGTAGACAGACTAAGAGAAGTCATGAGCCAAATGGACTTAACGGATATTTATAGAACATTCTATCCTAAAGCAAAAGGATATACCTTCTTCTCAGCTTCTCATGGTACTTTCTCCAAAATTGACCATATAATTGGTCAAAAAACGGGCCTCAACAGGTACAGAAAGATAGAAATAATCCCATGCGTGCTATCGGACCACCACGGCCTAAAACTGGTCTTCAATAACAATAAGGGAAGAATGCCCACATATACGTGGAAATTGAACAATGCTCTACTCAATGATCACCTGGTCAAGGAAGAAATAAAGAAAGAAATTAAAAACTTTTTAGAATTTAATGAAAATGAAGATACAACATACTCAAACTTATGGGACACAATGAAAGCTGTGCTAAGAGGAAAACTCATAGCGCTGAGTGCCTGCAGAAAGAAACAGGAAAGAGCATATGTCAGCAGCTTGACAGCACACCTAAAAGCTCTAGAACAAAAAGAAGCAAATACACCCAGGAGGAGTAGAAGGCAGGAAATAATCAAACTCAGAGCTGAAATCAACCAAGTAGAAACAAAAAGGACCATAGAAAGAATCAACAGAACCAAAAGTTGGTTCTTTGAGAAAATCAACAAGATAGATAAACCCTTAGCCAGACTAACGAGAGGACACAGAGAGTGTGTCCAAATTAACAAAATCAGAAATGAAAAGGGAGACATAACTACAGATTCGGAGGAAATTAAAAAAATCATCAGATCTTACTATAAAAACCTATATTCAACAAAATTTGAAAATCTTCAGGAAATGGACAATTTCCTAGACAGATACCAGGTATCGAAGTTAAATCAGGAACAGATAAACCAGTTAAACAACCCCATAACTCCTAAGGAAATAGAAGCAGTCATTAAAGGTCTCCCAACCAAAAAGAGCCCAGGTCCAGACGGGTTTAGTGCAGAATTCTATCAAACCTTCATAGAAGACCTCATACCAATATTATCCAAACTATTCCACAAAATTGAAACAGATGGAGCCCTACCGAATTCCTTCTATGAAGCCACAATTACTCTTATACCTAAACCACACAAAGACACAACAAAGAAAGAGAACTTCAGACCAATTTCCCTTATGAATATCGACGCAAAAATACTCAATAAAATTCTGTCAAACCGAATTCAAGAGCACATCAAAACAATCATCCACCATGATCAAGTAGGCTTCATCCCAGGCATGCAGGGATGGTTTAATATACGGAAAACCATCAACGTGATCCATTATATAAACAAACTGAAAGAACAGAACCACATGATCATTTCATTAGATGCTGAGAAAGCATTTGACAAAATTCAACACCCCTTCATGATAAAAGTCCTGGAAAGAATAGGAATTCAAGGCCCATACCTAAACATAGTAAAAGCCATATACAGCAAACCAGTTGCTAACATTAAACTAAATGGAGAGAAACTTGAAGCAATCCCACTAAAATCAGGGACTAGACAAGGCTGCCCACTCTCTCCCTACTTATTCAATATAGTTCTTGAAGTTCTAGCCAGAGCAATCAGACAACAAAAGGAGATCAAAGGGATACAGATCGGAAAAGAAGAGGTCAAAATATCACTATTTGCAGATGACATGATAGTATATTTAAGTGATCCCAAAAGTTCCACCAGAGAACTACTAAAACTGATAAACAACTTCAGCAAAGTGGCTGGGTATAAAATTAACTCAAATAAATCAGTTGCCTTCCTCTATACAAAAGAGAAACAAGCCGAGAAAGAAATTAGGGAAACGACACCCTTCATAATAGACCCAAATAATATAAAGTACCTCGGTGTGACTTTAACCAAGCAAGTAAAAGATCTGTACAATAAGAACTTCAAGACACTGAGGAAAGAAATTGAAGAAGACCTCAGAAGATGGAAAGATCTCCCATGCTCATGGATTGGCAGGATTAATATGGTAAAAATGGCCATTTTACCAAAAGCAATCTACAGATTCAATGCAATCCCCATCAAAATACCAATCCAATTCTTCAAAGAGTTAGACAGAACAATTTGCAAATTCATCTGGAATAACAAAAAACCCAGGATAGCTAAAGCTATCCTCAACAATAAAATGACTTCAGGGGGAATCACTATCCCTGAACTCAAGCAGTATTACAGAGCAATAGTGATAAAAACTGCATGGTATTGGTACAGAGACAGACAGATAGACCAATGGAATAGAATTGAAGACCCAGAAATGAACCCACACACCTATGGTCACTTGATTTTTGACAAAGGAGCCAAAACCATCAAAGGAAAAAAGATAGTATTTTCAGCAAATGGTGCTGGTTCAACTGGAGGGCAACATGTAGAAGAATGCAGATCGATCCATCCTTATCACCCTGTACAAAGCTTAAGTCCAAGTGGATCAAGGACCTCCACATCAAACCAGACACACTCAAACTAATAGAAGAAAAACTAGGGAAGCATCTGGAACACATGGGCACTGGAAAAAATTTCCTGAACAAAACACCAATGGCTTATGCTCTAAGATCAAGAATCGACAAATGGGATCTCATAAAACTGCAAAGCTTCTGTAAGGCACAGGACACTGTGGTTAGGACAAAACGGCAACCAACAGATTGGGAAAAGATCTTTACCAATCCTACAACAGATAGAGGCCTTATTTCCAAAATATACAAAGAACTCAAGAAGTTAGACCGCAGGGAAACAAATAACCCTATTAAAAAATGGGGTTCAGAGCTAAACAAAGAATTCACAGCTGAGGAATGCCGAATGGCTGAGAAACACCTAAAGAAATGTTCAACATCTTTAGTCATAAGGGAAATGCAAATCAAAACAACCCTGAGATTTCACCTCACACCAGTGCGATTGGCTAAGATCAAAAACTCAGGGGACAACAGATGCTGGCGAGGATGTGGAGAAAGAGGAACACTCCTCCATTGTTGGTGGGATTGCAGACTGGTAAAACCATTCTGGAAATCAGTCTGGAGGTTCCTCAGAAAATTGGACATTGAACTGCCTGATGATCCAGCTATACCTCTCTTGGGCATATACCCAAAAGATGCCTCAACATATAAAAGAGACACGTGCTCCACTATGTTCATCGCAGCCTTATTTATAATAGCCAGAAGCTGGAAAGAACCCAGATGCCCTTCAACAGAGGAATGGATACAGAAAATGTGGTACATCTACACAATGGAATATTACTCAGCTATCAAAAACAACGAGTTTATGAAATTCGTAGGCAAATGGTTGGAACTGGAAAATATCATCCTGAGTGAGCTAACCCAATCACAGAAAGACATACATGGTATGCACTCATTGATAAGTGGCTATTAGCCCAAATGCTTGAATTACCCTTGATGCCTAGAACAAATGAAACTCAAGACGGATGATCAAAATGTGAATGCTTCACTCCTTCTTTAAATGAGGAAAAAGAATACCCTTGGCAGGGAAGGGAGAGGCAAAGATTAAAACAGAGACTGAAGGAACACCCATTCAGAGCCTGCCCCACATGTGGCCCATACATATACAGCCACCCAATTAGACAAGATGGATGAAGCAAAGAAGTGCAGACCGACAGGAGCCGGATGTAGATCGCTCCTGAGAGACACAGCCAGAATACAGCAAATATAGAGGCGAATGCCAGCAGCAAACCACTGAACTGAGAATAGGTCCCCTATTGAAGGAATCAGAGAAAGAACTGGAAGAGCTTGAAGGGGCTCGAGACCCCAAAAGTACAACAATGCCAAGCAACCAGAGCTTCCAGGGACTAAGCCACTACCTAAAGACTATACATGGACTGACCCTGGACTCTGACCCCATAGGTAGCAATGAATATCCTAGTAAAAGCACCAGTGTAAGGGGAAGCCCTGGGTCTTGCTAAGACTGAACCCACAGTGAACTAGTCTATGGGGGGAGGGCGGCAATGGGGGGAGGGTTGGGAGGGGAACACCCATAAGGAAGGGGAGGGGGGAGGGGGATGTTTGCCCGGAAACCGGGAAAGGGAATAACACTCGAAATGTATATAAGAAATACTCAAGTTAATAAAAAAAAAAAAAAAAAAAAAAAAGCTAAAAGTTTGGAACTATTCTCCACTACATAATTTTAAGTAGGAGGAAAGAATAAACTATAGACTGTAATTTCAAGATTTGTTGGGAAGAACACAAAACCAGATAGTAACTATACATTTTTAAAATATCTTCAAATTTTATTTTACCTCACTTTTCCTTATTACTGAAGTGCTTCATGTCTCCTAAGAGAATAAGGAGATAGTTTATACACACATTTCCTTTGTTCAGAAATTAAAATGAACATAGCAGAACAGGCACAATTTCTCATCTTACCACCCAGAAATTTAATTTGGACACATAAATTTATGAAATTATAATTTTGTCACTCTTTTACCCTTTGCATAACACAATTTATATTTTCACACTATTCTGCATGCCCTTGTCTTTTTACATTTTGTATGTTACTGTTCTGATTTAGATTTTGGGTTTGGTAGTAAATAAATACAGGGTTTTTCTTTTTTGTTTGTTTACTTTGGTTTAGTTTTATTGTTTAAAATGAACCAAAATTACATAAGCAAGTAATGTTTTTTTAATGAAAAATCACTCCTGAAACATATAAAACTACTGTGTGCTAATATATTCTATTACAGTTCAGGTTCCTTAAAAGCTAAGAATATGATTTCTGTTTGTTTGCTTGTTTTCAGTTTGTTTTTTCTTTTACAGAAATCTTCTTCCCAGGGTACCATTTCTATTTTAAAATATCCAATATATGTGTTTATGAAAAAAATCAATGTGATGGAATGCTGAGTCATACTTATAACATTGGGAACACTTATGGGAATAATTTTGCTCACTAACAGAAATTTCTTATTAAATATCAAGATAGTTTTTCCTCATTTCCAAATCACCAGTTAATTGGTAGCGAAACCTTATGACAGTGAATGAATAAATGTTACCATAAGTCTAGCTGTCAGCCCTCAGCTTAAAGGACTATTCTTCACTCCCCTTTCATATTCAACTGAATACTAGTTGTTCATTGGTGGCAAGTTTATTTCTTGGAACTGTTTATTGGACCTGATAAACAGAAAACTGAGTCCCTCTTTTCTATCCCACGCATCTTTCCAAGTGAGTGAGTGGATAACATATGTTCAGAGGAATGAGAATGAAGCTCAGTGGTAGAGTGCTTCCTAGCTGGTATGTGGCTCTAGGTTCAATCTACAGTGATGTCTGTTTCTACTACAGAAAAGAGAATCAAAGGAAGAAAAACATGAATTGTCCCTCTGTGGTTAAGATCTGTGATGCTAACTATCTAAAACCTCATGTGCTTTGATGACATGATTATTCTCTTATTTGAGGCTCAAACTTACTGCCATAGGTATTCATTGTTCCTTTGCTTTATGGATGAGGAGTACACAATGGGGAATGTTTTTACTGATTTATAATTTGCTTTTACAAAACAGAAGCTTTGAAACAGCTCAGAAAATAATCAAAAAGTAGAAATTATTTTTCTTTTACTCACTGTAACTTTTCTATATTGTCTCAGGAGAGCCAAATGCCCTAGCACCTTGCCCTCCTTAGAATACTTTGGAATGTCATATGTTCAGCGATAAATAAAACATTGCCACATGGTAAAGAGCAAAAAGGCCCTGAGGCCTACAGAATTGGGAATGGTTAGCATTCCATGGCACAACGATCTTTTTTTAGCTGGAATAATGTGCTATACATCAAGATTCCCAGGAGTAGTTTTTTTCCTAAATGGTGAGAGTTGCAAAAAAAGTTTAATTTTGCATTGAGGTTCTATTATACAGTGACTTGTCTAATGGGTATGAGAAAATAGATATATGAACTGATAACATTTATAAGGAAATCAAGGAGTATGTTACAATCAACATTTCTTGATCATTAATCTGTACTTTTTTGGTATTATGCATTTGGCAAATGATTTTGCAGAGGCAGAACCATGCCTTACATATTGCTCTTGGTGATGTAAAGATTATGTTCTTCTTATGTCTACCAATTATAAAAATAACTTTTAGTGGCCAGATGAAATTGTCATCTCAGAGGCTTACTGCGGAATAAGCTCGCCCTTCCTACTTTCTGAACTGTGGCTGACTGGTTCAACTCACTGCTGCCTCCAACTCCTCCTCAACCTGGGTGATTCACACTGCTTTCCCTAGGCTTCTGACTGAATCCTTGGCTTCATATTAACTTTGGCAATTGTCCTATTCCTTTGGCTCTTTCTTATTTTCTGGCTCATTTCCGTCTTTGCAACCTGCAACCTATCTTTGTAAATTGCCCCATTAAAACCTCTCTCTCTCTCTCTCTCTCTCTCTCTCTCTCTCTCTCTCTCACACACACACACACACACACACACACACTTTTAAGTCACGACTCATCCTTGTCTGTCTGTTAAGTGTTGGGTCTATCTTAAAATCTCTTTGTATTTATGCCTTAAGTAAGTCATAAATTGTTAAGTACCTCAACCTTGGCAGTATGGTGGAGGGAATTGCAGTTTAATTTTTTCTGTTTTTCTAGCATGATGATTAGTCTTTTTTTTTGCTCTGTTTTTTTTTATTCTATGGGTTTTTTTGTTTTTTATTTATTTTTTTTATTAACCACACAACCTAGAGAGTAATCTGGGAAGAAAGAACCTCAAATAAGAAAATGCCTCTTTACTCAGGTCTAATTGGTCTGTGGGCCTTTTTCTTAATTAAAGTTTGATATGGGAAGAAACAGTCAAAAGGACACAGTATCATGCTTGGGGAGGTGATCCTGAGTTTCATAAAATAGTAGTTAGTGGGGGTATTCATATATTCATGTGTGCATGTGCACATTAACACACACACACACACACACATAACAACAAATGTTAAAGAAGAGGAGAATCACTATTGGGGAGGGAAGGAATCAGGAGTAGTGTAGGAGAGTGGGGAAAGTAGGGAATATGATGTAATTATAATTTTATTTTTAAAATATAAGCTTAAGGAACTATAAATAGCAAACAAGTATTGTTTTTCCTCCATTTTCTCTGCTTCAAATATTACCTCTAGGTTCTTGCCTTGGGCTTCTGTCACAGGTTCTATATTGATGAATTATAACCTGTAAGCTAAATAAGCCCTTGGCTTCCGATGTTGTTTTTAGTCATGTTATCATGGCAATAGTAAAGCAAGCTGGTTACTTGATGAGTATGTTACTTGTGAGAAAGATGTGTGAAGAAGTCAGAGCATTTACATGTGACTAAACTGCATACATTGTCAAGACATGGTAAAGCTATGAGTAGAATCATATCACACAAGTGGCAGTGACCTTCGAAGGACAATTGCAGCCATTATGAAGAGAAAGCCCTCTGTGTTTACAGCAAAGAGGAAATCTTCCATTGGAGACACCTTGAAATTGCCTAACTCATTCTGCAAGAGCAAACTGCCCTACTTGAGACTTCCTTGAACTCAGAGGATAAGCAAAGTAAAATGGACTAGAATGGCACTCATTATGACATATCCAGTTCATTTAAGATTCCTAAATGCAATCCCTAGTTTTTGTTCAATAAAATGACCTACCGAGTTGATCTTCTGTATATAAAGTAAATTTAGTCACATGGTTATCTCAGAGCAGTATTTCTGAGCTATTTTTTCCAAAAGTGATCATTTCACCTTGTATTGGAAAAAGTATTTTTATTATTTCTTTTATTTTTGATATTATAATTATATTACCTCCCACTTTTCTTTCTTCCCTCCAAACCATCTCTTATTAACTCCTTGGTCCCTTTCAAATTCATGTCTCTTTTTAATCATTAATTGTTGTTTCTTGCATACACAAACATACACACACATACACATTCATACATACTTCTAAATACATAGATATGATTTTTTAAATGTATCATAAGAAAAAAGACATAGATATGAAGCAAGAATTAAAATGTTTCAATGTAAAACTGGCAAAAATATATTTATGTTTAGCAAATATTGTGATAAGCAGCTACTTAAAGTACAGATATGATGAATAAAATTAATGTCTTTTATCACCTTAGGTACAGGAGCAGCTGTGTGAGAATTATGTTGAGGAAGGAAAGGAACCCTCACATCACAGCAGTGTGGAATGACTGGGACACAGAATTCACCCTTCAGCTACATTATATTTCAGCTCACTAAGAACTTCATAATTACCTTAATTTTTTTTATTAACTTGAGTATTTCTTAAATACATTTCGAGTGTTATCCTCTTTCCCGGTTTCCGGGCAAACATCCCCCTCCCCCCTCCCCTTCCTTATGGGTGTTCCCCTCCCAACCCTCCCCCCATTGCCGCCCTCCCCCCATAGACTAGTTCACTGGGGGTTCAGTCTTAGCAGGACCCAGGGCTTCCCCTCCCACTGGTGCTCTTACTAGGATATTCATTGCTACCTATGGGGTCAGAGTCCAGGGTCAGTCCATGTATAGTCTTTAGGTAGTGGCTTAGTCCCTGGAAACTCTGGTTGCTTGGCATTGTTGTACTTTTGGGGTCTTGAGCCCCTTCAAGCTCTTCCAGTTCTTTCTCTGATTCCTTCAATAGGGGACCTATTCTCAGTTCAGTGGTTTGCTGCTGGCATTCGCCTCTGTATTTGCTGTATTCTGGCTGTGTCTCTCAGGAGCGATCTACATCCGGCTCCTGTCGGTCTGCACTTCTTTGCTTCATCCATCTTGTCTAATTGGGTGGCTGTATATGTATGGGCCACATGTAAGGCAGGCTCTGAATGGGTGTTACTTCAGTCTCTGTTTTAATCTTTGCCTCTCCCTTCCCTGCCAAGGGTATTCTTTTTCCTCATTTAAAGAAGGAGTGAAGCATTCACATTTTGATCATCCATCCGTCTTGAGTTTCGTTTGTTCTAGGGATCTAGGGTAATTCAAGCATTTGGGCTAATAGGCACTTATCAATGAGTGCATACCATGTATGTCTTTCTGTGATTGGGTTAGCTCACTCAGGATGATATTTTCCAGTTCCAACCATTTGCCTACGAATTTCATAAACTCGTTGTTTTTGATAGCTGAGTAATATTCCATTGTGTAGATGTACTACATTTTCTGTATCAATTCCTCTGTTGAAGGGCATCTGGGTTCTTTCCATTTTCTGGCTATTATAAATAAGGCTGCGATGAACATAGTGGAGCACGTGTCTCTTTTATATGTTGAGGCATCTTTTGGGTATATGCCCAAGAGAGGTATAGCTGGATCCTCAGGCAGTTCAATGTCCAATTTTCTGAGGAACCTCCAGACTGATTTCCAGAATGGTTTTACCAGTCTGCAATCCCACCAACAATGGAGGAGTGTTCCTCTTTCTCCACATCCTCGCCAGCATCTGCTGTCACCTGAGTTTTTGATCTTAGCCAATCGCACTGGTGTGAGGTGAAATCTCAGGGTTGTTTTGATTTGCATTTCCCTTATGACTAAAGATGTTGAACATTTCTTTAGGTGTTTCTCAGCCATTCGGCATTCCTCAGCTGTGAATTCTTTGTTTAGCTCTGAACCCCATTTTTTAATAGGGTTATTTGTTTCCCTGCGGTCTAACTTCTTGAGTTCTTTGTATATTTTGGATATAAGGCCTCTATCTGTTGTACGATTGGTAAAGATCTTTTCCAAATCTGTTGGTTGCCGTTTTGTCCTAACCACCGTGTCCTTTGCCTTACAGAAGCTTTGTAGTTTTATGAGATCCCATTTGTCGATTCTTGATCTTAGAGCATAAGCCATTGGTGTTTTGTTTAGGAAATTTTTTCCAGTGCCCATGTGTTCCAGATGCTTCCCTAGTTTTTCTTCTATTAGTTTGAGTGTGTCTGGTTTGATGTGGAGGTCCTTGATCCACTTGGACTTAAGCTTTGTACAGGGTGATAAGCATGGATCGATCTGCATTCTTCTACATGTTGCCCTCCAGTTGAACCAGCACCATTTGCTGAAAATGCTATCTTTTTTCCATTGGATGGTTTTGCCTCCTTTGTCAAAAATCAAGTGACCATAGGCGTGTGGGTTCATTTCTGGGTCTTCAATTCTATTCCATTGGTTTATCTGTCTGTCTCTGTACCAATACCATGCAGTTTTTATCACTATTGCTCTGTAATACTGCTTGAGTTCAGGGATAGTGATTCCCCCTGAAGTCCTTTTATTGTTGAGGATAGCTTTAGCTATCCTGGGTTTTTTGTTATTCCAGATGAATTTGCAAATTGTTCTATCTAACTCTTTGAAGAATTGGATTGGTATTTTGATGGGGATTGCATTGAATCTGTAGATTGCTTTTGGTAAAATTGCCATTTTTACTATATTAATCCTGCCAATCCATGAGCATGGGAGATCTTTCCATCTTCTGAGGTCTTCTTCAATTTCTTTCCTCAGTGTCTTGAAGTTCTTATTGTACAGATCTTTTACTTGCTTGGTTAAAGTCACACCGAGGTACTTTATATTATTTGGGTCTATTATGAAGGGTGTTGTTTCCCTAATTTCTATCTCAGCTTGTTTCTCTTTTGTATAGAGGAAGGCAACTGATTTATTTGAGTTAATTTTATACCCAGCCACTTTGCTGAAGTTGTTTATCAGCTTTAGTAGTTCTCTGGTGGAACTTTTGGGATCACTTAAATATACTATCATGTCATCTGCAAATAGTGATATTTTGACCTCTTCTTTTCCGATCTGTATCCCTTTGATCTCCTTTTGTTGTCTGATTGCTCTGGCTAGAACTTCAAGAACTATATTGAATAAATAGGGAGCGAGTGGGCAGCCTTGTCTAGTCCCTGATTTTAGTGGGATTGCTTCAAGTTTCTCTCCATTTAGTTTAATGTTAGCAACTGGTTTGCTGTATATGGCTTTTACTATGTTTAGGTATGGGCCTTGAATTCCTATTCTTTCCAGGACTTTTATCATGAAGGGGTGTTGAATTTTGTCAAATGCTTTCTCAGCATCTAATGAAATGATCATGTGGTTCTGTTCTTTCAGTTTGTTTATATAATGGATCACGTTGATGGTTTTCCGTATATTAAACCATCCCTGCATGCCTGGGATGAAGCCTACTTGATCATGGTGGATGATTGTTTTGATGTGCTCTTGAATTCGGTTTGACAGAATTTTATTGAGTATTTTTGAGTCGACATTCATAAGGGAAATTGGTCTGAAGTTCTCTTTCTTTGTTGTGTCTTTGTGTGGTTTAGGTATAAGAGTAATTGTGGCTTCGTAGAAGGAATTCGGTAGGGCTCCATTTGTTTCAATTTTGTGGAATAGTTTGGATAATATTGGTATGAGGTCTTCTATGAAGGTTTGATAGAATTCTGCACTAAACCCGTCTGGACCTGGACTCTTTTTGGTTGGGAGACCTTTAATGACTGCTTCTATTTCCTTAGGAGTTATGGGGTTGTTTAACTGGTTTATCAGTTCCTGATTTAACTTCGATATCTGGTATCTGTCTAGGAAATTGTCCATTTCCTGAAGATTTTCAAATTTTGTTGAATATAGGTTTTTATAGTAAGATCTGATGATTTTTTGAATTTCCTCTGAATCTGTAGTTATGTCTCCCTTTTCATTTCTGATTTTGTTAATTTGGACGCACTCTCTGTCTCCTCCCGTTAGTCTGGCTAAGGGTTTATCTATCTTGTTGATTTTCTCAAAGAACCAACTTTTGGTTCTGTTGATTCTTTCTATGGTCCTTTTTGTTTCTACTTGGTTGATTTCAGCTCTGAGTTTGATTATTTCCTGCCTTCTGCTCCTCCTGGGTGTGTTTGCTTCTTTTTGTTCTAGAGCTTTTAGGTGTGCTGTCAAGCTGCTGACATATGCTCTTTCCTGTTTCTTTCTGCAGGCACTCAGCGCTATGAGTTTTCCTCTTAGCACAGCTTTCATTGTGTCCCATAAGTTTGAGTATGTTGTATCTTCATTTTCATTAAGTTCTAAAAAAGTTTTTAATTTCTTTCTTTATTTCTTCCTTGACCAGGTTATCATTGAGTAGAGCATTGTTCAATTTCCACGTATATGTGGGCATTCTTCCCTTATTGTTATTGAAGACCAGTTTTAGGCCGTGGTGGTCCGATAGCACGCATGGGATTATTTCTATCTTTCTGTACCTGTTGAGGCCCGTTTTTTGACCAATTATATGGTCAATTTTGGAGAAAGTACCATGAGGAGCTGAGAAGAAGGTATATCCTTTTGCTTTAGGATAGAATGTTCTATAAATATCCGTTAAGTCCATTTGGCTCATGACTTCTCTTAGTCTGTCGACATCACTGTTTAATTTCTGTTTCCATGATCTGTCCATTGATGAGAGTGGGGTGTTGAAATCTCCCACTATTATTGTGTGAGGTGCAATGTGTGTTTTGAGCTTTAGTAAGGTTTCTTTTACGTATGCACTTGTATTTGGGGCATAGATATTTAGGATTCAGTGTTCATCTTGGTGGATTTTTCCTTTGATGAATATGAAGTGTCCTTCCTTATCTTTTTTGATGACTTTTAGTTGGAAATTGATTTTATTTGATATTAGAATGGCTACTCCGGCTTGCTTCTTCTGACCATTTGCTTGGAAAGTTGTTTTCCAGCCTTTCACTCTGAGGTAGTGTCTGTCTTTGTGTCTGAGGTGTGTTTCCTGTAGGCAGCAGAATGCAGGGTCCTCATTGCGTATCCAGTTTGTTAATCTATTTCTTTTTATTGGGGAGTTGAGGCCATTGATATTGAGAGATGTTAAGGAATAGTGATTATTGTTTCCCTTTATATTCATATTTGGATGTGAGGTTATGTTTGTGTGCCTTCATTCTCTTTGTTTTGTTGCCAAGACGATTAGTTTCTTGCTTCTTCTAGGGTATAGCTTGCCTCCTTATGTTGGGCTTTACCATTTATTATCCTTTGTAGTGCTGGATTTGTAGAAAGATATTGTGTAAATTTGGTTTTGTCATGGAATATCTTGGTTTCTCCATCAATGTTAATTGAGAGTTTTGCTGGATACAGTAACCTGGGCTGGCATTTGTGTTCTCTTAGGGTCTGTATGACATCAGTCCAGGATCTTCTGGCCTTCATAGTTTCTGGCGAGAAGTCTGGTGTGATTCTGATAGGTCTCCCTTTATATGTTACTTGACCTTTTTCCCTTACTGCCTTTAATATTCTTTCTTTATTTTGTGCGTTTGGTGTTTTGACAATTATGTGACGGGAGGTGTTTCTTTTCTGGTCCAATCTATTTGGAGTTCTGTAGGCTTCTTGTATGTCTATGGGTATCTCTTTTTTTAGGTTAGGGAAGTTTTCTTCTATGATTTTGTTGAAGATATTTACTGGTCTTTGAATGGGAGTCTTCACTCTCTTCTATACCTATAATCCTTAGGTTTGATCTTCTCATTGAGTCCTGGATTTCCTGTATGTTTTGGACCAGTAGCTTTTTCCGCTTTACATTATCTTTGACAGTTGAGTCAATGATTTCTATGGAATCTTCTGCTCCTGAGATTCTCTCTTCCATCTCTTGTATTCTGTTGGTGAAGCTTGTATCTACAGCTCCTTGTCTCTTCTTTTGGTTTTCTATATCCAGGGTTGTTTCCATGTGTTCTTTCTTGATTGCTTCTATTTCCATTTTTAATTCCTTCAACTGTTTGATTGTGTTTTCCTGGAATTCTTTCAGGGATTTTTGCGATTCCTCTCTGTAGGCTTCTACTTGTTTATTAATGTTTTCCTGTGTTTCCCTAAGTGTGTTCATGTCTTTCTTGAAGTCCTCCAGCATCATGATCAAATATGATTTTGAAACTAGATCTTGCTTTTCTGGTGTGTTTGGATATTCCATGTTTGTTTTGGTGGGAGAATTGGGCTCCGATGATGGCATGTAGTCTTGGTTTCTGTTGCTTGGGTTCCTGCGCTTGCCTCTCGCCATCAGATTATCTCTAGTGTTACTTTGTTCTGCTATTTCTGACAGTGGCTAGACTATAAGCCTGTGTGTCAGGAGTGCTGTAGACCTGTTTTCCTCTCTTTCAGTCAGTTATGGGGACAGAGTGTTCTGCTTTCGGGCGTGTAGTTTTTCCTCTCTACAGGTCTTCAGCTGTTCCTGTGGGCCTGTGTCTTGAGTTCACCAGGCAGCTTTCTTCCAGCAGAAAATTTGGTCTTACCTGTGGTCCTGAGGCTCAAGTTCGCTCGTGGGGTGCTGCCCAGGGGCTCTCTGCAGTGGCAGCAACCAGGAAGACCTGTGCCGCCCCTTCCAGGAGCTTCAGTGCACCAGGGTTCCAGATGGTCTTTGGCTTTTTCCTCTGGCGTCCAAGATGTGTGTGCAGGGAGCAGTCTCTTCTGCTTTCCCAGGCTTGTCTGCCTCTCTGAAGGTTTAGCTCTCCCTCCCACGGGATTTGGGTGCAGAGAACTGTTTATCTGGTCTGTTTCTTTCAGGTTCCGGCGGTGTCTCAGGCAGGTGTCCTGCCGCTCCTGGGCCCTCCCCCACGGGAGCCCAGAGGCCTTATACAGTTTCCTCTTGGGCCAGGGATGTGGGCAGGGGTGAGCAGTGTTGGTGGTCTCTTCTGTTCTGCAGCCTCAGGAGTGCCATTACCTTAATTTTTATAAGAGGAATTTGCACAGATAAAAATTTTTTTATACATGACACATCTGTGGAAAGAATAATTCTAATGCAATATATTCAACTTTAAAGTCTCAGCTTAACTTTTACTTTACTCTAAGATCCTAGAAAAGTAAAATATTACTTTGGGCCTTAGTTTCTTAATTATTCCATAGAGAGAATGAAGACTAGCCTTTAATTTTTAACTAACCACATATGTTGACTATATACAACAGTCTTTAATACAACACGTTCAATACATAATTATTTTGGCACTTTAAGTATCTTCCAAAATACGTATTTTGGAAATATTGGAATCTACTATGAAATTTTATTTAAAATGACTGATCCATGTAAGCTATTTTATTTTTAAACTTTTGTGTTTTATTATTTGTGGATGTTAGCATAAAGCATAATTCCTCTCATCTTTTTTCTTTTTTATCCCGCTATGAATATAATCTAGATTTCTGTACACAATAGGCAGTTATGTACCCCCATCACTTAATATAAGGTTTATTTCTAATAGTGTCCCACTTACTTGTCATATTATGTGTACATACTACATAAAAACTAAATCTCTTAAATTCATCTAATCAATAAATATTAGAAGAAAATATATATAAAACCATATATATTTTTTACCAATATTCTATATATATTATTTTTCCACTTTTGATGTTCTTTTAAGTAGGTAAGTTCTGAATGTTATTCTTCATTATTCCTCAATATGATAAGGGTTTTATTAAAAGGCCCTGATAGTGAAGACACATTTCTAAGCTTATGCATGCAGAGGCATATTAATTTTATATATTCAACCTAATTTTTACCAAAAGGCTCCCTTTTGAAGTTCACAATATTAAATAGAATTTACTAGAATTAAAGTTTAATCAGCAATGCATTTATCATGTAACGTTTAATGTTCTTTATTTTCTACATATTTAAAAGCACTAAAATAGAAGAATTATTTTCCTAGCTAGAGTAAAGAATATGTAGGTGACACAATGAGTTAATGTTAAGGCTGTCTCTTTTTATCTCTAATGTGCTGAAGGTCACATTTACTTATATTGACTTACAAATAGGAAGTATAATGCATCCAAAAATCACCCATGTAACAAGCAAATTGCCAATCAAAGAGATCCAAGCTCTCAAGAGTAAAAAAAAAAATACCTCACACAACAACAATGAGATTTTACCAATAACAAAAAAATCATATAAGTTTTTAATGATTTTCTGTATGAGGCATAAAGCTCTCTAACTGTACGTCTTAAATGCCCTCCATAATGTTATAGAGTGATAAGGCTTAGTAATCCCCTTTCCATTTATTCCTCTCTTTTTAATTTATTGAAAAGAAAAACTGTGAAACAAGAAAAATCAGGTAAGTTGGTCAAGGTGAAGGTCACAGAGAAAATTAGCACAAGACTCTGAAGGAGCTCTGAGAGATGCTACATC
Source organism: Rattus norvegicus (assembly GCF_021556685.1). Taxonomy (NCBI): domain Eukaryota; kingdom Metazoa; phylum Chordata; class Mammalia; order Rodentia; family Muridae; genus Rattus; species Rattus norvegicus. The sequence goes on along the minus strand of NC_141544.1, from coordinate 21,431,399 downwards.
TCTGAGTGAAACTGAGAGATCACTGGAATTCTCTGGCAGTGTCCCTTTGTTAATTCCCTCACCACGCTTTGCTACTGTTGTTAAAAGTAAATGTAGCAATATGTTTATACTTTTGATTTATTGTGACTTTTTAAAATAACATTAAACATTAAAGTATCTATATAGTAAAGGTTAATTAAAACATTGTCTTTATATTTAAAATTAAAATAAGGTATTACTACCAGGTTAAGAGAAACTAGTCTTATAAAATTTAAATACCACATCAACACATTTGTTATGATAGAATGAAATATATCTAAAAATTACTTTTTTAAAGAAATGGGCATTATTTACTGGAAGCTTTAGAAGCTGACCCAAAACCTAGGGCTTTGGCATCTGCTGAAACATTGTTGGTTATGACATCATGTTGACAGTGAGTTTTACAAAAAGAATACAGATAGCCATACATGAAATGCAAATTTGAGGGAAAGATTAGATATGTCCTCTCAAGAGAACTCACTCTCAAGAATTAATACTCTAGAATCTGGTACCTTGCATGATCTCAGGATCGTCCATTAAAATCCATCTGTTAATATCTCCCAAACAAAATATCTATTCATGCGTACCAAATAACCAACACATGAGTCTCTTGGGAGTGCAAACTATACTCAAAGCAAAGCAAGTGTGGTTAAACTATAGATGGCTATGCTTTCTTCTGAATGCTGAATATGCTCACCCCTGTGCTTCATTTTTGTTCTTTGTGACTCTGAGTGTGGTTTAAAGCAGGCTTAAAGGGAGATCTGTTTATAGAGTTGTCTCAAGTATATAGGGAATTAGAAGGATTACTGTGGACATCTCAACTTTAGGAAAGATTTTTAGTAAATGAGTCTTGGAAGCAGAGAGTGATGAATGGCAAACTACATAGGATGCTGGTAAATCTTAAAGGATAAAATACAATTATTTCATACAAGTTCAGCTAGACAACAGCTGAACTTCCAACACATGTAACATACCTTCCAACACATGTAACAATTATTAATATTGTTTAACATTATTAATTTGCCCTGAAATGTATGTAATATTAACATTAAATAACAATTATTAAATATTTTTGTTCCTTTGGAAATGTATGCTTTAATGTGATTCTATGTAAGTGGATAGATCAATATAACTTCTGTAGTTTGTCTATTTTTTTCAAGCTATACATATATTTCCTCTTTTTATTTACCTCAGAGGAAGAATAAACACATCAAAGCAAATAGGGTCATAACGTTAATGGTGTTACTTTTTTATGTAAAAGAAAATATATCAACTACTCCTCTGAAATGATATTGTACAATAACATTAATTGAAAAATTAGTCATGCCCTTCTGATCTAAACCAGTGACCTGAGCAGATATTGGGCTCTGGCTCCACACCTAGTCCCACAACACCTAGAAGCAGCCCAAGTGCTCTAACACACTTAGAAACAGAGGTGAGAAGGTAACAACACCTGAACAACAATCGGAGTACTTGGATCCCCAGGAACCAGGGACGCAGGACCTATGTCCAGCAAGGGATATGGGTCCCTTCCAATCGTAACCAGTACTCTGAGAAGACCTTGGGTGCTGGCTCTGCACCAAATACCACAACACCCAGAGGAAGCCAAGCTTCCAGGTGCTCTAAAACACCCAGTAGATCAGAGGATCCCAGGCACAGCTAGACTCTGAGGAGTTCTGACACAACCAGAATAACAGGAGGGACAGGCTATAGTCAGAGACAGCAATGACAGGTAACACTAGAGATTACCAGATGGTAAGGGGCAAGCACAGGAACATAAGCAACAGAAACCAAAGCTACTTGGCAACATCAGAACCCAGTTCTCCCACTATAGCAAGTCCTGGACACCCCATCACAACAAAAAAAAATTAAGATTTGGATTTAAAATCATGTCTCATGATGATGATAGAGGACTTTAGGAAGGATGTAAATAACTCCCTTGAAGAAATACAGGAGAGTTCATGAGGGTGTGGTTGCTTGGTCCTGTCCAAAGGCACCAGCTTAGTACCATTACTGATTCTGAGGAGTTTCCAGCTTCCTTGTCACCACCACTACCGCCCCCTTCCTCTTCTTTGTCAGGTGCCTCCTCTTCATCCCTCAGCAAGCAGGTGAGTTTGGACTGACAGGGTTAAGCCAGAGCCATGGTCCAACAGTAGAACCCATGGAGCAAGTAGAGCTGCAGATCTGAGACGCTGCATTTTCATTAACTAACTTCGTGAAGCCACATCTGCGGTATCAGCTCAAGGGGAAGAAATTGCCATTGAATGTACAGGAAATGAACGTTTCCTTAAAAAGTGGTGAGACCTCCTGAAAGAAGGCTATGGTTCCCTGAAATCCGACACCTGTCTCCAGGCATTTATACTGAGAATGAAATTCTTCTTGGTATTCTTAACTTTGTGGAAGCAGAATACTGGGCTCTCTTATTTGCTTATGTGTTTTTTCTGATATGGCAGTATTTACATTAAATGCTTCCTGCCCTCTAAGCTTTTGTAGACTCTTTTATGAGAACTAATTCTGTCCGTAAGTAACTGTCATCACAGTGCCTCTTTGCCAACCAGATCGTTATTTGTTTTGTGAGAAGATGACAAAAATTCCTGAGTTGGGAGTTGACCTTGGTGTGTCTCCTGAGGCAGGTGATGAAGATTTCAGATGCATGGTCCAGCCCCACAGGACACCTAGTCTGAGACTGGTGGTGGCTCTTAGTTTACTCCCCTTATCCCAAAACCCACAGCCACATTACACAGCACTCACTGTTTGGGAATAAGACTCAATGAGTATAACTTAAAGCTACTTTTGATTCCTATTCTTTAGGATGAAGACTTTCTCTAAGAAAATTGTATGAGTCTAAACTTCATTGACTCGAAGGAAAAAATACTCTTTTTTTTTCTTTTTTTTTGTCTTTTTTTTATTAACTTGCGTGTTTCTTATTTACATTTCGAATGTTATTCCCATTCCCGGTTTCCAGGCAAACATCCCACTAATCTCTCGCCCTACTCTTTTTTATGGGTGTTCCCCTCCCTACCCTCCACCCATTGCCGCACTCCCCCAAATAATCACGTTCACTGGGGGTTCAGTCTTAGCAGGACCAAGGGCATCCCATTCCACTGGTGATCTTACTAGGATATTCATTGATACCTATGAGGTCAGAGTCCAGGGTCAGTCCATGTATAGTCCTTAGGTAGTGGTTTAGTCCCTGGAAGCTCTGGTTGTTTGGCATTGTTGTTCATAAGGGGTTTTCCTCTTAGCACAGCTTTCATTGTGTCCCATAAGTTTGGGTATGTTGTACCTTCATTTTCATGAAATTCTAAGAAGTCTTTTTTTCTTTCTTTATTTCTTCCTTGACCAGGTTATCACTGAGTAGAGCATTGTTCAACTTCCATGTATATGTGTGCGTTCTTCCCTTATTGTTATTGAATACCAGCTTTAGCCAGTGGTGGTCTGATAGGACACATGGCATTATTTCTATCTTTCTGTATCTGTTGAGGCCTGTTTTATCACCAATTATATGTTCAGTTTTGGAGAAAGTACCATGAGGTGGTGAGAAGAAGGTATATCCTTTTCTTTTGGGATATAATGTTCTATAAATATCTGTTAAGTCCATTTGTCTCATGACTTCTCTTAGTCTGTCTACGTCTTTGTTTAATTTCTGTTTCCATGATCTGTTCATTGATGAGAGTGGGGTGTTGAAATCTCCTACTATTATTGTGTGAGGTGCAATGTGTGTTTTGAGCTTTAGTAAGGTTTCTTTTACGTATGTAGGTGCCCTTGTATTTGAGCATAGATATTTAGGATTGAGAGTTCATCTTAGTGGATTTTTCCTTTGATGAATATGTGTCCTTCCTTATCTTTTTTGATGACTTTTAGTTGAAAATTGACTTTATTTGATATTAGAAAGGCTACTCCAGCTTGCTTCTTCTGACCATTTGCTTGGAAAGTTGTTTTCCAGCCTTTCACTCTGAGGTAGTGTCTGTCTTTGTCTCTGAGGTGTGTTTCCTGTAGGCAGCAGAATGCAGGGTCCTCATTGAGTATCCAGTTTTTTAATCTATGTCTTTTTATTGGGGTGTTGAGACCATTGATGTTGAGAGATATTAAAGAATAGTGCTTATTGCTTCCTGTTAGTTTCATGTTTGGATGTGAAATTATGTTTGTGTGCTTTTCTTCTCTTTGTTTTTTTGCCAAGATGATTAGTTTCTTGCTTTTTCGAGGGTGTAACTTGCCTCCTTATGGTGGGCTTTACCATTCATTATCCTTTGTAGCACTAGATTTGTAGAAAGATATTGTGTAAATTTGGTTTAGTCATGGAATATCTTGGTTTTTCTATCTATGTTAATTGAAAGTCTAGGTACTATTTATGCAAGCACATAATAACCTAGGGTCAAGGCCTGTGTGGTTTGCTGTTTTGGTTATCCTTGGTAATACATCTGTAAATTTGGTATGTCGCCCGTTAAAATGTCCTGTGTTCCCTTCATGTAAAATTAATTTTTTAGCTTCCTTTTCATGTCATTAATTTTTTCTTGTAAACTGTATGAAAGTTACTCTTCTTAATAAATGTACTGACACAATTTATCAGCTCATGCAAATTCCTTGACCCTAGCTTTCTCTCTTCCTTATTTTTTCATTTCCAGTACCTCTGCCTCCTTATATCTGTTGGGTCAGTTGACATGAAATTGTAAACAATAAAATATTGAAAACTCATATGGGCATTATAATTATGCAATTCGATATCCATATATAAATTAGAACTGTGCTTATTTTTCCCACTTGAAAGAAACTATGCATGTCCTTCATTTTGAGCACACAGCTCTCTACATAGATATTCTTTGGTATTAGTAGTAGTAGTAATAAATGTTTAGTGTAGAGGGAATAGGTGTAAATAAAAACAGGTTGAGAAGGCATGATATATTAATATAAACAGATTGATTAATGAAACCATAAATAGATGCTAGATAGGGAGCCGATAGTCATACTACTCTATACATACCTTTAATTTCAAAGGCAGTATTGTAATTTCTTCCCTATTGGGACTGATGCTTTTTCTGCCTTGGTAATGATTTCAGTTCGTTTATTTGCATGAGTGCTAATGTCTTCTACTCATTTACTGAATACTTACTCTACCTTAAGTTTCAATTACTTCCTGCCATTTTATCAGGTACAACTCTGTTTTGCTTTAGGCTCCCGCAGTTAATCTCTGAATGATTGACTTGAAGTATCCATTATTTTATATCTGGCACCAATTGTTTTCCCAAGCTTGAGACACCCTGCAATCCCATACATTCAGAATATATATTGCTTCCAATACTCTCATCATTCATATTGGCTTATATATTTTCTTCCTTCCCCTTTATATATAATCTGAAGCAAATTTTTTTTATTAACTTGAGTATTTCTTATATACATTTCGAGTGTTATTCCCTTTCCCGGTTTCCGGGCAAAAATCCCCCTCCCCCCTCCCCCCTCCCCTTCCTTATGGGTGTTCCCCTCCCCACCCTCCCCCCATTGCCGCCCTCCCCCCAACAGTCTAGTTCACTGGGGGTTCAGTCTTAGCAGGACCCAGGGCTTCCCCTTCCACTGGTGCTCTTACTAAGATGTTCATTGCTACCTATGAGGTCAGAGTCCAGGGTCAGTCCATGTATAGTCTTTAGGTAGTGGCTTAGTCCCTGGAAGCTCTGGTTGCTTGGCATTGTTGTACATATGGGGTCTCGAGCCCCTTCAAGCTCTTCCAGTTCTTTCTCTGATTCCTTCAACGGGGGTTCTATTCTCAGTTCAGTGGTTTGCTGCTGGCATTCGCCTCTGTATTTGCTGTACTCTGGCTGTGTCTCTCAGGAGCGATCTACATCCGGCTCCTGTCAGTCTGCACTTCTTTGCTTCATCCATCTTGTCTAATTGGGTGGCTGTATATGTATGGGCCACATGTGGGGCAGGCTCTGAATGGGTGTTCCTTCAGTCTCTGTTTTAATCTTTGCCTCTCCCTTCCCTGCCAAGGGTATTCTTTTTCCTCATTTAAAGAAGGAGTGAAGCATTCACATTTTGATCATCCGTCTTGAGTTTCATTTGTTCTAGGCATCAAGGGTAATTCAAGCATTTGGGCTAATAGCCACTTATCAATGAGTGCATACCATGTATGTCTTTCTGTGATTGGGTTAGCTCACTCAGGATGATATTTTCCAGTTCCAACAATTTGCCTACGAATTTCATAAAGCCGTTGTTTTTGATAGCTGAGTAATATTCCATTGTGTAGATGTACCACGTTTTCTGTATCCATTCCTCTGTTGAAGGGCATCTGGGTTCTTTCCAGCTTCTGTCTATTATAAATAAGGCTGCGATGAACATAGTGGAACACGTGTCTTTTTTTTATGTTGGGGCATCTTTTGGGTATATGCCCAAGAGAGTTATAGCTGGATCCTCAGGCAGTTCAATGTCCAATTTTCTGAGGAACCTCCAGACTGATTTCCAGAATGGTTGTACCAGTCTGCAATCCCACCAACAATGGAGGAGTGTTCCTCTTTCTCCGCATCCTCGCCAGCATCTGCTGTCACCTGAGTTTTTGATCTTAGCCATTCTCACTGGTGTGAGGTGACATCTCAGGGTTGTTTTGATTTGGATTTCCCTTATGACTAAAGATGTTGAACATTTCTTTAGGTGTTTCTCAGCCATTTGGCATTCCTCAGCTGTGAATTCTTTGTTTAGCTCTGAACCCCATTTTTAATAGGGTTATTTGTCTCCCTGCGGTCTAACTTCTTGAGTTCTTTGTATATTTTGGATATAAGGCCTCTATCTGTTGTAGGATTGGTAAAGATCTTTTCCAAATCTGTTGGTTGCCGTTTTGTCCTAACCACAGTGTCCTTTGCCTTACAGAAGCCTTGCAGTTTTATGAGATCCCATTTGTCGATTCTTGATCTTAGAGCATAAGCCATTGGTGTTTTGTTCAGGAAATTTTTTCCAGTGCCCATGTGTTCCAGATGCTTCCCTAGTTTTTCTTCTATTAGTTTGAGTGTGTCTGGTTTGATGTGGAGGTCCTTGATCCACTTGGACTTAAGCTTTGTACAGGGTGATAAGCATGGATCGATCTGCATTCTTCTACATATTGACCTCCAGTTGAACCAGCACCATTTGCTGAAAATGCTATCTTTTTTCCATTGGATGGTTTTGGCTCCTTTGTCAAAAATCAAGTGACCATAGGTGTGTGGGTTCATTTCTGGGTCTTCAATTCTATTCCATTGGTCTATCTGTTTGTCTCTGTACCAATACCATGCAGTTTTTATCACTATTGCTCTGTAATACTGCTTGAGTTCAGGGATAGTGATTCCCCCTGAAGTCCTTTTATTGTTGAGGATAGTTTTAGCTATCCTGGGTTTTTTGTTATTCCAGATGAATTTCTGAAGCAAAATTTAAATTATGTATAAGAAACTAGTAGTAGTAACATTCTTAGTGAATTTGTCATAAGATTACATTGAATCCATATCTTAAAATTTTAAATTGCCTTACAACAATTTCCCCAATCTAAATCTCAACATTATATCTATACCTATTAAACTCAGATTTTAGAAATATTCACGTAAACACAGTACATTCTTTTCTAGTGAGAGTAAAATAAATTCTCCTAAGATTTGCATGGGGTTTATTGTTCTCTGACTCTTCTACGTACAATACAGAGTGGATGGGGAGCCCTCTACAATACTGAAGTCTATTTTTTTTAAATTACATTTGCATTTGTCTTTTTGTTTTGGGTTTTTTTTTGTTTGTTTGTTTGTTTGTTTTGCTTTTTTTTTTTTTTTTTTTGGAACTGAGGACCTAAGGCCTTGCACACTTGCTCGGGGTTTTCTGTTTTTAATTCATCATTTCCTTCATATTCTATGAACTCACACTATTTTTTTAATTACTTATGTCTTGGAATATTTTTTCTCTCATTATTCTCCAAACCATCTCAAATGTATTACTTTTAAATTTAGTACAATACTAAATCTCTAATGTGTAGGATAGCCCATAAATTTTAAAATATTTGTTAAGTAAAACTACTTTGTCTGATTATATATATCTGCATCTGATCATGCAGAAATGTACAGAATGGAATATGAAACTCTTGAATGCTAATATTTTAAAGACTCAAATCAATTCATTTGCTGTTTTTTATTTTCTTTTACCTAGAAATATTACTTGTTTTTTAAAAAATATTATATTTGGTTTCCATAAACTAGTTTATGTTATGAGTTAATTGTTCTTTGTCACCTTATCACAGTAAAGGAATTACAGAAAAATATACCATTACCAAATCTAAGGTATTTTTTTAATTGCAGCTTAAAGGGATCATCAGTTTCCATACAGAGATTCATTTTTTATTCTTTTAACTTTGAAATATACACAATTACCTGAGTATAATTAAGCCATTTGTTAAAATTGTCTTAATTCTTTCAGTCCCCATAAAAATGACAAATACTTACCTTGAGTCTGTTTAGTCCTTTAATTATTCCCCATGAGTTAGACTACATAGTAAGGACTAGATCCATAAAATATTTTATGCACCATTTTCTTTTGAATTGTAAGTGCTTCCCTCAGATTAAATATTTCTGAATGAAAATTAAATAATTATGATGTATAATCATTCCTAGGAAGCATCTTTCCTCTTGCTATTCACCGTGCTATGCACAGTGTATGGTTTTATATGAACACTTTATTGCTGGTGAAATAAATAGTTAAACTAATAAATTCCTACCCTTTCTTCTTTCTTTCTCTCTCTTTTCCTTTCATTCTTCCTTCCTTTCTTACATCTTAGAACATTAGAGATGTCAAAACAATAAGCATAAGTGTAGCATAGAATGAATTTTTTTAATAAACTGTCAAATCTGAGAGTTTTAAAACAAATAAACATGCCAGAATGAAGTTACATAATTATATTTGTGAGTATTGAACACTTTGCTGATTCAGAAAAACTGTTTTACAAATGAAGACTATTCTCATTTTTGAATCAGTATGTCTGGAAATCTCTCCTATTAGTGCTAGGTAATTCTTTCTGTCTGTGTCCAGGTCTCCTCCTTTATGACTCTCTCTTTCATCAGTTGGATAGCATAGAAGAGGGAGGTGCTAGATCCTAAAGAAATATGTCTCTCAAGTGCATGGTCTGAAGACACTTGGACTGGGATCCCCCATGTATCCCAGGAACTGCCAGTAGTGTTGTAGTCAGAGGATCCAGTTTTTTTTTAATGATATTTATTTTTATCCCAAGTAATAAACAAGATTATCATAAAAAAGATTATTATACACTATGAAATTAAAATTGTCTTTCTGGGTTTTATCATAATTTTCTTCTCTTTAAAAGATACTTTTCAAAGTTTGAAAGGCAAGTCACACATCAGCAAAAATTATTAAAGATGTATATATAAAACTGAAATTTTATAGTAATGTACATAAAAATTTACAATTTATTTGGAGAGAAATATTATTATTTTCTTTTTATTTTTATTTGTTATATTCATTTTTTGGCAGTCCAGTGCCTGTATTTTCTGTCTTTCTTCCTCTCTCCCTTTCTTTCTTTCTTTCTTTCTTTCTTTCTTTCTTTCCTTTCTTTCTTCCTTTCTTTCTTTTTGTAATTGGATTTTTTTAAATTTACATTTCAAATGTTATTCCCTTTCCCAGTTTCCCGGACATAAGCCACCTAGTCCATCACCCTCTCCTTCTTATATATATCTTCTTCCATCCACACCCTCTTCCTGCCCTCTCCCCAACATTACCATACATTGGGGGGTCGAACCTTTGCAGAACCAAGGGCTTCTCCTTCCATTGATGCCCAACAAGGCCTTCCTCTGTACATATGCAGTTGGAGCCATGGGTCAGTCCATATATAGTCTTTGGGTGGTGGTTTAGTCCCTGGAAGCTCTGTTCTTATGGGGTTGCAAGCTCCTTCAACTCTTTCAATCCTTCCTCTAATTCTTTCAACGGGAATCCCGTTCTCAGTTCAGTGGTGTGTTGCTAGCACTCACCTCTGTATTGGACATGCTCTGGCTATGTCTCCCAGGAGACAGCTATATCCAGTTCCTGTCAGCATGCCATTCTTAGCTTCATCAATCTTATTTAGTTTTGGTGGCTGTATATTTATGTGGCACATGTGGGGCAGGTTCTGAATGGCTGTTCCTTCAGTCGCTGCTCCAAACTCTGCCTCCATATCCCCTCCTATGAATATTTTCCTCCTTTTAAGAAGTAGTAAAGCATCCACACTTTGGTCATCTTTCTTCTTGAGCCTCATGTGCTCTGTCTATTATATCTTGGGTGATTCAAGCTTTTGGGCTAATATCAGTGAGTGCATACCATGTGCGGTTTTCTGTGTTTGGATTGTGTTCAGTCAGGATTATAGGATCTAGTTTTAAACACATGGAGCTTTTAGGGAGCAATCTTACTACAGAACTGAAAGAATGAAAAAAGCCTTGCATTTGTAGACTGAGTTGTATATTTATGAAGTTCACGCCCTTTCCCCAAAGGAAAATATAATACTGAGGAAATGATATCAAAATACAAAATCGGTGAAAGATCTTCACCCTTATAGACATCCTGTGCACATCTAAACTGAGCTGGACGTATACTCTTTTGATGGCTTTCAGCCAGTGTCCTGCTTGTATACCCTTAGAACACTGAACCCTGTGGTGTGCTTCCTTAACTTCCATATTAAACCTTCCTAATCATAATGGTCCCTTAAGGTTGTGTAGCTTTTTGGGGTCATAAGCAAATTATTATGTATTCAACAATACCAAAACCAAGCAGAGTGTTTTTTTTCTCTTAAAACTGTAACAGTTCTCAAAAGGTAGCATTCTCCAAAAATTTCTCTGTTTCTCATTGGCCTTCTATCATTCTGGACTAAGTTAGCCTGTTCTAAATCATCACACACACACACACACACACACACACACACACACTCACACTGTAGTTACTGTTTTATGTATAGCTGCTTTACAAACCACCAATCCTGAAGAGCTACTCACACTGCAGAACCACCTTACTGCACCCCTTCTGCTTTAGAAAGAACACTCTATCATAGAATTTATGGCAACTGTTTGCCTGTTTCAAGGTGAATATTCTCCAACTTTTGACTCATATTTGAACTAAATCTGATTTACTTTCTCTGTCCTGTCCTTAATCACTCATTACTAGGCTCTGAGAAATGTATGATTAAGAAACAAGCCATCAATATGATTGTCCACTTATGATCACCTTCAACATAATGTGAATCATGTTCCTCTAGGATATAACTCAATATCTTGAGGAAACGTTAATGCATGCATGTGTGGTCACAAGGAGGTGTCTTGGGCGCAGAGCACCTGCAGCTCCAGTGCCTCTATCTACCGGTTCCCAGAGGCCCTATTACAGTTTCCTCTTGGGCCAGGGATGTGGGCAAAGGTGGGCAATATTGGTGGTCTCTTCCGCTCTGCAGTCTCACGAGTGCCCATCTGTCCAGTCGGTGAGTTCTCTCTCCCATGAGGTTTGGGAGCAGTGAGCTGTGGGTGGGGATCAGCGAGGTTGCAAGAAGATGTCTTTTTCATCAATGGTGACATAATCTGTGATAAACATAACATGGCATTCATCAGATGACAGACTCCTAAATACCTCAGCGAGCATCTGATGAAACTGTTATACATAACCCTAATGTCCCTGGAGAATCTATGTTACAGAACACAAAAGAGTAGAAAATATCTCAAGTTGTAAAGGAAGTGGAATCCAGAAAGTTTTAAAACATGAAACAATGAAAATTTAGCTAGATACAATGAAAATCACCTATATATAATGGCACAAGAAATACAAACCTTTATGTATATTGGTTTCATATAAAAATGTCAAATTTTAAAATTTCATTCACACATCATATATCATAGTAACTTTTTCAGATTAAAGATACTATATTGACCAATTCAAAATTGAAAAGCATAAAAGTTGGCACTGATATACTTTATTACATAATTTGGGCATATCTCATTGATATTTTTAAAATATCTCTCATATTATATAATATAAATATTATTTTCACTATTCTGCTAATAGTTGGTAGAAATATAAAAACAGCCTGGTTTTATACTTAATACAAAGACACCTATTACTGAAGCAGGTAATAAAGAATATATAAATGTAGAAGACAACAAATGTGAGTTGGAGGCAGGGAAGGTAAATTATCTTTCCAGAAGATGATTGTAGGAGAAGCCTTACTTTACAGTTATAAATAATTACTCCCCTGACAGGTGGGCCTCCCACTTCTTGTTCCACTGTCTTGTGACTTTCATGAGGAGTCAGTTTGATGAATTCCCACATGCTCAACACAATATTGGAACCACAGAAGGATGTGGACTTCTTTGGGTTATGTGGAATCACCTTTCTACTTTGGCCTACTGCTTTAGTGGGTAGAAATAAAAATTTAAAAGTTCCATCAAAATGGCTGCGTTGTAATATCCAACTTTGCTGTGATACTATGACGGTGATTAGATTGATTAGTTAGGATGGACTAGGTTATGTAGCCATACTAAATTTCAAAATCATCAGTGAGAAGCAGTAAACGTGCTTGCTCACAAAACCACCAAATGTCTAAGACACTCTCCGGGGCAGCTCTCCTCTATGTCATGGCTCAGTGATTCCAGATGTTTCCATCATTCAGAGTCTCCATCTTGACACATGCTTCTGTTATCTCAGCAAAACAGCAGGAAGAGAGAATTCCAGAGAGTTTCTTACTGGCAATCAAGTGTTCTGCCTTATATGTAACACATGCTGCTTTCTGTCATAGTTGATTGGTCCCAGATAGTCAAATGACCCACTAACTTGAAACAACCAAAAATGATAACACTTTTTTGAACAATAAAAAGAAATTGGGGCAAGGGAGTGCTTGAAATCACCAGTATACTTGGTGAAGTTTTATGAATGCAACTATAAAAGGAAATTACCATAAGCAATAGAATCTCTGAAGGAATGGATAAAATACATGTCTTTTAAAGATCATAATGTTGTAAATTGGCTAATATTATCATGGTAGGGAGAAGAAATAAATCAGTACTAATTAATGGTGGAAATTATGTTTCTTAAATTTGTCAAACTCTTAAAAGAATTTTTGATAGAGCATAGAATCTTTGACCTGGACTTTTTCTAGAATTTACTCTGTATTTCTTTGAACACCTGTGTGGACAAATGTAACATGTGGGTTGCTTAGCCATTCTCCTTGAAATGTGAACTTGATAGGCCTACTTCATTCATGAATACTTATTTACTTATGTTATTATTCTTATTACTTATTTAAAGAAAGATCTCTGAAAATCAGAGATGAGTGCTAAATTTATTATGTAACACAGTTTCTATACATAGTCATAATTCTATTTATAATTTTGTTGTTCTCCTTTCATTCTAATTGCATGATTCCATATATTAGTTTATTTCTATAAAATGATGATTTTAGACCTTATTATATAGTTTATTTTCAATGATAATTAATTCTTTTTTTTTTTATAAAGGACAACATTTAATTGGGGCTGGCTTACAGGTTCAGAGGTTCAGCCCATTATCATCATGGTGGAAAGATGATAATTAATTCTTATAATCTATTTTCTAAGTGTATAACTTTAAAAAAACAAGTTAATGGGAGGTATGTATGTTTTAGGAAAATAATGGACATCTCAGGACTTTGAGGTTTGTAGTGTAACATTACATTTTATTTTATTTTTTTGTAACATTACATTTTATATCTCCATTAAAAACAACTCTAAACCCTCCCAAGTTACTTACAATTACACAATCTTAGAGATTCTAACTAAAAGTAACAAACATTGATTTGCTTCCATGAGAGGAATTAAATTAAAAGAAATTAGATCTCCAAGCCTCTACTCAATATTTCTTCTCATCTACAAGAAAATTTCTTGGAGAAAAGCCATGCCTGCCTTAAGCTATTTGACTGGATGATGATTCAATCCTTTTAGCAAGATATTCAGTATATGTTCATGAATATTCAAGTCACAACATTATCGTGATTATTTGTTTGACTTATTTGATTTTAAAAGTGACATAACCTCTCCGTCTATCATAAGACATAGTGGCACCTAGAATATTATCAACCAGCATCCAAATTATTAGAAGCATTTTTTCCAAAATAAAGATTAATTTAGTTGTACATTAATTGTATGTAAAAATGATTTAGTATTGTCTATAAAAATGAACAATATTATTTCATTTACACCAACTTTACAACCTCTAGTGTATTATCATACCATATCCATGCTTTATTTTAGAATATGCTGATATTTACACATGAGGATTTAAGGTTTTACAAATAATATTCTTGTGATTTAAAATGTGAAATGAATTCACTTGGAAAAATGAAAATTTTAAATGATATATGTCTTTAAATTGGATTTTTTTCTGAAACCATTTCTCTTCCTGGTGTATTTTCCTTGGCACTTTATATTATACAGATCAATTTCACATTTATTTTATCTAAGTATTTTGATGATTGCATGGTATACAGAAAACAGTTTATTATTTACCATTCATGGAAGAGAAAACTTGTTGTGGAAACTAAGTGGGACAGTACAGGAATTCTTCCTGACAAGCCTGTTGCATAGGTTAGTAACTCTAACAGTAATGTTTTAATTCTAGGTCTCTATACATATTCTTAAAGTATATCAGTTTTCCTTATAGTCTAAACCCTAGATTTTACTTATGTATAACATTTAAGAGGTTGGGGATTTAGCTCAGTGGTAGAGTGCTTGCCTAGGAAGCGCAAGGCCCTGGGTTCAGTCCCCAGCTCCGAAAAAAAAAGAACCAAAAAAAAAAAAATTTAAGAAAATAGTAAATTTGAGTGTTTAAATGTTGAATATTTTTAGAAACTTATTTTGGTCTTATTTCTTTTCCTTTCATGTTTAACAATTCAAAAAAAGTAAAAGTTCTATGTTTTTTTCTTAACAAGATATGATGTCTCATTGCCACCTAAGGAATTACCTGAGAAAGTAGCTTTAAAAATGCAGTAATGTGTTATAGTTCCTGAGAATGGGAATTTCAGTCTGCTATCCTGGCTTGGCCTGTCTGTTGGTCAGTTTCTAACACAAGGTTTCAACTGGGACTCTGATCTCAAGAGTGAAATTGTAGAGGAAGTACATAGCTGAAATGGTAAAGCCTTGTTAAATGCTAATTACACTGTACTTCGTGCTTGTGGTCTGAAGTTATGATCCTTAGCTACATGTGTAGCAGAGGATTGCTCTATCTGGCATCAATGGGAGTGGAGGCCTTAGGTCCTGTGAAGGCTGGATGATCCATGATGGGGGAATGCCAGGGCAGTGATACAGGAGTGGGTCAGTGGGTGGATGAGTACCCTCATAGAAGCAGAGGGAGGGAGAATCGGATAGGAAGGTTCCAGAGGGGAAACCAGGAAGAGAATAACATTTGAAATATAAATAAATAAAATAAAATTAACTTCATGCTCCTGCCAACAAGCCTCTTCTCTTCTATCATAGATTTTTATCCCTCTGGAACCTGAAAGCTCTCCCCAAAACACTTTCCTTCTTTAAGTTTCCTTGATAATGGCATTTTTACCACAACAATAGTAAAACATATCAATAGCCTTCAGGAGTAGACCACAACTGTTATAAAGATTTTAAATTACCATATTATTGATATAATGATTGATTATTTGAAAACACGACATTCTAATACTTTTTGATGTATATCATCTAACTTTTAAACAAAGAAAAAATTTTGGCAATAAATTTGCTTTATAGCTCAGTAAGCAAGGCTGGCCTCAAACTCTGGGCTCTCATGTTTTCTCAGCATTCTAATTGGTGTGATTACATGTGTGTGCCAACATGCTGTGCTCTTGAAAGTCATATCAGTATGATAAAGGCCATGATATATATTTTGAGGCTCATTAGTTTTTGGTGTGATGTAAGATTTTGACATTTAATATTTATGATTCAATTACTCATAGTAAAAGCATTCCTTCCAATTTTCTTAGAATAAAAGAATATACACATTACAGTGGCAAGCTTGTTTATAATATTTCTGCTACAGAAATTAATTACTTACTTTCCTAATTAATTAATAAGGAAAAACTTGGTGGGTAAGAGCTTTGACACAGGATCAGGCAAACATCTCAAGTACACTAAAATATTTCATTCCAAAATGGCATAAACATAAGTGACTCTAGATTTTTTTAAGACAAATGTTGAGGGCTGTACATTCTATTCTGGGAACAGCTTTAGGCCAAAATTATTGTGGTCCTTTTTCTATGAATAATTAATTTTATCTGCAAGTTTGGAATATATTTGTTGTATATAAACTTATTTAACATTTGTTCATATATATGTATATATACACACATATTTATATTTTATTTTGCTTGTCCCTAGAATATTTTCAGAAATCATGCATTATTATTTTCTACTACAGAGCTAAATAATATGTTAAGCATTTTCTAATTGATATATTTATCACAGAGCAAGTTTTATTCCAAAAATTGTAATTATTGCTTAAATGTATGTTGATATCAACTCATTAATACAACACACTTTTAGTATGTGTTGCTTGTTTGATCAAGGGTACATTAGAGATATGTTTCTGAAATACTATTTCTTCTATAGCAAACTTCCCAGTATCTTTGAGACAGTGCACTATAAACAGCTCTCCTGTTGCTGAGGAAAATCATGAGATTACAATTTCAAGCATAAATATTTGCATTCTTTTCCTTTTCTTTTTCCTGTTGACTATTAGACATTTATTGTCTAAATATTAGAAAATAATCAGCTACTGTGAAACTCTAGAACAACTTGGGCATGGTCTGGTGCTCCTGACCTTAGTTCCCACTGCGAACAGCCTATGCATTTATTTGGTTCCTTTTTCCATTATAGGCTCTGAGGATTTAATCTGGCATCTCTAATCTAGATTTCTGTAAGGAGCCTTACAAGACTTAGGGAGGGAGTAGAAAGAATGCCAGTGCCAGGGAAGTGGAAAGAATGCTGTAGCATGACTTCACAGCAGCTGTGTTGATCTGAACCAGACCTTCAGGAAACCAAGACATCAACATCTCAGCAGGAATAAGGATGGAGTTCACAAGATCCCAACCCTAGTGAGTATTTGACTAACTGTGGAATCTGGGAGAAAAGAGTTATTTTTCTTCATAAATATAATTGCAGGTGAGTTGATTTCTCTCAGTCAGATGGCCTTATTTGCATGTGTAACAAATATGATATATAAATATACATTCATATATATATTCAGATCTAAGAATAAATGTGAGGTGGATGTGTTTTAACCATATTAGCAGTTCTATGGATTTATAGGCATATCTTATTTTCCTGGAATATAACAGATTCACTCAGTTGGTTCTGTTATTTCTCTGAAGATCCCATGACTAATTTTGAAACTGATGCATTTTCAGTGACAAACTCTGCCTCAATCAGGGTGTCTATTGCTGAGAAGAGACACTATAGACCATGGCAAATCTCATGAAGGGAAGCATTTAATTAGGGCTGGATTGCAGTTTTAGGGGCTTAATCTATGAAGGTCTTTTCAGGAAACATGGTGGTACTCAGGCAGAAAAAGTACTAAGAATTCGGCATCTTAATCCAAGGGCAACAGAAGCAACTGTACGGCAACTGGGTGTAAGTATATGAGTATATGAGATTCTAAGCCTGCCTGACACATTTCCTTCAACAAGGTCACATCTATTCTACCCAGGTGGCACATACTAATAGTGCCATTCCCAATCCAGCAATCATTTAAACATTATAAGTGGCTGTTCCTATTCAAAGGACTAGAAGTGCTTTATATAAATTTTTGTCCAGATGACTTCCCCAACCCTTCTTTGAACCTCTCTTTTTCCCATGTCATTTCTTTTCCTCATACAGTTAGGCTTATTCTACCCTGCCCCCTTCCATCTCCCTGCACTCTTTTCACTAAGATTTGTTTTGCTTATCTCTTCTTCCCTTTCCTTTTTTCCTCCTCTGATTTTTATTTCAATTATGGAGGATTAAGTGACTATTTTAATATTTTCATTATAGTCAATGTTTAAAATTTTAAAGATACTTTTCATGCAAAACATAGATTTCTAGACAGACATTCAATATGTAAATTGATGTTTTAAATAATAAATTACTGTTATGCCATATTTTTTAGTAGCTTTTTTTCAAAGCTTTTTTTTTTGAGTACTTTGTTTCTTCTTCTCTACATAACTTCTTTCCACTTTCCTTACCTCCTATTTTTCTTATGGTTTAAAAAATTTATCTTTTTCTATTCCCATGTGTATTCATGTACCATATTTTATTCAAATGACATCCTATCATTGTAAATGAGGGAATCTGAACTATTTGTCCCAACTCTCAACACTTTCTACTCATTATTTGTTATTCCTTCACTCAATTCATAATTGTAAAATCCTTACATTATTAGATCACATGATAGTCTCTTGTTTCCATCTACTCAAATGCCTTGCTCAAAGTAATGCATATCAATTCCTTAGTCCTAAAAATTCTTTACATTTCTCTGTTGTTCCAAAGTTTTGCCTTTGACATTATTGTCAATATATTTACAAACTTATGTTTTCTCTTGATTCTGTTTTAAATACTCTGCATACACCTTCTGTAGTAAGTACATATTTATTTATCTTTATTAACTTGAGTATTTCTTATTAATATTTTGATTGTTAATCCCCTTCCCGGTTTCCAGGCCAACATCGCCCTAGCCCCTCCCCATCCTCCCCCCTTTCCCACCCTCCCCTCAAGAATCACATTCACTAGGTATTCAGTCTTGCCAGGACAAAGGGCTTCCCCTTCAACTGGTGCTCTTACTAGACTATTCATTGCTACCTGTGAGGTTAGAGCCCAAGGTCAGTCCATGTATAATCTTTGGATAGTGGCTTAACCCCTGGAAGCTCTGGTGGTGGGCATTGTTTTTCAGATGGGGTCTTGAGCCCCCTCAAGCTCTTCCAGTCCTTTCTCTGATTCCATCAACCTGGTCCTGTTCTCAGTTCAGAAGTTTGCTGCTGGCATTCGCCTATATATTTGCTGTAATCTAGGTGAGTCTTTCAGGAGAGATCTACGTCCCGTTCCTGTTGGAGTGCACTTCTTTGCTTCATCCATCTTATCTAGTTTGGTGGCTGTATATGTATGGGCCACATGTGGGTCAGGCTCTAAATGGGTGTTCCTTCTGCCTCTGTTTTAAACTTTGCCTCCCTATTCCCACCCAAGGGTATTTTTGTTCCCCTTTTAAAGAAGGAGTGAAGCATTCACATTTTGGTCATCCTTATTGAGTTTCATGTATTCTGTGCATCTAGGGTAATTCAAGCATTTATGCTAATAGCAACTTATCAATGAGTACATAACATGTGTGTTTTTCTGTGATTGGGTTACCTCACTCAGGATGATATTTTCCATTTCAATCCATTTGCCTATGAATTTCATAAAGTCATTGTTTTGATAGCTGAGTAATATTCCATTGTGTAGATGTACCATATTTTCTGTATCCATTCCTCTGTTGAAGGGCATCTGGGTTCTTTCTAGCTTCTGGCTATTATAAATAAGGCTGCTATGGACAGAGTGGAGCATGTGTCTTTGTTATATGTTGGGGCATCTTTTGGGTATATGCCCAAGAGAGGTATAGCTGGGTCCTCATGTAGTTCAATGTCCAATTTTCTGAGGAACCTCCAGAATGGTTGTACCAGTCTGCAATCCCACAAACAATGGAGGAGTGCTCCTCTTTCTCCACATCCTCGCCAGCATTTGTTGTCACCTGAGTTTTTGATTTTAGGCATTCTCACTGGTGTGAGGTGCAATCTCAGGGTTGTTTTCATTTGCATTTTCCTTAAGACTAAAGATGTTGACCATTTCTTTAGGTGTTTCTCGGCCATTCGGCATTCCTCAGCTGTGAATTCTTTGTTTAGCTCTGAGCCCCATTTTAATAGGGTTATTTGTCTCCCTGTGGTCTAACATCTTGAGTTCTTGTATATTTTGGATATAAGCCCTGTATCAGTTGTAGGATTGGTAAAGAACTTTTCCCAATCTGTTGTTGTCGTATTGTCCTAACAACAGTGTCTTTGTCTTACAGAAGTTTTCCAGTTTTATGAGATCCCATTTGACGATTCTTGATCTTAGAGCATAAGCCATTTGTGTTTTGTTCAGGAAATTTTCTTCAGTGCCCATGTGTTCGAGATGCTTCCCCACTTTTTCTTCTATTAGTTTGAGTGTATCTGCTTTGATGTGGAGGTCCTTGATCCACTTGGACTTAAGCTTTGTACAGGGTACTAAGCATGGACCAATATGCATTCTTCTACATACTGACCTCCAGTTGATCCAGCACCATTTGATGAAAAGGCTATCTTTTCTCCATTGGATGGTTTTGGCTCCTTTGTCAAAAATCAAGTGACCATAGGTGTGTGGGTTCATTTCTGGGTCTTCAATTCTATTCCACTGGTCTATCTGTCTGTCTCTGTACCAATATCATGCAGTATTTATCACTATTGCTCTGTAATACTGCTTGAGTCAGGAATAGTGATTCTCCAAGAATCCCTTTTATTGTTGAGGATAGTTTTAGCTAACCTGGGTTTTTTGTTATTCCAGATGAAGTTGCAGATTGTGCTGTCTAACTCTCTGAAGAATTGGATTGGTATTTTGATGGGGATTGCATTGAATCTGTAGATTGCTTTTGGTAAAATGGCCACTTTTATTATATTATTCCTGCCAATCCATGAGAATGGGAGATCTTTCCATGTTCTGAGGGCTTCTTCAATTTCTTTCTTGAGAGGCTTGAAGTTCTTATCATACAGATCCTTTATTTGCTTGGTTAAAGTCACACCAAGTTATTTTATATTATTTGGGACTATTATGAATGATGTCGTTTCCCTAACTTCTTTCATGGCCTGTTTCTCTTTTGTTTAGAGGAAGGCTACTGGTTTATTTGAGTTAATTTTATACCCAGCCACTTTGCTGAAGGTGTTTATCAGGTTTAGTAGTTCACTGGTAGAACTTTTGGGATCACTTAAATATACTATCATATCATCTGCAAATAGTGATATTTTGACTCCTTCTTTTCCAATCTATATCACCTTGATCTCCTTTTGTTGTCTGATTGCTCTGGCTAGAACTTCAAGAACTATATTAAATAAATAGGGAGAGAGTAGGCAGCTTTGTCTAGTCCCTGATTTTAGTGGGATTGCTTCTAGTTTCTCTCCATTTAGTTTAATGTTAGCTACTGGTTTGCTGGCTTTTATTATGTTTAGGTATGGGCCTTGAATTCCTATTCTTTCCAGGACTTTTATCATTAGGGGGTGTTGAATTTTTTCCAATGCTTTCTCAGCATCTAATGAAATGATCATGTGGTTTTCTTCTTTAAGTTTGTATATATAATGGATTACGTTGATGGTTTTCCATATATTAAACCATCCCTGCATGTCTGGGACAAAGCCTACTTGATCATGGTGTGGATGATTGTTTTGATGTGCTCTTGGATTCTGTTTGCCAGAATTTTATTAGTAGTTTTGCGTCGATATTCATAAGTAAATTGGTCTGACATTCTCTTTCTTTGTTGGGTCTTTGTGTGGTTTAGGTATAGGAGTAATTGTGGCTTCATAGAAGGAATTCGGTAGTGCTCCATCTGTTTCAATTTTCTGGAATAGTTTGGATAGTATTGCTGTGAGGTCTTCTATTTCGTTAGGAATTATGGGATTGTTTAAATGGTTTATCTCTTCCTGATTTAACTTCGGTACCTTGTATCTTTCAAGAAATTGTCCATTTCCTGCAGATTTTCAAGTTTTGTTGAATATAGGCTTTTTTAGTAGGATCTAATGTTTTTTTTTTAATTTCCTCTGATTCTGTAGTTATGTCTCCCTTTTCATTTCTGATTTTGTTAATTTGTACAGACTCTCTGTGTCCTTTAGTTAGTCTGGCTAAGGTTTTATATATCTTGTTGATTTTCTCAAAGAACCAACTTTTGGTTCTGTTGATTCTTTCTATGGTCCTTTTTGTTTCTACTTGTTTGATTTCAGCTCTGAAAATTCAGGATTATTTCCTGCCTTCTACTCCTCCTTGGTGTATTTCCTTCTTTTTGTTCTAGAGCTTTTAGGTATGCTGTCAAGCTACTGACATATATTCTCTCCTGTTTCTTTCTGCAGGCACTCAGAGCTATGAGTTTTCCTCTTAGCACAGCTTTCCTTGTGTCCCATAAGTTTGTTTATGTTGTACCTTCATTTTCATGAAATTCTAAGAAGTCTTTTATTTCTTTCTTTCTTTCTTCCTTAACCAGGTTATCATTGAGTAGAGCATTGCTCAACTTCCATGTATATGTGGGCGTTCTTCCCTTATTGTTATTGAAGATCAGCTTTAGGTCGTGGTGGTCTGATAGGACGCATGGGATTATTTCTATCTTTCTATATCTGTTGAGGCCAGTTTTATGGCCTATTATATGGTCAATTTTAGAGAAAGTACCATGAAATGGTGAGAATGTATATCCATTTTTTTAGGATAGAATGTTCTTTTGGTTCATGACGTCTCTTAGTCTGTCTATGTCTCTGTTTAATTTCTGTTTCCATGATCTATCCATTGATGAGAGTGGAGTTTTGAAATCTCCTACTATTATTGTGTGAGGTGTAATGTGTGCTTTGAACTTTAGTAAGGTTTCTTTTATGTATGTAGGTGCCCTTGTATTTGGAGCATAGGTATTTAGGATTGAGAGTTCATCTTGGTGGATTTTTGCTCTGATGAATATAAAGTTTCCTTCCTTATCTTTTTTGTTGACTTGTAGTTGAAAATCGATTTTATTCGATATTAGTATGGCTACTCCTTTTGCTTCTTCAGACCATTTGCTTGGAAAGTTGTTTTCCAGCCTTTCACTCTGAGGTTCTCTCTGTCTTTGTCTCTGACGTGTGTTTCCTGTAGGCAGCAGAATGCAGGGTCCTCATTGCATATCAAGTTTTTTAATGTATGTCTTTTTATTGGGAAGTTGAGACCATTGATATTGAGAGATATTAAGGAATAGTGATTATTTCTTCTTGTTATATTCATATTTGGATGTGAGATTATGTTTGTGTGCTTTTCTTCTCTTTGTTTTGTTGCCAAGATGATTAGTTTCTTGCTTTTTCTAGGGTGTAGCTTGCCTCCTTTTGTTGGGCTTTACCATTTATTAGCCTTCATACCGCTGGATTTGTAGAAGGATATTGTGTAAATTTGGTTTTTTCATGGAATCTCTTGGTTTCTCCATCTATGTTAATTGAGAGTTTTGCAGGATACAGTAACCTGAGCTGGCATTTGTGTTATCTTAGGGTGTGTATGACATCTGTCCAGGATCTTCTGGCTTTCATAGTCTCTGGGGAGAAGTCTAGTGTGATTCTGATATGTCTGCCTTTATTTGTTACTTGACCTTTCTCACTTACTGCTTTTAATATTCATTCTTTATTTTGTGCATTTGGTGTTTTGACTATTATGTGATGGGAGGATTTTCTTTTCTGGTCCAATCTATTTGGAGTTCTGTAGGCTTCTTGTATGTCTATGGGTATCTCTTTTTTTAGGTTAGGGAAGTTTTCTTCTATGATTTTGTTGAAGATATTTACTGGTTTTTTGAGCTGGGAGTCTTCACTCTCTTCTATACCTATTATCCTTAGGTTTGATCTTTTCATTGAGTCCTGGATTTCCTGTATGTTTTGGACCAGTAGCTTTTTCCATTTTCCATTATCTTTGACCATTGTGTCGATGATTTCTATGGAATCTTCTGCTCCTGAGATTCTCCCTTCTATCTTTGGTATTCTGGTTGGTGATGCTTTTATCTGCGGTTCCTTGTCTCTTCCTTTGGTTTTCTATATCCAGGGTTGTTTCCCTTTGTGCTTTCTTGATTGCTTCTATTTCCAATTTTAATTCCTTCAACTGTTTGATTGTTTTTTCCTGGAATTCTTTCAGGGATTTTTGTGATTCCTCTCTATATGCCTCTATTTGTTTATTTATGTTTTCCTGCATTTCTCTAAGGGAGTTTTTCATATCTTTCTTGAAGTCCTCCAGCATCATGGTGAAATGTGATTTTAAATCTTGATCGTGCTTTTCTGGTGTGTTTGGATATTCAGTGTTTGTTTTGGTGGGATAATTGGGCTCCGATGTCGCCATATAGTCTTGGTTTCTGTTGCTTGGGTTCCTGTGCTTGCCTCTCGCCATCAGGTTGTTCGCTGGTGTTACCTTGTTCTGCTATTTTGACAGTGGCTAGACCTTCCTATAGGCCTGTGTGTCAAGAGTGCTGTAGATCTGTTTTCCTGTTTTCTTTCAGCCAGTTGTCAGAAGAGAGTGTTCTGCTTTCCGGTGTGTAGTCTTTCCTGCCTAATGCTCTTCAGCTGTTCCTGTGGGACTGTGTCCTGAGTCCACCAGGCAGGTCTCTTGGAGCAGAAAAGTTGGTCTTACCTGTGGTCCCGAGACTCAAGTTGCTAGTGGGGGGGGCTGCTTTTGACCTTTCTGTGAGGGCGGCAACCAGGAGGGCCTGCGCCACCTTTTCCTGGAGCCCCTGTGCACTGGTGTTTTCCTCTGGAGTCAGAAATGTGGGCAGAGTGTAGACTTTCTGCCCTCCGAGGCTTGTCTGCCCCTCTGAAGATTTAGCTCTCCCTTCCATGGGATTTGGGTGCACAGAGCTGTTGACTGGTCCCTTCAGGGCCGGGAGGCATCTGTACCACTGGGTACCTGCAGCTCCAATGCCCCTGTCTTCAGGTTCCCAGAGTCCCTATAAAGTTTCCTCTTGGGCCAGGGATGTGGGCAGGGGTGGCCAGTATTGGTGGTCTCTCCCGCTCTGCAGTCTCAGGAATGCCCTGGGCAGTGAGCTCTCTCTCCCACAGGGTTTGGGAACAGGGAGCTGTGGGCATAGATCAGCAAGGTACAGGCTCCAACTAAAAACCGGAAGTGTCCTGTCCCAGAGGAATTTAGCCTCTGTGTGTCCTGAGTCCACCAGGTAGGTTGCTTGGAGCAGAAAAGTTGGTCTTACCTGTGGTCCCGAGGCTCAAGTTGCTTGTGGGGGTGCTGTTTTTGAGCTCTCCATGAGGTCAGCAGCCAGGAGGGCCTGCGCTGCCTTTTCAAGGAGCCCCCGTGCACCAGGGTCCCAGATGGTGTTAGGTGTTTTCCTCTGGAGTCATAAATGTGGGCAGAGTGTAGTCTCTTCTTGCTTCTCAGGTGTGTCTGCCCCTCTGAAGGCTTAGCTCTCCCTCCCATGGGATTTGGGTGCAGAGAACTATTGATCTGGTCCCTTCAGGTCCGGGCAATGTCTGGACTGCTGGGGACCTGCTGCTCCAGTCAATAAGTATATTTTTATATAAAAATCTTTCTATAGAATCTTCCAATCTTCTAACACTAAAATCTGCCATGAAGGAACTTGGATAATGTTCAACAACTGCCAACCACTGACACTATTAATAATATTTTGGGATGCTAGCAGACAGGAGCCTTTCTTAGTTGTCTGCTGAGAGGCTTCAACCAGCAACTGATGGAAACAGATCCAGCCAAACATCAGGGAACCTCCAGGATTCTTGTGGAAGAGTGGGAGAAAGGATTGAGGAAGCCAGAAGAAGGATCAAGGCTACTGCAAGAAGACTGACAGTGTCAGCTAAACTGGACCCATGAAGGCTTATTAAGACTGAACCACTAACCGAAGAGCATCAGAGGTTGGACCTAGGTCCCCTACACATTCATAGTTGATGTGTAGTTTAGTCTTCATATGGGTACCCTAACAATTATAGCTGTTGCCTCTCTCTATCGCTTTCCCTAGCTGTACTGCCTTGTCTGGCCTCAGTGCGTGAGGACATGCTTCTTCATGCTGTGACTGTATGTACCACAGCAGGCCGGTACCCATTGGAGACTTCTATTTCTCTGAGGGAAGGGGGAGGAGTAATGGGGGAGGAGCTTGTGAAGGAGGGTCTGATTAGAGAGGAGAAAGAGAGACTGCAATTGGAAAGTAAATAATTACATTTATTAATAAAGAAAAATAAGATGTGATTATTCTCCCAGATTATGCAAATCCTCATATTTTTTAGTGTTTTACCAATGTTTATATGATTTTAAAAACTTTAAAATTTCTTAAGTTTCCATTCAGAAAACTTGAGAATTCTTTTTTTTTTCTCCCTCTTTATTAACTTGGGTATTTCTTATTTACATTTCGATTGTTATTCCCTTTTCCAGTTTCCAGGCAAACATCCCCCTAACCCCTCCCTCTTCCCTTCTATATGGGTGTTCCCCTCCCAACCCTCCCCCCATTACCACCCTCTCCCCAACAATCACGTTCACTGGGGGTTTAGTCTTGGCAGGTCCAAGGGCTTCCCCTTCCACTGGTGCTCTTACTAGGCTACTCATTGCTACCTACGTGGTTGGAGTCCAGGGTCAGTCCATGTATAATCTTTGGGTAGTGGCTTAGTCCCTGGAGGCTCTGGTTTGTTTGCATTGTTATTCATATGAGGTCTCTAGCCACTTCAAGCTCTTCCAGTCCTTTCTTTGATTCCTTCAACAGGGGTCCTTTTCTCAGTTCAGTGGTTTACTTCTGGCATTCGCCTATGTATTTGCTGTATTCTGGCTGTGTCTCTCAGGAGAGATCTACATCTGGTTCCTGTCAGCCTGCACTTCTTTGCTTCATCCATCTTATCTAGTTTGGTGGCTGTATATGTATGGGCCACATGTGGGGCAGTCTCTGAATGGGTGATCCTTTTGCCTCTGTTCTACACTTTGCTTCCCTATTCACTCCCAAGGGTATTCTTGTTCCCCTTTTAAAGGAGTGAAGCATTCGCATTTTGGTATCCTTCTTGAGTTTCATGTGTTCTGTGCATCTAGGGTAATTCTAGCATTTGGGCTAATATCCACTTATCAATGAGTGCATACCATGTGTGTTTTTTTTGTGATTGGGTTTGTTAAGCAGGTATCTCTGGCCTTTATTCCCTCTAAATTATTTCATACAAGTTCTTTGGTATCTTACAGCTAGTACTTTATTATCAATCTAGTATCTTTATTTTTAATAATTACTATGTAATTATAAAGTTTTCAGTTAATGTTTTTATTTAGTAGAAAAGTGAAGGCAGAACGTGCTTATTAAATATAATTAAGATCAGAAAGTTCCCTAGTGATTTAAATATAAAATATCAAAAAATTATATAGAGAATTATAAGAAACATAAATGAAAGCATTAGTATAATGAAGCTAAGTTGAAAAAAATTTCAAATTCAGCAAATATTGTTGAAAAATATTAAGGTTTAATTCTAAAATATATGACTAAGATGAAGTATAATATATATTTAAACTCCAGAGTAAAATGGCAATAAGAAGGAATAATGGGCATTTGAAAGGAAAAAATTTAAGAATTAAAAATATTAAGTAAATAAATGTTCTGAAATATAAATAAAGAAATATCCAATTTAAACAAAAGGAAAAAATACCACTGGAAGCTATATGAATCCTGGAAAAATGTTGATACTACATGTAGTAAAAAGAGGTACTGAGCACACACAAACACACACACACACACACACACACACACATACATACACAAATACACACACAAAGTAGTTGTACAAAATATTCTGTGATTTATAATTTTCAATGTGACAAAAATTCTGAAGGAACAACTTGGAAGAATATTTTTGAGCTCATAATTTCAGAAATATTAGCCAGGATCCATGACTCCAATGGTGCTAGAAATATGCTGAAGAATCCCATAGGTTGAAAGTATTTTATGGCTTTTAATCTCAAGGTATACAAGAAGAAGAGAAAAGAGAACATAGAATAGTGTGTGTGTGTGTGTGTGTGTGTGTGTGTGTGTGTGTGTGTGTGTGTACAGAGAGAAGTGCACAGTACAAACCAAAGGACATGCTTCTAGGAATCATTTTTTCTCTAGGTAAGCCCCAGATCTTAAAATTCCTGGCATAGTTCCAAATCATACACTGATCTGCTGACATCGGTTCCATTATAGGAATCTGTGCGTGGCGTTCCATCCTCAAATCATAACTGATAGATGGAGAGATTAGCTTTTTCTTCCAGAAGACAAAAACACGTGTGGTGAATAAAAGAATACAAACATTTATACCCTTTGCAATCAAACATATGCAAATTTAAACCAGAAGGAGACCTCGTTTTACATGTTTTAAAATTATTCTACATCTATTTTACTGAATGTTCATTAAATGTGAAGCATTGTACTGAGATCTCAAGGGGTTTTATAAAGTCAGAGAATATAAAGCAGATCCATTGTCATTGCCCAGTTTACATAACGACATTTAAAAAGGAAAGAATTTCACAGAGACAAAAATACTTCTTTCATTTTAAAAGAGGCATATCTACTATAAAATTTCCGGCTACCAAATATCCATGTATATGAAGGACTTTACTATTGACATATTCCAGAGGAGTTGGTCATTTCTAATGATCTCCTGAGTGACGGAACCTCAAATCTCACCGAAACGTGTTTCACATTCTATTCCTCTGAGAAAGCCTTAATAATTATTTTTGTTTGAAAGTTTTGCATTCAGTCCCAAATAGTGGGCCATTGTGCATGTTTCTTTATTTTTTCAGAAATCTTTAAAATGTTGAAAAGAGTAATTCTGTTTACTTTGTTCTGGAGAGCCTGAGATTCTCAGTGTGCGGGGCTCATGAACAAAGTCTATAAAATACTTTATCCATGGTAATAGAGATTGAAAACCAAACAAAACTTTTCTAGGTGTTTGGCCAGACATGGAAAACAATCGGTAATGGAATGGCATGATCTACACCATATTTTAAGAAAAGTCACTTGCCTACGTTGTTTTTAATAGATTGGAGAAGGAAGAGAACTGAGCTACAAGCCAGTTAAATATGGCCGCCCATATTTAACAGACAGAATAAGCAAGTAAGAGTATCACCAAAGGCCAAAGGGGCATGGACTTTGCACAGGTACTTTGAATTTTTAATTAAGAGGTGTTACCACTCATACGGATGGTATTGCGACCTTGGAGCTAACAAAAGAAGTAAAGATGAAGAATGATTAATCGATACAAGACATCGTACACGCTATGGAAATACTTATACTAGCTTCATGACAAAAGGAAATACGTCAGGCAAAGCAGCAAAGTGGATGAAACACTAATGTCATCGAACTCAGTTTCAATAGGTACCTAGGTCCCTGCCCTCCTGAGCAACGACAACAGAAAAGAGTAAAATGTCATATTCAGAAAGTTCATGAGGGAATTTTTTTTCCTGGGAGATGATGAATATTGGAAAAGATGAGATCAACTAAAGAGTAAACAGTATTAGGAAGTGGAAGCAGCAGATGCTAGCTTTTGTTTCCTGCTTGTCAGAGCCAGCACTGCCTTCATTCTCAATGTTGATTTAAATTTCTGTGGCCCACCATCTATTAGGCATCAGGTGTTAGGACTTAATCTAAATATTGGACAGAAGACCTGAAAACAAATTGCAACTTTACTCTGGAAACATTGCTACATGATACATAGAAAAAGACCCCTGTTTGCCAAACATCTTACATATAGATGACTGATGCAATATAATATTTTTGAATTATGCTTCAATGGTAAAATATTAAAATTTTCTTCCCCTCACTGTCAATCTTTCTGTGCATGCAAAATGTATGTGCTTTACACTTTCCTTTTATCTACTTGAAGGAATGTATAAAAACACACATATAATTAATTAATTAATTAATTCAATTAAGTGTTTTTGAACTTTTGGAACTTCCTTCTTTGGAAGAGCCTGAATTTAATTTCAAAATGTTCTTTTAAAATTTGAATAGAGAAAATAATTTTATTTCAAGTAGAAACAGACATGTTCTGTCTGAAAAGCCAAACTCATTTTCTAGCACAGGTTTACTTGTGCTTGAGGTGAGTTTTAAAATAATACTCCATATTGTAAACATGTAATATTTCACATTTACATACTACATTTTTGGAGAGTTATCATGCTCCACTATAACATTATCTGCACATATTTATTTATTATTTTCATAATTCTTCATAATTTCTTATAATTCCATTAGGGAAATAAAATTTCATTTAAAATCATTGTAACCAATTTCCTTTGAACAATTACAATGTAAGTTCCTTACCATGTATTGTCATGGTCTCTAATGTGTCACATGAGGTTCCTTCTTTCAATTTCCTCAGAACAGCTTATTGATGATAAATACCTGTAAGAAGACCCCTGTTGTTTTAAAACATAGTCAACATAAAGTTCACAAAATCAGTGTAAACATCGTCATAAAAATGATTCCTGTAGGAATGTTTTGAGTTTTTTTCACTTGTGTGTAAAATTGCCCCTTTTAGCCAAACAACAGAGTATTGATATGATTGCTATAAGAGCTGATATTCCCCTAAATTGGCTACAATACCACATCAGGGTGGAGAAGGATATCATGATAGAAATGCAGTGTTTATATGATGACCCTGGGGAGGCAGGGATTTGTTGGATTAATACAAGTGTGTAGTATTTTATTTATATTGACTATAAAAATATACTAATGTTTTACATATTGCTTGAGTAGTTCAAATTATATTTCAGTTCAAATAACATATAATACATAAACTATTATCTCTATACATAGATTATCAATATATCTGTAAATTTAGAAGCATTCTTTTTAAAACTATTATAATGTTCTTATTATTTTACTTATTTTTTTCCTTAAACTGCAGATTTTATTCCCCTCCTGTTCTACCCTCTGGCTGTTCCACACCCTGCTACCTCCTCCTCGACCCTCCCCCAACCCCACCTCCACCTGACCACCACCCCACCCTGTTTCCATGAGGATGTCCCCAGCCTACTCACCCCGCCCTGGGGCCTCTAGTCTTTTGAGAGTTATGTGCCAGCATAGCATTGAAAGAGCATACCCCTAAATGGGGAGCCGCGTCTCTCGCTCCGATCGCGGGGTGGGGTGCCCCCAGGAATCACGAGTAGCCATTCTTGATGTAATGGCAAGAGGTAGCTTTTATTAACGAGATCCCGGGTCTTAGCGGGATCCCGGGTTGACACGTATCTCACACAGGAGACAGAGGAATCGACCCCGAGCTTCCAAACTCGGGGGTTTATATAGGGGAGGTAAGGGGCATTCGCGAGGTTACACATGATTGGTCAATTCAAAAGGTGCACGATTACTTTTGGCGCGAAATGACATCAGCAAGAGTATGTGTTACCTAGCAGCTCGGCAGGTGGGTAGGGTGGCTCATCTCACTCAGGGGGGTGAAGGAAGGGGAGGGGGTGGCTACGGATGGTCAATGTCCTTGGGGCTGATAGCTGGTTTGGCAAGTCCTGTCTCTGGCTCTCCCTCAGGCATGTACGGCCCTGCACATCCGGACTCTGACAATGAGCAACCTTTATGAAACTCTAGTTCTGCACATCCGGGCTCTGACAATGAGTAACCTTTATGAAACTCTAGTTCTACATTCCCCACTTCTTTTTTTTTTGTTAATAGTTCTAATCTTAGAACTTCATGGAGAACTCAGCTTCATCTAGCATAACAGCTTGGTATTGTTGTCTTAACATGAGGATTCTAATCTGAACACTATTCAAGCCTATACACCAAGGTCATGACTAGCTTTTAGAACTTCTAAGCTTATACAGACTGTGATCCCTGAGGCACAGTCCCAAGAAGTGTTAAGAGTACTAACATATGCAATGTTTCATCATTTGTAATGGAAATCAAGCCTATCCCACACTTATCTTGATAGAACCCAGGACAAACATGACTGAATTTCCCTCTAGGTCCCAGCTCTCAGCCCCAACAGCTAGTACACAGCTGGTGAGGGCTGAGAATTGACAGCTGTCAGGGTGGTCAGCAGCACCAGGTATGGTCCTTTCCAGCGAGGCTCGAGTGTCTGGGCTCAGTGTAGCTGCAGTCTCCTGGAACTCATGACTGATGAGATGTCTCAGGGGTCTCCGGAGCATAGGCTGCTGTCAGCTGTGAGCAGATTTCTTTCTGTATCACCTGTAGGACTTTTAGCCTGGCACACAAATCATTATTACTATGGCACTATGACATGTTGGTTCAGTAAATACATTCGGGGGTGGGGGGCTGAGGCCCCATATAAGATCTCAAAGCGGGTAAGGCTGAATCTGGAAGGGGTATTTCTTGTTCTGAAGAGAGCAAGAGGGAAGGAGTGTCACCCAGTCTGCGCCAGTCTCCATGGTTAATTTAATTTGGTCAGGGTCTCTTTTAAAATTTTATTTATTTACTCTACCTGTCCTGAACTTGGAGGTCTGTAGATACAATGTAATTTCCAATCGACCTCTAAATACTTGGCCACACCCTGGCTTACCTTGGCAACGAAAATAGGGCCTTTGTCTGACCAGATTACCTTGGGCATTCCAAATCGGGGGAAGATTTCTTCCAGTATCTTCTTGATGATTGCAGAGGCCGTCTCTCATTTGGTGAGAAAACCTTCTATCTATTCCTGAAAAAGTATCTACAAGCACTAGGAGATACTTGTGATTATATTTTTCTGGTTTTATCTCAGTGAATTTCACTTCGACTTTTCACTAAACTCTCTAGATCTCTTTGCCCTGTTTGCTTGATAAGCATTCACTTATTGACATACCTTATACTTTCTACTGTCTCTCTGGCTAAAATCTTAAAGTCTGTTACATACACTTTAACTACTTGGACAAACTTCTTATCTCCTAAATGAGTCCATTTCTGTATTTGGCAAAGTGAGTCTTTTCTTTGTTCTCTGGGGAGTATAGCTTTCCCCTCAAGTGTGCCATTGTCCTTTATCTTTTAAGCAATTTGGGCCTTTTCTAAGTGAGGCCATCCCTTAGTCCAATCCCAATTCCCAGTGGCTGTCTCTTGCAGGCCTGTAACCAGGATAGGCTCCTGCATAGCCATTTCCCGAGCCACTTTATCTGCTTTGTCACTGCCCCATGTCACTGAATCTCTTCCCTCCTGTTTTCCTGGGCAATGAATAGTACTCACAGTTGTTGGCTTCACCAGGGCGTCCAAGAGATGGCAAAGGCATCTGCAGTGCTGATGTGCTGGGTGGGTAGAAGTTCAGCCATCCCAGATGACATTGTGTTGTCCACCACGGCAGCACCCATTTATCTCTGACCTTCATGAAGAGAACTGTTCCCGTCTGTGGACAAGGTCCTCGGCTTTCAGCAGGGGTCAATCAGCCAGTCACAGAGGTCTTTCCTCCACCCATGGGCTTCTGCCAGTGCTTGACACTTGTGCTGTGGTGGCTCCAGGTCAGGATTGGGCAGCAAGGTGACCAGATTGTCCCCAACCGGTGGAGAATCTAGTCCATGGCAGCTGACCAGTGGTCCCATCTTTTGGGACACTCTAAAACATCAGCCACTCTATCACAGTTTAAGTCCTGGATTGGGTGATAATTGTTAGTGCCCGGCTGGCAGGAGTGATGTGTTCCAGGCAGAAAAGCACTAAGCCATTCATCTCCCAGCATCAGGTACTGGTGCACTGAGACAGGTCTTAAGCTCCACATACACAGTCTGTAGATATGCAGACACATGGCCTCACCCAGTCATTTTAGCCCACGCAAGCCATTTTGGAGAGCAATTTTCGCATGAGCAAGGGATAGGGGCAGTCAGAGATGACCATGAACTAGTGGGTGGGTTACCCGGCCCACGCCAAGGTCCACTGTTCTTCGGGCAGTCCATAAGTATTGTTCGTTGCCTGTAGTCCCTTGCACTCAAGGTCTTTGGATATTGGCCCACTGGGGGGCATAGGAGCACAGAGCATTGGGTCCCTGTATCCACACTTCCCTTCTATCTCTGTACATAGCCAGCACTCTAGGACCAAGAAGCTCTCCAGTGGCCCCTCTTGTTCTTTCTTGGGCAGTCCCTGACCCAGTGTCCTTTTTCTTCGTATTAGGCACACTGATCTTTAGCCAGGAATTCTCTTCTGTTGCCAGGTACTATCTTCCTAGGTTCCCTAACTACTGTGGCCAGTATATGTTCCTCTCTCGTCTTTTATCTCTCTTTAGCTCTCTAATTTCCTCTTCTTTTTGTCTCTTTTCTTCCCTAGCTTCCTACTCTTTTTACCTCTTTCTTTCTTTCTTTTTTTTCCAGTCTCTCTGCATCTTCTTCTACAGCTATTAGGTGCTGTCCACTTTTCTGCACAGACCCTGAACCACGCATCAACTTATTTTCTCTGCAACTTACAATAACTCTCTCAGTGACTTAGCTTAACCCTTCAAATTTCTGTAACTTTCTCTTCATATCTTTTCCTTATCTTAGCCAGATTGGTGGGGCATTTTCCAGCCCCACAGAGAACCACCCTTGGAGCCTGGCGACAGACCTGGCACTCCCTACCTTCAGGCGTCTGAAGAGAGCACGCAGAAGTGAGGGCCTTCTATCCGTGTCTGGAACATTTTTTTTTTTATAACCTGTTGACAGCATTTCTGATCTTTTAGGCAGCTACGCACTAAGTTGTCAAAACGGCTGAAACTCCGCCTTTAAGATTCCTTACTCCCAAGCAAAATTTAAATCTTCCCCAGCTTATCTCAGCTGGCTTCGAGCACAAGCACAGATAAAACACTGTTTTACAATACCACAGAAAACAATCCAGACAAACAAGACCAGACAAAGCATCCTATAACCAATTTCCACAGATGCCTGGTACCTTCAGTACCTGGCCCAAACTGCAGCTTAACCTTAGCTGCTTCTGGGATACCAAACACAGAAACAGAATACAGACAACAGACACTAACACATCTAAGCACACTTGTCCGTGCCTATACTCAAATAGGCAGCCGAACTCGACCTCCGAAGTCAAGTCACAGTCAGATCTTTTTGACTGTCTGTTGCCGGGTCCTCCCGACAAAATTCGGCTTGTGGAACGTCTCTCACGCGTCCCAGAGCCTGTGCGATTGGGGCGTCCCCCGGTGCGCTTTCTAAAAAGGAAAAAAGAAAGAAAAAGACTATTCGGAGTAGGAATCCTTCATCTACTCACAGGCGCCATTTCGGGGTGGGGAACCTTCTTCCACCCGTGCACAGGGCAGGAATCCTTCTTCTGCCCAGACAGTGCACTAAGACTCTTGTGCTCAGGGCAGGAATCCTTCTTCTGCCCAGACAGTGCACCAAGACACTAAACCGGTACCGAAAAACACAGACTATAGGACTTAATTCACACACACACACACACACACACACACACACACACACGCACACATTCAGCGGCCGCTTTCCAGCACTCACACTTACGTACCTTCAAGTGGCATTCGGGGTTCCGGGGGGGTCACGCTCCGATCCCGGACAAGCCCCCAAATGAAAGAGCGTACCCCTAAACGGGGAGCTGCGTCTCTCGCTCCGATCGCGGGGTGGGTTGCCCCCAGGAATCACGAGTAGCCATTCTTGATGTAATGGCAAGAGGTAGCTTTTATTAACGAGATCCCAGGTCTTAGCGGGATCCCGGGTTGACACGTATCTCACACAGGAGACAGAGGAATCGACCCGAGCTTCCAAACTCGGGGGTTTATATAGGGGAGGTAAGAGGCATTCGCGAGGTTACACATGATTGGTCAATTCAAAAGGTGCACGGTTACTTTCGGCGCGAAATGACATCAGCAAGGAGTATGTGTTACCTAGCAGCTCGGCAGGCGGGTAGGGTGGCTCATCTCACTCAGGGGGGTGAAGGAAGGGGAGGGGGTGGCTACGGATGGTCAATGTCCTTGGGGCTGATAGCTGGTTTGGCAAGTCCTGTCTCTGGCTCTCCCTCAGGCATGTACGGCCCTGCACATCCGGACTCTGACAATGAGCAACCTTTATGAAACTCTAGTTCTGCACATCCAGGCTCTGACAATGAGTAACCTTTATGAAACTCTAGTTCTACAGCATGGGCAATACAACGACGACTGACCACAGAAAAGAAGGTTGTGGTAGACAGAGACAAAATATTTTTTCTTCTTTTCCACTGCTACTTATAGTTGTTTATTTAATGAAAGGAGCATTGTAAGCAAATACTGCTCTCCCCTCTGGACCTCTCTCCAGATGTGCCTGTGTTTTGTCCCATAGCATTTCTCTGAGGTTTCCTCTCAGCAAGAAGTTTTCTCAGTCAAAAGTAACTTCTGCGTCAGGGTTTGTGCTTGAAAAAAAGAAAATTTAGATCATCTGGAACCCAATAAGTCTACATAAATTCTAATAAAATACAATTGAATACTCTGATGCAGTTAAATTCTTTCTAATAAATATACTGGCAAGGTAGTTGTCTTAGTTAGGGTCTTATTGCTGGGAACATACAGCATGATCAATGTAAGTTTTATAAAGGACAACATTTAATTGGGGCTGGCTTACAGGTTCAGAGGTTCAGTCCATTATCATCGAGGCAGGAGCATGGCAGTTTCCAGGCAGGCATGGTGCAGGAGGAGCTGAGTTCTAAATCTTCACCTGAAGGAAGCCAGGAAGAGATTAAGCATCCCCAGGCAGCTAGGAGGAGGGTCTCCAATCTCACCCCACAGTGACACACTTCCTCTAAAAAGGCCACACCTTCTAATTAGTGCCACTCCCCGGGCCAAGCATATTCAAACCATCGAATTAGTGATCCTGCTTTATTAGATATTTTGAATACTGTCACAATATATTTTTAAGGGAATGTGGAACTCTATAGATTTTAGGGATTGTTTTGGAGGTTAATCCCTGGCAGAACCTTGATATCTACATTTTGCTGTAGTTACTGAAAGATCCCACGCAGAGAGACCCTTACTCAAGTCTTGGGAAATCGCAGACCCCAGACACAGAGAGACCATTTCGGATGTAATAAGCAAAGGCGAGGTTTACTACGGAGACCTATTACAGAGATCTCCTGGCGGACACATGTCTCACTCAGGAGACAGAGGTGTCGACCCCGAGAGGCTGGGAGAAAGTATTTAAAGGCAGAGGCTGTAAGCACCAGGGGATGGGGGGATGTCAAAGGGGAATGCACCACAAGTTACAGGATTTTTTATGGCTCTAGGAAATAAGGGGACGCCAAAAGATTTTATGGCCCCCTGGTTCCTGGAACAGAGCTACTCAATCAGGAGAACGGTTGGGTCTTTAGGTCCTCATTATTTTTAAAAGTTTGTCAAAATTTGATGAAGCATCTGTATTTGAAACACCTCTGGTTAGGCTTGGGCTGCCTGGTTTCCTGGAATGCTCTCTGCAGGACACAATGGCTGAAAAACACAAATAGGGGCTTATCAGGGTCTGGAGGACATCTGGTTAAAGTATGACTCTGAGTAAGCTGGGGGGATGTCTTTGAATGGCTTATGGGTCAGTCCTTGATAGCCTGAGCTGGTTCTTGTATTCCTTTTCTTTATCTTTATGGCCTGCTATTCCTGGTGGCAGGGCTTAGACCTGAGTTTGTGGCTTTTGGGGCTTACTCTTTTAATTTTATATTTGTAGATCTTAAGCTTCTATGATTCTCCTTTAAGTGGGGTCTCTCAGTTACGATGGGTCTGTTGCTATGGTAGAACACGGGAAGCTGTCTTGTCTCGTGAAACTGCTTCCCTTCCATCATGAGATTATTGGGCAAGATGTCCGAAACTGTTCTCTCTTTATAAATGGAAGAAAAAGTTCCAAACATCATTCGCAGTTCATGGCATTGCTGAAGAGATGGTAAGCACCATTATACCACTCAGCAGTATCAGAAGTTTAGTGAAGAAACTAGCACCCAGCTAGGCAGGGTTACGCAGCTGGGAGTGTATCTCCCATTACTGCTATGTCTGAGCGTTATGTGTTCTATTTCTCTGCTGAAGACAGGCAATGTGGAGAGAGACAGAGACAGAGAGAAAGACAGACACACACACACACACAGAGAGAGAGAGAGAGAGAGAGAGAGAGAGAGAAATATAACTTTTTCAGAATTAGTAAAACTCAGAATATTTTAATCATGATCACCAAATTAATTGTTGAATTTAATAACTTAATTTTCTAAGATGTTCTAGGGATTTAACTTGGAAAAGAAAAAAAACTAAAATAAATAAAATTATCGTAGTATTAAAAAGTTATGAGCACACTAAATAGAAACATTATGTAAAAAATGAATGTTTTTCATCTAAATCTATACTATCCAAATGGTATCAGTTTTATAATAAAGAAATAGCAGTATAGAAAACTATGTAGGCTTTTCTGCTTTGGGATATTTAAGATGAACCTCAGCAAGTGGTCAATTCAATCAATTTGTGACTATGGGAACTTTTGTCTCATACTATTTTATAAGTGAATCTTCACCTGACACTTAGGTATAAGAAATAAACTAGTCAATAAATAATTAAGGAGTGATGTAAGGGAAGATAGAAGAATACATTCAGTATATTATGAGGAAGTCTGGACAAAGATTCAGATACATAGATACAAATAAGAAATACAAAGATTTGGACAATATTTAAATTTAAAGTTATCCAGCTAAAAAGTTAAGTAAAAATGAACAATTAATAAAATATTCTAAAACACACAGAATGCACTTTGAATAGGTACCTCGCGAACAGGCACCTCCTACATTGTTAATCACTCCTGACATGTTTTTCTGTGAATACTCATAAAACATGAAAGTTGCACAGTCTTCAACTAGTTGTTTTGAATTACAATGTTCAGTGGCAAGTATGAGCTTCTCATGACACTGAAGAACAAAAGAACGGTGTCCAGACTGGAGGAGTTACAGAAAACTTTGAAGAAGCTGAAGGGGTTTGCAACCCCATAAGAACAACAATACCTACCAACCAGAGGTCCCAGGGACTAAACCACCATCCAAAAGTACATGTGGATGGACCCATGGCTCCAGCTGCATATGTAGCAGAGGATGGCCTTGGTGGGCACCAATGGGAGGAGAAGCCCTTGGTCCTGTCAAGGCTGGACCCACCAATGTAAGGGGATATCAGGGTGGGAGACAGGAAGGAGTGGGTGGATGGGTGAGGAAACACATCATCGAAGGTGGGAGGGGATAGGGGGTTATAGATGAGAAACTGGCAAAGGGGAAAACATTTGAAATGTAAATAAAAAAATATCCAATAAGAAATAGTCTGCTAATAAAAAACAAAACAAAAACAAAAACAAAAATAAAACAACAAAAAGAAAACCTGGTACAGAATCCCTGAATAATTAAACACTGACTAGTTTAGTTAGAGAGGTGGTGCACAGATTCAGGCCAGACTAAAGTCATTCTTGTGAGACCATTTAGGGCAAATGAAGAGGCAGGACACTTACATCTATCCCTATGACTGAGATACAGCAGCAGGTCTTCTGCACACTCCTGAGAATGGATCACCCCACTTTGTTCCTTCCAGACCCCTGAGACCAGTCCCTGTTGTGGCATAAATGTGACAAACTATTAGGAAGTTGCTCAGGGCGATCCTTGCCAACTATTTGGATGGTTCCATTTCTGTGGGAATCTTTTCTATGTATAATGAGGCTTGGATGAAATTTGTCTCCCTGGGAAAGTAAGGTGTGTGTTTTCTGTTTTTGTTGAAGGAATTACTTCATCAGCCTTTGGGAGAAACAGGTCCTGAAAGAACTTCATCTAGTGTGCCATCCTCTTGCTCTCAAGAGCATGCATGAGTGAGTCTCCAACGGTAAAATGTGGGGCAGTGGCCAGTAAAAGGTACCCTGATTCCTGGTTGAAACTGGTTGAATCACCTAGAGACCCTAAAAGGGATGGCAGGTACACCGCAGCCTCCCAGATCAGGGCATCATTAGCTGCAGACCCCCACAAACCCCTATAGAGAGATTTGAGACAGACCAGTCAAGTAGAACAATGCCCGAAGCCCCTCTTCCACAGATGAGGAAGTGACCACAGGTTACATAGGCTCAAGACAGATCAGTCACAGAGGGCAAAACCCCAAGCCCCTCCTCCACAGGTGTATGTGTATGTGTGTGTGTGTGTGTGTGTGTCCACAGGTCATATAGCCTCAAGACAAATCAGTTGTAGAAACAGGACCATGCCTCAAATATATAGATGAGGTCTGATTCATCCAAAAAGCTGTCATTAAGTGCCATGTTCAGAATCAAATGTGTCCAGGAATTTTCCATCGTCTGAGAGCTTCTGTCATAAGAGCTGTAACACCGTCGCTTGGGGAAGAGATCTGCTCTCCCAAAATCGCTGCCAGAAGCTCCCCTGCA
The DNA here is from genome assembly GCF_021556685.1 of Rattus norvegicus. Taxonomy (NCBI): domain Eukaryota; kingdom Metazoa; phylum Chordata; class Mammalia; order Rodentia; family Muridae; genus Rattus; species Rattus norvegicus. The sequence continues at coordinate 21,391,368 of NC_141544.1, read as the reverse complement.
CCCTTCTCCAGCTAGTCAGTCCCCTGTTGGCTCAGCCTGGCCAGAGCAACCTAAGAGGCAGCACCTGCACAAAGAAGAAGGCAGCAGGAGGCAGCGACAACTATTTCCCCTTTCTGACCTTGTTCTCTCCCTTTTGGCCAAACCTGAACACCTAGCCAGGTAAGAGATCTCCATGGGAGACCACCCTGGTGCCAGAACCCTACAGTAAAACATTTGTAAAATGTGTGTGTGTGTGTGTGTGTGTGTGTGTGTGTGTGTGTGTGAGAGAGAGAGAGAGAGAGAGAGAGAGAGAGAGAGAGAGAGAGAGAGAGAGAGAGAGAGACAGAGTCAGAGAGTTTTTAAGCTTTTGGAAATACTTAGTAAAATAATTATGGTTACTAAAATCACCTACATTGGGGACAAAAATTCACAACTCAGGCTTTATAAACTTTTTAAGCTACCAGAAGTCAAAATGTATAGTTTACATGAACAGCAAATACATTTATGTCGTGCGCCCAAAGTCTCGCCAGCAGGAACGACGCTCGGACACCAGGATCCTTCTACAGCAAAGCGTTTATTACATCTTGAAGAGGAGAGACCCGGGGCCCAGAAAGGCGCTCCTTATAAAACCCTAGCACAGCGCGCCCACACCTGATTGGTCACTTACCAATGATCTCATAGGCATGCCCTGGGGTGGGCAAAGACTTGGCGGGAACACACTCTTGCACATGCGCACACAGCTAGCTTCCTGAAAGTAAGTCGGGCTGGTGCAGCGGAAGCCAGCGCCATCTTGTAATGGCGAATGCTATCCCGGCTTTTCACGTGGGGCACAGCAGAAGCCAGCGCCATCTTGTGATGGCGAATGTTATTGCGGCTTTCCACACATTTAATGACTGCATTTTGCTAAATATAGAAAACCTTTTCATGTCTGTTGGTAGCATCATTCCTCAGTTGTTCGCCCTTAAAAAAAAAAACTTTATAAATATTATTGATACTATTTTACTTGATTTAAGTCTCTAGGAACAAACAAATTCACATTGAATTTTCCAAAATCTCAGTCTCTGAAAGCAGGACATTATCTCCAAATAAATAAAAAACCAACAGGTAAGAGATGATACATAGAGCCAAATATCAAGAGGAGAAAACAGCAGGTATGTGCTTTCTTCAAGGGCTATGTAAGTCATTCCATTATACATAATTCCAAGCTCATGATTTCATTGTCCAAAAACACTTATTAATGATCATTAAAATTAGTTTGTAGAAAGAGGCACCCATCTTTGAAACTGACTTCTAATTGAGGGGCAGACAAAATGATGAATCAGAGAATGATTCGAAAGAATGAGTCAGAGATAGGGTATGCCAAACTTTCATGAGAAAAGACAGGAGAGAGAGAGAGAGAGAGAGAGAGAGAGAGAGAGAGAGAGAGAGAGAGAATACTGAAGAAGGTATTGCAGAAATAAAGAGGGAAAGAGATATAGAGATAAAGAGGAAAAAGGTGATAGATAGGGCAGTTCGTTCACTGAGTTCAATTCAATTGAGTTCAAGTAATGCAGTGAAGTTTAGTTAAATTCATCAGTGCAATTTGGTGCAATTTAGCTGAGTGCAGTTGCTTTCTGTAGAGTTTGTGCAGCTTCATTCAGTCCCATTTAGTTCATGCAGTCACCACAGTACCACCTGTTGAATTGAAAGGCAGTTTTTCTAAGCAGTGCAAACAAGTGAGAAGCCAGTTTGAATCATTCAGCTTGAAAGGGATTTTTGAGCCAGAACAACTTGATTGAACCAGCCAGTCAAAGTTCAGAAAGAACCAGGGAATAGTGTGCTTATTCAGAAGTAAACTCCAATATGACAATTAATTACATTTGGATAATTAACGTTACTTCTGCACAGGTATGCATTGTTCGCATATGAAGATTTCTGTGTTTACTGTAGAAAATGGCCCACATCTATGTCTGGAGTCACAACAAATCTGTGGCTGAACTGATCAGCATTTACTCTCAGCTAATTTCACCTAATGTCTCATAGTTAAGTCAAGTGAAAGATGGATGAGATATCCATCTATAAATCTTTAATGGTAAAACTAATTTTTGCCTAAATCTGTTGCTCAGTATATAATCTTATTGCTCATTTACTCACTGGGCTACGTGCAATGAAAACAACTCTCGATTAAATTTGCCAATTATAATTTTCTTTGCCGTACAGACTCTAAGTTCAGTGTAGGGATTTTGTCAATTTAAAAATATGGCAGCTTAACTTATTCTTTCAGAGATCAGGAAAGGACTATTAGATGGCTTGGAAATGAAAGAAACACGTGATCAGGTTTACCTGGACTCTGTATGCCATCAGCAGCTGCTGTTCCCTAGCAGGGATGTGAAGATATTACTTTAGCCCTGGACTAAGATTGTATCCTCAGATGCAATGTCAGCCAGGCCTTAAGGTATTTCTTTTTACTTACAACAGAGCCATCTTCATTATGGATACATATACCATAAGCATACTGGCAATATTTACTGATGTTTCCTGCACCCTTCAAGTGCACAATAACCTTTTAATGTGATAGCTTTCATGGTGTTACTATAGTTCAGTTGTGAGGCAAATAAGAAATTCTAACATTTTGTTAGAGGACAACTCCAAAGCACCATTACTCACTCTTGATTGTTTTCTGCTTAGTATCATCCTTGTCATTTGCCCTTTTTGTTGCTTCAAGGAACTCTATTTATGCAGCATCTTTGAAACTTATGTGTCTGAGAGTGTATTAGGTCTATTTTGATCTTCTATGTCATTGCAATAATTATAACCAATTCCCAATCCTTAAAACAAACATCCTAGTTGAATGCTGCTTCTAGATTCAGTGCTTTCGCAGCTCTTTTATCACTGGATTTTTCCTCCTCTGCTAGTCTCTAGTAACCAAGTATCATCCTGAGTGACCAGCCCTCTGAGATTTACCTTTCTTCTAGGACCCTGGGAGGAGGACGAGGGAGTCATAGCTTATATTTGTAGCTGATATTTTTCCACACGTACTTTATGCATGCTTTTTGCACACTTCCTTACCCTAAAGCCCAAAGTTCATCATTGAGAGGCCATCAAGTCCATTTGCTAGTTCAGTTCAATGGATAAATTCCAGTATATTTTATCCTACACATCTAGAATTACCCTTATCTAAATATTCCAGAATTTCATTGTTATTTTGCCTTGGTAAGTCTCAATTTGGGGGCAAATATACCTTAAAATTACTAAAAGAAAGCCCTATTTCCAATTTGTTTGGGACATTCTCCTTAGTCTTCACCTTAGAAGTTAGTGTCCTTGGATACCACCAAAATAAGCTCTAGAATTCATAGTTTGCTATGACATTGGAAATCCACAGCCTTCTTTTTTTCATTGCTCTCAAGATAGTCCCACTCAAGTCAAGGAAGGGTGTACCAGAGTGTGGGGGGCAGATCAGAGGACTGGTTGTGCACAGTGAAAGGCATTTAATTCCACATCCTGAGAGCCGCTATGCCTTCCTTATGTTACATCGATCTGTCCCATGGAGTAAGCAGATGTAGCATCTCCCAGAGAAATAAGCTCTTTGTTCATCATTGATAAGGGGGTTTCTTGACTGTCACACTGGTCCAACAGCTTCCAGTGCTTCATTCATTGCTACTCACAGGCGCCTCATATACAGGAACATGGTTAAAACATCTACCGTTGGTCACTTAGAAAAATCATGGTTTTTACATTAAGGAAAGTTTCCACATCTTGCTTTAAGCAGTTGAAAGTTAAATATTGACAGGCTAAATCACCAGTCTTGAAGGTGCAAACCCAAACTGCCCATATTGAATGGGATGAGGCAGAAGCTGCCATTGATTTAAAGCTAGTTTATATGAAGGAATGAGATTATTTTGTTCCTATATCTTTCATTTGTAAGATTATAATATAAGCTCACCATTTATCATTTCTCCCTCCCAACCAATACTCTGACGTACACCTTCTTGACTGGAATGAGAATATCTTAAGAGCAAAGCAACAAAAAATAAAGAAAAGAGGGAAAGAAAGAAATCGTTCAGGAACACAAATAAAAGGCCAAATTACTACTCAAATCCCAGACTCCTTGTATCTTTCTTCTTGACTATTTTCAGTCTGTATCTTTTATCCCCCGGATGTAAGATGAGAGCTTCCCTATAGGAACCAACCTTTGTATCATAAATGAGAAAGGAAGAGGGTAGATGGCAATGGGAAGTGATAAGAGTTTTCCTTTTATCAGGAAAAATTACAGCTTTCCATGAACTCTTCCTTGTGAAATCAGGCCTTCCACCTCCCTGTTTGGATCAGTTTCACCTGGCCCTCACTGCAAGCACTCCTGGGTGTGTACCATGCCTCGGTGTGTGCCATGCCTGGGTGTGTGCCGTTCTACCAGTGTACATTGCTATCCAAATACTATGGCACATTGCTTCATAAGCTCAGACTCGAATGCAACCAGCAGTGCATGCCACAGACCATATTTAAATTTTTAAATAACCAACCACGGACACTTAATACTCTTAAATTTTTGAAAATTAATACTATAGAAATATTTCCATTTTTAGTATTTGTACAGTGTTATACAATATGTTTGGTTATTTTTATTTGTATACTGAAGTAATTTTTAACAAACCACTTTATTTTAAACTACCTTTAATATTGTCAGAAATTAGATCAGAGGTATTATAATAGCTCTGAGTGTAAAGGCATATTTACAATATAAAAAAAAAGTGATGTAGGGGTTGGGGATTTAGCTCAGTGGCAGAGCGCTTGCCTAGCAAGCGCAAGGCCCTGGGTTCGGTCCCCAGCTCCGGGGGAAAAAAAAGTGATGTTTTGTGTTACAACAAAAATGTAAAACTTCTGTGTAGAGGTTGTTAAATGACCTTTAAATTTTCTTTTACCATTTAGCAGATAGGAACAATAGACACAATCTTTTGCAAATGACAGGACCATTCTCCAAAAAAATACAACATCCCCCTAAACCAGAAAATGCAAGATGATCAGAAATAAAACAGAATGGCAAGAAGATAAGGCTAAAACCTGAGGCCAGCTGGAATACAAGAACCGAGGCAAAAAAAAAAATTGGCAAGGAGGTCATTTTATGGGTATATCTGAGAATTAAAATCCCTCCCTGAAATCCGCTTCACAAGATAGCACATCAGGCTAGAATAGGAATTTTTGTAGAAGACAGGTGCAAAATAGTTCAAGGCACCCCTAGATTGTGGCAAAATTTTACACCAAGCTATCGATGTGGTGTATGAGGAAGAAGCAAGCAGAGTCTCAAATCTAGATTAGGCAAATTATCTTCTAGAATGGTGAATCGTGTGTTGTATCCTCAACATCACTAAAGGACAGCAGTCCTAAATATGTTTGTACACTGGTGGACCCCATAGGCTAAAGGATGAGAAAGCCACTAGGCACAGACAGGCCAATGTAGAGAAGTATTACCAGTTCGATTTTTTGAGTCTGGTCCAAAGAATTGAAAATAAAGGCTCACATTGATTTGCAAATGAAACTAGATAATGTTGGAGTAAAGCAATATAAATTGTGTGTGTGTGTGTGTGTGTATGTGTATATGTGTGTGTATGTGTGTGTATGTGTATATATGTGTATGTGTATATGTGTATGTATGTGTATATGTGTATGTATGTGTATATGTGTGTGTATGTGTATATGTGTGTGTTTGTGTGTGTATGTGTATATGTGTGTATGTGTAAAATCTTGAATATATATTTGTAATAGACAGCATGCCACTTGATTGTGAGTATTCAGCGATCTCAGCATACCTCTTTATAAGGCCTAAAGGAAGAAGAGGTATAGTTAGGATGGTTTTCAGTTTTGATTGACAGATTGGGTTGTATAACCATTTTTATACTATGTATGTCCCTTTTCTGAGTTAATCTATGCTTCGTTTTAAACATGCCACACTCTGTGCTAGCAAAAATTTAGATGAGAGTGTTTTCCATGAAAAGCTAGGCGAGTGTATAATTTCTTCTTATTGCATATACTCTAAAATAACTTTTATTCCTGTCCAAGCCTTCTCTCCTTCATACCTGATTGTTTACATTGGGAATATAGTGAAATAGAACCTATATAAATATGATTGTTCCAGCTCATAAATGTCAGTAACTCCAACTCCAGAGGGTCCAAAATTCTCTTCTGGCCTCTGTGGGTAACTTCACTCAATACCACACAGCCTCCAAATACACATGTACAAATATAAGTGTAACATTTATTTGTCAAATATAATTGTTGTCACAGAGGCTCAATGCTGAATTTGATAACCCTTTCCAATTCTTTCTGAACACTGACTGGCTGGTTCAACTCAGCTGTTGTAGCACAAACTACACTCCAACCTGACCAATTCAATCTGTGTTCTTTCAGCCTCTCACAGAATTGCTCTGTTTGGTCGCAAACTAACTGTCCATTTGTTCTAATCTTCTAGTTACTTATCACTCTCTACATTTAACTATCTCTGATGACCTGTCCTAAACTGCATGAACTCAAAAAGAAACTTTACTACACTGAACTCACGTCACTGACTTCCAAATGACCGACTCCCTATCTCCCTTCCCTGCTCTTTAATAGCTTGTATTTCCTGTGCTGTTCTCCTGAGAGTTGAATGTATTCTATCTCTGAATCTTCCTGTCAAATCTTTTCTGATTCATCACTTTGTCTGCCTGTCAATTAGAAATAAATTTCAAACCTGGCTCTTTCCTCCTACTAATTAATCTTACTTTAAAATTTTGTGCCAAGTGTGTGTCTGCATTCCAGCCATAGCAATTAAAGTCATGTGTTATGTCTGCACTCCAATTGAAGTCATTGGATGTTATCCATTTTCAAAGCAGCCATGTTGCTCAAGTAAAATTTCTCTACACACAGATAATTAAAAGTAAATGCAGAACCTAAGCCCTGAGCAGGCCTTGGATGCAGGCTTTGCACACATTACCATAACAGCCAAAGGAAGTCCAACTGAAAGCTGCTCTAACAAGCCCATGATCACAGGTGAGGAGGCCTCAAGATCTGCCACAATACCAGAAGTAACTGGGTTTCACAAGATCCAGGGGCACAGGAATCCCTGACCACCCAGTAGCACATGTTCCTTCCTGTCTGAATCTGCACCCTGAGCAGACCTGTGGTGTGCTGCTCAGTATCCACTCATATAACACCTAGAAGAAGCCCAACTGACACATGCTCTGAAATGCCCAAGATTACAGGATGACTGAATCACAAAGGAAGCTAGACACCCAGGAGATCAGACACACTCAGGAGGCTCTGACACACTCAAGATCACAGTTGAGGCCACAATATAAGACTTGAGCTTTGTTCAGGGTGATAAGCATGGATCGATCTGCATTCTTCTACATGCCAACTTCCAGTTGAACCAGCACCATTTGTTGAAAATGTTATCTTTTTTTCCATTGGATGACTTTAGCTCCTTTGTTAAAAATCAAATGACCATAGGTGTGTGGGTTCATTTCTGAGTCTTCAATTCTATTCCACTGATCTATCTGCCTGTCTATGTACCAATTCCATCCAGTTTTTTTTTTAATCACAATTGCTCTGTAATAGTGCTTGAGGTCTGTGTCATCCATTCTATGTGAAATTATTTATTAAATCTATTTATTTTAGCAAGTACTTTTACAAATGAAGCATTTCCTTATCCTTTAATCACATGTATAATATTTAACATAAAAGTTGAATACATTGGGATAGGCAGAATTTCAATGGAGACAAGAGAGTTGATTTGATTAACAAAGAAAATGTCTTCTGTGAAATGAAATAACCTATTTTTGTTGCTGTTGTTCTCCTGGATCCTTTTGGGACCCTAAAATTGTTTTGTTTTGTTTTTTGTGTCACGATTCTATAACAATACCTACATTTTTTTTCATTTTTATTAAATTGGGTATTTCTTATTTACATTTCAATTGTTATTCCCTTTCCCGGTTTCCAGGTCAACATTCCCTTAACCCCTCCCCCTCCCTTTCTATATGGGTGTTCCCTTCCCCATCCCCCTCATTACTGCCCTCCCCCAAAGAAGCCCGTTCACTGGGAGTCCAGCCTTGGCAGGACCAAGGGCTTCCCCTTCCACTGATGCCCTTACTAGGATATTCATTGCTACCTATGAGGTCAGAGTCAAGGGTCAGTCCATGCATAGTCTTTAGGTAGTGGCTTAGTCCCTGGAAGCTCTGGTTGCTTGGCATTGTTGTACATATGGGGTTCGAGCCCCTTCAAGCTCTTCCAGTTCTTTCTCTGATTCCTTCAACGGGGGTCCTATTCTCAGTTCAGTGGTTTGCTGCTGGCATTCGCCTCTGTATTTGCTGTATTCTGGCTGTGTCTCTCAGGAGTGATCTACATCCGGCACCTGTCGGTCTGCACTTCTTTGCTTCATCCATCTTGTCTAATTGGGTGGCTGTATATGTATGGGCCACATGTGGGGCAGGCTCTGAATGGGAGTTCCTTCAGTCTCTGTTTTAATCTTTGCCTCTCTCTTCCCTGCCAAGGGCATTCTTGTTCCCCTTTTAGAGAAGGAGTGAAGCATTCACATTTTGATCAACCGTCTTGAGTTTCATTTGTTCTAGTTATCTAAGGTAATTCAAGCATTTGGGGTAATAGCCACTTAGCAGTGAGTGCATACCATGTATGTCTTTCTGTGATTGGGTTAGCTCACTCAGGATGATATTTTCCAGTTCCAACCATTTGCCTATGAATTTCATAAAGCTGTTGTTTTTGATAGCTGAGTAATATTCCATTGTGTAGATATACCACATTTTCTGTATCCATTCCTCTGTTGAAGGGCATCTGGGTTCTTTCCAGCTTCTGGCTATTATTATTATTTTTTTTATTAACTTGAGTATTTCTTATATACATTTCAAGTGTTATTCCCTTTCCCGGTTTCCGGGCAAACATCCCCCTCCCCCCTCCCCTTCCTTATGGGTGTTCCCCTCCCAACCCTCCCCCCATTGCCGCCCTCCCCCCATAGTCTAGTTCACTGGGGGTTCAGTCTTAGCAGGACCCAGGGCTTCCCCTTCCACTGGTGCTCTTATTAGGATATTCATTGCTACCTATGGGGTCAGAGTCCAGGGTCAGTCCATGTATAGTCTTTAGGTAGTGGCTTAGTCCCTGGAAGCTCTGGTTGCTTGACATTGTTGTACTTTTGGGGTCTCGAGCCCCTTCAAGCTCTTCCAGTTCTTTCTCTGATTCCTTCAACGGGGGTCCTATTCTCAGTTCAGTGGTTTGCTGCTGGCATTCGCCTCTGTATTTGCTGTATTCTGGCTGTGTCTCTCAGGAGCGATCTACATCCGGCTCCTGTCGGTCTGCACTTCTTTGCTTCATCCATCTTGTCTAATTGGGTGGCTGTATATGTATGGGCCACATGTGGGGCAGGCTCTGAATGGGTGTTCCTTCAGTCTCTGTTTTAATCTTTGCATCTCTATTCCCTGCCAAGGGTATTCTTTTTCCTCATTTAAAGAAGGAGTGAAGCATTCACATTTTTATCATCCGTCTTGAGTTTCGTTTGTTCTAGTTATCTAGGGTAATTCAAGCATTTGGGCTAATAGCCACTTACCAGTGAGTGCATACCATGTATGTCTTTCTGTGATTGGGTTAGCTCACTCAGGATGATATTTTCAAGTTCCAACCATTTGCCTACGAATTTCATAAAGCCGTTGTTTTTGATAGCTGAGTAATATTCCATTGTGTAGATGTACCACATTTTCTGTATCCATTCCTCTGTTGAAGGGCATCTGGGTTCTTTCCAGATTCTAGCTATTATAAATAAGGCTGCGATGAACATAGTGGAGCAGGTGTCTCTTATATGTTGAGGCATCTTTTGGGTATATGCCCAAGAGAGGTATAGCTAGATCCTCAGGCAGTTCAATGTCCAATTTTCTGAGGAACCTCCAGACTGACTTCCAGAATGGTTTTACCAGTCTGCAATCCCACCAACAATGGAGGAGTTTTCCTCTTTCTCCACATCCTCACCAGCATCTGCTGTCACCTGAGTTTTTGATCTTAGCCATTCTCACTGGTGTGAGGTGAAATCTCAGGGTTGTTTTGATTTGCATTTCCCTTATGACTAAAGATGTTGAACATTTCTTTAGGTGTTTCTCAGCCATTCGGCATTCCTCAGCTGTGAATTCTTTGTTTAACTCTGAACCCCATTTTTTAATAGCGTTATTTGTCTCCCTGCGGTCTAACTTCTTGAGTTCTTTGTATATTTTGGATATAAGGCCTCTATCTGTTGTAGGATTGGTAAAGATCTTTTCCCAATCTGTTGGTTGCCGATTTGTCCTAACCACAGTGTCCTTTGCCTTACAGAAGCTTTGCAGTTTTATGAGATCCCATTTGTCGATTCTTGATCTTAGAGCATAAGCCATTGGTGTTTTTTTCAGGAAATTTTTTCCATTGCCCATGTGTTTCAGATGCTTCCCTAGTTTTTCTTCTATTAGTTTGAGTGTATCAGGTTTGATGTGGAGGTCCTTGATCCACTTGGACTTAAGCTTTATACAGGGTGATAAGCATGGATCAATCTGCATTCTTCTACATGTTGTCCTCCAGTTGAACCAGCACCATTTGCTGAAAATGCTATCTTTTTTCCATTGGATGGTTTTGGCTCCTTTGTCAAAAATCAAGTGACCATAGGTGTGTGGGTTCATTTCTGGGTCTTCAATTCTGTTCCATTGGTCTATCTGTCTGTCTCTGTACCAATACCATGGAGTTTTTATCACAGTTGCTCTGTAATACTGCTTGAGTTCAGGGATAGTGATTCCCCCTGAAGTCCTTTTATTGTTGAGGATAGTTTTAGCTATCCTGGGTTTTTTGTTATTCCAGATGAATTTGCAAATTTTTCTGTCTAACTCTTTGAAGAATTGGATTGGTAATTTGATGGGGATTACATTGAATCTGTAGATCGCTTTTGGTAAAATGGCCATCTTTACTATATTAATCCTGCCAATCCATGAGCATGGAATATCTTTCCATCTTCTGAAATCTTCTTCAAATTCTTTCTTCAGTGTCTTGAATTTCTTATTGTACAGATCTTTTACTTGCTTGGTTAAAGTCACACCGAGGTACTTTATATTATTTGGGTCTATTATGAAGGGTGTCATTTCCCTAATTTCTTTCTCGGCTTCTTTCTCTTTTGTGTAGAGGAAGGCAACTGATTTATTTGAGTTAATGTTATACCCAGCCAGTTTGCTGAAGTTTATTATCAGCTTTAGTAGTTCTCTGGTGGAACTTTTGGGATCACTTAAATATACATCATATCATCTGCAAATAGTGATATTTTGACTTCTTCTTTTCCGATCTGTATCCTCTTGACCTCCTTTTGTTTTCTCATTGCTCTGGCTAGAACTTCAAAAACTATATTGAATAAGTAGGGAGAGAGAGGGCAGCCTTGTCTAGTCCCTGATGTTAGTGGGATTGCTTCAAGTTTCTCTCCATTTAGTTTAAGGTTAGCAACTGGTTTGCTGCATATGGCTTTTACTATGTTTAGGTATCGGCCTTGAATTCCTATTCTTTCCAGGACTTTTATCATGAAGGGGTGTTGAATTTTGTCAAATGCTTTCTCAGCATCTAATGAAATGATCATGTCGTTCTGTTCTTTCAGTTTGTTTATATAATGGATCATGTTGATGGTTTTCCGTATATTAAACCATCCCCGCATGTCTGGGATGAAGCCTACTTGATCATGGTGGATGATTGTTTTGATGTGCTCTTGGATTCGGTTTGCCAGAATTTTATTGATTATTTTTGCGTCGATATTCATAAGGGAAATTGGTCTGAAGTTCTCTTTCTTTGTTGGGTCTTTGTGTGGTTTAGGTATAAGAGTAATTGTGGCTTCATAGAAGGAATTCGGGAGAGATCCATCTGTTTCAATTTTGTGGAATAGTTTTGTTAATATTGGTACGAGGTCTTCTATGAAGGTTTGATAGAATTCTGCACTAAACCCATCTGGACCTGGGTTCTTTTTGTTTGGGAAACCTTTAATGACTGCTTCTATTTCCTTAGGAGTTATGGGGTTGTTTAACTGGTTTATCTCTTCCTGATTTAACTTCGGTACCTGATATTTGTCTAGGAAATTGTCCATTTCCTGTAGATTTTCAAGTTTTGTTGAATATAGGCTTTTATAGTAAGATCTGATGATTTTTTGAATTTCCTCGGAATCTGTAGTTATGTCTCCCTTTTCATTTCTGATTTTGTTAATTTGGACACACTCTCTGGGTCCTCTCGTTAGTCCAGCTAAGGGTTTATCTATCTTGTTGATTTTCTCAAAGAACCAACTTTTGGTTCTGTTGATTCTTTCTATGGTCCTTTTGTTTCTACTTGGTTGATTTCAGCTCTGAGTTTGATTATTTCCTGCCTTCTACTCCTCCTGGGTGTATTTGCTTCTTTTTGCTCTAGAGCTTTTAGGTGTGCTGTCAAGCTGCTGACATATGCTCTTTCCTGTTTCTTCCTGCAGGCACCCAGCGCTATGAGTTTTCCTCTTAGCACAGCTTTCATTGTGTCCCATAAGTTTGGGTATGTTGTACCTTCATTTTCATTAAATTCTAAAAAGTTTTTAATTTCTTTCTTTATTTCTTCCTTGACAAGGTTATCATTGAGTAGAGCATTGTTCAATTTCCAGGTATATGTGGGCATTTTTCCTTTATTGTTATTGAAGACCAGTTTTAGGCCGTGGTGGTCTGATAGCACGCATGGGATTATTTCTATCTTTCTGTACCTGTTGAGGCCCGTTTTTTGACCAACTATATGGTCAATTTTGGAGTAAGTACCATGAGGAGCTGAGAAGAAGGTATATCCTTTTGCTTTAGGATAGAATGTTCTATAAATATCTGTTAAGTCCATTTGGCTCATGACTTCTCTTAGTCTGTCTACATCTCTGTGTAATTTCTGTTTCCATGATCTGTCCATTGATGAGAGTGTGGTGTTGAAATCTCCCACTATTATTATGTGAGGTGCAATGTGTGTTTTGAGCTTTAGTAAAGTTTCTTTTACGTATGTAGGTGCCCTTGTATTTGGGGCATAGATATTTAGGGTTGAGAGTTCATCTTGGTGGATTTTTCCTTTGATGAATATGAAGTGTCCTTCTTTATCTTTTTTGATGACTTTTAATTGAAAATTTATTTTAGTCAATATTAGAATGGCTACTCCAGCTTGCTTCTTCCGACCATTTTTTTGGAAAGTTGTTTTCCAGCCTTTCACTCTGAGGTAGTGTCTGTCTTTGTCTCTGAGGTGTGTTTCCTGTAGGCAGCAGAATGCAGGGTCCTCGTTGTGTATCCAGTTTGTTAATCTATGTCTTTTTATTGGAGAGTTGAGGCCATGGATGTTGAGAGATATTAAGGAATAGTGATTATTGCTTCGTGTTATATTCATATTTGGATGTGAGGTTATTTTTGTGTGCTTTTCTTCTCTTTGTTTTGTTGCCAAGACGCTTAGTTTCTTGCTTCTTCTAGGGTATAGCTTGCCTCCTTACGTTGGGCTTTACCCTTTATTATCCTTTGTAGTGCTGTATTTGTAGAAAGATATTGTGTAAATTTGGTTTTGTCATGGAATATCTTGGTTTCTCCATCTATGTTAATTGAGAGTTTTGCAGGATACAGTAACCTGGGCTGGCACTTGTGTTCTCTTAGGGTCTGTATGACATCTGTCCAGGATCTTCTGGCCTTCATAGTTTCTGGCGAGAAGTCTGGTGTGATTCTGATAGGTCTGCCTTTATATGTTACTTGACCTTTTTCCCTTACTGCTTTTAATATTCTTTCTTTATTTTATGCGTTTGGTGTTTTGACTATTATGTGATGGGCAGTGTTTCTTTTCTGGTCCAATTTATTTGGAGTTCTGTAGGCTTCTTGTATGCCTATGGGTATCTCTTTTTTTAGGTTAGGGAAGTTTTCTTCTATGATTTTGTTGAAGATATTTACTGGTCTTTGAGCTGGGAGTCTTCACTCTCTTCTATACCTATTATCCTTAGGTTTGATCTTTTCATTGAGTCCTGGATTTCCTGTATGTTTTGGACCAGTAGCTTTTTCTGCTTTACATTGTCTTTGACAGTTGAGTCAATGATTTCTATGGAATCTTCTGCTCCTGAGATTCTCTCTTCCATCTCTTGTATTCTGTTGGTGAAGCTTCTATCTACGGCTCTTTGTCTCTTCTTTTGATTTTCTATATCCAGGGTTGTTTCCCTGTGTCCTTTCTTGATTGCTTCTATTTCCATTTTTAATTACTTCAACTGTTTGATTGTGTTTTCCTGGAATTCTTTCAGGGATTTTTGTGTCTCCTCTCTATGGGTTTCTACTTATTCTCTAAGGGAGTTCTTCACGTCTTTCTTGAAGTCCTCCAGCATCATGATCAAATATGATTTTGAAAGTAGATCTTGCTTTTCTGGTGTGTTTAGATATTCCATGTTTATTTTGGTGGGAGAATTGGGCTCCGATGATGCCATGTAGTCTTGGTTTCTGTTGCTTGGGTTCCTGCGCTTGCCTCTCACCATCAGATTATCTCTAGTGTTACTTTGTTCTGCTATTTCTGACAGTGGCTAGACTGTCCTATAAGCCTGTGTGTCAGGAGTGCTGTAGACCTGTTTCCCTGTTTTCTTTCAGCCAGTTATGGGGACAGAGTGTTCTGCTTTCGGGCCTGTAGTTTTTCCTCTCTACAGGTCTTCAGCTGTTCCTGTTGGCCTGTGTCGTGAGTTCACCAGGCAGGTCACTTGCAGGGGAAAATTTGGTCCTACCTGAGGTTCTGAGGCTTAAGTGTGCGTGTGGGGTACTGCCCAAGTCCTCTCCGCGGCGGCAGCAACCGAGAAGATCTGTGCCGCTCTTTCCGGGAGCTTCCGTGCACCAGGGTTCCAGATGCCGTTTGGTGTTTTCCTCTGGCGTCTGGATGTGCGCAGAGTGCAGTCTCTTCTGGTTTCCCAGGTGTGTCTGCCTCTCTGTAGGTTTAGCTCTCCCTTCCATGGGATTTGGGTGCAGAGAACTGTTTATCCCGTCTGTTTCCTTCAGGTTCCGGCGGTGTCTCAGGGGCAGGGGTCCTTACTGCTCCTGGGTCCTCCCCTACGGGAGCCCAGAGGCCTTATACAGTTTCCTCTTGGGCCAGGGATGTGGGCAGGGGTGGGCAGTGTTGGTGGTCTCCTCCACTCTGCAGCCTCAGGAGTGCCCACCTGACCAGGCGGTGAGGTCTCTCTCCCACGGGGTTTGGGAGCAGAGAGCTGCTGCGGCCCGCACCTATACTTAAATAGGCAGCCGAACGCGACCTCTGTCAGAGTGGGATTCCTCGTCCACTCCCGCCTAGGTCAAAGGAGCCCTCCGTCTCCTTTGTTCCAGAAAATCACAGTCAGGTCCTCCTGACTGCCCACATTCAGGCTCTCCCAACTGCTCTCCATCTATGGAACGTCTTCCAGGGCTGCACCTTGGGGGCCCGGGGCATCCCCCCTTCCTCAGTCAGAGGATCCTCACGGACCACAAAGGCATCTGCACCAAGTGGGGATACACAACCACTCTCCTAGCACAGGGTAGGAATACACATCCACCCTCTTAGCACAGGGTAGGAATACACATCCACCCTCTTAGCATAGTGTAGGTATACACATCTACCCTCTTAACACTGACCAGTACTAAGACACACACATATAAACACATGGCAGAACCAAAACAGAGACAGACACAGACTGACCAATGCAGCGCCACTCACTCAGAAACACTCAGACAAACATCCAACTCACCTCCAAGGGGGAGTTCCCTCCTTTTGCCTATGAATTTCATAAAGGTATTGTTTTTGATAGCTGAATAATATTCCATTGTGTAGATATACCACGTTTTCTGTATCCAATCCTCCACTGAAGGTCATCTGGGTTCTTTCCAGCTTCTGTCTATTATAAATAAGGCTGCTATGAACATTGTGGAGCAAGTGTCTTTGTTATTTGTTGGAGCATCTTTTGGTATATGCCCAAAGGTACAGCTGGGTCCTCAGGTAGTTCAATGTCCAATTGTCTGATGAACTTCCAGACTGATTTCCAGAATGGATGTACCAGTCTGCCATCCCACCAAAAATGGAGGAGTGTTCTTTCTCCACATCCTCGCCAGCATATGTTGTCACCTGAGTTTTTGATCTTAGCCATTCTCACTGCTGTGAGGTGAAATCTCAGGATTGTTTTGATTTGCATTTCCCTTATGACTAAAGATGTTGAACATTTCTTTAGGTGTTTATCATCCATTCAGCATTTCTAAGCTGTGAATTCTTTGTTTAGTTCTGAAACCCATTTTTTAATAGGGTTATTTATCTCCCTGGGGTCTAACTTCGTGAGTTCTTTGTATATTTAGCATATAAGCCCTCTGTCTGTTGTAGGATTGGTAAAGATCTTTTCCCAATCGGTTGGTTGCCGTTTTGTCCTAACCACAGTGTCCTTTGCCTTAGAGAAGCTTTGCAGTTTTATGAGATCCCCTTTGTCGATTCTTGGTCTTAGAGCATAAGCCATTGGTGTATTGTTCAGGAAATTTTTTCCAGTGCCCATGTGTTCTAGATGCTGCCCTAGTTTTCTTCTATTAGTTTGAGTGTATCTGGTTTGATGTGGAGGTCCTTGATCCACTTGGACTTAAGCTTTGTACAGGGTGATAAGCATGGATCGATCTGCATTCTTCTATATGTTGACCTCCAGTTGAACCAGCACCATTTGCTGAAAATGCTATCTTTTTTCCATTTGATTGTTTTGGCTCCTTTGTCAAAAATCAAGTGCCCATAGGTGTGTGGGTTCATTTCTGGGTCTTCAATTCTGTTCCATTGGTCTATCTGTCTGTCTCTGTACCAATACCATGCACTTTTTATCACTATTGCTCTGTAATACTGCTTGAGTTCAGGGACAGTCATTCCCCCTGAAGTCCTTTTATTTTTAAAAATAGTTTTAGCTATCCTGGGTTTTTTGTTATTCCAGATGAATTTGCAAATTGTTCTGTCTAACTCTTCAAAGAAGTGGATTGGTATTTTGATGGGGATTGCATTGAATCTGAAGTTCGCTTTTGGTAAAATGGCAACTTTTACTATATTATTCCTGCCAATCCATGAGCATGGGAGATCTTTCCATCATCTGAGGTCCTCTTCAATTTCTTTCTTCAGAGTCTTGAAGTTCTTATTGTACAGATCTTTTACTTGCTTGGTTAAAGTCACACCGAGGTACTTTATATTATTTGGGTCTATTATGAAGGGTGTCATTTCCCTAATTTCTTTCTCGGCTTCTTTCTCTTTTGTGTAGAGGAAGGCTACTGATTTATTTGAGTTAATTTTATACCCAGCCACTTTGCTGAAGTTGTTTATCAGCTTTAGTAGTTCTCTGGTCGAACTTTTGGGATCACTTAGATATACTATCATTTCATCTGCAAATAGTGATATTTTGACTCCCCTTTTCCAAACTGTATCCCCTTGATCTCCTTTTGTTGTCTGATTGTTCTGGCTAGACCTTCAAGAACTATATGGAATAAGTAGGGAGAGAGTGGGCAGCCTTGTCTAGTCCCTGATTTTAGTGGGATTGCTTCAAGATTCTCTCCATTTAGTTTAATATTAGCCACTGGTTTGCTGTATATAGCTTTTACTATGTTTAGGTATGGGCCTTGAATTCCTATTCTTTCCAGGACTTTTATCATGAAGGGGTGTTGAATTTTGTCAAATGCTTTCTCAGCATCTAATGAAATGATCATGTGGTTTTGTTCTTTCAGTTTGTTTATATAATGGATCATGTTGATGGTTTTCCGTATATTAAACCATCCCTGCATGCCTGAGATGAAGCCTACTTGATCATGGTGGAAGATTGTTGTATAATTCGGTTTGCCAGAATTTTATTGAGTATTTTTGCGTCGATATTCATAAGGGAAATTGGTCTGAAGTTCTCTTTCTTTGTTGGGTCTTTGTGTGGTTTAGGTATAAGAGTAATTGTGGCTTCATAGAAGGAATTCGGTAGTGCTGCATGTGTTTCAATTTTGTGGAATAGTTTGGTTAGTATTGGTATGAGGTCTTCTATGAAGGTCTGAGAGAATTCTGCACTAAACCCGTTTTTCCTGGGCTCTTTTTGGTTGGGAGACCTTTAATAACTGCTTCTATTTGCTTAGGAGTTATGGGGTGGTTTAAATGGTTTATCTGTTCCTGATTTAAATTTGGTACCTGGTATCTGTCTAGGAAATTGTCCATTTCCTGCAGATTTTCAAGTTTTGTTGAATGTAGGCTTTTACAGTAAGATCTGATGATTTTTTGAATTTCCTCTGAATCTGTATTTATGTCTCCTTTTCATTTCTGATTTTGTTTATTTGGACACACTCTCTGTCTTGGTTTCTGTTGCTTGGGTTCCTGCACTTGCCTCTCGCCATCAGATTACCCGTAGTGTTACTTTGTTCTGCTATTTCTGACAGTCGCTAGACTGTCCTATAAGCCTGTGTGTCAGGAGTGCTGTAGACCTGTTTTCCTGTTTTCTTTCAGTCAGTTATGGGAACAGAGTGTTCTGCTTTCGGGTGTGTAGTTTTTCCTATCTACAGGTCTTCAGCTGTTCCTGTGGGCCTGTGTCTTGAGTTCACCAGGCAGGTCGCTTGGTGCAGGAAGCTTCGTCTTACCTGTGGTCCCGAGTCTCAAGTTTGCTCGTGGGGTGTAGCTTATGAGGTCTCCTCGGGGGCAGCAGCCAGGAAGATCTGCGTCACCTTTCCGGAAGCTTCTGTGCACCAGGGTTCCAGATGGCGTTTGGTGTTTTCCTCTGGAGTCAGAGATGTGTGCAGAGTGCAGTCTCTTCTGGTTTCCCAGGCGTGGTGTCTGCCTCTCTGGAGGTTTAGCTCTCCCTCCCACGGGATTTGGGTGCAGAGAACTGTTTATCTGGTCGGTCCCTTCAGGTTCCAGTGATGTCTCAGACGCAGTGGACTTGCTGCTCCTGTGCCCTTATCCAAGGGAACCCAGAGGTCGTATACAGTTTCCTCTTGGGCCAGGGATGTGGGCAGGGGTGGGCAGTGTTGGTGGTCTCTTCTGCTCTGCAGTCTCAGGAGTGCCCACCTGTCTCGGCGGTGAGCTCTCTCTCCCATGGGGTTTGGGAGCAGTGAGCTCGAGGCAGGGAGCACAAGATTGGGCAGCACCTACCTTTCAATAACAAACATTTTTCTTATTCTCAACTCAGCATTTTGATATTAAAAATTCTATTTAAATAATAAATCTATTCAAAAATAATATATCTATTCATTCCAATTTCTTAGAAATATGGAGTCATCATTTTGTATGCTTGTATAGACATATGTGTGTGCATACACATGCATATACACATATATACATTTATACATCATGTACATACATGTAAATGTACACACACTTATAGAGAGAAGTGGTTGAAGTGATTGTCAAACATTTAGCATTTATAATAGATACAATATTCCAGGTGAATTCTGCTCATGGACAAAGATGTTTACTATAAAGTACTTCAGCCTTCACCATGTATATATTTGATCAGAAATGAAATGGATTTTATGTCAGTTGTCTGACAGAATTGCTATATAATCCATTGACAGGTTTTGATGGAAACAAAGCTGAAATTGAAAGGTATATTAAACCTACCTTTTTTTTTTAGTCATCTAACATAGGACACTTTTTAAGAATAAATGATATTAGTGTCTTTTTCTTCTGTTTCCTCTCCTCACAGCTTCTTCCTCCCTCACCCTCTTTACTGTTGCTTATTCAAGCAATGCTAAATTCTGCCAAATTTCTCTCTTTGTGAGAATTGTAAAATACCTTATTGTTTTCTACCAGAATTCAAAAGTTATTGGCTCCACTCTTTCTATAACCCTTGGATATTTTGTCTCATGCTTGTTTTACAAAAAGTCATCAACCCATATCAACATCTTAATCTATATTTTCAGCCTTTCTGAGAAGCAGTTAGGAAGTCCAGCACTCTAAACTTTGTCTTCCCTTGTGGCAATGATTGGCAAGGCTTGAACACAGGCTGGCCCTCTAGAAAGGTTATGTGGTCCCCAGTTCACAGAGGCTCTTCCAGCTTGGCTTCATTGTTCTTGGATTGAGGTTGTTTCTCTCATTTATGTTAACAGCATGGCCCCTGTAGGCTTTGGAGTTTGTGACCCCTATTATATAAGTTTCTCTCTCAACTGTCAGCTAAGCCCAATTAACATGTTTACTGTTAAGACAATATCTCCCACTGGTACATATTAATGAGAAATACTTGAAAGCCTTCATACTTCAACCTTTCAAAGTCTTTTAAAAATTCTAAAATGAATTGCTAAAACAGAATATGTGTTTATGGAGTTTTCTCTGATTAATTATTTTCTCTTTAAAAAATTTATATCATAATCCCAATTTTAGGGTTTGCCTATCTTCTAAAATATGTCTTTGGGATCTTGAATTCTAACATAATCTTTCTTCATTTCACTCTGCTATTCTAACAGTCCCTCTCCCTGTGTGTGCCTCCCTGTCTCTGTCTGTCTCCCTGTCTCTGTCTCTCTGTCTCTGTCTGTCTCTGTCTCTGTCTCCCTCTCTCTCTCTCTCTCTCTCTCTCTCTCTCTTCTTGAATTTTTCTTTTATATTTTTGGAAACTAAGATGCGTATTTATTTAGAAGGACAGTCTCATTCTCTTTGTACAAAATTCTAAAGTAAGGAGGTTACATGCATGCTAGAGGTACAGCCACAGTATATTTTGTTTCTTTTGTCTTCATGTATAATGGCATGAATTTACACATTATTTAAAGCTAGAGAATACCCGCAATATCACATTCACTTGATAATGAGCCTACCTCTCTGTCAGTATTAGTCAGTGAAGAAACATGGCACTTCTACAAAGAGGAAACTGGTGAACTGGATAAAACTGGAAGGCTAACGAATTAAAGTATTCCTTTCTTTTATTGGATAGTTTCTTTATTTTCATTTCAAATGTTAAACCCTTTTCCTAGTTTTTAGGTTCCCCTCCAGAATCCCCCTATTCCATTTCCCACTTCTACTTCTATCAGGAGGCTTCCCCATCCACTCACTTCCTCCAAAGTTCCCACCCTACAATGCTAAAATGGGGCATCAAGCCTTCACAAGACCAAGGGCCTCTCCTCGCATTGATGCCCTACAAGGCCATCCTCTGCTATATGTGCTGCAGGAGCCATGGGACCCTCCATGTGTACTCTTTGGTTGGTATTTTCATCCCCCAGAGCTCCAGGGTATCTGGTTGGTTGATATTGTTGTTCTTCCTATGGGGGGCCATATACAGCTAACCAGTAGCCAACATTAAACTAAATGGAGAGAAACTTGAAGCAATGCCACTAAAATCAGGGACTAGACAAAGCTGCAAACTTTCTCCCTACCTACTCAGCATAGTACTTGAATTCCTTGCCAGAGCAATTAAAGAACAAAAAAAGTCAATGGGATACAAATTAGAAAGGAAGAAGTCAAGCTATCAGTATTTGCAAATATGATTGTATACTTATGTGACCCTAAAAATTCTACTAGAGAACTCCTAAACCTCATAAATAACTTAAGCAAGGTGACTGGATATAAAATTAATTCAAACAAATTAGTATCCTTCATCTACTCAAAGGATAAGCCGGATAAGAAAAAATTAGGACAATGACACCCTTCACAGCAGACAGAAATAATGTGAAATATCTTTGGGTGACTCTAACGAAACAAGTGAATGATCTGTGTGATAGCAACTTCATATCTCTGAAGAAAGAAATTAAAGAAGACCTCAGAAGATGGAAACAACTCCCAGGCCCATGGATTGACAGAATTAATATAGTAAAACTGGCCATCTTGCCAAAAACAATCTACAGATTCAATGAAATTCCCATCAAAATTACAACTCACTTTTTTATAGAGTTAGAAAGAGCAATTTTCAAATTTATTTGGAATATCCAAAAACACAGGATAGCAAAAAAAAAATATATTCAACAATAAAAGAACTTCTGGTGGAATCACCATCCCTAGCCTCCAGCTGTATTACAGAGTGATAGTGATAAAAACTGCATGGTATTGGTACAGAGATAGGCAGGTAGACAAATGGAATGGAATTGAAGACCCAGAAATGAACCCACACACCTATGGTCACTTAATCTTGACAAAGGAGATAAAACCATCCAGTGGAAAAAAGACAGCATTTTCAACAAATGGTGCTGATTCAACTAGTGCATAGCCAGCATGTAGCAGACTGCAAATCAATCCATTCTTATTTCCTTGTACAAAGCTCGAGTCCAAGTGAATCAAGGACCTCCACATAAAACCAGAGACACCAAAACTAACAGAAGAGAAAGTGGGGAGAAGCCTCAAAGACATAGGAACAGGGGAAATTTTCCTGAAGAGAACACCAATGGCTTATGCTCTAAGATCAAGAATCTACTGGAACCTCATAAAATTGGAAAGCTTCTGTAAGGGAAAACACACTGTCAATAAGTCAAAACTGAAACCAACAGATTGGGCAAAGATCTTTACCAACCCTACCTACATTTGATAGAATTTAAGTATTAGCAGTTCTTTATTGCCTGATTACCTGAAACATAGACTACTGTCTATCACTGACTAAAACATCACTGCTGCTCTTTCTCTGTTCTGTTTTGT
Source organism: Rattus norvegicus (assembly GCF_021556685.1). Lineage (NCBI taxonomy): Eukaryota > Metazoa > Chordata > Mammalia > Rodentia > Muridae > Rattus > Rattus norvegicus. Next base: position 21,368,835 of record NC_141544.1, on the reverse strand, counting down.
TCAATTGATTGAGTTCTTTCCTAACTTTCTTTTTCTTAGAGTTTGTTTTGTTTATGCCTTATCATTTTGTATGTAAATTTTAAAAACATGGCTCTTTTTAGATCTTTGTAGGATCATCTCACTACAGAGGCATGTGCCATGATCTTACAGTTTTATGTTTTTTATTTTTAATAAAGAAAGCATCTACTTTTAAAATTTTAACTAAACAAATTTTTACAATATATGTTCATCTTATTACTCATCTATCTACTTCCAGATCCTTTAACTTTTGCTATTCATGTAAAATCATGTTTTCTACCTCTTTCAATAAAAAAGAAAAAAAGGCAAAAAATAAAATGAAATAAACTATTAAAGAAAAATGTCAACAAAATAAGAACATATATTTTATAATAACAACAATGAAAAATGAAATAAATCTCTCTCTCTCTCTCTCACACGCACACACGCACACACACACACACACACACACACACACACACACACCACACACTCAAACACAAATCCATCTTGTGTTGGCTAATTATTCCTGTTCATAGAGCCTATTTTTGATTTTAGGCCTTATGCACAGCATATTCCATGTGAGTTTTCCCCCATATTTTGGATGATATAAATTACAAATAGTTTGTTGGTGAGGTGTGTTTCTTTGAGTCCATTTTCTTTTCTTAGTGCTGAGATTTTTGTCTGTTTTGTATATGTTTTCACAGTCTCTGTAAGTTCTTATGTGACTACTTCTCTTGCAGCTTGAAGACATTTTAGCCTTGGATTCATCCACTACCCATGGCTCTTAAAGCCTTACTGCCTCCTCTTCTATGTATATCACTGAGCTTAGAGAAGTGGGTTTTTATTAAGACTTCTCATTAAGGATGAGTGTTCCAATGTTTTACTCTCTGCTTGTTGTATAGTTATGGCTTTAACTACCATCTACTGAAAGAAGAACCTGGTCTAATGAAGTATGAATAGTATAAGAATATGTCATTAGAGGCCATTTTATTGCAATGGTTCTTCAGCAGAATAGTAACAGTATATTTTTACCAGGGCCTATGCTATATCTAGTCTTAGAGTCTTGCCTTCTTTTGAAATCCTGTATTGGTTCCAGCACATGGAGTGGGCCTTATATTAGATTAAAAAGGTTTTTGTGAATTCTATAACATTTGTGCTACTACTGCACCAACATGTCTTGCATACAGGTTGCTTTTGTAGATCACAGAGCTTGATGCTAGGTGAGAGTTTTGATTGCTTTCATCTGTGGGTAGCAAGCAAAGTACTTTCCAGCACTATGGATACCTTACAGTAGGATTAATGATTGTAGATAAGCACCACATTGCTCTGTTCATGTTTGATGACATAAGTAAGTGACATCTTTACCTATGGAGTTTATTCATAAGGACACTGAGAAGTATCAATAGCCTGTCAGGTTTAGGTTTGGTAGGAGTTTGGGACCCCTTGATCTGTGTGACTCATCAAGATGTAACTCATTCCTTGTATGGGAAACTTTTCTCAAAGGCGTTAGATGTATAGTTGGGGTATGAGTGTTCCCGTTATATAAGCAGGTTCACTTGAATTCTTTTCATATATGTGTATATTTTAGGAAGCTTCTACAGTAGCAGCATTTGACTTTTCAGAAGGATTTCAGTGTTGGTTGGTTCTTCACCTATTACCTAATTTACTCTGCACTCTCATTTCTATGCCCATTAGATCCTCAAATTCTAGTTTCCCTTTTAACATTTATAAGACTATATCCCCAACCCCACTCCCCTTTGGATGTTCTTCTCTCCCCTCCGTGATTCTTTACTAGTTTCCTAATCTCTGTGGTTATTTAGATTAAAACACACATATATCTAAAACTTAGAACTAGCATTCACAAAAGCCTGTTATATTTGGCTTTTGTGATCCTAACCAGCAAGTGTAAATGTTTCTACTTTTACTCATTTCCCTGAACATCTTATAATTTCTATTTTGTTCAGTCAAATAATATCCCATTTTTATGTTTCACAGTTGATGGAACTTTAGACCATCTCCATTACCTGGGTACTACGAGAAAGAGCAGCAAGATCATGAATGAGAAAGGATAAATTCAAATGGTAGAAATCAACTCAAATTGTCAGGCTTGAATAGAATGTATTTTGCTCTCTAAGTGTTTTACTCCAGTCCTATATTTCTTTTCTTTAAGCACTGGCTATTTTACCTACTGTGATCTTTTCAAATTTATGTATTAGAGGTCTCTGGATAGAGACTAAATTTCAAAGTGCCTTTAAATTTTACCTGCTGTTTCTCAAACACTAAACTTATGAATAATCATCTGAGATAAAATAAATACAAAAGTGAAATGATATATGATTTATCAGTCTTACTTGGACATAAATTTACTAGGCCCACTGGTAACATTGTATTCATAGTTTCTAGACCTGATGGGTACATTTGAATAAACTCAAAAGAGAGTGAATACTTCAATGAGTTTTCCTGTGGTATCCATGCATATTTCTTGGGGGTAAAGTGATTGTTAAGTGATTAAGAGTGTTTACTTATCTTCCAGACATCCCAAGTACACTTCAGGTAAGATGTCATACAACTGCCTGCAATTTCAGCTCCATGGGGTCTGATTATTTCTTCAAGCTGCAGGCACCTGCACTGATGTGCATTTACCTGAGCCCTCCACATGACATACACACAGAGTATTAAAAATAAAAGCAATTAAAAATAATCCTCAAGAAATTGTAATTTCACTGAGTATAGGGATTTCATGCGTTTTAATTTTGTCCTCAGTATTCACCTAATATTTATATAAAAATAAGTCATAAATTTTGTCCAATCAACGATTAAGAAACAATAATAAGTAGATTTGGGGTTTTTTGAGTAAACAGCAAGACTAGGTTCACTCCTTTTATCATAGTAGAGCACTTATATTTTTAAGTAAAATAGAATAAAGGTTAATTTGTGAGAAAGCATGTATCATAAATTAACACAATACAGTGCTATCAGCCATTTAAAACAAGGACTTCAGGAATTTCTTAGGTAAATGGATAGAACTAGAAAATATCATCCTGAGTGAGGTAACTCAGTCACAAAAGAACACACATGGTATGTACTCTCTGATAAGTGGATGTTAGCCCAAAAGCTCAGAATAGCCAAGATACAATTCATAGATCATATGAAGCTCAAGAAGAAAGAAGACCAAAATGTGGAAGCATCAGCCTTTGTTAGACGGGAGAACAAAATACTACCAGGAAAAATACAGGGACAAAGAGTAGAGAGAGACTGAAGGAAAGGCCATCCAGAGACTGCCCCACCTGGGGATCCATCCCATATGCAGCCACCAAACCCAGTTACTATTGCTGATACCAAGAAGTGCTTGCTGACAGTAGCTGGATATGGATGTCTCCTGAGAGGCTCTGGCAGAGTCTTGCTGATACCAATTAAGATGCTTGCAGCTAAACATCAGACAGCACAGGGACCTCAATGAAAGAGTTAGAGAAAGGACTGAAGTAGCTGAAGGTGTTTGCAACCCCATAGGAAGAACAACAATATCAACCAACCAGATACCCTACACCTCTCAGGGACTAAACCACCAACCAAAGAGTACACATGGGAGGACCCATGGCTCCAGCCACATACGTAACAGAGGATGGCATTGTCTGGCATCAATAGGAGGAGAAATCCTTGTTCCTGTGAAGTCTAGTTTCCCAAGTATAGGGGAATGCTAGGGTGTTGAGGTGGGAGAGGGTGGGTAGGAGGAGTCATCCTCATAGAAGCAGGAGGAGGGAGAATGAGAGAGGGGGAACTAAAAAGGGGGCTAATATTTGAAATGTAAATACATATATTATTCAATAAAAAAGAAAAACTTAGTAAATACTTAATATAGTCACTTCATCATGTAAGAAGATATTGACAGGGTAATCATTACCCCATTCACATAAGGAAAAATACCTTGAATATATGAAAACCTTTATTTATGAAACCCCTTTATGTACAAATCAAAGGCAACTGAAACCATTGAAATTGAGACAGACAGACTCACATCCACAAAATACTAACTGAAACTGTCCTTCCTGAAAATCCTTTATTTCAGTAAGGTATATGAGATCATGCCAGGAATTAAAACCTGGTGCTATATAGCAACAAAGTATAATACTATTTTAGACTTAATACAGAGAACAATCACATCAGGGTGTGTGAAGGCAATCACTCCTCTTTACTAAGTTCTGGCTGGGGCATTGGGAATTTGTTAGACACCAGTAAATTCTAGCAATCTCTGCACTGAAAGTAAGGGAAAAGGAGATTTATCTGATAGAACTAGTGGTAAAAGAGATATAGAAGGTTGCTATGTTAGAATGATTGAGACATTTGGGAGCAATAAGAAAATAATTTGTAAAATCTAATTGACCCGAAGCAGCTGGTGGTAAAAATTTTCTTCAGAGCCACAGAGAGTGTAGTCATGGAAGACACTGAAGACATTGCCAGGACAGTGTTTCCCAAAGGTTACCTTGAAAACAATTGATTTAGGAATCTGAATGGACTCTGGAAAGCAATTCAATCTTACATTTTTTTCCCAAGTTACTACTCCTTTCACTCCCACTCTTCATCCTGTTAGTTAACATTTTTCTACTGTATGGGGCCTTCTACTTATTCCCTTTTAAAGTCTGCAAGCTACTTTATCTAGAATTCCCAAGTTTATTGTACATTTTTTTGGGAAATCAATACTTTTCTAATTAGTAGAGTACTGAATTAAGTAACCTGTTTCTAGGAAACAAAATATAAATAATGTTAGGATAAAAATATCATGCTTGTAGCTTTACTTAACTTTGAGAGAAATCCAAAGCATGGTTACCTAGATACATAAGAGACAACTATTTAGTTTTTCTGCCACTAGAATTCTGAAGTACCTGCGTGTAATACAGATGCTCTTAGCTCCATTTTTACAGCCATATGTTGCTGACAGAAGTATATTTTCAGGACTTCAATATATTTCTGTTTATTCTTATTTTCTGTATCAAGCAATTTAATTGAAAGAACTAGAAGTCAAAGGATTTTTATGAGAATGAAATGCTTTCGAGTGCATTTAAAATGTCCAAGTATTTTCTTCATGCTGCTGTATGATGCCCTTACTCTATTTTCCCATTGGCTATGGGTCTTGAGTAGTCCCGTGAAACAGATACGCCTGCTTTGGAAAGAGTCCTGGTAAAGATTCTTTGGGTTTCTCTGTGAAGAATTCTATGCACTACAGTCTGTTGACAGACAGGGCACTGAGTGCTTCCTGTGGAGGCTCTGCATGGTCTTTCCTCCTTCTGACCCCTTTAACAACTCTACTCTTTGAAAGGAAGAATGGGTAAAAGAGGTTGCCTCCTTTCTTTGCACCTTTAGAATCAGTAGTTATCACCACTGTGTCTATACTCACTGATGTCAAAGAACTGTGAGAAATTGAATGGTGGACTTTCTGGACCAGAAGAATTTGCCTGCCACAGAGGGCTAATTGGGAACTGCCAAGTCCTCTCTCTGAGCAAGTGTGTTTCTGCTCACCAAGCAAGGAAAAGCTTTCTAAATGGCATTTCTTATGAAATACCTTATTTTTCAGGTCAGGTTATCCTTATCAAAAGTAGAATGACAGAATACTTTAAGACCATTTCACAAAATATGAATATGCCATTTATAATAATATAACACTTGGTAAATACAGATAATCACCTTTGAACTGTGATATTTCAGTAGTTTGTAAACCATCTCTTATCTTTTCTTCTGGCTAAATCTATAGAAAGGTGTTTACAAAAATTGTAGATATATACACAGAATGGTTGATTTTAACTTTATTATTAATAACTACAGTATGTTAAATTCATTTTCAATGAACTCCTTATTTAAATTTATGATTTATTCATTATAAAAAATAACTTGTTCTTTCCTATGTGATTGTCATCTCCAACCAAATTAACTTTAGCCATCACTTGATAACTGCTAAGTATTTATGCAAGCTATAGTATCTGCATTTAATAAACTATATCCAGTTGCTCCATTAGCTGTTTTATCTCAGAACATTCATGTAAAATGAAAGTTATTGGATTTCTGCAAACACATGTTCAGTACTCTGAAAGTACAGGAAGGCTTTTTCTACTGTGTTTCGAACAACTGCCATCAATGCAGAGAGTCTGTGGCACTAGTACTCTGTAAATTACATAGAATTTATCAGAACAGAATTAGATTTAAACAATCATTTCAAAGATATTATCCTGGTCATTATAATGATATAATTTTGCCCCATTGAATCATATCTTAAGAAATCATTAGTCTGAATTAAAAACAGAAAATTCAAGTGCAATGAATATTCCTAAGTCCAAAATAATCAAGTATTACTGATAAATTACCTTTAAATTTTCAACTGTGCTTTGTTCTATAAAATAAGGTAAAAATAAAATAAAATAAAAATTATCATCTAAAGTACTATTTCTAAGTAACACAATTGTTAATAATTAGATCTTCTTTCTATTATTTATCCCCTACATACTCTTTTATATGCTTGTTTAAAGGTGTGGAGACACTTTACTCCTAAATTTGTATAAATATTTTGATTACACAATAAACAAATGTTGTCTTGAGGGAGTGGAACAATAAACTTGTGTGATGTAATCAAAGTTGACAGCCAATAACAATACCAGACATGCATTTCAGACATCATAGAATAGAAAGGATATCAAGTCAGATTTACATACTCTATTATATAACTTATTCAGTAATATAAATCATATATTAAGGAGCTCAAGGAAACACAATAAGTATTATAATTTTGTTATTATTTATGGTATGAAGAAACAGCTACTTGAAGGGAAAAGGAAAATTAATGAATACTCTTCTAATTTTTTAAACACTTGCAATCTATAAAATATGTTTAAAAATTAGACATTGTTCCTCTGCACCCAAATCACGTGGGAGGGAGAGCTAAACCTTCAGAGAGGCAGACAAGCCTGGGAAACCAGAAGAGACTGCTCCCTGCACACACATCTCGGACGCCAGAGGAAAAAGCCAAAGACCATCTGGAACCCTGGTGCACTGAAGCTCCCGGAAGGGGCGGCACAGGTCTTCCTGGTTGCTGCCTCTGCAGAGAGCCCCTGGGCAGCACCCCACAAGCGAACCTGAGCCTCGGGACCACAGGTAAGACCAAATTTTCTGCTGCAAGAAAGCTGCCTGGTGAACTCAAGACACAGGCCCACAGGAACAGCTGAAGACCTGTAGAGAGGAAAAACTACACGCCCGAAAGCAGAACACACTGTCCCCATAACTGACTGAAAGAGAGGAAAACAGGTCTACAGCACTCCTGACACACAGGCTTATAGGACAGTCTAGCCACTGTCAGAAATAGCAGAACAAAGTAACACTAGAGATAATCTGATGGCGAGAGGCAAGCGCAGGAAACCAAGCAACAGAAACCAAGACTACATGCCATCATCGGAGCCCAATTCTCCCACCAAAACAAACATGGAATATCCAAACACACCAGAAAAGCAAGATCTAGTTTCAAAATCATATTTGATCATGATGCTGGAGGACTTCAAGAAAGACATGAACACACTTAGGGAAACACAGGAAAACATTAATAAACAAGTAGAAGCCTACAGAGAGGAATCGCAAAAATCCCTGAAAGAATTCCAGGAAAACACAATCAAACAGTTGAAGGAATTAAAAATGGAAATAGAAGCAATCAAGAAAGAACACATGGAAACAACCCTGGATATAGAAAACCAAAAGAAGAGACAAGGAGCTGTAGATACAAGCTTCACCAACAAAATACAAGAGATGGAAGAGAGAATCTCAGGAGCAGAAGATTCCATAGAAATCATTGACTCAACTGTCAAAGATAATGTAAAGCAGAAAAAGCTACTGGTCCAAAACATACAGGAAATCCAGGACTCAATGAGAAGATCAAACCTAAGGATAATAGGTATAGAAGAGAGTGAAGACTCCCAGCTCAAAGGACCAGTAAATATCTTCAACAAAATCATAGAAGAAAACTTCCCTAACCTAAAAAAAGAGATACCCATAGACATACAAGAAGCCTACAGAACTCCAAATAGATTGGACCAGAAAAGAAACACCTCCCATCACATAATTGTCAAAACACCAAACGCACAAAATAAAGAAAGAATATTAAAAGCAGTAAGGGAAAAAGGTCAAGTAACATATAAAGGGAGACCTATCAGAATCACACCAGACTTCTCGTCAGAAACTATGAAGGCCAGAAGATCCTGGACTGATGTCATACAGACCCTAAGAGAACACAAATGCCAGCCCAGGTTACTGTATCCAGCAAAACACTCAATTAACATTGATGGAGAAACCAAGATATTCCATGACAAAACCAAATTTACACAATATCTTTCTGCAAATTCAGCACTACAAAGGATAATAAATGGTAAAGCCCAACATAAGGAGGCAAGCTATACCCTAGAATAAGCAAGAAACTAATCGTCATGGCAACAAAACAAAGAGAATGAAAGCACACAAACATAACCTCACATCCAAATATGAATATAAAGGGAAACAATAATCACTATTCCTTAATATCTCTCAATATCAATGGCCTCAACTCCCCAATAAAAAGACATAGATTAACAAACTGGATACGCAACGAGGACCCTGCATTCTGCTGCCTACAGGAAACACACCTCAGAGACAAAGACAGACACTACCTCAGAGTGAAAGGCTGGAAAACAACTTTCCAAGCAAATGGTCAGAAGAAGCAAGCTGGAGTAGCCATTCTAATATCAAATAAAATCAATTTCCAACTAAAAGTCATCAAAAAAGATAAGGAAGGACACTTCATATTCATCAAAGGAAAAATCCACCAAGATGAACTCTCAATCCTAAATATCTATGCCCCAATTACAAGGGCACCTACATACGTAAAAGAAACCTTACTAAAGCTCAAAACACACATTGCACCTCACACAATAATAGTGGGAGATTTCAACACCCCACTCTCATCAATGGACAGATCATGGAAACAGAAATTAAACAGTGATGTCGACAGACTAAGAGAAGTCATGAGCCAAATGGACTTAACAGATATTTATAGAACATTCTATCCTAAAGCAAAAGGATATACCTTCTTCTCAGCTCCTCATGGTACTTTCTCCAAAATTGACCATATAATTGGTCAAAAAACGGGCCTCAACAGGTACAGAAAGATAGAAATAATCCCATGCGTGCTATCAGACCACCACAGCCTAAAACTGGTCTTCAATAACAATAAGGGAAGAATGCCCACATATACGTGGAAATTGAACAATGCTCTACTCAATGATAACCTTGTCAAGGAAGAAATAAAGAAAGAAATTAAAAACTTTTTAGAATTTAATGAAAATGAAGATACAACATACCCAAACTTATGGGACACAATGAAAGCTGTGCTAAGAGGAAAACTCATAGCGCTGAGTGCCTGCAGAAAGAAACAGGAAAGAGCATATGTCAGCAGCTTGACAGCACACCTAAAAGCTCTAGAACAAAAAGAAGCAAATACACCCAGGAGGAGTAGAAGGCAGGAAATAATCAAACTCAGAGCTGAAATCAACCAAGTAGAAACAAAAAGGACCATAGAAAGAATCAACAGAACCAAAAGTTGGTTCTTTGAGAAAATCAACAAGATAGATAAACCCTTAGCCAGACTAACGAGAGGACACAGAGAGTGCGTCCAAATTAACAAAATCAGAAATGAAAAGGGAGACATAACTACAGATTCAGAGGAAATTGAAAAAATCATCAGATCTTACTATAAAAACCTATATTCAACAAAATTTGATAATCTTCAGGAAATGGACAATTTCCTAGACAGATACCAGGTATAGAAGTTAAATCAGGAACAGATAAACCAGTTAAACAACCCCATAACTCCTAAGGAAATAGAAGCAGTCATTAAAGGTCTCCCAACCAAAAAGAGCCCAGGTCCAGACGGGTTTAGTGCAGAATTCTATCAAACCTTCAAAGAAGACCTCATACCAATACTATCCAAACTATTCCACAAAATTGAAACAGCTGGAGCAGTACTGAATTCCTTCTATGAAGCCACAATTACTCTTACACCTAAACCACACAAAGACCCAACAAAGAGAACTTCAGACCAATTTCCCTTATGAATATCGACGCAAAAATACTCAATAAAATTCTGGCAAACCGAATTCAAGAGCACATCAAAACAATCATCCACCATGATCAAGTAGGCTTCATCCCAGGCATGCAGGGATGGTTTAATATACGGAAAACCATCAACGTGATCCATTATATAAACAAACTGAAAGAACAGAACCACATGATCATTTCATTAGATGCTGAGAAAGCATTTGACAAAATTCAACACCCCTTCATGATAAAAGTCCTGGAAAGAATAGGAATTCAAGGCCCATACCTAAACATAGTAAAAGCCATATACAGCAAACCAGTTGCTAACATTAAACTAAATGGAGAGAAACTTGAAGCAATCACACTAAAATCAGGGACTAGACAAGGCTGCCCACTCTCTCCCTACTTATTCAATATAGTTCTTGAAGTTCTATCCAGAGCAATCAGACAACAAAAGGAGATCAAAGGGATACAGATCGGAAAAGAAGAGGTCAAAATATCACTATTTGCAGATGATATGATAGTATATTTAAGTGATCCCAAAAGTTCCACCAGAGAACTACTAAAGCTGATAAACAACTTCAGCAAAGTGGCTGGGTATAAAATTAACTGAAATACATCAGTTGCCTTCCTCTATACAAAAGAGAAACAAGCCGAGAAAGAAATTAGGGAAACGACACCCTTCATAATAGACCCAAATAATATAAAGTACCTCGGTGTGACTTTAACCAAGCAAGTAAAAGATCTGTACAATAAGAACTTGAAGACACTGAGGAAAGAAATTGAAGAAGACCTCAGAAGATGGAAAGATCTCCCATGCTCATGGATTGGCAGGATTAATATAGTAAAAATGGCCATTTTGCCAAAAGCGATCTACAGATTCAATGCAATCCCCATTAAATTACCAACCCAATTCTTCATAGAGTTAGACAGACAATTTGCAAATTCATCTGGAATAACAAAAAACCCAGGATAGCTAAAGCTATCCTCAACAATAAAAGGACTTCAGGGGGAATCACTATCCCTGAACTCAAGCAGTATTACAGAGCAATAGTGATAAAAACTGCATGGTATTGGTACAGAGACAGACAGATAGACCAATGGAATAGAATTGAAGACCCAGAAATGAACCCACACACCTATGGTCACTTGATTTTTGACAAAGGAGCCAAAACCATCCAATGGAAAAAAGATAGCATTTTCAGCAAATGGTGCTGGTTCAACTGGAGGGCAACATGTAGAAGAATGCAGATCGATCCATGCTTATCACCCTGTACAAAGCTTAAGTCCAAGTGGATCAAGGACCTCCACATCAAACCAGACACACTCAAACTAATAGAAGAAAAACTAGGGAAGCATCTGGAACACATGGGCACTGGAAAAAATTTCCTGAAGAAAACACCAATGGCTTATGCTCTAAGATCAAGAATCGACAAATGGGATCTCATAAAACTGCAAAGCTTCTGTAAGGCAAAGGACACTGTGGTTAGGACAAAACGGCAACCAACAGATTGGGAAAAGATCTTTACCAATCCTACAACAGATAGAGGCCTTATATCCAAAATATTCAAAGAACTCAAGAAGTTAGACTGCAGGGAGACAAATAACCCTATTAAAAATGGGGTTCAGAGCTAAACAAAGAATTCACAGCTGAGGAATGCCGAATGGCTGAGAAACACCTAAAGAAATGTTCAACATCTTTAGTCATAAGGGAAATGCAAATCAAAACAACCCTGAGATTTCACCTCACACCAGTGCGATTGGCTAAGATCAAAATCTCAGGTGACAGCAGATGCTGGCGAGGATGTGGAGGAAGAGGAAAACTCCTCCATTGTTGGTGGGATTGCAGACTGGTAAAACCATTCTGGAAATCAGTCTGGAGGTTCCTCAGAAAATTGGACATTGAACTGCCTGAGGATCCAGCTATACCTCTCTTGGGCATATACCCAAAAGATGCCTCAACATATAAAAGAGACACGTGCTCCACTATGTTCATCGCAGCCTTATTTATAATAGCCAGAAAATGGAAAGAACCCATATGCCCTTCAACAGAGGAATGGATACAGAAAATGTGGTACATCTACACAATGGAATATTATTCAGCTATCAAAAACAACGAGTTTATGAAATTCGTAGGCAAATGGTTGGAACTGGAAAATATCATCCTGAGTGAGCTAACCCAATCACAGAAAGACATACATGGTATGCACTCATTGATAAGTGGCTATTAGCCCAAATGCTTGAATTACCCTAGATCCCTAGAACAAACGAAACTCAAGACGGATGGATGATCAAAATGTGAATGCTTCACTCCTTCTTTAAATGAGGAAAAAGAATACCCTTGGCAGGGAAGGGAGAGGCAAAGATTAAAACAGAGACTGAAGGAACACCCATTCAGAGCCTGCCCCACATTTGGCCCATACATATACAGCCACCCTATTAGACAAGATGGATGAAGCAAAGAAGTGCAGACCGACAGGAGCTGGATGTAGATCGCTCCTGAGAGACACAGCCAGAATACAGCAAATATAGAGGCGAATGCCAGCAGCAAACCACTGAACTGAGAAAAGGTCACCTATTGAAGGAATCAGAGAAAGAACTGGAAGAGCTTGAAGGGGCTCGAGACCCCAAAAGTACAACAATGCCAAGCAACCAGAGCTTCCAGGGACTAAGCCACTACCTAAATACTATACATGGACTGACCCTGGACTCTGACCCCATAGGTAGCAATGAATATCCTAGTAAGAGCACCAGTGGAAGGGGAAGCCCTGGGTCCTGCTAAGACTGAACCCCCAGTGAACTAGTCTATGGGGGGAGGGCGGCAATGGGGGGAGGTTTGGGAGGGGAACACCCATAAGGAAGGGGAGGGTGGAGGGGGATGTTTGCCCGGATACCGGGAAAGGGAATAACACTCGAAATGTATATAAGAAATACTCAAGTTAATAAAAAAAAATTAGACATTGTTCAAATTTTGCCAATTTTAGAAACATAATACTAAATTATCTTCGATATTAAAAGTCAATTTGCATGATAATTTTAATAAGATACTGCCATAGTACATTAAAAATTGTGGACTATCAAAATTTTTATAATCCCACATTTCTTTTAAAATTTAAATCTCACTGACTTTTATTGTAGGTATTTTTGGATACAAGAATTTCAATTTATTTCTTAGAAAAAATATAAAACATAGTAAGAGAATTCTTAGATCAAGAGCTATTTGTATGATATCCAATCTTTAGATTCCATCATTTTCCCAAGGTTCAGAATGGTTATTACCATAGAGCTACCTTAATAGGAATTATTTTTTTTCTTTTTTCTTTTTTTCGAAGCTGGGGACCGAACTCAGGGCCTTGCGCTTCCTAGGCAATCGCTCTACCACTGAGCTAAATCCTCAACCTGGAATTATTGCTAATTGTTTTACTGCAGACCTTATATGGTACAACATTTTATTTTGATTAGCTTTTTCTCTTGAAGAGTATTTCAAGTAATGTGTGATTATTTTTTGTTACATATAATTTCAACAACATAAATGAATTTATAATTTTTTGGGACCTTCATTTTGAAAGGATACCCCTGAGCTCCACAGAGCTCTTTCCTAAGATGACAGTGATGATGATGATGATGATGATGATGATGATGATGATGATGATGATGATGATGGTGGTGGTGGTGGTGGTGGTCGTGGTGGTGGTGGTGGTGGTGGTAGTGGTGGTGGTGGTGGTAACAATGACAATAATTTAAAGGAACTTTTGATCCTCTTCATTTTTTGCTTTAATCCTTTTCCTTTCTTACCTTTTTGATGTTTCTATGCCTGAGCAGTTTTTGTTTGTTTGTTTTGGGGGTTTTTGCTTGTTTGTTTGTTTTTTGAAACATCAGTAAGAAAAAAGCAAAATGCTGTCGTGGTCTCATGCTACAGATATTCAAAGCATGTCAGAAAATTTACGAAAAGGGAGATTAGTGAGTTCACACAAAATTGGAAATCTGAGAGCTGAAGATAAAATCGATGACTTTACAAATCACATCCTGGTACAGAGAGGTTGTTTGCGTTTATAGATGTGGACAGTGCTCTTCTGGGATATTTTAGCCCATGGTGATCTAGTAGAGAATCTGTATTGAAACTGATATGAAATTTTACAATTCCATCAGACAAAAGAAGTCTACCATGTACATTTTTCAAACCCTGTTTTTTTAATCCATGAAGACATTAAAGGTCATACTACATAGAAAGTCAGAGATCAGATGGATGAAAAAGTCACCCATTTCCTACAGGGATTGATGCAGAATCAAGGCTGATATCTTACTAGTTACCACTCTGTAGAGTTCTGTGTGGGAATCAGAGTTCATTTTAGGTGAAAAAGAATGTTTGTGTGATGTGATCTGATAAGGAAGACCAGCTCCTAACACTGGAGAAGGTGACTACATCAGTAGTCAGATTTTAAGTAGTTTGAAAACATCCACAGATAATGACATGGTTTCTTTGTTGTTGTGATTTAGGGTAAAAGAACATCAGTAGTGGGGTGTCTTTGTAAATTTTGTTATTTTGTTTTGTTTTTAGAACCAGGATGTTTCTTCTTTTTCCACATCCATGTCAACAATTTTCATGATTTTATATTCAATTTAGCCATTCTGACTTTTAAAAATGAGGTGACTTTCCAAGACAAAACATAAAAGGAATTTATTAATATTAAGAAAGATATTGGTCTTTAGGTAGGTTTATTTCCAATTTTTTGAAGAACCTCCAAATTGATTTCCAGAGTGGTTGTATCAGTTTACAATTCTACAACCAATGGAGGAGTATTCCTCTTTCTCTACATCTTTATCAACATGTGTTGTCACCTGAGATTTTGATCTTAGCCATTCTGACTGGTGTAAGGTTGAATCTCAGGGTTGTTTTGATTTGCATTTCTCTGATTACTATGGACTGTGAACATTTTGTTAGGTGCTTCTCAGCCATTTGAGATTCCTCTACTGTGAATTCTTGGTTTAACTCTATAACCCATATTTTGATTGTGCTGTTTGATTTTTGGCGGTAAGCTTCTGAGTCCTTTATATATTTTGGATATTAGCCCTCTCTCTGATGTGTGATTAGTGAAGATTTTTCCCAATTTGTAGAATGCCTATTTGTCTTATTGACTCTATCATTTGCCTTAAAAAAGCTTTCCAGTTTCATGAGGTCTCACTTATCAAGTTTTGATCTTAGAGCATGGCCCAATGCAGTTCTGTTTAGGAAATTTCCCCTTGTGTCAATGAGTTTAAGGCTCTTTCCCACTTTCTCTTCTGTTAGATTTAGTGTATCTAGTTTTATGTTGAGGTCCTTGATTCACTTGGACTTGGGCTTTGAACATGTTGACAAATATGGGTATATTTTCATTTTTCTACAAAAAGACATCCAGTTAGACCAGTACCATTTAATAAAGATGTTTTCTTTTTTCCATTGTATATTTTCATCTTCTTTTTCAAAGATCAAGTGTCTGTAAGTGTGTGATTTTATTTCTGGAACTTCAATTTTATTTCATGATCAACCTGTCTATCTCTGGACCAATATCATACAGTTTTTATCACTATTGCTCTGTACCAGAGCATGAGGTCAGGGATGGTCATTCCCTGAGTCATGCTTTTATTATTAAGAATTGTTTTAGCTATTCTGGTTTTTTTCCTTTCCAGATGAATTTGAGAATTGCTCTTTCTATGTATTTGAAGAATTGTGTTAGGGGATTGCATTGAATCTGTAGATTGCCTTTGTTGTGATGGCCATTTTTACTATCTTAATTCTGCTAATGCATGAGCACTGGAGATCTCTCCATTTTCTGAGAACTTCTTCAATTTCTTGAGAGAATTGAAGTTACTCCAAGATATTTTATATTATCTCTGGCTATTGTGAAGGCTGTTGTTTTCCTAATTTCTTTCTCAGTCTGTTTATCATTTGTATAAAGGAATGCCAATGATTTATTTTTGTTAATTTTATATCCAGTCACTTTGCTGAAGTTGTTTATCAGTTGGAGACGTTCTCTGTGGTCACTGATGTCTACTATTATATGGTCTGCAAACAGTGATACCTTTAATTCTTCGCCAATTTTTATTCCCTTGATATCTTTGCTGTCTTCTTGTTCTAGCTATTGGTTCGAGTAGTGTATTGGAAAGAGTGGGCAACCTAGTCACAGTCCAGATTTTAGTGGGATTGCTTCAAGTATCTCTCCATTTGATTTGATATTGGCTGTTGGTTTGTAGTAAATTGTTTTTATTATGTTTAGGTATGGGCTTTTTCAACATCTAAGGAGATGATCATGTGATTATTTTCTTTGAGTTTGTTTATATGATGGGTTACCTAAAGACTGAGAAATACCATTCTTGGGAATAGGCCCCGAAGATGCCCCACGATACCACAGGGACACATGTTCCACTAAGCTCATAGCAGTCTTATTTGGGATATCCAGAAGCTAGAAAAAATCCAGATATCCCATGTCAGAAAAATAGATACAGAAAATGTGGTTGATTTACAAAATGGGATACTATTCAGCTATTAAAAAAGAGGATATCCTAAGTTTTGCAGGAAAATGGATATAACTAAAAAATGTCATCCTAAGTGAGGTAACTCAGACCCAAAAGATATACATGGTATTTTCTCACTAATAAGTGTATATTACCAAAAGAAAAAGTACAGAATACCCAAGATTCAATTCACAGAACTCATAAAGGTCAACAAGCTGAAGGGCCCAAGTGAGAATGCCTCAGTTCCACTTAGGAGGGAGAAGAAAGAAACCACAAGCGGGGAGGGATGGGAGAAACAGAGGAGAGAAAGGAAATGAAGGTCAGGGGAGAGGGAAACATGATCTGGTACTGGGTAGGAGAAAAGGACTGAAGGCCTGAGGTTCAGCAGAAAGAATGGAAACAGGATACCTTGGGAGGGAGGAGGTTGGGAGGACCCTTAAGAATGTATTAGAGACCTAGGAAGTGAGAGAGTCTCAGGACTCAAAGTGTGTGTGTGTGTGGGGGGGGGGCTCTAGATGAAAGGCCCTACAGTGGGGAGAAGGAACTTACTGAACCCACCTCCAACATAAAGACAGAGCATCAAGTGAGGGATAGGGTTGCTATTCCACAGCCAAATCTCTGGCCCATACTTCTTCCTTTCTGAAAGAAATGTAGGGATGAAAATGGAGAAAAGCCTGAGGAAAAGAAGGTCCATCAATAGGCCCAAAGTGTGATCCAGCTCAAGGGGAGGCCCTAAGATCTGACACCATTACTTAAGCTATGGGGCGTTCACAGAAAGGCGCCTATCATGACTGCCCTCCAAAAGACCCAACAAGCAGCTGAAAGAATCAGATGTAGATATGTGCATGCAACCAATGAACAGAAGCTGCTGACCCCTCTGGTTGAATTAGGGAAAAGCTAGAGGAAGCTAAGGAGGAGGACAACCCTGTAGGAGGACCCGCAGTTTCAGTTAACCTGGACCCCTGAGATCTCTTAGACACTGGATCACCAACTATGGAGCATACACCAGCTGAGATGAGGCCTCCCACACATTACAGAGACCTCTGGGTACTGTGTTCAGTCAGAGAAGATGCACTTAACCCTCAAAAGACTGTAGGCCCCAGGAAGTTTAAAGGTCTGGTGGGGTGGGTGAAGTGGGGACATCTTTGTGGAGATGGGGAGGGAGTGAATACAGGAGGTGTGAAGAGTAGGTATGGGATGTGGAACTCTCAAAGGGTGGGGTGGACAGAGAAAGGAATACAATCTGGAGTGTAAAAATAATTAATTAATTAATTAAAAATAAAGATCTATGAAGGATATTATAAAAGATATTTCACTTGGAGGAAAATGATAAATATACCCAAGAGGTCTCAGAGATCATGTAGTTTGAAGACAAATAATTAAAAGAGATCTCAGAAAACATTACAAAACACAACATGACTTTTAAAAAATAGAGAAAAGAAACCCAATAGCTTAAACAGTTTTAGATAACAGAAATGGCTGAAGATGTCATTATTCCAGATTATAAATTTTAATACCTATTTATAATGATAAAACAGAATAGCACCTCTATTAAAACAAGATACCTTGACCAATGAATTAGAAATTAGGACATACATAATAAGCCGACATAATATTTAATATTTTATGAAATATGTTCTCAATAGCTAAAAATTACTTTATTTTGTTCTTCCTTTGTTCCTTCCTTCCTTCCTTCATTTCTTTCTCTTTCTTTCTTGGTTATTTTATTTATTTACCTTTCAAATCTTACTTCCCTTCCTGGTTTCTCCTGCACAACCCTCCTATTCCATTTCCCTACTCCTACTACTATGAAGGTGCTCTCTCACACACCCACCCACCCACTCCCACCTTAGTGCCTTGACATTTCCCTGTGCTGGGGCATCAAGCTTCCACAAGAACATTGATGTCAGACAAGGCCACCCTCTGCTACATATGAGGCTAGAGCCATGGGTCAATACATGTGTGCTCTTTGCTTGGTGGTTTAGTCTCTGGGAGCTCTGGGGTTCAGGTTGGTTATTTTTCCTATAGGGTTCCTTTAGCTCCTTCAGTCCTTCTAACTCCCACCGGGGTTCCTGTGCTCAGTCAGAATCTGTTCTTAACATGATTTTTTAAAATTTTAATACATAGTGTTGATGGGTATGAAAGCCTGTGTAAACAGTTATGATCTTACTTGTCTATAAAACATCTTTCCAGGCTTTGCAAAGACTTAAGATTTCTTTTAAACAATTAGGTGTTATTCCAATAGACCCACTTTTTAATGTGAATCTTCAGATCAAGCGAAAGTCTATCTAGCTACCTTGATTGATTCTTATGAGGCATTGAAAGAAAGACAGTGTTGTCTGCATATTTTTGCTCCACAGAAATTGTAAACTATAATGTATTTGTTGTGTTTGGGGACATTTTACAAACTAGAGATCTCTATAAAATTTTGGTAATATTTCAGCATGTATTACTATATTTTCATTATGTAAGAAAGCATTCTGTGTGTAAGCAATATAAATATTTTGAATCATATTGAGATTCCAGCTTGGTACATTAATCTCGAATGATTTAAGTAATGTGTCTTTCTTATACAGTTTTGTAATCTTTAAAATTATTTGAAATGTAACCATAGAGAATAAACTTCTGCCTTACTATTGGAATTCTTTCTCCTTAGAAATGTTATTTTTTTAATTTATTTTTTTATCAAGGTTAAAAAAGAAAAACTCATTTAAAAGTTATTTAGTTTCCATAGATTTGTTTTTAAAGGAACTCAAATGTTAAATACATGAAGGGAAATATGTGAATTCAATGGTTAATCCCAATTTTCTTTACTTATTCTTTTCTCTTTATTTCTAAGTAAACCTTTGGTGACACAGAAGGTGCCTGCTAGAATATATAAAATTACATTATCTACAGAGTATAAGTATAAGTGAGCAAGAGTTAATTATCAAAAAGTTGTATTATGTGTGGAAAAGAAGCACTGTGACTTAGAAGGAAATTTAATTGTATTCCTATTTAGCAATAGTAATTAATGTCAAAAAGCAAAACATTAAAAATAATAGTAATTTTTTTATTAGACCTCGACATCCCTTTGAATATTTCAAGTACTTTTTATTATCTGTGATTTCCTTTGAAACTCTGAATTTCATACTTTACATAATGTAGGTTTGCATTTATTATTTAATTTCCATTGCAGAAATTAGATGTGTTAGATATTTAAATGTCTGCCTTTTAATTATAAAGTAATATTTGAAGGATATCATAAGTTTATATAATATTTGCTTATGAGACTTTTTGCAGTATTTGAAATCTTCTCTATAAACATATTTTTATAAAATCACCTGCTTTCAGTAGCCAAAATTTTATCAATATTTCTCTCTTGAATTAATTTTTTTATCAATTTATCATGGTAGTTAATAATTCATTAGTACCTGCTGAGGTAAACATGTTTAAGTTGAAGCCACAAGATGTAAATTAGATTCTTTCTGGAGAAAATGCAAAATGTAATCTATAAATAGGAAAGTCAAACAGCATAGAGAACGTTTCTACATACTACCATACAAGTTCTCAAGGAAATTTAATCATTATTGGGACAATTTTTCTTTATACTATGTGTATTCTAACTTGTCCTTATACTTTTCTTTGTAGGTTTTATTTAGTATGTTGAATTTTGACCTTGATTTTTTTTTAATTTAATTTTTACATTACCAATTTTCTTTAATACCTTCAAGTAGAACCACACCTAAAAGTTTCTTTTCTTGTATCTTGTTTTGGAATGAATTACTTCCCCAAAATAAATTCTGCTGACTGGAAAATAAATTTATTTTTAGAGTTTTATAAATGAGTACTGAAGTGTCTTATCTTCAAGTTCTAGACATCAAAAAAAGAATCTGATTTTCTGAGTTTTTCTGGTTGTTGCCACTCTTTCTAATAAGTAAGATTGCCTGTCTGAGATGGATTAGGATAAAATGTCATTACCTCTTCAAGATTTTCTTTATTTATGTTATTCTTTCTTTCTTTTCTCTCTCTCTCTTTCTTTCTCTCTTTCTTCTTTCTTTCTTCTTATATGCTTTACATGCTGAAACCCCACTCTCACCCCAGTCTGCCACACACACTCCCCCTCCTCCAACCTGCCTTCCTTTCCCCTTTTCCTCTGAGAAGGGGGAGGATCCTCCTGGGTACAAACCCACCCTGGTGCAGAGTCACTGCAGTATTTGGCACATCCCCTCCCACTGAGGACAGACAAGGCAGCTCAGTTAGGGTAACAGAATCAACAAGCAGGCACCGGAGTCAGGGACAGCTTCTACTCCAGTCATTAGGAGACCTGCGTGAAGACCCAGTTGCAAATCTGCTACTTGTGCAGGGTGTGTGTAGGACGATAGGTCCAAGCCATATATGCTCTGTGGTTTCTTAAATAATGATATTGAAAGGTGTGTGAGACACTGACTTGAAAAAGATCATCAATGAGCCAAAGAAATTTCATTCTTACCCTAAAACAAATTAAAATATATGACTTTATAGGAGCTTCTATGTTGCTAACTGTATTTACATCTTCATAATGGATGCTATAACTGAGATGAATTTTCTTTGCATCTAGAATAAATGCTCTAAGTTTTAAGAGAAAAAAAGCATGGAAATGTGACAACATGCATCACAGTTACTACCTTAGGAGAGGCTCAGGTCAGAAGTTATGAAGGTACTTATGATCTCAGTCTTCAGACATTCTTCTCAAAACTTTAGACGTCTGTGTCACTTTTAATAAACATCTTAATACCAGGAATTTTGGCATAATGTTTAATTACCAGGAGGAAACTTTCCATTAATCAGATTTGGATTGCTACTGTTACAACTAAAAGATTGTAGGAAAATTGAGGATTTAATTACCACTTTCAGACACAGCAGTCGCTTTGCTTTCTCTCTGAAGCCATTCCCAAATGAAGATGGCATAGGACTTACTGGAGGAAATCCTGTAAAACTCATTTAATTTGCTTCCATCCGTTTTAAGACTCTATTCCTATTAAAAAGAATTGCTTTGTTGATGGGGAAGCCATTTAGCAATATGATATTCAGTCTCCTTCAACTGTTGACTCTAGGCTGGCTTCCACAAAAGATTATTATTTGATATTATATTTATTTTTTCCGGTTCTCACATAGTCTGAGCTACATGGTTGAGTTACAATGTTAAGAGAATGAAATGGTCAGGGAACTCTCAGAAATCTTATTAATTCTGTAATGCTACTGAAAGCTTACCAAAGGTTTTTGTTCCCTAAAGCTACTGCTTTGAGTAAATCAGATGGGATTTCTTTGTGACTGCTGAATGGAAACAGGCCTTTCTGTGGGTTGTTATTATGAAATAATGAACATTGACTCTAAGCACGCATTCTGCAATTTTGTCTATTTCAGTGGAGGAGTTTTGAGATATAGACATATGTACATGAACACAGACATCTATATTCAAAATATTTAGAGACAACATGCGAAAAAGAGGGGCATAATTATATATAAGCCAATAGAGGAAAACTTGCACAGAATACTTATTTCAAATTTAGTTGACAGTGCAATAAACTTTGTCACCATACACATTGGTCCCGATGATAAAATATTCAAGTAAATTTCATCTTCAATTCTCTATCATTGTACTTGTGTTTACTTATGACTGATAGGTACAACTTAACTAATCATTCTAAGCTTAGTAATGCCTAAAATAGTGGCTTATGGAAAATCCACATGGTATTTTACAATTAAATCCTGGATTACTACTAATTGAATTCCAAATTACATAGAAATGAGAGTGTTTATAATAAATAAATAGTGTCCTAAATATATGTTAATGTTTTACAATTTAAACTCTTAATTTCATTGATACTATTTATAATATGTTCATGCAATATACAAAGGCCATTCTCTACAGCCAAATTATTGAAATGTGTATTGAAAAAATGGGTGTGGGGCCCTTTAGCACAAGACTCCTATAGCTTATTCTTCTTATGGAATCCTAAGTAATTTTATTTGTATAGTTTATTGTAATTATTAGTCAAATTTTATGTTTAATTATTTCATTTTCAAATCGTTTCATTATTTCTTTTTATTAGTCATTTTACTCATTTACATTTCAAGTATATCCACCTTCCCAGTTACCCCTCCACAAATCTCCCATCCCATTCTCCCTCTCTTCTCCCCTTTACCTCTATGAGGAAGCTCATTTCTTAAGATTAATGTAATTACGTCATTTTCCTCTTTCCTGCCCTCCCTCTGCACTGTCCTCTCTGCCCCTTCTTGGTTCTAGTGCTTTTGTCAAAGGTGTGAATTCCATTATGGCAGTTACTGCAGAAGGAAGTAACCCAAGAAATTAACCTGAGACAGGAACAAGCTCCACACATCAATATTAGTGTGAAAGGATTTGTAGTTAAATATATCCTGAGGAAATAATATACAAGGATAAAATGCTAGATTGTTTTAAACTTGGATTGTTTTGTTTCCATCAAGTGCATAAATGAAGACAGTGTCCTTAACAGGGCCTGGGGATTTGCTAAAAAAAATAAAGTATGCTCACAGTTATATAGACAACGCATAGATATTATATAATGTCTTATGAAATCTTGTTTCCTTGTCTATATATTTTTCTCTCTCTTTCTCTGTTTCTCTCTCCTTCCTCATGGTTCATCTGTTTTTCATTGACACACTATTGACACTGCACAAGATATTCTTGACCTATGTAGTGCCAGTTAATGTTCAACTCATGATACTTCTGCCTCAGCCCCTTGAGTGTTACACTACTGAGACATAATATTATAGCTGAGGTTTCTTATTTCTTTCAATAAAGTGAGAAGAGTTGATCCTTCAAGTATGAATCTGCATCAAGGAATGCTAGAAACAAGTGGAGAGTATTTGAAACACTTGGAAAGGTACACAATTAAAGTCCTGGAGATATATAAGAACTTGTAGCACAGGAATCACTCTATGGTCATCATAATGGATGTGTGTGGACACCAGTCATCAGAGAAGAACCATGTTTTATTATATTTAGGCATAGGCATAGAAAAACAGTTATAATGCAGAAGTAATTTATGGAATATGAGAGAGATGTGGGATACAAGATCTAAATTCTGTTTGTCCAACTTTACAAGTCTTATATAAACCTTATAGGATTATTTTCTTACAGAAAATCACTGGCTACGATGAACTGGAAAATGCAACATGTCATCATCGAGATACATAGGTTTTATAAAGTATCTTGATGCTAAGGATTAAAAATTATGTGAGGTAAGTCAATGTCATCTCCTGTATTCATAACCAAAGAGCAGAGAAAAATTACTAACATTGTTATATTCATTATTTCAATTCACATTTTTTTCCATTGCCCATTGACATCAAACTAACTAAAACTTCCCATTTTGTAAGTGTTAAATCTTTCTATAGAATTTAGTAACTGCATCTACTGTCATATATCATAATATTTATAACAATATTTCTAACATTTTCTATTTTCTATATTTTATTTCTTATACAGAAAGATAGTGATATTTGGTTTGCCAGGCATATCATTAGAAGAAATAGTATCTAGAAAGTCTATGCTCAGTAAACCTTTATTGAAATTCATAACACAATTGAATGATTTGCACAAAAATATACAAAACTGGACACATGATAGTATTGTAACATCAAATACTTTAAAACAGGGAGAATATGTGGTTTTGAATGTCAAGCAATCACTCCAGAAACTAGGCAATTGTCATTTTGGCCATATAGGTAAATAACAGAGAATATGATTATATAAAATAAATTTGACAACAAACTTGAAGCTCAAGTTGAGTGTTAAAGACACAGACCTAAAGAAGGTTTATTACTTTTGAATGGCAAGTAAAACTCCAAATTGTGAAAAATATCAACCTATTTAGCATTGGTCAGAGAAAAATATTTAAAATTTGAATCCTTCTTTAGAGCCCGTCCCACATGTGGCCCATATACATACAGCCACCAAACATATACAGTATTGCTGAAGCCAAGAAATGCATGCTGCCAGGAACCGAATATAGCTGTCTCCTGAGAGGCACAGCCAGTGCAGGTCAAATAAAGAGACGAATGCTAGCAGCAAACCATTGAACTGAGAACGGGCCCCCCATTGGAGGAATTAGAGAAAGGATTAAAAGAGCTGAAGGTGCTTGCCACCCCATAACAACAAGGCCAAACAACTAGAGCCCCCAGGGACTAAACCACTACCCAAAGATTATACATGGACTGACCCTGGGGCTCCAACTACATATGTAGCAGGGGCTGGCCTTATAGGGCACCAAAGGAAGGAGAAGTCCTTGGTCCTGCCAAGGTTGAACCCCCAGTGTAAGGGAATGTCAGAGAGGGGGGCGGGAATTGGGGGGTGGATGGGGCAAACACCCTTATGGGGAAGGGGAGGGGTAGGAGAGGATATAGGGGCCTTATTGACGGGAATCTGAGAAAGGGAATATATTTGAAATGTAAATAAAAATTATCCAATAAAAAACTGAAAAAAAGAAATTTCTAAAGATTAATTAAATGGCTCTATTACAGAGGCATGAAAAAGAATTAGAATTTCTTATTTTTGGTGCTCCTTGTAAAAGAAATATCCATATGGCTCTTAAAATAAGTCTATTGAATCTCTGCATGGCCCTTTTGTTAACTATAACAGTATGAAATATATATACATATATATATGATTTATAATAGAAATATGATATTTGGCATTCCTGTGAAATGAAAATGCAGATGGACAGAGAAAGGCTCATTTTTCACAAGGAGTTTCTACCAAATAAAAATATCTTTCTTCTCTCTGTCACCTCTTCTCTTCCTCCTTTCTCTTACACTTTTCTACAGTAAGTCAGAAATAAAGTTCAAATCACTTAGAAGATTATTTTCTCTAACCAAGAAGCTAGACGGGAACATAATCTATTCTGAAATTCATGAGAAAATCCTTTAAAATGTCAGACAACAGTTAAAACATTCTATGATTAGGGCATATTTTAATTTTCTTAATGTCAAAATTCTGCTGTGGGAGAAGCTTATGCACACTCATTTGTTATTCCCATGGGCTGATATGAAAATGGAGCCACTCTCTCAGAACTATCGATGCCAGCGATGGAGGATAGGTTTAGCAAAAGAAACTATTCTCACCTCCAGGAAGATGTTGAGAAGTTAAATGCTTCATAACAAAAGTCATTTTCAAAGAGTAAGTGGCATAGTCTATTATGAGGTAAAGTTAGAAGATGTATCAAATATTTTAGGAATATTGACCATTAAGTTCATTTGCATTTAACAACATAGACTAGTGCAGAAGATGCTTTATTAAGAGATGGATGGGATGAGTTTAGATATTTGATGCTACCTCTCTTCAGATAAAGGATGGAGGGCAGTGGAAATGTCAAATAAGTTCTCCCAAATTAAGCAGTGGCAGGCAATTGTGTCATAGTAACAGCCTATGTGTATATCTACAGAACATTTGCTAGCCATTAGCTATGTTTCTACACTGAGCCCACATTCCCTAAGTGCCTTCTTCTTTCTGAACAACAGGATTTATAGCGTGAGTACGGGAATGACTTTGAGATTAGGGAGCTTTATTTACTAAAATCCAAAAAAAAAAAGAAGAAAATGAAAATATTAGTGTTCATTATCACATCACCTAGTGGTAGTTCAGTAGCATGAAACCAAGCTAGTCATGTATGTGTGGGGTTGAAATATGACATAGAAAAGATGTACTTTTGATGGTGGTCAGGAAAGGCCTTCTGGAGCAGGAAGACATGTAGCCAAGACTCAAAAGGATGGAAGAAAAGCCACAGAATCCATGGACAGAGAAATATGTGGAACAGAATGTAAAGGTCATTCTTGAGCGACAATGACACATTATGTGTTTTAAGAAAATGAGAAACAGTTGCCCAAAGAAAAACAGGACAGAAGCATGTGCAATGAGGTAGCTCTGAACGTCACATACTTTTATGTCATGTAAGACCTTCACCACTGGCAACTGCTCTTGTTATATAAAAAATATATTGGCAGTCTTTGAACTAAGAAGTCATGGAATAATAGAATCTGATTCACACTTTTAAAAAAAAGCAGCAAAGAGCAGGCAGACATTATATTCCAGGGGCTTCACTTGAATTTGTGGTCAGTAATGGCAGCTAATAAAGCACAAACATTCCATGACCTCATACACAGCAGTTGATATTAGCAAGTGTCAAAGCTTGCCGTATAAATGTACCAGGTCAGAGGTGGCATGGAGCTCTGTGATTGTTTCCCCTCAACAGAAGCTTTTTACTGTTACCTGCTTAGAACAGGCAAAATAAACCTGAAGATAAAGTGCCTTGCATGAAGAGGAGAAAAATACAGTAAACAAATGATTAAGAGTGACTTCATGTGCTATATCATATTAAGGTAATTGTTAATTGTCAAAATGGGTCATATAAGAAAATACAGAAAAAAAATCAAATACAGGAGTTACTTAATGCTGTGGCTAAAAAGCACGATGTAAAGAATACATAGATCCCGTCCATATACATACAGCCACCAAACTCGGACAATATTGTTGATGCCAAGAATTGCACGCTGACAGGGGCCTGATATAGCTGCCTCCTGAGAGGCCAAAACATGTCAAATACAGAGGAGAATACTAGCAGCAAGCCATTGAACTGAGAACAGGGTCCCTGTTTGAGGAATTAGAGAAAGGATTAGAGTAGCTGAAGGGGTTTGCAACCAAGTAAGAACAACAATACCAACAAACCAGAGTTCCCAGGGACTAAACCACTACTCAGAGTGCACATGGACAGACCCGTGGCTCCAGCTGCATATGTAGCAGAGGATGGCCTTGTTGGGCACCAATGGTAGGAGAAACCCTTGGTCTAGTCAAGGATGAACTCCCCAGTGGAGGGGAATTTCAGGACAGGGAGCTGGGAAGGGGTGGGTGATTGGGGGTGAATACCATCATAGAAGAAGAGGATGGGGATGGGATAGGAGGTTTATGGACAGGAAACCAGGAAAAAGTATAATATTTGAAACATAAATTAAAAAATCCAATAAAAAAGAATGAAGAAAAAATACGTAATGATTCTAGATATATTTTAGATTTTATTTTTTTTTACTAGTAAACTGTGGTTTCCTCTATCATCTTTGTATTTTGAGTCTCTATTTTTATATAATTTTCCTAGCAGAGACGCATTACCCTTGCATATTTATTTATATCTCAAATATTGCCCTTCACAGTCCCCCCTTACATTCTTTTTCATATCTCTTGTCATAGACTCAGTTATTTTATTAGATACACATATTCCATAAAGTATTCTATTTATCAAAGCATTTTATCATTTCTACTTCCTTCACTTATCTTAAATATCTTTTCTTTTTCTATAGATTAATCAGTAAATATAAAGATGAAAATAAGTGAATTATAATTTTGTGTTTTTGGCTGACTTCCTTTAATAGAACATAATGGACTTGCTGTCTTTACACATTGTTACATACATATATCACTTAGTCAGACACCTTTAAACAGAATATGTATTTTCTTATAAACAGCCCTACTATTCTTATACACATGAATATTTTGCTTATTTATAATTATAAGATTGGTTGCCTTTGGCCTACATTACTTAGAGAATTTCTACATCATGTTTTATTAAATTTTGTATTATTGAAGCCACTAATAATTATTAAATTAAAGTCTCATATATTTCTTTTTTAAACTTGACATTAGAATGGAACCATATCTTCTGGAGGATGCTGGAAATAACTCCCTTGCCTTTGTGACCCCATGTGTCCACTTCAAAATTCATAGCATTTCTTTTCTCTTTTCATCCACCTCCCCTGCCATTCCTTCCCTTTACTGCCACCCCTACCTGTCTTTCTTTCCAACACTCAATTTTTCTTATAAAGCATAACATAATTAGCCATCCAGGTAGAACAACTAGAATACCTCTTGTGTGTTCTTATTTTTCCTACTACATAACATTTTTGCTTTAAAGTAAATATAAATTTTAGTTGTTCAAGTCTTTTTAGAACTAGAGTAGGCACGCAATCTAGAAATTATTTGCATAAGATTATAGATGTGTATAAATTAGAAATATGAAACGTAAGAAGTCAGTTGAAATGTCTATATTCATACATAATGGTATATATTTATAAGTCCTCATGATTCATGATGTATTACATGTGTATCCTAGTCCAACATACCATTAAGTATGTTTTATATTAATATAGAAATTACCTACTGATCTCAAAACTGATGAAATTCTCGTGTAAATTCACATTACTGGGACCTAGAAATGTCTTAACCCTTAAAGATCTTCTTAGAAATCTCCTGTACACATTACTAATATATATATTGATAGTTCAGATGATTTCTTATGAAGGATTCAAAAGGAAATTACCCCATGAAATGATAGTCAGACTTCATTAGGTCTAAGGGATCCGAGATGGTGGTTGCTATATAATTGAAATTCCGATTTGCAACAATTAGTTAAGCTATCTCTTTGTTTTTCTGGGGGAAAACATACAAGGATAGAAAGAATTAAGAGAAATATGATCAGCATAAAGAATATCTGAGCTTTGGAATTCATTTATATTAATAATAGCAAAGTATGAGCTAAAGCTTGACACAGAATGAAAAAAACTGACACGGTATTAATATAAGCTTTTTAAATTACACTTATGAATACAGAAAAAGCTCAACTAAAACAAAAATAATAACTGGTGTGGTTAGAGGTCAACATGGAACTGAGGCAGGAGGGTAGAGAGAGAGTGCACCCAGCAAAGGTTTGTACCAAAGCTACAAAATTAGCATTTTAAAGAAAAGAGTTAGCAAAGAGTGCAAACCCTTAGGTAAGCATAATTAAATCCATTCATTGGAGAGTTTCTGAAAGTGACCCATGTTTCATTCAAAAAACAAAATATCCCCATGAGGTTTAGAAATAATCTACAAATGCAATATAGGATATGGAGCTCTATGTGTAGGTTGATGTGACAAATATACAAATTGTGAGAAATAACATGGTATGCTAATGACCCCCAAAAGCTTACAGAATGTTACCTGTAATATAAGCTCTCTACCCTTTGTACAACAAGACTTTTGAGCTCCAATCTGCATCCTTTTTTATCCTAATAAATTTTCTGACTCTGATGCTAATATACAACTGCTAGTTATGTTATTCCAGGGCACAAAATTCTAGGACTTCTCTGAGATAGGCAATGAACCTTGTCATCAACTAATGAATTAGAAAGATATTTATGTTATGAGGATTTCTCAAACCTCATTTATGAAATCAGTAATGTAAGTGTGAAAATAGCGTGGATCTCTGATCTGTACTGGGGCATATGAGGATGGCCAGTCTTCAGTGCGTGCTCCATATTTTTTAGATCCCTGCTAATTTTTTATCAGCAAAATAATTAGCTCTTCTGCTGACAAGGTGTTAATATTGCTTCATTCAGGGACCTTCCTATTGTAACTTTATTAACCTTTGTAATGAGCAATCATTACCTATGGATAGTAAGAAAGAGGTAATGATTTAAGTGAAGTATTGCAAAAAAAATAGTCTACCACATACAAAATGAAAATTTATAGTAATTAGAAAAACATGTACCTTTGGATGAATTCTGGAGATAAGAAAAAGAAGTGAAGTTTGAACTGGCTGAATTTATACATATGGCTATATGCCAATTCATCAGATAATCTAGATCCAGTGTGCAAATACGATCATCTCTTGCAAATTACACATTTTTATCTAAATAATTCTGTTTATTTTATAATTTAGTCTTTACCAAGTTAACTGAATAATAGTTGATCCTTTGGTAGCTTACCAGAAATAAAGTTGAAGTATTAAAATTTCCTATCTGGTTTTCAAGTACAATGCATCAAATGTCATTGTTTTTTACTAAACTCATATAACTTGGTTTTATTAGACTACGTTGGAATAAATATCAAGTCCTCAGTAGTTGAAGTGAGCTTAAAAATACAACAGCTAAAAAAAAAAAAAAAAACAGATCTGTAGTAGCCAATGAAATAGAGTAAAACAAAGGCAGCCAATGTTAAAAAAAAATGTACTAGCCCCAAGGAAGTAGGACTTAAAATTATCTAATGGTGGCAACTCTCCTCTCCTTTTTTTCATTTCTCTCTTTCCTTCTCTTTCTTCCCTCCTTCTTTTCTTTCTCCCTTTCTTTCTTTCTTTCTTTCTCTCTCTCTTTCTTTCTTTCTACGTATTTATCTTTTTCCAATTGTTTCTTTGTCCTTACAATTCTCTTTATATAAAACAAAAATTTTATCACACGTGTCAGAGAGGTTACCTATTTTGTAAGTGGATATTACCAGGTGGGTGAAGAGCCATTAAAAAATCCAGCTATATCTTTACAACTCAATTTGTTAAAAGTTTGAACCTTGACAATGTTGATAAAGGATTACAAAGATATGGACAGCCCTGGGATGTTAGAATGAATGTACGTTGTATATTCTGAAATAAAAATACAACTATATTCATTGTAGATAAAATGAGAGGACTATGAACTAAGCTGCTGAGAAAGATTTTAATGCAGTAAGACTATATTCAGCGAAAAACATAATCTTTATATTCATGAGGCTTTGCATGTCAAGAAAGGCACAGTTGAAAAGGAGATCCCATATGATAAAATCCAGGATTTTATAATGTAGCCTTTATAAAACACAACACTTTTCATGTCGTTTCATATGGGCACCAAAGCTGAAAATTTCAAACTATAAAAATAATTTCTCAAGTTATTTTATTTAGATCTTCAATATAACTTATTCCACTTATTCTAACAAGTATTTGATTGTTATCTAATTTTTAGAAAATATATCAAATTAAATATCATTCTTAATCAAGTTTGCTGTATTAAGTAATCATAGCAGTTTAAAATAATAGGCATATTTGTGTTCTAACATAGACATGTGCATTATTAATAGATTTTTTAAAAAAATGGCATGCATTTTGTAACTTAATTATAGATACTACACACTAACAAAACTATTTCACTTAAATGATATATGTTATCAAATTAAGAATATAGTATATAAATAAATTACTCTTAAAGTATAGGGACCAAGTATAATATTGAAAAAGGTAATTAAAGGGACTAGGTTTGTAGAAATATAATTGAAGACTGGAAGAAGCAATGTCAAGAATAAAGCTATAGATGCAATAGAAGTTACAGAAAACCAACATGGAATATATTCAAAAACTCCTCAGAAATAAAAAAGGAAATTCAATGTTGTTAAACCACCAGGCAAGTATTAGTAGTAACTTTGGAATCATTTTAGGATGGACTACTCCCTCACTCTAGGCTTTGGACCCTCACTCTTTTTCTCAAAGCAATATTAAAGGAGAAAAGAACAATGAGAAGAAGGAAAAAATGAAAAAGATAAATGTTACAATTGCTGCTCCATAGTCATCCTAGCTTAAAGACTAGAATATCCATGGCACTGGATGGAGACAAGACATTCTGATCAGTTTATGAAGATTCAAAGTTGCAGACCATTACTCCCTCCCTTCAAAATTAATCCAGATGGTCCAGTCGAATTTCTGACCAATATTCTATTCCCTATGAAAAAAATGATAAACTTGAAGTCATGCAAAGGAAATGGGAAGAAAAATTATTCCATGAATTTGATATGATAATATTCTTATTCTTCTTAGGAAACACTCTTTTATCAAATGTCTGCCCTATGACAGGCTTATAAGTTAGAAAAACATAATTCTTATTTTCTTTCCTATGTGTGTTTTCTCTGACTATCTGAAATTACTTAATTACTCTCTCTCTCTCTCTCTGTCTCTCTCTCTCTCTCTCTCTCTCTCCTCTCTCCTCTCTCCTCTTTTCTCCATTTTCTGTTTTACTTTGTTTTCTTTTTCCTTGAAGATTACTCCTTCCACCATGCAGTTATATGCTGACCTACAATTATAAGTAAGCCAGCTTTTGTATTTTAATTTAAAGGCAGGACTCTCTTTCTACATTCTTCCTCCCTAGAGCAACTGGGATTTTCAGCTTACCTGTCCTGTTGTTTTGTATGTTGATTCTAAATAATATTGACCATGTGAATCTCTCCTAGTTCATTTTAAATTTTTTATCACTGTGATTAAGAAAACAAGGGAAAATATGGGTGTGCCCTGAGAGGCTCTGCCAGAGTCCTACTGATACAGATGAGGATGTGTGCCGCTAACCATTGGACTGAACAAGGGGACCCCAAGGAGGAGTTAGAGAAAAGTCTGAGTAAGCAGAAGGGGTTTGCAACCCCATGGGAAGAATGACAATATCAACCAACCAGACCCCACCAGAGCTCCCAGGGACTAAACACCAACCAATGAGTACACATGGAGGGGCACATGACTCCAGCCACATATGTGGCCGAGGATGGCGTTGTCCAGCATCATTGGGAGGAAGAGGCCTTCATCCTGTGAAGGTTCGTTTCCCCAGTGTAGGGTAATGCCAGGGCATTAAGGTTAGAGTGGTTGGCTGGGAAAGGGAGCATCCTCAGGAGGGGAGAGGAGGTTCGGGAGGTGGGGGGAAAGGGATAACATTTGAAGTGTAAGTAAATAAAATTTCCAAGAAAAAATAAAATTACTTAAAAAAAAACAAAGGAAACCTCCATTTCTCCAGTAAAAATACAATTTGAATATTATAAGCCTGAATGTCAACATTTTATGTGCCTGCAACAGTGTGTCTATAAAGCCAATCTTTTTATTCCGGGTTACTTAGTGTTAATTCTTTAAATGTCTGAGTTTGCTTGTATATAAGAGCTAATCTGATTTCTTCAGGCATCACCAGACAGTCATTTCCTACATCTATACTTCTGACATTCTGATACTTATGCTAGCAGGATTCAGAATGATAATCCAGGAAAGAAAGGCCTGATTCTGTCTTTGCTTCCTTAACAGAAATGCTTTTAAAATTGTGCAGCATTCATGGTGTTGATTTTTCTTGAGTGAGAAATTAATCTAGATGCCATTAGAGAGTAATATACTTAGAAATGCATTTCAGTGTGAAAATAAAGCTGGTAATTAGAGAACTTTGCATATAAAAAAGAAGAAAAATACTTCACCTGAAATAACCCAGCTCCCGCTGTTCATTTGCATACCCCCACTTTAACTGATTCAGACAGTCTGAATATGCTAATAGCAGCACCCACTTCATGTCATAATACAGGAAATGCAGGAGCAGGATGATGGGCATCTATGTGCTTGACAGAAACTCAGAAATTACTTGAAAAAGCAAAACTGTTCCTTGCACGTTCATACACGGTCCCAGGGAGCCCATTCAGAAGCTCCAGTGAGTGGTCCATCAGCCCAGGTTTCAAGCTGCAAGCTGGAATCTTTCTACCACAGGCAGTATGTAGTCTGAATTTTAATTACCTCCTTTTCTTAAGAATGTCTAATCTTTCTCTACTCTCAACCAGCCGATCAATTTAGCTCTACTTTATACAGAAATCTGTTACATAAGTTCTGTTTCGCTGTCAGAGAAAATTCTATGTTGGCTATTGCAATGTTCTTTGTTCAAATTAGGAAGCAGAAATTTAAAATCTGGTTAAATAACCTGATTTGACTCTTTGCCATTATATTAAACCTACATTTAATCCTACACTTCACGGTTCCAAAGCATTACCCAGGACTTGGCTCAAAATTAAGATCTCCATTTCTTACACTGAAGTATTTAAATGTAGTCAGTTTAACTGAGACTGAGTGTGGAGCAGTGACTGAAGGAAAGGCCATCCAGAGACTGCCCCACGGGGGGATCCAGCCCTAATACATACAGCAACCAAACTATACAATATTGTTGATGCCAAGAAGTGCATGCTGACAGGAGCCTGATATGGCTGTCTCCTGAGAAGCTCTGCCAGAGCATGACAAATACTGAGGCAGACACTGGCAACCAACCATTGAAGAATGGGGTGCCCATTAGAGGACTTAGAGAAAGGATTGAAGGAGCTCAAGGGGTTTGCAACAACAGTATCAACTAACCAGCCCCACAAGAGCTTCAGGGACTAAACCACCATGCCAAGAGTCCACAGGGATGAACCTACGGCTCCAGCTGCATATGTAGCAGAGGATGACCTTGGTGGATAACAATGGGAGCAGAGGAGGAGCGGCCCTTCCTTGGCCCTATCAAGACTTGATGCCCCAGTGTAGGGGAATGTCATGGTGGAGAGGTAGTAGGGAGTGGGTAGGTGGGTGTGGGAGCACCCTCATGGAAGCAGGGGGAGGGTGATGAGCTACTGGGTTTCAGGAGGGGAAACTGAGAAAGGGGATAACATTTGAAATGTAAATAAATAAAATGTCCAATAAAAAATATTTATAACTGAAAAAAAAAAAGTGGACTCTTCTGCTTAGTTTGGATCAGTGACCTGAAGAATTCTGAGCCTACTTTGAGAAATGCTACATGACACTATTTGGAACCTCTCCAAAATAAAAGTCACTACATTCCCAGGACAAAAATGAGTTATGTATGTATCTATGGAGTAAACCTAAAGAAATTATTGCAATAACTTCTTTCACTTTAGTTCTTGAACACACGTAGCTAGCAGAAAAACTTAACACCTTCCATTATGAGTTGAAATTTGCATTTGTACTATTAAATCTGAGTAGAAGTTGCCAGTGTTTAATATGTGCATAGTTAGAGTAATAAATCATGAATTCAGTGTATGCATTTCCAGTAGGCCATAGAGGAACACTATTGATCAGTTAATATCCATTATATATGCTATGTAACAGCTGCCTAAGTCTGAAAACTCACTGTGACTATCCTATTCCTTCAAATTTGTGTGTAGTTCTCCCACTTACATTTTGTTCGCTCTTTGTTTATTCATCCTGCAGCTTCTGAATAATATCACACACAAAAAAATTCAATTTCTATATACTGTTGAATAAATGCTCTTCGTAAATAGGGTTAGAAAACTACACATTTAAATGACTGCGACACAAATGCCATTTTTCATTTTACTCCCTTATTTTGTATGTCATAACCGTTTGTATTAGAAAAGAGTTTTGATAGGGATGGTGGCAGCATTTCAAACCAAAGATTCCTGCTAGGTGAGATAGTTTCAACTTCTTATTTCTTGAAAGATGTTTTGGAAAACTTCCCAGTTCCACCTCCAAAACAGGTGGGACTGGGGAAAGATGTGTCTGTCAGCCAAGCTCTGTTACTCCTTCACATTCTGTCAAGTACTCCTTTGGTGCATTCACCTCCCATCTTTAGCTATTCGCTATCAGAGCATCCGGCTGTTGCCTGATGAACCGCTTGCTGTCAGTGTGAGCGACAGTCAAGGCAAAACACACATCTGAGTTGCAGAACCAAGAAAACCTACAGTGCAACTATTCCACGAAAATGCAACTACTGGGTCGTACCTTTTGAAGGGGTCAGTGTGTTTCAGATGAAAAGTGCAATAACTATGTTATTTTGTTTTTGAATCTGTGCTGTATGGGCAGGAGTAACCCAGAATTGTTCCTGTCTGAAAGAACTGTAGGGACAAAAATGGAGAAGAGACAGAGGGAAAGGCGTTCCACTGAAGGCCCGAATTAGGACCCATCTTAAGGGAAGGCTCTGAAGCCTGACCCTATTAATGATGCTATGGTGTGCTTACAGACAGGAGCATGGGGACCCTCCAAGAAGCCCACCAAGCATCTGACTGAGACAGAAGCAGATTCTTACACTTAACCAATGGTCTAAAGTTGGGGACCTTTGTGCTTGGATTAGGAAAAGGGTGGAAGAAGCTGAGGAGGACGGGCCAGCAATCTCAACTAACCTGGACTCCTGAGATCTCTCAGCCATTGAGTCACCAACCAGGCAGCATACACCAGCTGATATGAGGCCCCTGACACATATACAGCAGAGGACGGCCTGCTCTGGCCTCAGTGAGAGAAGTACACCTAACCCTGGTGAGACTTGAGGTCTCTGGTAAGGTAGGGCATGGGGGGTTTGGGGACATCCTCTTGGAGATAGGGTGTGGTAGGGTGGGGAGAAATGGAAAGAAGAACTGGCAGAGGATGGACCAGGAGGGGGATAATGACTGGACTGTAAAAAAATAGATTGATGATGATGATGATGATGATGAGATAATAATAATAGAGTCTGAAGAGAGCTGACCACCCAGGAATGCAGGCATTCTGAGGCCTCAGGACAGACTGCCACCTCTGCACAACTTTGCCCACATCCCTGGTCCAAGGGGAAATTGCACAGTGCCTCTGGACACAGGGATATAGGAACAGACAGCTGCTGGTACCCATGGTTCTGGTCTGTGCCCAGGACCGAACTGAACAGGCCAAACAGCTCCCTCCACCCAAATCCGGTAGGGGAGAGAGGTGGACCCTCAGAAGTGTGGATACTCCTGAGAAATCAGAGGAGAATACCTTCTGCCCACAGTCCAGACCAAAGAGAGAACTACAAAGTGCCAACTGTGCCCGCTGGATGCAAGGACCTAGGAGCAATCAGGGCAGGACCCTTTGATTCCTGCCCACACCTAAGCTGGAAGACAGTCTCCATAAGCGCTATCACATACTTGAGAACAGAGGTAACACCCACTTTTCTGCTACCAACTGACCTGCCTGGTGGATTCAGGATACACAGAGGCAGAAGTGCTCTGGGTCAGGGCACTTCCCGTTTCTGGCTCTGCTGGAAGTAAACTGATACCATCCCACAGTTTCCTGCACCCAAATCACGTGGGGAAGAGAGCTGACCACTGAGGAGTACAGACATCCTGAGACCGCAAGACAGACTGCCATCTCTGCACACCTCTGCCCACATCCCTGGTCCAAGGGGAAATTGCACAGTGCCTCTGGACACAGGGATATAGGAACAGACAGCTGCCAGTACCCTTGGTTCTGGCCTGTGCCCAGGACCGAACTGAACCGGCCAAACAGCTCCTGGCACACAAATCCTGTGGGGGAGAGAGCTGGTCCCTGAGAAATATGGACACTACTGAGAAGTCAGAGGAGAATACCTTCTGCCCACAGTCCAGACCCAAGAGAGAACCGCATAGTGCAAACTGTGCCCGCTGGGTGCAAGGACCTAGGAGCAATCAGGGACAGGACACTTTGATTCCTAGCCAGAGCAATCAGACAGCAAAAGAAGGTCAAAGGCATATAAATTGGAAGGGAAGAAATAAAAATATCATTTGCAGATGATATGATAGGTACTTAAGTGACCCTAAAAGTTCCACTAGAGAACTACTTAACCTGATAAATAACTTTAGCAAAGTGTCAAGGTATAAAATTAACTCAAACAAATCAATAGGCTTCCTCTACTGAAAGGATAAACAGGCTGAGAAAGAAATTAAGGAAATGACACCCTTCACAATAGTCCCAAATAAAATAAAATATTTTGCTGTGACTTTAACCAAGCAAGTGAAAGATCTGTATGACAAGAATTTCAAGTCTCGGAAGAAAGAAGTTGAGGAAGATCTCAGAAGATGGAAAGATCTTCCAAGTTCATGGATTGACAGGATTAATATAGTAAAGATGGCCATTTTGCCATAAGCAATCTACAGATTCAATGCAATCACCATCAAAATTCCTACTCAATTCTTTATAGAGATAGAAAGAGCAATTAACAAATTCATTTGGAATAACAAAAAACCCAGGATAGCAAAAACTATACTCAACAATAAAAGAACTTCTGGGGGAATCACCATCCCCGAGTTCAAGCAGTATTACAAAGCAATAGTCCTAAAAATTGTATGGTATTGGTACAGAGACAGGCAGATAGATCAGTGGAAAAGAATTGAAGACCCAGAAATGAACCCACATACCTATGGTCACTTGATCTTTGAAAAAGGAGCTAAAACTATCCAAATGGAAAAAACATAGCATTTTCAACAAACGGTGCTGATTCAACTGGAAGTCAGTATGTAGAAGGATGCAAATTCATCCATTCTTATAACCATGTACAAAGCTTAAGTCCAAGTGGATCAAGGACCTCCACATCAAACCAGATACACTCAAACCAATAGAAGAAAAAGTGGAGAAGAGTCTCAAACACATGGCCACTAGGGAAAATTTCCTGAACAAAACACCAATGGCTTATGCTCTAAAATCAAGAATCAACAAATGGGATCTCATAAAACTGCAAAGCTTCTGTAAGGCCAAAGACACTGTCATTAGGACAAAATGGCAACCAACACATTGGGAAAAGATCTTTACCAATCCTCATCTGATAGAGGGCTGATATCCAAAATATACAAAGAACTCAAGAAGTTAGACTCCAGAGAGCTAAATAACGCTATGAAAAATGAGGTACAAAGCTAAACAAAACATTCTCAGTTGAGGATTATCGAACACCCAAAAAGCACCTTAAAGAAATGTTCAACATACTTAGTTGTCAGGGAAATGCAAATCAAAGAACCCTGAGATTCCACCTCATACCAGTCAGAATGGCTAAGATCAAAAACTCAGGTGATGGCAGATGCTGGCAAGGATGTGGAGAAAGAGGAACACTCTTCCATTATTGGTGGGATTGCAAACTGGTACAACTACTCTGGAAATCAGTCTGGAGGTTCCTCAGAAAATTGGACATTCCACTACCTGAGGACCCAGCTATATCTCTCTTGGGCATACCCAAAATATACTCCAAAATACAACAAAGACATATGCTCTACTATATTCATAGAAGCCTTATTTATAATGGCCACAAGCTGGAAAGGACCCAGATACCCTTCAACAGAGGTATGGATTAAAAAACTGTGGTACATCTACACAATGGAGTACTACTCAGCTATCAAAAACAATGACTTCATGAAATTCATAGGCAAATGGAATGAACTAGAAAGTATCATCCTTAGTGTGGTAACTTAATCACAGAAAAACACACTTGGTATGCACTCATTGATAAGTGGATATTAGCCCCAAAATTTGAACTACTCAAGATGCAATCCACAGACCACAGGTAACTCAAGAAGGATGACCAAACTGTGGATGCTCCCACTCCTTCTTAAAAGAGGAAAATATCCATAGGAGAGGATATGGAAGCAAAGTTTAGAGCAGTGACTCAAGTAATGGCCATTCAGAGCCTGCCCCACATGTGGCATATATATATATATATATATATATATATATATATATATATATATATATATATATATATATCCACCAAAACTAGATAAGGGTTGATGAAGCTAAAAAATGCATGCTGAAAGGGACCGGATATAGATCTCTCCTGAGAGTTACATCCTGAGCCTGTCCGATACAGAGGTCAGTGCTAGCAGCAAATCATTGAACTGAGAACAGAAATTAGAGAAAGGATTGAAAGAGTTGAAGGAGCTTGCAACCCCATAAAAACAACAATGCCAACCAAC
The DNA here is from genome assembly GCF_021556685.1 of Rattus norvegicus. Classification (NCBI taxonomy): domain Eukaryota; kingdom Metazoa; phylum Chordata; class Mammalia; order Rodentia; family Muridae; genus Rattus; species Rattus norvegicus. The sequence continues at coordinate 21,328,964 of NC_141544.1, read as the reverse complement.
CAGATCTTCCCAGGACTAAACCACTACCGAAAGACTGTACATGGACTGACCCAGTGCTCCAGCTGCATATGTAGCAGAGGATGGCCTTGTTGAGGCACCAGTGGAAGGGGAAACCCTTGGTCCTGCCAAAGTTGGACCCCCAGTGCAGGGGAATATAGGGGGGTAAGGAGGATGGATGGGGAAATACACATATTGGGGAGGGTGAGGGGATGGAGGCTTATGGACAGAAAACCAGGAAAGGTAATACCATTTGAAATGTAAGTAAAGAAATATATCTAATAAAAAATTAAAAAACAGTTATTGGAAGTCAATTTGTTGCAATTCTAAAAAATATTTATTAAATTTTGATATAGCTTCTTGTGTTTTCCACTTGTTATCTGTATGTTATTGTTTACGTTTCATGAGGATCAAGCTAAACTTAAAATAATGACAATCTTTGAATAGGTAGTTATTAACAAATAGATGTAGCTTCCGGAAAGCATTATTTAACATACACTGGTGAATTTTCTGTTTTAAAAGCCAATAAAAACATTGTCCAACACAAGATCAATTTTATGGACAGAAATTGAAACCATAAATGCATACTCTACAGAGAGGAACAGTGGAGATACATTTAAGTGAAGTTACAAAATTATTTATAATAAAATGTTTTTTAAAATTTGAGATTTACATTACTTATATAATATAAAGTAAAATGATATTGGTTTTCCACAAGATAATACCACAATTTCAATAGCACTCATACAAATTTTAAGATCACCTATACAAATGGCCAACCTTTACAAAACCATCCATTTTAATTTAAATCAATTGACTTACCCTGAAGTATTTCAGTAGAGTACGGAAGAAGTATAAAGGGAATTGAATGCTTTAAAGAACACATGTATTTAAATTGATCATAGGAAATAATTTCATTTACCAGTTAACATTTCCATAATGCTGAGATATTAAAAAAATCTTGTCATCTATAAGGAGGCAAATGCACCTGAGTTAATTCACATATATGCCCAAGAGATTATTAATATTTAGATTAAACAAAATTTACCATGCAATATATATGGCACATATAATAAAAAGAAATTCTGCTGTTCATTACATTCCAGGAGACCTGGGAATAATGATAACAGCTTTCATAATTAACCATTCTTGATGAGTTATTTGGGTTATAGTAAATGTATCCTTGCTGTCAGTTTTCCATGGTGTTTTAATACATTTAACTGAAATTAAGAGAACATAATAAAAATCAACCTCAAGCAATTTATATATACTGAATAGTAGACAGAAGTCTAGTGTTATTAAAATTGAAATATATTACAAATTAATTCTAATATGCTCATCCTTTGCAACAATAGAGGTATTACGATGAGCCTACAAACACACAAACCATCCAGGTAGACAGATATGAGAAACCTGAAAATAACTGAAATTGTTTCTTAGTTATTTGTGTTTGGTATATGATGCTACCGTTTCACTATGTGATACAGTACTGTCTATGAGTGTAGTTTATCTGTCATAGAACCCTACATTGGTGCTATAGCATTCAGACTTAAGAAAGTGTCTCAGTAAAAATGCTCAGTGAAATGGGGGAATGTTGTGTAAGTTTTTTCAAAAGGAAATCAACTCCTTATGAAGCTAAAGTTTTGGAAATCAGAGAAGAATCTGAACTGCAGAGGTAGCACTTGTCAGAGTATAAACTTGCGATGGAAAAAACTGTAAACTGCATTTCACGTTGTTATAATACCCTAGAAGACAAATTAAGGAACATTAAATTTTGGCTTCTGATATGTATGTAGAGTCAATTTTATTGGAGAGCACATGGTAGCAGGTTGTAAAATGGCTGATCAGATTCCTTCATTGAATACTCTCTACTTCTTATTTAATATGAGATTTCATCTATTGAGACAATGTGGCTCACAAAAGAGAGTCTCACCATTTCAGTTAAACTGGTCTGTAAATGCCACTAATGTCATACGCATAAGTTTATACAAAAAGTGATTCTAAATTACATCAAAGGATAGTCAAGATTAATTGTAAAAAGTCCATTTCTTCACAACTTCACATCTCCAAATATAATTTAAATCATAATATTTTGAAACCTTTGTCCCCAAAATTTCATGTAAATCTCATGTGGAAAGGAAGATTCAGTTCCTCTCTAAATATCTCTAGATTTAACAGTTCTAAAAGTGTCTGAATATATAAAAGTGAACCTCATTTGACACTTAGGCAAATTCATAACTGTAAGCTGTATAAAATTAAGAAAAAACTAATGCTCCTACTATGAAATGACATAAAATAAACCATCCCATTTCAAAAGGGAATAGAAATGGAACCCAACTGACAGCAACCAAATCTTTCAGTTTTACATCCCATACCTTGAGCTTTCAGGGGCGTTCTCAGTGCTCCAGCTGTCCTGGCTAATATTACTGCTCTGTGACAGGCCTCAAACTTTCTTCAGCAAATGTCTCACATGATGCTGGGATAACCAATATTCCTGGGTTTCCATTGCAATTTGCTCTTATTTTCACTGTATCCTGTATGGCCTCTAAAGGCCTCCTTGCAGGGAACCTAATTATGATTTGTAGTGGTCTGGCCTCAGACTTTTCAGAACTTTGATTCAATAGCCTGTGACCTTGTTACTTCCACAAGTGTTTATGTTTATGCTCAGAATCAGCACCGTGCGGAGCATCACATTTGCTACTTCAAGCTTGTGACATTGCTTTACTCCCCTGGACCACAGCCATGGTGGTCATAAAGCTTCAACTCCATGGACAAAACCAGTTTTCTAGGTACATGTTCATTTGTCTGTTTTGTCAGAGATAACCTTTCTACCATTGTGCACTCAGACTCTATCAAATGACATTTCATTTTCTAAGTTGGAGCCTTTGATGACTATGTCTTCTGTCAGGGTGCCTTCCTGTCAGTGTGTCTTTCCTACTGTGGAAGTGTTTTTTCAGTGATATTGTCCATGTCTTCCTGCTCGTTGCTGCTCTATTTTGCTCTAAATCTAAGAGTAGCTGGTAGAAACTAGGCCATAGCAGGAATGCTATCCTCTTCTAAGTTTTCCTCTGCTAAATAAATTAGCTCATTACTTTTCCCTTCATTCACAGTCATGGCTGATCCTTTGAAACAATATAGAAAGGGTGGTACCGTTTCTAGTACAATCTTTATTTCTCTTTGACATTTCCTAGGAAAACAGGCCCCCATTTTTCACATGTCACTGAGAATTCTGGTGGACCAGAATTCTGGTACACTATCCCTTTAAACTCTGCTTATGGGGCTCTAGCTTGCAACTCTAGACTGTACACATTTTTTCCCCTAAAACTCTTCAAATGAAGGAATGGCATATTCAGGTTTAGTATATGAATGGCCTCACTCCTCTCTGTCAGCTCCTCTCATTGGTAATTTTTCTCATTGATGTGTGTGTGTGTGTGTGTGTGTGTGTGTGTGTGTGTGTGTGTGTGTGTATTTGGGGGGGAGAGAATCTGATTAAAACAAGTTAAGAAAGAACAGCTTCTTTTCCCATTAATTTTTAAATTTACTTTGCATCATGAGCACAGTGACCCTCCCTCCAGTCCTGCTACCCTTCTCTTCAGAGAAGGAGACACCTCCCTTGCATACCACCTCATACTGGGATACATAGTTCCAGCAGGTTTAAGCACATCCTTTCTCACTGAGGCCAAACCAGGCAGTCAAGCTATGGGAAGAGATGCGACGCCATGCAACAGAGTCTGAGACAACTCCCACTCCAGTTATTAGGGTACCCAAATGAAGACCAAGCCATACATCTGATATAAATGTGTAGGGGGGCTAGGTCCAGCCTCTGCATGCTCTTTGATTGATGGTTCAGTCTCAGTGAATCTCCATGGGTCCAAGTTATAATACTCTGTAGGTATTCTTGAGGTGTCCTCTTGGCTTGCTCAACAATATCTCCCATTCTTCCATATGAGTCCCTGAGCACTACCTGTTGTTTTGTAGTCTGCATCTGTCTCTATGAGCTGGCAGGTGAAGGATCTAAGGAAACAGTTACGATAGGCTCATGTCTGCAAGTGTAGCAGATTATTATTAATATTAATTATTAATATTTCCATGAGTTGGTTGGGAGATGGTAGCTGGTGTTTAGCTTGTTTTCTTTTATTTTTCTTTCTTTCTTTTCCCCCTCCATGTTCTGGGACCTCAGAACAGGTAGTGGTATTACCCAATTTCAGTGTGGACCTTTTCTCTACCGTTAAGCTACTCTGGAAAAGCTCCAGAGGGCAGCCATGCCCAGAGGTTTGTCTAAGTGATGCTTACTTAATCCAATCAAATTGGGAATGAAGATTCTTTGTCCTAAAGATTACACTATAATTTCTTGCTTACATAAGTAAACTCATTTGAAATTTTTTTACTATGGATTTCTTTCAGGATTTGGAGGATATATGGTAGCAATGCACATAAATTTCCCAAATCTTCAGAAAAAACATTTTTCTTATAAATTGTATTACAGAAATGAGAAATCACCTTCTTTCCTGTTGTCAAATAAAAAGTTGACCTAGAAAGGTCTCTGGGATGTTGTCAAAGTCATTAAAAGAATTCTCCTCTACCATTAGTTAAAAATAATAACTCTGATAACTGAAATCTTCTGTCAAATTCACCTATGAATGCATCAGAAACATCAGAATTAAAAGAAAAAAGTGTAAGAATAGGACATATCCTTGTCTGGAATATAGTTCATCCTGAGAGCATTTCCTCACATTTGTTTGAACACCATTAAACAAATATATGAAAATATACATTCCATTCCTTTATTGACGTCCACCCTAGCCAAATAGAGTCTTTTGTAAAACTGCCAAATAGGTGATTTCCCTCATATGCATATAAGGACTTAGAAACACAAAGTAGGCAAGGCTTAATACAACATCCTCATAATAACAAACATGTGATAAGCCTTGGAATGAGGACTGTTAATTCTAGGTCTACCTGGGTACAGAGTTATTTTAGGCCTGAATGGGCAATTCAGCACACTCCATGTAAAAATAGAATGTAAATTGTAAATAATATCAGGGCTTGGGCTGTGGCTCTTTGATGCAGTATTTGTATGGCTGGCCGACTTGAGACTCTGGTTTCAACCCCTATTAGGAAAAAGGAGGAAATGGAATAATATTCTCATTTTATGTAATCTTATGTACATAATTGTTGTTGGAGCATAAGATTGACCCCCATTTTCTCTGTCTTTTTCTGTTAGAGTACTACATCATATTTTCTAAACATTTCAGTTTATGTTATTAACAGCTCATAAATCTAAAAAGTGAAAGTCAAATCAGGTGAGTAGGAGATGAGCATAAAAATTAACAATGTAAATGAGAATTGTTCTTTTTTTCTTTCTTTGATGTTCATTTATAGGAAACAAAATAAAACATAGCAAAACACCACATATTTATCATGTCAGCCAAGGCCATCATCTAACACAATTTGGAAGAATTTGAAAACTAGGTAAAAGCAAATGCAGAGGACATAACGCAGAAAAGTGAAGAGATGTAGCTTAAACTAGTATTTTAGTTTCTCTAAATACTTAGTTTAAATAAATTTTCCTAATTATTTTTATCTAGTTCAAATATGGATGGCCATTTTTTAAAATTGCCCAGAAAAAATGTCACATTTTCCCTCATTAACTTGTCTTACATAAAGATGCATTTCTATTCTTTATTATTTAATAAAGTTGAGAAAAATGAAAGAAAACACTTTTTAATTCTAGAGATGAAAGTAAAATAATAGAGATTTCCTGGTTAACCCTTAATTATATTAAAAAATGAAAACTCACAGACTATCCAACATAGGATTAAGATAACTTTTTATTCTGCATTGGTTTCCAGTATGTAAAGGTGCCATGTTCCTATATATCATCTATTTAAGAACCTATCTATGTATCTATCTATCTATGTATCTATCTATCTACCGATTATCTATCTATGTATGTATCTATCTGTCATCATCATCGTCCTCATCATCAATGTCATCATTGTTGTTGTCGTCGTCATCATCATCATCATCTACCTAAGGGACCACCAAACGCTGGGAATATGTGGTGGTCAGATTGGAAAGAAAAAGAATGGGGCAGCTTGGGCATCATGAAGAAATGGAAATTAAGACTCTGATGGGTGGAGAGTAAACTGTTGTGGGTAGCCAACCCCACTAACTGGGGCCATGTTAAGGGCAACACCTGGGTTCGTGGATATGGAGCAGCAGGGGTTGGTGTTAATATCCGTGGTTCATATTTCCAGTAGAGAGAAGGGTAGCCACCTGAGACCATGTGGATGTCCAGTGGCTGTGCACAACTGACCCAACCTGTCATGTGCTGCTACACTCTGTAGAGCACATATCATACACATGATTCCCTTTCACTTCTCCATTTTCCACTTATGATAGGAAGGGATGCTGGTTCCAAGGACCTGAGTTCTTGAGAGCTAACCCTTCCCCATCACTAGCTGTAAAAATGTGAGAGAGGGCCATGTACCTTGCCTGGGCAACTCAGAAGAACTGGACCAATGGCAATGGGGAAAACACTGGTGTGTCAGCTCTAAGGGTGTGAAAACTAAAGCTATGCCTCAGCCCCTTAGAGGATGCAACACTTGGGAGAATGGGTCCCAAGCCTTGACTGGGCAGAAGAGAGTGGAGCTGGCTTTGGAGGTGAACAAGTTAGGGGCCATGAGAGCAGGGTTGCAGAGGCTGCCTCCAGCTCTTGGAGGTATTGGTGTCCTAGTCTGAGCAGGGCTGGATAGCTTACCCGGGTGGTGCAGATGAGAGCAAATGAGCTGAATAGCTCAGTTACTTCTCAGGCCCAGATCCAGGGCTGTGAGTGGACCCACCCCAACATTTACATCATCAGAAGATTGTCAGTACCACTGGTCCAAAGCTGCAGGATGTCCATGAAGCAGGGCAAGATGATAGCTGGAGAAGTCCAGGTAAGGATCCAATATTGATGATGTTACAGAAGCTGGAGATCTTAAATTATTGATGATCTCAAATTCATTGCAATGAACATTTGCCAATGACGATGGATGGACAGAGGGATAAACTGTGGGACACACTGTAACATAGTACAACTTCCATAATGAGATGTTTTTCAATTCTTTGTTTGCGTGTGTGTGTGTGTGTGTGTGTTTGTGTGTGTGTGTGTGGTTTTGTGCTTGTAATTTTGTGTGAGAGGTGGCAAGAGTGAAGGGTGGATATGAGTAATTAGAAAAATGAGCATGATTGGGGTTCATGATGTGAAACTCAAACAGGTTCTATAAAAAAGTAGGAGCAGGAAGAAGTGGCGGTGGAGGAGGAAGAAGAGGAGAGGAGAAGGAGGGAATGGGAAAGGGGAAGGGGAAGAAGGAGGAGGAAGAGGAAGGAGGAGGGGGGACGACGAAGACGAAGACAGAAGAAGAAGAAGAAGAAGAAGAAGAAGAAGAAGAAGAAGAAGAAGAAGAAGAAGAAGAAGAAGAAGAAGAAGAAGAAGAGGAAGAAGAAGAAAGAAGAAGAAGAAGAAGAAGAAGAAGAAGAAGAAGAAGAAGAAGAAGAAGAAGAAGAAGAAGAAGAAGAAGAAGAGGAAGAAGAAGAAGAAGAAGAAGAAGAAGAAGAAGAAGAAGAAGAAGAAGAAGAAGAAGAAGAAGAAGAAGAGAAGAAGAAGAAGAAGAAGAAGAAGAAGAAGAAGAAGAAGAAGAAGAAGAAGAAGAAGAAGAAGAAGAAGAAGAAGAAGAAGAAGAAGAAGAGAAGAAGAAGAAGAAGAAGAAGAAGAAGAAGAAGAAGAAGAAGAAGAAGAAGAAGAAGAAGAAGAAGAAGAAGAAGAAGAAGAAGAGGAAGAAGAAGAAGAAGAAGAAGAAGAAGAAGAAGAAGAAGAAGAAGAAGAAGAAGAAGAAGAAGAAGAAGAAGAAGAAGAAGAAGAAGAAAAGACTTTACAACCCTGTTGTCTGCCTCAACATTTTAATAACTATTGCTTGGTGGTGGAGAATCCCAAGTATTTCTGCATGTCTGATGATTGTATTCTCCCTGAATATGCTTTAGAAAATGGAACTTTGATCCATGTATAATTGGCTTTGTTATCCTCCATGAAGATGGGGTCACAGACAAACACCGTAAATTTAAGCCTGCTATTGTCTGTGCCACAGGTAAAATAGGCATTTGTCTCTGGACCCATCATATTTCCTCTGTGACTGTCTATGACACTGTGGCAAGATATAATTTTATATGCTTCACAATTTCTGACTAGCGGTGTTTATTTTAGGGAAAGGTCTTTTTATTATTATGGTTATGGTTGCTTGTTTTAATATCATGTTCTCATAGAGACTCAGGGAAATTAATTCATCATTATTCCCTAAAGTGTATAAATCTCTGTGATTTAGTTAATGTAGTACTCAGAAGTGACCAAATAGACATTGCAACAGCAGATGAATGGCAGGGCAGATATGAAACTCTGGCTCAGAGAAAAGCATGTCTGTGATATATATATATATATACTGCTGGAGCCGTGGGTCCCTCCAAATGTACTCTCTGGTTGGTGGTTTAGTCCCCGGGAGCTCTGGGGGATCTGGTAGGTTGATATTGTTGTTCTTATGGAGTTGCAAACCCTTTCATTTCCTTCAGGCCTTTCTCTAATTCCTCCATTAGGGACCCTATGCTCAGTCCAATGGCTGGTTGTGAGCATCCGCCTCTGAATTTGTCAGACTCTGGCAGAGCCTCTCAGGAGACTACTATAACAGGCCTGCCAGCAAGCACTTCTTGGCATCTGGAATGTTTTGGGTTTGGTGTTTGTGTATGGGATGGATCAATCTCTGGATGGCTTTTCCTTCAGTGTCTGCTATACACTTTGTCTCTGTATTTTCTCCCTTGAATATTTTGTTCCCCCTTTAAGAAGGACTGAAGCAACCACACTTAGATCTTCCTTCTTCTTGAGTTTCATATGGTCTGTGAATTGTATCTTGCAAAGGATGGCCTTGTCAAAAATCAATGGGAGGAGAGGTCCTTGGTCCTGGGAGGCCCTATTCCCAGTGTAGGAGAATGGCAGGGCAGGGAGGTGGGAGTGGTAGTTGAGAGGGGGAGCACCTTCATAGAAGCAAAGGGAAGGAGGATGGGATAGGGAATTTTCAGAGGGGAAACCGAGAAGGCAGATGACATTTGAAATGCAAATAAATAAAATATCCAATAAAAATTAAAGAAAGAAAAATGAAAGTTATTGTAGTGTATACTTTTTTAAAAAGTCACAGGTAGAACTATAAATTGTTTCCCTCCCTTGGCTGCTTGTGGTGTTGTACTCTCTGATTCTATGGAACCTAGACCACAGAAAAGAGGCTTTCAGGTGGATCCATATCAAATTATGCAGCTCCTCTGTCCTAAGTATTCTGTGTCTTCAGCATTACGGTCTGCTAGTTTCACCCTCTGAGAAATAACCATGAGTAATAGAGGTAGCCTATTATTATTTTCAGAGTCAATTTGACTACCCCCCAAAATTTTCCTCATACATAGCACTGGTGATTTTATTAGTTTATCTTCTTGGTAGGGGACACTGTTAACGAGAGCCATAACCTTGATGAAGATGACTATTTTTTGTATATAATTTTAGGTGAACATAAAATAATGTTTCCTTTATAAAGAAGAGAAGCATGTCTATAATGAACATAGCATGCAGTCAACCCAAACGGTTGTTAAACTTCATGATTCATGGTTCCATGGTTGTTAGCTTCCATACCTGACAAGTACGCCAAGGCCAAATCTCTTCTAGAATCCAGCATCAATGTGAGACTAACTGGTAACTGGCTTGATTGAAACTGCTGTCATGGATGTACCTGCTGTTTATAGCAAGATTCAGGAGTTACAGTGCTATTTATCATGCACCCAGTGAGATAAAGAGTCTGGAATTGCTATTTTTTCACACCACACGAATTAGAGCAGATATATTGAGAGGATAATATACTGTACAGCTGGGTCAACCTTCCAGGCCAAAATGGAATGTCAGAATGTCAGTTGTAATAATTGTAAGATACATTATGATTAAATGAACTTCCACCTGGAGCTTTGGCAGAAGAATTACGCCTTGAGAAATTAGGTCTGGACACATATAACTCAAAGGGCTGTCGGGCACTTGGTGGGTAACCTCAGAGCATATTCAACTTGCTGCACAGTTAAATTCATATTGATGCTCTCTGCTGGCAGCATTTGGCGTTCTGAGGAGATGCTGCTGTGGTATAACTTAATCTGTGTGAAATGTGTTAGTGACTTCCAGATTGTTCAAATCGCTAAGGTTGGCTAAAATAAATACAACTGTCTGCTTTAGCATACCTTTAAACAAATTGCTTTTAAATCTATTATAATTTTCGTTTTGATGTCAAGACAAAAAATTATGTCTGTATCATCACATAACATTGAAAATGCCTCACAAATACATGATGGATATAGGACTAGATAAATAATCCATTTCGTGAAATTGCTTGTAATACAAACCTGAAAACCTGAATTCGGATCCCTACAACTCATATAAGGCCAGAGGCTGTGTCACATCTGTAATCCTACTATAACTACAGTGAGACAAGACAAAGGGATCCCTGGAAGACTACATGCTCGCCAGACAGACATATGTACTAAGATAACTAACAACACAACTGATCCTGCTTCAAACAAGGAAGAAAGTCAGGCCCAGCATAAGAGGCTGTCTTTTGACTTCCATATGTATTGCACAGCATGTACTTATTTCATATAAAAACATGCAGTACATATGTCAGATCACATATATAAAAATAAATAAATAAATATTTGTCAAAAGATAATTGTGCTTTTTGACTCGAGATTACATTGATAGGCTACTCAGGTACGCTCGCCTTGTAACAATTTAATGTGACACTTTATGAAATTCTTATCTAGAGTTTAATGTTAAAGACTTTCTTTCTTTCTTTCTTTCTTTCTTTCTTTCTTTCTTTCTTTCTTTCTTTCTTTCTTTGATTTTGTCCCTCTTTTTAACCCTACAAGTCCTGTAACTCTCTCTCTGTAACTCTCTCTCCTTCTCCTTTTCTCTCACCCACATTCTCTCCCTCTCTGCTCCCTCCCCCCTCTCTCCACATGAGTGTGTGTGTGTGTGTGTGTGTGTGTGTGTGTGTGTGTGTATCTTCTTATGGAATTTCTGAGTGTACAAACCAGTAGGAGTATGCATCTATATTTATTTTATTGCCTTTTCTTGGGACCTTTCCTTCTCTCTACTTGCTTGGTTCTATTCTCACGTATCTATTTTGGTTTGGCGATACTGTATTTTATTACATATCGTTTTACTTATATCTCTTAAAAGTCTGTTTTCTAGTGAGAGAAAATAAACATGGGTGGATGTAGATGGGACAGGAGGTGGGAAGGAACTGGAAGGAGATGACAAAAATCTAATCAGAATATATTAAATGAAAAAAAACTTGTTTCAATAAAAAAGTGGTATTAATATTGGTGTTAAAATGCTATTAGAATAGTAAGAACATTTCATATATAAGTTGAAGAAATCTTTTGGGAAATGGCCTTTAAAGGACGTACATGGCCTGAAAGCAAATTTGTCATATGACAAATGCTGTCCAGAATAGTGTAACTGTGAAGTAAGGTGAAAAGGGAAATATAAGACATCAGGCCACATAATTTGTTATGGTTTTCTGATGCAAACATTGCTGTGACAGGTGATCTTCCTGACTAACTCACTTAATTTATATATGAACTTAATTTACCAAGATATTGTATCTAGCAGCAGAAATTTCAAAGTCTTTGAATGTAGTTATTGGATTAAGTGACTTTGTCTTTTTGCAGAGGAAAATTTTATTACCTATAACTAGCCCCACTTTCCTCTTTAAAAAACAAAACATAAAAAGTGTTAGTAAAGTATGATTATATATATATATATATATATATATATATATATATATATATATATATAATCATACTTTATCTGAAGACTATTGAATAATCACAAGGGAAAGAAAATCACATAATATGTAATAGGTATTGTCATATAGAAAAATATTTCTTAAGCATTCTAATTATTTTCAATATTCTTTAGCTATATTGATTTTACCTAAGCAAATACATTACATTCTTAAGTGTCTTTTCCAAATCATTTCATTTCTATTATCGTCTTGTTATTTTGAATTTAGCTTTCCTTTCCTTGCTGATTTTCTAGCTTGTGAGAGACACTGCAGATATGGAAAGGAGTTCTGGCAAAGGCTTACTGAGATCTCCTGTACTCACAGAGACATAAAAGAGGTAAGTCCGTGAAACAAAATGTCCTTCTGAGTGTTGGCAATTGAAGTCCAACTTTTATTGCAGTTGGAGCAGATTCATCTTCAAGAATCAGGATTATATCGCGGTTCATGCAGCTGTTCCAACAGATTGCCTTCTTGAGTGAACTACAAGAAGACGTACAAAGTGGATGTTGTAAGGGAAATCTGAAGGTAATTATTTCTTAATTAAGAAAATGTTTTTCTGTGATAACAAAGCACAAGGCAACAAAATAGAATCGAATGGATAAGGAGATTTGAAAAACAATAGCAACGATATGCCTTTGAAAAATATTAAAAATACAAAGATGAGTGTAGAGAAGTGAATAATTCAAAGCAAAACCTCACAGAAGATAAGTTACATCAGGTATAAAACCTGCCATTCTGTTTTATCCCTTCTATGACATTAATTATAAGTGGCAGGTGACCTGTCAGCTAAGTATTATATACTCATGGAGGCTATGAGAAAGTTTTAGATCTTTCAGAAAAAGAATTGGGAACAAAGTCCAGGTTTTCAAGTTAATTTTAGCATGATCTTATTACAAATAATGGCATTTGCACTAATCAGTTCTTCAAAACCTTCTGTAAAAATTCGCTAATTAATCCTTACACTGTTGATGAATATTGCTTCCATTTTTTATGATACGGAAAGAAACAATTTATCCAATGAGATATTCTCTGTTGTTCTAAACCTTAGGAACTAAATAAGCCATAACCTTCCATTATTTTTAATATCATCATACATGAAAAACACAAATGCACTTGGACTTCAAAAATATATGACAATAAATATTTATGCCTAGATGATATTCTCATAGCAATACAAATAATTTAGCAAGAGTAAGTATGGTCATGGGTTGCTAAGACTATATTATTTCATATTGCAATTGTCATTTAACTATATATTCTCCTCCCACCCTACCTTAACTCTAGTCTACAAAAAACAAATGAGATTTTTCTTGCATAATTTAGTAGATCATTAACAATTTTTACATTATTGTGTGCATAATTTTGTGTGTTTTTGTGTGATAATATACAATGGTTGTCTCTTCTCAATTAGGCAACTATTTTGATAAGTATAAAGTAAGTTTTCACTTAATACATATTAAAGTTCAAGCATAGAGATGTGCTATTATTTTGACATAAGATGTGGTATTGTGGAGCCCACATTTTTCTCTAGAGCAACGACAATTAAAGTACGTATAATTTTTTTTAGAATGATAAAGTATCTGAAGTGAAAACACACATATTTTAACATTTGTGTGGATTTATAGCATATGAGTTCCAAACATCATTATGACTTAAAAATTCATTCAAGTCTTTCAACATTTCTGGATTTTGACACAAACTATGTGAATCAAACTAACAAATTTTGTTGCCCTTTGTCCCAAGTTGTGTTGGGTTTTTTGAAAAGGAACAGAATTGTATCATGGGTAATCTGAGCTTTAGGCTAATATCCACTTATCAATGAGACCATACCATGTGTGTTTTTCTGTGATTGGGTTACCTCACTCAGGATATTTTCTAGTTCAATCCAATTGCCTATGAATTTCATGAAGTCATTATTTTGAATAGCTGAGTAGTACTCCATTATGTAGATGTACCACATTTTCTGTATCCATTCCTCTGTTGAGGGACATCTGTATTCTTCCCATCTTCTGGTTATTATAAAGAAGGCTGCTATGATCATAATGGAGCATGTGTCCTTTTCATATGTTGGAACATCTTTTGGGTATATGCCCAGGAGTGATATAGCTGGTTCCTAACAGGGTTAAGATATTCAATTTCCTGAGGAACCTCCAAACTAATTTCCAGAGTGGTTATACCAGCTTGCAATCCCACTAACAAGGGAGAAATGTTTCTCTTTCTCCACATCCATGCCAGGATCTGTAGTCACTTGAGCTTTTGTTCTTGGTCATTCTATCTGCTGTGAGGTGGAATCGCAGGGTTGTTTTCCCTGATGACTAAGGATGTTGAACATTTCTTTAGGTACTTCTTAGCCATTCTATCTTCCTTAGTTGAGAATTCTTTGTTTAGATCTGTATCCCATTTTTTGTGGGGTTATTGAATCCTTTGTATATATTGGATATTTGCCCTGTATCAGATGTAGGATTGGTAGAGATGTTTTCCCAATCTGTCATTTGCCGTTTTGTCCTAACAGTGTCCTTTGCCTTACAGAAACTTTGCAGTTTTATGAGTCCCATTTGTCGACTCTAAATCTTAGAGCATACGCCATTGGTGTTCTGTTCAGGAAATTTTCCCCAGTGTCCATGTGCATGAGGCTCTTCCCTACTTTTACTTCTAATAGTTTAAATGTATCTAGTTTTATGAGGAGGTCTTTGATTCACTTGTACTTGAGCTTTGAACTAGGCAATAAGAATGGATCAATTGGCATTCTTCTACATGCTGACTTCCAGTTGAAACAACACCATTTGTTGAAAATGCTATGTTTTCTTCACTGGATGATTTTAGGTCCTTTGTCAAAGAATATTATCCCCAAAGCTCAAATTACCCAAGATACAATCTACAGACCACATGAAGCTCCAGCAGGATGACCAAAGTGTGGATACTTCAGGCCTCCTTAGAAGGGGGAACAAAAATATTCATAGAAGGAAACATGGAGACAAAGTTTGGAGCAAAGACTGAAGGAATGGCCATCCAGAGACTGCCTCAACTTGGGATTCAGCCCATATAAATACAGCCACCAAACTCAGACAATATAGCTGATGCCAAGAAGTGCATGCTGACAGGAACCTCATACAGCTATCTCCTGAGAGGCTCTGCCAGAGCATGACAAATACAGAGGTAAATGTTAGTAGCTAACCATTGAATTGAGAATGGAGTCTTCATTGGGTGAGTTAGAGAAAGGATTGAAGGAGCAGAAGGGGTTGCAACCCCATAAGAACAGTACCTACCAACAAGAGCTCCCAGGGAATAAACCACCCTCCAAAGAGTATACATGGACAGACCTATGACTCCAGCTGCATATGTAACAAAGGATGACTTTGTTGGACAACAATGGGAGGCAAAGCCTTTGGTCCTGCCAAGGCTGGACCCACCAGTGTGGGGGATTGTCAGGATTGGGAGGCAGGAAGGGGTGGGTGGGGGAACACACTCACAGAAGAATGGGAAGTGGGATGGGATAGGGGGCTTACTGACTGGAAACCGGGAAAGGGTCTAACATTTGAAAATAAAATAAACAAAAGGTCGAACTCCACTGCCCCTGCGTGGGATATGAGTCTCGACCTAGTGCACTGGTTCCTATCGCTGAACCTCATGTGATTACAGCAAGGATGGTCTTGTGTGAGTTCTTGGGGGGTCACATCATCCCAAGACTTGAGTGAGGGTCTCCCTGCTCTGGGGGTCTTTCATTTGGAGGCTCGTCCAGGATCAGCGACCACCCTCGTCTCCGAAGACCCACTTGGAGGTAATTGCGTCTGTGTCTTTGTCTGTGTCTGTGTTTTGTGCCGGCTAAACTCTGGGTCTGTACTTGCTATTCTGGGTCTGTATTTGCTTGCGCGTTCTTGAGTTCTGGTTTTGCAGTCGCTCCCATCTCGGGCTGAGAGGGAGGCTCGTGTCTCAGGAGAGACACGAGTGTGACCGGTAGACGTGCCAGGGGCTCACCGATAGTGCTGCCCTGGGAGACTTCGCAGGAGGTCTGGGGAAACCCCAGGGACGCCTGGGAGATTCCCTTCTGTGTGCCAGTGAGGATTCGGTGATTCTCCTGGATTGGAGAAAAGACCCGCCCTCCAGACTGTATTTCCAGAGTGGTCTTTGTGTGTCTTAGGTCTTTGTTTTGTGTTAGAACAGATTCTGGTTGGGAAAGAGGAGTGAGGTGGAATCTGCTCCCCTTCATATGTTTTTGGTGTCACCTTGGGAAGGAGGAGTGAAGTGGAATCCATTCCCCTTCATCTGTCTGTGGTTGAGAAGGAAAAGTGATGTGGAATCCGCTCTCCTTCATCTGTCTTTTGGTGAGCTCACAGAAGCTCCCATCTGAATCAGTTCGGTTTTGTGGTGATCTCACTGTGACCGCTTTTTGTTGTTGTTGTTGTTGTTGTTGTTGTTTTTGTGCACACTTCTGGTTTTTTTTTGTTTGTTTTTTGTTTTTTTTTTTGTTTTTTTTTTTTTTGTCTGTTAATCGTTTGATTGTCTTTCTGTGTGACCAAATGCTATTTGTCCTCTTTGGCGGACCTCTGTTTTCTGGACTCTCTTCTTGTTTTCGCACCATTCCACTTGAGATGCTTGTTAGTAGCTGTTACAGGAAAGACAGAATCCTACTAGAGACCAGAAAAATGTTCCAGACACGGATGGAAGGCCCTCACTTCTGTCTGTTGACTTCAATAAGCCTGAAGGTAGGGAGTGCCAAGTCTACCGTCAGACTCCAATGGTGGGTCTCTGAGGGACTGAAAAAATGCCCCACCAATTTGGCTAAAGTAAGGAAAAGATATGAAGAAAAAGTTGCAGAAACTTGAAGGGTTAAGCTAAGTTGCGTTAGTGTAAGTTGCAGAGAAAATAAGGTTAATGTGTTTGGTTCAGGGTCTGTGCACAAAAGTGGACAGCACCTAGTAGCTGTAAGATGGAGACAGAGAGACTGAAAAAAGAAAGAAAGAAAGAAAGAAAGAAAGAAAGAAAGAAAGAAAGAAAGAAAGAGAGAAAGAAAGAGAGAAAGAAAGAAAGAAAGAAAGAAAGAAAGAAAGAAAGAAGAGCAGAAAGCTAGGGAAGAAAAGAGACAGAAAAAGGAAGCTAAAGAACTAAAGAGAGATAAAAGACAAGAGAGGAACATATACTGGCCACAGT
This sequence comes from Rattus norvegicus, assembly GCF_021556685.1. Lineage (NCBI taxonomy): Eukaryota > Metazoa > Chordata > Mammalia > Rodentia > Muridae > Rattus > Rattus norvegicus. The sequence goes on along the minus strand of NC_141544.1, from coordinate 21,311,916 downwards.
AGTTAGGGAACCTAGGAAGACAGTACCTGGCAACAGAAGAGAATTCCTGGCTAAAGATCAGTGTGCCTAATGCAAAGAAAAAGGACACTGGGTCAGGGACTGCCCCAGAAAGAACAAGATTCAGTGATTCTGGGCAACTGGAGAGCCTCTCGGTCTTAGAGTGCTGGCTATGCGCAAAAATAGAAGGGAAGCCCACCCAGTTGTTTTGTGGATACAGGGACCCAACGCTCTGTGCTCCTATGCCCCAGTGGGCCAATATCCATCAAAGACCTTGGGTACAGGGGGTTACTGGCAACAAACAATACTTATGGACTACCCGAAGAACATTGGACCTTGGCGTGGGCAGGATAACCCACTAGTTCATGGTCATCCCTGACTGCCCCATCCCTTGCTCATGAGAAATTTGCTCTCCAAAATGGCTTGCGTGGGCTGAAATGGCTGGGTGAGGCCATGTGTATGCATATCTGCAGACTGTGTATGTGGAGCTTAAGACTTGTCTCAAGTGCACCAGTACCTGATGCTGGGAGATGTGTGGCTTAGTGCCATTCTGCCTGGAACACATCACTCCTGCCAGTCGGGCACTACCAATAATCACCTAATCCAGGACTTATACTGTAGTAGAGTGGCTGATGTTTTGCCTTTGGATGAAATGTTCCAGAGGATGGGACCACTGGTCAGCTGACATTGACTAGATTCTCCACCTGTTGGGGGCAATCTAGTCACCTTGCTGCCCAATCCTGACCTGGAGCCACCACAGCAGGAGTGTCAAGTACTGGCAGAAGCACATGGGTGGAGGGAAGACCTCTGCCACTGATTGATCAACCCCTGCTGAAAGCTGAGGCTACCTTGTCCACAGATGGGAACAATTCTCTTCATGAAGGTCAGAGATAAGTGGGTGCTGCCGTGGTGGACAAAACAAATGTCATCTGGGATGGCTGAACCCCTAACCCCCAGCACATCAGCACCGCAGATGCCTTTGCCATCTCTTGGATACCCTGATGAAGCCAGCAACTGTGAGTATTATTCGTTGCCCAGGAGGGAAGAGATTCAGTGGCATGGGGCAGTAACAAAGCAGATCAAGTGGCTCAAGAAATGGCTATGCAGGAGCTATCCTGTTACAGGTCTGCAAGAGACAGCCACTGGGAACTGGGATCAGACTAAGGAATGGACTCACTTAGAATGTACAATGGAAGAAAAGGCCCAAATTGCTTAAGAAAAAAAGACAATGGCACACTTGAGGGAAAACTATATTCCCCAGAGAACAAACAAAATATTTACTTTGCCAAATACCCAAATGGACTCATTTAGGAGATAAGAAGCTAGTCCAAGTAGTTAAGGTATATGTAATAGACTTTAAGATTTTAGCCAGAGAGGCAGTAAAAAAGATATGTGAGTAAGTGAATGCTTAGCAGAGAAACAGGGCAAAGAGACCTAGAGAGTTTATCGAGAAGTCGAAGTAAACTTCACTGAGATAATATGGTCACAAGTATCTCCTAGTGCTTGTAGATACCTTTCCAGGAATAGATAGAAGCTTGCCTCACCAAGCAAGAGATGGCCTCAGTAGTCATCAAGAAGATACTGGAAGAAATCTTCCCCCGGTCTGGAGTTCCAAGGTAATCAGGTCAAACAATGGCCCTATTTTCATTGCCAAGGTAAGCCAGGGTGTGGCCAAGTATTTAGAGGTCTATTGGAAATTACATTGAATTTATAGACCTCAAAGTTCAGGACAGATAGAGTAAATAAATAAAACTCTAAAAGAGATCCTGACCAAATTGACCATGGAGACTGGCACAGACTGGGTGGCACTCCTTCCCTCTTGCTCTCTTCAGAGCAAAAAATAACCCTTCCAGATTCAGCCTTACCCACTTTGAGATCTTATGGGACCTCAGGTCCTCTGATTGTATTAGATGATGTTATTGAACCAAACATGTCATAGTAATAATGATTTGTATGCAAGGCTAAAAGACATACAGGTGATAAAGAAAAAAATCTGCTCACAGCTGGCAGCAGCTGAAAGGAAAATTATACAGATTTAAGGTTTAAAAATATAAATTAAAAGAGTAAGTTTCAAAATTCACAGACTCGGGGCTAAACACTGTGAAAAGCAAGTCCAGGCAGCCCCGCCCAGAGTAACAGACCATAAAGATAAAGAAAAGGAATGCAGGAACCAGCCTGTGTTATCGGGATTGACTTGTAAACCATTTGGCAGGAGGGCACCTCCCCCAGCTTACTTAGAATCACACCTTAACCAGATGTCCTTCAAACCCCGATAAGCCCCTGGCTTCTAAAATCCTGTACTCCACAGTCAGCACGTACTCTTCTGCTGTGCTGTAATCTCACTGCCGTGTTTGAATGAGCCAATCACTTATAGCCGTGCCAGAAAACAGCCAATTGTGTGAAACCACGCCAAACCCATTAGCCTTCCCTATATAAACCCCTGACTTTTGAGTTTCAGGGTCGACATCTCTGTCTCCTGCACGGGATACGTGTCGGCCCGGAGATGCCCGTAATAGATCTCCGTAATAAACCTCGCATTTGCTTATTACATCCAAAATGGTCTTTCTGTGTCTGGGGTCCACGATTTCCCGCGACTTTAGAAAGGGTCTCTCTTCGGGGATCTTTCATTTGGGGGCTTGTCCAGGATTGGTGTTTCTTGGGGCACACCATCCTGAGACTCGAGCTAGGATCTTTCACAGCCTATGCCCTGGGGACCCCTGAGACATCTCATCAGTTCCAGGTCTGAGACTTAGCTACATACAATGGCACCGAACCCAGACACTCGAGCCTCACTGGAAAGGACTGTACCTGGTGCTGCTGACCACCCTGACAGCCATCAAGTCTCAGCCCTCATCAGCTGCGTACTAGCTGTTGAGGCTGAGAGCTGGGACCTAGAGGGACACTCAGATCGTCAAAAAGCTCCCTAGATTTGCACATCAGATAAGTGGATACATCAGAGACATGACTGGGAGTTTGCTATAATGCTCACTTGAGGAATGTGCTTTAGAAACAAGAATTTCATGTTTGTCCTGGTTTACATTGGGATAGGTGTGGGGATAGGCTTGATTTCTATTGCAAATGATGTAACATTGCATATGTTAGTACTCCTAACACTTCTTGGGACTGTGCCTCAGGGATCACAACCTGTATAAGTTTAGAAGTTCTAAAAGGCAGCCATGACCTTTGTGTGTATGTTCAGATAGTGTCCAGATTGGAATCCTGATGCTAAAAACTTATTAAGACACAAAAGAGAGTTGAGAATTACTTTGGGCTACCCTAAGGCTGAGTCTAGGTGCTGCAAGAGCAGCTACAAGGACATCTGTTGTTGCCCTGCAATACAAGGCTTATGGAGAATTCAGACCTGCCATTGACTTAGATATAAAAAGAGTGAAAAAGACTTTTTAGCTGACCTCCAAGAATCCCTAACCTCCCTCTCAGAGGTAGTCCTTCAGAATAAGAGAAGATTAGAACTGATATTCCTTAAAAAAGGAGGTCTGTGTACTACACAAAGAAAAGAATGTTGCTTCTATGTAGACCATTCAGGAGTAATTAAAGACTCCATGAGTAAACTTAGAGAAAGGTTATACAAAAGACAGAGAGACTGAGAAGCACATCAAGGATGGTTTGAGAGTTGGTTTAGTAGATCTCCTTGGATGACTACTCTGATATCTTATCTTATGAGACCGTTCTTAGTTTTGCTTCTGTTTCTGATTATAGGTCTGTGTGTGTTAAATAAACTAGTTACCTTCATTAGAGAAAGAGTGAGTACTGTTCAGATTTTGATGTTATGCCAACAGTATCATGCTTTAGGAGGACAAGAAAGCCAATATTATAAAGATACTAAAATTTAGTTCTAGGATTAGAACTAGCCACTAGAAGAAGTGGGGAATGAAAGAATAAAAAAATGCAGCTAAGAAGTCAGAAGTTTAAAAATGCTATCTCACCCCTAAGAAGCCTAAATACCTCAAATTCCAGACCCTGCCCTCTACCTGTAAGTAAGTACTTAAGATAAGGCCCTTAGATATACGATTCCCAAACAACCTTGAGAAACAGGAAGCTTCTCCTAGGAACTAAAGGGAACACAAAGTTAAGCAATCTCGAGGAACAGGAAGCTTCTCCTTGTGATTTTCCAATGTCGCCATCCCTGCCCACTTGGGTTGTGGCTTCTTCCTTTAAATACCCTTTCTCCCAGCATCTCGGGGTCGAACTCCACTACCCCGTGGGATATGAGTCTCAACCCCAGTGCACTGGTTCCTATCGATAAACCTCATGTGATTACAGCAAAATGTACATATATATATATATATATATATATATATATATATATATACATATGTATATTTATGTATATGTATATGTGTATATATATGTATGTTTATATATATATGTATATATATATGGAAAAAAGAACACAAGAAACAACAGAGATCTGAGAAGAGAAACCATTCCTATCATTTATTATACATTTTAAAAGTGCGGTTGAGTCTCCAAATAGCAGCTTATAGAGCATGAATTATTGAAATTATTTTGTTTATAATTGTTGTATATATTATAGCTGATTTTATGTACAACAGTTACATTATTATAAATATACATGCTTTACTTCAGAGTATATGATACACTTAAATACTGAATACATTTTATAAATGATTATTGTAAATTGGTAAATTGGAAGTCCTTGACTGAGAGCAGACAGCCAATACATACAGAAACCAGAATTGGCAGCTTTAGATGAGAGCTGTGGGGGGTGAAGTAGTGGTCAGTGTTGTCCAGGATTTGAAGCAGCAGGTTATTCTGCTCTTGTCCACAGTGAAAATGAGAATGAATAAAATCACTAATCGAGTTTATGCAGATAGTTTGGCAGAACTCTGGACTTGACATTACCAATAATTTTTTTAAATACCTGTCTTAAAATTTTGAAGAATGAACATTTCAAGGAGGGATTCAACATGTTCCTGCAGACCTCCCATGTCAGCTTCCCCAAATATAATTACGTAGTATGATGTACCTCAAATTATCAGCGAGAACAAATAGTTAGTATACGTAGAAAGTTTTGCATAGCCAGCATTGTGCCAAACACGTAACTGTCCACTATTAGGGACTTTTAGTGTTTTCTTGAAATTATATCTGTAAGTACTACAGTACTACTTTTAAGTTTTAGGAAAGATTTTTTTAACATTAATATTCATTGTACATGGTATCATAACATGAGAAGATTGTATTTAAGTATGTAATATACATTGAGCATACTTACCTGTGGTTAAGAATAGCTTGAATATTTCTTCATTCACCTTCTTTATCAGGTCAAATGTTTACCATGGATCGACCTATTAATTAGATTGGCTGGCTGGCAAACTCCAAGGATCAAGTCTAAACATACACACACACACACACACACACACACACACACACACACACACACACACAGAGAGAGAGAGAGAGAGAGAGAGAGAGAGAGAGAGAGAGAGCAGTGCTGAGATTGCAGGTATGCATCCATTGTGACTGGGTTTTACACAAGCATAGGGAGCCCAACTCAGACCACTATCTTTATATTTAAATACTGTTGGACTGAATCACCTTTCATGCCCTACTTTCTGACTCGTAGAGTCTAACTTTTCGATATCTCCCCAAAGATAGACAGTACCTACAATGATTACTTTTTTTTTCATCTTTATTAAATTGGGTATTTCTATTTTACATTTCAATTGTTATACCCTTTCCTGCTTTCAGTGATTTCTGTGTGTAATGCAGAGTTTTTAATTTGTTCAGTTGTTTCTTAAAATGTGTCAGAATCCTTGGCATGGCTCGGTGTTCTACTTTTGTAAATAAATATATAATATTTATGTATTTATATTGGACCTTGTTTTTAATTTATATCACATAAGTTTATAACCAATTTTCTCTGTCAACTTAAACATTTGCATTTTTCAGGTTGCTATGGGATAACAATTATTCAGACTCAACTTTTCACTTTGACGAATTTGTCTCTGCTTCTGGATAGAACATGGGTTTATTTTGAAAGTTTGAGTTACATTTGCACCCTGCTATCAAACTATGGCTTCTAATTGAGTTATACATGCAAAATGATTCTTTAGTGGAATAACCTTGTCCTTACAAGTGTTGGAAACATATGGTGCATCAGTCTTCAAGCCTGTCTTTCAAGCCTTTTGCAAATGCTTCCCTATCCACTTCTCCCTCCACAACTCTATAAGGAGTATTTAAACCTTAATCATTTCAAAGAGACAAAGACATGAGCTAACAAGGAAGCCTCATGTCTCTGCTTTCTTTCAGTTTTAGGCCTCGCCTGAACTTGTTAGAAATGTTGTAGTCAAATATAAGTTAATTGAATATGTTTATCAAAATAAAATAGAAATGCCATTCTGAAGTTTAGCCTTTATCTTTGTCATATGTAAAATAAATAATAAAGCTTTATCATAGAAGTTCAATGAAGGGGTTGGGGATTTAGCTCAGTGGTAAAGCGCTTGGGTTTGGTCCCCAGCTCCGAAAAAAAGAAAAGAAAAAAAAAGATGTTCAATGAAAGAATCAATACATTCATTAAAAATTAAGAGTTCGGTGATAAATATAATAAACAGCTTTAAATATCAGGGAAATAGAATGAAGAATTTGATGTTGAAATATTTCCTGAGATTAGAAAATGGAATTTTTTAAAGCTATAAGGAATGATTTGTCTAAATCAAAACATTATGAAATGATTTGTAAGGTGGCTTCCTCAACTATCACTAATATTTATGTGTTATTTATCATTTTATATTTTATAGCATTTGTATTATATAGCAGTTAACTCAGTATGCATATTTTCAATGTCTTTCTTTTAAATTGTATGAATCAAATGTAAATTGGCTACCTTTTACCAGGAGAGCAAAACACCAAATTGATCACTATATGATACAATACGATACTATATTTAATTGACTCCAAAAATTCTACCAGAGAACTCCTAAACTTGATAAAGAAGTTCAACAAAATTGCTGGATATAAAAATAACTTGAACAAATCAGTATCCTTCCTTTACTCAAAGGATAAACAGGCTGAGAAAGAAATTAGGGAAACAACACCCTTAACAATAGTCACAAATAATATAAAATGACTTGGTGTGACTCTAACCAAGCAAGTGAAAGATCTGTATGACAGAAACTTCAAGTCTCTAAAAAAAGAAATTGAAGAAGATCTCAGAAGATGGAAAGACTTCCCATGCTCATGGAGTGGCAAGATTAATATTGTGAAAATGGCTATCTTGTTAAAAGCAATCTACAGATTCAATGCAATCCCCATCAAAATTGCAACTCAATTCTTCATAGAGTTAGAAAGAGCAATTTGAAAATTCATCTGGAATAATAAAAAACCCAGGATAGCAAACAACTATACTCAAGAATAAAAGAACTTCTAGGGGAATCACCATCCTAGACCTCAAGCAGTATTACAGAGCAATAGTGATAAAAACTTTATGGTATTGGTACATACACAGGCAGGTAGATCAATGGAATAGAAATGAAGACAAAGAAATGAATTCCTACACCTATGATTACTTGATCTTTGACAAAGTAACTAAAACCATCTAGTGGGAAAAAGATAGCATTTTCAATAAATGGTGCTGGAGGTCAACTGGAGGTCAGCTTGTAGAAGTATGCAAATCGATCCATTGTTGTATCCCTGTACAAAGCTCAAGTCCAAGTCGATCATCGACCTCCACATAAAAACAGATACACTCAAACTTTTAGAAGAAAAAGTAGGGAAGAGCCTCAAACACATGGGCACTGGGAAAATTATCCTAAGGAAAACACCAATGGCTTATTCTCTAAGTTCAAGAATCTCCAAATGGTACTTCATAAAATTGCAAAGCTTCTATAGGGCAAAAAATACTGTCAATAGTACAAACTTGCAACCAACAGATTGGAAAAAGATCTTTATCAATCCTACATCTGATAGAGGGCTAATAACCAATATATACAAAGAATTCAGGAAGTTATACTCCAGAGAACCAAATAACCCCATTTAAAAATTGGATACAGAGCTAAACAAAGAATTCTCAACTGAGGTATATGGAATGGCAATGAAGCACCTAACGAAATGTTCAACATACTTAGTCATCAGGAAAATGCCAATCCAAACAACCCTGAGATTCTATCACACTCCAGTCAGAATGGCAAAAGATGCCCCAACATATAACAAAGACACATGCTCCACTATGTTCATAGCAGCCTTATTCATAATAGCCAGAAGCTGGAATGAACCCAGATGCCCTTCAACAGAGGAATGGATACAGAAAATGTGGTACATCTACATAATGGAATATTACTCAGCTATCAAAAACAGTGACTTTATGAAATTCACAGGCAAATGGATGGAACTAGAAAATATCAGCCTGAGTGAGGTAACCCAATCACAGAAAACACACATGGTATGCACTCATTGATAAGTGGCTATTAGCCCAAATGCTCGAACTACCCTAAATGCACAGAATCCATGAAACTCAAGGATGACCTAAATGCGAATGCTTCATTCCTTCTTTAAATGGGAAACAAGAGTATCCTTGGCAGGGGATAGGGAGGCAAAGTTTAGAACAGAGGCTGAAGGAATGCCCATTCAGAGCCTGCTCCACATGTGGTCTATGCATATACAGCCACCAAACTAGTTAAGATGGATGAAGCAAAGAAGTGGAGGCTGACAGGAACCGGATGTAGATCTTTCCTGAGAGACACAGCCAGAATACAGCAAATACATAGGCGAAAGCCAGCAACAAACCACTGAACTGAGAATGGGACCCCCCCATTGAAGGATTCAGAGACAGGACTGAAAGAGCTTGAAGGGGCTTGAGACCCCATATGAACAACAATGCCAACCAACCATAGCTTCTCGGGTCTAAGCCACTACCCAAAGACTATACAAGGACTGACCCCGGACTCCAACTGCATAGGTAGCAATGAATAGCCTAGTAAGAGCACCAGTGGAAGGGGAAGCCTTTGGTCCTTCCAAGACTGAACCCCCAGCGAACGTGATTGTTGAGGGGAGGGCAGTAATGGGGGAAGGATGGAGAGGAGAACACCCATATACAAGAGGAGGGGGAGGGGTTAGGGGGATGTTGGTTTGGAAACCTGGAAAGGCAATATCAATTGAAATGTAAATAAGAAATACCCAATTTAATAAAGATGGAGGAAAAAAATAACCTTAAGGAATCTAAGTCAATAAAGGGGGAAAAATTTCCCTGGGGGGGAAAATCCAGGTGAAAACAGATGCTGGTGAGGATGTGGAGAAAGTGAAACCTTCCTCCATATTTGGTGGGATTGCAAGGTGATACAAACATTCTGGAAATCAGTCTGGAGGTTCCTCAGAAAATTGGACATATTACCAACTGTAACTATACCACTATTACCAACCCAGCTATACCACTCCTGGGCATATACCCAAAAATGCTCCAAGATACAACATGCTCTAAGATACATATGTTCGACTATGTTCATGCAGCCTTATTTATTATAGCCAGAAGCTGGAAAAAAAACCAGATGTTCTTCAACAGTGGAATGGATACAGATAATGGGGTACATTTGCAGAATGGAGTGCTACTCAGCTATTCAAAACAATGATTTCATGTAATTCATAGGCAAATGGATGGAACTAGAAAATATCATCCTCAGTGAGGAGACCCAATCACAAAAGAGCACACATGACATATATACTCACTGATAAGTCAATATTAGCCGAAAAGCTCGCAATACCCAAGATACAGTTTACAGACCACCTGAAGCTCAAGAAGAAGAAAGACAAAAGTGGGGAGCTTCAGTTCTTCTCTAGAAGGAGGAACAAAATACTCAAGGAAGGAAATTCAGAGACAAAGTTCGGAGTAGAGAATGAAGCAACGACCATCCAGAGACTTCCACACATGGGGATCCATCCCACAGGCAGTCAACAAACCCAATAAGTTTTGGACATGCCAAGAAGTGCATGCTGACAGGAGACTGATAAAGATATCTCCTGACAGGTTCGGCCCAAGCCTGACAAATACAGAGGCAGAGGCTAGCAGCCAACCACTGGGGACTGAGAACTGTGTCCCCAGTTGAGAAGTTAGAAAAAGACTGAGGTAACTGGGGAGGTTTGCAACCCTATAGGAAGAACAATAATTTCAATCAACCAGATCCCCAGAGCTTCCAGGGACTAAACAACCAAGCAAATAGTACACATGGAGGGACCCATGGCTTCAGCTGCATATGTAGCAGAAGATGACCTTCTCAGGCATCAGTGTAAGGAGAGACCCTTGGTTCTGTGAAGGCTTGATACCTGATTATAGGTAAATGCCAAGGTGAGAGAGCTTTCTCGTGGAGGCAGGGAAAGGGGTTTGGTATAGGTCATTTCATGCAGGAAAACCAGGAAGGGGAATAATATTTGATGTGTAGATACAGAAAATATCCAATAAAATGAAAAAATGACATAAAGAAAAAGAAACATGGAAACAAAAAAGTACATTTCCTACCTATCTCTTCACATTACAGTTTTCTAGAAAATATTTGTTTACAGATATCTTTTGATATTTTCTAAAAAAAATAAGTATTTTTTGTAAATTGTTCATTCTAAAAACAAACTTTTAAATGGTTTCTACATAAAGGAACCATTTCAGAACATTGCTGTAGTGTTTTTTGTTCAAGTTATTGGTTGGTAGGGTGAGGTACTTGGAGTATTTTGACAATTATAAAAGTACACTTACATTCATGTAGTGTCAAATACTAGAGAATTCTAAGATTGTATCTGTGTGGTGACCAACTATTTACCAACACATTTGGAAAGTGCTCTCAAATTAATGCTACCTCTGCAGCAATATATACCCCAATATGGTCTTTGAAATTCATTTCTGACACATTAAAACACACCCTTTCCTAATGATACATTTCAAATATGAAATCTTTTTTTTCTTCAAACAGCTTTTCTTGTAAACAAAGTACAAATGGTTATTTGTAGCCTTTCTGACATCCATTTATATTTTTCAAACTGTAGCTACAGAATGTCAAAATAATGGCATGCAAAATGAAAAAGAAAAAGAAAGTTTCTTACTGGTTCTCTTGAAAATAGAAGTCATAGGAAGCGGAGTAATAAGGATCGCCCATGAAGTACATGTGTACATAATGAAAACGAAAATAGTTCAAGATATCTCTAATCGTGGTTTATAATAAGAGCTCAGTGGGTTTATAGCAAGTCATATAGGTCAGTTTCCAGCCAGTGACACAAATCAGAAACTTCTCAGGAGCTTTTAGAAATATCTGTGCTAGGTACTCCCTCAAACTTATAAGTGTTAACAGAAATCCCTGTGGGCTAGATAGGTATTGATATGATGCATCATTTCATTTATACATTTTAGAAAAATGACAGTCTTTTGAGAGCTCCAGTTTCAATAGCACATATTCTAAAAATTTGGAGAAGCCTAAAAAGCAACTTTTTGAGAATTCTCAAGAAATTAAAAGTCCTGAAACAGTTTATCACAGACTTATCTGTGACCTCTCTCAAATCCAGAACATAAAAGCTATACAGGTGAAGCAGAATCCAGCTTAGGTCAACAAATTATTTCATAATTTTAATTGTCAACCCAAAATCTGCAGAGAAAACAGAGACAATATTATTGATATATTTTTGTTCAATTACCCTTTCCCTTGAATCCCATATCTGCAATGTGATCTTTTATTCATTTCTTAGACTCTCTCATACTCATAAAACAATGCTCATGAATTAAAAAAAATCCTTAACGTTTCTGATAAGAACAATAGTCAATAGTTTTCAATAGCTTACTGTGAAGCACAAGATCTTCTGCACATGTTATAATTGATCGATTTGATGCTCATAACTCTCTACAAAATACTTACTTTACTTTTATTCAAGGAAAACAGAGGCATGAAGCAAATTGTTCATGAGCATGTTGATAGTAGAACCAAATTTTGAACAAGGTAATAGACATGCCCACAACGAGGGTACAAATAATGTTGTTACATTTATTTTTCACATAAATCGATTAAACTCTTAAAAGAATATTAGTCACGGGATCTAATTAGTCATATGATAGAAAATAGCACTGCTTATGCTCTGTGCTCGGAGTGGCAGCACAGCCCATTTCTCGTTACTCACCTATCTGAGACTACAGTGTCCAGTATCTGTCCAGCATGCCTGCTGCATCATCTGTGCGAATGCATGGGTGATGCGTCATCGGCACTATGTTATCTCCCTCCCCAGGCTCCTAGTTCTACATTGGCAGCCCTCAGAGGCCAAGTGCTAGTGTCTTCCAAACTAAAAAATGAAAACACTGTTAATTTTGGGGAAATGACAGCTATTATTAGTGAAAGAAGCAAATGCACATCCTGTGCAGAATTTTTTTTACTTTTGTTTTTTTGGGGGGAGGGGGATACTAGTTAAAATATTTGTTAAAATAACTTTTAAGCAGGCCATGAAACAGAATTATTTCTTCTTTATAAGTAACTGGTTGTACCACATGAATTTTGGAACATGAATAGGTTTTGAATTAGAAAGTTGTGAATAAACTGTAAGGAATAGATTATACTCTATGCATTTTGAAAAAAGGTTGAAAATAATTGTAGCTCAATATGTAACTTTAATTTTATCATTGTTTTTCTTTACAACAAACTCAAATTATATATATAAAATTATTATATATATTATTATTATATAATAATATATAATTATAATTATTAATATTATTATTATATAATTTGAGTTTGTTGTAAAACAAACTGTTTCATTAAGAGTTACAGTAAAAGGAAAATTCCTCAGTGATAATCTGTATTTATTTTCTTAAACGATTTCAATCAATTTGATAAAGTCTATTTTGTTTGTATTTGATGGTTGGTTAAAATTTTGTCTTTTTTATTAGAAAATGCTGGATATCCATTAGATATCATATGTCTTGTGAATATTTTCTTACTTTTGTTCATCTCCTATTTTTATTTTAGGTACTTCAAAATATAATTTATTAGCCATATGAAAAATCCTGTAGTCTCTACACTATGCTTAGGGACAACAATAGACTGATGTGAGTTAAGAGTAGACTAGGTTACTTACTCAGTTCTAGAAGTATCTATGTGGGATTAGCTACATTTAGATATTTGTCTCCTGCTGGATTGTGGCCATTTAGGGTTGTAATCTATGCACAGTTTTCATTTAAAGAGAACAATAACTCTCTGGTTTATATATGGAGATATTCTTCATTCATTTCTTTGAAATAAAGAGAAAAACAAAACCATCAAAGTACTCTGTAAATAAGTTTTTTGATATGGAAAGGTGGAAAATTCTGCAAGAACACCATATAGGGCTAGTTTTGGTTTAGCAAAAATTATTTATTTCAGTATAGAAAGATGACCTATACTGGTAAATTGTTCTCATTCATTAAAGAGTACACGGATAAAAGAAATAAAATTGAGCTAAACTGCAACATTTTGTCGCCCACGAATAATTATTTTTCAATGATAAACTGCTTGCAGCACCAAGCCATAATGCCAAGTTTTTTGAGGTTGTAGATTCATTATAATTTTGAAAATGTATTTAATTTATTTATCCTCTCACAACTTTATTTGTATCATATATTCTTTGATTACAGCCCCACCTCATCAGACCCTATCTCTAGCCAACAAAATTATTCTTCTCAAATGTCTTGTCTACTTTCATGTCTGTGTGTGTGTGTGTGTGTGTGTGTGTGTGTGTGTGCATGTGGGTGTGTGTGTGCAGGTGTGTGTGTGTGTGTGTTCTTGTGCGTGCGGGTGTGTGTGTGTGTGTGTGTGTGTGTGTGTGTGTGTGTGCAGGTGTGTGTATCTCACTTCACTTGATTAGATTTTTCTGAATGAGCTTTGGCGAGAGGTTATTGACTTGATGGAATGCAATATAATAGTGACTATATCCCTGAGAGCTTTAATAATTGTCTAAAGCTCTCTGGGATAACACACATTTTTGAGCCATTTTTGGTCTATTATGAAATGTTGATAGTTCCAGTCTTGTTCAGTTCTTGTCATGTAGTCACTGCTGTGCTGTTGTTAAGTTTTTGTTTTTGTTTTTGTTTTTGTTTTTTATAAGAATCTTATAATTTCCGGAAGACAACCTTTTACCATTCTTTGTCGCATTCTCCAGAATTAAATTTTTCATGCTCTATGCTTTCATTTCTGGAAGCCTTTAAAGGGTGATCTATAGATCCCATTTCATAGTAGTCACTAAACAGTCATCTGTTCTCATCATGTAGAGCAATCGTGACTCTCTACAGTAATAATCACAAACTGCAGACAGGCTGAGAACAGCAATATCTTGTGAGCATAGATATAAATATTTAGAGAGAAGTTTGACACTGTGTCCTTTTTGCAAAACAATAGGTTTAAATACACAGTTCTACTCTGAAATAAAGAGTTGTACCTCCTTATAAAAAGTCAAATTTATAAGTTAGATTAGTTCTTAGGCATTAAAGAGCCGCAGAAATATTTTGTTTTTAAAAGTTAGGGGAAATTAAGGCTATTTTCTTGATTAATTTAGAAAAAGAAGATTTACTGTATGCCTGTTATAAATATTTGGGATTTCCGAAATATCTCCTTTTTAAAATTTTCTGTTACTGTTTTCTTTTGAAGAACAAAATTTCTGTAGAAAATACATGACTATGTTTAGGAAAAATGTGTATTTGGATTGGTAACAGGCTTATGCAAATACCTTCACAAGTCAACCCTTCAAGTGAGCTATATAACATTGCTTATAATTTTCTTGCATTTTAATTTGTATAGGACAAAGGTTAACTCAATGAAGGAAACATTTTCCAAAGCTTCTAATAAAGTCATAACAGAAAGACAGTGATACTATAAGTTTAGGGGCAAGGAGTGACCCTCGTACATACCCATGAATCACTTTAAAGCCTCTCATCAGATCAGAAGCAAGAATTCCATTGCAACTTCAATCATTTGTGTGAATGCTACCCATACTATTTTATCATACCCAGCAGATATTTCATATTCAAATAAAAGTGCATGAGCTTGGTATTTTAATGCATATAAAGTTAGGTAAAGCTTCTGTTTTTTCCTAGACTATTTTTGGCCCTTTCAGAATGAAGAACATTATAATGGTTTATAGGGGAGACATATTAATTTCTGCAACACATGATCCAGAGTTGAATTTTCTCAGTTGTAAATCTGCTAGGTGTCTCTTGGGTGTCTTGTTATCTTATTTAGGTTCTTAAAGACAATTTGAAGATAATAGCTTCAAATCACAACAAAATGCTATATAAGACTACTATAAAGAAATGTGACTTCTTGTTAACATTTATTCATATGTCTTATTTTCCTGCCGAATACCTCTTTATTTTCTTAATCCTGTTCTTTAAAGTGACTTTTATTAACCCAACCTCCTCTTTATACTTGTAAATCTAAAGTTCATTTTCTACATTGAAGCAAAGAACCTGTATTTCCTTGAGATAGGTCCTTAAAAGATTAAGGACTGACACGGACTACAGAGTGAAACGGCTGTTGCTAACACTGTGAGCAGACTGAATGCATACTACAAATAACCCTGAGAGGGTGAGGTCGTATTGCATGGTCACAAAAATGTTTCAGGGGACATTAAAAGCCCCGGTGAGGACAATTTCACTTAATAAATATTTTGCTTGATTTAATTAATAATTAAATGAATTCATGTAGAAACTCTTGTAATCATCACTAGAGTAAGGAGAAAGCATTTCGAATTCCAGGCAAATCTAAACAACATGAATCCCCTGCCTCAGAATAAAAATGAACAGGACCTAGGAATGTAGGTTTGTGATAAGTGCTTTCCTAGCAGGAGTAACTTTCTGGATCAACAACGAAGCGGGAAACAAGGTGAAAAAACTGATTAAATCACAGGAAAAATGTAAGTAACACAACGAAAGTGCAGCTTCATGGTAGATTTATTACTTCTTTTATTATCTGATAAATATGCAACAAAGTGAAGTTATAGAAAAATAATAATTTTGGGGGCTTAAGTTGCCTGATAGAGTACACTAAAGCAGTAAGAGTAAGACAGCAGGAGCGGCAGGATGCTGGTCACATGACATGCACAGTCAGGGAGCTCGAGATGATTGCTAATTCTCTCCTTTCTGTTCAATCTGAGGTTCCATCCTAAGGAATGGTATATACCATTCATATTTATGGTGAATCTTCCCACATGCATGTTTCCATGGTGATACTACATCCTACCTAGTTAGCTATCACACAGAGTAAAATGAAAAATAAATGTTATTTTACTCAATATTTTATTTTATTCAGTCTTTGTCTTAACCACATTTAAGAAACCATCTAAAATTTTTCCTATCTTTCTCCAAAGGTGGCATATTTCTCAAGTAAGCATAAATAAATCTCTTTGCTAGCTATATGTCATTTTCTTCTGATTAATCAGCCTTAATTTTGCATTCTCACCATCATTTAATTATATAATATCCTGCTTTGTAATTTTCTTATACAGGATTGATTGACTTTGGTTGTAGACTGTATATTTCATCACTCCCCCAAAAATGTAGGTGTTAATGTCTTAATCTAAATGTTTTTTTATACTTAGCATGTGAGTAAAACTCATTTAAATTTTTTATCATTTTAGTGGTAGTCCTACTAAGTACTTTTAAAGGTATTAATATTACACATTTTAAAATTTTAAACCTGCACATTCCTCAATGTGCTCTCCATATTTTTGGCCTCTGCTTCTTGAGTAATTTCTACAGATAGAAAATTGTTCACATATTTTGCTGTTCTGACATGGTGTGGTGCATGCCTGTGTGCATTATCAGCTCAGAGAGAGAGAAGACGCTCTGGGACAGCAGGAATACAAAAACATGGTTCCACTGGCAGGGAATAAGAGTCCAAAATGTCGTTTTTACAGGTGTATCATGAAACAAATTATTTTTGAAAGAGAAGCTATTTTATGAAGTTGTTATTTATGAGAGTTTCCATTTAGACACGTTTTAAATGAAAGTGCACAAAATGACATTCATTTTTCCAAAAATTTACTCGATATATTTTACATTGGTGTTATTTTCTTTGCAAACTATTTCTTAAAATTATTTTTGCTTTTTGTGAAAATATTTACACATCAATATTTTGACACTAGCTTAGAATTTTGGAAGTGTTCATATCTGAAGCTTGAGGGCAAATATCAGCTATTGATATGTTGGTAAGATATCAAATATCAAAGTTAAATTGAGAAACATATACCTTACAGTAACTATGCAATATTAATTTTAATTAATATTCATTAATTTTAATAAATAGTTTTGAACCACTTGACAATAAACTAATTTTATTTTTGATATATTTTGAGTGACATATTCTTATGAAATGCATTCTAACTACTATACCTGAATATAGAAGAGAAATTCAAATTTTACTGGTGTTATTCCAGAGTTCTTTTAAAAATATAAGTAAATCAAAGACCCATGACTATAACAATAGCTTAAATAATTAGAGTTGCTCAGTCTTGGTAATCATAAGCTGGGATCCTGGTATCCAGAGCATCTAGCCATTTCTTATGTTTTATGACACAAATAATATTAGGATAACACAGTTCTTGCTGTGAGAGGAATGTGTACCATTAAGAAAAATAAATAGAACTGACAAAATAATTACCTACTTTGTTGAAATGACTCTGCACAATTAATGACATTTTAGAGCAATGGAACTTATATTTGTGCCTCCAGTAGATGAACCACAGAGTACCACAAACAGTTTTGTGAGCCTTGTACTTATTTAAATTAAAATAACTTCTTTGCCATTGTGTTTTCTTTCTGATGGTGTTTTGTTTTAAGAAGCAAATAACATAAATTTAAACTGAAAACCCTTTAAACATCTGTTTTATTTCATCATCCCTTATTGAAGAAAAATTAGTATGATAAATATACTTAACAGGAAAATGTCAGTGATCTTGAGTAAAGAGGAAATCATTAACAATAACCATCAAGTGTTTCTTAAGCAAGCACATTTCTAGAGATGTTCCTTAAACAGATATTTAATATAAGGTAAAAAAAATTAAGTATTACTAAATCCAAACCGGCCTGATCCTATTTTAGTTATGATTTTTTGTGAGCTACAAAGTAAAAAATAAAAAGACAGTATTTTTCTTTCAAAAAGAATTTAAAACACCACTCCCTGAAAGTTAGTGACTTTAGAAAGGAAATTTAATACTTTCCTTGTGTAGCAAATTTGGCAGGGGACTTTACATGTTGGTTCTTCAGATGTCTGTATAGAGCTCCACATGATCATACAGGACTTTGGTGTGAACTGTCCACAGGTGTTAAGATCAGTCTATTCATTTTCCTGCCTCTTACTAGGGGGGAAAAGGATTCTGAATGACTTTAAAGAGGGAGACAACTCCTCCTTTCATTTTGACTTGACTACTTTACCCTTAGCATTACAATGTGTCAAAATACCCCATTACTCTAGCAACTCAAGGAAGAAATGGGTTACTTGGACTAACAGTTCTATTGCAGTCCATTCTGATAGGGAAAGTATGGCTTGAAGCAGCTACTCATGGTGCATATGCAGCCAGGAAGTAGAAAGACAGTTGCATTCAAGAGTTTGCTCTGCTGACTTTTTCCTGCTTATGCAGTTCAGAACCAGAGTCAGCAACAAGATGCCATCTACATTTGGGGTGGGTCTTTCTGCTTTAATGATGCTGGTCTGCAAATCCCCTCACAGGTCTACCCTAAGATGTATCTTCAAGGTGATTTTAGATGTTGCCTAGCGAAAAATCATTAGAATCGGTTGTAGCCAAGTTGGAGGTAGATTCATCTGAGTAAGGGAAAAAGCAGGTCTAGAACTGTGGTTAAAAAAGGATATGATAATGGATTTATTCTACTGTTAGTAATGTATGTCATAAAAGATACAGGTTTTGGGTTTATGTTGTTGTTTTGTTTTGTTTTGTCTTTAAACCAAAGAATGTATTATTTCTGTCTCAGAGACAAACTAAACAAATATTAGTGAAACAAAAATAATGCACAGAAATTATGCTTCTACTTTAATCTTGAGAAAAAAAATTGAACAGATGTACTGCTTTGTACCTAGTGTTCTCTTAAAACCTTTTGTTCATGGAAAGTGTTTCTCAGATATAATAGTTTGAAATTATTAAGGAAGTCAATTTCTATCTCAGTCCCAATTAATTAGCTGGGTTGTTTTGCTTTTTGTAAGAAAACACTCTCCCCTTAAACGAACCATTTGAAATTATACTTAATCACTTCCTCCCTTTTTGACCTTGAATTCTCCCACATTAGCTGACTTTGTAAGACTTAATTGGCAGAAGCTTTAGTCAACAGAAGGGATGCTGGATGCAGGTGTCCTAAGCTTTATGTCTGAGATACTGAAAGCATTTAAAAACGTCACTTAAACTCTCTGGATCTAATTTCATTATCTTCCAGATTTTTTTTTGAAGAGTATTTTTTTTAATAACTTGAGTATTTTTTATATACATTTCGAGTGTTATTCCCTTTCCCGGTTTCCGGGCAAACATCCCCATTTCGCCTCCCCTCCCCTATGGGTGTTCCCCTTCCAACATTCCCCCCATTGCCGCCCTCCCCCCAACAGTCTAGTTCACTGGGGGTTCAGTCTTAGCAGGACCCAGGGCTTCCCCTTCCACTGGTGCTCTTACTAGGATATTCATTGCTACCTATGGGGTCAGAGTCCAGGGTCAGTCCATGTATAGTCTTTACGTATTGGCTTAGTCCCTGGAAGCTCTGGTTGCTTGGCATTGCTGTACATATGGGGTCTCCAGCCCCTTCAAGCTCTTCCAGTTCTTTCTCTGATTCTTCAACGGGGGTCCTATTCTCAGTTCAGTGGTTTGCTGTTGGCATTCTCCTCTGTATTTGCTGTATTCTGGCTGTCTCTCTCAGGAGCGATCTACATCCAGCTCCTGGCGGTCTGCACTTCTTTGCTTCATCCATCTTGTCTAATTGGGTGGCTGTATATGTATGGGCCACATGTGGGGCAGGCTCTGAATGGGTGTTCCTTCAGTCGCTGTTTTAATCTTTGCCTCTCTCTTCCCTGCCAAGGGTATTCTTGTTCCCCTTTTAAAGAAGGAGTGAACCATTCACATTTTGATCATCCTTCTTGAGTTTCATTTGTTCTAGGCATCTAGGGTAATTCAAGCATTTGGGCTAATAGCCACTTATCAATGAGAGCACACCATGTATGTCTTTCTGTGATTGGGTTAGCTCACTCAGGATGATATTTTCCAGTTCCAACCATTTGCCCACGAATTTCATAAAGTCATTGTTTTTGATAGCTGAGTAATATTCCATTGTGTAGATGTACCACATTTTCTGTATCCATTCCTCTGTTGAAGGGCATCTGGGTTCTTTCCAGCTTCTGGCTATTATAAATAAGGCTGCGATGAACATAGTGGAGCACGTGTCTTTTTTATATGTTGGGCCATCTTTTGGGTATATGCCCAAGAGAGGTATAGCTGGATCCTCAGGCAGTTCAATGTCCAATTTTCTAAGGAACCTCCAGACTGATTTCCAGAATGGTTGTACCAGTCTGCAATTACACCAACAATGGAGGAGTGTTCCTCTTTCTCCGCATCCTCGCCAGCATCTGTCGTCACCTGAGTTTTTGATCGTAGCCATTCTCACTGCTGTGAGGTGAAATCTCAGGGTTGTTTTGATTTGCATTTCCCTTATGACTAAAGATGTTGAACATTTCTTTAGGTGTTTCTCAGCCATTCGGCAATCCTCAGCTGTGAATTCTTTGTTTAGCTCTGAACCCGATTTTTTAATAGGGTTATTTGTCTCCCTGCGGTCTAACTTCTTGAGTTCTTTGTATATTTTGGATATAAGGCCTCTAGCTGTTGTAGGATTGGTAAAGATCTTTTCCCAATCTGTTGGTTGCCGTTTTGTCCTAACCACAGTGTCCTTTGCCTTACAGAAGCTTTGCAGTTTTATGAGATCTCATTTGTCGATTCTTGATCTTAGAGCATAAGCCATTGGTGTTTTGTTCAGGAAATTTTTTCCAGTGCCCATGTGTTCCAGATGCTTCCCTAGTTTTTCTTCTATTAATTTGAGTGTGTCTGGTTTGATGTGGAGGTCCTTGATCCACTTGGACTTAAGCTTTGTACAGGGTGATAAGCATGGATCGATCTGCATTCTTCTACATGTTGACATCCAGTTGAACCAGCACCATTTGCTGAAAATGCTATCTTTTTTCCATTGGATGGTTTTGGCTCCTTTGTCATAAATCAAGTGACCATAGGTGTGTGGGTTCATTTCTGGGTCTTCAATTCTGTTCCATTTTTCTGTCTCTGTCCCAATACCATGCAGTTTTTATCACTATTGCTCTGTAATACTGCTTGAGATCAGGGATAGTGATTCCCCCTGGCATCCTTTTATTGTTGAGGATAGCTTTAGCTATCCTGGGTTTTTTGATATTCCAGATGAATTTGCAAATTGTTCTGTCTAACTCTTTGAAGAATTGGATTGGTATTTTGATGGGGATTGCATTGAATCTGTAGATCACTTCTGGTAAAATGGCCATTTTTACTATATTAATCCTGCCAATCCATGAGCATGGGAGATCTTTCCATCTTCTGAGGTCTTCTTCAATTTCTTTCTTCAGTGTCTTGAAGTTCTTATTGTACAGATCTTTTACTTGCTTGCTTAAAGTCACACCGAGGTACTTTATATTATTTGGGTCTATTATGAAGGGTGTCGTTTCCCTAATTTCTTTCTCGGCTTGTTTCTCTTTTTTGTAGAGGAAGACTATTGATTTATTTGAGTTAACTTTATACCCAGCCACTTTGCTGAAATTGTTTATCAGCTTTAGTAGTTCTCTGGTGGAACTTTTGGGATCACTTAAATAAACTATCATATCATCTGCAAATAGTGATATTTTGACCTCTTCTTTTCCGATCTGTATCCGCTTGACCTCCTTTTATTGTCTGATTGCTCTGGCTAGAACTTCAAGAACCATATTGAATAAGTAGGGAGAGAGTGGGCAGCCTTGTCTAGTCCCTGATTTTAGTGGGATTGCTTCAAGTTTCTCTCCATTTAGTTTAATGTTAGCAACTGGTTTGCTGTATATGGCTTTTACTATGTTTAGGTATGGGCCTTGAATTCCTATTCTTTCCAGGACTTTTATCATGAAGGGGTGTTGAATTTTGTCAAATGCTTTCTCAGCATCTAATGAAATGATCATGTGGTTTTGTTCCTTCAGTTTGTTTATATAATGGATCACGTTGATGGTTTTCCGTATATTAAACCATCCCTGCATGCCTGGGATGAAGCCTACTTGATCATGGTGGATGATTGTTTTGATGTGCTCTTGGATTCGGTTTGCCAGAATTTTATTGAGTATTTTTGCGTCGATGTTCGTAAGGAAAATTGGTCTGAAGTTCTCTTTCTTAGTTGGTTCTTTGTGTGGTTTAGGTATAAGAGTAATTGTGGCTTCATAGAAGGAATTCGGGAGTGATCCACCTGTTTCAATTTTGTGGAATAATTTGGATAATATTGGTATGAGGTCTTCTATGAAGGTTTGATAGAATTCTGCACTAAACCCGTCTGGACCTGGGCTCTTTTTGGTTGGGAGACCTTTAATGAATGCTTCTATTTCCTTAGGAGTTATGGGGTTGTTTAACTGGTTTATCTGTTTCTGATTTAACTTCGGTACCTGGTATCTGTCTAGGAAATTGTCCATTTCCTGTAGATTTTCAAGTTTTGTTGAATATAGGCTTTTATAGTAAGATCTGATGATTTTTTGATTTCCTCTGAATCTGTAGTTATGTCTCCCTTTTCATTTCTGATTTTCTTAATTTGGACACAGTCTCTGTGTCTTCTTGTTAGTCTGGCTAAGGGTTTATCTATCTTGTTGATTTTCTCAAAGAACCAACTTTTGGTTCTGTTGATTCTTTCTATGGTCCTTTTTTTTCTACTTGGTTGATTTCAGCTCTGAGTTAGATTATTTCCTGCCTTCTACTCCTCCTGGGTGTATTTGCTTCTTTTTGTTCTAGAGCTTTTAGGTGTGCTGTCAAGCTGCTGACATATGCTCTTTCCTGTTTCTCTCTGCAGGTACTCAGGGCTACGAGGTTTCCTCTTAGCGCAGCTTTCATTTTGTCCCATAAGTTTGGGTATGTTGTATCTTTATTTCCATTAAATTCTAAAAAGTCTTTAATTTCTTTCTTTATTTCTTCCTTGACCAGGTTATCATTGAGTAGAGCATTGTTCAATTTCCACGCATATGAGGACATTCTTCCCTTTTTGTTATTGAAGACCAGTTTTAGGCCATGGTGGTCTGATAGCACGCATGGGATTATTTCTATCTTTCTGTACCTGTTGAGGCCCGTTTTTTGACTAATTATATGGTCAATTTTGGAGAAAGTACCATGAGGAGCTGAGAAGAAGGGATATCCTTTTGCTTTAGCTTAGAATGTTCTATAAATATCCGTTAAGTCCATTTGGCTCATGACTTCTCTTAGTCTGTCTAAGTTTAATTTCTAAGTCTCTGTTTAATTTCTGTTTCCATGATCTGTCCATTGATGAGAGTGGGGTATTGAAATGTCCCACTATTATTGTGTGAGGTGCAATGTGTATTTTGAGTTTCAGTAAGGTTTCTTTTACGTATGTAGGTGCCCTTGTATTTGGGGCATAGATATTTAGGATTGAGAGTTCATCTTGGTGCATTTTTCCTTTGATGAATATGAAGTGTCCTTCCTTATCTTTTTTGATGACTTTCAGTTGAAAATTGATTTTATTTGATATTAGAATGGCTACTCCAGCTTGCGTCTTCCGACCATTTGCTTGGAAAGTTGTTTTCCAGCCTTTCACTCTGAGGTAGTGTCTGTCTTTGTCTCTGAGGTGTGTTTTCTGTAGGCAGCAGAATGCAGGGTCCTCGTTGCGTATCCAGTTTGTTAATCTATGTCTTTTTATTGGGGAGTTGAGGCCATTGATGTTGAGAGATAATAAGGAATAGAGATTATTGCTTCCTGTTATATTCATATTTGGATGTGAGGTTATGTTTGTGTGCTTTTCTTCTCTTTGTTTTGTTGCCAAGACGATTAGTTTCTTGCTTCTTCTAGGGTATAGCTTGCCTCCTTATGTTGGGCTTTATCATTTATTATCCTTTGTAGTGCTGTATTTGTAGAAAGATATTGTGTAAATTTGGTTTTGTCATGGAATATCTTGGTTTCTCAATCTATGTTAACTGAGAGTTTTGCAGGATACAGTAACCTGGGCTGGCATTTGTGTTCTCTTAGGGTCTGTATGACATCAGTCCAGGATCTTCTGGCCTTCATAGTTTCTGGCGAAAAGTCTGGTGTGATTCTGATAGGTCTGCCTTTATATGTTACTTGACCTTTTTTCCTTAGTGCTTTTAATATTCTTTCTTTATTTTGTGCGTTTGGAGTTTTGACTATTATGTGACGGGAGGTGTTTCTTTTCTGGTCTAATCTATTTGGAGTTCTGTAGGCTTCTTGTATGCCTATGGGTATCTCTTTTTTTTAGGTTAGGGAAGTTTTCTTCTATGATTTTGTTGAAGATATTTACTGGTGCTTTGAGCTGGGAGTCTTCACTCTCTTCTAAACCTATTATCCTTAGGTTTGATCTTCTCATTGAGTCCTGGATTTCCTGTATGTTTTGGACCAGTAGCTTTTTCCGCTTTACATTATCTTTGACAGTTGAGTCAATGATTTCTATGGAATCTTCTGCTCCTGAGATTCTCTCTTCCATCTCTTGTATTCTGTTGGTGAAGCTTGTATCAACAGCTCCTTGTCTCTTCTTTTGTTTTTCTATATCCAGGGTTGTTTCCATGTGTTCTTTCTGGATTGCTTCTATTTTCATTTTTAATTCCTTCTACTGTTTGATTGTGTTTTCCTGGAATTCTTTCAGGGATTTTTGTGATTCCTCTCTGTATCCTTCTACTTGTTTATTAATGTTTTCCTGTGTTTCTCTAAGGGAGTTCTTCATGTCTTTCTTGAAGTCCTCCAGCATTTGATCAAATATGATTTTGAAACTAGATCTTGCTTTTCTGGTATGTTTGGATATTCCATGTTTGTTTTGGTGGGAGAATTGGGCTCCGATGATGCCATGTAGTCTTGTTTTCTGTTGCTTGGGTTCCTGCGCTTGCCTCTCGCCATCTGATTATCTCTAGTGTTACTTTGTTCTGCTATTTCTGACAGTGGCTAGACTGTCCTATAAGCCTGTTTGTCAGGAGTGCTGTACACCTGTTTTCCTGTTTTCTTTCAGCCAGTTATGGGTACAGAGTGTTCTGCTTTCGGGCGTGCAGTTTTTCCTCTCTACAGGTCTTCAGCTGTTCCTGTGGGCCTGTGTCTGGAGTTCACCAGTCAGGTCACTTGCAGCAGAAAAGTTGGTCTTACCTGTGGTCCCGAAGGTCAAGTTTGCTCGTGGGGTGTTGCTTATGAGCTCTCCACGGCCGCAGCAACCAGGAAGATTTGCGCCACCCTTTCTGGGAGCTTCTGTGCACCAGGGTTCCAGATGGCGTTTGGTGTTTTCCTCTGGCGTCCGAGATTTGTGTGCAGAGTGCAGTCTCTTCTGGTTTCCCAGGCGTGTCTGCCTCTCTGAAGGTTTAGCTCTCCCTCCCACTGGATTTGGGTGCACAGAACTGTTTATCCGGTCTGTTTCCTTCAGGTTCCAGAGGGGTCTCAGACGCAGTGGTCCTGCCGCTCCTGGGCCCTCCCCGACGGGAACCCAGAGGCCTTATACAGTTTCCTCTTGGGCCAGGGATGTGGGCAGGGGTGGACAGTGTTGGTGGTCTCTTCTGCTCTGCAGCCTCAGGAGTGCCCACCTGACCAGGTGGTGAGGTCTCTCTCCCACGGGGTCTGGGAGCAGAGAGCTGCTGCAGGCCGGGATCCGAGGGTGTGGGACTGCCCGGTCCTAGAGGAATTCTGCCTCTGTGTGTCCCGAGTTCACCAGGCAGGTCTCTTGCAGCAGAAAAGTTGGTCTTACCTGTGGTCCCGAGGCTCAAGTTTGCTCGCGGGGTGCTGCCCACAAGCTCTCTGAGGCGGCAGCAACCAGGAAGATCTGAGCCGCCCTTTCCGGGAGCTTCAGTGCACCAGGGTTCCAGATGGCATTTGGTGTTTTCCTCTGGCGTCCGAGATGTGTGTGCAGAGTGCAGTCTCTTCTGGTTTCCCAGGCGTGTCTGCCTCTCTGAAGGTTTAGCTCTCCCTCCCACGGGATTTGGGTGCAGAGAGATATCTTCCAGATTTTAATACTAATACGCATCCTGTTTGAACGGGTTATGTTGAAGATATAACTCAATAATTTAAACTTACTAATTATGTATGATGCAAACCTTGTACCGACTGACCAGGCTGCAAGCCTCGTGGAAATTCGGATATTAGGAATTTCATTTTAGGAGCATTCTCATATCCTCACAAATAAGCATAATTATACAAAAATCTGGCTGCTGGAGACTGTTGACTTTAATAAGAAATGTCTCTTGATGGAAAAACAAAGCTTGATGACCGCTACGCCTGAGACAACGCCATAACCTGAAGGGACCTACCGGATAAACAGTCCTCTGGACCCAAATCCCATGGGAGGGAGAGCTAAACCTTCAGAGAGGCAGACACGCCTGGGAAACCAGAAGACACTGCACTCTGCCCACATCTCTGATGCCAAAGGAAAACACCCCACGAGCAAACTTGAGCCTCGGGACCACAGGTAAGGCCAACTTTTCTGCTGCAAGTGACCTGCCTGGTGAACTCCAGACACAGGCCCACAGGAACAGCTGAAGACCTGTAGAGAGGAAAAACTACATGTCTGAAAGCAGAACACTCTGTCCACATAACTGGCTGAAAGAAAACATTGAAACAGGTCTACAGCACTCCTGACACACAGGCTTATAGGACAGTCTAGCCACTGTCAGAAATAACAGAACAAAGTAACACTAGAGTTAATCAGATGGCGAGAGGCAAGCGCAGGAACCCAAGCAACAGAAACCAAGACTACATGGCATCATCGGAGCCCAATTCTCCCACCAAAGCAAACACGGAATATCCAAACACACCAGAAAAGCAATATCTTGTTTCAAAATCATATTTGATCATGATGCAGGAGGACATCAAGAAAGACGTGAAGAACTCCCTTAGAGAACAAGTAGAAGCCTACAGAGAGGAATCGCAAAAACACCTGAAAGAATTCCAGGAAAACACAATCAAACTGTTGAAGGAATTAAAAATGGAAATAGAAGCAATCAAGAAAGAACACATGGAAACAACCCTGGATATAGAAAAACAAAAGAAGAGACAAGGAGCTGTAGATACGAGCTTCACCAACAGAATACAAGAGATGGAAGAGAGAATCTCAGGAGCAGAAGATTCCATAGAAATCATTGACTCAACTGTCAAAGATAATGTAAAGCGGAAAAAGCTACTGGTCCAAAACATACAGGAAATCCAGGACTCAATGACAAGATCAAACCTAAGGATAATAGGTATAGAAGAGAGTGAAGACTCCCAGCTCAAAGGACCAGTAAATATCTTCAACAAAATCATAGAAGAAAACTTCCCTAACCTAAAAAAAGAGATACCCATAGACACACAAGAAGCCTACAGAACTCCAAATAGATTGGAACAGAAAAGAAACACCTCCGGTTACATAATAGTCAAAACACCAAACACACAAAATAAAGAAAGAATATTAAAAGCAGTAAGGAAAAAAGGTCAAGTAACATTTAAAGCAGACCTCTCAGAATCACACCAGACTTTTCGCCAGAAACTATGAAAGCCAGAAGATCCTGGACAGATGTCAAACAGACCCTAAGAGAACACAAATGCCAGCCCAGGTTACTGTATCCTGCAAAACTCTCAATTAACATAGATGGAGAAACCAAGATATTCCATGACAAAACCAAATTTACACAATATCTTTCTACAAGTACAGCACTACAAAGGATAATAAATGGTAAGGCCCAACATAAGGAGGCAAGCTATACCCTAGAAGAAGCAAGAAAATAATCGTCTTGGCAACAAAACAAAGAGAAGAAAAGCACACAAACATAACCTCACATCCAAATATGAATATAAAAGAAAGCAATAATCAATATTCCTTATTATCTCTCAACATCAATGGCCTCAACTCCCCAATAAAAAGACATAGATTAACAAACTGGATACGCAACGAGGACCCTGCATTCTGCTGCCTACAGAAAACATACCTCAGAGACAAAGACAGACACTACCTCAGAGTGAAAGGCTGGAAAACAACATTCCAAGCAAATGGTCAGAAGAAGCAAGCTGGAGTAGCTATTCTAATATCAAATAAAATCAATTTTCAACTAAAATTCATCAAAAAAGATAAGGAAGGACACTTCATATTCATCAAAGGAAAAATGCACCAAGATGAACTCTCAATCCTAAATATCTATGCCCCAAATACAAGGGCACCTACATACATAAAAGAAACCTTACTAAAGCTCAAAACACACATTGCACCTCACACAATAATAGTAGGAGATTTCAACACCCCACTCTCATCAATGGACAGATCATGGAAACAGAAATTAAACAGAGAGGTAGACAGATTAAGAGAAATCATGAGCCAAATGGACTTAACAGATATTTATAGAACATTCTATCCTAAAGCAAAAGGATATACCTTCTTCTCAGCTCCTCGTGGTACTTTCTCCAAAATCGACCATATAATTGGTCAAAAAACGGGCCTCAAAAGGTACAGAAAGATAGAAATAATCCCATGGGTGCTATCGGACCACCACGGCCTAAAACTGGTCTTCAATAAAAATGAGGGAAGAATGCCCACATATACGTGGAAATTGAACAATGCTCTACTCAATGATAACCTGGTCAAGGGAGAAATAAAGAAAGAAATAAAGACTTTTTAGAATTTAATTAAAATGAAGGTACAACATACCCAAACTTATGGGACACAGTGAAAGCTGTGCTAAGAAGAAAACTCATAGCGCTGAGTGCCTGCAGAAAGAAACAGGAAGGAGCATATGTCAGCAGCTTGACAGCACACCTAAAAGCTCTAGAACAAAAAGAAGCAAATACACCCAGGAGGAGGAGAAGGCAGGAAATAATCAAACTCAGAGCTGAAATCAACCAAGTAGAAACAAAAAGGACCATAGAAAGAATCAACTGAACCAAAAGTTGGTTCTTTGAGCAAATCAACAAGATAAATAAACCCTTAGCCAGACTAACAAGAGGACACAGAGACTGTGTCCAAATTAACAAAATCAGAAATGAAAAGGGAGACATAACTACAGATTCAGAGGAAATTCAAAAAATCATCAGATCTTACTATATTCAACAAAACTTGAAAATCTTCAGGAAATGGACAATTTCCTAGACAGATACCAGGTACCGAAGTTAAATCAGGAACAGATAAACCAGTTAAACAACCCCATAACTCCTAAGGAAATAGAAGCATTCATTAAAGGTCTCCCAACCAAAAAGAGCCCAGGTCCAGACGGGTTTAGAGCCGAATTCTATCAGACCTTCATAGAAGACCTCATACCAATACTATCCAAATTATTCCACAAAATTGAAACAGCTGGAGCACTACTGAATTCCTTCTATGAAGCCACAATTACTCTTACACCTAAACCACACAAAGACCCAACAAAGAGAACTTCAGACCAATTTCCCTTATGAATATCGACGCAAAAATACTCAATAAAATTCTGGCAAACCGAATCCAAGAACACATCAAAACAATCATCCACCATGATCAAGTAGGCTTCAGCCCAGGCATGCAGGGATAGTTTAATATATGGAAACCATCAACGTGATCCATTATATAAACAAACTGAAAGAGCAAATCCACATGATCATTTCATTAGATGCTGAGAAAGCGTTTGACAAAATTCAACACCCCTTCATGATAAAAGTCCTGGAAAGAATAGGAATTCAAGGCCCATACCTAAACATAGTAAAAGCCATATAGAGCTAACGAGTTGCTAACATTAAACTAAATGGAGAGAAACTTGAAGCAATCACACTAAAATCAGGGACTAGACAAGGCTGCCCACTCTCTCCCTACTTATTCAATATAGTTCTTGAAGTTCTAGCCAGAGCAATCAGACAACAAAAGGAGGTCAAGGGGATACAGATCAGAAAAGAAGAAGTCAAAATATCACTATTTGCAGATGATATGATAGTATAATTAAGTGATCCCAAAAGTTCCACCAGAGAACTACTAAGGCTGATAAACAACTTCTGCAAAGTGGCTGCGTATAAAATTAACTCAAATAAATTACTAGCCTTCCTCTACACAAAAGTGAAACAAGCTGAGAAAGAAATTAGGGAAATGACACCCTTCATAATAGACCCAAATAATATAAAGTACCTCGGTGTGACTTTAACCAAGCAAGTAAAAGATCTGTACAGTAAGAACTGCAAGACACTAAAGAATAAATTGAAGAAGAACTCAGAAGATGGAAAGATCTTCCATGCTCAAGGATTGGCAGTATTAATATAGTAAAAATGGCCATTTTACCAAAAGCGATCTACAGATTCAATGCAATCCCCATCAAAATACCAATCCAATTCTTCAAAGAGTTAGACAGAACAATTTGCAAATTCATCTGGAATAACAAAAACCCAGGATAGCTAAAGCTATCCTCAACAATAAAAGGACTTCAGGGGGAATCACTATCCCTGAACTCAAGCAGTATTACAGAGCAATAGTGATAAAAACTGCATGGTATTGGTACAGAGACAGACAGATAGACCAATGGAACAGAATTGAAGACGCAGAAATGAACTCACACACCTATGGGCACTTGATTTTTTACAAAGGAGCCAAAACCATCAAATGGAAAAAGATAGCCTTTTCAGCAAATGGTGCTGGTTCAACTTGAGGTCAACATGTAGAAGAATGCAGATCGATCCATGCTTATCACCCTGTGCAAAGCTTAAGTCCAAGTGGATCAAGGACCTCCACATCAAACCAGACACACTCAAACTAATAGAAGAAAAACTAGGGAAGCATCTGGAACACATGGGCACTGGAAAAAATTTCCTGAACAAAACACCAATGGCTTATGCTCTAAGATCAAGAATCGACAAATGAGATCTCATAAAACTGCAAAGTTTCTGTAAGGCAAAGGACACTGTGGTTAGGACAAAACGGCAACCAACAGATTGGGAAAAGATCTTTACCAATCCTACAACAGATAGAGGCCTTATATCCAAAATATACAAAGAACTCAAGAAGTTAGACCGCAGGGAGACAAATAACCCTATTAAAAAATGGGGTTCAGAGCTAAACAAAGAATTCACAGCTGAGGATTGCCGAATGGCTGAGAAACACCTAAAGAAATGTTCAACATCTTTAGTCATAAGGGAAATGCAAATCAAAACAACCCTGAGATTTCACCTCACAGCAGTGAGAATGGCTACGATCAAAAACTCAGGTGACGACAGATGCTGGCGAGGATGCAGAGAAAGAGGAACACTCCTCCATTGTTGGTGCAATTGCAGACTGGTACAACCATTCTGGAAATCAGTCCTGAGGTTCCTTAGAAAATTGGACATTGAACTGCCTGAGGATCCAGCTATACCTCTCTTGGGCATATACCCAAAAGATGGCCCAACATATAAAAAAGGCACGTGCTCCACTATGTTCATCGCAGCCTTATTTATAATAGCCAGAAGCTGGAAAGAACCCAGATGCCCTTCAACAGAGGAATGGATACAGAAAATGTGGTACATCTACACAATGGAATATTACTCAGCTATCAAAAACAATGACTTTATGAAATTTGTGGGCAAATGGTTGGAACTGGAAAATATCATCCTGAGTGAGCTAACCCAATCACAGAAAGACATACATGGTGTGCACTCATTGATACGTGGCTATTAGCCCAAATGCTTGAATTACCCTAGATGCCTAGAACAAATGAAACTCAAGAAGGATGATCAAAATGTGAATGGTTCACTCCTTCTTTAAAAGGGGAACAAGAATACCCTTGGCAGGGAAGAGAGAGGCAAAGATTAAAACAGCGACTGAAGGAACACCCATTCAGAGCCTGCCCCACATGTGGCCCATACATATACAGCCACCCAATTAGACAAGATGGATGAAGCAAAGAAGTGCAGACCGCCAGGAGCTGGATGTAGATCGCTCCTGAGAGAGACAGCCAGAATACAGCAAATACAGAGGAGAATGCCAACAGCAAACCACTGAACTGAGAATAGGACCCCCGTTGAAGAATCAGAGAAAGAACTGGAAGAGCTTGAAGGGGCTGGAGACCCCATATGTACAGCAATGCCAAGCAACCAGAGCTTCCAGGGACTAAGCCAATACGTAAAGACTATACATGGACTGACCCTGGACTCTGACCTCATAGATAGCAATGAATATCCTAGTAAGAGCACCAGTGGAAGGGGAAGCCCTGGGTCCTGCTAAGACTGAACCCCCAGTGAACTAGACTGTTGGGGGGAGGGCGGCAATGGGGGGAATGTTGGGAGGGGAACTCCCATAGGGGAGGGGTGGCGAAATGAGGATGTTTGCCCGGAAACCGGGAAAGGGAATAACACTCGAAATGTATATAAGAAATACTCAAGTTAATAAAAAAAAAAGCTTTACAGTTTAGTGAAAAGCTTCATTTTTAAATATATTGTCAATGGAGGTTGAGATGCTATAGCAATTGTCTCCAAACTAAATGTATGCTCAAAACGCTATATTTTTTTCTCCATGGAGAAAAAAAAAATCATGGCAAAAGTGAAATTTGCTTATATGATGTAAAATTCTCTGTTAATATTCAAAAGTATTAAGTGGAAAAAACACACATGAAAAGCCACACAGGCAGTAGCCATACACAGTTGAAGTTGGTCACTTAAAATGTACATTTTTGTCAAAGCGTGAATTAGGCCTTTTTCGTTAATCGTCAAAGTTACATTAGAGTTGACTGAAAACACTTGAGAATCTGATGTGTTAATACCGTGGAAAGTGAAGGAACAGAGAGCAGAAGATTAGAAAGAACACAGAAGTAGTCTCTGATACCAACATTTTAAACTCTCTCAAGCAACTCAAAAGAGTTCATCAGCTCAACGAGAG
Organism: Rattus norvegicus; assembly: GCF_021556685.1. Classification (NCBI taxonomy): domain Eukaryota; kingdom Metazoa; phylum Chordata; class Mammalia; order Rodentia; family Muridae; genus Rattus; species Rattus norvegicus. Next base: position 21,278,903 of record NC_141544.1, on the reverse strand, counting down.
AAGGAGACTAAAGGGTTGGGGGTAAACTCCCACATCTATTTGAGCCTCAACAGTTATATTTCTACAAGCTTTATGTATCCCATGTATAAATTTTTTCTTTCTTTTTTTAAATGGATTTTTTTTATTTACTTTTCAAATGCTATCCCCTTTCCTGGTTTCCCATCCATAACCTCCCTAATCCATCCCTCCTTCGACTACTTGTAGAAGGCTGTTCCCCCACCCAACCACCCACCCCTTCCTGCCTCCCCATCCTGACATTCCCCTACGCTGGGGGGTCCAGCCTTGGCAGGACCAAGGGCTTCTCCTCCCATTGATGCCCAACAAGGCTATCCTGGGCTACATATGCAGTTAGAGACATGGGTCTGTCCATGTCTACTCTTTGGATGGTAGTTCAGTCCCTGAGAGCTCTGGTTGGTTGGTGTTGTTGTTCTTACAAGGTTGAAAACCCCTTCAGCTCCTTCACTCCTTTCTCTAACTCCTCCATTTGGTAACCCATTCTCAGTTCAATGGTTGGCTGCTAGCATTCGCCTCTGTATTTTCATGCTCTGAAAGAACCTCTCAGGAATAGTGTATAAATTTACCTCCATCAAAGCGTGTTAAAAATCTTGTTTACAGCGGATGGAGCTTGAACACTGTGGAGGTATCGGAAGAAGGACTGAAGACCCCTGCAGGGGATAGGAGGTCCCCAGGAAGGCCAGCATAGTCAACTAACTGGACCCATGGGGCTCGCAGAGTCTGAACCACCGAACATTGTATAGAAGGACTGGATGGAGGCTTCCCCATCCGTATGTAGCACATGTGTAGCTTAGTTTTCATCTGAGTCCTAAGAACTGGAGTAGGTGCTAACCAAAGCCTGCTGCCTATATATAGGATACATTCTAGCTCTGCTGCCTTGTTTGGCTACTGTGGGAGAGGAAGCCTCTCACCTTGCAGAGACTTGGCATGACAGGGTGGCAGGATACCCATGGAGAACTCTATCTTATCAGAGGCGAGAGGGCAGAGAAATGGGGGAATTATTGTACTGTTGGACCTGAAGGACCACCACCAAAGATCTGCTTGTCCCCAAAGACCACCGGAGCCAAGATTCGATCAAATCAGCAAGAGGTTTAATGATTCCTGCATGCGGGGGTTCATCAGCCTTCAAGCGGGAGAAGGAGAAGAACCCCGTCCTACAGATACAGAATACTTTTAAGTACAAAAAAACACAAAAGCCACAGGAATGCAGATGGGTACATCGAGGAACATAAGGATTGGTTGGAACGGTGGTCACATTGTCCTTGGTGCCTGGAGCAATGTTGTGGTTTTGGGCAGTAGAAATCCCCTGCCAGTCCTGCCAGTCTTGTGACTACCACCTGCTGGTCGTAGGACCATGAGGACAGGGTGTAATTAGGTCTTAAAACTGCAAATGGGTGTGGGAGGTATAACTGGTGGAATTTCCCGGCAGGGGAATTTTTCTTAGGGGCAGGGTGTAGCTTGTGTAATTTTCCTTTGGTTCCACAATACTAGGAAGTTACTAGGAGGAGGAGGGCGGTGAGCTGGATGTTCAGTGAGTAACTTATAATAAATTAAATTAAAAAAAAACCAGAACTTAGATACAAAACAAAACTGCTGTTTATAAAAGAGTAATGGTTAATCTTATTCAGTATAATAATATTCTATATTTTGAAGAGAACTCACTAATTTTGAAGTGTAAGTATTCTGAAGGTACACTGAACTGATGTAGCCTGAAAAATAAAGTATCTAGGGATGATTTTTATGAATATATGTTATATGGGAACACAAAGAAAATAGGAGATTTGGAGTTTTGACCTTCAAAGGGTTGAACCAAAAGGCAAATTGTTCTTGCCACAGAATAGTTCAGATTCTTGCATACAAAAGCAGAGGGCAAGAGGCATACACAGATGCTAATGAAAGTCCCTGGTGAGAAGTTCTGGAAATGAATTTCTCACCCACAATGAGGTCAAAACCCCAGAGGAAAAATAAAACCTTTAATTAAAATTTGGGAAATGTAGCAAAAGAATTTTGAGCTCTGTTTACCAGATGGGAGTGAGGAGTCAGCCAGTTTCCAGAAGCCCCTCATGTTTTGCTAACACTTAAAAACAATTTACTAAAAACCGTAGGGGCATGAGACATCATCTGTGCTTGGAGATGTCCTCAGATAAACCTCTCCATTCACAGCAGACATGCTTAAGTGAGAACAGCTGAAATTTCTTTGGGTCTCTACAGAAGACTTAAAGAAACATTGAAGGTAAATTCAAAGGGCCTCTTCAGGATGAGGAAGATGTTAAATGATGTGTGGCTCTTTGGTAAAGAAGACTCACAGAAATAACCAGTTGTCCTTGGAGAAGTGTAGCACAGTGAGGAGAGGAGAAACCAGACAGCTTGTGAGTGCATAGTTACCACCCAGGCCTTGGATGAAAGGGCAGGATAGATACATGCAAATTAGCTGAAGTTATCTGCTATTTGCAGATTACCAGATATTTAACATCATTGATTTTCAGTTGCTGGTAGTCTATGTTTTACAGCTAGTAAGATTGCTCACCTCAAGAGTCCTGGGATACTTTTCAGAGGACTGAGATTGGATTCCCTATTCTAATTTCAGAAACAGCTCCCAAACACATGTAACTCCAGTGTCAGAAGATTTTGTGCACTCTTCTTGCCTCCATAAAAACCCTCACACATGTTCATACACGTACTTACACAAAGAAATACCATATATGTACACACATAGACACAAAGAATAAAATATAAAAAATAAATACATTTTATTAGAAATTTATTAACTCAATCAATATCAAATCAGATAGTGATTGGTAATTCCTATAAGCTTTGTTAAGTATTGCACTAGTGCATCATGCAGGGAAACATTATTGTAGATTGAAAAGTCTGTACGTTGAGTGTGTTGGTCTTTTAGAGAACCTGACATAGGACAGTCCAGGGACATGTAGGGGAAAATGCTATGTTCTGCAAATTGTACATAGTAATAAGATGACTACTATCAATATTCCGCTATATTTGTTGATTGTTAGTGATCATCACCTAGATGCTTCCGCCTGCAGTACATAGGAACACATGCAGAGACCAATAGTTAGAGCATGTTCAGGGAGAGAATTCAGAACACGCTCAGTCCTAAAAGGGATATCTTCATTAAATCCCTCTACTCTGGGCTCAGGAAATTCTACAGAAGAGGACTCAGAAAGATCATAACAACCAGAGGAAATGAAGGAAGTCAAGGAAACAAGTCCTTCTAAAGACCTAGAGTTAGATAACATATATGAACTCACAGAGACCATGGTTGCAGGATCAGGAATGCAGGGTTCTGTGCCATATGAAGTCCCAGTTTTGAAAGAAATGGAAAGAAGCCACTGGCCTGGTCCTGTCCCTAACCCAGAAGTTCTCTCCATGTAATTGCTTAAATAAGAATGTCTCCTATTGGCTTTTATATTTAAAGACTTAGTCACCTGGAAGTGGAACACTTTTATAGGATTATAGGATTACAGATATGAGACATTGTCTGATGATTTTTTGTTACTGGGGGTGAGCTTTGAGGTTTCAAAAGCTCAAAGTGGGCCCAATCCTGCTTTCTCTGCTTGATGATCAGGGTAAAGCTTTCAGCTTATGTGTGCCAACCTGCTCTCACTCTGACAACAATAGTAGACTAAGCTTCTGAAACTGTAAGGAACCCCTAATTCAAGGCTTTCATTCATAAGAGTTGCCTTGGTCCTAGCTTCTATTCACAGCACTTTCTATTGGTTCTAAGTCAACTTCTTACAAAAGATACACTATATTCTCAAGTGGAGTCTCACTGGGAATACAAACCACTTTGAAGGACAGTCCTCAGTGCCTAGTAGCTGATGACCAACACAAAATGAACTCAATGATGTCCTTGGAGTTTCTTTATCTCAATTCATTTTGTCAGAGCATTATATTTTAAACGTACTAGTCCTTTTCCTATGTATTATGTATTCTGGTTTTGTTTTTTTTTTTTTATTAACTGGAGTATTTCTTATATACATTTCAAGTGTTATTCCCTTTCCCGGTCTCCGGGCAAACATCTAATCCCTCCCCCTCCCCTTCTTTTTGGGTGTTCCCGTCCCCATCCTCCCCCAATTGCCGCCCTCCCCCCAACAATCACGTTCACTGGGGGTTCAGTCTTAGCAGGACCCAGGGCTTCCCCTTCCACTGGTGCTCTTACTAGGATATTCATTGCTACCTATGGGGTTAGAGTCCAGGGTCAGTCCATGTATAGTCTTTAGGTAGTAGCTTAGTCCCTGGAAGCTCTGGTTGCTTGACATTGTTGTACTTTTGGGGTCTCGAGCCCCTTCAAGCTCTTCCAGTTCTTTCTCTGATTCCTTCAACGGGGGTTCTATTCTCAGTTCAGTGGTTTGCTGCTGTCATTCGCCTCTGTATTTGCTGTATTCTGGCTGTCTCTCTCAGGAGCGATCTACATCCGGCTCCTGTCGGTCTGCACTTCTTTGCTTCATCCATCTTGTCTAATTGGGTGGCTGTATATGTATGGGACACATGTGGGGCAGGCTCTGAATGGGTGTTCCTTCAGTCTCTGTTTTAATCTTTGCCTCTCCCTTCCCTGCCAAGGGTATTCTTTTTCCTCATTTAAAGAAGGAGTGAAGCATTCACATTTTGATCATCCGTCTTGAGTTTTGTTTGTTCTAGGGATCTAGGGTAATTCAAGCATTTGGGCTAATAGCCACTTATCAATGAGTGCATACCATGTGTGTTTTTCTGTGATTGGGTTACCTCACTCAGGATGATATTTTCCAGTTCCAACCATTTGCCTATGAATTTCATAAACTCGTTGTTTTTGATAGCTGAGTAATATTCCACTGTGTAGACGTACCACATTTTCTGTATCCATCCCTCTGTTGAAGGGCATCTGGGTTCTTTCCAGCTTCTGGCTATTATAAATAAGGCTGCGATGAACATAGTCGAGCAGTCTTTTTTATATGTTGGGGCATCTTTTGGATATATGCCCAAGAGAGGTATAGCTGGATCCTCAGGCAGTTCAATGTCCAATGTTCTGAGGAACCTCCAGACTGATTTCCAGAATGGTTTTACCAGTCTGCAATTGCACCAACAATGGAGGAGTGTTCCTCTTTCTCCACATCCTCGCCAGCATCTGCTGTCACCTGAGTTTTTGATCATAGCCATTCTCACTGGTGTGAGGTGAAATCTCAGGGTTGTTTTGATTTGCATTTCCCTTATGACTAAAGATGTTGAACATTTCTTTAGGTGTTTCTCAGCCATTCGGCAATCCTCAGCTGTGAATTCTTTGTTTAGCTCTGAACCCCATTTTTTAATAGGGTTATTTGTCTCCCTGCGGTCTAACTTCTTGAGTTCTTTGTATATATTGGATATAAGGCCTCTATCTGTTGTAGGATTGGTAAAGATCTTTTCCCAATCTGTTGGTTGCCGTTTTGTCCTAACCACAGTGTCCTTTGCCTTACAGAAGCTTTGCAGTTTTATGAGATCCCATTTGTCAATTCTTGATCTTAGAGCATAAGCCATTGGTGTTTCCTTCAGGAAATTTTTTCCAGTGCCCATGTGTTCCAGATGCTTCCCTAGTTTTTCTTCTATTAGTTTGAGTGTGTCTGGTTTGATGTGGAGGTCCTTGATCCACTTGGACTTAAGCTTTGTACAGGGTGATAAGCATGGATCGATCTTCATTCTTTACATGTTGCCCTCCAGTTGAACCAGCACCATTTGCTGAAAATGCTATCTTTTTTCCATTGGATGGTTTTGGCTCCTTTGTCAAAAATCAAGTGACCATAAGTGTGTGGGTTCATTTCTGGGTCTTCAATTCTATTCCATTGGTCTATCTGTCTGTCTCTGTACCAATACCATGCAGTTTTTATCATTATTGCTCTGTAATTCTGCTTGAGTTCAGGGATAGTGATTCCCCCTGAAGTCCTTTTATTGTTGAGGATAGCTTTAGCTATCCTGGGTTTTTTGTTATTCCAGATGAATTTGCAAATTGTTCTGTCTAACTCTTTGAAGAATTGGATTGGTATTTTGATGGGGATTGCATTGAATCTGTAGATTGCTTTTGGTAAAATGGCCATTTTTACTATATTAATCCTGCCAATCCATGAGCATGGGAGATCTTTCCATCTTCTGAGGTCTTCTTCAATTTCTTTCCTCAGTGTCTTGAAGTTCTTATTGTACAGATCTTTTACTTGCTTGGTTAAAGTCACACCGAGGTACTTTATATTATTTGGGTCTATTATGGAGGGTGTCGTTTCCCTAATTTCTTTCTCGGCTTGTTTCTCTTTTGTGTAGAGGAAGGCTACTGATTTATTTGAGTTAATTTTATACGCAGCCACTTTGCTGAAGTTGTTTATCAGCTTTAGTAGTTCTCTGGTGGAACTTTTGGGATCACTTAAATATACTATCATGTCATCTGCAAATAGTGATATTTTGACCTCTTCTTTTCCGATCTTTATCCCCTTGATCTCCTTTTGTTGTCTGATTGCTCTGGCTAGAACTTCAAGAACTATATTGAATAAGTAGGGAGAGAGTGGGCAGCCTTGTCTAGTCCCTGATTTTAGTGTGATTGCTTCAAGTTTCTCTCCATTTAGTTTAATGTTAGCAACTGGTTTGCTGTATATGGCTTTTACTATGTTTAGGTATGGGCCTGGAATTCCTATTCTTTCCAGGACTTTTATCATGCAGGGGTGTTGAATTTTGTCAAATGCTTTCTCAGCATCTAATGAAATGATCATGTGGTTCTGTTCTTTCAGTTTGTTTATATAATGGATCACGTTGATGGTTTTCCATTATATTAAACCATCCCTGCATGCCTAGGATGAAGCCTACTTGATCATGGTGGATGATTGTTTTGATGTGCTCTTGAATTCGGTTTGCCAGAATTTTATTGAGTATCTCTGTAGGCTTCTACTTGTTCTCTAAGGGAGTTCTTCACGTCTTTCTTGAAGTCCTCCAGCATCATGATCAAATATGATTTTGAAACTAGATCTTGCTTTTCTGGTGTGTTTGGATATTCCATGTTTGTTTTGATGGGAGAATTGGGCTCCAATGGTGCCATGTAGTCTTGGTTTCTGTTGCTTGGGTTCCTGCGCTTGCCTCTCGCCATCAGATTATCTCTAGTGTTACTTTGTTTTGCTATTTCTGACAGTGGCTAGACTGTCCTATAAGCCTGTGTGTCAGGAGTGCTGTAGACCTGTTTTCCTATCTTTCAGTCAGTTATGGGGACAGAGTGTTCTGCTTTCGGGCGTGTAGTTTTCCCTCTCTACAGGTCTTCAGCTGTTCCTGTGGGCCTGTGTCTTGAGTTCACCAGGCAGCTTTCTTGCAGCAGAAAATTTGGTCTTACCTGTGGTCCCGAGGCTCAAGTTCGCTCGTGGGGTGCTGCCCACGGGCTCTCTGCAGTGGCAGCAACCAGGGAGACCTGTGCTGCCCCTTCCGGGGGCTTCAGTGCACCAGGGTTGCAGATGGTCTTTGGCTTTTTCCTGTGGCGTCCGACGTGTGTGTGCAGAGAGCAGTCTCTTCTGGTTTCCCAGGCTTGTCTGCCTCTCTGAAGGTTTAGCTCTCCCTTCCACGGGATTTGGGTGCAGAGAACTGTTTATCCGGTCTGTTTCCTTCAGGTTCTGGTGGTGCCGCTCCTGGGCCCTCCCCAACGGGAGCCCAGAGGCCTTATACAGTTTCCTCTTGGGCCAGGGATGTGGGCAGGGGTGAGCAGTGTTGGTGGTCTCTTCCGCTCTGCAGCCTCAGGAGTGCCCACCTGACCAGGCGGTTGGGTCTCTCTCTCACGGGGTCTGGGAGCAGAGAGCTGCTGCGGGCCGGGATCCGCGGGTGTGGGACTTCCCTGGTTTTGTGTTTTTATGGGCTTCCTAAATGTGTGAGTCTGTGTCTTTGTGTCATATATTTTATTTTAAATTTTCTTTGGCATTTTTCTTCTTTCTGTTTGTTCATGTTGTCCTCTAATGGTTTGTCTGCTTTGTTTTATTCTTATTGATTTTATTATTGTTCTCTAGATAATTACTGACTATGTAACAATAGAAAGAATGTGGGTAGATTCTGATGAGGACGGAGATGGGAAGGTTATAAATGTAATAGGAGATGGGGAACTGTAATCAGCACATATTGTTTGATAAAATATATTTTCAGTAAAAGGAAGACGGAAAGGGGTTATCTAATTTAATATATTTATTTTAAGAAAATATCTAAAGAGCAATATTGATATCTGTAAACCTCCTATGTAATTTAAAATTTATGTTGCTAATTATACTACACTTTTTCTATCTGTGCTTATAAAATATTTATAACAGAAGAGAGATATCTAAATAGATGGATAGATGGGTAGATAGACAGATAGATAGATATAATATCACACTTAGGCAATACACATTAGCTTCAAATTCACATTCATGGTGTCTCTATCTCAGAAACGCTTGGATTCCCCCACCATACCTGTGATTCCTGGCATACTTGTTAATTGCTTTGTTACCTGAGACACAATAACTTAGTGTTCCTGTGATTTACCTTGTTTTTCTCCAAAATCATTGACTGTTTTACAATGGTAATTGTGAAGGAAAAAGAGATAATACAGAAAAGCAGCTTAAAAATAATTGATGCTCATAAATATTCAACCTTACTTTTTACCCACATGAGGGACATTTGCTAATTATGATTGTGAAGAACAGTTAATTTTAGCAGAACATTTTTTTTAACTTTAAACTTTCTAGTTTGTATTTTTCTTTTGTTATACGTGGGATAAAATACTTAGAATGATTTTTATAATCTCTTTCTCCCCTCTGAAATCATTCAGCTATGGTACACAAAAATAAAATTATCCAATGTATTTCAGGTGCTAGATAATCTTGTTTATTTTTTATACATTTTTAATCAAACTATGAGGGTGAAAGGATATTGAGACAAAGTAACATCTGGAAGAATCAACTGGAACATCTCTCAGAATGTAAAGATCAGAAACATTAGATCTTTTCTCTGAAAGGGTTTTGAAGCTTCCAGGGTTCTTTGTGTTGTTCCAACATTCTCAAGAGAACATGGAAGATTTTGTTGAAATATGGAAATTTTATGACCACATACAGAATCCTATGTCATCTACTTCATAGGCCAGAACTCTGATTCTGTAGGTGGATTAAAGTCTAAAAATTATCTTTATACAATGTAATGACAGACTTCTAAAATTATCGCTTAAATAAAATTATAAGCAAAGGTCAAATACATTAAAATTGTGGGAGCCTTTAACTTAGGTAGACAGGTAGACAGAGAATGTTGTGTATTTCATGTTTAAAGTAGTCCTAACTGAGAGATTTTATGGGACACACGGATAAAGTAAAAAGTTGGAATTATCAGAGAACTGTAGGAACATAACAAATTTAATACCAAACAGGGGACCAGTAGCCTCAAGCTGTCCCTTTACCAGGAGTTCCTATGGAAGCACAACCTTATTAGTATGAAAACAAACAAACATAGCATTGGATTGTGGAAAACAATCAGGATGTAGTTAATGATGTTAGAGATTCGTTCATTTATCTAAGAAGCCAAGTGCTCAGATTATGTTCAATTTAGTGAGTTATTTCTCCAGAGAAGGTCTAAATAATGCACAGACTGATTGTTGAATGTTTCAAGTGCTTTCCAATCCATGGTTTATCCATAAAGAAGATAGTAATACCTGCTGAAACTATGAAGCTCTACCAATTATATCATGGGTATTGGTCCTGAAAGATGGTTCAAAGAGTGAATGCTTGGCACACAAGGCTGAAAACTGGAGTTTGAATTTTGGAATCTAACTAAAATTGGAAGAAAATAATTGAGTCAACACTTTCATTCTCTGACCTCTATATATGCACCATGACATGATTTGTATAACACACACACACACACACACACACACACACACACACACACTGAAAGACCCCCCGGAGCGGGGAGACCCACACTCAATTCTCGGGATGACACGACCTCCCAAGAACTCACATGAGACCATCCTTGCTGTAATCACACGAGGTTTATTTACGGGAACCAGTGCACTGGGGTCGAGAGTCATATCCCACGCAGGGGCAGTGGAGTTCAACCCCAAAAGGCTGGGAGAAAGGGTATTTAAAGGGAGAAACCACAACCTGAGGGGGCAGGGATGGTGTCACTGGAAAGTGTCGAGAATACTAATGAAAAATCACAAGGAGGAGCATCCTGTTTCTCAAGACTGTTAAACTTTATGATCCATCAGTTCCTGGGAGGAGCTTCCTGTTTCTCAAGATTATTCTCTAAGTTTTAATCTAACTTTATGATCAGTTAGTACACGTAGAGGGCAGGGTCTGGAATTTGAGGTATTTTGGCTTCTTAGGGGTGAGGTTGCATTTTTTTAAACTTCTGACTTTTTGGCTGTATTTTTTTATTCTTTCAACACACACAAAGTTTTTAAATTTTTATAAAATGTATGGGGCAAATAACTCCATAAATAACGCTGAAGTAGTTATATATTGTTTACTTTTTAGAATTGCCAAGATAAAATGCTTGTGCTAATAAAGAGAGAAGGGTATATTTTATACACAGTTTATACAAGTTGTCCTGTCAGGGAGCCAGATGCTCAGATTGTCACAATGCAGCATCTTTAGGCTGTCGGTCACATTGCATAAATAGTCAGGAAGCAGAAAAACACGGATAAAGTGCTCCTCTCCCTTTCTCCCTCTTGCAGTCTGAGAAAAGCCCACGGAATGGGCTCTCATTCAGACAGAATCTTCAACGAACTTAATCAACAGGATCTCTAACCCATTTTCCCAGAGAATAATCTAATCTAGATAATGTGTCACAACTATTTCCAGATTCTTATGTCTTCGGTGATTCTAGATCTAATGCAATGAAAAGTTGGTCTTAAGCATCCTGTGCTACATTTAAATAAATCTTAATACGGAGGACTCGAGTTGCTTGGAAAGCGACAGCTTTACAATTTCTAATTAGCAACAGGACCCAACTTGTCACACAATACCCTTTGCTTTCTACTAGACTTCAATCAACGTTACAGATCACTTTATTCCATAATAAGAAATATTCACTGCTACTCATTTTGTTACAAATTTATTATTTTTTATAAAGTATGTTTTCACTATTGTATCTCAAACTGAAACTCTGAAGAAGCTATTCAAGAGAGAATGTGAACTATTAATAATATTAAACAGAGAGATTTTTGTTCTTTCCTCTATAACTGCTTCTTGCAAATTTTAGGAAATTTAATTATTTATATTTTTCAATCAAATACTTTTATCATTCCCTTTGAATATGATGAAATAAGAGCCCAATTTTAAGCTACACTCAGGGACTCTCAGCCAGCCCTCATTATACTTAGCTCAAAGTATTTCTTACCATTTTTCAATTTCTATTTTGGTTTGACTTCTGAGTTATAGAAATTCTAGTATAGTAAAACTATGTTTAAATAATGTAATGGAATAATAAACTTATGAATTTGAGACCTGATTGTTATGTTGCTTATGCTTTTATTGGAAAGCATTGAAACAGCAATTCCACAATATTAGGTAAACAATTAAAAAGGTATTGTGAAATGTGATTTTTATGTCTTCTTAATTGGCAGTAACTTTAGAACTCAGATATCACGAAACTAAAATATTCAGGTTTAAAACATGATTTTGACTCATTATACCTCTATTAAAAATTGCTTTTAATGTACGTTTTAGAGAAGTATCTGCTATTCTGGAGACTCAAGAAAATAAGCCTGTAAAAGCAAAGATAAAAAATTAGCAATATATTATTAGGCTCATCTAGATTAGTCACTTATTCACTAAATTGTGTATTGCATAATTCAAAATAAAGTATTTTCATATTTTTATAATTATTCTATTTTTAAATGATTAACATAACTGTATATATGTACACACATATGCATATATGTGTGTGTGTACATGAACACAGACACACATGAATATATTTGATCATAAAAATACATGAATTTATATGATTTATATTTGTAGGATTTATTTGATTATAAATCTGATGGAGGAAATACCAGCTATATTGAAAAGTTATTTGCCTCTATAAAAAAGACTTGCAGATAGAGGATCACACGTAGACATACTACACTGTCAGTACATGTAAAAGGATTCGAACATGTCTAAGTTGTTAAGAATATATATTGCTTTTGTAGAGGACTTGAGTTCAGTTCCCAGCAGCAATAGGTGGTTTAGAACTGCCTGTAACTTCAATTCCAAGGGCCGTAATTCCCTCTCCTTTTCTCCACGGTCTCGTGCATCCAAAGAATGTTTGTTCACACACACACACACACAGACACACACAGACACACACAGACACACACAGACACACACACACACACACAAATCAATCAATCAATCAATCAATCAAATATTCTGTGCTTTTCTGCATTTCTCTGTGTGTATGTCTGTTTCTATGTGTGTTGCTTGAACAATTTCTTTGCTACTTTTCTTATATTGTGTAGATTTTTCCTATTCTGATTTATTTTTAATAATAAAATATTCATAACATTAATAAGTTTTAACGATCATATTATTACTATTAGATGCCTGTGTATTTTCTAGTGGGAGGAATTGGGGAATCAAAACTATAGAGTGTATATGAAAATGAGTTGAAAGTTTTTGAGAAGTTAGTCAATGTGAATGACAAAGTTAGATATTTATGGGATGGCTTTGACTTTTGTAGGCATCTGTATAAATTTCTGCTTTCATTTTCAATGACATAGGAAACATTGAGCTTTTTTTTCCTTTTTTTTTATTAACTTGAGTATTTCTTATATACATTTGGAGTGTTATTATCTTTCCCGGTTTCCGGGCAAACATTCCCCTACCCCCTCCCCTTCCTTATGGGTGTTCCCCTCCCCATCCTCCCCCCATTGCCGCCCTCCCCCCAACAGTCTAGTTCACTGGGGGTTCAGTCTTAGCAGGACCCAGGGCTTCTCCTTCCACTGGTGCTCTTACTAGGATATTCATTGCTACCTATGAGGTCAGAGTCCAGGGTCAGTCCATGTACAGTCTTTAGGTAGTGGCTTAGTCCCTGGAAGCTCTGGTTGCTTGGCATTGTTGTACATATGGGGTCTCGAGCCCCTTCAAGCTCTTCCAATTCTTTCTCTGATTCCTTCAACGGGGGTCCTATTCTCAGTTCAGTGGTTTGCTGCTGGCATTCCCCTCTGTATTTGCTGTATTCTGGCTGTGTCTCTCAGGAGCAATCTACATCCGGCTCCTGTCGGTCTGCACTTCTTTGCTTCATCCATCTTGTCTAATTGGGTGGCTGTATATGTATGGGCCACATGTGGGGCAGGCTCTGAATGAGTGTTCCTTCAGTCGCTGTTTTAATCTTTGCCTCTCTCTTCCCTGCCAAGGGTATTCTTGTTCCCCTTTTAAAGAAGGAGTGAAGCATTCACATTTTGATCATCCTTCTTGAGTTTCATTTGTTCTAGGCATCTAGGGTAATTCAAGCATTTGGGCTAATAGCCACTTATCAATGAGTGCATACCATGTATGTCTGTCTGTGACTGGGTTAGCTCACTCAGGATGATATTTTCCAGTTCCAACCATTTGCCTATGAATTTCATAAAGTCATTGTTTTTGATAGCTGAGTAATATTCCATTGTGTAGATGTACCACATTTTCTGTATCCATTCCTCTGTTGAAGGGCATCTGGGTTCTTTCCAGCTTCTGGCTATTATAAATAAGGCTGCGATGAACTTAGTGGAGCACGTGTCTTTTTTATATGTTGGGGCATCTTTTGGGTATATGCCCAAGAGAGGTATAGCTGGATCCTCAGGCAGTTCAATGTCCAATTTTCTGAGGAACCTCCAGACTGATTTCCAGAATGGTTTTACCTGTCTGAAATCCCAACAACAATGGAGGAGTGTTCCTCTTTCTCCGCATCCTTGCCAGCATCTGCTGTCACCTGAGTTTTTGATCTTAGCCATTCTCACTGGTGTGAGGTGAAATCTCAGGGTTGTTTTGATTTGCATTTCCCTTATGACTAAAGATGTTGAACATTTTTTTAGGTGTTTCTCAGCCATTCGGCATTCCTCAGCTGTGAATTTTTTAATAGGGTTATTTGTCTCCCTGCCGTCTAACTTCTTGAGTTCTTTGTATATTTTGGATATAAGGCCTCTATCTGTTGTAAGATTGGTAAATATCTTTTCCCAATCTGTTGGTTGCCGTTTTGTCCTAACCACAGTGTCCTTTGCCTTACAGAAGCTTTGTAGTTTTATGAGATCCCATTTGTTGATTCTTGATCTTAGAGCATAAGCCATTGGTGGAAACATTGACTTTTGAACAATAGTAACATGTTCTCCAATGTACAGATTAAAACCATACAACTATTTTTGATGCTGTATTAAGAAATAAGACAAAAAGTAAACTGAAACGTTAGGGAATACTGTACATCAGAATAGAATTTGCATTCCATTCAATGTAATACCACATAGTTGGGCTCACACAGAAATCCATATCTACATGCAGTGTAACAAGAAAAAATGCAATTAGGAGGTAAATTTGAGAAAGGTGTATTATGTTGAAGTTTAATTTCTGATTCTGTAATAAAATACCCTAATAAAAGTCAACAATTCTGAGCAAGTGCTTATTTTAGTGTGCAATATATTTCATTTCTATAGAGAAATTGTAAGGTCAGAAGCAGGAATCAGCAAACCATGCCACAGGTTGGTCAAAAAGAGAGAGAAATTAATATAAACATGCTTGCTTTTGCCCATCTATTAGGGTACCCACATGATCCTGTACCTTCCCCATTCCTGGACTGCTTGGTTGTCCCTCAGTGGAAGATGATATGGCTAGTCATGCTGGGACTAGATGTCCCAGGGTCGGGCCATTCCCAAGGGGGTCTCCTCTGAGGAGAAGGGGAGAGGATAATGGGTGGAGGGACTTGTAAAGATGGGATGGGACTGGGAAGTGAAGAGGCAGGGAAGGCTTTGTCCAAGATATAAAGTAATAAATTTACTTACTTTCTTATTTATTTATTTATTTATTATTGGAAGAAATGTTTTAGATATCTATGAATTTTATGTAAGAATATTTTTTTAATTTCATATTTATCCTAGAAACTTTATTCAGCTCCCTTATTGGGAAGTACATAAATTGGGAAAATCAAGTGAGGAAGTGAGGAGGTGAGGAAGATGTAATCATATTATTTAGAGTTGAATTGGTGGGATGGAGCAAAGGCTCAGTGGTAAAACACACTTGTTGAACTAACAGAACTTTAGAGTTTCCCACCACCTGTGTTTGGATCTTCATAATCACCTGGAATTATCTGACACTCTCTTCTGTCTTCCATGCTCACTCACATTTATGAGCATCTAGAAAGACACAAATATACACACAAATAAAACGATAAATAAAATTTTATAATTAAACTTGGTTAAATTCTTTCTTCTGATAGTGATTTCTCCACTAACAATTGTTAGTTAGTCATTAACAATTTTTTCTATAAATTGCCTGGACGTTAGCTTATCCTCTTTCTGACCCCACTGTAGAAAATATTTCTCTATTCACATATAGGCATGTTCACATTCACACACACACACACACATACACACACAAATACACACCCATATATGTGGGTATATGTGTAGATATTCCACTATGTGTTCCCTTACTGACTTCATTCATAATGCTTCTTTTCTCATTCCTGTGTAACACTGCCAGTTTCTTTGTTTGTTTTGTTTTGTTTTTCTTCCAAGTTCTGAAAGTATGTATTGTAGTTTAAGATTCTCTGGGTTTTAGAACCAAAGATAACACAGGACAGTGACACTTTACACCATTGTCCTTGCAGTGTTTACTCTGAAGTGGGTTTATACCATGATTACTCGCCAATGCTTCCGAAATATGGATTCCCTTGCCTCCCAAATGCTGAAACGCACTCATCATCCCAGTGTATGTTTATATTATGAATGGCAAGTTAGTCATATATTGATAATCAAAAACCTCAACTATTCAGTTCTACCTTCTTTTATCAGTCTATAAATTGTTCCTTCATAGCATATATGATCTGAGTTGTTCCATTTAATATTACTTGATACTTGTAAGTTCTCAAATCTAACAGTTGTGTCTTCATATTATAATTTTGTTTGATCTTCTATTTCAGAAGCTCCCATGAGGCAAGTGTTATGCTTCTTCAGGTCCTTTTATTATGTGTAGCATCAAATTCGATGACATAAATTATGCAATTTTAGATTTTTTATTCTTTAATCCTCCTTTTACAGTCCAATCTTTATTTCCTTCCCAGTCTGCCCAGCCACCTCTCCCATTCCACCCCCCTCCATTGTTTCCAAGATTATGTCCGCACCCCTCACTCCTATGAAAAAGCATAAACCACTGCTGATGATGACATGTGTCTTTACAGGACAACGTAAGTGATATGCAAATGCAACTGAGAAAGTGAAGAAGACTACCTCAGAGCTCTCCACACCAGTACAAAGCGGGTGGGTAAGAGAGCTCATCAGATATGCTGAAGTAGGGAGTCAATTGAACTTGATTCCTCTTATTTCTCCTTTAGTAAGGCTGGGCACACAGCTAGATTACTTCTTCAGTCATTTTCTGGAAAACACTCAGTTATTATAAATAACTTGTTATCTATTGCTTCACACTGTGTTGCTTTCTGTCATAAATCTTTCTTGTTCTTGCTTTTTGAAGAAATATGAGCTTTTAGTCTTTCAGTCTATTATTCAAATAAACTCAAGCAAAGGCCAAAGCAATCATTTGGGTCATTCCTTTTACGTTGATTTTCAAGCTGGATCACTCGGGTCAAACACAAAGGTTTTTCAATAGTGCATTTATTTCTTTTCCCTTCCCTGATTTAATTTCCTCATCATTCCACTTCACATTGCCTATGTAAATGAAGCTGTCATGCTATAAACCAGTTTCCCCTTGTCTATCTCCTCCGTTACAGCTTCAAAGTACTAAAAAGCTGAAATAGCTACAAAAGAACAATTAATTTGTGCAAAATCACAGAGGCACTGCAGGTATTAAAACACTACAACAAGGCTTTTATCACCGAATGAAACAGCACAGCATTAAGCTAAAACCTAATAGGGCTGAACATGCAGCACAGCGATCTGGTTGATAAAGGGATCTCAAGGACACCCAGAGAACTGGGGTAAAGGGATTTAAAAGGAGGCAGTCATTTAAATAAGCATCCAGATAGGTACATATGAGAAAATGCTGATTTGTTAGGAAAGGCAGGTTTAGGCAGAAAGTAAATTTACATCTATTTTTGGAAAAAGTTACATTTTTATGGAAATTAATGTTGAGGGACACTGATAATGCTGAGTATTGCTTTATGCATACTTGTTGACTGGGGTTTCGCTGAAAATTTGATATTAAGAAAACTCAAATCTCTGAACTGTAAAAACGAGTGACATATTATACATAAAACTCCCTAAGAGGATAATGTTAAAATATAATCACCACTGCCACTGCCTCCTGTGTTGACATAGCAATGGAGACAATTAGTTTAATCATCAATTGTTTATTCAATGACTGCTTTTAGCACAAAACTTTATTAGGTGCTACGGGCTGGAAAGGAGGTTAAACTGTTGCCGTGATTTCTAAATAAACACAGTAAGTGCTTCCGGAACAAGATAAAGAAGAATGAAGATCTAATTGTGAGGTAAATACAGTGACTGCATTAGAATTTAAAGAGGGGAGGTATTGTGTGCTTTAAACTATAATACATAAATATTTTCTCCATTCCTGCTAAATATACCTGAATTTAAATTTCCAGACCTCTTTCAATGTTATATGCTCAGTGCCATGATTTGTACAAAGACGTATTCTCCCTGGGTTCAGTTTTTGTCATCTAAGAACCAGCATTAACCTGGATTCCATATCCTTAATATGACTGTAAACATCTCTGGATATACTAAGGGAATCATAAAAAAATTAAGGAAAAATTCAAAAATAAAATAAAACAAAAAATGGAACAAGAGAAGACCAAATAAAAAAGAAACAAATACTCCCATACAATACTGTTTTATCATGGCACACAGATATCATGCACTCAGTTTATCTTTATTTGAAATGTCCATGTAGCATCATATGGATGCTTAATCTGTTCACAGGCTTGAATATTGTTAAAATGGAAGTTTTGAAATGAACATTTGATGTAAGTTTGTAAATTTAAGAATGTGTGAATTTTCATTTCCAATGGCTATTGTCTGAGACTTCATCTGGAAATGTGACTCAATACAGAGGAAACTGTAAAGAGTCAGAGTGCACCAGCTTGGAATATGTGCTTTGCAGAAGTCCTAGATTCTAAGCATAAAAGGATTTACTAATTGGTGACCAGTTCTAAACATTCAGCCCTAAAAATATACATACAGTTAGCATTATACTGGCTG
Source organism: Rattus norvegicus (assembly GCF_021556685.1). Taxonomy (NCBI): domain Eukaryota; kingdom Metazoa; phylum Chordata; class Mammalia; order Rodentia; family Muridae; genus Rattus; species Rattus norvegicus. The sequence goes on along the minus strand of NC_141544.1, from coordinate 21,260,533 downwards.
AACCGATTATATTTAGGAGTATATATGTGTAGATACTTACACATATGCATAACCATATAGATATGCAATAATAATTAGTATAATACAAGATGCCATGGATTTGAAGGAAAGGAGGTGGAGTATATGTAAGCATTTGGCTACAGGACTATAAAGGGAGAAATATTTCAAACTTTATGATAATATCAAGACAAAAGAATGCCACCTCCTGGCCATTCTCTGTTTGACTATTGAGGATTTTAACTTATGTGTAATTTTAAGCACTAACATCTATAATGATGTTAGAGTTCATTATGGTTTACTAAGTGCTCCTTATAGATTATCCTCCAAGATCCATAACTTTCCTAGATGTTGGTATTTAATTGGCTTTCCTCTATAAGCCATGACTCCTCCATTGTTTTGTGACTCTTACGTACAATTAGAGAACTTTTGGTTGCCACCAAGGCTCTCTCAGAGTCATACTGGTCACGGCTGTGGTTCATAGGTGTCACAACTTGGCAGGACTTCATCATAGTCTTTGATAGTCTTAACCCTAAAAGTCGGGAGGTTCTTCTTTGCCTCGAGAAAATCTCTTAGCTGTAACCTGCTGTATAACCACTAGGCAAATTATATACTGCCAGCATACAATGGAACACAACGTACTTTTCAGGTCCCCAAGGCAGAAATCATGTCATAATGAGGAAAAACTGGACTGTTACCTTGCTATTACAGAAGCAATCCTCTTTGAGTGGATGGCTTTCTGAGCTTGGTGCAAAACTGGGGACTTCCTTAGTGAGGTTTCTCTATATCTGCCTCAGCCTGGAGAATATCTTTGTTTTGAGAGTGTCTTTAAGCATGGGTGGATGTTCTTGTATGAAAAGTAACCTTTTTTTTTTTTTTTTGGTGGGCATTGTTTTTTTTTTTTTGTTGTTTTTGTTTTTGTTTTTTTTTTATTAACTTGAGTATTTCTTATATACATTTCGAGTGTTATTCCCTTTCCCGGTATCCAGGCAAACATCCCCCTCCCCCCTCCCCTTCCTTATGGGTGTTCCCCTCCCAACCCTCCCCCCCTTGCCGCCCTCCCCCCACCAGTCTAGTTCACTGGGGGTTCAGTCTTAGCAGGACCCAGGGCTTCCCCTTCCACTGGTGCTCTTACTAGGATATTCATTGCTACCTATGAGGTCAGAGTCCAGGGTATACATGGAAAAGTAACCTTTTACAGAGCTCTCTAGAGGACTTAATAACTCAACAGTCGTCTTACACTTGCTCTCGCCCAACCCCAAATTTATAATTAGTTGCTGTAATATAATCAGTAATCCATTGCTGCTCACTTGATGCTATGCCCAATTAGACCTTTCCACCTGTCTCCCTAGAAATGTCCTTATATAACTCATCCCTGAAACAATAATGTAGACCTACGCTGATATCAAAGAGAGCTGAATGTTGTGTCCTTTCAACTTTGCAGTTTATAATACACTTCTAACTTTGGGCGGCTTTGATTCGCCTGTGCATCTCTCATTGGACGATATTTAATGATTCTGACACCCTAACAACTTGGTGTCTCCAATGCAACAAAGGCTTCATTATTCATTGCTTTATTCAATGAATTCTTAAGGCCTACGTTCTTAGATCCCCTGTCATATGGCTGACGTCAGAAGCCTCTTCACTAGTACATCTTTCGTGAATCTAAAGGCAAAATCTCATGGATAACAATGACAAGTTTTGCTGATAACTTATGATGAAACCTGTCATTTGAATGACAACTCTTACGCAAGAAAGCATTTAATTGGGCCTTCTTCTTCTTCTTCTTCTTCTTCTTCTTCTTCTTCTTCTTCTTCTTCTTCTTCTTCTTCTTCTTCTTCTTCTTCTTCTCCTCCTCCTCCTCCTCCTCCTCCTCCTCCTCCTCCTCCTCCTCCTCCTCCTTCTCCTCTTCCTCCTCCTCCTCCTTCTTCTTCTTTTCTTTTTTTTTTTTGTTTCCCTGTGGTCTAACTTCTTGAGTTCTTTGTATATTTTGGATATAAGGCCTCTATCTGTTGTAGGATTGGTAAAGATCTTTTCCCAATCTGTTGGTTGCCGTTTTGTCCTAACCACAGTGTCCTTTGCCTTACAGAAGCTTTGTAGTTTTATGAGGTCCCATTTGTCGATTCTTGATCTTAGAGCATAAGCCATTGGTGTTTTGTTTAGGAAATTTTTTCCAGTGCCCATGTGTTCCAGATGCTTCCCTAGTTATTCTTCTATTAGTTTGAGTGTATCTGGTTTGATGTGGAGGTCCTTTATCCACTTGGACTTAAGCTTTGTACAGGGTGATTAGAATAGATCGATCTGCATTCTTCTACATGCTGACCTCCAGTTGAACCAGCACCATTTGCTGAAAATGCTATCTTTTTTCCATTGGATGGTTTTGGCTCCTTTGTCAAAAATCAAGTGACCATAGGTGTGTGGGTTCATTTCTGGGTCTTCAATTCTATTCCATCGGTCTATCTTCTCTGTACCAATACCATGCAGTTTTTATCACTATTGCTCTGTAATACTGCTTGAGTTCAGGGATAGTGATTCCCCCTGAAGTCCTTTTATTGTTGAGGATAGCTTTAGCTATCCTGGGTTTTTTGTTATTCCAGATGAATTTGCAAATTGTTCTGTCTAACTCTTTGAAGAATTGGATTGGTATTTTGATGGGGATTGCATTGAATCTGTAGATTGCTTTTGGTAAAATGGCCATTTTTACTATATTAATCCTGCCAATCCATGAGCATGGGAGATCTTTCCATCTTCTGAGGTCTTCTTCAATTTCCTTCTTCAGTGTCTTGAAGTTCTTATTGTACAGATATTTTACTTGCTTGGTTAAAGTCACACCGCGGTACTTTATATTATTTGGGTCTATTATGAAGGGTGTCGTTTCCCTAATTTCTTTCTCAGCTTGTTTCTCTTTTGTATAGAGGAAGGCAACTGATTTATTTGAGTTAATTTTATACCCAGCCACTTTGCTGAAGTTGTTTATCAGCTTTAGTAGTTCTCTGGTGGAACTTTTGGGATCACTTAAATATACTATCATGTCATCTGCAAATAGTGATATTTTGACCTCTTCTTTTCGGATCTGTATCCGCTTGACCTCCTTTTGTTGTCTGATTGCTCTGGCTAGAACTTCAAGAACTATATTGAATAAGTAGGGAGAGAGTGGGCAGCCTTGCCTAGTCCCTGATTTTAGTGGGATTGCTTCAAGTTTCTCTCCATTTAGTTTAATGTTAGCAACTGGTTTGCTGTATATGGCTTTTACTATGTTTAGGTATGGGCCTTGAATTCCTATTCTTTCCAGGACTTTTATCATGAAGGGGTGTTGAATTTTGTCAAATGCTTTCTCAGCATCTAATGAAATGATCATGTCGTTCTGTTCTTTCAGTTTGTTTATATAATGGATCACGTTGATTGTTTTCCGTATATTAAACCATCCCTGCATGCCTGGGCTGAAGCCTACTTGATCATGGTGGATGATTGTTTTGATGTGCTCTTGAATTCGGTTTGCCAGAATTTTATTGAGTATTTTTGTGTCGATATTCATAAGGGAATTTGGTCTGAAGTTCTCTTTCTTTGTTGTGTCTTTGTGTGGTTTAGGTATAAGAGTAATTGTGGCTTCGTAGAAGGAATTCGGTAGTGCTCCATCTGTTTCAATTTTGTGGAATAGTTTGGATAATATTGGTATGAGGTCTTCTATGAAGGTTTGATAGAATTCTGCACTAAACCCGTCTGGACCTGGGCTCTTTTTGGTTGGGAGACCTTTAATGACTGCTTCTATTTCCTTAGGAGTTATGGGGTTGTTTAACTGGTTTATCTGTTCCTGATTTAACTTCGATACCTGGCATCTGTCTAGGAAATTGTCCATTTCCTGAAGATTTTCAAGTTTTGTTGAATATAGGTTTTTATAGTAAGATCTGATGATTTTTTGAATTTCCTCTGAATCTGTAGTTATGTCTCCCTTTTCATTTCTGATTTTGTTAATTTGGACGCACTCTCTGTGTCCTCTCGTTAGTCTGGCTAAGGGTTTATCTATCTTGTTGATTTTCTCAAAGAACCAACTTTTGGTTCTGTTGATTCTTTCTATGATCCTTTTTGTTTCTACTTGGTTGATTTCAGCTCTGAGTTTGATTATTTCCTGCCTTCTACTCCTCCTGGGTGTATTTGCTTCTTTTTGTTCTAGAGCTTTTAGGTGTGCTGTCAAGCTGCTGACATATGCTCTTTCCTGTTTCTTTCTGCAGGCACTCAGCGCTATGAGTTTTCCTCTTAGCACAGCTTTCATTGTGTCCCATAAGTTTGGGTATGTTGTATCTTCATTTTATTAAATTCTAAAACGTTTTTAATTTCTTTCTTTATTTCTTCCTTGACCAGGTTACCATTGAGTAGAGCATTGTTCAATTTCCATGTATATGTGGGCATTCTTCCCTTATTGTTATTGAAGACCAGTTTTAGGCCGTGGGGGTCCGATAGCACGCATGGGATTATTTCTATCTTTCTGTACCTGTTGAGGCCCGTTTTTTGACCAATTTTATGGTCAATTTTGGAGAAAGTACCATGAGGAGCTGAGAAGAAGGTATATCCTTTTGCTTTAGGATAGAATGTTCTATAAATATCCGTTAGGTCCATTTGGCTCATGACTTCTCTTAGTCTGTCTACATCTCTGTTTAATTTCTGTTTCCATGATCTGTCCATTGATGAGAGTGGGGTGTTGAAATCTCCCACTATTATTGTGTGAGGTCCAATGTGTGTTTTGAGCTTTAGTAAGGTTTCTTTTACATATGTAGGTGCCCTTGTATTTGGGGCATAGATATTTAGGATTGAGAGTTCATCTTGGTGGATTTTTCCTTTGATGAATATGAAGTGTCCTTCCTTATCATTTTTGATGAATTTTAGTTGAAAATTGATTTTATTTGATATTAGAATGGCTACTCCAGCTTGCTTCTTCTGACCATTTGCTTGGAAAGTTGTTTTCCAGCCTTTCACTCTGAGGTAGTGTCTGTCTTTGTCTCTGATGTGTGTTTCCTGTAGGCAGCAGAATGCAGGGTCCTCGTTGTGTATCCAGTTTGTTAATCTATTTCTTTTTATTGGGGAGTTGAGGCCATTGATGTTGAGAGATATTAAGGAATAGTCGTTATTGCTTCCCATTATATTCATATTTGGATGTGAGGTTATGTTTGTGTGCTTTCATTCTCTTTGTTTTGTTGCCAAGACGATTAGTTTCTTGCTTCTTCTAGGGTATAGCTTGCCTCCTTATGTTGGGCTTTACCATTTATTATCCTTTGTAGTGCTGGATTTGTAGAAAGATATTGTGTAAATTTGGTTTTGTCATGGAATATCTTGGTTTCTCCATCTATGTTAATTGAGAGTTTTGCAGGATACAGTAACCTGGGCTGGCATTTGTGTTCTCTTAGGGTCTGTATGACATCAGTCCAGGATCTTCTGGCCTTCATAGTTTCTGGCGAGAAGTCTGGTTTGATTCTGATAGGTCTGCCTTTATATGTTACTTGACCTTTTTCCCTTACTGCTTTTAATATTCTTTCTTTATTTTGTGCATTTGGTGTTTTGACTATTATGTGACGGGAGGTGTTTCTTTTCTGATCCAATCTATTTGGAGTTCTGTAGGCATCTTGTATGCCTATGGGTATCTCTTTTTTTAGGTTAGGGAAGTTTTCTTCTATGATTTTGTTGAAGATATTTACTGGTGCTTTGAGCTGGGAGTCTTCACTCTCTTCTATACCTATTATCCTTAGGTTTGATCTTCTCATTGAGTCCTGGATTTCCTGTATGTTTTGGACCAGTAGCTTTTTCCGCTTTACATTATCTTTGACAGTTGAGTCAATGATTTCTATGGAATCTTCTGCTCCTGAGATTCTCTCTTCCATCTCTTGTATTCTGTTGGTGAAGCTTGTATCTACAGCTCCTTGTCTCTTCTTTTTGTTTTCTATATCCAGGGTTGTTTCCACGTGTTCTTTCTTGATTGCTTCTATTTCCATTTTTAATTCCTTCAACTGTTTGATTGTGTTTTCCTGGAATTCTTTCAGGGATTTTTGCGATTCCTCTCTGTAGGCTTCTACTTGTTTATTAATGTTTTCCTGTGTTTCCCTAAGTGTGTTCATGTCTTTCTTGAAGTCCTCCAGCATCATGATCAAATATGATTTTGAAACTAGATCTTGCTTTTCTGGTGTGTTTGGATATTCCATGTTTGTTTTGGTGGGAGAATTGGGCTCCGATGATGGCATGTAGTCTTGGTTTCTGTTGCTTGGGTTCCTGCGCTTGCCTCTCGCCATCAGATTATCTCTAGTGTTACTTTGTTTTGCTATTTCTGACAGTGGCTAGACTGTCCTATAAGCCTGTGTGTCAGGAGTGCTGTAGACCTGTTTTCCTCTCTTTCAGTCAGTTATGGGGACAGAGTGTTCTGCTTTCAGGCGTGTAGTTTTTCCTCTCTACAGGTCTTCAGCTGTTCCTGTGGGCCTGTGTCTTGAGTTCACCAGGCAGCTTTCTTGCAGCAGACAAGTTGGTCTTACCTGTGGTCCTGAGGCTCAAGTTTGCTCGCGGGGTGCTGCCCAAGGGCTCTCTGCGGCGGCAGCAACCAGGAAGACCTGTGCCGCCCCTTCCGGGAGCTTCAGTGCACCAGGGTTCCAGATGGCCTTTGGTGTTTTCCTCTGGCATCCGAGATGTATGTACAGAGAGCAGTCTCTTCTGGTTTCCCAGGCTTGTCTGCCTCTCTGAAGGTTCAGCTCTCCCTCCCACGGGATTTGGGTGCAGAGAGCTCTTGTTTTCTTTTTAAAAATTTATTTATTTATTTTATGTATACAAGTACAGTGTAGCTTTCTTCAGACACACCAGAAGAGAGCATCAGATCTCATTACAGATGGTTGTGATCCACCGTGTGATTGCTGGGAATTGAACTCAGGACCTCTGGAAGAGCAGTCGGAGCTCTTATCTTCTTAAACTTTTTTTTTTTTTTTTTTTTACAGTTTCAGAGGTTTAGTCTCTTATCATGATGGCAGAAACAATGGTGGCATGCATGCAGACATAGTGATAGATACAGCTCTGAGAATTCTACATCTGCATATGAAGGGAAAAAAAGAACAGGCAGTGAGAGACACTGGGCCTGGCTTGATGATTAAAACCCCAAGTCTTACTCCGCTGAGGAACTTTCTCCAACACGGCCATGCTTACTCCAGCAAGGTCACACCTCCTGTTCCCTTTCAACTAGTGCCACCCCTGATTATTAAGAATTCAAATCTATGAGCCTATGAGGTCCATTCTCATGCAACCATTGCACCTTCTGAAACCTTTGAGGTAGACCCCTACAGTGTACAAAGCTCTCAGCATTGTTTTCTTTCATTCTTGTGTTAGAAGACTGGTCAAACTTTGATTCAGCATTTAACTTCTCTCTTCTTTCAAAATGCCATGTTCATCCAAAACCAACACATTAAGGGGGATCATAGCAATGGTCGACTTTCAGGTACTACTTTTCAATTGCTGTGACCAAACAGCTGTAAGCCTTTGGATTTATTTTAAAAATTGCCAACAAGTGACTGTTATTGTAAATGAAAAGATCAGTAATGGAAGAATAAAGATTATATGTTAAAAAAAGTGATTAAGGATCCTAGTAAGAGCACCAGTGGAAGGGGAAGCCCTGGGTCCTGCTAAGACTGAACCCCTAGTGAACTAGACTGGTGGGGGGAGGGCGGCAATGGGGGGGAGGGTTGGGAGGGGAACACCCATAAGGAAGGGGAGGGGGAGGGGGATGTTTGCCCGGATACCGGGAAAGAGAATAACACTCGAAATGTATATAAGAAATACTCAAGTTAATAAAAAAAAGTGATTAAGGAAGGGTTAATATTGTCAATAAAATATACAAGAATATGTGGAAATATTAGAGTAAAATTTATAAATTTCTACTATTAATTATCTTTAATAATTACAGTACACATTTCTCAAACCTGTCAAAAGATTATAAAATAATACAGTTCCAACTTCACTCACGTTCATATTTTCCTTCTTTTTCAATTGTTCCTTATAATTTTTATTGAAATGTTTAAAAGCATTTGCAAACATCTTAAAAATTGACTCCTAAAATCTTTATCCTTTAATATGCATCTTATTTATATCTATGAAATGAAAATTTTCACTTGAGCAATGAAATTCTCTGACAAAATGTGAGCAAAAATATGAAGAATTTTGTGTTAATGTGAAAGTATTTACTTTTGTATCAAACTTTTGAGAAAACTTATAATTTTATAAACATCCTGTGGTGGTTTGAATAGATAAGGCTCCTACAGTTTCATGTATTTGAATGCATGGTCCATACAAAGTGACATTCTTAGGAGGTGTGGCCTTGTTGGAGGAAGAAGGTCACTGTGCTTTGAGGTCTCATATATAAGCTCAAGCTACATTCAATATAGAAGATATCTTTTCCTGCCTACCTTCAGATCAAGATGTAGAACTCTTGCCTCCTCCAGCATTATATCTACCTGAATGCCATCGTACTCCCCACCATGATGATAATGAACTAAACCTTTTTTTTGTTTTTTTTTTTTTTTGCATTTTTTTTATTAACTTGAGTATTTCTTATATACATTTCAAGTGTTATTCCCTTTCCCGGTTTCCGGGCAAACATCCCCCTCCCCCCTCCCCTTCCTTATGGGTGTTCCCCTCCCAACCCTCCCCCCATTGCCGCCCTCCCCCAATAGTCTAGTTCACTGGGGGTTCAGTCTTAGCAGGACCCAGGGCTTCCCCTTCCACTGGTGCTCTTACTAGGATATTCATTGCTACCTATGGGGTCAGAGTCCAGGGTCAGTCCATGTATAGTCTTTAGGTAGTGGCTTAGTCCCTGGAAGCTCTGGTTGCTTGGCATTGTTGTACTTTTGGGGTCTCGAGCCCCTTCAAGCTCTTCCAGTTCTTTCTCTGATTCCTTCAATAGGGGACCTATTCTCAGTTCAGTGGTTTGCTGCTGGCATTCGCCTCTATATTTGCTGTATTCTGGCTGTGTCTCTCAGGAGCGATCTACATCCGGCTCCTGTCGGTCTGCACTTCTTTGCTTCATCCATCTTGTCTAATTGGGTGGCTGTATATGTATGGGCCACATGTGGGGCAGGCTCTGAATGGGTGTTCCTTCAGTCTCTGTTTTAATCTTTGCCTCTCCCTTCCCTGCCAAGGGTATTCTTTTTCCTCATTTAAAGAAGGAGTGAAGCATTCACATTTTGATCATCCGTCTTGAGTTTCGTTTGTTCTAGGGATCTAGGGTAATTCAAGCATTTGGGCTAATAGCCACTTATCAATGAGTGCATACCATGTATGTCTTTCTGTGATTGGGTTAGCTCACTCAGGATGATATTTTCCAGTTCCAACCATTTGCCTACGAATTTCATAAACTCGTTGTTTTTGATAGCTGAGTAATATTCCATTGTGTAGATGTACCACATTTTCTGTATCCATTCCTCTGTTGAAGGGCATCTGGGTTCTTTCCATTTTCTGGCTATTATAAATAAGGCTGCGATGAACATAGTGGAGCACGTGTCTCTTTTATATGTTGAGGCATCTTTTGGGTATATGCCCAAGAGAGGTATAGCTGGATCCTCAGGCAGTTCAATGTCCAATTTTCTGAGGAACCTCCAGACTGATTTCCAGAATGGTTTTACCAGTCTGCAATCCCACCAACAATGGAGGAGTGTTCCTCTTTCTCCACATCCTCGCCAGCATCTGCTGTCACCTGAGTTTTTGATCTAAGCCATTCTCACTGGTGTGAGGTGAAATCTCAGGGTTGTTTTGATTTGCATTTCCCTTATGACTAAAGATGTTGAACATTTCTTTAGGTGTTTCTCAGCCATTCGGCATTCCTCAGCTGTGAATTCTTTGTTTAGCTCTGAACCCCATTTTTTAATAGGGTTATTTGTTTCCCTGCGGTCTAACTTCTTGAGTTCTTTGTATATTTTGGATATAAGGCCTCTATCTGTTGTAGGATTGGTAAAGATCTTTTCCCAATCTGTTGGTTGCTGTTTTGTCCTAACCACAGTGTCCTTTGCCTTACAGAAGCTTTGCAGTTTTATGAGATCCCATTTGTCAATTCTTGATCTTAGAGCATAAGCCATTGGTGTTTTCTTCAGGAAATTTTTTCCAGTGCCCATGTGTTCCAGATGCTTCCCTAGTTTTTCTTCTATTAGTTTGAGTGTGTCTGGTTTGATGTGGAGGTCCTTGATCCACTTGGACTTAAGCTTTGTACAGGGTGATAAGCATGGATCTATCTTCAATCTTCTACATGTTGCCCTCCAGTTGAACCAGCACCATTTGCTGAAAATGCTATCTTTTTTCCATTGGATGGTTTTGGCTCCTTTGTCAAAAATCAAGTGACCATATGTGTGTGGGTTCATTTCTGGGTCTTCAATTCTATTCCATTGGTCTATTTGTCTGTCTCTGTACCAACACCATGCAGTTTTTATCACTATTGCTCTGTAATACTGCTTGTGTTCAGAGATAGTGATTCCCCCTGAAGTCCTTTTATTGTTGAGGATAGCTTTAGCTATCCTGGGTTTTTTGTTATTCCAGATGAATTTGCAAATTGTTCTGTCTAACTCTTTGAAGATTTGGATTGGTATTTTGATGGGGATTGCATTGAATCTGTAGATTGCTTTTGGTAAAATGGCCATTTTTACTATATTAATCCTGCCAATCCATGAGCATGGGAGATCTTTCCATCTTCTGAGGTCTTCTTCAATTTCTTTCCTCAGTGTCTTGAAGTTCTTATTGTACAGATCTTTTACTTGCTTGGTTAAAGTCACACCGCGGTACTTTATATTATTTGGGTCTATTATGAAGGGTGTCGTTTCCCTAATTTCTTTCTCAGCTTGTTTCTCTTTTGTATAGAGGAAGGCAACTGATTTATTTGAGTTAATTTTATACCCAGCCACTTTGCTGAAGTTGTTTATCAGCTTTAGTAGTTCTCTGGTGGAACTTTTGGGATCACTTAAATATACTATCATGTCATCTGCAAATAGTGATATTTTGACCTCTTCTTTTCGGATCTGTATCCGCTTGACCTCCTTTTGTTGTCTGATTGCTCTGGCTAGAACTTCAAGAACTATATTGAATAAGTAGGGAGAGAGTGGGCAGCCTTGCCTAGTCCCTGATTTTAGTGGGATTGCTTCAAGTTTCTCTCCATTTAGTTTAATGTTAGCAACTGGTTTGCTGTATATGGCTTTTACTATGTTTAGGTATGGGCCTTGAATTCCTATTCTTTCCAGGACTTTTATCATGAAGGGGTGTTGAATTTTGTCAAATGCTTTCTCAGCATCTAATGAAATGATCATGTCGTTCTGTTCTTTCAGTTTGTTTATATAATGGATCACGTTGATTGTTTTCCGTATATTAAACCATCCCTGCATGCCTGGGCTGAAGCCTACTTGATCATGGTGGATGATTGTTTTGATGTGCTCTTGAATTCGGTTTGCCAGAATTTTATTGAGTATTTTTGTGTCGATATTCATAAGGGAATTTGGTCTGAAGTTCTCTTTCTTTGTTGTGTCTTTGTGTGGTTTAGGTATAAGAGTAATTGTGGCTTCGTAGAAGGAATTCGGTAGTGCTCCATCTGTTTCAATTTTGTGGAATAGTTTGGATAATATTGGTATGAGGTCTTCTATGAAGGTTTGATAGAATTCTGCACTAAACCCGTCTGGACCTGGGCTCTTTTTGGTTGGGAGACCTTTAATGACTGCTTCTATTTCCTTAGGAGTTATGGGGTTGTTTAACTGGTTTATCTGTTCCTGATTTAACTTCGATACCTGGCATCTGTCTAGGAAATTGTCCATTTCCTGAAGATTTTCAAGTTTTGTTGAATATAGGTTTTTATAGTAAGATCTGATGATTTTTTGAATTTCCTCTGAATCTGTAGTTATGTCTCCCTTTTCATTTCTGATTTTGTTAATTTGGACGCACTCTCTGTGTCCTCTCGTTAGTCTGGCTAAGGGTTTATCTATCTTGTTGATTTTCTCAAAGAACCAACTTTTGGTTCTGTTGATTCTTTCTATGATCCTTTTTGTTTCTACTTGGTTGATTTCAGCTCTGAGTTTGATTATTTCCTGCCTTCTACTCCTCCTGGGTGTATTTGCTTCTTTTTGTTCTAGAGCTTTTAGGTGTGCTGTCAAGCTGCTGACATATGCTCTTTCCTGTTTCTTTCTGCAGGCACTCAGCGCTATGAGTTTTCCTCTTAGCACAGCTTTCATTGTGTCCCATAAGTTTGGGTATGTTGTATCTTCATTTTATTAAATTCTAAAACGTTTTTAATTTCTTTCTTTATTTCTTCCTTGACCAGGTTATCATTGAGTAGAGCATTGTTCAATTTCCATGTATATGTGGGCATTCTTCCCTTATTGTTATTGAAGACCAGTTTTAGGCCGTGGGGGTCCGATAGCACGCATGGGATTATTTCTATCTTTCTGTACCTGTTGAGGCCCGTTTTTTGACCAATTTTATGGTCAATTTTGGAGAAAGTACCATGAGGAGCTGAGAAGAAGGTATATCCTTTTGCTTTAGGATAGAATGTTCTATAAATATCCGTTAGGTCCATTTGGCTCATGACTTCTCTTAGTCTGTCTACATCTCTGTTTAATTTCTGTTTCCATGATCTGTCCATTGATGAGAGTGGGGTGTTGAAATCTCCCACTATTATTGTGTGAGGTCCAATGTGTGTTTTGAGCTTTAGTAAGGTTTCTTTTACATATGTAGGTGCCCTTGTATTTGGGGCATAGATATTTAGGATTGAGAGTTCATCTTGGTGGATTTTTCCTTTGATGAATATGAAGTGTCCTTCCTTATCATTTTTGATGAATTTTAGTTGAAAATTGATTTTATTTGATATTAGAATGGCTACTCCAGCTTGCTTCTTCTGACCATTTGCTTGGAAAGTTGTTTTCCAGCCTTTCACTCTGAGGTAGTGTCTGTCTTTGTCTCTGATGTGTGTTTCCTGTAGGCAGCAGAATGCAGGGTCCTCGTTGTGTATCCAGTTTGTTAATCTATTTCTTTTTATTGGGGAGTTGAGGCCATTGATGTTGAGAGATATTAAGGAATAGTCGTTATTGCTTCCCATTATATTCATATTTGGATGTGAGGTTATGTTTGTGTGCTTTCATTCTCTTTGTTTTGTTGCCAAGACGATTAGTTTCTTGCTTCTTCTAGGGTATAGCTTGCCTCCTTATGTTGGGCTTTACCATTTATTATCCTTTGTAGTGCTGGATTTGTAGAAAGATATTGTGTAAATTTGGTTTTGTCATGGAATATCTTGGTTTCTCCATCTATGTTAATTGAGAGTTTTGCAGGATACAGTAACCTGGGCTGGCATTTGTGTTCTCTTAGGGTCTGTATGACATCAGTCCAGGATCTTCTGGCCTTCATAGTTTCTGGCGAGAAGTCTGGTTTGATTCTGATAGGTCTGCCTTTATATGTTACTTGACCTTTTTCCCTTACTGCTTTTAATATTCTTTCTTTATTTTGTGCATTTGGTGTTTTGACTATTATGTGACGGGAGGTGTTTCTTTTCTGATCCAATCTATTTGGAGTTCTGTAGGCATCTTGTATGCCTATGGGTATCTCTTTTTTTAGGTTAGGGAAGTTTTCTTCTATGATTTTGTTGAAGATATTTACTGGTGCTTTGAGCTGGGAGTCTTCACTCTCTTCTATACCTATTATCCTTAGGTTTGATCTTCTCATTGAGTCCTGGATTTCCTGTATGTTTTGGACCAGTAGCTTTTTCCGCTTTACATTATCTTTGACAGTTGAGTCAATGATTTCTATGGAATCTTCTGCTCCTGAGATTCTCTCTTCCATCTCTTGTATTCTGTTGGTGAAGCTTGTATCTACAGCTCCTTGTCTCTTCTTTTTGTTTTCTATATCCAGGGTTGTTTCCACGTGTTCTTTCTTGATTGCTTCTATTTCCATTTTTAATTCCTTCAACTGTTTGATTGTGTTTTCCTGGAATTCTTTCAGGGATTTTTGCGATTCCTCTCTGTAGGCTTCTACTTGTTTATTAATGTTTTCCTGTGTTTCCCTAAGTGTGTTCATGTCTTTCTTGAAGTCCTCCAGCATCATGATCAAATATGATTTTGAAACTAGATCTTGCTTTTCTGGTGTGTTTGGATATTCCATGTTTGTTTTGGTGGGAGAATTGGGCTCCGATGATGGCATGTAGTCTTGGTTTCTGTTGCTTGGGTTCCTGCGCTTGCCTCTCGCCATCAGATTATCTCTAGTGTTACTTTGTTTTGCTATTTCTGACAGTGGCTAGACTGTCCTATAAGCCTGTGTGTCAGGAGTGCTGTAGACCTGTTTTCCTCTCTTTCAGTCAGTTATGGGGACAGAGTGTTCTGCTTTCAGGCGTGTAGTTTTTCCTCTCTACAGGTCTTCAGCTGTTCCTGTGGGCCTGTGTCTTGAGTTCACCAGGCAGCTTTCTTGCAGCAGACAAGTTGGTCTTACCTGTGGTCCTGAGGCTCAAGTTTGCTCGCGGGGTGCTGCCCAAGGGCTCTCTGCGGCGGCAGCAACCAGGAAGACCTGTGCCGCCCCTTCCGGGAGCTTCAGTGCACCAGGGTTCCAGATGGCCTTTGGTGTTTTCCTCTGGCATCCGAGATGTATGTACAGAGAGCAGTCTCTTCTGGTTTCCCAGGCTTGTCTGCCTCTCTGAAGGTTCAGCTCTCCCTCCCACGGGATTTGGGTGCAGAGAGCTCTTGTTTTCTTTTTAAAAATTTATTTATTTATTTTATGTATACAAGTACAGTGTAGCTTTCTTCAGACACACCAGAAGAGAGCATCAGATCTCATTACAGATGGTTGTGATCCACCGTGTGATTGCTGGGAATTGAACTCAGGACCTCTGGAAGAGCAGTCGGAGCTCTTATCTTCTTAAACTTTTTTTTTTTTTTTTTTTTTACAGTTTCAGAGGTTTAGTCTCTTATCATGATGGCAGAAACAATGGTGGCATGCATGCAGACATAGTGATAGATACAGCTCTGAGAATTCTACATCTGCATATGAAGGGAAAAAAAGAACAGGCAGTGAGAGACACTGGGCCTGGCTTGATGATTAAAACCCCAAGTCTTACTCCGCTGAGGAACTTTCTCCAACACGGCCATGCTTACTCCAGCAAGGTCACACCTCCTGTTCCCTTTCAACTAGTGCCACCCCTGATTATTAAGAATTCAAATCTATGAGCCTATGAGGTCCATTCTCATGCAACCATTGCACCTTCTGAAACCTTTGAGGTAGACCCCTACAGTGTACAAAGCTCTCAGCATTGTTTTCTTTCATTCTTGTGTTAGAAGACTGGTCAAACTTTGATTCAGCATTTAACTTCTCTCTTCTTTCAAAATGCCATGTTCATCCAAAACCAACACATTAAGGGGGATCATAGCAATGGTCGACTTTCAGGTACTACTTTTCAATTGCTGTGACCAAACAGCTGTAAGCCTTTGGATTTATTTTAAAAATTGCCAACAAGTGACTGTTATTGTAAATGAAAAGATCAGTAATGGAAGAATAAAGATTATATGTTAAAAAAAGTGATTAAGGATCCTAGTAAGAGCACCAGTGGAAGGGGAAGCCCTGGGTCCTGCTAAGACTGAACCCCTAGTGAACTAGACTGGTGGGGGGAGGGCGGCAATGGGGGGGAGGGTTGGGAGGGGAACACCCATAAGGAAGGGGAGGGGGAGGGGGATGTTTGCCCGGATACCGGGAAAGAGAATAACACTCGAAATGTATATAAGAAATACTCAAGTTAATAAAAAAAAGTGATTAAGGAAGGGTTAATATTGTCAATAAAATATACAAGAATATGTGGAAATATTAGAGTAAAATTTATAAATTTCTACTATTAATTATCTTTAATAATTACAGTACACATTTCTCAAACCTGTCAAAAGATTATAAAATAATACAGTTCCAACTTCACTCACGTTCATATTTTCCTTCTTTTTCAATTGTTCCTTATAATTTTTATTGAAATGTTTAAAAGCATTTGCAAACATCTTAAAAATTGACTCCTAAAATCTTTATCCTTTAATATGCATCTTATTTATATCTATGAAATGAAAATTTTCACTTGAGCAATGAAATTCTCTGACAAAATGTGAGCAAAAATATGAAGAATTTTGTGTTAATGTGAAAGTATTTACTTTTGTATCAAACTTTTGAGAAAACTTATAATTTTATAAACATCCTGTGGTGGTTTGAATAGATAAGGCTCCTACAGTTTCATGTATTTGAATGCATGGTCCATACAAAGTGACATTCTTAGGAGGTGTGGCCTTGTTGGAGGAAGAAGGTCACTGTGCTTTGAGGTCTCATATATAAGCTCAAGCTACATTCAATATAGAAGATATCTTTTCCTGCCTACCTTCAGATCAAGATGTAGAACTCTTGCCTCCTCCAGCATTATATCTACCTGAATGCCATCGTACTCCCCACCATGATGATAATGAACTAAACCTTTTTTTTGTTTTTTTTTTTTTTGCATTTTTTTTATTAACTTGAGTATTTCTTATATACATTTCAAGTGTTATTCCCTTTCCCGGTTTCCGGGCAAACATCCCCCTCCCCCCTCCCCTTCCTTATGGGTGTTCCCCTCCCAACCCTCCCCCCATTGCCGCCCTCCCCCAATAGTCTAGTTCACTGGGGGTTCAGTCTTAGCAGGACCCAGGGCTTCCCCTTCCACTGGTGCTCTTACTAGGATATTCATTGCTACCTATGGGGTCAGAGTCCAGGGTCAGTCCATGTATAGTCTTTAGGTAGTGGCTTAGTCCCTGGAAGCTCTGGTTGCTTGGCATTGTTGTACTTTTGGGGTCTCGAGCCCCTTCAAGCTCTTCCAGTTCTTTCTCTGATTCCTTCAATAGGGGACCTATTCTCAGTTCAGTGGTTTGCTGCTGGCATTCGCCTCTATATTTGCTGTATTCTGGCTGTGTCTCTCAGGAGCGATCTACATCCGGCTCCTGTCGGTCTGCACTTCTTTGCTTCATCCATCTTGTCTAATTGGGTGGCTGTATATGTATGGGCCACATGTGGGGCAGGCTCTGAATGGGTGTTCCTTCAGTCTCTGTTTTAATCTTTGCCTCTCCCTTCCCTGCCAAGGGTATTCTTTTTCCTCATTTAAAGAAGGAGTGAAGCATTCACATTTTGATCATCCGTCTTGAGTTTCGTTTGTTCTAGGGATCTAGGGTAATTCAAGCATTTGGGCTAATAGCCACTTATCAATGAGTGCATACCATGTATGTCTTTCTGTGATTGGGTTAGCTCACTCAGGATGATATTTTCCAGTTCCAACCATTTGCCTACGAATTTCATAAACTCGTTGTTTTTGATAGCTGAGTAATATTCCATTGTGTAGATGTACCACATTTTCTGTATCCATTCCTCTGTTGAAGGGCATCTGGGTTCTTTCCATTTTCTGGCTATTATAAATAAGGCTGCGATGAACATAGTGGAGCACGTGTCTCTTTTATATGTTGAGGCATCTTTTGGGTATATGCCCAAGAGAGGTATAGCTGGATCCTCAGGCAGTTCAATGTCCAATTTTCTGAGGAACCTCCAGACTGATTTCCAGAATGGTTTTACCAGTCTGCAATCCCACCAACAATGGAGGAGTGTTCCTCTTTCTCCACATCCTCGCCAGCATCTGCTGTCACCTGAGTTTTTGATCTAAGCCATTCTCACTGGTGTGAGGTGAAATCTCAGGGTTGTTTTGATTTGCATTTCCCTTATGACTAAAGATGTTGAACATTTCTTTAGGTGTTTCTCAGCCATTCGGCATTCCTCAGCTGTGAATTCTTTGTTTAGCTCTGAACCCCATTTTTTAATAGGGTTATTTGTTTCCCTGCGGTCTAACTTCTTGAGTTCTTTGTATATTTTGGATATAAGGCCTCTATCTGTTGTAGGATTGGTAAAGATCTTTTCCCAATCTGTTGGTTGCTGTTTTGTCCTAACCACAGTGTCCTTTGCCTTACAGAAGCTTTGCAGTTTTATGAGATCCCATTTGTCAATTCTTGATCTTAGAGCATAAGCCATTGGTGTTTTCTTCAGGAAATTTTTTCCAGTGCCCATGTGTTCCAGATGCTTCCCTAGTTTTTCTTCTATTAGTTTGAGTGTGTCTGGTTTGATGTGGAGGTCCTTGATCCACTTGGACTTAAGCTTTGTACAGGGTGATAAGCATGGATCTATCTTCAATCTTCTACATGTTGCCCTCCAGTTGAACCAGCACCATTTGCTGAAAATGCTATCTTTTTTCCATTGGATGGTTTTGGCTCCTTTGTCAAAAATCAAGTGACCATATGTGTGTGGGTTCATTTCTGGGTCTTCAATTCTATTCCATTGGTCTATTTGTCTGTCTCTGTACCAACACCATGCAGTTTTTATCACTATTGCTCTGTAATACTGCTTGTGTTCAGAGATAGTGATTCCCCCTGAAGTCCTTTTATTGTTGAGGATAGCTTTAGCTATCCTGGGTTTTTTGTTATTCCAGATGAATTTGCAAATTGTTCTGTCTAACTCTTTGAAGATTTGGATTGGTATTTTGATGGGGATTGCATTGAATCTGTAGATTGCTTTTGGTAAAATGGCCATTTTTACTATATTAATCCTGCCAATCCATGAGCATGGGAGATCTTTCCATCTTCTGAGGTCTTCTTCAATTTCTTTCCTCAGTGTCTTGAAGTTCTTATTGTACAGATCTTTTACTTGCTTGGTTAAAGTCACACCGCGGTACTTTATATTATTTGGGTCTATTATGAAGGGTGTCGTTTCCCTAATTTCTTTCTCAGCTTGTTTCTCTTTTGTATAGAGGAAGGCAACTGATTTATTTGAGTTAATTTTATACCCAGCCACTTTGCTGAAGTTGTTTATCAGCTTTAGTAGTTCTCTGGTGGAACTTTTGGGATCACTTAAATATACTATCATGTCATCTGCAAATAGTGATATTTTGACCTCTTCTTTTCGGATCTGTATCCGCTTGACCTCCTTTTGTTGTCTGATTGCTCTGGCTAGAACTTCAAGAACTATATTGAATAAGTAGGGAGAGAGTGGGCAGCCTTGCCTAGTCCCTGATTTTAGTGGGATTGCTTCAAGTTTCTCTCCATTTAGTTTAATGTTAGCAACTGGTTTGCTGTATATGGCTTTTACTATGTTTAGGTATGGGCCTTGAATTCCTATTCTTTCCAGGACTTTTATCATGAAGGGGTGTTGAATTTTGTCAAATGCTTTCTCAGCATCTAATGAAATGATCATGTCGTTCTGTTCTTTCAGTTTGTTTATATAATGGATCACGTTGATTGTTTTCCGTATATTAAACCATCCCTGCATGCCTGGGCTGAAGCCTACTTGATCATGGTGGATGATTGTTTTGATGTGCTCTTGAATTCGGTTTGCCAGAATTTTATTGAGTATTTTTGTGTCGATATTCATAAGGGAATTTGGTCTGAAGTTCTCTTTCTTTGTTGTGTCTTTGTGTGGTTTAGGTATAAGAGTAATTGTGGCTTCGTAGAAGGAATTCGGTAGTGCTCCATCTGTTTCAATTTTGTGGAATAGTTTGGATAATATTGGTATGAGGTCTTCTATGAAGGTTTGATAGAATTCTGCACTAAACCCGTCTGGACCTGGGCTCTTTTTGGTTGGGAGACCTTTAATGACTGCTTCTATTTCCTTAGGAGTTATGGGGTTGTTTAACTGGTTTATCTGTTCCTGATTTAACTTCGATACCTGGCATCTGTCTAGGAAATTGTCCATTTCCTGAAGATTTTCAAGTTTTGTTGAATATAGGTTTTTATAGTAAGATCTGATGATTTTTTGAATTTCCTCTGAATCTGTAGTTATGTCTCCCTTTTCATTTCTGATTTTGTTAATTTGGACGCACTCTCTGTGTCCTCTCGTTAGTCTGGCTAAGGGTTTATCTATCTTGTTGATTTTCTCAAAGAACCAACTTTTGGTTCTGTTGATTCTTTCTATGATCCTTTTTGTTTCTACTTGGTTGATTTCAGCTCTGAGTTTGATTATTTCCTGCCTTCTACTCCTCCTGGGTGTATTTGCTTCTTTTTGTTCTAGAGCTTTTAGGTGTGCTGTCAAGCTGCTGACATATGCTCTTTCCTGTTTCTTTCTGCAGGCACTCAGCGCTATGAGTTTTCCTCTTAGCACAGCTTTCATTGTGTCCCATAAGTTTGGGTATGTTGTATCTTCATTTTATTAAATTCTAAAACGTTTTTAATTTCTTTCTTTATTTCTTCCTTGACCAGGTTATCATTGAGTAGAGCATTGTTCAATTTCCATGTATATGTGGGCATTCTTCCCTTATTGTTATTGAAGACCAGTTTTAGGCCGTGGGGGTCCGATAGCACGCATGGGATTATTTCTATCTTTCTGTACCTGTTGAGGCCCGTTTTTTGACCAATTTTATGGTCAATTTTGGAGAAAGTACCATGAGGAGCTGAGAAGAAGGTATATCCTTTTGCTTTAGGATAGAATGTTCTATAAATATCCGTTAGGTCCATTTGGCTCATGACTTCTCTTAGTCTGTCTACATCTCTGTTTAATTTCTGTTTCCATGATCTGTCCATTGATGAGAGTGGGGTGTTGAAATCTCCCACTATTATTGTGTGAGGTCCAATGTGTGTTTTGAGCTTTAGTAAGGTTTCTTTTACATATGTAGGTGCCCTTGTATTTGGGGCATAGATATTTAGGATTGAGAGTTCATCTTGGTGGATTTTTCCTTTGATGAATATGAAGTGTCCTTCCTTATCATTTTTGATGAATTTTAGTTGAAAATTGATTTTATTTGATATTAGAATGGCTACTCCAGCTTGCTTCTTCTGACCATTTGCTTGGAAAGTTGTTTTCCAGCCTTTCACTCTGAGGTAGTGTCTGTCTTTGTCTCTGATGTGTGTTTCCTGTAGGCAGCAGAATGCAGGGTCCTCGTTGTGTATCCAGTTTGTTAATCTATTTCTTTTTATTGGGGAGTTGAGGCCATTGATGTTGAGAGATATTAAGGAATAGTCGTTATTGCTTCCCATTATATTCATATTTGGATGTGAGGTTATGTTTGTGTGCTTTCATTCTCTTTGTTTTGTTGCCAAGACGATTAGTTTCTTGCTTCTTCTAGGGTATAGCTTGCCTCCTTATGTTGGGCTTTACCATTTATTATCCTTTGTAGTGCTGGATTTGTAGAAAGATATTGTGTAAATTTGGTTTTGTCATGGAATATCTTGGTTTCTCCATCTATGTTAATTGAGAGTTTTGCAGGATACAGTAACCTGGGCTGGCATTTGTGTTCTCTTAGGGTCTGTATGACATCAGTCCAGGATCTTCTGGCCTTCATAGTTTCTGGCGAGAAGTCTGGTTTGATTCTGATAGGTCTGCCTTTATATGTTACTTGACCTTTTTCCCTTACTGCTTTTAATATTCTTTCTTTATTTTGTGCATTTGGTGTTTTGACTATTATGTGACGGGAGGTGTTTCTTTTCTGATCCAATCTATTTGGAGTTCTGTAGGCATCTTGTATGCCTATGGGTATCTCTTTTTTTAGGTTAGGGAAGTTTTCTTCTATGATTTTGTTGAAGATATTTACTGGTGCTTTGAGCTGGGAGTCTTCACTCTCTTCTATACCTATTATCCTTAGGTTTGATCTTCTCATTGAGTCCTGGATTTCCTGTATGTTTTGGACCAGTAGCTTTTTCCGCTTTACATTATCTTTGACAGTTGAGTCAATGATTTCTATGGAATCTTCTGCTCCTGAGATTCTCTCTTCCATCTCTTGTATTCTGTTGGTGAAGCTTGTATCTACAGCTCCTTGTCTCTTCTTTTTGTTTTCTATATCCAGGGTTGTTTCCACGTGTTCTTTCTTGATTGCTTCTATTTCCATTTTTAATTCCTTCAACTGTTTGATTGTGTTTTCCTGGAATTCTTTCAGGGATTTTTGCGATTCCTCTCTGTAGGCTTCTACTTGTTTATTAATGTTTTCCTGTGTTTCCCTAAGTGTGTTCATGTCTTTCTTGAAGTCCTCCAGCATCATGATCAAATATGATTTTGAAACTAGATCTTGCTTTTCTGGTGTGTTTGGATATTCCATGTTTGTTTTGGTGGGAGAATTGGGCTCCGATGATGGCATGTAGTCTTGGTTTCTGTTGCTTGGGTTCCTGCGCTTGCCTCTCGCCATCAGATTATCTCTAGTGTTACTTTGTTTTGCTATTTCTGACAGTGGCTAGACTGTCCTATAAGCCTGTGTGTCAGGAGTGCTGTAGACCTGTTTTCCTCTCTTTCAGTCAGTTATGGGGACAGAGTGTTCTGCTTTCAGGCGTGTAGTTTTTCCTCTCTACAGGTCTTCAGCTGTTCCTGTGGGCCTGTGTCTTGAGTTCACCAGGCAGCTTTCTTGCAGCAGACAAGTTGGTCTTACCTGTGGTCCTGAGGCTCAAGTTTGCTCGCGGGGTGCTGCCCAAGGGCTCTCTGCGGCGGCAGCAACCAGGAAGACCTGTGCCGCCCCTTCCGGGAGCTTCAGTGCACCAGGGTTCCAGATGGCCTTTGGTGTTTTCCTCTGGCATCCGAGATGTATGTACAGAGAGCAGTCTCTTCTGGTTTCCCAGGCTTGTCTGCCTCTCTGAAGGTTCAGCTCTCCCTCCCACGGGATTTGGGTGCAGAGAGCTCTTGTTTTCTTTTTAAAAATTTATTTATTTATTTTATGTATACAAGTACAGTGTAGCTTTCTTCAGACACACCAGAAGAGAGCATCAGATCTCATTACAGATGGTTGTGATCCACCGTGTGATTGCTGGGAATTGAACTCAGGACCTCTGGAAGAGCAGTCGGAGCTCTTATCTTCTTAAACTTTTTTTTTTTTTTTTTTTTACAGTTTCAGAGGTTTAGTCTCTTATCATGATGGCAGAAACAATGGTGGCATGCATGCAGACATAGTGATAGATACAGCTCTGAGAATTCTACATCTGCATATGAAGGGAAAAAAAGAACAGGCAGTGAGAGACACTGGGCCTGGCTTGATGATTAAAACCCCAAGTCTTACTCCGCTGAGGAACTTTCTCCAACACGGCCATGCTTACTCCAGCAAGGTCACACCTCCTGTTCCCTTTCAACTAGTGCCACCCCTGATTATTAAGAATTCAAATCTATGAGCCTATGAGGTCCATTCTCATGCAACCATTGCACCTTCTGAAACCTTTGAGGTAGACCCCTACAGTGTACAAAGCTCTCAGCATTGTTTTCTTTCATTCTTGTGTTAGAAGACTGGTCAAACTTTGATTCAGCATTTAACTTCTCTCTTCTTTCAAAATGCCATGTTCATCCAAAACCAACACATTAAGGGGGATCATAGCAATGGTCGACTTTCAGGTACTACTTTTCAATTGCTGTGACCAAACAGCTGTAAGCCTTTGGATTTATTTTAAAAATTGCCAACAAGTGACTGTTATTGTAAATGAAAAGATCAGTAATGGAAGAATAAAGATTATATGTTAAAAAAAGTGATTAAGGATCCTAGTAAGAGCACCAGTGGAAGGGGAAGCCCTGGGTCCTGCTAAGACTGAACCCCTAGTGAACTAGACTGGTGGGGGGAGGGCGGCAATGGGGGGGAGGGTTGGGAGGGGAACACCCATAAGGAAGGGGAGGGGGAGGGGGATGTTTGCCCGGATACCGGGAAAGAGAATAACACTCGAAATGTATATAAGAAATACTCAAGTTAATAAAAAAAAGTGATTAAGGAAGGGTTAATATTGTCAATAAAATATACAAGAATATGTGGAAATATTAGAGTAAAATTTATAAATTTCTACTATTAATTATCTTTAATAATTACAGTACACATTTCTCAAACCTGTCAAAAGATTATAAAATAATACAGTTCCAACTTCACTCACGTTCATATTTTCCTTCTTTTTCAATTGTTCCTTATAATTTTTATTGAAATGTTTAAAAGCATTTGCAAACATCTTAAAAATTGACTCCTAAAATCTTTATCCTTTAATATGCATCTTATTTATATCTATGAAATGAAAATTTTCACTTGAGCAATGAAATTCTCTGACAAAATGTGAGCAAAAATATGAAGAATTTTGTGTTAATGTGAAAGTATTTACTTTTGTATCAAACTTTTGAGAAAACTTATAATTTTATAAACATCCTGTGGTGGTTTGAATAGATAAGGCTCCTACAGTTTCATGTATTTGAATGCATGGTCCATACAAAGTGACATTCTTAGGAGGTGTGGCCTTGTTGGAGGAAGAAGGTCACTGTGCTTTGAGGTCTCATATATAAGCTCAAGCTACATTCAATATAGAAGATATCTTTTCCTGCCTACCTTCAGATCAAGATGTAGAACTCTTGCCTCCTCCAGCATTATATCTACCTGAATGCCATCGTACTCCCCACCATGATGATAATGAACTAAACCTTTTTTTTGTTTTTTTTTTTTTTTTGCATTTTTTTTATTAACTTGAGTATTTCTTATATACATTTCAAGTGTTATTCCCTTTCCCGGTTTCCGGGCAAACATCCCCCTCCCCCCTCCCCTTCCTTATGGGTGTTCCCCTCCCAACCCTCCCCCCATTGCCGCCCTCCCCCAATAGTCTAGTTCACTGGGGGTTCAGTCTTAGCAGGACCCAGGGCTTCCCCTTCCACTGGTGCTCTTACTAGGATATTCATTGCTACCTATGGGGTCAGAGTCCAGGGTCAGTCCATGTATAGTCTTTAGGTAGTGGCTTAGTCCCTGGAAGCTCTGGTTGCTTGGCATTGTTGTACTTTTGGGGTCTCGAGCCCCTTCAAGCTCTTCCAGTTCTTTCTCTGATTCCTTCAATAGGGGACCTATTCTCAGTTCAGTGGTTTGCTGCTGGCATTCGCCTCTATATTTGCTGTATTCTGGCTGTGTCTCTCAGGAGCGATCTACATCCGGCTCCTGTCGGTCTGCACTTCTTTGCTTCATCCATCTTGTCTAATTGGGTGGCTGTATATGTATGGGCCACATGTGGGGCAGGCTCTGAATGGGTGTTCCTTCAGTCTCTGTTTTAATCTTTGCCTCTCCCTTCCCTGCCAAGGGTATTCTTTTTCCTCATTTAAAGAAGGAGTGAAGCATTCACATTTTGATCATCCGTCTTGAGTTTCGTTTGTTCTAGGGATCTAGGGTAATTCAAGCATTTGGGCTAATAGCCACTTATCAATGAGTGCATACCATGTATGTCTTTCTGTGATTGGGTTAGCTCACTCAGGATGATATTTTCCAGTTCCAACCATTTGCCTACGAATTTCATAAACTCGTTGTTTTTGATAGCTGAGTAATATTCCATTGTGTAGATGTACCACATTTTCTGTATCCATTCCTCTGTTGAAGGGCATCTGGGTTCTTTCCATTTTCTGGCTATTATAAATAAGGCTGCGATGAACATAGTGGAGCACGTGTCTCTTTTATATGTTGAGGCATCTTTTGGGTATATGCCCAAGAGAGGTATAGCTGGATCCTCAGGCAGTTCAATGTCCAATTTTCTGAGGAACCTCCAGACTGATTTCCAGAATGGTTTTACCAGTCTGCAATCCCACCAACAATGGAGGAGTGTTCCTCTTTCTCCACATCCTCGCCAGCATCTGCTGTCACCTGAGTTTTTGATCTTAGCCATTCTCACTGGTGTGAGGTGAAATCTCAGGGTTGTTTTGATTTGCATTTCCCTTATGACTAAAGATGTTGAACATTTCTTTAGGTGTTTCTCAGCCATTCGGCATTCCTCAGCTGTGAATTCTTTGTTTAGCTCTGAACCCCATTTTTTAATAGGGTTATTTGTTTCCCTGCGGTCTAACTTCTTGAGTTCTTTGTATATTTTGGATATAAGGCCTCTATCTGTTGTAGGATTGGTAAAGATCTTTTCCCAATCTGTTGGTTGCTGTTTTGTCCTAACCACAGTGTCCTTTGCCTTACAGAAGCTTTGCAGTTTTATGAGATCCCATTTGTCAATTCTTGATCTTAGAGCATAAGCCATTGGTGTTTTCTTCAGGAAATTTTTTCCAGTGCCCATGTGTTCCAGATGCTTCCCTAGTTTTTCTTCTATTAGTTTGAGTGTGTCTGGTTTGATGTGGAGGTCCTTGATCCACTTGGACTTAAGCTTTGTACAGGGTGATAAGCATGGATCTATCTTCAATCTTCTACATGTTGCCCTCCAGTTGAACCAGCACCATTTGCTGAAAATGCTATCTTTTTTCCATTGGATGGTTTTGGCTCCTTTGTCAAAAATCAAGTGACCATATGTGTGTGGGTTCATTTCTGGGTCTTCAATTCTATTCCATTGGTCTATTTGTCTGTCTCTGTACCAACACCATGCAGTTTTTATCACTATTGCTCTGTAATACTGCTTGTGTTCAGAGATAGTGATTCCCCCTGAAGTCCTTTTATTGTTGAGGATAGCTTTAGCTATCCTGGGTTTTTTGTTATTCCAGATGAATTTGCAAATTGTTCTGTCTAACTCTTTGAAGATTTGGATTGGTATTTTGATGGGGATTGCATTGAATCTGTAGATTGCTTTTGGTAAAATGGCCATTTTTACTATATTAATCCTGCCAATCCATGAGCATGGGAGATCTTTCCATCTTCTGAGGTCTTCTTCAATTTCTTTCCTCAGTGTCTTGAAGTTCTTATTGTACAGATCTTTTACTTGCTTGGTTAAAGTCACACCGCGGTACTTTATATTATTTGGGTCTATTATGAAGGGTGTCGTTTCCCTAATTTCTTTCTCAGCTTGTTTCTCTTTTGTATAGAGGAAGGCAACTGATTTATTTGAGTTAATTTTATACCCAGCCACTTTGCTGAAGTTGTTTATCAGCTTTAGTAGTTCTCTGGTGGAACTTTTGGGATCACTTAAATATACTATCATGTCATCTGCAAATAGTGATATTTTGACCTCTTCTTTTCGGATCTGTATCCGCTTGACCTCCTTTTGTTGTCTGATTGCTCTGGCTAGAACTTCAAGAACTATATTGAATAAGTAGGGAGAGAGTGGGCAGCCTTGCCTAGTCCCTGATTTTAGTGGGATTGCTTCAAGTTTCTCTCCATTTAGTTTAATGTTAGCAACTGGTTTGCTGTATATGGCTTTTACTATGTTTAGGTATGGGCCTTGAATTCCTATTCTTTCCAGGACTTTTATCATGAAGGGGTGTTGAATTTTGTCAAATGCTTTCTCAGCATCTAATGAAATGATCATGTCGTTCTGTTCTTTCAGTTTGTTTATATAATGGATCACGTTGATTGTTTTCCGTATATTAAACCATCCCTGCATGCCTGGGCTGAAGCCTACTTGATCATGGTGGATGATTGTTTTGATGTGCTCTTGAATTCGGTTTGCCAGAATTTTATTGAGTATTTTTGTGTCGATATTCATAAGGGAATTTGGTCTGAAGTTCTCTTTCTTTGTTGTGTCTTTGTGTGGTTTAGGTATAAGAGTAATTGTGGCTTCGTAGAAGGAATTCGGTAGTGCTCCATCTGTTTCAATTTTGTGGAATAGTTTGGATAATATTGGTATGAGGTCTTCTATGAAGGTTTGATAGAATTCTGCACTAAACCCGTCTGGACCTGGGCTCTTTTTGGTTGGGAGACCTTTAATGACTGCTTCTATTTCCTTAGGAGTTATGGGGTTGTTTAACTGGTTTATCTGTTCCTGATTTAACTTCGATACCTGGCATCTGTCTAGGAAATTGTCCATTTCCTGAAGATTTTCAAGTTTTGTTGAATATAGGTTTTTATAGTAAGATCTGATGATTTTTTGAATTTCCTCTGAATCTGTAGTTATGTCTCCCTTTTCATTTCTGATTTTGTTAATTTGGACGCACTCTCTGTGTCCTCTCGTTAGTCTGGCTAAGGGTTTATCTATCTTGTTGATTTTCTCAAAGAACCAACTTTTGGTTCTGTTGATTCTTTCTATGATCCTTTTTGTTTCTACTTGGTTGATTTCAGCTCTGAGTTTGATTATTTCCTGCCTTCTACTCCTCCTGGGTGTATTTGCTTCTTTTTGTTCTAGAGCTTTTAGGTGTGCTGTCAAGCTGCTGACATATGCTCTTTCCTGTTTCTTTCTGCAGGCACTCAGCGCTATGAGTTTTCCTCTTAGCACAGCTTTCATTGTGTCCCATAAGTTTGGGTATGTTGTATCTTCATTTTATTAAATTCTAAAACGTTTTTAATTTCTTTCTTTATTTCTTCCTTGACCAGGTTATCATTGAGTAGAGCATTGTTCAATTTCCATGTATATGTGGGCATTCTTCCCTTATTGTTATTGAAGACCAGTTTTAGGCCGTGGGGGTCCGATAGCACGCATGGGATTATTTCTATCTTTCTGTACCTGTTGAGGCCCGTTTTTTGACCAATTTTATGGTCAATTTTGGAGAAAGTACCATGAGGAGCTGAGAAGAAGGTATATCCTTTTGCTTTAGGATAGAATGTTCTATAAATATCCGTTAGGTCCATTTGGCTCATGACTTCTCTTAGTCTGTCTACATCTCTGTTTAATTTCTGTTTCCATGATCTGTCCATTGATGAGAGTGGGGTGTTGAAATCTCCCACTATTATTGTGTGAGGTCCAATGTGTGTTTTGAGCTTTAGTAAGGTTTCTTTTACATATGTAGGTGCCCTTGTATTTGGGGCATAGATATTTAGGATTGAGAGTTCATCTTGGTGGATTTTTCCTTTGATGAATATGAAGTGTCCTTCCTTATCATTTTTGATGAATTTTAGTTGAAAATTGATTTTATTTGATATTAGAATGGCTACTCCAGCTTGCTTCTTCTGACCATTTGCTTGGAAAGTTGTTTTCCAGCCTTTCAATCTGAGGTAGTGTCTGTCTTTGTCTCTGAGGTGTGTTTCCTGTAGGCAGCAGAATGCAGGGTCCTCGTTGCGTATCCAGTTTGTTAATCTATTTCTTTTTATTGGGGAGTTGAGGCCATTGATATTGAGAGATATTAAGGAATAGTGATTATTGCTTCCCGTTATATTCATATTTGGATGTGAGGTTATGTTTGTGTGCTTTCATTCTCTTTGTTTTGTTGCCAAGACGATTAGTTTCTTGCTTCTTCTAGGGTATAGCTTGCCTCCTTATGTTGGGCTTTACCATTTATTATCCTTTGTAGTGCTGGATTTGTAGAAAGATATTGTGTAAATTTGGTTTTGTCATGGAATATCTTGGTTTCTCCATCAATGTTAATTGAGAGTTTTGCTGGATACAGTAACCTGGGCTGGCAGTTGTGTTCTCTTAGGGTCTGTATGACATCAGTCCAGGATCTTCTGGCCTTCATAGTTTCTGGCGAGAAGTCTGGTGTGATTCTGATAGGTCTGCCTTTATATGTTACTTGACCCTTTTCCCTTACTGCTTTTAATATTCTTTCTTTATTTTGTGCGTTTGGTGTTTTGACAATTATGTGACAGGAGGTGTTTCTTTTCAGGTCCAATCTATTTGGAGTTCTGTAGGCTTCTTGTATGCCTATGGGTATCTTTTTTTTTTAGGTTAGGGAAGTTTTCTTCTATGATTTTGTTGAAGATATTTACTGGTCCTTTGAGCTGGGAGTCTTCACTCTCTTCTATACCTATTATCCTTAGGTTTGATCTTCTCATTGAGTCCTGGATTTCCTGTATGTTTTGGACCAGTAGCTTTTTCCGCTTTACATTATCTTTGACAGTTGAGTCAATGATTTCTATGGAATCTTCTGCTCCTGAGATTCTCTCTTCCATCTCTTGTATTCTGTTGGTGAAGCTTGTATCTACAGCTCCTTGTCTCTTCTTTTGTTTTTCTATATCCAGGGTTGTTTCCATGTGTTCTTTCTTGATTGCTTCTATTTCCATTTTTAATTCCTTCAACTGTTTGATTGTGTTTTCCTGGAATTCTTTCAGGGATTTTTGTGTCTCCTCTCTATGGGTTTCTACTTGTTTATTTATGTTTTCCTGGAATTCTTTCAGGGTTTTTTGTGTCTCCTCTCTCTGGGCTTCTACTGGTTTATTTATGTTTTCCTGGAATTCTTTCAGGCATTTTTGCGATTCTTTCAGGCATTTTTGCGATTCCTCTCTATAGGCTTCTACTTGTTCTCTAAGGGAGTTCTTCACGTCTTTCTTGAAGTCCTCCAGCATCATGATCAAAAATGATTTTGGAACTAGATCTTGCTTTTCTGGTGTGTTTGGATATTCCATGTTTGTTTTGATGGGAGAATTGGGCTCCGATGGTGCCATGTAGTCTTGGTTTCTGTTGCTTGGGTTCCTGCGCTTGCCTCTCGCCATCAGATTATCTGTAGTGTTACTTTGTTCTGCTATTTCTGACAGTGGCTAGACTGTCCTATAAGCCTGTGTGTCAGGAGTGCTGTAGACCTGTTTTCCTATCTTTCAGTCAGTTATGGGGACAGAGTGTTCTGCTTTCCGGCGTTTAGTTTTTCCTCTCTACAGGTCTTCAGCTGTTCCTGTGGGCCTGTGTCTTGAGTTCACCAGGCAGCTTTCTTGCAGCAGAAAAGTTGGTCTTACCTGTGGTCCCGAGGCTCAAGTTCGCTCGTGGGGTGCTGCCCATGGGCTCTCTGCAGCAGCAGCAACCAGGAAGACTTGTGCTGCCGTTTCTGGGAGCTTCAGTGCACCAGGGTTCCAGATGGTCTTTGGCTTTTTCCTCTGGCGTCTGAGATGTGTGTGCAGAGAGCAGTCTCTTCTGGTTTCCCAGGCTTGTCTGCCTCTCTGAAGGTTCAGCTCTCCCTCTCACGGGATTTGGGTGCAGAGAACTGTTTATCAGGTCTGTTTCCTTCAGGTTCCAGCGGTGTCTCAGGCAGGGGTCCTGCCGCTCCTGGGCCCTCCCCCACGGGAGCCCAGAGGCCTTATACAGTTTCCTCTTGGGCCAGGGATGTGGGCAGGCGTGAGCAGTGTTGGTGGTCTCTTCCGCTCTGCAGCCTCAGGAGTGCCCACCTGACCAGGCGGTTGGGTCTCTCTCTCACAGGGTCTGGGGGCAGAGAGCTGCTGTGGGCCGGGATCCGCGGGTGTCGAACTAAACCTTTGAAACTGCACTCCAGTCCCAATTAAATGTTTTCCATTACAAAAGTTGCTTTGGTCATGGTATTTCTTCACAGCATAAGACAGAACTTAATACCAGGACCTGAGGTATTAGAGTGATAGGCCTGACTATGTTTTTGTTTGGAGGAATGTGGATTTTAGGACTGTATTAGGAAAGCAGTGGAATCTTTTAAATAGTGTTGAATGGGCCAATATTAGAAGATAGTGGTGCTTATGGTTATTTGAACTTTAGGGACTTGGCTCAAGTGGTTTCAGAGGAGAATCTTAAAATGTCTCCTAGAGATTGTACTTGTGGTAGTTTCATGAAGAATGTGGTTACCTTTTTTTTTATGAATAATATGCATGAGTCTAAGGTAAAGAGCTTGATATTAATTGCATTGACAAAGAAAATGTAGCTTAGACTCTTCTGTTCTGTGGTTCACTCTTACAAAGAGTGTTTTATTTAGAAGAAGCAAACTGAGAAGTGTGAAATATAAAATGTATGATTCAAGGATTCAAGGGGTACCAGGAAGTAGAATGGAGCTAAATTCTGTGTTTAAGGGTATTAAATGGATTTAAGGGAGTAGTAACTTGGGGGAAGATGTGTTTGTAGCTGAACAAGGGCTAGTTATATCATGTTAGGCATTATTATGAACTGGTTAGTGTTTTGATTTAGACATATGATGATAAAATAGTATGTAAATTGACAAGAAATGGATTGTGATGGCTATTCTCTACTGCTGTTTACTTGACTATATCTACAATGAACTGTGATCCAGACCTTATAATGATCTTATGATAAGGAATTAAAGAAAATCTTAGTTCCATGAGTGGTGTCACATGCCTTTAATCCATAGAGACAGAAGCATGCTAATATCTGAATTCAATGTCAGCATATAGAGCAAGTTACAGAATAGCCAAGCTGTGGAAGAAAAGGAAGTTATTGAAAACAGAAAGCTAGTAAAGATGTAATTGAATAAGGGAGTCATGTTCAAGCCTCAACAAGCAGCAGAACTTGGCAGCTTCCAGCACATGGTCCTGGCTAGAATATAGAATAGACTATAGAATAGTATATAGACTAGAATGTAAAATAGAATGCAGAATAAGATATAGAATATAGAATAGAATATACAATAGAATATAGAATATGCAATAGAATATAGAATAAAATACAGAATAGAATACAGAGTAAAGAATATACAATGGAATATAGAATAAAATGTAGAATAGAATATAGAATATAGAATACAATAGAGAAAAGAATGTAGAATATAGAAGAGAATATACAATATAGAATACAATTTTTAATAGAATATGGAATAGAATATAGAATAGAATGTAGAATAGAGAATAGAATATAGAATACAGAATAGAATGTAGAATAGAATACAGAATAGAGAATAGGATATAGAACAGAAGGGTTGCTGAGACAATTGATAGTGGATAGCCAGAGCTAAGAACTTAATGAAGTTCTTAAGTCTGATTAAGAAGAGAATAATATCATGATGGTAAGATCTCCTGAGAAGTGTTTTTCCAGGAGTAAGAAAGAAGACATATTCCAGAGATGGATATTGTGCTGGCAGCTGGACTTGGTAATATGTAAGAATCACCTGATTATCACCATATTTTTAAGGCATGATCATGAAAGTCAGATGAGGCTTGGCACTGTGAGAGGCTAGGAATGACCATTTGTGAAGGTGTAGTCTAAATGGTAGTTGACAACCAGTACTGAAGAGTCATGGATAGGTCGGGTTTGGCACCATGAAGAGAGCCTATGATTGGCTTTGGTAAAATTCCAGTCTAGTTGCAAGAGAAGACCTCAGTGTATTGTGGATGTCAATACCATAAGATGGTCGCCATGAAGATCATCAGCAGTGGAGTGCAGTCATCCAGTGCCTAGAGCACTAGGGAGAACAGAGCTGGAGAAGTGACCCAAACCTTTGGAGGGGGGCAGAAGATCATGTCTGGTCCCAGATATTGAATTAAAAAACTGTGCCATTAAAGCTACCTTTGTAGGCCCAAGGCATTAAAAACACCAGAGCTGCAAAGGACAGCTGATAGTAGGGAATGAATCTAGTCCAAGAAAAGGAATTGAGTTGCAATCAACAAAGATAAAAAAAGGTGGCTATCTGAAAAAGTGATTGGACAGTTTGGTGTTTGCTTAGCTGAGTTTTGGACTTGCTTTGGTCCACACTCTCTTTACTGGGCTCTCTTCCCCATATTGTAATGCAATATTTAATATCCTGCAATATTGGAAGTATGTGATCTGCTTTTTTTATTTTGATTTAGAGGATTACAGTTAAAAGATCGTATGAATCTCAGAAGAGATTTTTGATCCTTAGATTTTAAATGTCATTCAGTCTGTGATAGATTAGGGGATTTTTAAAATTGGACTAAATGTATTTTGGATTATATTAAGGCTGTGTGTCTTTGGGTACCAGGAAGTAGAATACGGTGGTTTGAGTGAGTATGGCCTCCATAGATTCATGTGATTCAATGCTTTGTCCATACAGAATGGTACCATTTGGAGGTGTGGACTTGTTGGAGCAGGTATGACCTTGTTCGAGGAAGAGTGTCACTGTGGAGGTGTGCTTTGAGGTCTCATACATAAGTTCAAGTTACACACTATATGGAAGATTGTCTTTTCCTGCCTGCCTCCAGATCAAGATATAGAACTCTTGGCTCCTCCAACATCATGTCTGCCTGTATGCTGTCATGGTTTCCACTATGTCAGTAATGACTAATCCTCTGAAACTGAAAGCCAGCTCCAATCAAATATTTGACTTTATAATAGTTGCCTTGCTCATAGTGTCTCTTCAAAGCAATAAAATTCTAAATAAGGCATATCCTAAGTTTATATTTTTGAAATACACTATAGAAACTCTATAATTATAAGCTTTTATTACAAATTATAAATATAAATGATAAGTGACATGAAAACCATATTTAATGTTTTATTGACCATATTATTCTCAAATTCTGGGAAGAAGTACCAGAATTCATTACAGAGAGATTAAACACAGAAGAGAGCATGCTGAGTCCTTATGTACATTTTTCTGAAATCAGTGAAGAACTTAGAAAAGAAAACTTGAAATTCTATACTATACATGGACAGGAATAAACATACCTTAAGTTTCAATATGTATAACTGAATAATTAATGATATAAAACCCAACATCTTTAATATAAACATGAAGATAAACTTAAGAAAAGCTGCAAATATTGAAATTATCAAACACATATCTACATACTTTTCAATTTTAAAGGTTTATTCCTTCAATAGATAATTTAAATTTTGATAAAATAGAACAGAACTATTTTGATGCTAAGACTTCTGATGTGACTCATGTACATTTGATCACTTAGTTATATCAAAATATTCTATTTTAGTTATGACACTAAACATATAAATACAGTAAGGCCATTTTGGCCAATGCAAAATTAAAACTTAAATTGTTAAATTGTATTTTCTTCAATTAATGCTAAGTTGTGGAAGAAATATATATCACATGTGTTTCCCACCCCCCACAAATTAGTTTATACTTTTATGAAATGAACAAGATCATCCACTGGGAATAAATATCTTTAGCTGGATCATGTCATCTGTACTGTACAGAAAGTTTACATATGTTGGAAATAATTTACCCTCAAAATCAAAAGACCATGGTCTAACACTAGCAGATCATTAGATTTTAAAATTAATTTATATTCTAAAAGGTTTTAAATGTACCAAATAAAATTTCTTAATACTAGACCACATACATTTAATTATGAATAAGTATTAAATGTCATTCGACTCAATTGTTTTAAAAATTGTGATTAACATGAGAGGCTGAACTCACTGTATTTCTCTGAAGTGAAAAGGCAACAGGACAGCAAGTGATACGCATGAGAAAGAATGTTCAACCTCTAAACCAGGTGTGAGGAAGGAAGATGCGTAAGAAACAGAGATTATGTAAACCAATTTGGTTTTTTCTTTTACAAAGTTAAGAACCAAATATTGATATCTACATTTTTTCTTCTTTGTAAATTCACTGTACAGTGCTCACTTTTTAATGCTGGAGGAAGGTCTGTCTTTTTTTTTAAGGCCAGGTTGTCAGAAATTTCAAAATTATTCTTCCAATAGCAACAACAAAAATGTATTTCTTGTGCTCTATTTTTGTTTTGTTTTTCTGCAATATGTGCACTATATTAACTTGGCAAGGGTTAATTTTAAATTTGTCATGGCATTTTCATCTCTAGGTTTGGTTTATAGCACCATTAAATTTGAAAGAAAATTTCAAGATCTAATAATATTTGTAGGCACATGATCTCACAAAAAAATTAGGGAGATTGGAAACAAACAGAGCAGAGGGTGTCGAAAATAATGAATTTAGCATGGGGAAAGGAAAATAACAGAGATTCTGAAACTTCAAAGTAAATATAAAATGTGACCTGGGGAGATTTCTGGTTATTTTTGCTTATGTTCACTCATTGCCCTAGGATTGCCATCAAACCCATATTTTAGTGAGGATCATTTTGTTGTATATGGCAAAAGAACAGTTCCTAGAAGATGGTCAGGGAGGAGCCACAGAAATAAAGCTTAACTAAGGATACAGATGTTCTAGAGTAGCAGGAGACGAGCCTACCATGTCTTTCTTTTGAGACAGAAAATAGGCTTAACAAGACGGAAACAAAAATGTTCAATATCTTTCTTGGGCTGTAATTACTTTCTGTCAAAGTCTCATATTCTGATGACTGGGCAATGCCACAGAAAAATCAAGGTCCTTTTGAGTATCCCTTTCCGGAAGCAAATTTATTTTTGAGTTGCACACCATTCACTTTCCTGCTGGAAAGGACTCTGAGGGTGAGTTTTACAGCGACACTTCAAAGCAAGTGATAATATTACACGTGACTTAGTGGATATATTAACTAGATGACAGTGGTGATATTCAACTGTTTAGGGACTTAGTGTTAGAGTGTTAATCTCTGAGGAGACAATAGCATCTAAAAATTTTAATTAAAAAAGGAACGCACTCACATTAATTCCTGTGGTGTCTTACTGAATCAGTGTAGAGAAATATGCATGGTGGTATACGGCAATTAGCTTTTACATGAAAAGGCACCAAGTAGGAAATAAATGCTTATAGAGAATAAATACTTTTCTGTAAAAACAGAAAAAAGCATCAATTCTTCCTAAAATATCAATCATTACAGAATCACATTGTTGTAGTTCACTGATTTTGTTTAACATTCCCTCCATA
The DNA here is from genome assembly GCF_021556685.1 of Rattus norvegicus. Taxonomy (NCBI): domain Eukaryota; kingdom Metazoa; phylum Chordata; class Mammalia; order Rodentia; family Muridae; genus Rattus; species Rattus norvegicus. Next base: position 21,224,299 of record NC_141544.1, on the reverse strand, counting down.
ATTTTAATGACAAAATATATGAAATTATTAAATAATGGACAGATTCAATGTGTAGATCCTACAAGACAAAATATTGCATATGTTAAAATATTAAAACAAAATTTAAAAGAAAAATCAATAAGTTCCTTTGTAGGGCAGTGGAAGGGTCCCATGGCAAGGGTAATCATCTTTATAACTTAGAATTCTCTAAGGGCTAGATGTTCTCCAAAAATAGAATGAAGTAAGTCAAGTGTTTTATTTTTTGTTTGTTTTTTGTATTTTGCTTTTTTCATTAAATGTAGAGAAATATTTGTATTTATCAAGTGCTACTATTATTTTGTAGGGATAATTTCAATATTTATATTTTCTAGTAAACAGGGAACAATCACTTTAATCATTTTGAGAATCAAATTTTAATTTACATCCATTAGTTTAGCAAGGCTAATTGGACAAAATATATTTTCTTAGGATTGTCTTTTTCCTCTGCAATGCTCAGATAACAATGTCATACTATCCCATTTATTCAGAAATCACATATGATTCTTGGTAGATAGAGTCTTCTTATATTTGGTTTCCTTTAAATTACTGAAATTTAAGTCCTGAATAAATACATAATATGCAAAAGGAATAGAGATAGTTAAAAATAATGGATTCAAATAAAGGCATGGGAGCTCTAAAAGTAGAAGAAATATCCATGAAATTTTAATATGAAACAATAACGTGATATTAAACACCAAATTTGTAGTTCTCATAATGGAAGTACAATGTATGAACTATGTAATTAATTAGGTATTGATGGTTTAATTAGCAGCTGCGTGTGTATCAGGTAAGTGTGTTAGCTTACCCCCAAACTCCTATTATTTGGGATGTAGAAGCAGAAAGACTGTCTTGTGTTTGAGACCAGTTATGCTAGCTAATAAGTTACAGGCTCTCTAAGACTACAGATTAGGAACCCATGCAAAGCAGATGTGTGCACAAATAAAGAAACCTGGGAATTGTAACAAATGCATTAGTATAAAAATAGTAAGATGATGAGTATTAAGCTTGAACAAAAGCTAGATATAAAGGAAGTGGTAAAAACATGTTCTTGACGGACAGATCAAGATATGTCTGAAAAGAATAATGACAAGATATCTAAGCTCTATAGTCTTTAGGAATAAAACATCTAAACATGTAAATGGTGTGCCAGGTACTCATTTTGGACCAAAATTATCAAAGTTGTAAACAAAATATCCTCCCTTTCTTTACACACTGATAATTTAATTTCCATAAATTCTTCTTTCTCCAGATTTTCTGAACACCCTTTCCTTAAGAAATAGTTTGCCAGAATTTTATATAATTTATCAATTTGGTGGTTCTGCTTTTAACTGAGAAGCACCACGCGTGCCTTACATCAGTAACATTCTTGACACAATAGAACCTTTCTGAATTCTGATGTATTTTCTGTTTTCAATGTATGAAATAAATATATTAATAGAGAAACTGCAAACTATAAGGCAGAAGAAATGCAGAGTGAAGTAGGTATAAGACAAAAATCCTATTACTATAAGGTAATCAATCAAGTAGAACTAATAAAAAATGAACCATACAAGTTAATGTAAATATAAAACTACCAATACATTTTTTGTTGGCAAAATATGCTTTAAAATATGTTAAAGATTCTTACACATAAACTGTCATTATCTGAATATCAAATCAAGCTGCATGTCCTGTATGTTATCTGTCAGTGCTATATCGGAATAACACTTGTTCGTTGTTTCCTGAATATAATGAAAAATCAGCTTTTGCAAGTCCAGGGAGAATTTTTCTAGTAAAAGAAGATATTATTGTTTAAATGTAGAAGGTTCTTGAAAAGTCTTAACTAAGGTCTTGTAATTGTGAATGAAAGCAGTTAAATGTTATGCTAAGGTGTGATAGGCCAAGGGTAGACAATATCATGTTTTAGAGAAAGGTGTATTCTAATGGTAGTGCATATCTTTATGGCAATGTAGCTTGAAGAATATTTTCTGAGTTTTCTTTAATATCTATCTTTTAGCTGTTTAAATAGGAAAAATCCTACAAAACAGAGTTAGAAATGTAGCAGAAAGTAGAAGTTGGTGTATCTTGGCTTCTTTGTCAAATATCAAATGTGTACAAATATACATGTGTAGGTTTATTTTTGGATGTACGGTTCGAGTCCCTTCATCAACTTATCTTTTTTGGCCAATACCATGCTATTTTTATTACTATTACACTGTAGTATAGCTTGAAATCAGAGATGGGGATACCCACGAAAGTTCTTTTATTGTACAGCATTGGTTTTTTTTTGTTTCTTTGTTTTTTTTTTATTTGGTTTTTCTTGTGATTTTGAGAATTGTTATCTCAAGGTTTGAAAAAGAATTGGGGTGGAATTTTGATGGGAATATCACTGAAATTGTTGATTGCTTTTGGTAAGATGAACGTTTTTACTATTTTACTCCTATCAATCCTTGAACGTTGGAGAGCTTTCCATCTCCTGACATTCTCAGTTTCTTTGTTCAGAGACTTGAAGTTCTTATCATATAGGAATTTCACATGCTTAGGTTAGAGTTTTACCAAAATATTTTCTATGGTTTGTTGCAATTGTAAAGGCTATTGCTTCCATAATTTCTTTCTCAGCCCATTTATCATTTGTATAAAGGAAGGCTACTAATTATTTTGGGTTGGTTTTGTATCCAGGACTTTTCTCAAGGTGTTTGTTTTAGGAATTTTCTGGTAGAAATTTTGGGAATCTTTATTAATTCTAATCACTTCATCTTGACGTGGGTTTAGTTTTGGTGAAAACCATATGGAGAAGTGGGAGCATTGCTATTTTAGATGGAACTAATAAAATTAAAGTAAGACATCTGTGTGGGAAGAAAATAAGCATGGATACAGGAAAGTAAAAGTAAATTGATAGAATTTCCTATTATCAAGAATAATGTACAAATAAAATTCGGAGGTAGAAAATAAAACCAAATGATAGTTTTCTGTCAGTTCTTTACGTGTTCTTTTAGGTTTGGAAATCAAAAATTGCTTCTCATATGAAAATGCTGGGTGATAACTTTTAATAAAATAGGTAGTTTTTAGAAAAAAAATTGTAGAGATAAATCAAACATCAATCATGTCAAAACATTCAGTAAAGGGAAAATGAGGGCACAGTTCATCTAAAAGTTTAAAGGAAAAATATGAAAATGGACCAAATAATCTGTTAGAAAAATGCCTTATAAAGTATGTGTGCATATTGAACATGACACATACCCCTGTAATTCTAAAATTAATAGAGGCAGAAGGACCCATGATTCAGTGCCTGGATTAGCTACATAGCAAGGTGAAGCCATCTTGTATTATATGAGAAGTCATTGGATTAAAGGGGAGGGGTAAGTAACATATTATGTTGCAGGAGAATGAAAAGCAATATTGCAGTTTTGCTCAGACGAATCTTTATTCATTTTGGGAATACTTAAAAGATAAAGTAAAATATGAAATACAATGAGCCTGACCTTCAAAATTATTTGGTAGAGAATAAAGCAAAAAAATGCATAAATAATAATAGAGAAATGGAGGCTTGTGGATCCCTAAGTCTTAATAAACAGTATAGAGCTTTCTTGATCCTGTCCAGGTCAGTGAGAGATCTCTGTAGGAAAAAAATGGCAGTCAAAAGTGATATGAGAATTGTAGTCACATGACAACCTGAGGTTTTTCTCTGCCTTCTGTGTAAAACTGTACACAAATGCACATAATAATGGCAATGAAAATAATAAAGTTATAAAGTTAGTTATTGCCTAAAACCTCTATGAATGCCCCAACACAATCCCCTGACACTTTGTCTTTTTAATTTTAGTGTAGTTACAGTAAAAAAAAATAGTAAAGGAAAATGTGTTTCCCTCCTTTGAGACTAAGATCCAGACACTGTGCTTCATACCTCAATCAAACTTCCCTAGAGGCAAGAAGAGTTCCTATTCATAATTTTGTTGCCAATTAATGCTGCATTGTTTTGTAGCCAAGGTATGTATAACTTATGATCTACTTGTCAGAGGAAAGTGATTTGTAAAAAATACAAATAGAAAAATTTCAGGAAAGTTCATGTAAAAAAGGGCATTTCCAATTGTACATTAAACCTCACAAATCCATAGTGGGAGACAGAAACTTAACAGAGAAATAATGAAACTCACAGAGGTTTTGATTCAAATGAACTTAACAGATATTCAGGACATTTCACCCAACCACAAAGGAGTATATGTTTTTCTCAATACCTCATGTAACATTTTCAAAAATTGACCATATAATCAGTCACAAAGCAAACCTCTGAAGATACAAGAAGATTATAGTAACCCCTCGAATTTTATCAGATTACCATAGATTAAACTGGACTTCAACAATAACAAAACCAATATAAAGCCTATAAATTCATGGAAACTGAAAAACTTTCTACTCAAAGATCACTGGGTAAGAGAAGAAATTAAAAACTTTCTAGAATTCAAAAAGGCACTAAATTCCAAACTTATGAAAGAGTATGAAATCAGTGCTAAGAGAAAATTTCATAGCACTTAATGACTACATTAATTGGAGAGTTGGAGATCTCTCTCTCTCTCTCTCTCTCTCTCTCTCTCTCTCTCTCTCTCTCTCTCTCTCTCTCTTTCCTTTTTTTTTCCGGAGCTGAGGACCGAACCCAGGGCCTTGCGCTTGCTAGGCAAGTGCTGTACAACTGAGCTAAATTCCCAACCTGGAGAGCTCTCATATTAACAAATTAAAAGTACATCTGAAGGCTCTAAAAAGAGAAAAGAAGAAGGAGGAGAAGGAGGAGGAGGAGGGGGAGGAGGAGGAAGAGGAGGAGGAGGAGGAGGAGGGGGAAGAAGGGGAGGAAGAGGAGGAGGAGGAGGGGGAGGAGGAGGAGGGGGATAGTAGCCAAAAGTTCAGAATACCCATGATACAACCAACACACCCAATAAAAGTTAAACAAGAAGGAGAGCCCAAGTGATGATGCTGAAATCCCACTTAGAAAGGAGAACAGAACAGTCATGAGAGATGGAGGGAGACAGAGACCTAGTTGGAAATGGGGAGAGCAAGAGGAATAGGTGGGCAATGTCAGGTATGTGGAGAGACAGGAGACTGTCCCAGAGGACTTGAGATTGAATTGAAATATGCAGTTGCCAGGGGGAGGGGGAGGGTGGATGATGTAGGAGGCCCCAGGATTAGGGATGCTCCCTAAGAATCAATGCAGGCGACCTTAGCAGAAATAACAAATGATGGGGACATGGAACCTCAAGAGACCACATCCTTTAGCTGAAAGGATGCCCAGTAGAAGGATGGGGATACCAAGCCACATAGAATACTTTTGATGCAAATTTGGTCACATCTAAAAGAAATGCAGGCACAAAACTGGAGCAGAAACTGAAGGAATGGATGACCAGTGATTGATCCATTTTGAGAGCCATCCCATGGGCAGGCACCAATCTCATACTATTAATGATGCTGTGATGTGTTAAGAGATAGGAGCCTGGGGTGCACCTGGCACTGCCCTAGCAGCCGGTTCCTCCCCTCGGCAGCAGTCTCGTTCTGAAGTCCGGGTGCCGGTCCAGAAAGATGTGGGTGTTTGGTTATGGATCCCTCATTCGGAAGGTGGACTTCCCCTACCAAGACAAGCTGGTTGGTTACATCACAAACTACAGCCGGCGCTTCTGGCAAGGCAGCACCGACCACCGCGGGGTCCCCAGCAAGCCTGTAAGAGTTGTGACCTTGTTGAATATCCTGGGGGGAATGTATGAGGTGTTGCTTACAAACTACCCGTAGGAAAAGAAGAAGAAGTAAAAACATATCTTGACTTCAGAGAGAAAGGAGGCTACAGAACTACGACAGTCATTTTTTATCCAAAAGATTCCACAAAACTATTCAGTGTTTTGCTCTACGTTGGAACATGTGATAATCCTAACTATCTTGGACCTGCACCTCTGGAAGACATTGCTGAACAAATTTTTAACGCAGCTGGTCCAAGTGGAAGAAATATAGACTATTTTTTTGAACTTGCAGATTCTATTAGGAAACTTGTGTCAAAAGATGCAGACGAGCATTTCTTCTCTTTGGAAAAATTAGTAAAGGAACACTTAGAAGGAAAATAGAACCTGATTTGCACACAGAGTCACCAACTCCCGCAAAGAGGCAAGAGTTCTAGTCTTCAGAGAATAACATCAGTACAGAACAGCAGTATGTTTTAGACATTCTTACTTGAAGATATTACTATTTAATATTGTAATTGAAATATCACCTAAATTTACAATTTATTTGCAAGTGTCCTAAGGCATATTTAAAAGATTTTTATAAAGGAAAAAAAGTGTTCATGTTGTACAAGTGATTTCTTAATTATATGACATTTCAACATTTGTTCATTACAAATACAGGTCTTAACTTCCTGTTTCTATTAGATACATGGTTACCATGGTTTGTTGTGTATAAGTTTAAAATGTTATTAGAAATATTTAGTAAGAAGTAAGGTTGCAGCACTGATTGTTAATTTCCTTGTTATTTGGAATTAAATGAAGATCAGATTTAGACCAAAAGAAATTGGATTTTTTTTAATATAAATTGTTCCTTTGGAATTATAATGTGCTTTCTTCTCCTTTGGGGTAAAAAGGTATTTTATTACAAAGAAAAGCTCTACATAGCTATACATATATCAATCCACTAATGATAATGATATTTACTTTGTATTTATCTCATAATGAAACTTTAAAATAAAAGATAGGTTTTCTGGTGGAAACATAATAAAAATAGATTTTATAATAAAAAAAAAAAGAGATAGGAGCCTAGTAGAGCAAGCCTCTGAGAGGCTCTGCCCAGAGGTTGACTGAGACAGATGCTGATACTCACAGACAAACATTGGATGGAGGTCAGGTACCCCTAGAGTAGAATTAGGGGAATGATTGGGAGCTCTGAAGGAGATGATCACCCTACAGGAAAACCAACATTGTCATCTAACAATGACGTCTGGGAGACTCCAGAGACTCAGGTAATAACAAACAGCACGTGGGCTCTTCCAAGACAATATGTAGCAGAAGGATGTCATGTCTGGCCTTAGAGGGAGATGATTTTAATCCTTTAGAGACTTGATGCACCAGGGTGGGGAATATGAGGGCGGGACTAAAGAGGAAGAGAATGAGGGAGGAAACTTACGAGTGGGGGCCAAGAGGTGGGGCAGCATCTGCAATATAATAAATGAATAAATAAAGATAGATAGATAGATAGATAGATAGATAGATAGATAGATAAAGTGGATAGAACATTCCATTTAAAAGCAAAGCATTGTTAAAATGAAATCTAAGAGCTTAGCCGTTAACACACATGAGCAACAGTAAATGGCCACAGGAGATTGTATTTATAAAATTAATACACACACATGTGTGTATCTGTGTATGAATCAGTTTTTATTAAAGAACTAGAAGGGATGTATTTGAGAAGGGAAGGGGAGACATGGGAGAAATTGGAGGGAGAAGATGGAGGAAAAAATAGTAAAAATATAACACTCTGATAAAACTCTCAAAAATAAATGAAAGTATATATTGCTGTGTCTACATGAAGGCTCGGAGAAATGATCCAAGCTTTTATATTTATAGTATGCATGTGTTATATAGTCACTAAATTGTTTTAATAGAAATAAAAGTAAAGCATAATCAAAACTTGAAATGGAAAATCTTTATTGGTGTTTCATTATTTTCATTAAGTAATATCAGAGAGAGGACACCTACCCACAGTCATCCTAGGAAACAAGGCAGGAGCAGTGGGATTCTGAGTCCATCCACTCCTCATGGGACTTAAGTTTAAGGCCATAGCCTTAATATTGAAGAAAGTTGGTAAGAATTTTATAGTCTTCTAAAATCAACTCCTCATATGAATCTGCTACAATTGCTAATTACCAAGATTTATTAAACAGAGTTCTTAATCACAGTGTTAGAATATCAACATTGAAATTGTTTTCCTTGTCTTAATATTAGGACCCGTAAGCTCTACTGTCTAACAGCTATTCATGCTGCGTGGCAGACATGAAGAAAACACCAATTAAGTGTGGCAGTGGCTTCAGGCATGCGCATAAACTTTTCCACCATACAAATCTCAAAGGTCAGACAAAGAAACGAGTCCACTGAATTTAAGGTCAGAGAAAAAAGTTGAATTAAAATTACTTATAGGAGTGAGTTGGATATTCTTTTTAATAAGAGTATCCTCAACACTACTTAACAAACCAAAACAAAATCAAAGCAAACAAAACCTATTCTCTCCACTGGAAAGTGCTAACTTTATTCTTAGGAAGGGTCACGAGCTTCTCCCTATAGCCATGTTACGTTACTTAGCTCTTGAACAATAACGTGACCCGATGAGTCAGACATTGCTCTATTAATCATTTGCATATGCTTAGGGAAAGGCGGGGTTCTTCATTGCACCCTCCTGCTCAGAAGGAAAATCGATTGGCTCAGGTTTGCGAAGATCACTTCTGGGTCATCATGGCTGCTCACAGTTCAAGAGGTCAACATTGGGACATGTCCAAAGAGCAGCATTCCTCAGCAGAACATCTTTAACACTGCTAAATAAAGAAATTCCATCCAAAGGGCACAACACTGTTATTCAGAGAGCAGTTAATTTTGACTTTAAACATACTTTCTCCTTTTATGAGGTAATAATGATTCTATTTTATACAGTTTACCCAAGAAAATAAATAATTGTGTGACATTCAAAGAGAATTTATGAAAATTCCTCTTGTTCAAACACCTGAATTTTCTTCCTCTTACCATAGGTAAAGAAATTAAGGTATGTTCTGACTCTCTCTCTCTCTCCATATATATATATATATATATATATATATATATATATATATATATATATATATATATATGTGTGTGTGTGTGTGTGTGTGTGTGTGTGTGTGTGTGTACGTATACATACATACGTATATTCACATACATACAATGCCCACAAATATATATATATGTATATATATTCTAGTATTTCTAGTATTTAATAATATGATCAAATATATTTCTATCCTGTTTTAAAATAATAATCACTGTAAAGTTTTCAGTGTTATGCAAGAAGTATTGTAATTCTTACTGACTTTTTCCTGGAGTTACTGTGCTCTTGCTTTGCTTCATCAGTGTTTCTGTTGCCACTCACAGTCCGCAGTCTCCATTAGAACATTTGTTTCACACTGTGAGGCACATCAGGTGATGCATCATTCCAGCTCATTTCATTTCTGGAGCCTGTCTTCCCGAAACCTCTTTTTCCTTGCTCAAGTTCTCAAGGCCAATCGTCACATTGGCTCTTATTTACTTTTTCCTGAATTTCTCTGGATCAGGTTTCTCTTTTTTTTGCTTGAATTGTACCTTCAGGAAAATATTGATAAAGGTTCACATAGATGGTACATGTTTAATACATGTCCGACTTTAAATGTTTCCCTCTTGATTTTGGTGTCCCTGTTTTTGTTGTTAAATTATACTGATTTTTTAAAATTGAAATTTAATTTATTCATAGAGTACATTCAAGTAATAATTTTACCTTCCGAAATCCTCCCCCCATTCTTCCCACTTGCTGGTCCCCCCAACTCCACTTCTTATAATTTCTAATTAAAAAAGAAACAACAAACATAAACCATCAAGCCAGAGTAAAGAAAAAAACCATAAGAGGACCTAAGAGGAAACACACACACACACACACACACACACACACACACACACACTCATACATACCCACTCATACATGCACATTCACACTCACACACTAACACACATACACTGTCATACACTCACACACACACTCATACACGCACATTCACATACATACAATGCCTATAAAAACTAAAAATGGAAACATTAATGTACAAAAGGAGACCAGTAAAACAAAAGCAAATATAGCAATAGGAAGAAAAGTATACAATAATATCATTGAGTTCTTTTCTTGTTTAGTATCTTTTATTGGACATAGAGCCTATCCACAAGTGTGGTTATACCAAATAAGGGATTCTAATTAAACCTTCAGTAGTCTGTAGACTCTTGATGTATCTCATACTTACGTCCTTGGTTCTGCTATTGCTGCCATGACATCTAGTATCCAATTAATAATTAAAATTGTGTGTGCACTTGTCTCCTTTTATCCTTCCTAGCATCTTCAGTTTATATTCATAGATGGAAAGCGAGCATGCATAATTTTCAGGAATAATATTGCAAATTATTTTCCTATCTGTTCATACAAGAACTTACCAGACCCTCAAAAAATGTATGAAAAAAGTTAAGGTTCTGCTTGAATTGCAAATATGCATTAGTCACTAGAGAGTGTGCATTTATCTGAAGAGATTTAAAGTTTTTTCTTTCTTGGAAAAAATTTTTTCAAACTTCACCATAGATAAAAATATCTAATTTTTTCTTCTCTCTATAAAAGATTTTCTTATATTGAAAATATTCTCCACTACTTCATCTTCTTTATGTCTGTCTGTATGTATTGTGACCGTGTTCTCTTTAACCAGTGAAATGCTGCATTATCTGCTTCATAGAAATACCAAGAAGTTTTCAGTTTCTCTATATGACAAAAGCTCCAAATTCTATGCAGTAATCCTACAGAAAACTTCTGTCGAAAGTAACTCAGAGGAACCTGCTAGTAAACTGCCTGTACTTACAGCCATGAAACTCAGTCTGAGATAGCCGATGGCATTCTGTGTAACATCCACAGGGGCTAAGGCTCAGGTACACCATCACTGTCACAGGTACTCTTTCTTGTATACAGAGTATCTAGAAATTCATTACACCAACAGTAGTATAAGGGGATGCTTCCCTTTCAATTTCCTTTGCACCTCACCAGCACTGTCCATTAAAGAACACAACTTTTACTTTTGAACTTAGAGGATGCATATAAGGATTGATCAATCCATTAAATGTACATTTAAAATTTATTAACCATATCTTATTAAACTAAGTTATAATATTGTTATAATACCCAGACTACAGAAAGTGTTCTTTACAGCAGCATAACGACATGCAAAATTAGCTTTTATTTTTCACAAGTGTGAAAATAAGAAAAGGTGCTGTACTAAATATTCTTCATCTTCTAAGAAAAAATTTTTGTTTGTTTGGTTGCTTTTTGACAGAGTTTTTCTTTCTGTGTTTTTGCCTAATATATTTAAGTTAGAGTACTATGTTCATACATTATTTGACATTTATTACTGACAGATGAGGAGTTCTGTTCTCAACACGACTTATTTTTTGCATTCATAAGGGTGCTTTCCTATAAAAATGCTAGATAGTATAACATTACACATATATATCATGTTTACTCATACATTTATCAGTTACTGGATGTAAACATTTACCTGTTACATTGTTTCACCTATAGACAGTATTTCAGTGGACTGAAGAATTTTAGCAGCTTTAAAACCTTATTCAATGAACCTTAAATATTCCTAAACGAAATTTCAAAGTCATGTAGAATTTTGTTATGCTTTCTGAGTAGCTTTCATTGTTTTTCTATATAAAATTTATCACCTTGTCTTCTGTCACTGGTATATAAAGTTTCAAAATATTCTACATTATTGTCAGAACTTGTTGTCTTGATATTTTATTATTGTTATTTTACCTAATGTGAGACAAAATATCATTTTGTGTTTTAAATGAAGTTCTGTCATGATTATTGATTTTAAAAACACTTGGCATAGTCAATCATGGCTATATGGATTATTTGACTAATATCTATTAAATAATTTGACTATTTTAAATAAAACTATTTGTGATTACATTTCATAAATTAATATTTGCATATATATCTATATAAGCTTATAAAACCATACTGCTTGAAAATAAATTATATCAATCAAAAGATTTCCACCTCACTTTGTTGATGTTCATTTTCTTTTTAACTTGGTGCATGATCCTGGCATGAATTCAGACACACAAAACAATGAACCAGAAGTGAGTATCCAGAACCAAATGTATGTTTAATTAACTTGGACAAGGGTGACAAGAATATTCAGGGCAGAGTGTATAATATGTTCAAAAGATGGCATTGATGACACTTAATGAAAGACATGTGTTAAAAATTGGAACTGTAAAACCCCAAGACCAAAGCGTACAGAAAAATCTTAAAATCAGGGGTCCTGAAAATTTTTTCCCAAGTGTGATAAGAAAAGTAGGGGAGAGACACGCCTGGGAAACCAGAATAGACTGCACTCTGCACACATCTCTGACGCCAGAGGAAAACACCAAACGCCATCTGGAACGCTAGTGCACGAAGGCTCCCGGAAATGGCAGAGCAGATCTACCTAGTTGATGCTGCCACGGAGAGCTCATAGGCAGCACCCCACAAGCAAACTTGAGCCTCGGGACCACAGGTAAGACCAACTTTTCTGCTGCAAGTGACCTGCCTGGTGAACACCAAACACAGGCCCACAGGAACAGCTGAAGGCCTGTAGATAGGAAAAACTACACGCCCGAAAGCAGAACACTCTGTCCCCATAACTGGCTGAAAGAAAACAGGAAAACAGGTCTACAGCACTCCTGACACACAGGCTTATAGGACAGTCTAGCCACTGCCAGAAATAGCAGAACAAAGTAACACTAGAGATAACCTGATGGCAAGCCGCAAGCGCAGGAACCCAAGCAACAGAAACCAAGACTACATAGCATCATCAGAGCCCAATTCTCCCACCAAAGCAAACACGGAATATCCAAACACCCCTGAAAAGCAAGATCTAGTTTCAAAATCATATTTGATCATGATGCTGGAGGACTTCAAGAAAGACCTGAAGAACTCCCTTAGAGAACAAATAGAAGCCTACAGAGAGGAATCGCAAAAATCCCTGAAAGAATTCCAGGAAATCATAAATAAACAAGTAGAAGCCCATAGAGAGGAGACACAAAAATCCCTGAAAGAATTCCAGGAAAACACAATCCAACAGTTGAAGAAATTAAAAATGGAAATAGAAGCACTCAAGAAAGAACACATGGAAACAACCCTGGATATAGAAAACCAAAAGAAGAGACAAGGAGCTGTAGATACGAGTTTCACAAACAGAATACAAGAGATGGAAGAGAGAATCTCAGGAGCAGAAGATTCCATAGAAATCATTGACTCAACTGTCAAAGATAATGTAAAGCGGAAAAAGCTACTGGTCCAAAACATACAGGAAATCCAGGACTCAATGAGAAGATCAAACCTAAGGATAATAGGTATAGAAGAGAGTGAAGACTCCCAGCTCAAAGGACCAGTAAATATCTTCAACAAAATCATAGAAGAAAACTTCCCTAACCTAAAAAAAAAAGATACCCATAGGCATACAAGAAGCCTACAGAACTCCAAATAGATTGGACCAGAAAAGAAACACCTCCCGTCACATAGTTGTCAAAACACCAAACGCACAAAATAAAGAAAGAATATTAAAAGCAGTAAGGGAAAAGGGTCAAGTAACATATAAAGGCAGACCTATCAGAATCACACCAGACTTCTCGCCAGAAACTATGAAGGCCAGAAGATCCTGGACTGATGTCATACAGACCCTAAGAGAACACAACTGCCAGCCCAGGTTACTGTATCCAGCAAAACTCTCAATTAACATTGATGGAGAAACCAAGATATTCCAGGACAAAACCAAATTTACACAATATCTTTCTACAAATCCAGCACTACAAAGGATAATAAATGGTAAAGCCCAACATAAGGAGGCAAGCTATACCCTAGAAGAAGCAAGAAAATAATCATCTTGGCAACAAAAAAAGGGAAGAAAAGCACACAAACATAACCTCACATCCAAATATGAAATATAACAGGAAGAAATAATCACTATTCCTTAATATCTCTCAGCATCAATGGTCTCAACTCCCCAATAAAAACACATAGATTAACAAACTGGATACGCAATGAGGACCCTGCATTCTGCTCCCTACAGGAAACACACCTCAGAGACAAAGACAGACACTACCTCAGAGTGAAAGGCTGGAAAACAATTTTCCAAGCAAATGGTTAGAAGAAGCAAGCTGGAGTAGCCATTCTAATATCAAATAAAATCAATTTTCAACTAAAATTCATCCAAAAAGATAAGGAAGGACACTTCATATTCATCAAAGGAAAAATGCACCAAGATGAACTCTCAATCCTAAATATCTATGCCCCAAATACAAGGGCACCTACATACATAAAAGAAACCTTACTAAAGCTCAAAACACACATTGCACCTCACACAATAATAGTAGGAGACTTCAACACCCCACTCTCATCAATGGACAGATCATGCAAACAGAAATTAAACAGAGACGTAGACAGACTAAGAGAAGTCATGAGCCAAATGGACTTAACAGATATTTATAGAACATTCTACCCTAAAGCAAAAGGATATACCTTCTTCTCAGTTCCTCATGGTACTTTCTCCAAAATTGACCATATAATTGGTCAAAAAACGGGACTCAACAGGTACAGAAAGATAGAAATAATCCCATGCGTGCTATCAGACCACCACAGCCTAAAACTGGTCTTCAATAACAATAAGGGAAGAATGCCCACATATACGTGGAAATGGACCAATGCTCTACTCAATAATAACTTGGTCATGGAAGAAATAAAGAAAGAAATTAAAGCTAATATCAAACAAGTAGAAACAAAAAGGACCATAGAAAGAATCGACAGAACCAAAAGTTGGTTCTTTGAGAAAATCAACAAGATAGATAAACCCTTAGCCAGACTAACAAGAGGACACAGAGACTGTGTCCGAATTTACAAAATCAGAAATGAAAAGGGAGACATAACTACAGATTCAGAGGAAATTCAAAAAATCATCAGATCTTACTATAAAACCTATATTAAACAAAACTTGAAAATCTGCAGGAAATGCACAATTTCCTAGACAGATACCAGGTACCGAAGTTAAATCAGGAACAGATAAACCAGTTAAACAACCCCATAACTCCTAAGGAAATAGAAGCAGTCATTAAAGGTCTCCCAACCAAAAAGAGCCCAGGTCCAGACGGGTTTAGTGCAGAATTCTATCAGACCTTCATAGAAGACCTCGTATCAATATTATCCAAACAATTCCACAAAATTGAAACAGATAGAGCCCTACCGAATTCCTTCTATGAAGCCACAATTACTCTTATACCTAAACCACACAAAGACCCAACAAAGAAAGAGAACTTCAGACCAATTTCCCTTATGAATATCGACGCAAAAATACTCAATAAAATTCTGGCAAACCAAATCCAGGAGTACAACAAAACAATCATCCACCATGATCAAGTAGGCTTCATCCCAGGCATGCAGGGATGGTTTAATATACGGACAAACATCAACGTGGTCCATTATATAAACAAACAGAAAGATCAAAACCACATGATCATTTCATTAGATGCTGAGAAAGCATTTGACAAAATTCAACACCCCTTCATGATAAAAGTCCTGGAAAGAATAGGAATTCAAGGCCCATACCTAAACATAGTAAAAGCCATATACAGCAAACCAGTTGCTAACATTAAACTAAATGGATAGAAACTTGAAGCAATCCCACTAAAATCAGGGACTAGACAAGGCTGCCCACTCTCTCCCTACTTATTCAATATAGTTCTTGAAGTTCTAGCCAGAGCAATCAGACAACAAAAGGAGGTCAAGGGGATACAGATGGGAAAAGAAGAAGTCAAATATCACTATTTGCAGATGATATGATAGTATATTTAAGTGATCCCAAAAGTTCCACCAGAGAACTACTAAAGCTGATAAACAACTTCAGCAAAGTGGCTGGGTATAAAATTGACTCAAATAAATCAGTAGCCTTCCTCTACACAAAAGAGAAACAAGCCGAGAAAGAAATTAGGGAAACGACACCCTTCATAATAGACGCAAATTCTATAAAGTACCTCGGTGTGACTTTAACCAAGCAAGTAAAAGATCTGTACAATAAGAACTTCAAGACACTGAAGAAAGAAATTGAAGAAGACCTCAGAAGATGGAAAGATCTCCCATGCTCATAGATTGGCAGGATTAATATAGTAAAAATTGCCATTTTACCAAAAGTGACCTACAGATTCAATGCAATCCCCATCAAAATACCAATCCAATTCTTCAAAGAGTTAGACAGAACAATTTGCAAATTCATCTGGAATAACAAAAAACCCAGGATAGCTAAAACTATTCTCAACAATAAAAGGATGTCAGGGGGAATCACAATCCCTGAACTCAAGCAGTATTACAGAGCAATAGTGTTAAAAACTGCATGGTATTGGTACAGAGACAGACAGATAGACCAATGGAACAGAATTGAAGACCCAGAAATGAACCCACACACCTATGGGCACTTGATTTTTGACAAAGGAACCAAAACCGTCAAATGGAAAAAAGACTGCATTTTCAGCAAATGGTGCTGGTTCAACTGGAGTTCAACATACAGAAGAATGCAGATCAATCCATGCTTATCACCCTGTACAAAGCTTAAGTCCAAGTGGATCAAGGACCTCCACATCAAACCAGACACACTCAAACTAATAGAAGAAAAACTAGGGAAGCATCTGGAACTCATGGGCACTGGAAAAAATTTCCTGAACAAAACACTAATGGCTTATGCTCTAAGATCAAGAATTGACAAATGGGATCTCATAAAACTGCAAAGCTTCTGAAAGGCAAAGGACACTGTGGTTAGGACAAAACGGCAACCAACAGATTGGGAAAAGATCTTTACCAATCCTACAACAGAGAGAGGCCTTATATCCAAAATACACAAAGAACTCAAGAAGTTAGACCGCAGGGAGACAAATAACCCTATTAAAAATGGGGTTCAGAACTAAACAAAGAATTCACAGCTGAGGAATGCCGAATGGCTGAGAAACACCTAAAGAAATGTTCAACATCTTTATTCATAAGGGAAATGCAAATGAAAACAACCCTGAGATTTCACCTCACACCAGTGAGAATGGCTAAGATCAAAAAACTCAGGTGGCAGCCGATGATGGCAAGGATGCGGAGAAAGAAGAACACTCTTCCATTGTTGGTGGGATTGCAGACTGGTACAACCATTCTGGAAATCAATCTGGAGGTTCCTCAGAGAATTGGACATTGAACTGCCTGAGGATCCAGCTATACCTCTCTTGGGCATATACCCAATAGATGCCTCAACATATAAAAAAGACACGTCCTCCACTATGTTCATCACAGCCTTATTTATCATCGCCAGAACCTGGAAAGAACCCAGATGCCCTTCAACAGAGGAATGGATACAGAAAATGTGGTACATCTATACAATAGAATATTGCTCAGCTATCAAAAACAATGACTTTATGAAATTCGTAGGCAAATGGTCGGAACTGGAAAATATCATCCTGAGTGAGGTAACCCAATCACAGAAAAACACACATGGTATGCATGCATTGATAACTGCTATTAGCCCAAGTGCTTGAAAAACCCTAGATGCCTAGAACAAATGAAACTCAAGACGGATGATCAAAATGTGAATGCTTCACTCCTTCTTTAAAAGGGGAACAAGAATACCCTTGGCAGGGAATAGAGAGGCAAAGATTAAAACAGACACAGAAGGAACACCCATTCAGAGCCTGCCCCACATGTGGCCCATGCATATACAGCCACCCAATTAGACAAGATGAATGAAGCAAAGAAGTGCAGGGCGACAGGAGCCGGATGTAGATCGCTCCTGAGAGACACAGCCAGAATACAACAGACACAGAGGCGTATGCCAGCAGCAAACCACTGAATTGAGAATAGGACCCCCGTTGAAGGAATCAGAGAAAGAACTGGAAAAACTTGAAGGGGCTCGAGACCCCATATGTACAACAATGCCAAGCAACCAGAGCTTCTAGGGACTAAGCCACTACCTAAAGACTGACCCTGGACTCTGACCTCATAGGTAGCAATGAATATCCTAGTAAGAGCACCATTGGAAGGGGAAGCCCTGGTTCCTGCTAAGACTGAACCCCCAGTGAACTAGATTGTTGGGGGGAGGGCAACAAGGGGGGGGAAGATGGGGAGGGGAACACCCATAAAAAAGGGGAGGGGGGAGGGGGATGTTTGCCAGGAAACTGGGAAAGGGTATAACACTTGAAACGTATATAAGAAATACTCAAGTTAATAAAAAAAAAAAAGAAAAAAAAAGAAGTAAAGTAGGGGAAACCAAAGCAAGCACATCAAGTTAAATTTTGAATTTATGAGAAAAAGCAAATAATAAATATAGGCTCTCTTTAATATGTATTACTCAATTTATAGTCTCCTGACTGTAAAAGAGCAAATCTTGGGCATGTACTGTAATTTTAAGTTTTCAAATTCATGAATTCAAATACATTTTAATACTAAACGTAGCAGTTTGTTTTCATATATATATATATATATGCATATGTATATGTGTATATATAGTAGTCTTTATTCATATAGTATAGAATGTATGCTGTATCATGTTACATTTTATAAAGCATTATCTTTTGACGCACTCAATGATAATACCATCCAATGATAGGACAAAAACTCTGTAAACTTTCATGTACTGGAAATTTATTTTAACATTAGATATTAGAGATATTCTTTACTATTTCATGATTATGATGGGTGGGTCAGTAAAACCTTGCCCATCAGATAAAGGAAGTATTGATGAAAATTTATATATCCCATAAGAGAATTATTTTGTCTTTTAGATTGCTTCCCTCAAATTTTATGACAGTCCTATGATTTTTTAATTTAAATTAAATTTTAAGTAATATTTAGTAGATGTATTATTTTTTTCATTTGTGGGGGACTTTACATTAAAGAAGAATGTAATTTATTTCATACAAGTCCTCGGTCATATTTAAGGGCTTCTGAGTATATAAGGTATTAGAACTTGTCTCCCAGAAGACAGCGCTGAATCTGTAGACATGACATTCAGACTCTTGTCTTGAACACGAGCTGCGGTACAGAAACCACTTCTTTTCATCAGACTTTATTTTACTTTATTCTGTTTATTGAAAATGGTCTTTTTTCTCACATCGTATATCCTGATTATGGTTACCCATACTCCTCCCATTTCCTCCTCAAATTCCTCCCTATCAGGATCGACTCCCTTTCTGCCTCTCATTAGAAAACAAATAGGCATTTGAATGATAAAGATAAAATAAAGTAAAATAAAACAATAAAATAAAATACTACACCTAACACAACATTTGAATCAAGCAAAAGCAAATGAAAAGGATAGAGCAGAAAAAAAAGATTTGAAAAGTATGCAAAAACAAAAACAAAAGCCAGCTTTTTCAAGAATTCACGAATTCTAAAAAAACAGACAACAACAACAAACCTCACTAACCTGGTGGCCATAACATATATGAAATACCTGTAAATAAAGAGAGTAGGAAAATAATGTAAAATTAAAAATGATAAAATAAAGCCCATGTATCCTATCAGACCATGGCCAAAACTGGTCTTTAATAACAGCAAAAGCAACAGAAAACCTACATACATGTGGAAACTGAACAATTCTCTACTCAATGATAATTTGGTCGGGGATGAAATAAAGATAGAAATTAAAGACTTCCTGGAATTTAATGAAAATGTTGACACATCATACCCAAATTTATGAGACACATGAAAGCAGTGCTAAGATTAAGATTCATAAATTGGAGAGATCTTATGCTAACAACTTGACAGTACACCTGAGAGCTCTAGAACAAAAAGAGGCAAACTCACTGAAGAGCAGAAGGTAGGAAATAGTCAAACTCAGGGCTCAAGTCAACCAAATAGAAACAAAACAAAAGCTGATTCTTTGAGAGAATCAACAAGATAGATAAACCTGTAGCCAAACTAACCAAAGGGCCCAGATGCAGCATCCAAATTACCAAACTCAGAAATGAAAAGGGAGAAATAACAGAAACCAAGAAAATTCAAGAATAATCAAATCCGATTATAAAAGCCTGTACTCCACAAAACTAGAAAATCTAGATGAAATGGGTGGCTTTCTAGACAGATACCACATACAAAGTTAAATCAAGGTAAACTCTCTAAACAGGCTCATATCCCATAAGGAAATAGAAGTCACTAAAAACCTCCCAACCAAAAGAGTACCAGGGTCAGATGGATTTAGTTCAGAATTATACCAGACCTTCAGAGAAGACCTGATACCAATATTCCTCAAAATATTCCATAAAATAGAAACAGAAGGAACACTACCTAATTAATTCTATGAAGCCATAATTACTCTGATACTTAAACCACACAAGGACCATAACCAAAAAGAGAACTTCAGACCAATCTTGCTTATGAATATAGGTGCAAAATTACTCAATAAAATTCTTACATCAAAACCATCATTCACCATGATCAAATAGACTTCATCATAGGGATGCAAAGTTGATTCAATATGTGGAAATCCACCAGCATAATCCACCATGTAAACAACGTCAAAAAAAAAATCAAATTATCATCGCCTTAGATGCAGAAAAGGCATTTGAAAAAAAAAAAAACGCAAAACACCCCTTAATGTTAAAAGTATTGGAGAGATCAGGAATTCAAGGCCCAAGCCCATATTTAAACACAATAAAAACAATTTAATACAAACCAATAGCCATTATCAAATTATTTGGAGAGATACTTGAAGCAATCCCACTTTCAGGAACAAGACAAGGATGCCCACTCTCCCCATATCTATTCAATATAATTCTTAAAGTGCTAGCTAAAACAATACAACAACAGAAAGAGATCAAGGGAATAAAAATTGGAAAAAAAATAAATGTATCACTATTTGCAGATGATTTTAGAGTATACATAAGCAACCCAAAAAACTCTACCAGCAAAGTGGCCAGATATAATATTAACTCAAATAAATCAATACTTCCTTTATAGAAATGAATAAAAAGTCTGAGAAAGGAATAAGGGAAACAACTCCCTTCATGATATGGACAGATAATATAAAATCTCTTGAGGTAACAGTAGCCAAACAAGTGAAAGATTTTTATGATAAGAACTTTGAGTCTCTCAAGAAAGAAATCAAAGAAGATCTCAGAAAATGGAGAGATCTCACATGCTCATGGATTGACAGGGTTAACATAGTAAAAATAGGCATCCTACAAAAGGCAATCTACAGATTCCATGCAATCCTCATCAAAATCCCAACGCAATTCCTCAAAGATATCAAAAGAGCAAATCTCAAATTCATCTGGAAACCAAACAACCCAATCAAAAACTGGAGTATATAATTTAACCACGAATTCACAACAGAGGAATCTCTAATGGCTGAGAAACACCAAAGGAAATGTTCAAACTCCTTAGTGATCAGAGAAATGCTAATCAAACCCACCCTGAGATTCTATCTTAAACCAATCAGAATGGCAAAGATCAAAACCACAGGTAACAACACAGTTTCCCAAGGGTATGGAGAAAGAGGAACACTTCATTGTTGGTGAGATGGCAAACTGCTATGACTATGGAAATCAATTTGGAAAAAAATTATAGGAAATAGACCTACCTAAGGACCCAGAAATATTACTCTTGGGAATATACCCAAAAGATTCCCCACCATGCCACAGGGGCATGTGTTCCATTATGTTCATAGCAGCCTTATTTGTGATATCCAGAAGCTGGAAACAACCCAGATGTCCCATGACAGAAGAATGGATACAGAAAATGTGGTTCATTTATACAATGGAATACTACTCAGCTACTAAGAAGGAGGGCATTTTGAGTTTTGTAAGCAAATAGATGGAACTAGAAAATATCATCCTGAGTGAGGTAAAGACCCTAAAGGGCATGCATAGTATGTTCTCAATCCGTGGATATTAGCCTCCCCCCCCAAAAAAAAAGAAGAAAAGGAAGAAAAGAAGGAAAGAAAGGAAGAAAGAAAGAAAGAAAGAAAGAAAGAAAGGAAGGAAGAAAGAAAGAACATAATACCCAAGACACAGTCCACAGAACTCAAAAAGGTCAACAAGCTGAAGAGCCCAAGTGAGGATGCCTCAGACCCACTTTGGAGGGAGAAGAAAGCAACCACAATGGGGGTGGGGTGGAAGGAGGGAGCGACAGGTGAGGGAAAGGGTACTGGGTTGTGGGAAGTGGAACATGAGCTGGTATTTTGTGGAGAGAAAAGTACTGAAGCCCTGAGGCCCAGCAGAAGGAATGGAAACAAGGGAAGGGGGTTTAGAGGACTCTCTAGAATGTACGAGAGACCTGCAGAGTGAGAGACTCTTAGGACTCAAAGGACCCTAGATGAAATACACTAGAGAGGGGAGAGGGAACTTGTTGAGCCTACCTCCAGCAGAATGACAGGGCATCAAGCGAGGAATGGGGTTGCTATTCCACAATCAAAGCTTGGACCCATAATTCTTCCTGTCTGAAAGAATTGCATGAATAGAAATGGGGAAGAGTCTGAGGAAATGAAGGTCAAGCAACAGGCTCAAAGTGGATTCCATCTCAATGGGAGGCCCCAAGACCTGACAGCATTACTTAGGCTATAGGGAATTCACAAATAGAGGCCTATTATAACTGCCCTCCAAAAGGCCCAACAAACCTTTGAAAGACTCAAATGTAGATATTTACAACCAACCAATGAGCAGAAGCTGCTGACCTCTTTGATTGAGTTAGGAAAAAGTTGGAGGAAGCTGAAGAGGGGGCGGGGTAACCCTGTAAGAAGACCAGCTGGCTCAATTTACCTAGACCACTGTGATCTCAGACACTGGGTCACCAACCATGCACCAGCTGAGATGAGGCCTCCAACACACATATAACAGAGGACTCCTGGGTTTGGGTTCAGTAAGAAAAGATTCATGTAACCCACAAGAGACTGGAGGCCCTAGGAAGTTTAGAGGTCTGGTGGAGAGGGTTGAGTGGGAATATCCTTTTGTAGACACTAGGGCAGGAGGAGCGGGAAGAAGGTATGGGATATGAAACTGTGCGGGGAGGGGGTGGACTGGGATGGGAATAAAATCTGTAGTGTAAAAACAAACAAACAAACAAATAAACAAATAAATAAAATAGAGAAAAGCCCTGAAATGATATTATGAGACAATGATTCTTCAAAGACGTCAGTGATTTTTTTGTTTTCTTGCTGGCCATCTAGAGATGCAACCTGCCCTTAAAAATAGTTTGTTTTCCCAATGAGACACCCTTGGAAGAAAGTAGCTTCATTTCATGTAATTATCAATCAACAATTACTTCTGGATTAGGAATCAACTCTGTGTCTACTTTTTAAAAAACTTTTTACATTTTTTTAATTTATTTTTACACTCCAGATTTTATTCCCCTCATGCTCCACTTTTTACTTCAGCTCCAAGGTTCCACACAGGGACCTTCAGGTCTGTCACCTGGTGAGCAGTCTCTATGTTCAAACGCCCATTGATTTAGAGTTCATTCTTTTCTTGGTGTACACTGTCTCTTCTGCCACTTATGTTTTTTTCTGTTGCTTCTTATGTTCCCTGAACCCTGAGTGGATGCATTTGAGGTAGAAATCCTTTGTACTGCTGCATTTCACAAAGACTATCATTCTTTTTTTATATTTGTTTATAAATATTTTGCAATTTTTTGAGTTTTATTTTATTTATTTTTACACTCCAGATTTTACTCCCCTCCTGGTCTACCATCTGACTGTTCCACATCCCATACCTCCTCCCCCAAATTCACCCTTTCTCCATTAGGTGGTCCCCAGTCACCCCTCACCCCATCAGATCTCTAAATTTCCTGGGGCATCCAGGAGTCTGCTGTATATGTGTTGGAGGCCGCATCTCAGCTGGTATATGCTGCCTGGGTGGTGATCCAATGTCTGAGAGATCTCAGGGATCCAGGTTAATTGAAACGGCAGGGTTGTCCTGCTCCTCAACTTCCTACACCTTTTCCCTAATTGAACCAGAGGGTGCAGCATCTTCTGTTCAGTGGTTGAGTGCACATATCTCCTGACTCTTTCAGCTACTTGGTGAGTCTTTTGGAGGACAGTCATGATAGCTCTCTCTCTCTCTCTCTTTCTCTCTCTCTCTCTCTATCTCTCTCTCTCTCTCTCTTTCTCTCTCTCTCTCTCTCTCTCTGAGGGTCACATAGCTTCAGTAATGGTGTCACGTCTTGGGTCTTCTCCAAAAGCTGGATCCCGTCCTGCACCTGTCAATGGACCTTCTTTTCCTCCAGCTCTTCTCCATTTCCATCTCTGCATTTCTTTCCGATGAAAGAATTGATGGGTCCAAGCAACCCCATCTCTTACTTGGTGCCATGTCTTTCTGCTGGAGGTGGACTCAACAAGTTCCCTCTGCCCACTGTAGCACTTTTCATCTACTCCCCAAACACACACACACACTTTGAATCATGAAAGTCTCTCACCTTCCAGGTTTCTGGTACATTCTGTAGGGTTCTCCCAACTTCCTTCCTTCCGAGGCCGTCTGTTTCTATTCTTACTGCAGGCCCTAAGGGTTTCAATCTTTTCCCCAACACAATACCCGATCAAGTTCCCCTCTCCCCCCTACCTATATCCCCCTTTCCCTCCCCTGTCCCTCCCTCCTTCCCCATTGTGGTTGCTTTCTTCTCCCTTGCAAGTGGGACTGAGGCATCTTCACTTGGACCCTTCAGCTTGTTGACCTTCTCTGAGTTCTGTGGACTGTATCTTGTGTATTCTGTTCTTTCTGTCTTTCTTTCTTTCTTTCTTTCTTTTTTTCCTTTCTTTCCTTTTGGCTAATATCCACTTATTAGTGAGGATATACTGTGCAAATACTTTTGGGTCTGAGTTATCTCACTCAGGACAGTATTTTCTAGTATCACTCATTTGCCTGCAAAATTCAGGATGTCCTCATTCTTAATAGCTGAATTGTATACCATTGTGTAAATGAACCACATTTTTTGTATCCATTTTCCTGTCATGGGACATCTGAGTTGTTTCCAGCTTCTGGCTATCATAAATAAGTCTTTTATGAACATAGTGGAACATGTGCCCCTGTGGCATGATGGGACATCTTTGGGGGATATTCTCGAGGGGTATTTTTGGGTCCTCAGGTAGGTCTGTTTCAAATTTTTTGAGGGACCTCCAAATTCATTTCCAGAGTGGTTTTATCAGTTTGCCATCCCACCATCAATGGAGAAGTGTTCTGCTTTTTCCACATCCTGGCCAACATGTGTTGTCACCTGAGTTTTTGATCTTAGCCATTCTGACTGGTGTAAGGTTGAATCTCATGGTCGTTTTGATTTGCATTTCTCTGATCACTAAGGACTTTGAACATTGCTTAGATGTTGGGAATTCTTGGTTTGGTTGTATACTCCATTTTTTGACTGGGTCTTTTTTTTTTTTTTCTTCGTGGTTAGCTTCTTCAGTTCTTTATATATTAGTCTTCTATCAGATAAGGGGTTATTTAAATATTTTTCCTAATCTGAACTATGCAGATTTGTCTTATTGATTATGTCCTTTGCCTTACAGTAGCTTCCCAATTTTCTAAGGTCCTTTTTATTAATTCTTGATCTTAGACTGTGACCCATTGGTGTTCTGTTCAGGAAACTTTCCCCTGTGCCAATGAGTTCAAGGCTCTTTTCCACTTTCTCTTCTATTGGATTGAATGCATATGGTTTTGTGTTGAGGTCCTTGATCCATTTGGATCCATTGAGCTTTGTGCATGATGAAATATATGGATCTATTTCATTTTTCTACAGACAGACAACCCGTTAGACCAGCGCCATTTATTGAAGATGCTTCCTTTGTTCCATTGTATACTTTTGGCTTTTTTGTCAAAATCAAGTGTACATAAGTGTGTGGTTTTATTTCTGGGTCTTCAATTCTATTCCATTGATCAACCTGTCTGTCTCTGTACCAGTACCATGCAGTTTTTATCACTATTGCTATGTAGTAGAGCTTGAGATCAGAGATGGTGATTCCCCCAGCAGTTTTTTTATTGTTAAGAATTGTTTTTGCTGTTCTGTGTCTTTTGCATTTCCAGATGAATTTGAGAATGGCTCTTTCCATATATTTGAAGAATTGTTTTGGGAATTTGATGGGGATTGCATTGTATCTGTAGATTGCCTTTGGTACGATAGTCATTTTTACTATGGTAATTGTACCAATCCATTAGTATGGGAGATCTTTCCATTTCCTGATATTTTCTTTGATTTCTTTCTTGAGAGACTTGAAGTTCTTATTATACTGATTTTTCACTTGTCTGATTGGAGTTATCCCAAGATACTTTATGTTACCTGTGCCTATTGTAAAGGGAATGGTTTCCCTAATTTCTTTCTCAGACTGTTTATCATTTGTATAAGGGAAGACTAGTGATTTATTTGAGTTAATTTTATATCTGGCCAAAGTCTCCCACTTTTTACAGTATGTGTCATGGGTATTTGAATTTCTTCCCATCTCCTGCAGGAAAAACTTCTCTGGTAGCTAAGCATGGTACTGATCCACAAAGCAGAATTCTTTGAGCAGTCATTTTGTTGATGCTTCTTTGTTTCTTTGTTGTTAATTTTAGAACAGTAGTATTTGGTTTTAAGCCATATCTCTGGTTGTGACCCGCATTCTTAATTTCTCGGTAACCCAAAGATCAAGGTTTCTTGATTCCTTCTATTTTATTTTTGAGTTGTATATTTATGCTTGTGGTTTAGCTCTTTATTTGCTATTTTATTCAATTATTTCCTCTTTATTCCTTGGTATTATTTAATTCTTTAAGTTAGAGTTTTCCTTGTATTGCTTTCTGAGGAGCTGTGTTACTAGAAAGATACAACTTGCATTTGGTTTAATCATGAAATACCTTATTTTCCTCACCTTTTGGGATTGGAAAGCTTTTCCGGTTACGGTAATCTAGGCTTGTATTTGTGAGCTCTTAAAGTCTGTAGATTTTTTATTCAGGTACCTCTGGCTCTTAGAGAATACAGCTAGTATTCTATATATCTGCCATTATACGTTACTTAGCCTTTTTTCTTTGTTGTTTTTAATATTCTTTCTTTGTTATGTACTTTCAGTGTTTTGATTATTATGGATGAATGGATTTTGTTTTCTGTGCTAGTCTATTTGGAGTTCTGTATTTTTCTTGTACCTTGATAGAAATCTTTTTTAAGTTAGGAAAATTTTCTTCTATCATTTTGTTGAAAATATTTGTTATGCCTTCGAAGTGAGATTTTTTTCTTTCCTCTATTTCTATTATTAATGGGTTTGATCTTTTCATAATGTACCAGCTTTCCTGGATATTTTATAAACATATATTTAACATTTTGTTTGATGAGTGCATCCATTTCTTACATTTTGTCTTCAATATCTTCCATGTCCTGTATTGTGTTGGTGAGGTTTGTCTCTGAGTTTCTTCTTTGAGGTCCCTAAATATTTTAATTTCCAGATTTCCCTCAGTTATCTGTCCTTGCTTATTCTATCTAGACTTTCAAACCTTGAAATCTTTTATTTACTTTCTCCAATGAACTGTATTCTCATAGATATTTTTAAGAGATTTATTCATTTCTTTAAGGATCTCCATCATAACCATAAAGGCTCTTTATGGTGTTTTTTTCTTGTACTTCAGCTATGGTGAAATATGAAGACCTGATGTTACAGATTTGATGGACTCTAGTAGAAACATGTTGTCCTAGCTCTTATTGACATGTGAGTTTGGGAATATTGCCTTTGTTGATGCTAATTTTGGTTTTGCCCTTGTTTGATGGGGCTTTTATTCCTTGATTTCTGCTTCTCCTTTGATTGTTTCTGAGAGTGTAGTGGCTGTGTTTTGCCTATAAGAAAATCTGGAATGCTGATAGTTGTAATCAATAGTGATTCCGGGTTAAACGTGTTGGTAGATATGAGGAGATGATGCTTAAGCATGGGTTGGGATAGAAGTATGAATTCAGAGGGTTTTCAAAAGTAGGGGAAAAACAGCATGTTCCACCAGGATCTTTTGGTCCTCTGTATTCAAAGGGCAGAGACTAAGGAGAAGCCACAACATGTGGCCTACTAACAGAGATAGGGATGAACCTGAGGTACTAGATATGTAAGAATGGAGAGTGTAAAAACGTGCAGTTTGCCTATAGGACAAACTCCTCAGGGAGTTCCCCCTTGCCAATCTAGAATTGACAGGGAATGATGGAGGTTAAGTTTAGAGTGGATGATCTATGAGGTCCACTGGATGTGGGAGTGAGGTTAGCTGCTGGTGGTCTGTGACAGAGCTGGAAGAAGGCTGAGCCATCAGAATTTGAGGATTTCAGGAAATTTGAAGGTCTGTAGTTTGTCTACTTGCCACAGTCAACTTTTACTAGTTTTAATGTTTTATGACTATTATAGTGTATGTTCATATTATAATTTCTTAAAAGTCAAGGTAATAAGGGAAAGGAGAAGAGAATTAAGATATTCAAAATGAGCTGATCTTTTTCCTATTTTTAACTTAATGTCTTTGATGCTTTGCTTCTGGCCTCATGTGATGCCTCATCCTCAAGCAACTTTAGAGTATAAAATGTAGGTAGAAATTGTGAAATCTTATTGTATGTATTTAAGGATGGAGTAATAAATCAATGGATCACTTCAGATAAATCTATAGAAAGGAGCCAATTGCTCCTTTGATCTTGGGAGTTTTTACTCTTCAAAGAACTTAATAAATAACTATCCATTATTTTAAGAACTGCCAGAAACCATTCCCTAAATTATAGGTGTCTTCAAAAGTTCTTGCTTCTTTATACACTGAATCAAGTGTTTTCCATGGGAGGACAGATCTGTAATAACAAAGTGTATATCAAAGCAAATATAATATGTTAAGGTATTTTTAAAAATACTTTATTGAAGTGGCATTTAAATTTTTGAAAAATTTTAAAAATTGAATAATACTAGATTAAATTAGACATTCTATATGGATTTCGCTTCCTTTTCTTCAACCAAGTCTGAACTCTGTGATGATGTTTAGTCAAAGGGATGTTACTTATTCTCACCACTCATTCAGTTACACAATTGTCCTGCTTTCTTTGGGATCTCTTTTGAAAGGTAGCAAGGTAAGCACAAGAAATGCTGTGTAGGCTAAAAAGAGGTCCTTGATTTAATGAGGTCCAAGGGAAAGAAGTCTCTGCAAGTAGGAACTCATATGATTTAGAATATTGAAAGTATCTACCTTCTTCAGCTAATTAGATAACTTGTTTTCAAGACATTTAACCAATTGACTTTTGTCCTTACACATGCTAATATTCCCAGCTTGTAATAGGGTTGTATAAACACACACATACACACACACACACACACACACACACGATATGATAAATGCATGAAAATGCATATATTTGTTTAAATATTTAAACATCTCAAGAATTGATTCAGTAATTTTAAGTATTTGCATAATGCTGACTTTGTTCAATCTATTTTTAGGTTTGTAGTTGCTCCACAATATAATAAAAATTATTCTTGCATATATCTAAATCTGCATCTTCATCAATATCTAGAAACTTAAAAGACATATTTTTATTTAAATGCAGTGCCATATTGTGAATTGAAATCAACATATCTAAAGGTATAAGACTAAATTGAATGTGGAGTTTACTACACTGAAAATTGTAACTTTTTAAAAAAAAACTTTGGTCATGGTACTATATAAGGGAAATCAATAAAATACACAGAATATAAACATCATTTTATGGTAAATTTTTATTTGCATTCAAGCATACTTAGATTATTTAAAAATAAATTTATATTTCACTTATGGATTTTTGTATACATAATTGTACATAGTAGGTTAATTATTAAAAGAGTTAAGCATTATGAATTAAATGAGATGTGGACTGTCTGAAAATATATATTAATTCCAAACATGGGACTATCATTTTAAATACTTTTATTGAGAAAGGGAAATAATTTTTTATACACAATCATAGTTTTCATAATGCAGCAAAATGGAAACTAACTCAATGCCCAGAAATACAGAGTAGAACATACTTATGAGATAAACACATGCTGAAAAAGTACATATATTCAGTGCTAAACAAGATTATTGACTGATGTACACAACAAACTTACCAGTGCATTTAAGAACCAATGGAGAATCAGAATGCTAAAATAACGAATTGGGAGAACACTGTAAATGATATTATTTTAATTTTTAGAGTTGCTACAATATGTTTTTTAAAAATGTGCTCATGCTCCTTTAATAGAGGAGAAGGCATTGATATTCTGACTGAATAAAAATATTAAACCAATATAAACTAGAAGGTTGAGACAAAATAATGGACAACATGATTTCAAAATGCAGCTATATTGAATAGCTTGCATATCATGCTTAGACATTTTTGAAAGAAGAATTTCCTACTTTTGTAGGTTCAGAGGCAATTGCATACATTACCTATATAGTACATCCACTTCTCTGTTCTAAATTATCCCTCTTGCTTATCCAAATTGACTACATATGTTCCTTAAAAATCAAGTCCCAATCTTAACTCTCTCTTTTCTTGAAAAAACATGGTTTTTAGTAATAAAATAAAGTATTGGAGAATGTAATGGTTTGAATGATAATGGTCATCATATGCTTGCTCACCAGTGAGTGTACTATTCAGTAGGGTTAGGAGCTGTGGTCTTGTTGGAAGAAGTAAATCACTGGAGTTGCGTTTTTCAAAATGTCCAAGCCAGGCTCTCTCTTCTACAAATATCTGCAGATCCAGTTATACAACTCTCAGCTGCTTCTTCATCACCATTTCTGTCTGCCATATGCTATGGTTCTTGCTAATATGACAATAGACTAAAATTCTGAAAATGTCAGCCTCAAAGAAATGCTTTATAATACTTGTCACGGTCATGATGTCTTTTCACAGCAATGAAACCCTCATTGAAACAGGGGAGAGTATTAATTTTATAAGTCAATATTTTCCACTGATTCCAAGTGTCTGATAGGTTCAGACAATTTAGATTTGTCCACTTGTTAACAGTGAAATTTCTAGATCAAAAGTGTTTGGATTGATATGGCTATTTTCCCAGCATGCTTGGGGTTACTCATTGTATTGTCTTTCAACTATTAATAATAATATAGGAAAATGAAGAATGTCTTGAAAAAGACATAGACTGTGTTACATGACTATTTTTTATTCAGATCTTTACCTAGTAATATGTATATATGTTTTATTCCAAACAGTTTCTTCCAAGAGTGAGATCAAAACATTACACTCTCCTCTTACTTTTCATGTCCCATCTAATAAGGTTCAATGAAGGGAATCTGAGAAAATTTATTTTTATTGCACATTAAATATGTAGAAAGAATGATCTTATTTTAATACCAAAATGAACCTAAAGTATTCAGTAATATCACCTCCACAACATGATTTAGAAAACCAACACAAATCTGTCTGAAAAAACATGAGATAGTCTACCTCTGTTCCCGTGGAAAAATGTAGGTTTTCTGACCAGTTACAATCATAATATATTTTAATGTGCCCTTGAACTATTTGCTTTGTCAACGTTATTACTTTAGTTTCTCACCTTCATGTATTTGTGATATTGTGCCTTTTGCTAACATTGTAGAATTCTCAGGTACAGTTTAAATGTATTCTCTTTTTCAAACTTTCCCAAACTCCCTCACTTCCCTACCCTTCCTTCATCCCTTATGCCCCTCCTGTACTACAGTCTAGAATTTCACTTACACGTTTGTTACCTAGATTGAGCTTTTATTAATCTTTCCTTTCTTTACTCTATTTTATTTCCAGGCTATCATTGATTCTATATCAACCAATTTTACTGGAAAAGACTTATTTATTGGATCATATATATCATAGTTTTAGAAATTTCAATGATGGTAGTTATAATTTCTCTTAGTGATGAATAATCAAATAGTATATTATTTTGCAGGTTAAATATGACTTACATTTTTCTTTTATGTTTTTGAGAATTTCTTGCTAACATGTAAGTGAATGATTTATGTGTGTGTGTGTGTGTGTGTGCACGCACACGCAAGCGTGTGTGCACACGCAGGTGAACTTGAGTATTTGAATCCATGCATGCATGTGCCATGTGTGTATCTGTGGAAGTCAAAGGACAACCTTGTGTGTTTTTTCTTGTCTTGTATTTTATTTGGGATAGGGACTTATTTTTGTTAATTTTACATATTTCTCTGTATGTCATGTATATATTCCAAGGATTCTTTTCACTCAGTTTCTCCACAGGAACACTGGGACTACAGATAACTGCTACAATGCCTGAGTTTTATGTGTTTTCTTGACATTTGAACCAAAGTCCTCAGAGTTGCATAACAAATGTTTTACCCATTTAACAGTCTCCTCAGATAAAACACCACTTTTAATTGGGTGCCTGACACATGCCACAGTATGTCAAATAGTAGAGAATAAGCAGATGCTTATAATTGTAATTGTTTTTTGCTGTTATTTTGATTAGAGTTTACATCAAGTGGCCATTTAAGTGGATTTTTAGTATTTGTTTTATTCTGATGCTCCATTAGTGTAAAAATACCCTCTAGTTTTAAAAGTTTAGATGGTAACAAGTTTGACTGAATATTTTAATAGATATTTCTTCCCTGCTCTCAAACTTTCACTCTCCTGTTTCTGTCTGAGTTACTGAGGTGTTCTTTCTCCTTGTTTCTTTCCCCGTGAGTCCTTTGTGCAACTGTCTTCTTTGTGCTTACAAACATACTCTTTGACTGTGTAGCAGTCCAACAGCATTCTTCTTCAAGATTTGTTGAGTCAATTTTTTTTCTTTACCTCAGACTTGGCTTTCACAGCAATTCTATTCTTCTGATTAATGTCAGTCACATTTCCTCAAATAAACTTTGAAAATTTTGTCAGGAGAAATTCAAGTCTTATTCCTGGAATGAGGAGTTTCTAATTGTATTTGTAGCCACTACAGGTAGTTGTCTGCTAGGAACTAACATGTATCTTTTTGCAACTTATAAACGCACCAGAATTTGTGCCAAGCCTGACACTAAATGAAATCATCCTTATAGAGGCCTCACTTATTACTGAAGAGCTATAAGCAGTTGGCAACTTCTAGGAAAGAGAAAGTCATCTGTCCTCACAGTTGAACCAACTGGGACATAGACAATATTTAAGTGCATGACCCAGATAATTGGACTCTGGGTGGCAGGGGGCCAAGAAGAGAAGAGGAAGAAGAAGAAGAGAAAGGGGAAGAAAAAGAGGAAAAAAGAAAGGAAGGAAGGCAAATAGATAGTTGGAGAAAATTCAAATTGGGAAATACTGTCTCCCTCTCCTCTATCATGGACCATGCCAATAATATGAATTGAATCCCTCTGGAGTCAAGCATATTAGTGCAAAGCCTACAATACTACCAGTTAGAATGTTGCAATAGAATGATTGCAACAAATTACAGATTAGGCTATATGATGAGTTTCAGGGTCTCATGCCATGTCAGGACAGACAGGCTTAATAGAAGGGATGGGGGCAGAGAGAGAAAGAGACAGAAACAACACTTCTGTTATTGGAGCCACCTAATCCATAGGACAAGAATTTCACAGCATTCAACACTAAAATAATGCCCACTTCTTAATTACTTGCCTCATATTACTTTGATATGAAAAGAGTTAGAGAGACTGATAGAATGTTACATTAGTTTTCTTAAATGGGCTCATCTAGTCATACGTAACCATCAAATGTAGACAAGTTTCTTTGTGATTGTCTAGTTCCACAATGATGGGAGAACGTCTATAAAGAGATGTAAATTGATGTGCAAAGTCTAAAATCCAAGAATCAAATAATGTTTCTAGACATTGGAAAATGAAAGGAACCACTGTTTTCTGAGGTCTCTGTCAGCAAATAAGCTCTGCAGGTGCTACTGTTTTCTTTATTCTCTGCTTTTTGTTATTTATTTATTTATTCATTTTCTTATAGATTTAGTAATCTATTTATTTATTTATTTTTGAGACAGGCTTTCTCTGTGTAGGCTTGGCTGTCTTGGAAACCACTCTGTCGAACAGGCTGTCCTCAAACTGCAAGAACCACCTGCCTCTGCCTTCTGAGTGTTTGTACTAAAGGTGTGCACCACAACGGCCTGGCTTGATTTACATTTTTGTGGGCTCAGTAGAACTACTGATATAAAGACATGGTGTTTCAGGTCTTGACATTTTCTTTTTTTCTTTTTCTTTTTTTTATTAACTTGAGTATTTCTTATATACATTTCGAGTGTTATTCCCTTTCCCGGTTTCCGGGCAAACATCCCCCTCCCCCCTCCCCTTCCTTATGGGTGTTCCCCTCCCAACCCTCCCCCCATTGCCGCCCTCCCCCCATAGACTAGTTCACTGGGGGTTCAGTCTTAGCAGGACCCAGGGCTTCCCCTTCCACTGGTGCTCTTACTAGGATATTCATTGCTACCTATGGGGTCAGAGTCCAGGGTCAGTCCATGTATAGTCTTTAGGTAGTGGCTTAGTCCCTGGAAGCTCTGGTTGCTTGGCATTGTTGTACTTTTGGGGTCTCGAGCCCCTTCAAGCTCTTCCAGTTCTTTCTCTGATTCCTTCAATAGGGGACCTATTCTCAGTTCAGTGGTTTGCTGCTGGCATTCGCCTCTATATTTGCTGTATTCTGGCTGTGTCTCTCAGGAGCGATCTACATCCGGCTCCTGTCGCCCTGCACTTCTTTGCTTCATCCATCTTGTCTAATTGGGTGGCTGTATATGTGTGGGCCACATGTGGGGCAGGCTCTGAATGGGTGTTCCTTCAGTCTCTGTTTTAATCTTTGCCTCTCCCTTCCCTGCCAAGGGTATTCTTTTTCCTCATTTAAAGAAGGAGTGAAGCATTCACATTTTGATCATCCGTCTTGAGTTTCGTTTGTTCTAGGGATCTAGGGTAATTCAAGCATTTGGGCTAATAGCCACTTATCAATGAGTGCATACCATGTATGTCTTTCTGTGATTGGGTTAGCTCACTCAGGATGATATTTTCCAGTTCCAACCATTTGCCTACGAATTTCATAAACTCGTTGTTTTTGATAGCTGAGTAATATTCCATTGTGTAGATGTACCACATTTTCTGTATCCATTCCTCTGTTGAAGGGCATCTGGGTTCTTTCCATTTTCTGGTTATTATAAATAAGGCTGCGATGAACATAGTGGAGCACGTGTCTCTTTTATATTTAGCTCAGTGGTAGAGCGCTTACCTAGGAAGCACAAGGCCCTCGGTTCGGTCCCCAGCTCCGAAAAAAAGAACCAAAAAAAAAAAAAAAAAAGAACCAAAGTTATCTTTCTTATATTTTCAATTTTATCTTGCTCTTTAAACCTAAACTAGAAACAAATTCTACAACTCTCTTTGTTCCCCAAAACATTACCACTTGGCACCTGTGCACATCAGAGGAAAAGATACTAACCAAGGTAACATCATGGGAAAATGTTTGATCTGCAGTCACTCTTGCCGTTAAATGAGAATGGTTGTTACTAATTTAATTACTAGAACAATCTAGTCAAGAAAATAAAGAGTAAATATTAGGACCCATACACTGTCACGATCTCAGTAGTCCTTCACAGTCACATTATAAGAGTGCAGCAGGTTTGCATATAGAACTCTGATTAGCATAGAGAAAGGTTGGTGGTAGGTTTGAGGCAGTTAGGGCTGCAAAGTCCTAGGTTTGAGTGGCTCATACTCTATACGATTTACATTATATAGGAATGTAGTCTATGAGTCTGAAGTAACCATGAGAGACTGTTTGGGATAAATTAAGGGTTTTTTTCAGGTATTAGCATCCTGACTTCCTCACAGAGAAAAAGAATGAAATCACCCAGAATCCCTTTAATTGAGTATGAATTTTATTTGGGTCTTCCTTTTATGACTTAACATTCTCAGTGACCTGGTCTTCCAATAGACTTCTGGTGGTTGTATACTATGTATGTCCATGACTAACTTTTTCACATGATGAATTTAAAAACTATGAAGACATAGATGATTTTGCCAACATCCATGATTTTCAGTGAAGTGTGAATATGAAGGTAAGGATAAGTTCCTTTCTTCCTTTTTCCAAAGAATATGCTTGAATAAACATGGAGACTCAGATGAGAGCTCATCACTATATGTCACCAGAGTCTTGGTGAAGAAAATCTGGAGTTAAAAAAAGAAAATAAGATGAATAAAACTACAGAAAACCCCTCAGTATGTGAGCTACTAAGGCATCTATAAAAGTGCCTTTTAATCACCAGATGTAATTTGCATCTCAGAGGCTTACTGCTGAATGACCTTACCCTTTCTAATCCTTTGTGAATTCTAACTGACAGGTTCAACTCAGCTGCTCTGGCTCAAAATTCCTCTGCCAGCTGACTGCTCAAACTGACCTCTCTTGGCTTCTTATTGAATTGCTGTGCTTGGAATAACCGCCTCTGAGCTCTGTGAACTGAATTGCCCTGAATACACAAGCTGAGCAGAACTGAACAGAACTTAATGGAACTGGATGATCTCAAGTAAACTCAAATCCATTCAAGTGAACTGCATGGAAATGGACTCTACTTCATTACCTGCATTCAACGAAACTCCCATTCTCTCTCTCTCTTTCTTTCTCTCTGTCTCTCTATCTTTGTGTCTTTGTCTGTTTCTTCCTCTCTCTCTCTCTCTCTCTCTCTCTCTCTCTCTCTCTCATGTTTATCTCTATCTCTCTTCACCACTGCTCCCTGAAGCCACCCCTCTTTCCTTTCTATTCTCACGAAAGTTGG
Source organism: Rattus norvegicus (assembly GCF_021556685.1). Taxonomy (NCBI): domain Eukaryota; kingdom Metazoa; phylum Chordata; class Mammalia; order Rodentia; family Muridae; genus Rattus; species Rattus norvegicus. Next base: position 21,187,809 of record NC_141544.1, on the reverse strand, counting down.
GTGTATACTATTTCTGATTGACTATTAAATATTTCTGTGATTCATCACTATTCTGTCCTGACAATAGATGTCAAATTCAAACATGACTGGTTCATTCTATAAACTAATCTTCTGTTCATTGCTAGGTGAAGGGAAGTTTCTGGATGTGTGAAGGGATGGAGACTTACATAGTATTTTGCTGAGGCAAGACCCATGGGAGGACATGTGATGTTTGGAGAGTATAAGTAGTATTCAATGCACAGTGACAGCATGCTTCCATAGCTAGCTGGGCAGCTCTTTGTTGGTCTTTTGCCTTGGCTGATCTTCATTTTGTTAAGAAAAGCATAGCAGAAAACTCATGGGAATCCAGTTGTTCCCGGTCACGGGTCACTCCAACAGACATGCACTGACTCAGTGGAACCCTGGGGGTTTCGGCTAAATTGTGCTACTTTTGCTCTTTTGTGTTTGGTGATACTTTTAAACTGTAATGTTGAAATCCCGATACTACTGAACTGGACTGCTGGTATGCTGATGAACAGAGATTAAAATTGTCCCCCAAAACTATCTCTAAACAGGTCCATATCCACTTGTCCAATTTACCATTTTTACTCCCTTACATTTTGAAGGTAGGCTAAAATGGGCTTAAAACATTTAAAAACCCTTATTAAAATAGTTTTTTTAAAAATCTAAGCATACAGTTTGGGATTAAAGTTGTGTACTAAGGTCATGTTTATATTCCAACTAGATGGATTAAAGATGTATTGTACACAGATCTAGAAGGTCTTTGGATATGAACACTTGCCAGAGCAGCTGCTTTGCTAGATTAAAATTCCTCTATAAATATTAAAATAGACATCATTTAGAAATATGTAGCTGAATGAAATTGATTCCTATTTGCTATATCTATATGTTTATGGTTGATGAATATATTAAGGATTATGTATAACATGTATTATCCTAAACTAGTAGTCTTAAAATGTGGGTACAGTGAAAGTGGGGATAGTGTCCTTTTAGGAAAGACCACAGGAATTAATTTCCTCCTGCTCCCTTGTGAAGGTACAGGAAAATACAATGTCTTTAAAACAGATTACACCATACTTCTCGCCAGAAACTATGAAAGCCAGAAAATCATGGGAAGATGTCATACAGACCCTAAGAAAACAGAAATGCCAGTTCAGGCTACTACATCCAGCAAAACTCTCCAAATAACATAGATGGAGAAACCAAGATATTTCATGACAAAACCAAATTTACACAATATCTTTCTACAAATCCAGCCCGACAAAGGATAATAGATGGAAAACTCCAACACAAGGAGTGAAAGTACACCCTAGAAAAAAGCAAGAAAGTAATCTCCTTGCAACAAAACCAAAAAAAGTGTGAGACAAAAACATAGTTCCACCTCTAAATATGAAAGTAACAGGAAGCAATAATCATTATTCCTTAATATCTCTTAACATCAATGGACTCAATTCCCTAATAAAAAGACATAGACTAACAGACTGGATATGTAAATAGGACCCAGCACATTGTTGCACATAGGAAACAAACCTCAGAGACAAAGACAGACACTACCTCAGAGTAAAGGCTGGAAAACTACTTTCTAAGCAAATGGTTTGAAGAAACAAGCTGGAGTAGCCATTCTAATATCAAATAAAATCAACTTTCAATGAAAAGTCAACAAAAGATAAAGAGGACACTTCATATTCATCAAAGGAAAATTTACCAAGATGAATTCTCAATCCTAAGTATCTATGCTCCAAATACAAGGACACGTACATTCATAAAAGAAGCTTACTAAAGCTCAAATCACACATTACACCCCACACTATAATAGTAGGAGATGTCAACCCCATATTCTCATCAATGGAAATATAATGGAAACAGAAATTTAACAAAGACATAGAGAAATTTTAAAACAGAAAGCAAGCTACATCAGTACTGAGTCTACCAGCAGCTTGATTGGATTCCCCACCTTTAGAAAGTACACGAAATAAATTTGTATTGCTTATAAACCACAGAGCTTATACACTTTGTTATGCCATAAGGTACTTCATTCTTTATTCTATTTGCTAGTTATCACAAAAGAACATTAATAAAAATTATGGTGAGTTTCATAACTTTCAGTAGATGAGACTACATGTTCAATATAATCTTTGGATCTTCAGGTAATAATCTATTTAGTGATGAAGACTATAATTAGCAGTAAACAGCTTTCTTAACATACATTGTGAAGGAAAAACTATGAGATATCGACATTTTCTTTTCTAATTTTTCTTTTATTGGATATTTTATTTATTTACATTTCAAATGTTATTCCCTTTCCTGTTTTCCCTTTCAGAATCCCCCATCCTATCCCCCACCCCTTGCCACCATGAGAATGCTCCTCCCCCCACCCACCCACTCCCTCCTACCTCCCCGCCTTCGCATTCCCCTACACTGGAGCTTCGAGTCCTCACAGAACCAAGGGCCTCTCCTCGCATTGATGACCAAAAGACCATCCTTTGTTATATTTCCAGATGGAGCAATGATTTGCTCCATGTGCACTCTTTAGCGTAGTCTCTAGGAGTTCTGAGGGTTCTGGTTGGTTATATTTTTGTTCTTCCTATAGGATTGCAAAAACCCTCAGCTAACTCAGTACTTTCTCTAAATCTTCCATTGGGGACTCCATTCTCAGTTCAATGGTTGGCTATGAGCTTCCACCTCTGTATTTGTCAGGCTCTGGCAGAGCCTCTCAGGAGACAGCTATATCAGACCCCTGCCAGCATGCACCTCTTGGCAGCCCCAATAGTGACTGGGTTTGGTGAATGCATGTGAGATGGATCTCCATGTATGGCAGTCTCTGGATGGCCTTTCCTTCACTCTACTCCACACTTTGTCTCTATATTTCCTCCTGTGAGTATTTTGTATCCACTTCTAAGACATACTTTTGTCTTTCTTCTTCTTGAGTTTCATGTAGTCTGTAAATTGTATGTTGGTTATTCCAAGCTTTTGGGCTAATATCCACTTATCAGTGAGTACATATCATGTGTGTTCTTTTCTGATTGGGTTATCTCCCTTAGGATGTATAATTGACATTACAAACACTTGAATAGAATTCAACTTTATCTTCAAAATGTTCAGATTTTATACTCTTAAGAAAAGAATATGTGCTTGGTAAGCTGAACTATTGAAAGCCATATTAATTTTGTTGTAATTTTTAACACTTTAGAGGAATCTACATTTATGTTTCTGCCAGGAGTTTTACATATATATATATATATATATATATATATATATATATATATGTGTGTGTGTGTGTGTGTGTGTGTGTGTGTGTGTGTGTGTGTGTGTGTGTGTGCATATGGCTATGTGTATATGTCCATGTATATGTGTGAAGGAGTACACAAATTAATACATTATGAATTAGAATAGCAATTGCACATGAGACTTGATCTCTTGCTGAACCCCAAATTCTCAGTTCTTTTAGACTGGCTGGGAGTAAATTTACCTTTCTTTGTTTCCAATGCTAAGGTGACAGGTATATACAGCCTTTGTTTGTTTGTTTGTTTGTTTGTGTAGGTGTATGCTATGGATTCAAATTCAGGTATTTGTGCTTTGAAGCATGACAATAATATTTTTTTCCTGTTCTCGAGGTAACAAATTTTTCTATTAACCTATATAATATAAACATGAATTTCAAATATCATTTTGATGCTTTCTTAATTTTCAAAGTCCATTTGTTTCTTTTGATCATTTATTAAATTACTTTGTTTCACACACCAATATTTTACTCAAAACAATAGATTATACAAATTGCTTTAGCATTTTTGGAGGGATTACTCTTATGTCAAATGTGTAAGGTTTTCAAGGAAGATTATTCTGTATTTATTCTTCCAAAATATGTAATTTCAGTTGACCATTGTATAACAAGGTAAATAAAGCATAGTAAGTGTGGGCACAGTATTTTGCTGTCTGGTTCCTTAGGGGGCAACTGTCCTGCATGGCTTCCTCAAGTTAATGACAAATACCTTAACAATGACTCCGACATTACCCTAATTACCGTCAGGGCACATGACATAATAGAATTCTGATGATATTCTGATTGAAATTCTTCAAACTTTCCTTAGAAATAACTTCAATTTCAGGCTGGCTTTCTTTCCATAATCCAGGTACTGGGATTTCTTTTTCTGTCACAGCATTTTTACTGAGCTGTTGGTAATGTTTATATTTCCCTGTTGTTAAGAACATATCCTCTGATTTTTCCAATTGAAAGCCTGATTTTACAAAGATGATAGAGCATATGCTCAGGAAATCTCGGTTGCATTTCCTGGCCTTCCTAAACTTGAACGTGCAAAGCTGTGAGTTTAAAGATCTATTTCATTTGTTACCTGACATTAAATTTTGTATGGGCTGTACAGTACTCTTTAATAATCAATTGCTGGATCTCTATTGTTTCTTTCACATACTCAGATTAATGATATAATGCTTTTTCCTCATCAAAGTAGCTTCTAAGCTATAGAACTTTAGAATCCATTGCATTAGATTTGGGCTGTAATTTTGCCTAGACTTAGGTTAGTCCCAGAGTTCCATCAGAAACATTCATCTTATGATGATGAAAGTATTGGATTTGGGTCCAGATGATATGGGTCCAATTATGTCTTTTTCAATGACCTTGGCACACCTTCAATCACCCTCCTATTCTATTTCACTGTGTAAGAACCATGTCTGAAAGTCTCTGTCCAGTCTGCTTACAAAGGCAGGTACACAGGCAAGCACATCACAGAGAACACATGGCATAGCCAAGGGCAGAGCATTCTTATTAAAACTACATTCTGTAAAGTGCAGATACATGAAAACTTTCTGATGAAATGGGAAAAAATACTGTTGAGGTCACATCTTGCAAACTTAAGCATTTCTGGAGGTTTACAATTATCCTAGTGAAACTATTGTGCCCTCTATTTAGTTGGATGTTACATTGCATGGGAAAGTTACTGCTTTTGTAGCTTTTTTTATTGTAGAAATGGATAATCCCTATGTCATTCCCTAAGGGAATAGGAGGCTATCAAAAGCTCTTCCCACACAGCTCTCACCAGCAGAGTTGATACACACACCTTTTCAGCTCAATGTCAAGCTCCCATTGAACTCCGTGTCAGTTGAACAGCAACTCAAATTTCTTGTGCCTTTTATCCCCAGTCTGCACATTGAAGCTGCCATCTTCCCACCTGTTGGGATCTCACTTCCTAGGTGCAGGGCTAGAATTTGACACAAAGTTAGAAAATATTATGTGTTCATTTTTACCAGCAATTTGGCTTTTTTAATATTTCAATTCATTGTTATATTAAACTAGAAGTGCTAGGAAACAAAGAATAAATAAGGGCTTCAGAGTTTCTTGGTTATAAGTATTGAGAAGGAATACCCTGTTTCAAATTTCAAATATTTGAGTGTTTTCACATTACAATTAAAATTTAAAATATCTGGAATGAAGAGTAACTATCATGTTTCCTTCTGTTGATGCTTTAATGGACATAGGCTTCTTTCTCTTTCTAGGAAAACTACATGGGATTCAGTTACTTAAATTATTTTTATCTGAGCACAATAGACTTAAGATTCATCAGAAGTAAGATCTACGAAATATACAGAAAATTTACAAATAAAAATTTCAGAATAAGACATTTAAGGGAAAAATGTAACCTGATCTTAGCATGAGTTCTGTGGATGAGCACGATTATTGGTTATATTTTTCTGTGTATTTTATAACTCATTTATTGGAACCAGAGCTTAATTAGGTACAGATCAATGTGAACAGAAGTAATAAGGAAAGTTCTACCAAGATTTGGTGTGAGGATCAAGTGAAAAAGGTGTCTTGCAACTTATAGACCGGAAGAACATCACAGGTAAATGGACTGATGGTAAGTTATGTATACAATGCAAGAGAAGATCGGGAAGGACTTGAAACTAAGATACACAAAAGTGTTGTTTGAAAGTAATCTAAACATGTGTGCATATATAAATACAACAATCAAAAACATTTTAAAGACATTACATTTAATATAAGGAATTAAAAATTATTGAAAATAATTTTGAATAATTAAATACTGTCAAAGTTACCTAAATTTTCCTCAATTAAAAAATAATATCTGGAAAGGAGAAGAAAATTTACTAAGTTTTGAAGTTCAGCTGTAAGCCTGTCATAACTATTTGGATTTGGAGAAGGTTAGGGTTGTGTTGAGTCCTGAAAAAGAAACAGAAAACAAAACCACTGAACTTCAAAGGCAAATAAGACACTGATTTTCAATTTACCATGACTAGCAGAAACTTAGTCAAATCCCTACTGTGTCATAAGAATACATTTAACCCTTTTAAGGAAAATCTAATTAAAATAAATACCAATTAGTCACGACACAAAGTAAATGAGGCATGCAAAGAAAGAAAATGTAACCAGGTATTTACCAAAAAGGAAGAAAGTTTATGTTATTTATTTACATTTCTGTAGCTTTGATTTTAGAAATGTGCAGATGTTGTTATATCTGCCTGATTTCTCAGCTTCAACTTGTAAAGCTCTCATTGTCTGTCTCGCTGAAACAGAACTCAACAACATAAGCCCCTCAAAAGTTGGGGTCTGGACAGGTTTTTCAAAAATTGTTCTCTACTAGACCTACTTCTGAAAGCAGTTGTCAAATCAAACACAGCTGCTTTGGCTTCAAGCTATTGAAAGCAAAAAGACAAACATAAGAAAAAGAATGGTTGACCCAGCTCAGTGCTGCACTGGAGGAAGCTGCACATGTCAGTTATATCACTGCAGAATTCTTCTGGGAGCCGATGGAATATAAAAGAAAAGGAGAAAAAAAATAAGCACTGAAACCCAAGGAAGGATGTAAGAACATGGAAAGAAAGAAAGCCCAGCGGAAAACAAAAGGCAGGCACAGCACAATAGGAAAGACCAGGTTTATTTTTATATAGTAGACATTTCAAGTGCTGAAACCCCTTCCTTTCAAGTTGATCACCTCAAGGCCACATTGGTTCACAGAAGCAACCCGGAAAGCACAGGAGATCAACAGCAGAATTTGATGAGGAAACAGGATCAATGAAGACAAGCTGGTTTAACTTTGAAGAATTATTAACCACCTGAAAAGGAAAAATGCTTAAGAAACAAGGCAGTGTAAGTCAAAAGGAGAGTGTGAAAGGTTTATTTTTTAAATCCAGTTGACATGCCAGTTTACCCAGTTGAGAGCTAAGTGAATAAGCTTAAAAGACCTTGGGAAGTTTTCTATGAAGTACGGAGAAACAGAACAGAAAGGTCCTGCTAGCTCTGTTCCTATGCACATAGTTTTAAATTCCCAATTACCCAAAGGCATCGTTTTACGTTTGATAAGCTGGTGATCTTCGTTCAAGTTCACTTAAATTAATATCATTCTGAGGGTCATGCAGAATCTAGCTGGCATTGTGAAAAGCAGTATTTTCTGGTAAGAAGTACTGTAGTTTTCTTATAGTGTGAGTCTCATGCAACTGGACATTGTGCACTTCTGGGATACAAAGTCTATGGCAACTATCAATCTATGTTTTTTAAAATGTGAATATAATTTACTCAAATTAAACTACTACAGAGGTTTTATATTTTTATAGAGCTCAAAGTAATTTAATACAGCTATATTTAATGTCTCTGAAAGTAAAAATAGATAAAATCTCAAAGAAATATAACACTCAAATCCTATATCCAAAAATTTCTCTTTTCTTTGTCTCTCTGTCTCTGTTTCCTCTGTCTGTCTGTCTGTCTGTCTGTCTGTCTGTCTCTGTCTCTGTCTCTGTTTCTGTCTGTCTCCCTCTCTCTTTCCCTCTACGTCCTTCTTTTTTCCTTATAATCTGTCATTTTTTCTCCACAAATAATGTGTATCACACTTAACTATGTATTTTTCTGGAAGAAAATCGAATATTCTCCCAGCATTCCTTTACATCCCGGAGACATTTTTATCATAGTTATATGAAGTACTTAGAGCTTCGTATACTCTTCATTTGTATGTATATTAATTATTTCAATGTACCATATATTTAGTATGGTCACTGCACTTATGCTTTGGAGATGTACATGAAACTTAACATCTGCATTCTACTTGACATTTTTCCTCCCTTGGGTCATCCATTGAATAGTTTCATTCCATTTGATTGGAGTATTTCCTCTCCACTGTACTTAAGCCATATCTTTATGAGGCTTTATTATTTTTGCCAAATTACTTATATGGCTGAAATTGAATATAATTAACATATCATTATATCAACAAAATGACATATCATCAGTCCAATTTTAACTGAAATTCCACATCATGTGGATTTCCTCTATTTCAATATACCCTTCAGTAGCTCTGATTGTGTCAAGGAAACTTCTTTAAGAATAGTTTCTAATCTTAATTCATATGCAGTAAGGAATAAGCAAATAAGAAAAACATCACTATGTTTCCTAAAACTAAACTGTACTCCATTTTGTTTTCTTTTTAAAAACATATTAATTTTAACTTTTGTGATTAATAGAAGTACATCCATTTCACCTCCTACTTCTTCCCTCTATACCTTCCAATGTACCTTCTCTTCTCTCTTTCATATTTCCCTAGCTCAATGCCTCTGGCTTTGTTTTTGTTTTTTGAGAATTTTTTTGCAGTACCTTTGGAACATTCTAATAACATATTAATGTAGTTGAACTCTTCCTAATGTACCCTCTAGAATGATGATTCAACTACTGTTTTGGATAGTTTGTTTGCTCAACTTGATACAAGTACAATCCTTTGGGAAGTCAAATGAGAAAATGTTTCATATTAGCCTTTAAGCACACACATATAGTATGTTTCTAAATAAGTGACTGATGTAAGAGAGCCCAGCTCCTTGTGGATGCTGCCACTCCTGGGAAGGTGTTCATATGTTGCATAAAGAGCATGTTAAGCAAACATTGGAAAATGAGCTATAAAGCACTTTCTCTCAGAGATTCTGCGTCAACTCCTACCTACTGCCCTAGTCAAGTTCTGGCCTTGATGAACTGTGGTGTGGAACTGTAATTGGAAATAAGCTAGTTCAGCTTTGTTGCATTTTATCATATGTCACATATCATTTTGATCATATTGCTGTTCAATGTGCCAATAGATAACTCAGCAAAGACACAGACTTAATATGTATACATACATAAAACACAATGTATGACTCCGCTTTCTGGCTTAATGAAGTACTCAGTCACGAAGGTATGTGAATAGTTTTGGTGTAGGAATTTTTAGTATATTTTAGATTTACAGAAAAATTTCAAGACATATATTTGCATTGACATAAGCCCTTTATTTTTATGCAACCCCTTTCCTAGAATTTATGCATCTGTGTTTGCTGACTCTTTTGTTAACAACTGCTAGTCACCTCAGTTTGTTCAGAGTTCCTTAGCTGGTCTTTTTGCTGTTGTTTTGCTTCACGATCTCACTGCAGAAACCACCTGAATGCTTCTAATTTAGTTTAGTCATGTTTCCTCAGGCTACTTTTGATGGGGACACATCCTCTGACCTCCTTTGTTGTCATAACGTTAATAGTTCTCAGAAAGAAAATTGGAATTTGAGGTTTTTCTCGTGATAAGAGCAGGGTGGTGGGTGCCTGGAAGGAAGATCATGGTGCTAAAGGACAATTTTCTCAAAGAGCACTAAAGGTCAACACCATCAGCATAGCCTGGGTTGCAGCTGGTCTTAGTCCCATGGCTGAGATGGGGCCCTTTTCTTCTTTCATTTTAGGATTAAAAAGAAATTATGTCAAACAAACATAAATAAGAAGAAGTTATTTGATTTCCTTAATGGAAAATTTCTATAAGGCAAATATTTTTAGTTACCAATTTATTATTTATTCGACAATTATTTAAAACACAGGCTACCCTATATACAATGAATATATTATGACAAGCTATTTCACATTTGCCTCCTTTGCCTCTTCTAGAAGCTTTCACTATTGCCTGTATGCTTTATTTTTTGGAAAGGAAAGAAGCTTTTAAATTTTATGGAATTAAATGATATCCCACATTCAGCTTGTGTAGTTTTAGGGTCCATTTTCTCTCGGATATTTTCTCAAATATTTTGCTTCATTTATTGAAAGACTTTGTTTAAGAACAAGAATTGAAGAGAATTTGAGAAATGAGTCAGCTACTAAAAATCAGATGATTCTTTTGAAAATGATCTGAGTTTGGTTCACAAAACTTGGCAATTGATTCATAGCTACCTGAAATTATAATTCAATGGCATCCAAAACAATGTTCTAGCCTCTGTAGTCACACAAAGACACACACACACACACACACACACACACACACACACAAACACACACACAAACACACACAATCACACACAGATACGTAATAATAATTTAAAAATAAAGATTTAAGCATTAGTTTATTTTATGAATATTTCTTCCTATCAAACTTGTTTATTGACAGAGTAAGAAAACATATTCCTGTATACTATTAGACATGTGTACAATTCTAAAAAGATTTTATTTGAGGGGCAGTTAAAGACATTTTTGGGGTAGTTATTTTCTTTTTTTTTTCTTTTTTTTTTTTTTTCGGAGCTGGGGACCGAACCCAGGGCCTTGCGCTTGCTAGGCAAGCGCTCTACCACTGAGCTAAATCCCCAAATCGGGGTTGTTATTTTCAATCATTGTGGGAGTTGTTAAGTCATCTCTTCATGTCAAAAATTGGGATCAGTGATGGCACAAAAAAAAAACCACACACACTATATATATATACATATATATATATATTCAAAAGAAGCAAAGAACTTGAGGTGATTCTGAGAAATTTATTATCAATAATAAGAGTATATATGTATATATACACAAATATATATGTATATATGTATATATGCACATATATACTTTTTATATGTGCATATATATATATATATATATTACCTTTTACATCTATGATAAGTCGAGCAGAAAGTATCCTCAATAACCTGGATGCTAGTCTTAGAACAAATGATTTGTTCTAGGCAATTCCCTTGGATTATCTGAAAATCTACTCCAATGTTGAGAAACCTGTCTTATATTATCTCTCTCCCCTTTATTTGAGTTTGATATTCAAGAGTCTTCTACAGTGGTAATTTTATGTCTTGCCTGTGTTCTTACATACACTCCTATTTCCAGATAATTATGTTTCTCATATAATCTTCCAGACGTTTCTTTCCCCCAGAACAAGCCTTGCTTATGGAAATTCAGGAAGTACTTTAAAATAATGATCCTGCTTCTGCCGGGTACACAAAGATGTTTTTCAGGAGGCATTACCAGTAGAAACTTTCACACAATTGAATGTAAGACTTCAGTGTGGGCAGATGGGCTTGTTTCCTTAACACTGGACCCTCACAAATGTCACATTCTTCTATCCATCCACTCTCAGCTCCAAACCGTTTTTTATAACTCACAATTTAAATATTCCTAGAGTTTAAGCTGTTCCCAATAATTAGCAAACAATAGTGAGTCTCAGTATTTATGATATCCGTCATTTGAGCTATGAGCATGACATCTCTGCTGTCTAAAAGATCCCAGAGCTCCAATTAGATAACTCGGCTTTTCTTCTTGTTTAAAGTTGAAAGCTTTGCCTGTAAACCCCTTTTCTATTTTAATGGAGAACATGAACATGTTTTCCACAATTTAGAGAATGAAACTAGAATAGACCTATTCTACAAATGCAGAAATTTAACATGGTTTGGTAGGGTTAAAGACATTTTTGGGTTGTTATTTTCAATCAGTGTAGGAGTATTCCATTATGTCATCTCTTCAGGTCAAAAATCGGGTTCAGTGATGGCATATAAAAGCACACTAAAAAATATACATATATTCAAAAGAAGCAAAAGACTTGAGGTGATGCTGAGGAATTTATTGACAATAATAAAAATAATCCATACATTTTGACCATGTACACATTATTATATAGCCCTTAGATTCATTTATACAAGTTTAGGCTATGTTAATAAAAATTTATAGTAATTGACACATTTCTTTATGCTACACTAAAATTTATTATTATAATTTTATCATGAACACAGAAAGATAAAATTAGATACACTGTATTATATGCAATACAAAAGTAATGTACTTAATAAGTTAAGAACAACTATCTTACATAATATTCTTAACATTTAAAAGTAAATGGGACACAAGTGCATTTTTTTTTGGCCTGGAAAATCTCTTACATACAACACTTCAGTCCACTAGGGCTTTGGATATCTGAATGGTTTCTGCACATTGTATCTATGAGCTTCCTGGTGTTGTGTGTAATTTTCGCAAAGAGGAAAATATTAAAATGGATATTTTGTAATTATGGCAAAATTATTATGGACAAATTATTAAATATTTTAACTAAAAGTGTAGAGTGAGAATGAATTATCACTTCAAATTTCCCATTAAGTAAAAGGCAGATTTCATAGTATTTCTAGATGATAACTATCATTTCAAATGAATAGAAAAATTTTGATAGAGAATCATTGTATATTTTTATGTATTTCGTGTGTGTGTGTGTATGTGTGTGTTTGAGAGAGAGACAGAGAGAGAGAAAGAGAGAGAAAGAGAGACAGAGACACAGAGAGATAGAGAGAGGCAGAGAAAGCGACAGAGACAGAGACAGAGATGTGCTTATATCATATAGTAATGCATATATGGTCCAAAAACTTTGAGGTGTAGTTACTTCCCATCTATCATGAGGATATCAGGGATCATAATCAGGGCATCACTTTGGGTGACAAGCAAATTGAACTGGACTGGGATCATCATACATTTCATAAATTGTAAATGTAGCAAGATGTCTGTGTGTGTGTGTGTGTGTGTGTGTGTGTGTGTGTGTGTGTGTGTGTGTGCGCACATGTATTGACCACTTGGTATTGAATAACCAATTGGTGTGGTCTTTCTAGAGGAAGATTTTTTTCCTCCCTCTCTCAGCATTCTTTAATTGTCTGTATTTCTCTTTCTATAAGTGAGTCCTTGTGTGGGCTCCAGTTCAACTTAGCAGTGTATTGGGGTCTTCTTTGTTTGGCTCTTGGTTAGGCAGTCATGTGTGTGACTTCATAGGTTAATATGTTTCAGGAAACCCATAATATATTCCAAAGGAAGAACATTGAAGACTGACTAATTAAGTGACTAATTGTTCTTGCAAACAGTAATTATAAAAAATATGAATTTCACAAAAATAATTCATTTTAGTATAACAGATATGATTTTTAGAACTTATCACATCTCAATTATATATATATATATATATATATATATATATATATATATATATATATATATATATATATCCCTCTCAGTGCATGGTTACTTTTACTTCTGTATGTCTTAGATTAGAGCAGAAGATGCAGGTCTTGCAGAGATTAGAAGGAAAATGCTTTAGAGACATTTAAATCAAGCAAAGTGCAGCTGGACAAAAGCTCAGGCTTGTGGCTAAGGCAAAGAAGAACAATGATGTTTGTTGGAAAAACATAAAAATGTATCCAAATTTAATGACATTTTATAAGTCAAATTAAAGATGTGTAGCTTATTTGTTTTTGATGTAAAAATATGAGTTTGCAAGAAGTTTTAAAGGAGAATTAAATATATTGACTACTTGAGTTATGTGGCTATTTCCTTAAGTAGTCACTGTAAGGTGTAGATTTGCTAACTTCCTCACAAGAATCCAATTGCACACATGTGCTTGTCTGTTGAATCACAATTACAACTGAAGGTCAGTACAAAGGCTTGTCTTTATGTGCACTTTTTCAAATAAGCCACGGAAACTGAAGATCACCCACTGCAGTACATTGCTGACTAAATGTTAATACGTACATCTCACTAATTGGCGGCTGCTTCAGGAATATCCAAATGGAGCAAGTTGGGTAAAAGAGTGGCTTAGGATAAACTGCTTATATTGAATAAAGTGCCATTTCTTTTCCTTCAGTAAATTTTTCTGTCCAACGCCAAGAGGTAGAACACAGAAAACTTATTTTATACACCAAGGTTGCCTAGAAATCCATCCCAGGTAGGATTATAAATAAAATACAAAAATTCCTCCCCACACAAACACTAGTAAAATGCAGGTTACAGAAATATCTGTGTAATATTTTTATCAACATTATGGGGAAATCTAGGTCTTTGTTTTGAAATTCAAATTGAATGAGCTCACTTTTATTGGATAAACTAGGCCATATTAATTATAGGCACCATGTTTCCTGCATGTGTTGTTGCTGCATGAGTACATGATCCATGTTACCATAATGAGAACTAGATCAAGAACAAAAAGTTAAGGTTTTGTCGTGTTATATTTGTTATATATTTAAAACTATAATATGTAATTGCATAGCTTTCCTCTTGAACTCCCCTCCAACCTTTCAAAATTTACTCCATTTGTCTCTAAACTGTACCTTCCGAAACTGTGGTTCTCATATGACATGACCTGACCAGTTCATATAATATTACCTACATGCATATGATATCAAAGCATACCTTTTGATATTAAATAATAAATTTGGTTGTTATTTCCTGGAGAAAGGCCATTACTTCTTATGATTCCCCATTTTTGGATAGCTCTTTTCCTAGGATTGGGGACCCACAAGTTTCCCCTCTTTCAGTGGTAAAATGTTCAGTGTTGTCATTGTTCAGGCCTTGCTTTGGCAATCATGTTGATACATAATTAGTGTAGCCTCTTTGACTTTTCTAGGATATACAGTCTCATGGCAAAGAAATTATCATTCTACTGAACAATGAAGACATTAATAAAAAACAATTGTCATATTGTGTTAGGATTGTATGTGTCTAATCAAAACTAATGCTATCACAATATTTAAATTTACTGTGATAAACTGTATGTCCTTGTTATAGAAACTACGAATGCAAAGAGTACAAAAATCTCAAGCTATGGTTTCTGAAACATGTTTAAAATAACATTATTAAATCTTAATTGAAAATTGGTTTTAATTTTAAAAGTACATATGTCTATTTTAGATTATCTATTTCTAATAAGAGTCATGCTCCTGTCAATCTTAAAGCCTTAATTACTGGACTTTAGAGGCTATGAAGGTGCTACAATAACAGCAAAGCAACTCTTTTGCATGCAACAGGAATTGGTTCATAAAAAGCTTTTATCAGGTCCTTTTTATTAAGTTAATATATTTGAGAAAATATTGAGTTATATTGTGCACATCTTAAAATGAAGAAAGGCAATAAATAGATAATTCTAAAATATTTTTAAACATCTCTGCAGTAGTTATATTAAAAGTTTATCCTTCAACATTATCATTCCTCTGGAAACTTGATTGTCCAGGCTGTTGGAATTCTATACTCTATTAATGATTGCTCAAAGAAAGGCCACTTTCATGTACTTTTTGTTTTAGTATTCTTTTACCATTTTGATTCCAATTGTTTGGATTAGTAGGTTTTGTTTGTTTGTTTGTTTGTTTTTTGGTTTTTTTTGTTGTTTTTTTGTAGTGAGAGGTGGGGGAGGAGTACATAAGCAAACAGGGATACTAAATCAACATGAGAGAAGCTTATGCAAATTAATAAAGACTTAAGTACCATGTACTTAGCCTGCATAAATATCACTAGACCCTCTACATATATATTATTGCTTCTAGTTTATTGATTTTATGGGATTCCAGAGTGTACGAATGAGTAGGTCTCTGAGTTATTTGCCTTCTATTGCAATCTTTCTCTTTTGTTGGTTTGTCTCTCCCAAATTTATTGTAATACTATTTGTTATATCTTACTGTATTCTAATTTGTTTTATTTAAAAAAGTGAGTGAATAAGTAGAATGATTGAATGAATACTTAGCCAGTTGAATGAAGCTTAACAACTGAACTGTCACTTATATCTTCTCTTAGGATTTCTCCAATGGAGTGACCCAGAGAATCACAACTACTTCAATACAGGCTTCATTTTCATCAGTAGTTGACTGGCATGTAATTGAACTCCGGTGGTGTGTGTGTGTGTGTGTGTGTGTGTGTGTGTGTGTGTGTGTGTGTGTAATTTTATTCAGTTTTAGTTTTGTTTTGTTTTTTGCTGTTGCTTTGTTTTCTTTTGAGTGTTGTCTTACTTTATTTTCTTGGTTTTGGAGATATTGTTATTGTACTGAATTTTTGTTTATTTTTAAAAGAAAAACTTTTAAGTTGGGTAGGAATAGATGAGGAGAGATGAAAAAGCCTAGGGCATTGGAAAATATGATCAAAATATATTCAAATTAAAATGTTTCTTTAAATAAAAAAATGATGAAATAAAAATGAATAGAAAATATATAGTTCAATATCAGGGTGGGAATTTAGCTATGTTTTTGGAAGAGTTGTATACTTCCTGATGATTTAGCAATTACTTTTTAAGAATCAGTCTTGCTAATAGCAGGATCCAAACTTTGGGAAGTATAGGTGTTTGTAGGCCTTGAATAAAACAATGCATTTTACTTATACTTCATAAAAATATGAAATATGTTAATAAACAAATAATATAGAAATAAGATACAAATTTGTTATTTGTATGACTCCTTCAAATATGGAAAAGGAGGCAAAAGCAATAAATGCTATTTTTTTACATAAAGACTATGCAGCTAGCATGTCAATTGTCATAACTTGTCTGCTGCTCCAGAGGTAGCAGGATATTATCATTCTAGTATCTGAAAGGAAAGTAATGGAAACAGTGATTATAGTTAGGAAAATTAGAAAAAAAAACAGTAGTCTAGGTCAAATAATCAGGTAGGCTAATTTCTGGTCTCCCTCCTCTTTAGTAACACAGCAGTCATTTTCACTAAGCTCTGTTGACTACCTTTCGCAGCTTTCACTAGCTATCTCCAGTGGATCACATAGGTCTTTTCCTCCAATTTTCCTGCCCATCCATCCTGATTTCTAATTCCTCGTCTCAGTTAGGATTTTACTGCTGTGAACAGACACCATGACCAAGGCAACTCGTATAAAAGACAACATTTAACTGGGACTGGTTTACATTTTCAAAGGTTCAGTCCAGTACCATCAACAAGGGAATATGGCAACTTCCAGGCAGGAATGGTACAGGAGGAAATGGGAGTTCTACATCTTCATCTGAAGGCTTCTAGCTAGATAGTGGCTTCCAGGCAGCTAGTATAAGTCTTAAAGCCCATGCCAGAGTGACACGCCCATTCCAACAAGGCCACACCGCCTCATAGTGCCACTCCCTTGGGCAAGCATATACAGACCAAAAGACACTCCCTGGGCTCAATACTCTTGTCCAGACATAGGAGTCTATGGGAGCCATATTTAAACATTACATAATACAAAAGACATTTAGTCCAACCTCGAAAGCCCTGATATTCTATAGCAGTCTCAACAATGTTAAAAGTCCAAAGTTCAAAGTCTCTTCTGAGATTCATCCAATCACTTAACTGTAATTCCCAAAGGAAGACGGGGAACCAGCTGGGCAGACTCCACACTCTGCCTCCCTATGGCTGTGTTTAAGGTGGTCTTCTGATCTCCATCTCCTTTTTCATCTTTGTTGGCTGCAACAAACTTCTTTCTCGTGGGCTGGTTCCTCTACCTGTTAGCAGTTTTCCTCAGCAGATAACCCATGGCTCTGGCATTTCAAACATCTTGGTGTCTCCAAGGAAACTTCAGTGTTACAGTTTCTTGTTTCATTTTCTGGGATCCACATGTAATCTTCTGGTCTCTTCCAAAGGACTGGCAGGACTTCTCCAAATCTGCCCTCTGTATCAGAATAAGCTCAGGCCAATCTACTACATTGCTGCCTCTATTCTTGATGATCATCTCATGGCACTGTCATCTTCTATATACTGGGGTCTTCCATTGCAACTAGAATTCACAAATAATGTCTCATAGACTCTCTTCATGGTGTCAAGTCTCAAATCGTTTGCATGACAACTTTAGTCCTGGGCCATCAACTGCAACCGAGGCTGCACTTTCACCAATGTCCTTCCATGGACTCTCACAGTGCCAAGCCTCAGATGCTTTTCATCATCACTTCATGCCTTCAAAATCAGTAACAACTGGGTGACTCTTACACATTACCAAATACAGCTGCAGAATGAGGTACAACCTTGGCTATCTCTCGAACACAGCTTCTTTGTGCTCTCAGGAAATGTCCCAGAAGATTTCACCTCAGTAATGCTGGTCTCTTCTTTTTTTTTTTTTTTTTTTATTTTATTAACTTGAGTATTTCTTATATACATTTCGAGTGTTATTCCCTTTCCCAGTTTCCGGGCAAACATCCCCTCCCCCCTCCCCTTTCTTATCGGTGTTCCCCTCCCCACCCTCCCCCCCTTGTCGCCCTCCCCTCGACAGTCTAGTTCACTGGGGGTTCAGTCTTAGCAGGACCCAGGGCTTCCCCTTCCACTGGTGATCTTACTAGGATATTCATTGCTACCTATGAGGTCAGAGTCCAGGGTCAGTCCATGTATAGTCTTTAGGTTGTGGCTTAGTCCCTGGAAGCTCTGGTTGCTTGGCATTGTTGTACATATGGGGTCTTGAGCCTGCTGGTCTCTTCTTAATCACCACTAATTTCTTAGCTAACCAGAATCAATTGGCCCAGTAGTCTTCTTTTCCTCTTGATTATAAAGTCAGAAACACGTGGCCAAAGCTGCTGCACTCTTTTGTTGAAGGAGCTGGAACATGATACCTTATTCTAGTGCATTATCACTAGTTTCCTCTTTTCCCCTTCACTGCCTAAGCTTGGCTGTCGTGGATCTAGCTCCTTAGACATTTTACTCAAAGATCTACATGCCTGTTTCTAGGGATTAAAGATGTATAATACCATGCTTGGATTTAAGGTCATCTTCACTTAGAGCCTGCTTTGTCCCAGGATGGACTTGAACTCAGAGATCCACTTAGTTTTATCTCCTGTGATTAAAGGTATGTACCACAATGCCTGGATATAAATTTATATAGATCTTTATAAAGATCCTGGATAGGATCTTTCCTCAAAGTCCCCAAATCCACATTCTTCCAAACAAAAGCATGGTCAAGCCTACCACCATAATACCCTAGTTCATGTTACCAACTTCTTAGTGGGTTATAGTACTGTGAACAGACACTATGACCAAGGCAAGTCTTATAAAGGACAACGTTTAATTAGGGCTGGATTACAGGTTCAGAGGCTCAGTCCAGTATCATCAAGGTAGGAACATGCAGCATCTAGGCATGCATGGTATAGGAGGAACTGAGAGTTCTACATCTCCATCTGAAGGCTGCCAGCAGGGTACTAACTTTCAGGCAGCTAGAATGAAAGTCTTAAAGGCCATGCCCATAGTGACACACATATTCCAACAAGGACACACCTCTTAATAATGCCATTCCCTGGGGCAAACATATTCAAACCATGATACTCCTCAACCCCTAGCATGTATTCCTTACTAAATCTCCAAGAGAAGCAAAAAAGATCTGGCAGGATCTCAGAAGAGCTTTCCCTCCTTCAAAGAGTATATAGGCAACACAAATAATTTTTTGGTGTTGTATGGTGGACTAAAGTCTGGAAGAGTAAACCTTGCAGGGAGGTGAATCAAGCATGACAATTTACATTATATGAGGTTCCAAACTAATCAATAAAATATTAAGTTTAAACTGATAAAAAGATGTCTATAAAGGTGGAAGAATCATACCAAAACCCAAATCGTCTGGCCCAGAAAAGAATGTCTCTTGAAATGGAATAATCAAGGTTTGCTACCCATAGGAAGAACAACAGTATCAACAAATGAGATCCCCCCACACACATACACACACTGAACTCCCAGGGACTAAACCACCAACGAAAGAGTACACATGGAGTTACCCAAAGGGTCGAGCTGGATATGGAACAGAGGATGGCTTTTTATGGCATCAATAGGAGGAGAGGCCTTTGGTCCTGTGAAGGGTTGATGCCCCATTAAAGGGAAATGTCAGATAGAGAGGTAGAAGGGAATGGGTAGGAGGGTGGGAGAGTACCCTCATAGAAGCAGGGAGAGATAGGTTTTTGGAGGTGAAACCAGGAAAGGGGATAACATTTGAAATGTAAATAAAAATATATCCAATAAAAGAAAAAAAAGAAAACAATAAAACAAAAATAATCATTGGGATAATATAAAATAACTTTTATTCACCTAATGTAATTGTTGGCTAGGAGGCTAACTGCTGAAGAAAGTCTCACTTTCTAGCTATTTCTTATTTTCTGACTGGTTAGTTCAGCTCAGCTGTTCAGGCTCAAACTCTTATACAAGCTAACTGATTCAAACTGGCTTCTCTTGACTGACTGAATTGCTCTGCTTGCCTTCAAACTAACTCTAGCAATCTGTTCTAGTCTTTTGGTACCACCTCAATTCAAGCTTGTTCTGACTTTACCTGTTTCTAGGTTATTCTCTCTGTTTACCTATATAACTGGGCCAGTAACACTCTCTCTCTCTCTCTCTCTCTCTCTCTCTCTCTCTCTCTCTCCTCCCTCCCTCCCTCCCTCCCTCCCTCTCCCTCTTCACTGGTCTCTTGAGAGTTGGTTATATCCTATCTCTGACTCATTCTGTCAAAACTTTCTCTAATTTGCTACATTGTCTTCTCTCAATTAGTTGACACTAGGAAACATGGCTGCTTCCTTCTACAAATTAACTTTACCTTCAGTGTAGCAATTAAAGATGTATTTGAAGGGTGAGTTTGTTTTCCAGCCAGATTTAATAAATTTGTATGACTTGTCCATAGTCCAACAAGATCACATAGACCTAGAGGTCTCATATGTGATCCCTTGTCCAAGCAGCCATGTATCTGGGCTAAAATTCTTCTACAGAAAAGGGAGCCATAACAATAGACCCTGGGGGAGATTCTAAGAATTACAGTCACATAATTTATACCCTGTAATCAACCAAGTTGAATATAAAAGAGAAATGGATAATTTTCTTAATATGCATGGCCTATCTAATTTAAAACATTATCAGAAAATAATTTAAATAGACATACAACTTCTAAAGTAATAAAAGCAGTAATTAAAAGTCTACCAAGGAGGAACAAAATACTCAAGGGAAGAAATATGGAGACAAATCCAGAGTCTGCTGCACCTGGGATCCATCCCATATTACAGACACCAAACACAGACACTATTGTGGATATCAGGAAATACTTGCAGACAGGAACATGATATAGCTGTCTCCTGAGAGACTCTGCCAGAGTCTGACAAATACAGATGAAGATTCTGGCAGTCAACAGTTGGACTGAGAATGGTGTCCTCAATGGAGGAGTTACAGAAAGGATTGAAGAAGCTGAAGGAGTTTGCAACCCATAAGAAGAACAACAGTATCAACCAACCAGATCAACCAGAGCTCCAAGCGACTAAATCACCAACCAATGAGCACACAGGGATGAACCTATGGCTCCAGCTGAATATGTAGCCGAGGATGGCCTTGTCGGACATGAATGGGAGGAGAAGCCCTTGGTCCTGGGAAGGCTCTATTTCCCAATATAGGAAAATGCCAGGGTGGAGAGCGAGGTAGGAGTGGGTAGGTGGGTGGAGGATCACCCTCAGAGAAGCAGGGGGAGGGGGAGAGGATAGGGGATTTCCAGAGGGGAAACTAGGAAAGGGGATAACATTTGAAATATAAATAAATATAATATCCAATAAAATAATAATAAAAAGTCTACCAAATCAAAAGGCTCAAGACCAGTTCATTTTAGTATACAAACTTCCAAAGAAGAATTAATTCTTATTATTTTCAAATTATTCCATGAAATAAAAACAATAGGAAAATTTCTCAGTTAATTTTATGAGGGCATAATTACCCTGATACCTGAAAAAGAAAAGATACTCCAAAGGAATAAAATTACAGACCAATTTCTTTTATGAACATAAATGTAACACTTTTCAAATAAGTATTTTAAAATGAATTTAAGAATATATCAAAATGTTAATCTACCATGTACAAATAGGTTTCTTCAGGGAAGGTTATACATACATGAATAGATAAAAGTACACCATCACAGAAACAAATTGGAAGGCAAAAAAAATTACATAATCACCTCATTATGTACAGAAAATACCTTTGAAAAAAATCTATATGCTCTTTATTATAAAAGTCCTGGAGAAATTAGGGACATAGTGGCAATCTACAATGTAACAAATGCTGTTTACTGTCATATAACCCAAATGGGAACAAAAATCCTAAAAATAATGTTGTTGTAAAAATATAAAAAAACAAATGACTGTCTTTTATCCCCCAGTAGGTCTGGCACCACAGTGCCTCAAGATATCTACTGGATATCTTAATTCTCAGTCAGCAAAGCCTCTAATCCGCTTTGCTCCATTCCATATCATACTGCTGAAGGCCTCTCTCTGAGCCGTCAGCAATCTCTCTACCACTCTATTTCCCAAGTCATGCCAGAAAACACACATCCCAACTCTGTGGTGGCCCAGACTAGCCACCCCACACTCCATTACACTTTAATCTACACTCGAAAGAACACACAACACAATAACCTTTGACCCAATTGATAAGATATAATTGCCCACCTAAACATACAAAGCCCAATACACATCCATCACTTAAAAACATTTGTAACAACCTGTACAGTGTGGAATCTTAACATCATCTGCCATATTGTCCTGCCACAGCTTCTCTGCTGGTCCCTCCTGTCTCTTCTTCCTCTCTGTTTCAGTCTCCTCCTCCTTCAAATTTTTCTCCTGCCCATCCTTCCTTCTTGTTCAATGACAGGCCTACTTCTACCTTGTACCTGCCTCACCGGTGACATCATCCCACAATAATGTTTTGTGCATATGCTTCTGTGTGTTCATATATAGGGTGATACTATACCTACAGTGTACCACAAGTTAGCATCAGTTACCTTTATCTATACTTTTGCCAATAACTAAATTTTTCCCTTTGAGTTCTAGTATCTTATTGAACATTGAACTCTATTTGCCATCAATGTGTGGCCATCAAGCCTGAGTAGATTCTCCTGTCTCTGCGTCCACAATCCTAGGATCTCGGGAAGTTCTTATTATTATATCTATTATATCAACGTTTTCCATGTGTTTCAGGGATCCAAAATCAAATGCTTATGCTTGCATAGCAAGTACCTTACTAACTGAGCCATTTCTCCAACCTATGAAACTATTAAGTATTAATTAAGCATTCAACATCCCAATGGTAAAATTATACATTGAAGTCTTTTCCTGAATCACTATTGAGATTCTCTCCAATAAGCTTTCTAATTGTATTTTATTGTGAAAAACAGTTAATAAAAATAATTAAAATACATTAAGCCTAGATGTAATGGTAGTACGTTCTTTAGCACTACTTTAAAAAATGCATGTTATAGAAACTAAGTGTGTGTTACTATGGTTGTCATATAAATATATGTATTCATTGAAATATTGTGTGCTGATTTCATCAATACAAATACATTTGTTTTTCTTCTATCAAGTTTTGAACAAGCAAAAGCAAGTGACTATCATGTTTTAAATTTTTATTTCATAATCAATGAGTGAATCCAAATGTACATATCACATTTGGCTTTTGTGTATAAATCAATGGTTTCCAAAATCATGGATGTAAATTATTTGAGGTACCAAAAAAATAGAGGGACAGGTGAGAGATATGGCAAGACAGAGTGATACAACTATAAAAACAAAATAGCCACAAGATATTGCAAGTTACCAGAAAGATCTTCCTTAAAACCATTGCAAAGGGCGCCAGTTCCCTCTATATACTGTGCACTTAAAAGGGTAGAATTCCAGTCAACTGGATTGGTGGTAAACATTTTGACCCAAATTTGCCATTCACTACAAGTCATTGCTGATTTTGTTTGTGCATATATTACAGTACAATGATCTCTGAAATATTTTGTTTCTCATCTATGAGTCTAAGATTAGATGTTCACAAAGGTAATCCAACCACCCCGTCTCTCTGTCTCTCTTCTCTCTCTCTCTCTCTCTCTCTCTCTCTCTCTCTCTCTCTCTGTTATCTCTGTATATGCACATTATTTTGTGTATTGGTTTATGCTGGTGGCCTATCATCACTACTTCTGTCTTAAAACCTGAGAAGTGATTACCTACAGGTCAATACTGTATGATTTGTGACATTAATTTTTTCAATTGAAGGGACAGAGGCACTATAATTCAGTAAACTGGGTCTTACCGGGGTACACATAATGGAGTATCTTCTGAAACTACTGTTATAATATAAAATGTAAAGAGTTTCTAGAAAACCATTTTTCTTTTGGGGTATATCTATCATAAGTTGCTTATACTTCTTCATAAAACACCTATGGTGCTTCTGTAAATTCTTTTAATGTCCTAACTTCACTAAGTTAGGTGAATTGATTTTGATTTTCATTTACTATTTTTGGGATGAGAAAAGAATTTTCACATTTTATTAGGAAAATTAATATGATGTGTTTACATCTTTCTTTCTTTTTATTTATATTTTCTTTTATTTGTAATTTGTAGGAGGCTGGGATCACTATATTGATATTCAGAAGCAATGTAAAGGGAAAGCCCCATCACATTGTTCATGAAAAATTAGGGTCTAGTTACTTATCAAGACACTTTGAAGAAGGGACGCATAGACCCTCCATGCAAGTGAAAACTACAGGTGCATGCATGTGTTCTCGGAGATAAAGCTAGGACTGGAACTAGGCTTTTCTATGCTTTTTACATCTTTCTGTGTATCTGTCTGCATACGTGGTAAATAGAGATAAAGGGATATAGAGATAGGAAGAGACAGAGAAAAACAGAAAATATAAAGAGACTCATCCAAGGTATATTTCCAACCTCAGGGTAGACACCTGCATAAAGACAGAAGTTCTTCCTTCTGCTTACCTATACTGTCCCTTACATAGATCACTGTTTAACTTTCTAGCCTTAATAGCATAATGCAAGGTTTAGAACTCAGATACTACTCATTTGTGCTCCTATTTTAAGTAATATCACCACCATTAATAATGGGAATGTCCCAGTCATTGTTCTTGATTTTGCCAAGAGAGAACTTATGTTTTTTCAGACGTATTTTTAGAACACATTATCATTCTAAAATAACATTGAACATGATGTTCATGATATAGAATAGTTCACTTACAATTTGAATAAAATTTGATTGTATGTTAATTATCCACATTGTGAAGTATTTTCAAATATGACATTCCAAGTCATGTTGACATTACTAGTCATAATGTTTGGGAAATTACAAGTGACAAATAAAGGCCTTTAAAAATATTTGTACAGTAACTTATTAAATATGCGTGTATAAAGTATAAACTTTATAAATGTGTACTTGTGTTTTCACACCAGATATATTTGTATAGAACCTCTGTCTCTACTGTACAAATTTGTTGTGTTCTAAATTATTATGGCAAAGAGGTTGTTGTAAGACAGATAATCATAAACAATGTATCATGAAATATACTAGAAGCTTTAGATTCATTTATAAAATGGAAAAATCCATAGTTACATAGTAAATTGGATGTAAATGAACAAATGATTCCATAACCCATTAAAGTTTAATAAATGCTAAAGACAAGTAGCCTACAGAACACCACATATTCCAGGAATTCCATGTGTAGCTTTTTCTATGTACAGTGAAGTGCATATTTCACTAATTTTTGAACTCTTGCACAACTGTTTGTGACTCTTCAAGGATGTGTGAATACTTATGACAATTACATTCTACATTATTAGCCACAAAAGGCAACAAAGATACATTCTGTCATTGCTGGAAATATGTAATATTAGGGCAAAAATGATGCCAATAATAAAGGTC
The DNA here is from genome assembly GCF_021556685.1 of Rattus norvegicus. Classification (NCBI taxonomy): domain Eukaryota; kingdom Metazoa; phylum Chordata; class Mammalia; order Rodentia; family Muridae; genus Rattus; species Rattus norvegicus. The sequence goes on along the minus strand of NC_141544.1, from coordinate 21,162,142 downwards.
ATGAACTTGTGGTACACAATCAAGGCGGTAGGTAGGACAGGCCCACCTATTTCCACCCTTCTATGTGCAATGGCAAAGGAAGCTATACTGAGAACAAGGGTGCATGTTTTATTAGTATTTAGAAACACGACAGGACATGCCACGTTCTCATTGCAATCAATAAACCTGAGAGTAAATATCACCCATGGTAATCTCTAAACATTTTAGCTAATCACAATCAAAATGTAGAAATATCAACTGAAGATAAAAAGAGTTAATTGTAAGTTAGGGCAGTAGAGAAAGATGTAGCTGAAATTAAAATCACAATTGAAACTCAACTAGTTAAAACTTGTGTTCTAGTACACAGAAGATTTGAGAAATCCTCATGTATTTGGGGAGATGAAGAAAACTGAGAACACTAATACATTGTGGACATAAATGCACTTGTATGATTAAGTATGAGAATATATTTTAGAAGATTTCTGCATGGATCAACAGATAATAAACTTCCAGCTATAATCTGACCCATTATAATTATGGCATCCATGACAAAGGGTGTAAGATTTACTCTGCAATGAATTATAGAGCCCTTGCCTACATTTGGATCCATTCAATTGTGATAATTTTGTGGCAGTTGTGTGCATGCATAGCTTAATTGCACCTAGGTATTTTATTTTTTTTTTTGTTACTTTATTTTTATTCTGATTTCTACTCCAGAACTACTCCATATGGGATACTGTGAAAAATTGACTTAAATATTCAAAATGTCCTGAAAGACTAGAATTTCAAGTGGAAAGTTTTAGCCAAGTAATAGAAAGAAAGGTAATAAATAAAAGAACAACAGAACTCTGAATAAACAGAAAAAATTGATAATTTTCTACTGCATGTCTTATTGTAAAACTTGTGTTAGCAACTAAAATTTAAGCCTCCCCCCTACTCTGTGTCCTATTGACACCAAATTCTGCTCCTTAGTTGGGTTGTCAAAGATTTTGTAATGTTTTATAATGGATAATTCCTTATTTGTGTTCTGAGTGTTCAGTTCTCACAATTGAAAAACAACATATAAGACTTTTCTTTGTGAAATACTAGAAAAGAGTATTATAGAAAGATCTAGAATAGAAATTATGTGTGTGTGTGTGTGTGTGTATCTATGCATATATGCACACAGAGATAGATTAGATAGACAGGTAGGTAGGTAGGTAGGTAGGTAGGTAGGTAGGTAGGTAGGTAGGTAGGTAGGTGGGTGGGTGGGTGGGTGGGTGGGTGGGTGGATGGATGGATGGATGGATGGATGGATGGATGGAAAGAAGGATGGATGGATGGAAGGAAGGATGGATAGGTAGATAGATAGATAGATAGATAGATAGATAGATAGATAGATAGATAGATAGATAGATAGATAGAGATTCCATCCTGAGTCTGAACTTCCGTAACTTGATAACTCAGAGAAAACTGTGCATAACAATTAATGATCTGTTTAGAATAGGAATGTATTAGTAATATTGTTCACCATGCAGTTCTAAAGGATCTGCTAAAATTTACATTTTTAAACATGTTTTTTTCGTTTTATATTTTAAAATGTTTTGCCATTTTCTTGTTTGTGCATGTGCATCGTGTATTTGGGGGCCCATGAGACATATCTCAAAAATAGGAATTCGAGGGCCACCTTGCTGAGATAATACTTTTTCTAGGTTTTAACATGAGTCCTGGAATATAACGCAAGTGGCTACATTTGTGATACAAGTGCTTTTACCCACCTAAATTTAAATGTTAATTATAATTAAATCTATGTGAAAACAAGTCTTGAATTATGTGAATTCTAGCCAATGACTATAAATGTAGGGATTTTTGGTTGTTAATGAAGTATTAGACCTTGAAAATGAAATATATATGTAGTTATAGCATAATATATGCATTAGTAAGCATCTTAAATAAGTGAATATATGATATCTGTGTTTTTAAACCTACATTTCTGCTGATATTACCTTACAGTGGTCTGTAGAAAAGTTTTACATTACCTCATAAGAATATTCAGTTTCTATTACATGGATGGCCCACAATTTGCCATTTATATTAGAGTTTGTAGTCTGTGTTCTATTATACCTATTGTCTACGTATGTGTGCAAACACAACAGGGTTTCTTTTATCTGTTATGTTCTCTTTACAAACATCATGCTCTTTCAATTCCTGTACTGCAGTGATAAATCTTTCATCTGGTGAATGATGACAGTACAGAAACAATGTTCTTCATAGGAAATATTGGATGTTCTTCAGAAAAATAAGTTTTGTTCTTTGTCTATGATTGTTTTAAATAAATAAATTAGTTTGAGGTATATTTTATCTTCATGATATTATATTTTCAAATCTATGAACATTGCATTTGTCAATTTAATTAGGTCTTTTAAAATGTTTCTCAATAAAGTATAATGATTTTTCTTCCCAAGGAGGTTTCCTACATACATTATAAAATTTCCTTCCAGGTAATTCACATTTTTTTTATTATATTGTAAATGCTATCTTTCAAATTTTCATTTGTTAAGTGCTTTTTGCTGCTAGGTAGAAAATAAATAGGTTTCTGTATTGATTTTGTAACCAACATTGTTGATAAATTCTCTTATTATTATAATAATTTATCCGAAGATCCTTGAATTTTCTCTCTACACCATCATACCACCTGCAAATAATGACAGTTTCATTTATTTCCTGAAATTTCTTAGGAGTTGAATTTGTTTTCCTTGCTTAACTGCCTACCACATCCAGAAAAGTGTTCAACAGAAACCAAGGTATCTATGATCCCATTTCTTTTCCTCCTTTCAGTGGTTCAGCAGAGTATCATGTTTGCTGCTACTACTTCCTTTCAGATATTCTTATCTTCTGAAAATCTTATGCTATCACATTAAATAAGTTTAGTTAATTTAACTGTTCTATCTGCCAGCAATATCCTCATTTGATTATGTTATTGTCTTATTTATTTAATTAATAACAAGAAGTAATTTTCCAATTTAAATATCAGTAGTTATAAAACTAGAATACCCTTGGCTTCAGCCATGGTAGTTAATTGACTTAGATTGACTGAGACAAAAAGGCCTCAGCTGGGTATTTTGTGAGCACATAACGGACTTAGTGATGCTCTCAGTGAATTATCAACCTAGATGATTTTGCTACAGGAAATATTTGATTCTTTTGGATCTGAAGGCAGAAGTTGCATCCAGAGACATGATATGAGGTAAATAATTTATCTTAGATATGATTTCTCCTTGTAGCAACATATGATACACATGAAAATAAAGCCCACATGGGCTTGCTTCACAAGGACAGTTATTCCCTTCATAAACACTCTACCTTCAAAGTCTTTGAGATGGCATCCATTATTAATATTTAAATTATTCTATCAAACTCTCTAAAGGCAACTATTGATTTAATGCAATCTAAATAAAATTATACATGGCATTTGAGAAAATTATGCAAGATTTTATTTGTTTTTTATTAGATACATTCATTTATGTTTCAAATATTATTCCCTTTCCAAGTTTCCTGTCCATAAGTCCCCGCTATCCCCTCTTCCTTCCCCATAAGGGTGTCCCCCCCCCAATCATCTCTCTTACAACACCAAATCCCGACATTGCCCAGCACTGGGGGTCCAACCTTGGCAGGATCAAGGGATTCTCCTTCCACTAGTGCCCAACAAGGCTATCCTCTGCTACATGTGCAGTTGGAGCCCTAGGTCACTCCATGAATAGTCTTTGGGTAATGGTTTATTCCCTGGAAGCTCTGGTTGGTTGGCATTGTTGTTCTTAAGTGGTTGCAAGCCCCTTCAGCTCTTTCAGTCCCTTCTTTAATTCCTCCAAAAGGGATCCCATTCTCATTTCAGTGGGTTGCTGATAGCATTCACCTCTTTATTTCACATGCTTTGGTTATATCTTTCAGGAGAGATCTCTATCTGGTCCCTATCAGCATGCACTTCTTAGCTTCATTAATCGTATCTAGTTTTGGTGGCTGTATATATATGGGCCATATGTTGGGTAGGCAATGAATGGCCATTCATTCAGTCTCTGGTCTAAACTATGTCTCCATATATTCTCTTATAGCTATTTCCCCCCTTTTAATAAGCAGTGAAGCATCCACATTTTGGTCATCCTTCTTCTTGAGCTTCATGAGGTCTGTGGATTGCATGTTGAGTAATTTGAGCTTTTGGGCTAATAGTCACTTATCAGTGAGTATATACCATGTGTGTTTTTCTATGATTGGGTTACCTCACTCAGGATGATATTTTCTAGTTCATTCCATTTGCCTATGAATTTAATGAAGTCATTTCTTTTGATAGCTCACTAGTACTCAATTTTGTAGATGTACCACTTTTTCTGAATCCATTCCTCTATTGAAGGGCATCTGGGTTCTTTCCAGGTTCTAGCTATTAAAAATAAGGCTACTATGAACATAGTGGAGCATGTGTCTTTGTTGTATGTTGGAGCATCTTTTGGGTATATGCCCAGGAGAGGTATGCCTGGGTCCTCAGGTAGTGGAATGTCCAATTTTCTGAGGCACCTCCAGACTGATTTCCAAAGTGGTTGTACCAGTTTGCAGTCTCACCAATAATGGAGAAGTGTTCCTTTCTCCATATCTTCTCCAGCATCTGCTGTCACCTGGGATTTTTATCTGAGCAATTCTGACTGGTGGGAGATGAAATCTCAGGGTTGTTTTGATTTGCATATCCCTGATGATTAAAGATGTTGAGCATATCTTTAGGTAATTCTCAGCCATTCAATACTCCTCAACTGAGAATTTTTGGTACCCTATTCTTTGTAGCTCTCTACCCCATTTTCAATACGGTTATTTGGTTCTCTGGAGTTAAACTTTTTGAGTTCTTGTATATTTTGGATATTAGCCCTCTATCTGGTGTAGGATTGGTAATGATCTTTTCCCAATCTGTTGGTTGCTGTTTCGTCCTAAGGATAGTGTCCTTTGCCTTACAGAAGCTTTGCAGTTTTATGAGGTCCCATTTGTCAATTCTTGATCTTAGAGCATAAGCCATTGGTGTTTTGTTCAGGAAATTTTCCCCAGTGCCGATGTGATTGAGATTCTTCCCCACTTTTTCTTCTACTAGTTTGAGTGTATCTGGTTTGATGTGAAGGTCCTTGGTCCAATTAGACTTAAGCTTTGTACAGGGTAATGAAAATGAATCAATCTGCATTCTTCTACATGCTGACCTCCAGTTGAACCAACACCATCTGTTGAAAATGCTATCCTTTTTCCACTGGATGGTCTTAGTTCCTTTGACAATTTTCAATTGGCCATAGGTGTGTAGGTTCATTTTCAGGTATTCAATTCTATTCCACTGATTTACCTGCCTGTCTCTGTACCAATACCATACAGCTTTTCTGACTATTGCTCTGTAATACTGCTTGAGGTCAGGGTTGGTGATCCCCCAGAACTTATTTTACTGTTGAATATAGTTTTTGTTATCCTGGTTTTTTTTCCAAATGAATTTACAAATTGCTCTTTCTAACTCTATAAAGAATTGAGTAGGAATTTTGATGGGGATTGCATTGAATCTGTAGATCGCTTTTGGCAAAATGGCCACTTTTACTATATTAAGCTTGACAAATCTGTGAGCATGAGAGATATTTCCTTCTTCTGAGACCTTCTTCATATTCTTTCTTCAAAGATATGAATTTCTTGTCATACAAGAAATTGTTTAACCTTGCTTGGTTAAAGTCACATCAAGATACTTTATATTATTTGAGACTATTGTGAAGGGTGTCATTTCCCTAATATCTTTTTCAGCATGCTTGTCCTTTGAGTAGAGGAAGGCTACTGATTTGAGTTAATTTTATATCCAGACTCTTTGCTAAAGTTGTTTATCAGGTATAGTAATTTCTGTTGGAACTTTTGGGGTCACTTAAACATACATCTGCAAATAGTGATATTTTGACTTCCTCACTTCCAATTTGTACCCTGTTGACTTCCTCTGATTTTCTGATTGCTCTGGCAAGGACTTTGAATACTATATTGAATAAGTAGGGAGAGAGTGGGCAGCCTTGTCTAGTCCCTGATTTTAGTGGGATTGCTTCAAGTTTCTCTCCATTTAGTTTGATGTTAGCTACTGGTTTGCTGTATATGGCTTTTACTATGTTTAGGTATGGGCCTTGAATTCTTGTTCTTTCCAGGACTTTTATCATGAAAAGGTGTTGAATTTTGTCAAATGCTTTCTCAGCATCTAATGAGATGATCATGTGGTTTGTTTTTTTTCCCTTTGAGTTCGTTTATATATAGTAGATTATCTTGATGGATTTATGTGTACTGAACCATCTCTGCATCCCTGGGATGAAGTCAACCTACTTAAGATGGATGATCGTCTTCTTGGGTTCAAGAATCTTATTGAGTTTCTCTCTCTCTCTCTCTCTCTCTCTCTCTCTCTCTCTCTCTCTCTCGCTGTGTGTGTGTGTGTGTGTGTGTGTGTGTGTGTGTGTGTGTGTGTGTGAATAAGGGAAATTGGTCTGAAGTACTCCTTCTTTTTGGGTCCCTTTTGGTTTACGTATAAGTGAACTTGTGGCTTCATAGAAGGAATTGGACAGTGCTCTCTCTGTTTCTATTTTTTTTTTGAATAGTTTGAACAGTATTGGTATCAGGTCTTCTATGAAGGTCTGAAAGAATTCTGTACTAAACCCATGTGGTCCTGGGCTCTTTCTGTTTGGGAGACTTTTAATATCTGCTTCTATTTCTTTAGGAGTTATGGGGTTGTTTAGATATTTTAGCTATTCCTGAATTAACTTTGGTACCTGGTATCTGTCTATAAAATTGTCCATTTCCTACAGATTTTCAGCTTTGTTAAATATAGGCTTTTGTAGTAGTAACTGATGATTTTTACATTTCCCCAGATTCTGTTATGTCTCTCTTTTCATCTGTGATTTTGATAAATTGGATACCCTTTCTGTGCCATCTGGTTAGTCTGGCTAAGGGTTTATCTATCTTGTTGATTTTTAGAAAGAACCAGCTCCTAGTTTTGTTGATTTTTTGCATAGTTAATTTTGTTTCTACTTTGTGGATTTCAGCCCTGAGTTTGATCATTTCATGCCTTCTACTACTCTTGTGTATATTTGCTTCATTTTGTTCTAGAGCTTTTAGCTTTGTTTTCAGACTGTTCATGTATGCTCTCACCTGTTTCTTCTTTGAGTCACTCAGAGCTATGACTTTTCCTCTTAGAACTGCTTTCATTGTGTCCCATAAGTTTGGGTATGCTGTGCCTTCATTTTCACTGAATTTTAAAATGTCTTTAATTTCTTCCTTTATTTCTCCCTTGACCAACTTATCATTGAATAGGGCATTGCTTAATTTCCATGTATATGTGGGTTTTCTGTCCTTTTTGTTGTTATTGAAAACCAGCCTTAGTCTGTGGCAATCTGATAGGATGCATGGAATTATTTCTAACTTCTTATATTTGTTGAGGCATGTTTTGTGATGAATTATATGATCAGTTTTGCAGAAGGTACCATGAGATGCTGAGAAGAAGTTATATTATTTTGTTTTAGGATGAAATGTTCTATAAATATCTATTAAGCCCATTTGGTTCATAGCTTCTGTTAGTTTCTCTATGTCTCTGTTTAATTTCTGTTTCCATGATCTGTCCATTGTTGAGAATAGGTGTTGAAATCTCCTACAATTATTATGTGAGGTGCAAATATTTCTTTTATGAATGTAGGTGTTCTTGCATTAGGAGCATAGATATTTATGATTGAGAGTTCATCTTGGTGAATTTTTCCTTTGATGAATAAGAGGTGTCCTTCCTTATCTTTTTTGATAACTTTTGGTTGAAAGTCGGTTTTATTTGATATTAGAATGGCTATTCCAGCTTGTTTCTTCAGACCATTTGCTTGGAAAGTTGTTTTTAACCCTTTTACTCTGAGGTAGTGTCTGTTTCTGTCTCTGAGGTGTGTTTCCTGTATGCAGCAAAATAATGGTCCCTCTTTAGGTATCCAGTCTGTTTGTTTATGTCTTTGTTTTGGGAATTGAATCCATTTTTATTAAGAGGTATTAAGGAATAGTGATTGTTGCTTCCCGTTATTTTTGTTGTTAGAGTTGGAATTATGTTTGTGTGTCTCTCTTCTTCTAGTTTCATTGCAAGGAGATTAATTTCTTGCTTTTTCTAGGATATAGATTCCCTCCTTGCGTTGGAGTTTTCTGTCCATTATCCTTCGTATGGCTGGATTTGTAGATAGATATTGTGTAAGTTTGGTTTTGCTATGGAATATCTTGTTTTCTCCATCTATGTTAATTGAGAGTTTTGCTGGATATAGTACACTGGGCTGGCATTTGTGTTCTCTTAGGGTCTGTATGACATCTTTCCATGATCTTCTGGCTTTCATAGTCTCTTGTGAGAAGTCTGGTACAATTCTGTTAGGTCTGCCTTTATATTTTACTTGACTTTTCCCTTTACTGCTTTTGTTATTCTTTCTTTGTTTTGTGCATTTGTTGTTTTGACTATTAGGAGACAGGAAGAATTTCTTTTCTGGTCCAATATATTTGGAGTTCTTTTTTTTCTTTTCTTTTCTTTTTTTCGGAGCTGGGGACCGAACCCAGGGCCTTGCGCTCTATAGGCAAGCGCTCTACCGCTGAGCTAAATCCCCAACCCTATATTTGGAGTTCTATAGGAATCTTGTATGTTTCTGGGCATCTCTTTCTTTCCGTTAGGGAAATTTTCTTCTACAATTTTGTTGAATATATTGACTGGACCTTCAAGTTGGGAGTCTTCACACTTTTTTATATCTATTATTCTTAGGTTTGATCTTCTCATTGTGTACTGGATTTCCTGCATGTTTTGGACTAGGATCTTTTTCTGTTTTACATTATCTTTGAGAGTTGTGTCGATGATTTCTATGTTGTCTTCTGCCCCTGAGATTCTCTCTTCTGTCTCTTGTATTCTGTTTGTGATGCTTGCATCTATAACTCCTGATCTCTTCCCTAGGTTTTCTATCTCCAGGGTTTTCTCCCATTATGTTTTCTTTATTGTTTATTTTTCCATTTTTAAATCCTAAATGGTTTCATTCATTTCCTTCGCCTGTTTGGTTGTGTTTTCCTGAAATTCTTTAAGGGATATTTTTGTTCCTCTTTAAGGGCTTCTACCTATTTACTTGTGTTGTCCTGGATTTCTTTAAGGGAGTTATTTGGGTCCTTCTTAAAGTCCTCCATCATCATCATAAAATGTCATTTTAAGTCTAAATCTTGCGTTTCTGGTGTGTTTGAATATTCAGTATTTGCTTTGATGGGAGATCTGGCCTCTCATGATGCCAAGTCGTCTTGGTTTTTGTTGCTTAGTTTCCTGTGCTTGCCTCTTGTCGTCAGGTTGTCTGTGGTGTTAGATTGTCTTGCTGTCTCTGATGGTTCCTTGTTATTTCTGTAGGTCTGTGTGTCAGTACTCCTGTAGACCACTTTTCTTTTAGACAAATCTGGGAACAGAGAGCTGCTCCTGGGTGTGTTTGACCTGAAGCCTCCATGCTGGTTGCTTAAGGCAGAAGAGTTGGTCTTACCTCTACTGTCAGGTGTGTGGGTTCTCCTGGGGACTGATTTTTAGCTTTTGTTGGAGGCAGAAACTTGAAGTGTCCTGCCCCTGACTGTTCCTAGGTCCCTGTGCCCAGAAGGTACATGTGACACTAGGTGATATCCTCTTGGGTCAGGAATATGGCCAGAAAGTAGTTGTCTCCTCTGAGTTCTCAAGAACTGAATTTCTGAGGGTCCAGCGCTCTCTCCCATGGGATTTGGGTTCAGGGAGCTGTGGAATCAGTTCAGTTCAGTTCCAAGTACAGGCAGATTCCAGCAGGTTCCTGTATTCCTATATTCCTGTATCCAGAGGCACTACGCAATTTTCTCTTGGGCTGGAATGTGAACAGAAATAGGCAGAAGTGGCAGTCTGCCTGAAGTCTCAGGATTGTCTGCATTTCTGGGAGTTCAGTTCGCTCCCCCACAGGATTTGGGTGCAGGGAGCTGAGGGATAGGTTCAGTTTAGTTCCTGGCACAGCCAGAAATCAGAAGTGTCCTGTCCTATAGGACTTCGGCCTTTGTGTGTACTTGGAGCAGAAAAGTTAGTCTTGCCTCTATTCTCATGTGTGTAGGTACTCCTGATGACTGTCTTTCAGCTCTTGATGTAGGCAGAAACCTGAAGGGTCCTGTCCCTGACTACTACTAGGTCCCTGTGCCCAGAGGCCACAGATGGCACTAGGTGATCTCCTTTTCAGTCAGGAATGTGGGTAGAAAGTAATTGTCTCCTCAGAGTTCTCAGGATTGTCTGCACTTCTGAGGGTCCAGCTCTCTCCCCCATTGGATTTGGGTGAAGGGAGCTGTGGGACCAGTTCAGTTCAGTTCCAGGAGCAGGCAGAAACCACTGTTTCCCCAAATTATCAACTCATGTATATTGTGTTAGTACACGTTCATGAAAATAAATAAAACACATCCATTTTTTTAAATTTTAGATTTTATTCACTCAATCAACAAAATTATTTTGAGATTCAGTCCTGTTGCAGAATGTATGACCAATTCATTTGTTTCTGTTGTTGATGTTTATTTCCTGACTTTGATTTCTCCTTAAATCAAAAGGTGGTTTATTCATGATAGTGAAATGTAAGATTCAAGATTCATAAGCTTTCTATTCTCAAACACTATTAAGTTCTCCTTCCTTTTTATATCCCATTACATAGACTCATATCTTGTACAGGTAACGTGCTTCATTGTCATCGTAATGTCATTAAAATTTTGTAGTATCAATTATGGTTCACTGTTGATGCACAATTTATGGGGTTCTGACATGGCATAATGCTTCTTTCCAGCATGGCATGAGAATAATTGCATTAGCAGTCTCTAAAGATTTCTGTTTCTTTTTTTTTAATTTGGTGGTTTGTTTTCATTGTTTCTGTTTTTGTGGTTGTTGTATATGTTATTGTTTTTCAGGCTATCTATTAGAAAGGGTTAAGTATTCTACTATCTCCATGTTTATGGCCAATCCACTATATAAATAAACTCAAGATAAAAACCACATGATCATTTCATTAGATGCTGAGAAATCATTTCACAAAATTCAACACCCCTTCATGATAAAAGTCCTAGAAAGATTAGGAATTCAAGGCCCATACCTAAACATAGTAAAAGCCATATACAGCAAACCAGTAGCTAACATCAAAATAAATGGAGAGAAACTTGAAGCAATCACACTAAAATCAGGGACTAGACAAGGCTGCCCATTCTCTCCCTATTTAATCAACATAGTAATCAATTCTAGCCAGAGCAATCAGAAAATTAGAGGAGATCAACGCGATACAAATTGGAAGGGAAGAAGTCAAAATATCACTATTTGCAGATGATATGATAGTATACTTAAGCGACTCCAAAAGTTCCACAAGAGAATTACTAAACCTGATAAACAAATTCAGCAATATGTCTGGGTATAAAATTAACTAAAACAAATCAGTAGCCTTCCACTACTCAAAGGACAAACAGACTGAGAAAGAAATTAGGGAAATGTCACCTTTCACAATAGTCCCAAATAATATAAAATATCTTGGTGTGATTTTAACCAAGCAAGTGAAAGATCTGTATGACAAGAATTTCAAGTCTCTGAAGAAAGAAATTGAAGAAGATTTCAGAAGTTGGAAAGATCTCCCATGCTCATGTATTGGAGGATTAATATAGTAAAAATGGCCATTTTACCAAAAGCGATCTACAGATTCAATGCAATCCCCATCAAAATTCCAACTCAATTCTTTATAGAGTTAGAAGTAGTTATTTACTAATTCATTTGAACTAACAAAAATCCAGGATAGCAAAATCTATACTCAACAATAAAAGAAGTTCTGGGGGAATCACCATCCCTGACCTCAAGCAGTATTACAGATCAATAGTCAGAAAAACTGTATGGTATTGGTAAAGAGTCAGGCAGGTAGATCAGTGGAATAGAATTGAATACCCAAAAATGAACCTACACACCTATGGCCAATTGAAAATTGTCAAAGGAGCTAAAACCATCCAATGGAAAAAAGATACCGTTTTCAACAAATGGTGCTGGTTCAACTGGAGATCAGTATGTAGAAGAATGTAATCCATTTTCATTGCCCTTTAAAAATCTTAAGTCCAAGTGTTCAAGGACCTCCACATTAAATCAGATACACTCAAACTAATAGAAAAAATTAGAGAAGAGTCTCAAAAACATAGGCACTGCGAAATTTTCCTTAACAAAACACCAATGGCTTATGCTGTAAGATCAAGAATTGACAAATGGGACCTCATAAAACTACAAAGTTTCCCTAAGGCAAAGGACACCATCTTTAGGACAAAACTGCAACCAACCATTTTCGAAAAGATCTTTATAAATCCTACACCAGATAGAGAGGTCTAGTATCCAAAATATTCAAAGAACTCAAGAAGGTAGACTCCAGAGAATCAAATACACCTATTAAAAATGGGGTACAGAGCTAAACAAAAAATCTAAGTTGAAGAATATCAAATGGCTGGGAAGTACCCAAGGAAATGTTCAACATACTTAGACATCAGGAAAAGTCTAATCAAAACAACCCAGAGATTCTACCTCATACCAGGAAGAATGGCTGGGACAAAAAACTCGGGACAGCAGATGCTGGCGAAGAAGTAGAGAAAGAGGAAAACTCCTCCATTATTGGTGGGAACTCTTCCTTTATTATGGGTGCAAACTGGTACAACCACTCTGGAAATTAGTCTGGAGGTGCCTTAAAAAATGAACATTCCATTCACTACCCGAGGACCCAGCTATACCTCTCCTGGGCATATACCAAAAAGATGCTCCAACATCCAACAAAGATGCATTCTCTACTGTGATCATACATTATTTATAGTAGCCAGAAGCTGAAAAGAACCCAGATGCCGTTCAACGGAGGAATGGATTCCAAAAATGTGTTAGATCTACACAATGGAATATTACTCAGCAATAAAAAAGTGACTTCATGAAATTCATAGGCAAATGGATTGAACTAGAAAATATCATTCTGAGTGAGGTAACCCAATCACAGAAAAACACACGTGGTATGCATTTATTGTTAAGTGGATATTAGCCTCAAATCTCTAATTACTCAACATGCAATCCACAGACCCCATGGAGCTCATGAACAAGGATGACTAAAATGTGGATGCTTCCACTCCTTGATAAAAGAGTGAACAAAAATATCCATAGGAGGGGATATGGAGGCAAAGTTTAGAGCAGAGACTGATGAATGGCCATTCAGAGCCTGTCTCACATGTGGCATATATATACAGTCACCAAAACTAGATAAGATTGATGAAGCTAAAAAATGCATGCTGACAGAAACAGGATATAGAGCTCTCCTGAGAGACATAACCAGAGCTTGTCCAATACAGAGGTGAATGCTATTAGCAAACCACTGAATTGAGAATGGGACCTCCTTTGGTAGAATTAGAGGAAGGATTGAAAGAGCTAATGCCAAGCAACCTGAGCTTTCAGGGTCTAAAACACTGTCCAAAGTCTGTATATGGACTGACCCTGGGCTCCAACTGTGTATGTGGCAGAGAATAGCCTTGTTAGGGCACCAGTGGAAGAAGAAGTCCTTGCTCAGGCCGACGTTCGACTCCTAGGGCAGGCAACATTGGTGGTGGTGGTGGTAAGGGGATGTGGATGGGGGTGAAACAACATCATGGGGGAAGTGGAGGGGATAGGTGGCTCATGGACAGGAAACCTGTTAAAGGAGTAACATTTGAAATGTAAATAAAGAAATATATCCAATTAAAAAAAAAGGATAATGTCACTAGTTCTCTGACTATCGACATCCATTCATTCTCAAGTATTTGTGTCCATTCTTATTCCTGATGGGATTGTGCAAATTAAACAATCACTATGGTGCAGATAGATTGATTCATGTTCTATGAATTTCTTGCTGACTTAACAACCACTTGCTAAAATAGCCTAACAATTGATCTTTTATGAGGAGTTTATTTTAATTTTTTCATATTATAGAGACGTATTTTTGATATATGTATTATGGAAGTATAACACAAACTAGAATATTTTAATAGGAAATGTATTACTTATTTCTTATAAATTAAAACCGTAGCATAAAGTACAAGTAGTATTTCTTAGTGTTTTAACTTAAATATTAAAGTCCTATAATTACCTAGCTATTTGTTCCATTTCAATTGCAGCATAATTGTTCCTACATATAGAACAATAATTCTGAATATAACAGCAAAATTTACCTTGTAATGCTAATATAAAAAAGAAAAAAATTAGGAAAAGAATATTTAAAGGAAAATTCATTAAATGAATACAGTTTTAATGTTCAAGGAAATGTTTAAATTATTATAAGAATGTGAAGCTTTGTAATAGAAAAGGCAAAATGCAGAAATAGGGAGTCTAGAGAGGCAATTTTACCAAATAATATAACTGGGGTATGCCTTAAATGATTTGATTTCTTTATCCTTTTGTAGTCCCCATTTCTATCTGCATTTCATACATCTAATTTCCTTTTAATGCCTCAATTCTTTGGATCTTAGGTGCAGGCTATAAAATCTGGTAGGGTACAGATATTCAATAGAATTGTGGAAATGGATTTCTAGGAAAATAGAACTGATTCATCCTGTCTTATTTTCACACATTTCTCACCTTCCTTCTGTCTCTCTTAACTCACATAAGCCATCCTTTCCTCACGTAGAAGAGCTCTAAATCTCCGACACCAGTGATGCTTTCCTTCATCTCTAGCTTGTTACCATTGCTAGTTTACCTTAATTGTGCGTTCTGAACAACAGGATCAAATGGTTTTAAGTGCATTCTACTTTTTCCCTTCATTTTTTATTGAATATTTTCTTTATCTACATTTCAAATGTTATCCCCCTTCCTGGTTTCCCCTGTAGAAGCCTCCTATCCCATCACCCCACCCCTGCTTCCATGAGTGTGCTCTCCCACACACTCACCCACTCCTTCCCAATATGTTCATGTGTTACTGACTCATCCCAATTAGAAAGCACCAAATTTATAACACGGTATTTTGTTAATCACTGGAAATTTTACTCATACAGTTCCAAATGACTCATTGTTAGATTTATTCCACAATATTTGCAAGAAATCACATAACTCTACATTGAAGAATGTGCATACTGCTTCTTCTTCTTCTGCCAAGACTTTGCCATGTCATTTGTGGGAAAGGTGACTGTTGACATTGATATTAATTGGTCTTCATCAATGTCATATCTTCCTGACATAAATTTCAGTTATAGCCATCACTAGTTTTCAACATTCTAAATATTGATGCTACATTGCTATATGTGGGAATTTAAAATTAAAGGGAATCTGTAAGATGTGAAGTAGGAGCTGCACAAACCATATATGAGTTACTAAAGAATTCTGTGCATTGGAACAAATGTGACATGTGGATTTGAGTGACAACTTTCTTTAAAATTCTAAGAATAGTTGTTTTTATTTCCAAGGCTAAAGGGCAACTTCCCATGGTTTCAAGCTAGTAGATTTCCCTGGGTATGTACTGAAATATTAAACAATCAGATACTGCTAAGTTAATTATGACAAATACATTATCATCACTTTCATTGAAGTAGTCAAGGACTCTATTCATTTGTTTTATTATTTCTTTTTTGGGAGGTGTTGGGTTTTTTCTTTTTGTTTTTAATTTTTACTTATTCATTTTGCATCCACACTTACTGCCATTCCTTCTGGTCACCCACTCCCACATCCTCCTTCTTCTTCTTCCACCTCTTCCCCTCTGAGAGAGTGGAGCTCCACCCCCTGGGTATCCCTGCACCCTGGCAATTAAATCTCGGTGGAGCTAGAAGCATCTTCTCCCACAGAGGCCAGAGAAAGTAGCTTAGCTAAAGAAAATATCCCAGAGAGGGAACAGCTTCTGGGATGACCCCGCTCTAGTTGTTCAGGACCCACATGGAGACAAAGCTACACATCTTTGTATGGGAATGAGGTTTATATCCGGCATGTATACGTTCTTAAATTGGTGGATCAATCTCTGAGAGCCCCAAAGGTCCAGGTTAGTTGACTCTGTTGGTCTTTTTGTGGAGTTCCTATCTCCTTCAGGGCAAAAGTAAGTTTTTTCAATAGTCTAAAAGGAAAAAAGAGGAGAGGTTCTGGGGAGAGAGAGAAAGATCTAGGTAAAATTTGATTTCTAAACAAGGAGTGGATATATTCTACTATTTTTACTCATGAAGAAACTGAGTTTTGCAACGTGAATATGCCTTGAAGTATCCATGAAGCTGATGCCTACTGCAAAACATTCTGTGGAAGAAGGGAAGAGATAGGATAGTTTGAAATATGATCAATTTTTATTCCATAATACATCAGTCTTCTTAATACTTGGGAATTGTAAAATTATACGCATCTATAGGTTAACAAATTATTCATCACTGGCTTTGGGTTTCACGGAAGTCGCATCATCTAGCTTTTGTGATCCGTTGAGCACTTACAATTATGCCCTTCTTCCATATAAACACTGCTCGGGAACTTTATCCATTTTAAAATCGCAGGCAACAAATAAAGTGAAAACTGAAAGGCAAACCATAAAAATGTGTGAGATACTGTGCTCATTGACAGGTTGTATCATCACATAGGTGTCATGCAATGGTTCAGTCCTACCCAGAATTGAGTCCCTTTCTCCTTCATTTTACTTTGCTCCAATGGTAACCTCATTTCTTCCCCTCAAAAACAGTCCTTCAGTGACACTGGAAAATACGTATTTCTTTTCCTATTAAAAGAAAAAAAAACTCCATAAAATTTGCCATGGATATTTTGCCTAAGGTTACACAGCAAGTGGCCAGCAAAACTCAGATGAAAATATAAAAGTAATTTAAACACATCTAGCAGTGATGAATGTAATTTGTACTACACAGAGTATTTGAATGTATTTTTCCTGCTGGGGGCATTTGATTAAAAAAAGACAAGGTGAAGTGTAATCAAATTATCTATTTAAACTCTCCTGCCCTAGAGAGTATATGGATTTAATAACCTAATAGTAGGTCGAGCAGAACAATATGATCTATGATTTTATTGTGTAGAATTATCACTATTTTATTTTCCTCCTTGTAAAAGGTAACAGTTGATTGAAAAATAGAAAATAAATATTAAAGCGGTATCTACCTTCTAATATTTCTTTAAAGCAGTTCACAGTTTTAAGAAACATGTATCTGTGAGAGCAGAATTACAGTGTTTCTGTCAGAAAGTAAAGGGTTCGACATCATAGGATCTTACTTTATTGAAACATCACCTTTAGCTTCCTAAATCCAGTGTGGATTTCTTCTCCTTCATCTTCCTCTTCCTCTTCTTTTTCTTCTACTTCCTCCCTTTATTAATTGTTAATATTTTCATTATTTAAAGCAATTGTAAAATTTAAATATATTTTGATCATCTTTTCTCCTTCTGCAATTCCTTCCAGTTCTTCTGCCACACCCTATCCACGCCACTTTAAGTACTTTCTTAAAATAAAACAGTACAAAACAAAAAACCAAAACCCCATACAGCAACAAAATCCACTACAACTAAGAAAATAAAGTTAAACCACACTAAAAATGAAGATAAAACCAAACTATAACAAAATTAAAGCACATGCATATGCATACACACATACACACACACACACACACACACAAACACACACACACACAAACAGACAAACACTCCAAACTAATACTGTTACGTCCACGATATGTTGGTCAAATACTCTTGAACATGAGGCCATTTCTGAAGTGGTTGATACATCCAGTCACTCTATTGGAGAAGACTGGTTTTCTCAATAGGTACATGTGGGAGTTCAGGAGTTACTTTTTACCCTGCTGGTTAGGTTTTCATTTCTGCTTTTTTAAATCTAAAATAAAATACGATAGAAATAAAACAAAATAGAAAACTACTACATGAAATTTGGGGGAAAAAAAGGACCAATTTTTTACACACACACAGGAATGCCATAAAAATATTTAACTAGAAGCCATATTCCATGCTCAGAAGACCTGGTGCACGCACTGGGCATGCTCTTCCTATTTCTTCAAGCTCCTGTGACCTTTGCTCATGTTGATTTAAAGGGCGGTGTTTCCTTGATGTGCTTTGCCTCCTCTGTATTTTACCCTCTTTTTGCTTCCTCCTCCATTGTTTCCCATCAGCTCAGAAGGGAAGGATTTCATCAAAACATCTTGTTTATAGCTAAGTAATCCCAGGTCTCTCACCCTTTGAATAATATCTGGCTGTGGGTCTTCATATTTGTTCCCATTTACTTCAGGAGAAAGCTTTCCTGATAATGTCTGAAAATGACACTGATCTACGAGAATATTATTATTTCTGATGTTTTCTATTGAACTGCTAGTGAAACTATGATACATAAGTTTATGTTCCTAAATACTTTTATTTTTCCATCTTTATTAACTTGAATATTTCCTATTTACATTTCTTTTTTTTTAATTTTTTTATCTTAATTAACTTCAGTATTTCTTATTTACATTTCGATTGTTATTCCCCTTCCCAGTTTCCGGGCCAACATCCCCCTAACCTCTCTCCTCCCCTTCTATATGGGTGTTCCCCCCCATCCTCCCCTCATTATCACCCGCCCCTCAACATTCACGTTCACTTGGGGTTCAGTCTTGACAGGACCCAGGGCTTCCCCTTCCACTGGTGCTCTTACTAGGCTATTCATTGCTACCTATGAGGTTGGAGCCCAGGGTCAGTCTTTGGGTAGTGGCTTAGTCGCTGGAGGCTCTGGTTGGTTGGCATTGTTGTTCATATGGGGTCTCAAGCCCCTTCAAGCTCTTCTAGTCCTTTCTCTGATTCCTTCAATGGGGGTCCTGTTCTCAGTTCAGTGGTTTGCTGCTGGCATTCACCTATGTATTTGCCCTATTCTGACTGTGTCTCTCAGGAGATATCTTTGGTTCCTGTCAGCCAACACTTCTTTGCTTTATCCATCTTATCTAATTGGGTGGCTGTATATGTATGGGCCACATGTGGGGCAGGCTCTGAATGGGTGTTCCTTCTGCCTCTGTTCTAAACTTTGCCTCCCTATTTCCTCCCAAGGGTATTCTTGTTACCCTTTTAAAGAAGGAGTGAAGCATTCGCATTTTGGTCATCCTTCTTGAGTTTCATGGGTTCTGTATATCTAGGGTAATTCAAGCATTTGGGCTAATAGGCACTTATCAATGAGTGCATATCATGTGTGTTTTCCTATGATTGGGTTACCTCACTCAGTATAATATTTTCCAGTCCCATCCGTTTTCCTATGAATTTCATAAAGTCATTGTTTTTGATAGCTGAGTAATATTCCATTGTGTAGATGTACCACATTTTCTGTATCCATTCCTCTGTTGAGGGGCATCTGGGTTCTTTCCAGCTTTGGTCTATTATAAATAAGGCTGCTATGAACATAGTGGAGAACGTGTCTCTTTTATATGTTGAGGCATCTTTTGGGTATATGCCCAAGAGTGGTATAGCTGGGTCCTCAGGTAGTTCAATGTCCAATTTTCTGAGGAACCTCCAGACTGATTTCCAGAATGGTTGTACCAGTCTGCAATCCTACCAACAATGGAGGAGTGTTCCTCTTTCTCTGCATCCTCGCCAGCATTTGCTGTCACCTGCGTTTTTGATCTTAGCTATTCTCACTGGTATGAGGTGAAATCTCAGGGTTGTTTTGATTTGCATTTCCCTTATGCTAAAGATGTTGAACATTTCTTTAGGTGTTTCTCAGCCATTTGGCATTCCTCAGCTGTGAATTCTTTGTTTAGCTCTGAACTCCATTTTTTTATAGGGTTATTTGTCTCCCTGCGTCTAACTTCTTGAGTTATTTGTATATTTTGGATATAAGGCCTCTATCTGTTGTAGGATTGGTAAAGATCTTTTCCCAGGCTAAAATTTTGTATTCATGTGTACAGGTTGGCAAGGAATGGACTGTGCTCTATAGTTTTCATCAACTTGGTGTAGGGGCATGGAATGGTTCTGTTTGTATTGAAGTAATAAATTTGGTACACCAAAACCTGATTGCTCCAAGACGAGTGACTCTTCACTTGTACCAGCTTTTTTTTGTATAAACCTTGCCACTCACATCATTTCTGATTGGTAAAGATGCCTACAGCCTGTAGCTGGATAGAAGAGAGGTAGGTGGGGCTCCACATCTCTGGCTTAGGGACTCAGGCAGGGACAACAAGGGGGAGAGTGAAAATGGAAGGAGGAATTAGTATGATCTAGGTGGATTGTGAGCACAGGGCCACAAGAGCTTGCCTGTTGGAGTAGGATCAGCCCAGGCAGAAATATCATAGAGGGATAATATGTGCCCAGCTCTAATACATTTAAGTTTATTATAAATATGGAGACTTTTGTGTCTTTTATTTGGAAAATACATGGTCTAAATGGGGTAAAATTCCCAAAATAATATTCACCCCAACCACTTGACCAAACCTAACCTACACTTGGGAAGAGGGAATCTCATTTCAGGAAGTGTCTCTATTTAGTTACCACATAGGCATGTGTTTCGGATACTTATTGATTGATATTTGATGTATGAAAGCACAGCCCACTGTGAGGGAAGCCACTTCCACTTCTTCAGAAATATGCTATGAGATTATATATATATATATATATATATATATATATATATATATATATATATATATATATATATATATATATGAAATGAACCAAGGAATGCAATCTAGTAAGCAATATCACTGTTTGTTCTTGCCCCCAGTTACTGTTTGACTTTGGAGGAGCAATGATTAGTACAATAGAAAGTAGAATGACTTTAAATAGATTCACCCATGTTCTCTATAGTTTAACCACTTAGATGCAGTGGTCATGCAGTTACCAGTATGTTCCATTTTCCTTTTCTATTAAGGTTTTAGTTTTTTGAGGATTTCATATATGATTGTTATATTTAAATCATTCTCTCAACTCCATACTTATTCTCTCCTCCCCTACTCTCCCTAATCACTTTTAAATTTATGGCACATATATTTTTATATTTACAACTTGTGGAGAGTACTTAGTCTTGCTTGTATGAGCATGTGTTTAGAGCTGAGCACTCAAGACTATATAAACTAAGAGAGAATTTGTTTCTGGAAAAAACTCATTCTCTTTCCTCTCAGAATTCATTGATTTTCTGTTGCTCTTCATTTAGCTGGTAGGGCCTTGTGACATTTTCCCTATGAACAGTGGCACGTTGATTGGTGTTGTCATCATGCAGACCTTGTTTCTGAAACTCTATTGTTGATATTTTATGTGTGCAGCTTCCTTATATCTAGGACACAGTATCTGCCATTACACACCGTGATCACCTAGCTTTTACAATCTTTTGTCACCTCTCAAATGGACTTTTCCAAGACTTAAGTGTCAGGATTATAGTTTACCAGAACATGATCAGTACATTTTTACCAGTTGTGGGTGTTCAATAATCTATTTAATGATCCCAGAATTGGGGGATTGAGTGTGAGTTTTAAAATTGTCTGTGGATATAAACATAAATGTTTATAATACAGTTAGAAATTATATTGATTTGGAAACAAAGCAGTAGTGGGTCATCTTCCAAGGTCTGGGACTCTCAAGTCACAGGAAGATGTCTAGATTTACAGTATCATGAATGAAACCTCTAGCTATTGAAGAGGTTATAAGTCAAATTAGACTTGGTTATTGGTTAGTAAAAGTGTCACTATTTTACCATAGCGGGTGTTTTTCCTGGTAATATTGCTGCACTTAACAGCCTTCAGGGCTGATTCACAGTATTGATTACTTTTTTTCTTTTGGAAGTTTGTATAGTACCTTGCAATCCTATGATAACTAATCTTCAAGAAGAAGGACGATCATAGGTCAATTCTTGATTGCTTTCTTTAATGCTGGAGCCCACAGTATACAGTACCTTCACCCACAGTGTTTAGTCTTTTTCTTTTCTTTTTTCCTAGGAAAGGGTTGATTTGGCTTACATTTCCTCATTACTGTACATCAGTAAAGGATGTCAGGACATGAATTCAAGCTGGGCAAGAACTTGAAAGCAAGATTTGAGCAGAAGCAAGCCATGGAGGATGGTGTTTACTGTCTTGCTTCTCAAGGTATGCATAGCCTGCTTTTTTATTCCACATTCTTTCTTTTTTTTTCTTTCTTTAATTTTTTTACTTAATAATTACCTTCGTTTTTATTAGATATTTTCTTTATTTACATATCAAATGTTATCCTCTTTCCTGATTTCCTCTCCAGAAACCTCCTATCCCACCTTACCCACCCACCTCTGACTTCTATGAGGGTGCTCCCCTAACAAATCCACCCACTCCCTCCTGCTTCCCTGCCCTGGCATTCCCCTACACTGGGGCATTGAGTCTTCATAAGAACAAGCACCTCTCCTCCCGTTGATGGGGATCCATCCCCCATACAATCACCAAACACTATTGTGGATGCAAAGAAGTGCATGCTGACAGGAGACTGATATAGCTGTCTCTTGAGAGGCTTTGCGAGAGCCTGACAAATACATAAGTGGATGCTCACAGCCAACCATTGGAGATAGGTTCCCCAATGGTGGACTTAGAGAGAAGAATGAAGGAGCTGAAAGGTTTGTAACCCATAGGAAGAACAACAATAACAGCCAACAAGACTCCCCAGACCTCCCTGGGACTATACCACCAATGAAAGCATACACATGGGGGGACTCATGGCTCCAGCTGCATATGAGGCAGAGGATGGCCTTGTAGGACATAGTGCTATTCACAAGTTTGTAAGGCAGCCAAGTATTATTCTTACTGATAATCCACAAGGAATAGAGTTCTGGGATGTTCCTAATTTCCCAACATACCAGTACTGCTTAGCTGTAGAAATAAATGAGAAGCTTATTTACTTATTCACAAGATATTTGACTTACCACATTAAATAACTAAAAAAAATTATTGTTGTTTTATGCAAGTGCAGATTGCCTATTTTTATGTTACCAGAGAAATAAGAATTTCATTTTGACTCATTTTTTTATTTATGCACATAGTACATTTCTAAAAGAATATAATTTTGATTAATTATAAAAAATGTTTTACAGTGATTATAAAATAATATACTAATTAAAATTACTGAGAGTATAGAAATCAAGATATATCAGTAGATAAAATAACTAGCTTTAAAAGCTTCACACACTTAAACTGGATTATTTCAACATACATAAAGTTAGAAAGCAAAACCCTAGTCTACAGAGTTTCCCTCTGAAAGTCATACATGTGTCAAGCAACCAGAGCTTCCAGGGACTAAGCCACTACCCAAAGACTATACATGGACTGACCCTGGGCTCCAACCTCATAGGTAGCCATTAATAGCCTAGTAAGAGCACCAGTGGAAGGGGAAGCCCTTGGTCCTGCTAAGACTGAACCCCCAGTGAACCTGATTGTTGGGGGGAGGGAGGTAATGGCGGGGAGGATGGGAAGGGGAACACCCATATAGAAGGGGAGGGGGAGGGATTAGGGGAAACCGGGAAAGGGAATAATAATCAAAATGTAAATAAGAAATACTAAAGTTAATAAAGAAAAAAATTTAGCCATGGTCTTTCCATTCTTCTTTGTTTAAAAATTCACCAGTGAATACTATTAAATAATGTACAGAAGAGCTGTTACAGACTGATAGTCCTTCAAATCTTCCAATGTTTGCAAAATCCAAACTTTCTTGAAAAGCCTCAAATTTCTGAAATCCAGGCTCTTATAAAAGCGTAAGTAAATTCTATTCTTTTTATTCCAAAAGGAAAGATGCGAGTGCTAAAATAATCACATTTATTGCAAAGCTAAAGCATTTTAGTAGAGCTCCACATTTTGTAGCCGAGTGCATAACATCTAGATCTCGTGATACTCGTGATCTTTGCTGCTCCAAAGGGCTTGGGCTGCTATACTTTTCTAACTCCATCCATGGCAACACACATATTATTTCTTATAGGGTCAGATTTGCTTCCTACTTCCTGTTGTTCTTGTTTGTCATTTCAGTCTGGGTATCTCCAACATGTGGAAAACTCTACCACACCTAAGGCATTTTATTCATAAACAGCATCTAGTGACCTTTTTGGATATTCCAATTTTGGCATTGTTGTGACAATCAAATACTCATGAGAGGAAATACAGAACAAAGAATGGGGCAAAGATGGAAGGAAAGGCCCTCCAAAAACTGCCCCACTTGGGGATCCATCCCATATGCACCCATCAAACTTAGTCACTACTGCTGATGCCAAGAAGTGCTTGCTGACAGGAGCCTGATATGGATGTCTCCTGAGAGGCTCTACCAGAGCCTTACTGATACAGATGCTTGCAGCTAACCATCAGACTGAGCATGGAGACCCCAATGGAAGAGTTAGAGAAAGGACTGGAGGAGCTGAAGGGGTTGCAACCCAATAGGAAGAATAACAATATCAATCAACCAGACTCCCCAGAGTTCCCAGGGACTAAACCACCATCCAAAGAGCACATATGGAGAAACCCATGACTCCAGCCATATATGCAGCAGAAGACAGCATTGTTGGGCATCAATAAAAGGAGAGGACCTTTGTCCTGGGAATGCTTGATGTCTCAGTGTTGGGCAATGCCAGGGCAGGGAGGCAGGAGTGGGTGGATGAGGGAACATCTTCATAGAAGTAGGGGGAAAGGGAATGGGAAAGGGGATAACAGTTCATATGTAAATACATAAAATATCCAATATAAAGAGATATTTATAGACCTTAAAAATATATTTTTTCAACTGCACTATAACCAATTGCTGTGTTTCATAGACACATTTTATCCCAGACACAAAATACCACATTAGCAGCTGCTTTCCTTGTCTTCAAAGCCTTTAAACCCAGTCACATGAGAAACTCTTATGAAATAGTTGTCAAATTCTACTACAGCTTGATATAGACTTATGCCTCCAATGGTACAGAGGTGTGTGTGTGTGTGTGTATGTGTGTGTGTGTGTGTGTGTGTGTGTGTGTGTGTGTGTGTGTGTGTGCTAATCACAGCTAACATTTTTCTCATAGGTAGTCAGTACTCATTGTCCCAAAGATCTTGGACTCTGATCAATTCTTTTCTTCCAGCATTGCTTCCCTTTTTTGCACTGATATCTTTCAGTTTTCCACAAATCATACTGGTATGTTTTCTGAATACAAATTTCAAATGCTTTCTTAGTCCTCTTCAAGCAAGATCGCCATACTTGTTAGAACACTGCACCATGGCAGTTTCTAACAAACTTCATTTTTGGTCATGTTCTGCTACTCTTTTAGAACACCAATCTGAAGACATCGCTTTATGGACCCATTTCCTCAACAGAGAGTCTCCTTCCTAGCTCTATCTATCTTTGTGCCCAGTTGACAAAAACTAACTAGCAAAAAGAGAATCTAGAGCAAATTCTCTTCATATTTGAAGAGACAGAAATGACATGGATCTAATGACACCTATACAATAAACATATAATTTGAACGACCCCTTTCTAAGACATTTGATATGAAACTGTTAATACCCACGCCTTTTTAAAATATTTCATATTATTATAAACAATTAAAATGGTTTATGAACAGTAGTCTACAAATATTAGAAACTAATATTAGAAACTAATGCTATATAGAAATTTTAACTTATTGCATTTTGTATTAGTTTTCTTACAGGTTGCTATTATTTTTCATGAACTTTAGTCCTTCAAATACTAGTTATATAGTTAAATCAATGATACATAACATAGCATTATATACTCTTGAAAATATGAGAAGCATTAAAATCATTTATTAAATCCTACACTAAAATTCCTTGAAGTCTTTAAATTATGCGTAATCCTAACTACTGAAATGGAAGTACTTTGAATCACTTTAAAATACTGTAATTGCCTTTTCCTCTGAAAGAAACAATTAAAATAAACAGTAAAATTTAACTTAAACTGTAATTTACATAAAATATACACATTTTCCATTTCCATGACTGTTATCATATATACACACATGTGTCACCCAAATTGGACTGATGATATGGAGGATAGAACAGTCTGGAAGACTTCATCCTTCAAGAAGTTGCTCAAATTTATTAATAAATGTTCATTTTCATTTGAACCAAGGTTTTTATTCTACCATAGAGTACAAATTAAATATAACAAAGTTCAATTATTCAATAGTATAAAGAAAGTACAGAACATTCTCAATATATCAGTTACTGTTTTGTGTAACATACATGTAAATAGTATGTTGAGATGCTAAAACTAAATGTTTTCCAAGTTCTCTCTCTCAGCCTATTATGTGGCTCTGTATCTCTTGTGTGTTGCAGGAGGAATGATGATGATGGTTGAGCAAGTGAATGATATATGAGAATTGCACAGTGGCATTAGAAATGTTTTTTTCTCTTACATTCTGCAAGTAGAACATTTGGGTTTACTCTAGGTTCCTTGGATACTTAATCTCAGGTCCTTGGTAACCCAAGCATCATTGGGATTGGAACTATCTCGTAGAGTGGGTCTAACACCAAGTCAAACAGTGGTTGATTACTTCTAATGAGTATTATTTCACCATTACACTAGCATATATTACAGATTGGACACCATTGTAGATTGAAGACTTTGAAGCTGGCTTGGTGTTTATTCTTCTTCTTTGGTAGAATTCAGGCTAACTTCCTGAACTAAAGACATGTTAGTACATAAGGATTAGCTCCATGTAGACAAAAGCTCTACTTCTCTATGTTCAACGAGTTGTGTAGGTATTTTCTTTAAGATTGGGTCTTGCTATCAGTTTGCTAAGAACAACTTACAGCCTTATCAACATCCTGGCCTATTATGGAGATCCTAGCCGACCCCTTACTAACAGTTCAACTATTTATAGTACAGTTATTATACTAAGAAGCTTCATTTGGTAATGAGAGACATCTAATTGTGGCTTGGTCTCTCTGTTATTGACTGTTTCATTTAGATCACATTTATATATGTATAGATTTTAGAAAGCTTCTACTGTGTATAATTGCCGTACTTCTCCTCAAATGACCCCCTTCAGCTGTCTTTCTCCTATTCCATTCCTCTTTCATCTCTGCTCTCAGTGTTCCCAGCTGATCCTGGTATTTAAGTACAAATTATTGTTCATAACTCTCCATTCTATTTCCGTTTTGTGGAGAGATTTTCTTTTGCTCCCTAGTCCTATACTCTATACTGAAACTCTGTGATTCTTCATACTGTATATTGGCTATCATTGACTTAAAGGCTAATATCCACTTTTATGAAAATGCACACTATATTTCTCTTTCTGGGTCTGAAATACCTCAATCAGGTTTTTTTTTTACTTCCATCCATTTACCAGCAAATTTTGTGATGTCACTTTTCTATTCAATGGCAGATTAATAACCCATTGTGCAAATGCACAATTTTTTTAATTCTTCTTGTGAGAGGCATTTGGATTGTTTCTAATTTCTGACTATTATGAATACAGCAGCAGTGAACATAGTTTACTAAGTAATTCTGTGGTAAAAATAAGATTCCTTTGGGAATGCCTAAGAGTTTTAGAGACGGTTCTTGACATAGTCCAATTTTCAGCTTCCCAAGGAACTATCAGATAATGTTCCATATTGATGCACAAGTTTGTCTCTTGGAACACCCAGCATTAAGTGATATGGCTGCATCAAATCTCAACCCACAATATTTGGGAAAGTTCACAGAAAAAGAGCTAGAATGAATGTGCAAGAGCCAGATAGAATGGATAACACCAATGAAACAAGGCTTTCTACATAAAATAGGAGTGTTGAACATATGCACAAGAATTCACTCAGAGAGACTCAGGCAGCATGCACAGGGCTTGAATATGCCTACACCAGATGGAGTCCTAGAAGTAATCATGTGCCTCCATCCCTATCCTGGAAACTATCTCCAATTGATAACCACTTGCAAATCAAAATGTTTCTTCCGAGGAGTCTCACGAAACAAACAAACAAACAAACAAACAAACAAACAGCAAAGCAAAGCAAACAAAACACAATTTACTCCTAAGGATAGGCTACTTGTTCAGCAGTTTATGGTCAACAGAAAACAAATTTAAGGGCACTTTGAAGGTTTCTTATCTCATAATATCATGAAATATCTTATATTTTTTTAATTTTGTCTTTTTATGAGTTTTTACTGTTGTTTTTCCTCATTTTTTCTCTACTGGTCCTCTGTGTTTATAAGATGGCTCCAAGTTTTATGCTTTTATGGAATTCTGCTAGCCCTCCCTCTACCTCCCACTGACCATCTACTACTCCTCCTTTTCTCTTCCAAAAAAGGAAGGCATCCCCATGGATATCAACCAACCTTGGCATATCAAGTTGCAGTATAACTATGGACTAGGAGTATCTTTTCTTATTGAAGCTAGAGAAGCAACCCAGTTAGGGGAAAGGGTTCCAAAGGCAAGGGACAGAGTCAGAAACAGTTTTTGCTTGTGATGTTGGGAGTTCCACATTAAGACCAAGCTATACAACTCTTACAGGTATACAGAGGGCCTAGGTCATTCCCTTGCATACTCCCTTGTTGGTGGTTCAGTGAAGTAGGGATTTCCGGTTTCGTTTGAGATTAAGTTCTGTCATGTCATGTCTTTCCTGGAAGCTGTCTTATCAGAGGATGTTCTGCTGAAGTAGACATGCGAGAGGATGTTTTGCTGAGAAGAGATAGGTGGTGTCTTTTCTGGAAGCTATCTGGTAAAAGAGCAAGGGATGTTTTACTGGAGCAGATAATTGAGAAAACACCTGTTGTTTGGAAAAAGTATACATACATCCCAACAGACACTAGATGATGCTCTTGCAATAATTTGCCTTGCTTTATTTACTGATCTTTGCTTGTCATGACTACTTCCACTGGAAGAAATAAATATCCTTCACTGGAAGTAGAGAGTAAAGACCCAGTGAACTTCTGTTAGTATTCTATGATGCTTCTTAAGTTCTTAACCCCTTTCTTAACAAGAAACACATAGTCTTCCTCCATTGTACTAGGTAGATGAAGAATGTATCTATTTATCTTTTTGATAGTCTACGAATTTCATGAAATCTGCCAATCAATAACAACAAAAAACCCCACAACATCAGATATATTTGATTTATGTTCTTTCCTTGCTTCACTGAGAGGAAAATCTTTCACATTAAATCCCTGTTATAAGAATAGAGTATAGATTGAAGACTGCATCACCAGTCAAATATAGACATACATTAATAAATAATGA
Organism: Rattus norvegicus; assembly: GCF_021556685.1. Taxonomy (NCBI): domain Eukaryota; kingdom Metazoa; phylum Chordata; class Mammalia; order Rodentia; family Muridae; genus Rattus; species Rattus norvegicus. The sequence continues at coordinate 21,133,025 of NC_141544.1, read as the reverse complement.
CAAAGTTTGCTCTGATAATTAGTGTTTACATAAAGTGAGATGACACATTAATGCTAAACTAAAGGCAAATTTAAAAGAAAACCTTTACTGGGTATTGAGAATAATTTTACTATAGTTAAATAATTTTGAAAATTTTACACACAATTGTACATCAGTATTATATTCATCCATCTTTTTCACCATTCTAGATCTTCTAATGCTTCCTCTTCTCAAATTTTTACCTCTACATATACATGTACATACACACACATTTAAAAACTGATTTCCCTCAATAATGCATACATGGGTTTGTGTGTGTGTGTGTGTGTGTGTGTGTGTGTGTGTGTGTGTTAAATCATACACATTCAGTATTAGAAAACCTATCAGGGAACATGCCCCTGGAGGTATTTAATTCTCCTTCTTTTATAAGGGAAAAGTGCTTAGAGCTCTTAATCTAAGTGTGTGGATTTGGAAATTTTCTCCAACTGTATTTGCTTATAAATAGTTCTAGAGTAAATGAGAGTAGAACACAGTAGGAAGTAGTATAAAGGGAGAAATATGTGAAACATGGAGCATTACATGTTGAGAGAGTGAAGGAAATATAGAATAAGGGAAATGGAAGAAGAAAGAAAAATAACAACAAAGATATGTAAGAAAACATACAGTAAATATTTTATGATCTTACGTAGAAATGTGTTCATTTGTTTGTAGCTATATAAGTGTACATTAATACATAATATTATATGCAGTGGTATTGTGCTACAAATATTGACATTACTTTCTTCAGGAGCCATGTCCTATCTTAAAAACAATGAATCAACACCAACAATCATCACAACTACCACAATAAAAACAACAACACCTCAATACCAGTCATGAGAAATTCTGCTTCAAGCTGTTGGTCAGTTGGATAAAGGAGTCTTCCAAACCAATATAGAATATTGCCATGGCCCTTAATTGTCTTTGAGAACTTTAGAGTAAAAATTTATCATTAAGTCAATATATGCCTCAAGTACAGGACTTGAGAAAATCCATCTAGAACCAGCTTGGAATAGTCCTCTCTGATATCTAGATCCTATGATCTCTAAAGGTGCTATTCAATCTCGTGAGGGAGAAATGCAATTGAAATTCCTATACAACTTTAAACCCTATTAACAAGAACAACATCTGGCTTAGAAAGATGTTCATTGGTGCACTTGGGGCATTTTCATTTGAGGGGAATAAACAGATGCCTGATTCTATATAAGGCCTTTTAAAAAGGAGGGAATATTTACCTAATAATATTTAATAGTCGCTACAACAATAGTTAGTACTATAATTGACTGAAGTAATATAAGATGTTAATATGTATTAAATGCATATTCTCAAAGATAATGATAGCTCTTCATTGAAGAAGCTTCTTTTTACCGTGTTTGGTTACTGTTATATGATCCATACCGGTTAAAATGTGTTGAAAATGTACCCATTTTCTCTCTATCTCAAGTGATACATCTACAATGTTACCTCTATCTGAAGTTCAGACAGAAAAAGACACATAAGAAGGGGTAGAAAGAGAAACAGGATGTATGATGGAAGATAGTAGGTTCTAGACAAACCAAAGTGAAAGGACAGAACCCACTTGTGAAAGTTTTTGCTTTGGTTTGCATATTCACACTTCAGCATGTACAATCACACTCTAATATATACACGTGCACTACTATGAAGACTACTACTATATAAATGAATAACCAAACTGACAATAAACTAAAAATATGCAACAACATCCTGACTTCAAGTTCCATTACTTAGACATGTTTGTTACTATGTGATATTCTGACCAGAAAATAAAGGGGGATAAAACTGTCTTTTGGCCAGTTTTGTTTTGATGAATGTGATATTTCCATATAAAATAAAAAATATGATACATCTATTAAAAAGTCTTTCACAGATATCAAGATCACTATAACACTTAAAATTTTACATATTTAATTATTTTATGTATGTGGATATTATCCTTGGATGTGTCTATGTGCCATGTGATTGTAGTGCCTCAGGTGGTTACCAGATCCCCAGGGAATGGCGTTATAGAAGTTTCACCCATGATACATCAATACTAAATTTGCCAAAACAAGACTTGAACATAATTTTGATAATATATATGATGGAAAATGGTACAATCTTAATACCTAATAATTAGAATTAGTTATATAATTAGCAAGAAAGATTGAGTCACTCCCTGTCAGATATAGTTTCTTGTGCATTTCTTGGTGGTAGACTATAATACAAAGTTGACAACTTGCTTTCAATCTCTTTTGAATTTGTAGGCTCCTGCGTATTTGAATGCTACATAAAAGTACCCACATATAAATAATATCATAAGCTATTTTAAGTGCTGTGAAATAAGAAAAGAATACTATCAAAAAATCAATATAATGATCCAGTGTATTTGGAGCAATAAAAGAAAGCATCGCTTCCTCACTGATATTAAAGCTGAGACCTGAAAGACTGGGAGAACGTGGTCTCCAAGCAGCTGCAAGAGCCTAGCTCTTTCCTAGAAACATCAGAGATGCAGTGTACCTTGTCCACAGTGACCAAAGAAAGGGATATGAGAGGCAGCAGAATAGTATTTCTTTCTGTCAGGCCATCGGCATCATTTTTACTTTAGGATAGGAACAGTAAGAAAATCATTCAAGAGTACAGAAAGAAAACCATTTAATTCCCAATTTACAAAGCTTATATTGGTTTTGTGCAATAATAGCAAATGGGAAAAAACATAGGATAGTGGATAATAACACAGTTCCTAGATGTTGTTCATGATGGGTTACAATAAATATAGATAACAAGAATAGTAATGGAATATATATATATATAATATTTATGAACATATACAGAAAGACACACATTATAGAACCATCAAAATCAGTAGTGTGGGGGATGAATAACCAACAATATTTGATTAACATTAAAACTCTAGAGATTCATGGAGATCTCAATAACTTAAATAAAAATCCAGTACAGAGACAAATTCAGGAGTGAAGGATATTTAAGCTCTTGACATTCTTGGTACTAGATATCAAAGAAATATAATGATAAATCACCTAATGGAATAAGATAGATGATCTTAGATAAAATTTTTACAAATATCTAAATGTCGTAGCTGTGTGTGAGAATCTCTGCTGCATACATTCAAATCTGGCATGGTCATCCATGAATATGCATTTCTGGATGTTTATTATTTAGATGAGTATTAATAGGTAGAATAAGCCAGTTTTATCTAAATCCAAGCCTTTTTATTTTTATAAAATAAAAAGAAATTGTGATGTTATGGTTAAAGTATACTTTTACCTTAAAAAATAAAAACTAGTGTAAAAGAAATTTAGTCAAATAATTTAAGAGTTCATCAAACATAATTTTGTAGCACCTTGGATTTGTATTTGAAGGGATTTTGTATGGTTTGACAGCTTTGACCCTTAACTTTTTCATATTCTTATATATTACCTATTGGTATGCATTATGGCATGAGGGTCAAAATACCAAGCAAATGAAGAGGTGTGAAGAATTGAAATGACAAGATTGTTGAAGTGGCTTTATCATGGCGATGTGTTGAAATCTAGGACCTGAAATGCATTGTGAGTTTTGATATACTGAAATTAAATCGATATCAGACAGTGACCAAACGTGTCTGACTATGCAATGTGCCTAGCATACAACACTGAAAGTTTTCATCACAAACAAGAAAAGTCTCAATGTGGCTGTCAAAGGCAAAAGGAGAAATATACATCAGTTACAAAGTAGATGTCTCTGAAAATAGACAGTGAAATTCTCCCAGAGACATGTTTGCTACTCTACGTAATCAACTGACTTTCCCCAAAATGCCAATGTTTCCAGTGAAAAGAGAGACATAATACATAAAACAACAACACTTATGCTGTGTACATTTTATTTAGACATTATTTTAGAAATATCCATTTAGTACTCTCTTTTACCTTAGACTATGCAGAAGGCATTCAAACTGGCACTCAGGGACTGGAACGTTATCCTGTAGCAACCTCCCTCCCCCAGATCAAATGTGATCACAAATAACTTTCCAAGAATAAGGAAAGAGGCCCAAACCCAATGTGAAAGCAGGAGGGTCAATCAGTGGAACCATAGAAGGAACATGGAGATTCTTTCCAGGTACCTCAAGAATATATGATGCATACTTTTGTCATGATTTTATAAGGCTGATCTTTAAGCTTATAAGAAATGAATTTGTGTGGTTTGTGGATGTGAAGTTTACACTGACGTGTAACAGTAATAGGAAAATAAGGCCCTGAGTATTACCAAGCCTTCGCTGCCTTGTCTTCAGGATCTAATCAGGCAGTACTGATGTGACTGGATCACAAATTACAGATGTGATGTGTCACATACCTGTTAATATTGCCGAATCCCCACCTACAATAATCATTCATTTTCAAGAGATAATCATATCAATTTAGCCTACAGAATATGTTTTCTCTTTCTCTCTCATTCATAAAAATAAGGAGACTAATGCAGTCAAATGACATTAAATTTTTTGCACCATAATTCCAAACAAATTAGATTAAAATGATGTATATTTCTGGTTATGATGGTATGTGATCATAATACTGAAAAATGAGCAAGGGTTTGCTACTTTTGACAAGGTAAGAATTTAATTTTCAGCAAAAGTATATTCCCAAGATTCAGTTTTGTTTTCTAATAAAAACTCAATTTCAGGGGATATTGAAACGTAAACAGGAAATAGATATCAGCCTCCGGTCAGCCAGCTATGACACAGTAAGCAATTTACTCCACACAAGTCACAATTGTTAGCTTTAAAGTAAATAATCATTTCTCTGACTCCTTAGGACTAGACACAGCCGTTTTATGTGCAATGCTTTCATTTTTCCTTTTAGGGAGACTAAGTATGAGTGAGTAGACACATGCCAAAATGACTGATGTCAGAAGCAATCTTGAGTCAGGAAATAACGTGGGGAAATTGAAACATTTGTGAAATAGGTTATATCAGATGAGTATGGGGGGAAAGGTGATACACTGTATTTTTCTTTGCTGTCTTCAGCTTTAGTACATTTTCTCATTAATTACTGAGCTTTTCTTTGTCAAAAAAAGCAAGCAATACTAGCAGCAATGACAAAACTCACAAGTAAGCTATGAATACTGAAGGATCATTTTTGAGAATTGTCACAAAATAAATTATTTATCGACATTGAAGAAATTACTACTAAATATAGCAAAAGGGATAGGCATACCAAAGGTAGGTTTTAAGTTAAACAGAAAGGAAGTGCACTTAGGAATTAAAACCATAAATGTACTAACCTTATGACAAAGTTAAGACAGAATACGCAAGTTCATTAAAGAGAAGACCATTTCTATTGATACTTAGGCTTAATGAATTCATGGTTCTATTACACACATAAATTATTTGTTGGCAAATATATGTTATGCAGTATTCTAAACTTTGTAAGTTCAACATCCAATAGTGTAGCACCTTGCAATTTGAGAATTTGATGGTAGACTCCTGGAAGGGTAGACAAGCATGTATATGCACCTACAGAAATGAAATACAACAGGCTCGAAACAAACATGGTGGTGGAAATCAAGCATGTATCTAGAAAACTTAGCAGGAACGGCTTTCTAGTGAAGTTGAAACTTAGTCAAAAATACTAGAGAAATATGAGATAGAGAACAAGGAAAAGTGGGGAAATTGGAATGCAAATAGAACTCTAAAACCAAAATTAATGGCAGGAACCTGCTCATTGTCTTTAAATAACAGATGGAATTTGTTTGCCTAGAACAGTATGATGCCATCTTCCCTTTTCTTCTACTCTTTCTTCTCTTTCCCTCCCTCATCCTTCTCTTCCTCCATCCCCTCTTCCTCCTCCTCTACTGCTTTTTCTTCATTTTCTATTTTAGTTTCATTATTTCAGTTGACCACTTCCTTCATCTAATTCCTTCCAAGCCGTTCCTCTAATATTTTTATCTTTCTTTAATTATTACTGTCACAGGAACACACACACATATATTTACATGTAATTATATAAATACAGACTGTGTAAGTTGTTTAGACTTACTTGTATCTATATGAGTTCAGGGATGACCACTTAGTGTTATGTAAACATTTAAGAGGCACTCCCATGGGAAAGACTAATTCTCCTATTTTCTACAATATTGTTAGGATCCTATAAGGTTTCCATCTGTCCTGAGAACTGCTATAGGAATTTAGAAATCATGCTTAGGCAGCCATATAGGTGAGATTCATGGGTGTAGCTTACCTTTCACATCCAAAAGTTACAGTATGGATAAAGGATAAACACAGTTTTTGTAATTATTCATTACAGAAGAAAAATCGTATCTTACATGAAGGTGCTTGTTGTCTATTTTTAGAATATAATTTACTTGCAACATTTCTGCCTTTCTGTCTTCAAAACAATTGCATATACCTATTCTCACCCTCTTTCAAATTCACAGCTTTTTTTCATTGTTATTATATGCATATATTTACATGTACATATAAATGTATGCTTAAATATTAGTCTTTTTGAGGCTACTTGTATGTACGTTTGTAGGATGATCCTTTGGAACTGGATAGTCAATTGACGTCTTCTTTCCAGGAGAAAGTCACTCCTTGATTTCCCACCCTCCCTAAGTTGCCAATAGTTCTCTGTGTAGTGGTGAGACCTTAGGGACTTTGCTCTGCTAAGTTGTGCGTGTCATTAGTAAATATATTCAACTCTTCTTCAGCCATTCCTGTTGGTAGGTCTGCATGAGTGAAGTGTCTGCTATGAAGATGTACAATCACATGGCAAATTTCTTATTCTCCTGGTTCTTACAATCTTTCTGGCCCATCTTCTGCTTTGTTTTCCCAGTCTCAGATGCAAGAGGATTTTCTAGATGTATCCATTGATATTGGGTTAACAACTCTGAAATTTATCTGATTGCAGTTTTCGGTGGTGATTTGGCTCTCTGGCCAAGAGAAGTGTCCATCATAAAGGGCAAAGATATTAACTGCGAGTAAAAGGACAAAGTTTACAGATTCCCTTAGGGACTATCAAAGACAACACGTCCATTAGGAAACCAGTGTTTATTGAGGGAACACTTAAGAAGATAGGGAGGAAACATTTTAAGAGTAATAGGGGAAAGAACACACCAAAAGTCTGTGGCCCAGTGAATTTACTAATAGGGCTTACATGGGTCCACAAAGACAGAAGCAGCAAGCTCATGACATGTATGGCTCTGCACCACACCATCTGTGTATATGTTATGGCTGTTAGCTTGGTGCTTTTGCTATACTCCTAGCAGTGGGCTCGGTCTTTATCTTACTTTTTTGCCTGCTATTTAACTCCTATTGGATTACCTTATTCAGGCTTGATAAGAAAGCTTTTGCCTTGTCTTATTGTATTTTAGTTTGTCCTGTTCTGCTGTCTTCTCTTGGAGGCCTGTTCATTTCTGAAAAGAGAAACAGATGGGGAGTGGATTTTGGGGTGGGTGTTGGTGGGGTAGCTGAAACGAGTACAGGGTGGGGGGAAATATGATTGCAGTTTATTGTTTGAGAGGAGCAATCTATTTTCAATACAAATAAAAAAAAATAAAACTGATCATTGCTACATTTTAACCTCTGCAAATTTTGGAAGACTTACTTTTGTTGATCTTAACCCAAAAAGATGCCCTTTTCCTTCTTTTAATGTTGTGAGAACATTTCTACTACCACACCAGGAAAACAAAGAAAATTAAGATGCTGACCCATGTTATTTTCCAAAATACGAAGCGGATGGCTGGACTGAACACAAACACATTAAGTATTGAATATAGATCATGGTATTAGGAAAAATAAACATTACGTGTATACAATGTTTTAAACTTTTCTTTTACCTTTTATGATTATAATATAATGTAGACATCAGACAGTATTTCAAGCAGAGAGTCAAACAAATCATTTATTTCAACAGTGGGGAAGTCATACCATTAAAGCTCAGGAGAAGATATGAGGTCACAAGGAGTGGGACCTTTCTACAACAATTTTCTCTCCTGTGTTCTATATCCAACTAAATGCAGCAAACTTGAATTTTGAATTTTAATTCTAATTAGGATATTTTGTCTCAAAATGTAAGAAAGCCACTTTCAAGTATTTGCATTTTTCTAGAATGTAAACTTGTTTAGGAAATATAACTGGGAAGATGGCTCAGTGGTTAAGAGCACTGGTTTCTTTTTCAGAGGTCCTGAGTGAAATTCCCAGTAACCACATGGTGGCCCAAAAACCATTTGTAATGGGATATAATGCCCGCTTCTGGTGTGTCTGAAGAGAGCAGCTGTGTACTCACATACATAAAATAAATAAAAGTATTTAAAAAAGAATATAATTTTTCCAAAGGCAAATTAATCTCACCATTAAAGTTTTTAAACTAAATTGAATAGTTTGGAAACTTCTTTTCATTTACTGAAAAATTTCAAATTTAATTGAGATAACTGCAGGGAATAAAGCAAGCTACCAATTGAAAGATCATTAACCTGGAAGATTTGAATCTTTTCACACTTGGGTCGTAGAATAATGAGAGTACAAATCCTTTCATTTTACTATACTGTATTGTTTTGTCTGTGAACGTGTCTTTCCCAGCAAGTGAATGAGTAGAACAGCAAGCTTCAGTGGTCTATGAACTGCAACATTTTAAACACTAGATATGTTTCAAAAACCAGAGTAATTCTTATATAGAGCTCAGTGTCATGACACATGACCACAATAGAGACAAATCAACCACAGATAGGCCAGTAGCAAGTCCCAACAATGATTTTTAAAGTAATGACAAGACAATTCTGTATGTACTACCTTAAACTCTAGCTATTGGAATTTCCTTACCTACAGTTCCATATACCATAAAAATGACTAGGAAATGATGCTGTGTATTAGTCTATTAACACAAAACCACATTGAGAGAGAAAGGAAAGATAGAAAGAGAAGGGGAAGGAAGGAAATTGAGGAAGAAGAGAGGGAGGATAGAGAAAGTGTGAGGAAGCAGAAAGATTTCAAAATAATCAAGACCACTGACTAGGAACCAATAGTTTAAACATCCTCCATCTGTATATTAATTATTAGAAAGAAGAAAAATAATGTTTCTCTCTTCACTAAATGAAAGTGCTTTGTAACTTACACTTATATAGAATGTGGGAAGAGGGAGACAGGAAAGAGGGAGGGGGACGGGGAGAGACAGAGGGAGAGATACAGACAGAGACAGACAAAGATAGAGACAGAGACAGAGACAAAGACAGAGACAGACAGACAGACAGACAGACACAGTGAGAGAGAGAGAGAGAGAGGGAGAGAGAGAGAGAGAGAGAGAGAGAGAGAGAGAGATTTCATTCTCTTACACTATCTGTGTTGTTTTGAGAAGTATGGTATCTGCTTCCTTGCCCCTTGTCATCAAGTATCTCTGTATCTTTATATTTCACCAATCAGAAATTATACACATAAAATCATATTGGCATGTTTGTTGCTTGGCTTGTCAGGTCTGAGGTTTACTCTCGGAGATTTTGGACATGTCTTCTGCCCACTCAACACTTACTTTCAATGTGTTTTATCGCATGGACTTCTCATGTTACTCAATTCTCTTCTGACTAACAGTCAAAGAATATTTTACATATAGAGCTGTTCTTAACTTCATTGTTTCTGGGCAAAAGACAATCATTTCTTCACATGTGGCAATTTAACCATAAGAAGAGAAAACGGCAGTAAGTTTTACATTGACAGCAAAATGTAATTTAACCTCATGAGTAGATTTATCACATTTCCTGAATATTGATGTATAAGGCTAGAGGATTAAGTCATTTAATTATCTGACTTACAGATGTCACCTGTTAGCCCATCTCCACTTATTAAACGTTGCAGTAAAATCAAGCATATTCCAGATCTGTCAGGACTGAGAGTCTACCGCCTACAGAGCTCTTTGATTTTTATTTTGTTCCACCAAGAAAAGTGGGTACTGTGGCTTTTTCTTCATAGGCAAAGAATCAATGCATTGAAAATTGTTGTGAGCACCAGTAGATTAGTTCTATCAGTGTGAGTCCTGGGGTACTTCACACCCTTTACTGCAGCAAGGTGCAGCACAGTGGGGTTTCATCCTTGTGCAGGACACTTCACACAAATACACAGGGGTGTCTCCCACAAGCCTTTAGGTTATTTATATTCCAATGTGTTAGTTCTCTAAATAATAGGAATTTTTATATTTAGCACAAGTAAACTGTATACCTTCCAAGAGTTTGTAAGCTCTATCACTCTCCATAGGAAGCCAATTCACAAGCGATTTTCTTGTTTGTCTTAAAAAAATATTTGTGTGTGCTTTTAGCTTTGTTTAAAACATGAGGTTTTACTCAGAAAAAAAAAAACCTTTCTTTTCACATTTATTCTAAATGCTTTTCCTTTTGAATTTTAAGAGTGAATTTCAAAGTGAGCACTTGGGGTGCCTGGCAGCAATGTGAACAGACATGACAGACCTGCCACAGGCTGCAACCCGTCCTATCTATTTTTACTTACATCATACCTTCCCTGAATGAGAAACTGGCATTACATCTGTGGGTTTTAGCATGGACTACCTTAAAGGAAGAAGAATATGAAGGCTGTGCATCCATGCACTTATATACTTTTATCCATTATTATAATTTATTTTATAAATGATGTGTTATTCAAATTACTCCACACAAACTAATCCAGAGACTTTAAGGAAGGTTCTGAGATACAAACATAGTATATAACTCTATAACTCAGGGATACAGTTAGACGGCCGCCACGGAGCAGTGAGCTTTTGCTTGGGGCTACTATACTTGCACTATCAATTACATTACTTATTTATTTTTATGATTCTGGCTATTTCAATACCCAGAAGACTGAATATAGTATCTATCACCAAAACGGAGAAAAATACCTAAAACATAGTTGAAACCGGGGTTGCAGAAACTTTGCGATCTATTTCATGACTCAAAATCGTTTTTTTCCTATTTTTTTTTCTAAATTTTACCCTTTCTCATTACGTAGTATGGCTGTATCTGGATCTCTTTTATGATCTTTATACTGTGTGTATATCTGTGTGTGCGTGTGTGTGTGTGTGTGTGTGTGTGTGTGTGTGTCTGTGTGTGTGTGTGTCTGTGTGTGTGTGTGTACATACTATAGAATAAAATCTACACATATGAGAGAACATACAGGGATGTTTTGGCTGTATGTTTGGTTCATCTTGCTCAATATTATATCTTCCAACTCTATCTATTTCCCTGAAATTTTCATAAGCTCATTTTCTATAGTTGTACAGAGAACACACAGCATATCCTATCACATTCATTTTTTGCTGTAACTCTGTTTTGATACCACATGAGGGTAGATGTTAGATTTTCTACATAGGACACATTGCTGAAGCTACAAAGCATTTTAAATTCTGAATTTTCAGACTCCGTGGCTCACCCTCAACAGCTAAGAGCTAAAGAAGTCACAGGGTTTATAATGACGTTTTATGGAAGCATTCGATTCCATTATACCACAGCCCAATGTACGCCTGTATATGACATGGGCACAATGGTAAATATTGGTGGTCAATTTTATGCAAAACAGGAAAACTTCATGTAGGCTTCTCAACTTTTAGAATTTATTTTATTTGATATAGTTACAGAATTCCACTTCCTTTTGCCACCACCGAACCCTGCCCCATGTCACTACTTTTTCTCAAATTGATTACTACTCTTGTCTCTCATTCCGGTTTTACCCATACATTTATAAAACCATTATTAAATCTATTGATACAACATGCTCTAATTACTTGTCAGTCCTGGTTCCAAAAGTGTTTGGCATAATTTTCAGTTATGACAAGAAAAATCTAAATCAATCAGGACTTATCTGTGCTGGTCATACTGTAGGAGAACAACTTTAAGAGAGCGAGATACTAAGTGACTTGTGTTTCATTTTCTGTTTCATTTGTATTTAATTACTGTAGATAATAATAAAGTGCCCATTCATTAACTTCACTTACATGATGCCATAAAGCATGTTGAGTTAACTGAGTAATTTTCAAAGAGTGGAATCGGATTAAGTAATTAATATTTAGCATTTGTGAGATTTATTTAAATATATTACTACATGGCTTTGTGTATTCTAGTGGCAGTATTAAAAAACAAAAAGGTATTGTGACAAAATAAAGCCTAATTAGATTTTACTCTTACCAGTTGTAAACATTTTTACAACCATTAAAAATTACTTAACTTAAAATATTTTTTATTCATGTTTATTGCTTCAAATGTTCAGACATTTTTATAGAGGATTTAGTTATGTTTGTCCCCCATTCTTTCTTCCCAACAAGCTTTCCATCTATTTTTATTTTTTATTTTTTATTCTTTGGTATTTAATTCTGTGAATTTAATTAGATTTTCCTATCAAAGTTTTGTGGGAGCTTATTTGCTTGCACAAACCTATCAATGACTCTATCAACTTAGAAAATGGCAGTTTCTCTCAGTACTATCATTACATGGTAAAAATCAGTATATGTGGATCACTATAAATATTTATAACATAGAAATTTCCATGATTAGAAACTTCATGATAGGTAAGAGAAAAAAGGAGATTTTACTACAAGTACTTAAATTTGTGGGTTGCATTTATAGGGAGACTGGACTCTTGTATCAACAAAATACATGGGGAAAGATGTTAGAAAGTGTATTGTAAAATGTCACGTGTACTGTTAACATGGTTTAGCAAACGATGTTAATTTTTTTATATGACAAAGTTAATACTAAATCTTAAACAAGCTTTAGTACCCCAGACTTTGTTTTCTCAATGGTGCCCAAAGTTAGTTAAAAAGATATGTTCAGCTTATCTTATGGGGATCTTCCAGGTTCTTTGAAAATTAGCTAAGTCTGCTTGGGTCGACTGTAATATCTTGGTTATAGTTTTTATTCTCCTTTTTTTTATTTGAGATATTGTCTCACTACCTATCTCTGGCTGTCTTGGATCTCACAGCAGGTTGAGTTCCCAGGTAGACCAGGTAGCTTAATTACATGCAGATGTAATTCATGAAGGGTTTAAGATGACACAGTCCTTAGCTATAAATCTTAATTTAGAATTGAAATTACTGGGCACACATGTTCTATTCCATTCTGCTTTGAGATAAAGCATAAATCCACTAAGACATGTATGAGAAGCACAGATCATAACTTTTATTGATGCAAAAAAAAAGCCAAACCAAAAACTAGTGCCAACCAAACAACAAAATAACAACAAAAACAATAACAACAGCAAAACATAACCTACTAAATATTGGCACATGCCATCAATCCCAGAATTGAGGAAACAGAGGCATGTGAATCTCTGTGAGTTTGAGCCTATCCTGGAGTACAAAGTGAGTTCTGAGACAGCCAGAGATATGTAGGGAAACACTATATACAATGAAAAAAGGAGGAGGAGGAGGAAGGAAGGAGGAGAAGGAGAGAGAGAAGGAGAGAGAGAAGGAGATCTTGGAAAGGGAAAGGAGGAGGAGGAGGAAGAGGAGGAGGAGGAAGAGGAAAAGGGGGAAGAGGAGGAGGAAATAATTTGTTGACAGGGTAACAAGATGGTGAACAGTCAATTTGCCTCATTCACTGGAGCAACTGCTATATATTTTAAAATTATTTCTATTGCAATTAAGTTGAATAATATAGGAATATACTTGTGATGGTTCAAAAGTAAACCTAATGACCCTCTCATTCCATACCTGTACAATTGCTCATCTGAACTTAAGTACATTTCTATATTTCAAATTTATATTTCAAGAAATATATACATAGGCTTGTATTCCAAATGAAACAATTTGGGATAATTTTGATAATGTTGATTAAATATTACAACGAGAAGGGCAAAACAGTACTGTTACATAGGAGGATTCAATCTTGGACAGACAAAAATCTTTTCATCATAATTATAACATAGGGCATTAAGACACTAATAGGATTAATATAGCTTACCTTCATTCCATTTACACAGAAATGTACAAGGGATATAGATCACAGACTTTTGCAGGGGCATATTGTGAGACAGGTTTCCTCTAAATTGCATCGGTTATCTGAGAACTCACTCTGTAGTCCAGGTTACCCTTGAACTCCTAGCTCTGCCTGCAGCTGTCTCTCAAGTGCTGGGATTAAAGGTATACACCACCACCGTTGGGTATAAACTTATTTTATATGAAGGAACAGAGGCCTTAGGGAAGTTTTCTAGATGGACTTATCAATAATACGCACTGTAGCCTGGGTATATGGTAAGAAGCTCACTAGAGTGAGATTTATATGACCCGTTTCATATCTTTCTCTTCACACTTTGTGGTGGTAATTTAAAAGTAGTCGTAATTATTATGGCAGAGTCATACTAATCACGATTCTATAAGGACTTTGATTCACATCCGAAAATACAAAATAAACTCTACCAGGCACACATAAAACAATCTGGAAGGGGTGTTAAAATGTGCAATAATCAATCTAAGCACACATTTCTGTGGTATGATCAAAGAACTGAAATGTCAAATACGAAACAAAGAAAAGTGCTGTGTTCATACACAAAAGGCTGCATCTGTTTCCCATACTTTATTGTTTTCCTTGGATTTCACTTATAAAATTTCTATTTGTCTTTCAATGTTATAGATAATATAAATTAAACCAAATTAGGCATGCCTCTTATTTATAGTACATGATCAAATTGAAATAATAGGGTTTTTTTTCAATGTTTTTCTCCTTTAATGGGGAGGGGAACATCCTTATAGAAGAAGGGGAGGAGGATGGGATAGGGCGCTTATATCCGGGAAACCGGGAAAGGGAATAACAATTGAAATGTAAATTTAAATAATCTAGTAAAAGAAAAAAAAGTATCCAAGATGAACATTACTATATTTCTAATTGAAAATGGGATCAGAAAGACAGTAGAAGATTGATGTGAACTTAAGCGGAGAAAAATAAGGAATACAAAATTGTAGAGGAATAACGTAACATATTTTCCATTTTTTACTTGATTAGACATAAGATAATTCTAAGTAGAGGCAAGAAGTAATTCCCCTTCTTAAACAGAGCAGAAAAACGCTGAAAATCTTTTCCTCATTACGAACATGGAACGCGATTTTATTTTCCTCTCAAAGGTGTAACAAGAATAAATAAAATCTGACATATTTACCAAACTATACAAGTGCATAAAATGATTCAGGTAATTATTCATTTTATTGTACTTAGACTGAAATAATCGCAGCCTTGAGGATTCAAACAGATATATGAAATTATGAGCAGCTTCCACTTCTAAAGAACTAGATTATTACATTTCTGTGTTTTAATATGGACTTGAACAGTGTATAATTTTAAGTAAAAATAAATCATGGCTCCTCTTTGGTAAGACAAAACCACATTTTTCATAGTTTCTCTGCTTATATATAAACTGCTAGGTACTATAGAAATACACATAGGTTCTTACCTCATTTATTTCTGGTTTTAAAGATTCAGTGAACTTTTCTTGTCATCTACTCTATTATCTATTATCTATATTTTCTATTTTGTTTCATTTTGCTATTTGTTTATTTTAGATTATTGTAAGTCTGACTCTTGTAACCTCATCGTTAGAGAAAACAAAAGTTCATTTGGCAATATATTTAATTTGAATATTTGGAGTACATGGTAAGCAAAACTGAATAAGTTCCTGTGTCTTTTTATGAACTCAAAGACGAAAGACCACACCTCAGAAGCGAAAAATGCCGTCATCATCAAACTCAAGAAAACCGGAAGATGTAACATGAACTAAGTTGAAGAAAAGCTAACACTATAATAAAAACCCAACTCTTCCCGTTAAGGAGAGCATGGCATGTCAGAGGTTGGAATCTGAAACAGTGTGAAGTTAGCCACAAAACAGCGTGGAATCCTGAAGACCGCCTTGTCATGCTTGGAAGGTCAGGCTCAGAGTCTCACCAGAGAGGTTTCTCCCTACAGAGAGGAGCAGAGAGAGTGGCAGAACTTTCCTGCATACTGTGAAGGTGACTTTGTTCTCAGTGGGAGAGCAGGTGGCCACTGCTTCTCTGACTGACCTTGCTGTAAGCCTATCTATAATGTGTGCACAGGGGGCAGAAAGGCCAGTTTGGCTACAGCCTTCTGTTTCCTGCTTATGACCTAGCACGTGGATCTAGTGCAGACCAGAAGAAATAACAAGGAAAGCCAAAGGTAATCTGGTACTGGTAAATAATGTTCACTGGAGGCAAATAAAACTGTGATACAATGCTAAGCAATGGCAGGAAACAAGAAGGGTCAGGATTAATGAAAAACAACAACAACAAAAAAAAAAAACAAACAAAAAAGCAAGAAAAACAAAAGTACAAAAGAATCATAGAAAAGAAGTCTTATTTTTAAGATTTTATCATCTGGGAGACATTTTCTCTGGGTTTTTGTTAAAATATAGACTGAGATGATAACTTTTCTGTCATTTTTATAGTGCAAACATTGTAAAAATATTATGTTGTGAGGCAGTATTATTGAAAACATAAAAGTTCACACAACCCATATATTTATTATGGCATTTGATGTCTGTCTTTCTTTTAAAATGTCTCATGTTGCAGTCCATCATTAAAATGTGTTTTAGTTAATTATTTTCCTCTTTAATCTACAGAGCACATATGCACATACCCTGTGGGTACACACATGCATATATATGAATATATATATATATATATGAATTAAAACTTATTCTATTTACATTTTGAACCTGTATTTTCTCACTTTCAAGTTAGATTCAGTGTGTGTGTGTGTGTGTGTGTGTGTGTGTGTGTGTGTGTGTGTACTCTATGCTTAGATTGAAATATATTTTAAGTTCATTGACATTTTAAACAAGTGAGTTTGATCATACCTTGCTCAGACAATGAGATCTGACGTAGACAGTAGTAATATCCATGAGGTAACTTCATTGCTGTGTGATGAGACTTGTGCTTTAGACACTGGGAGCCGCCCTGGAACAAGGGAATGATCCTCTGAAGATCTTCCATTCCACCCACTGTGGTATCTTAATTGTAACAGTCTTTCAATGTTTCCAGGTATTTAGTCATATGTGTTTTTATTTTAGTTTCCTGATAATTTAGTTTCCTGATGATTTCCCATTAGGAAATTATTTGATTTCCTATGTTAAGTGATTTTAAAATGTTTGTTACACATTTGTATTATTTTAATGTGTGTGCACGTGTATGTGAAATAGTGGTTTCTCTCAAAGGCCTTTCACCCATATTCGATTTGCTTAAACTGTTCCCCTATTCCTTCTCTTCCCTTAATTTGCTCTCATGTGCTCTCCAACTCTTTCACAGTCACCCAACACTTCCTAATCTTATGCGTTCTATTTGTCCCCCTTTCCTCTTCCTTAACATCTATTTTTGTCTTATCTCATGAGCCTGTTTCTAGCTACCTGGGCTTTATACTGTGTTTCACATAAGTGTTCACATACAAACACTAGAGATGGTAAACTAGAATACACACAAGTGAAACCTGTGAAATTTTAGTCAATAATGCTACTTTCCTATATTTTCTAAGTTTAATTTCTTTAAAAATGAATAAGG
The DNA here is from genome assembly GCF_021556685.1 of Rattus norvegicus. Classification (NCBI taxonomy): domain Eukaryota; kingdom Metazoa; phylum Chordata; class Mammalia; order Rodentia; family Muridae; genus Rattus; species Rattus norvegicus. The sequence goes on along the minus strand of NC_141544.1, from coordinate 21,115,485 downwards.
TCCAGCAGATTATATTAGCAAGACTCTAATAACCACTCAACCAGTTATTAGACATCTAGGCCAATTCCATCTCGTTGCTATGGTGAATAGATCAGCAATAAACATGGATGTGTGACTATCTCCATGGTAGGTTATTGGGTCCTTAGCTTTATACATAGGATTGCCCTAGCTGAGTGATATGGTAATGCCAGTTTTCCTTTTGTGAGAAACAACTGCACATGTTGAAACCACTGATGATTTCGTAGTCATTGAAATTATATATCAATGCATCAGTTGCTGCGCCTCTGGGGTAGTTTTATAAGTAAACTATTTGTCCCACAACCTGGAGGATTTGAAGTTGATTCAAAGAAGTCATCTCAGAACTATCAAATACATTAGATGGTGATTGTAATACTATTTCTGGAGACACAGAGAAATGTTAATACCTGGAGCCCAAGGGTCAGACAGCTTAGCCTACTAGCTGATTTCCAGAGCAGCAAGAAAACCCTATCTCAAAAAAAAATGTTTGAAGATAGAGAAGAATAATGCTTGAAGTACTTTTCTGGCTTCAACCTTCCACATGGACACTTGGACATACATATCCACATATCCATACACACACACACACACACACACACACACATACACACCCGCGCGCGCGTGCGCGCGCACTGCACATACCACGAAATTAAAACATGATCCACAATTTACATTACAATGAACTATTCTTGTCTATGTATGTATAAATGATGGCATTATAATGCCTGTCCACATTAAAAGCAGTAAGGGAAAAAGGTCAAGTAACATATAAAGGGAGACCTATCAGAATCACACCAGACTTCTCGCCAGAAACTATGAAGGCCAGAAGATCCTGGACTGATTCATACAAACCCTAAGAGAACACAAATGCCAGCCCAGGTTACTGTATCCAGCAAAACTCTCAATTAACATTGATGGAGAAACCAAGATATTCCATGACAAAACCAAATTTACACAATATCTTTCTACAAATCCAGCACTACAAAGGATAATAAATGGTACAGCCCAACATAAGGAGGCAAGCTATACCCTAGAAGAAGCAAGAAACTAATCGTCTTGGCAACAAAACAAAGAGAATGAAAGCACACAAACATAACCTTACATCCAAATATGAATATAAAGGGAAACAATAATCACTATTCCTTAATATCTCTCAATATCAATGGCCTCAACTCCCCAATAAAAAGACATAGATTAACAAACTGGATACGAAATGAGGACCCTGCATTCTGCTGCCTACAGGAAACACACCTCAGAGACAAAGACAGACACTACCTCAGAGTGAAAGGCTGGAAAACAACTTTCCAAGCAAATGGTCAGAAGAAGCAAGCTGGAGTAGCCATTCTAATATCAAATAAAATCAATTTCCAACTAAAAGTCATCAAAAAAGATAAGGAAGGACACTTCATATTCATCAAAGGAAAAATCCACCAAGATGAACTCTCAATCCTAAATATCTATGCCCCAAATACAAGGGCACCTACATACGTAAAAGAAACCTTACTAAAGCTCAAAACACACATTGCACCTCACACAATAATAGTGGGAGATTTCAACACCCCACTCTCATCAATGGACAGATCATGGAAACAGAAATTAAACAGTGATGTCGACAGACTAAGAGATGTCATGAGCCAAATGGACTTAACGGATATTTATAGAACATTCTATCCTAAAGCAAAAGGATATACCTTCTTCTCAGCTCCTCATGGTACTTTCTCCAAAATTGACCATATAATTGGTCAAAAAACGGGCCTCAACAGGTACAGAAAGATAGAAATAATCCCATGCGTGCTATCGGACCACCACGGCCTAAAACTGGTCTTCAATAACAATAAGGGAAGAATGCCCACATATACGTGGAAATTGAACAATGCTCTACTCAATGATAACCTGGTCAAAGAAGAAATAAAGAAAGAAATTAAAAACTTTTTAGAATTTAATGAAAATGAAGATACAACATACTCAAACTTATGGGACACAATGAAAGCTGTGCTAAGAGGAAAACTCATAGCGCTGAGTGCCTGCAGAAAGAAACAGGAAAGAGCATATGTCAGCAGCTTGACAGCACACCTAAAAGCTCTAGAACAAAAAGAAGCAAATACACCCAGGAGGAGTAGAAGGCAGGAAATAATCAAACTCAGAGCTGAAATCAACCAAGTAGAAACAAAAAGGACCATAGAAAGAATCAACAGAACCAAAAGTTGGTTCTTTGAGAAAATCAACAAGATAGATAAACACTTAGCCAGGCTAACGAGAGGACACAGAGAGTGCGTCCAAATTAACAAAATCAGAAATGAAAAGGGAGACATAACTACAGATTCAGAGGAAATTCAAAAAATCATCAGATCTTACTATAAAAACCTATATTCAACAAAATTTGAAAATCTTCAGGAAATGGACAATTTTTTAGACAGATACCAGGTATCGAAGTTAAATCAGGAACAGATAAACCAGTTAAACAACCCCATAACTCCTAAGGAAATAGAAGCAGTCATTAAAGGTCTCCCAACCAAAAAGAGCCCAGGTCCAGACGGGTTTAGTGCAGAATTCTATCAAACCTTCATAGAAGACCTCATACCAATATTATCCAAACTATTCCACAAAATTGAAACAGATGGAGCACTACCGAATTCCTTCTACGAAGCCACAATTACTCTTATACCTAAACCACACAAAGACACAACAAAGAAAGAGAACTTCAGACCAATTTCCCTTATGAATATCGACGCAAAAATACTCAATAAAATTCTGGCAAACCGAATTCAAGAGCACATCAAAACAATCATCCACCATGATCAAGTAGGCTTCATCCCAGGCATGCAGGGATGGTTTAATATATGGAAAACCATCAACGTGATCCATTATATAAACAAACTGAAAGAACAGAACCACATGATCATTTCATTAGATGCTGAGAAAGCATTTGACAAAATTCAACACCCCTTCATGATAAAAGTCCTGGAAAGAATAGGAATTCAAGGCCCATACCTAAACATAGTAAAAGCCATATACAGCAAACCAGTTGCTAACATTAAACTAAATGGAGAGAAACTTGAAGCAATCCCACTAAAATCAGGGACTAGACAAGGCTGCCCACTCTCTCCCTACTTATTCAATATAGTTCTTAAAGTTCTAGCCAGAGCAATCAGACAACAAAAGGAGATCAAAGGGATACAGATCGGAAAAGAAGAGGTCAAAATATCACTATTTGCAGATGACATGATAGTATATTTAAGTGATCCCAAAAGTTCCACCAGAGAACTACTAAAGCTGATAAACAACTTCAGCAAAGTGGCTGGGTATAAAATTAACTCAAATAAATCAGTTGCCTTCCTCTATACAAAAGAGAAACAAGCCGAGAAAGAAATTAGGGAAACGACACCCTTCATAATAGACCCAAATAATATAAAGTACCTCGGTGTGACTTTAACCAAGCAAGTAAAAGATCTGTACAATAAGAACTTCAAGACACTGAGGAAAGAAATTGAAGAAGACCTCAGAAGATGGAAAGATCTCCCATGCTCATGGATTGGCAGGATTAATATAGTAAAAATGGCCATTTTACCAAAAGCAATCTACAGATTCAATGCAATCCCCATCAAAATACCAATCCAATTCTTCAAAGAGTTAGACAGAACAATTTGCAAATTCATCTGGAATAACAAAAAACCCAGGATAGCTAAAGCTATCCTCAACAATAAAAGGACTTCAGGGGGAATCACTATCCCTGAACTCAAGCAGTATTACAGAGCAATAGTGATAAAAACTGCATGGTATTGGTACAGAGACAGACAGATAGACCAATGGAATAGAATTGAAGACCCAGAAATGAACCCACACACCTATGGTCACTTGATTTTTGACAAAGGAGCCAAAACCATCCAATGGAAAAAAGATAGCATTTTCAGCAAATGGTGCTGGCTCAACTGGAGGGCAACATGTAGAAGAATGCAGATCGATCCATGCTTATCACCCTGTACAAAGCTTAAGTCCAAGTGGATCAAGGACCTCCACATCAAACCAGACACACTCAAACTAATAGAAGAAAAACTAGGGAAGCATCTGGAACACATGGGCACTGGAAAAAATTTCCTGAACAAAACACCAATGGCTTATGCTCTAAGATCAAGAATCGACAAATGGGATCTCATAAAACTGCAAAGCTTCTGTAAGGCAAAGGACACTGTGGTTAGGACAAAACGGCAACCAACAGATTGGGAAAAGATCTTTACCAATCCTACAACAGATAGAGGCCTTATATCCAAAATATACAAAGAACTCAAGAAGTTAGACCGCAGGGAAACAAATAACCCTATTAAAAAATGGGGTTCAGAGCTAAACAAAGAATTCACAGCTGAGGAATGCCGAATGGCTGAGAAACACCTAAAGAAATGTTCAACATCTTTAGTCATAAGGGAAATGCAAATCAAAACAACCCTGAGATTTCACCTCACACCAGTGCGATTAGCTAAGATCAAAAACTCAGGTGACAGCAGATGCTGGCGAGGATGTGGAGAAAGAGGAACACTCCTCCATTGTTGGTGGGATTGCAGACTGGTAAAACCATTCTGGAAATCAGTCTGGAGGTTCCTCAGAAAATTGGACATTGAACTGCCTGAGGATCCAGCTATACCTCTCTTGGGCATATACCCAAAAGATGCCTCAACATATAAAAGAGACACGTGCTCCACTATGTTCATCGCAGCCTTATTTATAATAGCCAGAAAATGGAAAGAACCCAGATGCCCTTCAACAGAGGAATGGATACAGAAAATGTGGTACATCTACACAATGGAATATTACTCAGCTATCAAAAACAACGAGTTTATGAAATTCGTAGGCAAATGGTTGGAAGTGGAAAATATCATCCTGAGTGAGCTAACCCAATCACAGAAAGACATACATGGTATGCACTCATTGATAAGTGGCTATTAGCCCAAATGCTTGAATTACCCTAGATCCCTAGAACAAACGAAACTCAAGACGGATGATCAAAATGTGAATGCTTCACTCCTTCTTTAAAAGGGGAAAAAGAATACCCTTGTCAGGGAAGGGAGAGGCAAAGATTAAAACAGAGACTGAAGGAACACCCATTCAGAGCCTGCCCCACATGTGGCCCATACATATACAGCCACCCAATTAGACAAGATGGATGAAGCAAAGAAGTGCAGACCGATAGGAGCCGGATGTAGATCGCTCCTGAGAGACACAGCCAGAATACAGCAAATATAGAGGCGAATGCCAGCAGCAAACCACTGAACTGAGAATAGGTCCCCTATTGAAGGAATCAGAGAAAGAACTGGAAGAGCTTGAAGGGGCTCGAGACCCCAAAAGTACAACAATGCCAAGCAACCAGAGCTTCCAGTCCTAAGCCACTACCTAAAGACTATACATGGACTGACCCTGGACTCTGACCCCATAGGTAGCAATGAATATCCTAGTAAGAGCACCAGTGGAAGGGGAAGCCCTGGGTCCTGCTAAGACTGAACCCCCAGTGAACTAGTCTATGGGGGGAGGGCGGCAATGGGGGGAGGGTTGGGAGGGGAACACCCATAAGGAAGGGGAGGGGGGAGGGGATGTTTGCCCGGAAACCGGGAAAGGGAATAACACTCGAAATGTATATAAGAAATACTCAAGTTAATAAAAAAAAAAAGAAAAAAAAGATATACAAACAAAAAAAAATAATGCCTGTCCACTTTTTTTTTGAAAATCTGTACTGCTTTTACAAATTTTCAATGTAGTGTTTAAAGTGATTTAAGAAAAAAAAGGTCTTCATTTAAAATCATTTAAAGAGACTTCATCGATGTCATATGTAAGTTACTATTTTGTTTCTACTTTAGATCATTAGTGATAAAAGTGTGAATGAAAAAAAAACACTGTAGAAATATACACAATGGGATGGTTAAGAATAGAGTGAAAGAAACAGGGACTAACCGAATCTTAGGAATGAACTGATTCTAATTCAGGTGTGAGCATTAACTCTGTGACCCCAGACCAGTTCTTTAATGCTTCTGAATTGCTATATAATTGGGCTTAGAGTGCCTAGCAGAAAAAATCATGAAGCCATGAGGTTTTTATAGCTCTTTTATGTAAATTTATGACATACTGTAAGATTCTATGCCCTTCCAACTGATTTGCTTGCTTCAAAATCAAAATAGACTGCAAGCTTGGATTTTCCAGACAGATGACATAAATAACGTAGGATACTAGTGCGAGCCGATTTCTGTAGACCTACACCTATTATAGAACACTGTTGGAAACACCCTCAACACACAGCTCATTTGTACAAGCTAACTCACATTAAAATTAACTATTTGCATACTTAATTTACCTTATAACTGAAAATACACTTGCAAAAATTGTCCCTATTTATCAAGTTCTTGGTAGTTTAGGTTACTGAACTCATTTCAATTCACAGACACATTTAAACTAATCTTTTTTTAAACAAAAGGTTTAATTTCAAACTGCAACTTTAAATTTATCTACAAATGTAAACTAATAAACTGTTAAGTAGAAAAAATTATACAGTATCTCTGGTTGAAAATTTAAAATGGTACTATTTGATTTTTGGTCATGATCAAATGATGTTTTCATTATTAGCTAGCTATAATTAAAAAAGTCAACTTGTTGGTGAAAATGAACTAAAATTTTCAAAAAGAATATTGTTTTAATATTTATCAAAAAAAGAAAATATTTAATTCTGGGTGTCTTAAAAACAAAAACTACACTGGTTTACTAACATCAATATTGAATATTTGGCTTTTTAAATTTTATTTATAAATTTGTATTTAAATATGTGCATGTATAGTTAATTTTTTATTTTTAAATAACTTTCCCTGAAAAGATCTTGCCTCTTAGAAGCATGACTATTTCTAGTCTCTGGCTGTCAGATAGTCTTATTGGTTCTGTCAGACAGAAGGCTAATGAGTCTGAGATGGTCCTAAAGTAAGGACTAAAACATTTGAGAGGCTGGCAGATAGCATTACATAAATGGAAAATAATCAGCACTCCAGGAGCTGATTAGGAAAGAGGGCAAATTTTACTTGCAAATAGGACAGTTGGCAGGTTAACCTGAGCAGGTCTCAGTATTGCTGAAATCTCCTAATGGTGCTTTGTGAATGTTTCCTCTAAAGATTTGACATGTTATAATTGTGTTACTTTGTATATTGTTTCTTTAGGGCTTAATGGGATGTTTAAGAAAAAAAACTTTAAAAACAACTAAAATAATTTCAGTTAATTTAGTTAAATAAGTATTGTTGAGTTAAAAAGTAATCTGAAATGTACTTTTCTTTCTCTTTGTTTCTGTGTTTCTTTCCTTCACTGTATCTATGAGTTTGATTTTTGAAAATATTTTGTTATACGGCAAAATATTATTTAAAAATTGTTGTAAATATAAATTCTGATTCAGTTTCTCTGAAACATCATAATTGGAATGCTATAAAAATAAGATATCCTGAACTGTGTAAGCTTCTTATTTTTCAAGGCTTTATTTTCCTAATCTGCTGGTAATAAGACCTCATAAACCTATTCATCTGGTTCTCAAAAGAAAAAGTGGTTCCTGACAAGTGCTTAGAAAGTTGCATTACTTAGTCCACACATGGCATTTTATGGCTGAAGTTAAGTCTACCTAGGGAACAGGCAGAGAATGAAAAGCAAAACACAATTTTGTAGTCCACGCTAAGTATTTAGATTGTATCTATGTTCACAACCATGCAATGGAGAAAAAAAGTAAAGCAAGATGCTTAAACATCCATGTGTTTTAAAAATAAAAATAAAAAAAATACACTCTTTACTCTTCCTAAAAAAAATAAGATATCCTATTTCACATTTCTTACAGGTTTATAGTTAGAAGTTTTAATTAATGGCTAAAATTGTGATTATATATGAGGAGAATAAGAATAAAACATTTACCTTTACATCTTATATAATGCTAATTCATTGAAATGCAATTGAAATCAGCTCATATTTTTCTATATTAAAATTAGAAAATTTAATTTCATTTAGAAAAGTTATGCAATGACTAAATAAATTATTCCAATCATAAAATGAAAACTTCACATATTATATAATGAAATTAATATATGACAATATTTTACAATTCTGATATATTATGAATGAAATAACTTGGAAATAACTTCTAATATTTTGCACCTGTAATTCTGTGACTATGCTAACTACATGATTGAGAACATGTTGAATGTAAATAATAAGAAAGGAGAAAATTATGATAATAAGACAGAATAAAGTTATGACCTAAATTCAGTACTTTCTCAGAGTTGAGTTATGCTAGTGAGTGGAGAAATTAAATTCTACTAAAGCAGCAATACCTATAGATATATTAATAAACATTTAAATTCCTTGTCAAGAATCTATTAGTTGCTAATAGCTTCTTGGCTAGTGTTGAAACTTCAGGTCCTCCTCTCCTCTCTACGATAGCTATTTGGTCTTCTTTGAGCTTACATGGTGTTTTGTATACTGTCACAGCTGCTGTGAGCTCATATGTGCATGTGCCCTAGTTGCTGATTGTTCTCCTTGTGATTGTATCACTATTTCACCAGTAGACATGTCTTACTAGGATAGATAGTATTAGAGCTCACAGGGTTCACAGCTAAACAAGACCCATGATTAATTTTCTCTTCCAGTAATTTGTCCAGCACCTTCTCATATTACAGAAAGTATACTGTCATGATGAAACTTCTAAATTCCAGTTTGATATTTCTATTTTGTGTAGTGTCTTCCTCCAAGAAACCTGGCCATGATATACTGGAGGGTAGCTGACAGCACTGTCATGAACCTGTAATGTCTGAGCATATACAGAAACTCACAGGTAAACAATTCAAAATTGGTAAGATGTTCTTATACTGGACTTTGATTTTTGTTTTGTTTTGTTTTGTTTCATCTTGTTTTGTTTTGTCTACGGCATCTGGAACTTGTAACTGATAATCGCTGAAATAGATAGAGTTGGTCTTCTTTAAGCATTGCCCCTGGTAAGTCAACCACACTGCAGTGGAAGACCACACAAGCAAGAATGTATAGGGAGTTCACATTGGACTTGATGGGTAAAGTAGAAGGAAAGAAAGAAAGAAAGAAAGAAAGAAAGAAAGAAAGAAAGAAAGAAAGAAAGAAAGAAACAAAGAAACAAAGAAACAAAGAAACAAAGAAACAAAGGAAGAAACAAAGAAACAAAGAAACAAAGAAAGAAAGTTGGGTAGACAGAAAAAGAAAGGGTCTGGAGCTGAGTGAAGCTCGGAGAGGAGTTGAATATATTCAAAGCACATGGTAATCTTTTCAAATAGCTAACAAAAATATATAAAAAAATTGAAAGTTTTGATTATAAGGGAAAGATGGCAGAGTTACCAAAGCAAGCATGCCTTCTGGCCATGGCAAAGCAGCTACACTCATGAACTCAAGCTATAGTTGCTTGAACAGGACTCCCAGAAATTCAATTTAGCTAACATGGTAGAATGCAATAGATGGGTTTCATGATCCCCACTCCTAACTGATGGGCTATAGGTAGATATGACTTCTCAGATAGGAAGAATACATTTCCTTAATGGTGTGGCTCTGGGTGTTTTCTTCATTCGGTGTCTGCACTTCCAGAAATACATGGACAGCACAACTGTGAGTTAATCTATGATTAACTAAAAGAAAAAGACAGGAAATAATTATAGTTCCAGTGATGGTGGTAGTTCTGAGAGTTATAGGATGGAAATGAAGATAAATATGATCAAATTACAATTGTTCAAAGAAATAATTTAAAAAGGAATGCATATAAAATCTAAAAGATAAAGTAATGGCTTTTTAAAAATCTTATTGCTTATTTTTTTATTTACATTTCAAATGTTATCCACTTCCCAGTTTTTCCCCCATAATCCTCCTATCCTCTTCCCCTTCCCCCCTGCATCAATAAGAATGCTCCCCCAACTCCCTATCCACTCCTGCCTTAGAGCCTTGACATTTCACTATGCTGTGTCATCAAGCCTCCACAGGATCAAGGGGCTCTCATCCCATTGATGACAGATAAGGCCATCTTCTTCTACAAATCCATCTGGAGAGTAGGGAAAGGGAAAGGGTGTGTGTGTGTGAGGGGGTGTCATGTACTGGAGGAAATGGGGGAGAAGTACAGAGGGTCATGAATTTGAAAGGAGTGTGTATCAGTAGAGGAGGGAGAATTAGAGGTAGCCAATAGAGACTCCCAGATGCTAGGGACCCAAGATGTTCCCAGGACCTAACAGAGGGGACTTTAGCTGATACCCAACAGAGGCAAAATAGAACCTGTAGGAACCATATCCAGTAGATAGGCACAGCCCCCAGTCGAGGGATGGGGCCTCCTACCCACCTCAAAAATAATAATCCAGAGTTCCTCCTGTCAAAAGGAGATGCAAGGCAAAAGAGTAGAGCAGAGTCTGAAGAAAATGCCATCCAGAGACTGCCCCACCTAGGGATCATTCCCATCTGCAGACACCAAAACCAGAAGCTACTGGTGAAGCCAAGAAGTGCTTGCTGACAGGAGCCTGGTATAGCTGTCTCCTGAGTGGCTCTGCTAGAGCCTGATACAAAAAGTGATGGCTTTAACTCATTAACTCGTTTCTGTGTTTATTTTTGTTTGGATTATTTGAATAAAATGTAACTGCTATGTTTATGTGCTTTATAAAAAAATGTAAAGTCCTTGTTCTTAATACAAGCTTTGTAAATAAAAAAAATCTTATTTTTAAATATAATGTTTGGTTTTAGTATATTTAATGGAGATACATTGAATATATGCATTCCATCATTTATAAACTACATGTACAATAAGTTCCTACCCTATCAGCGCTCTGAAGTATATTGGTAGTCCGCATGTGATACATTCTATTATTCCCTTGCTACAAATATATGATTTTGAGGAGCAAATGATAATTTTTGTTTACTTTTTTAATTGGATATTTATATATCTATATTTCAAATGTTATCCACTTTCCCCTCACTCCCTTCCCCTTCCCCTCTCCCTGCTTCTATGAAGATGCTCCCACTCTCACCCACTCTCACCTCATCACCCTGGCATTCCCTTAAAATGTGGAAACAAGCCTTCACAGGACTGAGATCTTCTCCTCCTATTGATGCTGGACAATGCCATCCTCTGCTACACATAAGGCTGGAGTCATGGATCCCTCCAAGTGTACTCTTTGGATGGTGGTTTAGTCCCTGGGAGCTCTGGGAGATTTGCCTGGTTGATATTGATGTTCTTCCTATAAGGTTGCAAACCCCTTCAGCTCCTTCTTTTTAAATTTGTTTCTCTTAAAGTAATACATTCATTTGATAGGGAAATCTTAGTTCTCCTTTCTGGATGAGAACATAGACCATATGAGTATAATAAAAAAAAATGGATTGCATGGGATTCATAAGATTAAATGAAAACAACCAATTAGTTGCTTTTTGTATTCAAATAAGTTTTACATACTGTTTAGCTAACATAAACTTAGAAAAAGTACTAATTATTTTAGTTACAAAAGACTAATAGTGGTGGTGCTCTACCAACATAACTTGAAAAAGCTTTAGAAAAGTTACATATGACATACTGAAAACCTGTGGCACATTTATTCACACAAGTCCACAAGGGAGAGTCAGCTGATATCAAAAATTAGAACAAGAATCAGATTTATAACATATAATTAATAGTAAAGTACTGGCTGAGCATTTCACATTTATGATTCTATGTTAAAGAAAAACTTGTCCACAGATATTCTGTAAAATGCTTAGTTTCATTTGAGGAAAATGGTAAGGCAGAAATGGCCAAATGGTCAGAGAATCGCCTTCAATATCTACAATAATATACACATCTACTTTATCAGCAAAATTTTAACATGGTGTAGAAATTATTTGTAGACATTTACTCTCTTTTGTCATCTGCAAAGCCAGCTAGGGACATAGATCCAAGTGTGCAAGTTCTTCTGACACAAGGTTGAAAAATGTGTGCTTAAATTGCTGAAGTGTACTTAAAAGCTGAATACAGAGCATGAGTGTCTGTAAGTTCAGGCATCACACAGGGAAAGGGGAGCAGATACAGCAGAATGCCCAGCATATTCTAGAACAAGCAGAGGAGTGATTTTTGTCCTTTGACCTATGCATGTATACATAATATACAGGAGCCTGCCAGATTCCAGACACAGAATGCTGATAAGCCTATGTTCAGGGACACACACATACACACACACACACACACACACACACACACACACACACACACACACACACACAGAGAGAGAGAGAGAGAGAGAGAGAGAAACTAAAATTCAATTTTAGTAAATTGAATTGTTACAATGAGCCTAAAATCTACTCCTAATAACATCAAGAACAAATTTTGGAGACACTTCTCCCACCATCAACCAAACTAGTGTCTAAAAGCTCACTTTACAACCACAAATATTCAGCATAAAGTGACAAAAAGGGTTTTATATAAACAAAGTGAATTTAAGGAAAACTTCAAGCTACTCCATGACATACTCAATTACTTCAGGGATAGAGGACTTATTTAGTTCTCATTAGTTCTAGTAGAATGATGTAATGACTGACTAGTCATGGATATTGGTATTCTGCTTCTGAGGCCTAAGTGACAAAGCAAACCACCACTCCTATACAAGATGGCTACAACACCAGATACACAATTGAAACAAATAAAATTATGTCGTTTGTTATAACATTATTGAGTGAGAAGTCATATTTAGTGAACTAAGGTAGACACAGAAAAACAACATTGTCACAGTGTAGACTCTAAATTGGTGGTCTCAGAAAAGTTGAGTGTGGACTAGTATTTATTGCCAGATTGAGAAAGAAAGACAGTGGGAAGAGATTCAATGTACTGATTAATACAGAAGGTCAGGAATTTTAACAGAGGTGTGTAGCAACGGTAGATGGAGAACTCAGGGCAATCACTAGCAAGTCCCAGGAAAGAAAGAAAAAAATTAAATAATAATTGAGTGAAAATAGAGTATGGTACATTATTCTAAGCAGTGTACAGATAATAGACATTTATTGTGCAGCTTAAGAAAGCTAGAAGTGACAGCTACATTCTCAGCTCTACAAGTGATGTTTATGCAATCCCCTTGAAGGCCTAAAATTATTGCAGAATCAAAGGTGGGGGTTGAGGTAGTTCTGTGACACACTGTCCTGGCCATTGCAATAACGAACACAGAGCAGCGCTGCCAATGTGCACGAGACAAAAATAAAATCATTAAAAGCAATGAAAATCGCTATAGTAATTTAAGAAGATATTTCAATCATTTTAGCATTTCCTTAACTTCTTCTTTAATTTTCCAAAGCAAGGGAAACTCATAAGTTACTTGCCAGTATGTGCTGCTTACATTCTTATACATATGTCTTACTGAGAGAATAAAACTACCACAACGTTGGTTCCATGTAAATAATTTATGGTTTCATTCCCCAATAGGAATAAAAATCCTCTTGTATATCAGTCAGAGCAGATTTATTTCAGAATGTTGTCTGGTCTAGCTGCTGATAGCTGTTGAACTCGTCCCTGGACCTGTTCTTTCATGGCTAGCATCTTTAATAGCTTCATAAACCCTTTCATTCAAGGCAACTCTGCCCCAAGAGCTTTGGTTGAACAGTTTCTATATCAAATGCTTAACCCTTCTGTATTTTGTTGGGACTTGCACAGATTCTCATCACCTTCCCTAGAAGAAATGCCACAGAACAAACCTTTTAGAGATCTGATTAAGGTCAGGTTCCTTGTTGGTTTTATAACATCTTACAAACACCTGACCAGAGGCTAAATTTCCCAAAGCATGCAACCTGTGAAAGCCACATGTTGTCTATGGTTTGTGAAGCATACAGTTTGGTGTTTAAAATATTACCACACTAACATTTGCTCAAAGCCTTTAAACTTTCATTCTGTAAGCTAGGGTAAGTTCTTATTTTTGTTTGTGTTTTAACAGACAAGTTTCGGCTTTTTACAGAAAAGAGAGATTATGGTACTCTTCAACATAACTCACAGTCCTCCAACTCCTAAATTCTTTATTCCAAACCTTATTTTCATAATAATATGTCATCATTCAAATTCACAACCATTTAGCTATATATCATTTCATTATTTAAATTATCACAATACCATATCAGCTCTTTGGCTCATGTGCACATCTGCCCTCACAGCCTTGATGACAACATATAAATGTTTCCAAAAGGAAGAAATTTGTATATTTTCATGCGGTTATCATGACACCACTATCAGTAAAGTAGATATTAGATATTATTCAAAGAATTTTATTTGTCAAACTGAAATCTAATAAACTTCATTAAATATGTTAGATGGTCCCACAAATATTGTAGCCTCCTATGAATTACATAATGTGTACATGGAATGTGTTTTCCCTATTTAGATTCATTGACCTGTCTAAGAAAAAACTTAAAACTATGTATTCTTTCATAGAAAATCTATTTAAACCTGAATAATTTATTTAAAATCATGTATATATTTTGCTAATTCGCTGTAGATTGAGTACATATTTTGACATTGTAATTTCATTGGAAGATGGCAAATATTTAAAAATGATTATAAATTAAAACAATCATATACCTCCAAGGATAATTAACAAGTGTATCTCATGTTAATGAGGCCGACTTCTATGTTCGTTAAGACTTTATTTTTATCTCGTATCCCATAGACAAAACTATATAGTTATGTTTTTCTATAAAATAAAATAAAAAAATTACTTCCATGTGAAAGACTTGTTAGGGCTCAAACCTAAGCATGTGGATTTCAACTGACAGCTCTTAGTCCAAAGACTTGAAATATTGGGTGGGAAGGTTGAATGTTTTTTTCATAATCATCTCCTTCTCTGTCTTTCACATCACCTCATAACAAGAATCCATATTTAAAACTTTGAAAGTAAAAAAAAAAGTTCCATGAGCAACTTTTCTTCTCACATTGCTCCATCCCTTAATTAGAAAGCTGACTGACAGTATCAATCCTTTGTCAGTCCTGGATACACATTCAGAAACTCTGGCAAATGAACTACAGGTACCCTGGTTTCTGTTTGGGCCTGGAAAGTTTTACTTAAGAATGTAGAAACACAGCTGATAAAGAGATTGTAAATGATCCCAGAGCATTTCTGCAAGAAACAATTGTGTAGGTGTCAGTGGAGAATTGATACAATTAAAAAAGTTTTATGAGTATAAAATTTCATATATATATATACATATATATATATATATACATTTGATAAATAAGTAGCCTGCTTTTATCTTTCGACTTCACATGGTACTTCATGAAATTTCATTAGCATGCTGGAAACTGTAAATTATCATTGAAAAGGTGTGTTTTTGTCTAACTTTTGGTGATTTTATGAACCAAATCTTATAAGAACCCACAAATAGGTCAAAAAAAAATACTATCGACAAATACCTTAAAAATAACGATTTTTAATTTATATATGAAAAGGCTTGATGTCAAGAATAAAATTATATGAATTCACATGTGTGACCTTGAGTGTAATATAGATTTAAAAGTTCTGGATAACGTTTTAAAATGTAAGCTTTTTTTTTTAATATTCACATTGCCTGAGGCACTTTCGAAGGCAGCTTATAAGTTGCCAGGTGATATCTATTGTTCAAATCCTTTCCCTTAATTCTGAATATCTTTAACATGTATAGGAGATTTAATATTATTAAACATACCTTATCATTTAAAATTCTCAAAGAACATTTTTAAAAAAGATATTTAATAAATGGCCTGGTTTGGTGCAAACTGAAAAAAGCCATCTGCCAAGGAGTGGTTAATAGTGGAAAAGTCAAAGGTAATATTTTTATATCTTCAGTCTGATAGAAAAGCTCCTTAGCTGACTTTTGGATTTCCTACTTTATTTTATATTTAAGAAAGTCACAAGTTGAAAGCATATCTTTTTACTTAAAGACTCTTTTCTAATCGTTTTAGGGATTGTAAAGTTAGCCATTAATGCTAACTTCAGAGTATAAATAGTATTTATATATCTTGTCATTTTCATTGATCTTAGCTAACATTCAGAAACATGAACTTCACATAAATATCTATTTATGGGAAAATAATTACTAAAATAAACATACTGTGGTCACAGCTACGCAAGGAGCACCTGTGATTACAGCTCTTCCTGAGATATGAGAATTGGAAGCTTAAGTTCTGTGTGGACTATAGAACAAGTCCAAGACCACACAGGGCAGTTCAGTTAAATTCTACCTGACATAAATAGTAAATATGAACGAGCTGAGGTTATAATATTCTGATAACGTGCTCGGCTGACATTCATTTGCCCCAACGCAAAATTCTTAGTTCTGAGTTCAACTTCTCATAAATTCCTGAAGGAACTGTGAAATTTATTCATTTTGTTTTAATCGTAATGTAGGTTAAAAGTGAAATATGGTTTTAAGTACTTTGAATATATTCAACGAGAAAGTGGTGAAAATATACTCTACTTTTACAAAGAGTTTAACTTTCTGTGTCAGATATCTGATAAAATCGACTTAAAGGAGAGATATCATAATTTGGCATATGCACTGAGGAATTAAAATCCAGTCGAGTTAGAAGGACAACGCGTCCTTAGCAGGCCCATGTTTTAGCGATCTCTCTGCGTCACTCCCAGGAAGCAGAGAGCAATGAATGCTCCTATTCAGCTTGCTCTCTCCATTTTCCCTTTAGGTTTGGGAGGACCTCGTCCAGTGGATGCTCTTCGTCCTGTGGAGAAATGTTATGTGAAATACCTTCAAAGAAACACCCAGAGCTGCGTCTCTTTGCTAACTATCACTCCATTCAGGTTAAAAATGACTATTAATCATTACAAGTCCAATTCTAAGAACAACGTGAATCTTTTAAGACAAGATCATTCATTCATCTAATATCCATTAAAAAGAAAGAAATGAATAATTTCAAATATTCAGTACAATATTACATTTAAATTAATTAAGCATTCAGGAAAAAAATTAATTAATCTATGTACCCACATATTTGAGAATATGTGTACTATGTGTGTATTTTAATGCATACCTAACAATCAAATGGTAAAATTAAAATAAAAAAACACAATCTAGAAACTTAATAAGTACTATTTTGTTCTTTAAAGTAATTTCATAATGTGTACTGAACTTTAAGTATAAACTATAATTTACTTGACACGTGATTCTGTCTATTTTTACATAGTGTTTCAGTGTTGCTATAGTTAAATCCATATGCCATTTCTAAACACTTGACATAAATACAAATAATGTAGATGTTAAGAAAGAAAAAATAAATTTTTCAAACAAGTCATCACTCATAAGACACAAAGAGAATTGTTTGGTAATGCTTAAATATATGTACTTACAGGAGATACTGCATGCCCGGGTGGTGAGGTGGGACCAGGTGGCTGGGTGGGTGGGGGAGCACCCTCAAAGGAGCAGCTGTGAGGGAGGTTGGGATATGGGATTTGTGGAGGGGAAACCAGGAAAGGATATAACATTTGAAATGTAAATAATTAAAATAGCCAATACAAAAATTTAAAAAGAGACCACTATATAAGTAAAAGAGCCCACCCTTTTCCATTGTTATAAAATATGAGCTCAGACTCATACTGGCAGGACTACAAAAGAGTAATTGCTTTGTTTGTTTGTTTGTTTGTTTGTTTGTTTTGTTTTTTTGCATAGGGCATTATGGCCATTTGTCGAACTAAGTTACCTAGGAAGCTTGAGTACCTCTATTCTAGAAAAATATTTTGACAGACAGACAGACAGACACACACACACACACACACACACACAGTATAGCAATTCAACACATGCTGTGGCATAGTTAGCATATACAAAAACAAAAAAGAACAAGGTGTTTGGTTTGGCTATATAACATGTCTGTTCCTTAAATGTGTCTACTCACTCTGGGGACTAAATTCAGAGTTCTAGGTTTCACCTTATTCACTTATTTTAAGAAATGACTCCTTTTTATATCAATGTATTATAATGTCATTTTCAGTTTGAGTAGGTGGTACCTCACATTTCAGACACAGCTTAGTAATTCAGATTTTCCATCAAATTATTAGAAAATAGAATATCACAAAATATAGTAGCAATGGTATGTATGTTTTAATGCAGCAAAAGCTACAAAGTATCCTTTGGCTTCTAATACATGGGCAGAAGTCTGACCTTACTTGCACAACCTTTGTATGCTCAGTAAATATGGAATCAGGTGAAATTTTTTTTATTTGCATGTCAAAAATGTTTTCAATAGAAATAGAATTACATCACATTTCTCTTTCACCCAACTCACCACTCACTTGAGTGTCTCCCAATTTCCTTAACTGTAATTCTTTGTTCTTGCATATACGTCTCTGTATGTACAAAAACATATGTACATATAAACATGATCTTCTGATTATGACCTTGTCATTGCATATGAATGCTTTCAAGGCTGATCATGCTGCATTAGGTAATCAACACATAGGCTCATCATTGGGAAAGTCAGCACTGACATAGAGTTCACTGCCTAAAGCAGGCACAGAAATTTTCAAGATTGTCTAAACAAATTTCAATGGATATATTAATTATTGTTCTCAAAATAGTTCTGGACTGTGAAACTGAGAACATTTTTGCCTGTGAAACAGACAAAAGATAATACATATCATATGCTAATTGTGCTAGAATTTTGATATTGGTAGCAGAAATTATTGTACATGAATTTAATAATCATTTAAAAATAAAACTGTAAAAGACAAATTCCAATAAAAGCGAATGGAATTTCTAGGAATAGATTTAATGAAAAGTACAGAAAAGAAAAGGTAGATTTTATTATTAAAATATGTACAGATTTCTATATGTCAATGAAAGCTAAGAAAAGTTCATAACATGTATAAAATGATATGAAATAAGTAAAATAGAGACTTATGGAGATACTTAATAAGATGGCAAATTATGATATATTTAATGTGCAGTTACCTATTTGCAAACTAGAATTGCAATGAAAAATTTGAACAAATAGAACCTGATAGGATGCACAAATATTCTTACCTTCTCCATCATTCTCATATTTTCAGTTAAGTAAATGTCTCTAATCATATAACAAAGTAACAATGACTTATTTGAATCAGACAATTCTTTGATAAGCAATATCTGTATATTCCTAAGTCCACTCACTTTGTTCTAAAAGGTTCCTCAAAATATCTTTTCACCTAAGTATTAGCTATGAAAAGCAGTGTCTAAAGGGAAAACCTCCAACATAATCATTTTAAATACAACAAGCTGTTTTCCCTACTTACCTGACAAAGAATACATAGCATAAAGAGGCATGCAGATTTCTTCCTCTGGACTGCCTGTCCTTAGTTGTACTTCTTTATTATTTTATACTGGCTTTATTTATATTAATACTGGCTGTCGTTTTTCATATCTTAGAGCATTTAGAAATGAAATAAGCAGACTATCTGCAAATCTCCAGTCTTCATGTTACAAGACAAAACAATTTTGCTTATGTTAGTAAATACTACTACTACAACTACTAGTAATAATAGTAATAATAATAATAATAATAATAATAATAATAATAATAATAATCCTGTTCACCATCCTTAGGATTACTGTCACCACATGTGGGAAATCTTCTTTTGACTGAGCCTTCTGAGGCTATTGAAATAAAAGAAGTGGAAGGAAATATTGATATGGCAAATTTGCCCTTTGTTTAAAAATGCTTCTAATATGAATATGGCTTTATAATCTGTCAAATAAAGATAGCACAAGGAGATAAAAATAAAACATCAGAACAAAAATGTTCTTTTCTTTCCTGTGAATAAATTTTCACGTCAGTCAAGTATCTGTCAGTGCATCTGCAGAGTGAGTGGCATGTCTTAAGTTAAAAAAAAAAAGCGAAGAGAGAGCACAACTAACAGGCATAACTAAAAGAAGAAGTGGTGACTTGACAGCCTTGATGAGTGAGGATTCTTCTGCCCACAGAATGTATTCACTTAGAATAATGCCTTCAAGCAAGTTAAAAAAATAGTGACAAACTACTAATATGATGTAGGGAAGTGTAAACAGTCATGCATATGCTGATATTTGAGAGGCTCTGATGAAGGACAGAGAAGTGGCAGAGAGAAATACACCCTTACTTGTGGACTAGGTTTTCTTTACATTTTCTTAATAATTGTTGGTAACATTTTCATATTTCATTGACTGGTATAGGAAAGCACCATATTTTACTGTCTCAAAGTATATTTTAGAAAATCAATGTGAAAGAGGCTACAAACACTAACAATTTCAACTTCAAGCTGAGGTAGAATCTTTTACAAATGATGTTTGGTGTCCATTAATAATAAAATTATTATTAATATGATCCTATCTGTTTAAATCAAGAGCTGATTATTTTGTTGCAATGTTTAAGTTTAATATTGTTTGTTTTCTTTATGTATTAGAAAATAACAAATTTTTCCACCAAACTAATAATTTGAAATATAACTGACCATTTGTCCATAGCTTTATAAACCTTTCATCATAGTTACAAAATATCTTCTTTCAGATATTGAACATGTTATACAGATTTATTCTTCCAATATTTAATCCAGTATATTTAATTATATACTACTCATTGACATGTGTTGTGATTCTCCTAAACTTTTCGAGGGTTATGTCATTTCAGTCCGCCTTAAACAAGTTAAGATAATACATATCCAAGGTGAAAAGTTTGTTTTTTTTCCGCTGTGTTTCATTTTATTTAACTCATGTTTTATAATCTATTTTTATTTAAGAATTTGGTTTTTTTTTTTTTTTTTTTTTGGTTCTTTTTTTCGGAGCTGGGGACCGAACCCAGGGCCTTGCGCTTCCTAGGTAAGCGCTCTACCACTGTGCTAAATCCCCAGCCCCAAGAATTTGGTTTTGTTTGCATTTTTTTATCTTTTGATAATTGTCAACTGCTAACTCATGCTGTTCCTTGACACATTTTCTATCTGCATACCTAGAACAATGATATTGATCACAGATGCTCAGAAAATTTTGGAATGAATTAATACCATTTATCTTTTCATTTATAAATACCCAAAGCATTTATGGTGATTTTTGATAGTTAACAAAATTATCAACCAAATTTGATAAACAGTGTGACTATATTATTATCTCCTAGCAAAAGGAAAATTGAAAGATTGAGCAATTAAGTGATTTTACAATATTAAGTGATTTCTCCAAGTACCTCATTAATTTTTTTCTCCCCAGCTTCACGAATGGATTTTGCTTTTCTGTCCTTCTCTGTGAATTGAATACTTGAACTTTTATGTCATAGTTTCAATATTTTGCATACTTTAGCTACAATGTAACCAAAGATCATAGTTTCAACCCTTCTCTATATTATTGAACAAGACCATATTTCCTTCTGATAATTTCCTAAAACATAATATTTTTGATTGACTTCTAAATGGTTATTTGTCTGTCTGCACTTACTTGTGGTAGCTAACACCAAAGAAGTTTCTTCTGAAGAAAATGCAGGTCATAATGGAAAGTTCAAATTGGTCAAAATAAAGAAAATGACTGTAGGGTAAAATT
The DNA here is from genome assembly GCF_021556685.1 of Rattus norvegicus. NCBI lineage: Eukaryota > Metazoa > Chordata > Mammalia > Rodentia > Muridae > Rattus > Rattus norvegicus. The sequence continues at coordinate 21,093,954 of NC_141544.1, read as the reverse complement.
TTCTAATTCATATATTTGCATCACAAATTCTGCAGTGAAGGCTCAGGTGGGACAGCAAGATTATAAGGGCCAGTGGAACACAATCTTTGCTATAATGTATTTTGCTTAAAATGAATATATATATGCATATATATATATTCATATATACATATGATAGGTGATAGATTGTTGATAGATAGATAGATAGATACATAGATAGATACATAGATACATAGATAGATACATAGATACATAGATAGATAGATACATAGATAGATAGATAGATAGATACATAGATAGATAGATAGATAGATAGATAGATAGATAGATAGATACATAGATAGATACATAGATAGATACATAGATAGATACATAGATAGATAGATAGATAGATAGATAGATAGATAGATAGATAGATAGATAGAGAGGGAAATAGGAATTGGAGGTTTATATGGAATGCATTTAGACAGTAAGTGGAGAGTTGTCAAGAAATCTTTATATAGCAAAATGATTTTTATCTTTAGGTCCAAAGATCTTCTAGGTCTCTGTGAATTGGCTGGCATACAGATATGCCCTTAGTACACACCTTTAATTCCCAACCATGACATCTAATTGAGGTACAGAAAAAGTGTTGAATCAGAGAAAGATTTCAAAGGATATGCTATGTACAATTCTCAAGACACAGGAAAGAGAAGCTATTTAAGAGGAGAACAGTGAGAGAGTAGTAGACTCAGTTTGTCAGTTAAGTGAGTTGGGAGTATGTTTAATTATTTCAGTTGAATGGGGTTGAGTTCTGTTAAGTCAGTGCATTAAGAGGCAGTCTAATGGAATGGAGTTACTGGCAGTTCAGTGTCGTGCCCAACCTCGACCAGCAAGGAAGACACGACCAGCGAAGATCTTCTTCAAGCAGTTTTACTCAGGAACCTTGATACAATCTTCTGATGACAGGGAAACCCCCGCACCACACTTAAATAGCTAGTGCTGGCCAATCCTAGCAAGCCACGTGGGGATAGCGGATAGGCTGTATCTATGCGGAAGCGACCAGGCCAAGCAAGAACAGTCAAAAAAGGACTTGTTTTTCACAAGGAGCAGAAGGCGGAAACTGGCACCATCCCCGGGGCGCGGGACCTGGCAGCTCAGTTCATGGAGTTCAGAGGGAGTTTTACATGAAGAATTTTAGAGTCAAGTTGCAGAGAAAACAAGCTAGACATCGAGTAAAGACAGAATGAGCCAGATAATGAGGAGGAACCAGAAGATTAGAACAGATTGCCAGAGTTACTTTGAATTCAGTGAGAAGCTGAAGAAAGTCAGAATGAACCAGTCATCTTTTCGAGGAGTTTAGGGCAGAAAGGCTGAGTTGAAGTAGCGAGACAGAATTCAGCGAGTACTAGAAAGTGTGACCTTATTATTCAGTAAGCCTCCAAGATGACAATTACATCAGGTAAATACATGATACTTTTACAGAGAATGAATATGGTCAGAGTACTTTAATGACGTTCTTAAGTTTATTTACATTTATATGTACTAATATATATTATATAATGCATATATACATACATATGATTTTTTAGATATAGTTGGTTCTTTCTCCAACTTGAAAGTTAAATCATTGAGAACCAAATACCACATACTGGGTGACATGTTAACTTTTATTTTTCCCACAATTCTAGTGATTTGGAAAGCCCAAGAGTTTGGAGGTAGCATATAGTGAGAACATCTTTTTTTCTATTTCAACTCATGAAAACCAAAATGTCACTAATATAACAGAGAGGAGAGGCAAGGGATGGGATGGGATAAAGAGAAGAAGAAAGAGAAAAAATGCAGAAGAGAGGAGAGAAGATGTAGCTTTGAGGATCCCATTGCCCATAATGTATTGTATAAACAGAGATATTGGCTCCTCTATGATGAAGAAGGAGCCCTCCAGGCTCAAACAAATGTCAGCATTTCATCTCTCATTCATTGCAGAGTCATCGCACATTTCTACAGTACCTTTGAATGGTTCCGGGAAATGATATTCTAAATTTACTGTCCTTTATAACTTGAATATAATTATAATGATTTGTTTAAAATGTGGTAATACAAAGCATGGAGAGATGATACTCTCTTATTATAGTTCAAATTAGCCACAGAAGAAATAAATTTACTGTCATTATCGGGAGTGTCTCATTTGATTCACATATATTTATTAGCAAGTGTCTGAGGGCATAGAAAACCACAGATGATGTGAGTTTTGGCAGATGATATATGTCTATTTAGACTTTTAGTTTATTTAGAATATATATCAACACTAATGTTTCATAATTGTTGACAAGTAAAAATTACAACATTTATATAATGAGCATATAAAATTGAGCGTATGTACGAATAGATCTTTAATAGAAAATTTCATTCTCATATTATAAATTTTATTGTAAAAGACAGAATAAATACAACAAAATGAAAAACCCACAGATATACTCAAATGAAAAATATTTCTTACTTTCCCCTTGATCGTTCTTTTTTCCTTTCTCTCTATATTTCATCTTTCCTCTATAATTTTCTTTCCCTCTTTCTTTCACCTTTTTTCTCTCTTTCTCTCTGTTTGTCTGTCTCATCTAATTCCTGTCTTCTTCACTTCTGCCAATCTGGCTCTCTTTGCCATTTATTAAGTATTGTTTATTTGCTTATATTGTCACATGGTAGGAAACTGTGAAATATTTTATCTCAGCCTTTAGGAAGAACAATGACACCTCACACAGAAGCTGTGAACAGGTGACTTTTTCCATATACCTTTTCAGTTAGGAATCCATAAGGGACCTACAGCACTAATCAAGAATCAGTTGCTCAATAAGAACAATAAACCTCATCTGCATATCTAGAAGTCAAACAAGAAAATGCAGACGTCTAGAGTTCTTGTTTTAGTCATCCCAGTTCCATATACTATGGATCTCAACCCTCAAAACATCCATTAATTATAAATAGGGAAACACTCACAAGATGAACTTTTAAAACAGCAAGGGAGAGCGGGAACTTGTAGAGAGTCCAGCTCCAGTGGAAGGACAGGGCGTCAAGTGAAGGTATGGATTTGCCATCCCACCGTCAAAAACTCTGACCCAGGGGGTTGGGGATTTAGCTCAGTGGTAGAGCGCTTGCCTAGGAAGCGCAAGGCCTTGGTTCGGTCCCCAGCTCAAAAAAAAAAAAAAAAAACAAAAAAACAAAAAACTCTGACCCAGATTGTTTCTGTCTAAAAGAACTACAGTGACAAAAAATGGAGAAGAGAATGGGGGAAAGGAGGACCAGTGAAGGAACAAATTGAGATCCATTTCTAGGTGAGGCTCCAAGGCTTGACATTATTGATGATGGTATGGTGTGCTCACAGACAGGAACCTAGAATAGCTGCCCTCTGAGAGGACCAAGAAGCAGCTGACTGAGATATATTCAGACACTTAGACCTACCCAATGGGGACCCCTGTGATGGAATGAAGAAAAGGTTGGAATAAGTTGAGGAGGAGGACAACCACATAGGAGGACCAACAGTCTCAGCTTACCTGGACCCCTAAGATCTCCTAGAAACTGAGCAATCAAGTAGGCACCATATACTAGCTGATCCGAGGCCACCAACACATGTGTAGCAGAGGAGGACTGTCTGGTCTGGCCTTGTTGAGAAAAGATGCACCTAACTCTTGAAAACTTGAGGCCCCAGGATGTGGTGAGGCGTGGCCTGGGGTGGATCCTCTTGGAAACTGGGAAAGAGAAATGGGCTAAGGAACTGTCAGAAGGTGAATGAGGAGGGGAATAACAACTAGATTTTAAAAGAATATTAAAAATATCTGCATATGTATATATACAGTGTCATGAAACATAACTATTAGTAAAGAATTCATAAAATATAGATCAAAAGGAAAGAATTGATTATTAAACCAGATCCATATTTTATTTACTCTGGAGGACAAGTTTGATATGCTTGGTGAAATCTGAATGACGTTTGTATGCTAGAGAAGAGAACCACATTGTAACTAAATTTCTGAAAGGATAACTGTATTGAACTTTGATTATCTAAAAAAATATTAATCAACATGCATACTTTCTTTGGACCAATACACTAAGAAAAATTTTAAGACAAATGAATACTTATTTCCACTAGTAAAATGTGGATATTGAATAGAGGAAATTATTGGAGTGCTATAATATAAATTGCTCTATCTACTTTTATATTAATATAGAGTTCCATCTGAAATAATAAGAGAAACACAATTTAAAAGTAGACAGAAATTATGCTTTTACTTCTAAAATTTTTGGTATTTCTTCCTGTTTTAAATTATTAAATATTGAACAAGTGGTACTGGTTTGGATATCACTCCATGAAAATAAAACCTTAATTTTTATGCAGAATGTTACATTTTCAGAACCAAACCCAAAACATATAATCATAATGACATGTGAAATAACTGCGGGTAAAGTTATATTATACATCAGATTTCTAATTCATCACAATCTATTAAAATTTCAGTATTTAAAATAAATTGCATTGTAAAGCTATTGTTGTTGACTAAGAAACATTTTTGACATATTTATCAATATCTACTTGCTTCCATAATTTGGATTCATGCTTCTATCATTTGTAGGTATATGTTAACTTTTATGAAAATCTCAGGTGAAGAAATTGTGATTAACCCATGGAGCAAGCACATTGTTTGCTTAAACATAATTAAATACATTGATAAAAATTATGAAAAATTATGAAAGTCACAAAATGGAGTCACAGATTTAACTCCAGAAAATGTGGTTTAAAAATACCATCTGCATTTTCAACTTGGAAAACCGATATTGAAACCATTACAAGACAAAACACTTATTGTAAATGGTTGAAAAGAGAACATAAAATTATGTCATGCATGGCTTAAGAAGGCACTATCCAATCTACTAAGGCAAGTAATTCATGTGAAAAATTAGACTTTAAGCTAATGTATTTTATATTTCTAACACATTCAGAATCTCCATCTAGTTATACATATGCCAACCAAGTCATACTTCCATGAAAAGAAAATATACTTACCAAAGAAATAGACCCTTATATAAATCTAGGAGGAGGAGACCACAGAGCTTAACTAATTCTTGCCTTACAGGGAATGTTTCAAGCACTTACATTGTACTGGTAGCCTTTGATCTCCTATGAAATTTATATTCATGGCAGTCTAACACAGAAGAGAGTGAGTAACGTGAAAACATAAAGGACAATGGCCCAAGGGAAGCATACGGATACAGCTGTATTTTAATATCATTTTTCTACATAACAACAGTAATAACGTCCTGGATTTCAATTTCTTTTTGCATTCAAGTGCCTCAAAGAACCCAGCAAAGTCAGAGAAGCCTGCTAGCTATGTAAGTTAGTGAAATATGATTACCTATTTTACAGAGAGGTAAATCAATACATAGTAAAATTTAGAGATTATTCCAAAGCAAAGTATTCGTTACCAGTTGTAAGTTACTACTAGTTATGTCCAAAGGGTAAATGTCTATGGAAATAACAGTAAAAGCCAGGTCAAAGGAAAACGTCTCTTCTTGAAGCAAAAACTCAGGAGACATTGAAGAAAGAAACTATGAAGTTCATGCTTGTCTCTGTTTAATGTGAGAACCTGATATTGGGATTTATGAAATGCATTAGAGTTGGACATGGAGATATAAATTTATCTTTCCTCATAATCTCATTAATAATACAGAAATGGCAGCTAAAATGCTGAAAAAGAGGACAGAATGAAACTACATGATTCTACAACGAAAAATTGAAAAAATGATAAAGTATCTCTTGATGGAATGTATATAGAATATATGTGTACATATGTGTATACATATGTACATATATGTAAATATATGTGTATTCAAATATACACACATTCACTTAGATTGTAGTTGTAGTCTCTTATCGCCTATGAAATTCTGTTCATGTCAGTCTAACACAGGAAAGAATGACACATGGAGGAAACCAGGGACCCAACCACATTTGTAGCAGAGGATGGCATTGTGCATCATCAATAGGAGAAGCCCTTGGTCCTGTGAAGGCTTGATTCCCCAGGGTAGGGGAATGCCAGCCAGTGTGTTGAGGTGGGAGTGAATGGATGGCAGGGGGAGCATCTTCATAGAAGCAGGGGAAGGGGGAATGGGAGAGGGGGACCTAGGAAAAAGGATAACATTTGAAATGTAAATACAGAGTATATACAAGATAAAAAGTAAAAAGAGTGAATAGTGTGTGTGTGTGTGTGTGTGTGTGTGTGTGTGTGTGTGTGTGTGTGTGTGATAGAAGAAGAATTTGGTAGATTTAGAATTTGAGAAAAATAATGGCAATTACTAAAATGAGATTTGAATCTAACAAAGTTGAAAATTTAACAAATACAATGCACATATATAATATTTTATTCGAGCCTGAATGATAACTAACATTTAGAAACACTTGTTTATCTTCCACAAAAGTTCTATTTTCCAGAAATGACATGGTACTTCACAACCATGCATGGGTCCACTTCTCAAGTTTTTATTCCCTTTCCTGATTTCTTTGGGTTACAAGGAAGCAAGGGGTATACATTTATACAGGGACAAAATAATTATATAAAAATGAATTTCTTATGATCTTCAATTGAACAAAATTTGTAAGCCAATAAAATATTTTCCAGCACAAGTCAAAAGAAATATGCTGATAGGAGACAGATACAATAAACAAGTGACAAGATTGCAGATTCATATTAGTCAGACACTAACAGTAAAAGAGGACAAGACAAAACAAAACAAAAACTTGCATCATTGACTTAGCTCTGAAACATGTCGGTCAAAGTTTGAGTTAAAATATATTGACATCTAGGAGCTAGATAGGCTTCTGCAAGTTAAAAGCATTTTCTTCTTTTGCAAAAAATTAAAAAGGAAAATCTGAGATCAGGCTCTAGTTCCCAAATCTAGCTGTTCACAACCTGCTGTGGCTCTACTTCCAGAAGACCAAAATGTGATTTTTTATTTCATCTTTATTAAATTGGGTATTTCTTACTTACATTTCAAATGTTATTCCTTTTCCTGGTTTCTAGGTTTTTGTCTAGCCTCTTCTACACTAGTAAACAAGTGGTCCACATTAACATATACCCTCAATACACAAAAGAAATAGCAAATTAATAAGAATTTTAATATATATTAATAAACTTTAATGACATTATTAACTGAGACCATATTCTCTCATACAACACATCTTGACTACAGTATCCACACCCACCTCCCCTCTCTTCAACATCCACTCTCTCTCCAATTGTTTTCAGAAAAGAACAGGCCTCCGAGAAATAACAGAAACAAAACAAGGTACAATAATACAAGGTGAAAGCCCTCATATCCAGGCTGGAAAAGGCAACCCAAGAGTAGGACAAGAGTCTCAAATACAGACAAAAGAGTCAGAGATATGCCTGGTCTCCCTGGTAGGAGTCCCACAGTATACCTAGATAGCAGCCACATAACACACACAGAGGATTTGGTAAAGAACATCACTGCTGCTTCAGTGTCTGTGAGACCATATAAGCACAGCTTAGTTGAGTCAGTGGGATATGTGCTCTTGGTGGCCTCCATCCTCTCTGACTTCTAAAGTATTGTCTCCCCCTCTTCAGGGGTAGTTTCTGATCTCCTAGGGGAGGGATCCATTGGAGGCCTCTAATTTAGTCTTTCTGTACAATGTCAGGCTATAGGTGTCTGCATGGGTTCCCATTTGCTGCTCAGGAAGGCACTCTGATGATGACAAGACAAGGTATTGATCTACTATACAACAGAATAATCTTGCAAAAATTTTTATTTATAATTTTTGCCAGTCTTATTTTGTTCTAACTACATCTTTTGACTACTTTGATATTCCATTTTAAACCTGTTAGAATGGCCTAAGATGAACATCACAATGACTGTTCATGCTAGCAAGAATGTGGACCAAAGGGAACACTCATCCATTGCTGGTGGAAGTGCAAACTTGTACAGGCACTATAGAAATCATTATAGTGGTTCCTCAGAAAAATGGGAATAGATATACTTCAAGAATGATGTATACCACTTCTGTACATACACCCAAAGGGTGCTCCACCCTAACACAGTGACATGTATTTAATGATTGCAGGATTATTCAGAATAGCCAGAAACTGGAAACAACCTATATGAACTTCAACTTAGTAATGGATAGAGAAGATAGATAAAATAAATAATAAATAATGGATAGAACGCCCAGGGACTAAACCACCAACCAAAGAGTACACATGGAAAGACCCATGGCTCTAGCTGCTTGTGCAGCAGAGGATGGCCTTGTCTGGCATCAATGGGAAGAGAAGCCCTTGCTCCTATGAAGCCTCAGTTTCCCCAGTGTATGGAAATGCCATGGTGGTGAGGTGGGAGAGGGTATGTGGGAAGGGGAGCATCTTCATAGAAGCAGGGGCAGGGGAATGCAAGAGGGGGCAACTGGGAAAGGGAATAACATTTGAAATGTAAATAAACAAAATATCCAATAAAAAATAAAAAAAAATTTTCATTTGTACAATGGCATGTTTTCTGTTAAAAAATGACATCGTTAAATTTTAGAAAAATGGATGGAACTCATAAAAGAGAAGCAAAATTTAAGAATAAATACCATATTTTCTTCAATTTGTACATAAACTAAACAAAATGTATTATCCCCAGCAGTTTTTATGAAGAAAACTTTCTGAATATTCATATTAATTGAAATAAATTTATTTGTTCTTCATGATGACTTTATAAATTACAACTATAATCAATGATATGTAACATTAAATTACTTTAGTTCCTTTAATATTTTTAAATTATGATTTATTAAAATTGATTAAAATCAGTGTTAAAATCTTAACTGTTAAAGTTTTGACCAAATTTTAATGTTTTTATGAATAAAAATTTTTTTTTCTTTTGATGAATTGATCTTAGTAGTTTGAGGGAGAAAAATACCAATAGCAAGAGAATAGTTTAATTTAATTTCACAGTTCAATTTAACAAAATACTTTTAATAGATTTGAAAATTCCTAATAAAGACATTAAAATAATTTTTCTGTTAAAGGCAAAATTTTTGACACTATTATCTCTAATTTCAGAATAAATTGTACCTTTTTCTTTTCCTATGACTCTAATAGAAATCTTAGGAGCATCTATACATTTCAGTCTCATTGGTAGTCACCATTCAATCTGTAAAACATCATCTTTCATACCTGCTCAATACTTTTGACATACAGCAGATAGATAGGCAGTTATCTTTAGAGAACTCAAAAGTGAGGAAGAAACTCTTTTGACAGTGGCTCGGTGATCTATAACTTCTCAGCATTGTATTCATGACTCTTTCTTCATTGTGATTCATGGAACAAGAAGACAGAAAACTATTCAAGAAGATAAACCTATATCCATTCAGGAAGTGATATTGTTGTGTGTTGCAGTAATTTCTTTCACTTTCAGATCCTTATACTGATCCTTTTGGTTGTTATAAGTATTCTTATTTTCCCTGATTCTTTAAATAAAAATTTCATTTTCAGGAAAATAAATATAGCATGTCATCTCATACATAATTTTGCAAAATATTTTTTAAATTAAATTTTATATGTGTGTTTATGGAGGTGGGTTGTCATGATACTAGAAAGGGAACCAAAGGGTGTTAAAGAGGTCTTCAGGAAGCAGAGAGGAGAAAAATGATAATAAAATACTGGTGACAAAAAGTGGAAAGAGAATATTGGGGGAAGGAAGTTTACAAACAATGACTGTAGTGGAGTTAAGAGGTTGATGAAGAATTCCATAAAATATCACAATGAAATTCATTATTTTGTGTGATAATTAACAAACAATCCATAAATTGGTAGTCTTACTTTTCCATTCTGCTGCTGTTATAAAATAACCTGATAAAACAAATTGAACTACAAATGTTTATTTAAGTCAGAATTTTAAGATATAGCTCATCTTTGTAGAAAATCATTGTAACAGGTAGTTGAAGCAGCTGATCATGTCACACCCACTGTGAAGAGCAGGGAATAATGAACTAGTGTGCATATTTTAGTGCTCAAATCACATCCTCAACTCTGAATCAACCCAGGGTCTCCTGAACAGGGAATAATACCATCCAATGTTGGTAAGTCATTCTGCTAATATCTCAGAGATTTGCGCATAAGACAATCTAATGTAGAAAATCTCTTATTAAGACACCCTTCTGAGGTAAACTGTTTTAAGTTGTCAATTAAAATTAACTATCAATTACTATAATTATAATTTCAAGGAAACATATAAATGAACATATATTTCAACTTTCTAGTGCATCATATGCTTCTATCTCTTACATTACTATGAATTAATATTATCCCTATAAAACAAAATGTGAACCTGATAATCAAGAAGTGCATAGTCGTGAAGACTCAAATGGCTGCTGTGCATGTAACCAACTATAATCAAATTAGATTTAAGGCCTGGCTTAATATCAAGAAATTAATGCTTCAGACTGTAAGCCTGGTCTATTAATGTATGGTATGACCTTGGCCCTAGGAAGAAATATAATACTTTTGTTTCTGTAAATTGTCATGAAAATAAGCTCTTTTTTAAAATAGTGGTGAATTAAAAATCTAGCTGGTTGCAAACTGGTACATCCACTCTGGAAATCAGTCTGGAGGTTCCACAGAAAATTGGACATTGCACTACCTAGGCCCCAGCTATACCTCTCCTGAGCATATACCCAAAAGATGCTCCAACATACAACAAGACACATGCTCCACTATGTTCATAGCAGACTTATTTATAATAGCCAGAAGCTGGAAAGAACCAAGATGCCCTTCAAGAGAGGAATTGATTCAAATAATGTGGCACATCTACACAATGGAGTACTACTAAGCAGTCAAAAATAATGGCTTTGTGAAATTCGCAGGCAAATGAATTGAACTAGAAAATACCTTCTGGAGTGAGGTATCCTAATTACAAAAGAAAAAAAAAAGCACTCATGGTATACCCTCACTGATAAGTGCATATTAGCACAAAAGCTCAAATTACCTAAGATACAATCTACAGACCACATGAAGCTCAAGAAGAAGTATGACCAAAGTGTGGATGCTTCACTCCTTCTTAAATGAGGGAACAAAAATTTCACAGGAGGGGATATGGAGGCAAAGTTTGGAACAGAGACTGAAGGAATGGCCTCTCCAAGCCTGCCCCACCTGGGGATGCAGTCCATATATATACAACCACCAAAACTAGATAATATCTATGAAGACAAGAAGTACACGACAACAGAAACCTGATATAGCTGTCCCCAGAGAGGCTCAGCCAGAGCAAGACAAATACAGAGGCGAATGCTAGCAACAAACCATTGAACTGAGAACCTGGTCCCCATTGGAGGAGTTACAGAAAGGATTGAAGGACACTTAGAGAAGAAGTAGAGAGGGAAAGGATAGGGGGCTTATGGCCAGGAGAGCAGAAAATGTAAATAAAAAAAATATTTGATTAAAAAAAACCCAAAGAATCTAGCTGGTTAAGTTACTAAAAGCAATCCAACTCAACATGAGAGATTTATATGATGCATCCTAATGCCCAGGGAATACAATAGAGGAGGAATCAGACAAATATAATTGTTTAGAAATATGGAGAACTGTAAAACAACCTCATCTTGACACAATTGCAAACATAAACTGATAGTAGCTATAGATGTTCCCACCTACTGGAGAAGAAATGTCCTTTAAACAGTGACACATAGATGACAGAGAAACCCTTACTGTAGTAGTAATGCCTATTGATAGATTATGATAGAAGAATGAGCATTGGTTGTTAATATGTACCAACTGATGACCCCATATGTCTTTTTTTTTATTAACTTGAGTATATCTTATATACATTTCGAGTGATATTCCCTTTCCTGGTTTCCGGGCAAACATCCCCCTCCCCCTCCCCTTCTTTATGTGTGTTCCCCTCCCCATCCTCCCCCCCTTGCCGCCCTCCCCCCAACAATCTAGTTCACTGGGGGTTCAGTCTTAGCAGGACCCAGGTCTTCCCCTTCCACTGGTGCTCTTACTAGGATATATAAGTAACTTTAAAACAATGGTCACATAGACTATTAGATTTAACTCATGACCATTACATAAGCAACTCAGTTCAGAAAGCAATCAATAATTATATTAATAATTAAAGAGAGCATAAATTGGGGGTGAGGTCTTGGGAGGTTCCCTGCAGACCTGGAGGGGTGACTTAACAGAGTTAGACAAGACAACAATATGTTGAATAGATAAATAAAATTCTCAGAAATTAAAAAGAACTTAAATAATATCTAAGGCTGAAAAGAAAAAAAATCTTTTCACAGGATTTACAAAGATGAGTGAGGTATGAAACAAAGAGAGCTGTAAGAAAAGATATATGGGTGGTCTCCATCTGTACCCAGAACTGGGGCAGTTCCACAATCCTTGGACATAAAACTTATCCCTAGAGAGCTTGTCTTCCAGAAGCACTCTCCTTCCTAAGCCCACAGTCTAAACCACAGTCCACTGATGAGACCCCACTTTCCCTCCATTGACTGTCCACAGGGATCTGAAACCACAGGGCAGCCTAGGACAGAGCATTCCAATACTCTGTCCAACAGCCCTTGGACCCAAAAGCTGCCTGTAGTGAGCTGATCTTCCAGGAGGGCTCTCAAGTCAAAGATAATAAACTCATGGGCTCACAGGCCCACAGGATGGACAAGCTCCAGTCAGAGACAACAGGACTAACATTGGAGATAACCACATGGCAAGAAACAATCACAAGAAACTAAGAAATAGAAACCAAAACTACTTAGCATCATCAGAAGCCAGTTCTCACACCACAGCAAATACTGGATATCTCAAAGAACTGGAAAAGTAAGTTTTTAATTTAAAATAGCATCTAATGATGGTGATAGAGGACGTTAAGAAAGACAAAAATAACTCCCTTAAAGAAACACAGCACAACACAGGTAAACAAGAAGAAGCCCTTAAAGAGAAAGCCCTTACACACAAAAATACCTTAAAGAATTGTAAGAAAAAATAACAAACAAATTGAACAAAATCATACTGGGTCTAAAAGTGGAAATAGAAACAATAAAGAAAGCACAAAGGGAGACAGCACTGGAGATAGAAAACCTAGGAAAGAGATCAGGAGTCATAGATGTAAGCATCACCAACAGAATACAAGAGATTGAAGAGAGACTCTAAGGGGCAAAAGATACCAAAGAAAATATCAATACAATCGTCAAAGAAAATGCAAAACCAAAACATCCAGGAAATCCAGGACAGAAGGAGAAGACCAAACCTAGGTATAATGGGTATAGAACAAAGCAAAGATTCCCAACTTAAAGGCCAACAAATGTCTTCAACAAAATTATAGAAGAAAACTTCTGTAACCTAAACAAAGAGATGTCCATGAACAGACAAGATGCCTATGGAACTCCAAAAAGATTGGACCAGAAAAGAAACGAATCTCACCTCTCATAATAGTCAAAATACCAAGTGCACAAGACAAAGAATATTAAAAGCAGTAAGCGAAAATAGTCAAGTAACATATAAAGGCAGACCTACCAGAATTACACCAGACTTATCACAAGAGACTAAGAAATCCAGAAGATCTTGGGAAGATGTTCTATAGACTCTAAGAGAACACAAGTGCCAGCCCAGGCTACAATATCCAGCAAAACCCTCAATTATCATAGATGTAAAAATCAAGATATTCCATGAGAAAACCAAATTTACACTATCTGAAATCCAAATTTCACTATTTTTGCAAAAATACAGCTCTACAAGGGATAATAGACAGAAAACTTCACACAAGGAGGAAAAACTACACACTAGAAAAAGCAAGAAAATAATCATCTTGCAACAAACCCAAAAGAAGATAGGCATGGAACCATAATTCTACCTCAAAGAACAAAAATAAAGGAAACAAACAGTATTCCTTAATATCTCTTAACATCAATGGACTCAATTCCCTAATAAAATTATATAAACTAACAGATTTGATACATAAATAGGATGCAGCATTTTGCTGCAAACACAAAACCTACTTTAGTGCCAAAGACAGACACTCCCACAGACTAAAAGACTGGGAAAAATTTCCAAGCAAATGGTCCCAAGAAACAAGTTGAGTAGCCATTTCTATATCAAATACAATCAAATTTCAACCAAAAGTTATCAAAAAATAAGGACACTTCATACTCATCAGAGGAAATGTATACAAAAATGAGCTATTAATTCTGATCTTCTGTGCTCCAAATGCAAGGGTACACACATTCATAAAAGAAACTTTACTAAAGCTCAAAGCACACATTGCGTCACACACAGTAAGAGTAGGAGACTTCAACCCACCATTCTCATCAATGGACAGATCCTGGAAACAGAAACTAAACAGAGACACAGTGAAACTAAAAGAAGTTATGAAACACAAGGATTTAACTAGCATCTATAGGACATTTTATCCTAAAATAAATGAATATACCTTCTTCTCAGCACCTCCTGGTACCTTCTCCAAAAATGACCATATAATTGATCACAAAACAGGTCTCAATAGATATAAGAAGATTGAAATTATGCCATGCATCCTATCACATCACCATGTACTAAATGTGGTCTTCAATAACAACAAAAAGAATAGAAATCATACATACACACGGAAGCTAAACACTGCTGTACACAATGACAACTTGGTCAAGGAAGAAATACAAAGAGGAATTAAAGAGTTTTTTAAAATTTGATTAAAAAAAAAAGGCACAACATACCCAAACTTATGGGATACAAAGAAAGTAGTGCTAAGAGGAAAACTCACAGCTCTGAATGCCTCCAAATAGCAAGTTGATAGCACACCTAAAGCTCTACAACAGAAAGAAGTAAATGCACACAAGAGGATTAGATGGCAGGAAGTAATGAATCTCAAAGCTGAAATAAACCAAATAGAAACAAAAAGAACTATACAAAGAATCGACAAAAACGGGAACTGTTGCTTTGAGAAAATCAACAAGATAAAGCCTTTGCCAGACTAACCAGAGGGCAGAGAGACAGTATCCAAATTAACAAAATCAGAAATGAAAGGAAGACATAACTACAAAAACTGAGGTAAATCAAAAAATTATCAGATCCTACTACAAAAGCTTATATTCAACAAAACTGGAAAATCTGTAGTAAATGGACAATATTATGGACAGATACTGGGCACCAAAGTTAATCAGGATCAGATATGCCATCTAAACAGCCCCATAACCCCTAAAGAAATACAAGCAGTCATTAAAAGTCTCCCAAGTCAAAAAAGCCCAGGACCAGATGGGCTTAGTACAGAATTCTATCCAACCTTCAAAGAAGACCTAGTAACAATACATTTGAAACTATTATATAAAAGAGAAACAGAAGGAACAGTACCCAATTTGTTCATGTAAGCCACAATTATGCTTATACCTAGACCACACAAAGACCCCACAAAGAAAGAGAACTTCATACCAATTTATCTTATGAATACCAATGCAAAATACTCAATAAAACAGAATCCAAGAACACATCAAAATGATCATTCGCCATGATCAAGTAGGCTTCATTCCATGGATGCAAGAATGGTTCAATACATAGAAATTCATCAACTTAATCCATTATATAAACAAACTCAAGGGAAAAGAGGACATGATCATTTCATTAGATGCTGAGAAAGCATTTGAGAAATTCAGTGCCTTTTCATGATAAAAGTCTTGGAGAGATCAGTAATTCAAGGGTCATACATGAACATAATCAAAGCAATATACAACAAACCAGTAGCCAATATCAAACTGAATGGAGAGAACCTTGAAGCAATCCCATTAAAAATTAGGGACTGGACAATGCTGGCCATTCTCTCCCTACATATTCAGTATAGTACTTGAATTTCTAGCCAGCACAATCAGACAACAAACGCAGGTCAAAGGGATACGAATGGGAAAGGAAGAAGTGAAAATATCACTATTTGCAGATAATATGATAGTGTAAGTATGTAACCCCGAAAGTTCCACCAGAGAACTAACTCTTAAGCTTGATAAACAACTTTAGCAAAGTGGACAGATATAAAATTAACTCAAACAAATCAGAAGCCTTCCTCTACTCTAAGGATAAACAAGCATAGAAAAAAAAATTAGGGAAAGGACACCCTTCACAGTAGCCAGAAATAACATAAAACACCTCGGCGTGAATGAATTTGTAAGATCAATATAGTAAAAATGGCCATCTTGCCCAAAGCAGTCTACAGATTTAATACAATTCTCATCAAAATTCCAACTCAATTCTTCATAGCATTAGAAAGAGCAATTTGCAAATTTACTTGGAATAACAAAATTCCAGGAGAGGGAAAATTATTCTGAACAATAAAAGAACTTTTGGGGAAATCACTATCCCTGACCTAAGCTTTATTACAGAGTAATCATGATTAAAAAAAATCCTTCATGGTACTGGTACAGAGACAGGCAGGCAGGTAGATCAATGGAATAGAATTGAAGACCCAGAAACGATCCCACATGCCTATGGTCACTTGATCTTTGACAAAAGAGCTAAAACTATTCAATGGAAAAAAGACAGCATTTTCAACAAATTGTTCTGGTTCAAGTGGAGGTCAGCATGTAGAATAATGCAAATTGACTCATTCTTATCTCCTGTACAAAGCTCAAGTCCAAGTGGATCAAATACCTCCCTATAAAACCCAATACAATGAAACTAAAAGAAGAGAAAGTGAGGAAGAGCCTCGATCTTATAGGTATAGGTGAACATTTTCTGAACTGAACACCAATGATTTATGCTCTAAAATTAAGAATCGAGAAGTGGGACTTAATAAAATTATAAAGCTTCTGTAAGGCAAAGGACACTGTCAAGAGGACAAAAGGACAACCAATGTATTGGGAAAAGGTCTTTGCCAACCCTACATCTGATCGAGGGGTAATATCTAATATATACAAAGTATTGAAGAAATTAAGACTCCAGAGAATTAAATAATCCAATTAAAAATGTGGTATAGAGCTAAACAAAGCATTCTCAACTGAAGAATATTGAATGGCTGAGAAGCACCTAGAAATTGTTCAACATCTTTAGTCATAAGGGAAATGCAAATCAAACAACCCTGAGATTTCACCTCACACTAGTCAGAATAGCTAAGATCAAAAACTCAGGTAACAACAGACGCTGGTGAGGATGTGGAGAAAGAGGAACACTCCTCCATTGTTGGTAGGATTGCAAGCTGGCACAACCATTCTGGAATTCAGTCTGGAGGTTCCTCAGAAAATTGGACATTCCAATTACTTGAGGACCCAGCTATACCTCTCCTTGGCATATACCCAAAAGATGCTTGTGGAATTTGAAAAGGGAACAAGAGAGGAGTGAATAGAAAAGACTGAAGAATCTGAAGGGGTTTGCAACACCATAGGAAGAACAATTTTATTAACCAACCAGACCCCATTAGAGCTCTCAGAGACTAAATCACCAACCGATGAATACACAAGGAGTGAGCCATGGCTCCAGCCACATATGTAGCAAAGGTTCACATTGTCCAGCATCAATAGGAGGAAAGGCCCTTGGCCATGTGCCGGCTCTTTTGCTCAATGTAGGGTAATGTCAGGGTGTTGAGGTTGGAGTGGGTCAGTGGAAATGAGAGCATCTTCATAGAAGCATGGTGAAGGGGGGTTGGTTTATGAGAGAAGGGGAAAGGAGATAACATTTGATATATAAATACATAAAGTATTCAAGAAACATAAAATTTAAAAAAAATAAATAAAGATGCTTTGAATTTAAATATGAAAAAAGGATATATGGAGAGAGTAAACATACATTATATACATTTGTTAAACAGTATGAAATATTAATATTAAATCTGAAATTTAAAAATTACAGATTTTAATCAGTAAACCTCTACATAAGCAGGTTTTATAGCACATACTTCAGGAGTAATTTAAAGTATATTTTAGTGATGAATCATAAATACTAAACTACCTATAAAAGCTCTAAATGTAAATTATTTAATTATTTTGGTTGGCAAAAAGACAAATTTGATTTGAAAATTAGTGGGAATGTTTTCAATTTATTTTAAAAACTCAAAAAAATCTAGTATCAGAAAATTAATCATCAAAATTAGGATACTTAAGATTTGTATTTGATATTTAAAAAAATAGTAACATCAACAGCAATAGTTATGAATTCAAGTAGAATTTTGCAAAAATATCATTGACATTCAGGTCATTGGATTGAAGAAGAATATAATTTACTTTTATATATTTATTTATTTATATATATATTTATATATTTATATATTTATTATATATTTGGGTATGATTTTTTGGACACATGTATAAATAATTTAGAACATACAATTATCTGGCATTTCTTCCTGTTCATTGCAAGAGTATGTATTTATTTGAGATTTTTGTTTACTTTTATTTTAATTATATAACTGACTTTTTTCAAAATTTAGTATTATTTACATTTTTATTCAACAAAATTGTATAATACACATAGAAATATTTTCACGGTAAATGTTTCAGGCAATCTTCCGTGTCAAGTGCATAATAATTTTGTTTATGTTTGTTCATTATTTAAATTTTATGAATGCAAGAAAGAGAAAAATGGCATTGGTGCATGTGTGAACATTTTAGGGTAAATTTGAGTTTCCTCCTAGTGTTTTTTGAGGAGATCTTGGACTATGATCTTTAATCTTATTGTAGTTAAAACTATCTTTGAAGAGAATTTGATTTATTATAAAAATCAACTATTTAAAGTTTAATTTCAATTTTACGTCATAAAATGATTATTAATAATTCACTTTTATGATCATGATAGTTCAATCTACTTCACAGTTTTCTTTTTTTTTTCCGGAGCTGGGGACTGAACCCAGGGCCTTGCGCTTGCTAGGCAAACGCCCTACCACTGAGCTGAATCCCCAACCCCTACTTCACAGTTTTCTAATCTTGAAACAACAAATTACTTATTTTAACTATGCTTCCCTTAATATTCAATTCAGACCCTTAGTCTCAAATATTTTTGTCTTCAGGGTTTTTTTTTAATATTACATGCCTAATATAATTTTAATTCTTGCTTATTAAAACCCTCATTCAATTATATCAACTATTTACCATCAACATTATTGACTTCTATCTTATTTGTTTTATGCATTAATATTTTTCCTATTCAGTACATTCAGTAAGTAATATGAACATCATTACATATTCATGAAAGATGCTATGTGCAAAATTCTTATATCAATACTTCTATCATCACAAAAGAAGAATATACTATTTTATCCTGACATTTCTATTTTAAATATTCTGTAAATTGGAGAGATAAAGACTTTCGAGTTCACAAATACATATACACATATTGAATCTCAAAATGGAATATAGGAAAATTACAGCAAAGGGTTATTTCAAAGTAAAGGTGACCCTTCTTTATGAGAGTGAAGTTGTTTCACTCTTTTTAGTGATCCAGTTGATGGGTAGATATAACAATCCCTAACATACATGGTACTCATATCTATACAGCTAAAAAAGACTTGACCATTATTAGCATGTGCTCAACAAAAATGTACTCATCCTATACAAGGCACTTTGGGATGGTCAATGATTAGCACTAACTGGAGATTTATGAACCTTTTATTTCACGAATATTACAGTGTTTTGCCTGGCCAATGAATACCTGAAAGTTCTACAAAGGAAAGTAGCAAACCATAGTGCAATATTTCTTTTTTTTTTCTTTTTTTTCCTTTTATTCCCCATCTTTATTAAATTGGGTATTTCTTATTTACATTTCTTTTTTTTTGATTTTTTTATTAACTTGAGTATTTCTTATATACATTTCGATATTATAGTTTTTCAGACTCATTGTCAAATATTCTGATATATGTCATAATGATTTTCTTGAAATCATTGTAGTGTCCGATTTAAAATTGTGAACTTGCACCTAAAGTTTTTCTTATATTACATTGGACAATAAATATAAGTGTGAATTGTCTTGTGTTCACTGAAGACAATTTAAATTGTTTCTTCCCAATTTAGATTGTTTCATCAGCAAACATTTTGATATTTTATCCTTCAGTTTCCATAACTTTCTTCATCTGTTAGCATTCCGAGTTATTTCATAATGTAAACATTGATCTATACTAGTGTATTATCTACATGTCTACTTATTCTCCCAGGTGGAAACTGTCTCACATATTTGAAATCCATAATTAGCTAGTGAGCATCTACTGAATAGAAAACTACCATAGTAATTTGCTCAATAACTGAGTCAATAATTTTAAATCATATAATGGAATACATTAATACCAAATGATTAGTAACAGAAAAACCACAAAAGATGATATCTATAGAATTCCCTTAACATAGTGATGTTAATCTAAACTATTGGTGAATGTTTGAATATTTTAAGAGAACATATTATGTAGCTTTGTGTTTTATAATTTCTATGAAATTAAAATGATTATTTAAATTAATAATTTTTGGTAATTAAAATGGAAAAATTCTAATCTAAATTTAATTTAGAATGTTCCCTTAGACCCATGGCTTTTCATATCACCCTTCACCTGCGGTGATTTAACATTGAAAGAGCCATGTAGATTTAATTATGCGTTGGCTCCTAAGGGATGCACTCATATATCAGTTTTCATCTCTCGTGGACAGATCATTTTCAGTTAAGTTACAAACCACTGAAAATCAATTTTTAATGGAAATACTCACACAACCTTAACTGTAAGAGAGCAAACATGCAGGTATAATACCAAGTGGCAGGTTATTAACTATAACTTCAATTTTATGTTCTTTTGACACAAGTCTATGTCAGCCATAAATAAGTAAGCATTTGCCACACAATTCATATTAACAAGGGATTATCCCTGAAGGAAAGTTTTAGTGTTTCTTGCATTGAGCTCATGGGGACTCTGAAGTATTTTCTGATCTGCTCAGGAAGAAGACACTGAACCAAAAAGACTATGCTAAAATGATGTTTAAATTCTAATGAGAAAGGAGGTGTAGAGTTTACTTGAGTGTCTACTATTAAGTGCAACAGTTAATGGAGAAAAGTTTTAAAAAATAAACTTTCATTTGTTACAAAAATTAGTCACAACACTGGGTGACACCTTAGCACTCTGCCACCCTTTATTTATCTTCATATCTGCATCTATGTAGCTTATAAAATGATATCTGTGACTTTTTTGAAATACTGATTTGAATTAGTTTTTAATATACTGAAGGCCAAATTAGCATGCCTTGTTATTACCTAAAAGCCTGTAATGACAATTGCTAATGAAGTGGATTTTCTGCTGAACTACAAGTTCTTATATGTGACCTTAAAAAAATATCCAATTTTCAATTTCAATATTTCAGAGTTGGAAAAAATGAGAAATTATCATATCTTTTTAAATAAAATGACCGTGACTTTGAAATTTTATTTAAAAATCTAAACTCTATTCCCATAAATTACCTTAATAAATAATTTTGTCATTAGTTGAAACTCTACATGTGAATGAAGTCTTTGATTTATTCCTTTCTTGACAAAATAAACTGATGCTCATTGATTATTAGTATTAATTACTAAGCTAATAAAACATTACATTTCAGTTAAAATACACCAAAGAAAATGAACTTCCACCAAAATATTGACTATGTAACAAAGAAACTGTGATCTTTGTATTATCCTTACTATGATCTTCAATAGTCTTATACTTTATGAATATTTTTAAATATCTTTGAAAATTATAATATAATTACAAATTTGTGTCTTCCATTTTTACACTCCAAACCCTCCCAGATAAGTCTCCATATTCTTTAAATTCATAGCCTCATTTTCATTTATCATTATTCATATTAACATGTATATGGATGTACACATATATTTGTATGTATATATTTCTAAACAAAGTTTATGTATTCATATGTTGTTGAAATGACTCCAGCACTGAACAATTGTTGTGTTCTTCCCTGGGCTAGGCCATGTCTTTGGCTTCTAGCCTGCCTTGATTGCTTTGTTATCGTTGTTAAGTTGAGGCTCCATGGGCTTTTCCCTGTCCAATTTGCCATGCCTATTGGTGACACCCTTGCTGATTGAAATTGACCATTAATTTTACATTTCAGCAGTCATCTTGATGAGACTTTATGGTAAAAGTTCTTATGTTACTAGAAATCTCCAATTCAGTAAATTATACATAAAATATTAAAAATTATGTATGGAAATTTTTAAATAATTATTTACATTGAAATGTTCCTTTTCCAGGTCTCAGTTGCACAAGCTCCCCACTCTGTCTCCCTTCCAGTTTTCCTCTAAGGGGTTACCTCCACACCCATTCATCCACCCCTGTCTCAGCCCTCTAGTATCCCCCTAATCTGGAGCATCAAGCCTCCAGGACCAAGCACATCACCTCCCATTTATGCCAGATAAGGTAGTCCTCTGCTACACATGTAGCTGGTCCATGGACCTAATCATATATATTCTTTGTTGGTGGTTTAATTCCTGAGAGTTCTGAGGAGTCTGGTTAGTTCATATTGTTCTTCCCTTAGCCCTTAAGTCCTTCCTCTAACTCTTCCATTGGGTGCCCCTGCTCAGTACAATAGTTGGCTGTGAGTATCTGCATCTGTCTTAGTCAGGTGCTGTCAAATCATCTCAGAGGACAGCTATGCCATGATCCTGTCTGCAAGCACTTCATGGCATCAGGAATAGTGTCTAGGTTTGGTGTCTGCAGAGGAATAGATGCTAAGGTGAGGCAGTCTCTGGATGGCCTTTCTTTTAGTCTCTGCTCCATTTTATTTTCTGTTGCTTCATTTGTTTTAAACAGGAACAATTCTGGGTTAAAGATTTTGAGATGGCTGGATTGCCCGATTTCTCAACTTGGGGACATGTCTATTTACTAGAGGTAGTCTCTTCAGGTTTGAACTACCCACTGTTGGGTATTTAGCCTAACATCATCCCCATTGGGTCCTGTGAGCATCTTTCATCCCTGGCATTTGGGACTTTCTAGTAATTTCCTCCATAGCACCTCCTTACCCCTTGCTGTGTATTTCTGTTCATTCCCGTGGTGCTCTGGATTTCTCTCCTGTTTCTCCTGTACCTGATCTTTACACTCATTTTCTCCTCCCCATTACCTCCTCTACTCAGGGCCCTTTCTCCCTCTGCCTCCCTTGATTAGTTTATTTCCCATTTTGGGATTGAAGCTTCCAGATTTGGCCTTCATTCTTAAGCATCATATTGTCCGTTACTTGTATCATGGATATTCTGATCAATATCACAATGGATAAATAGGACCTCATGAAACTGAAAAGATTATGTAATGCAAAAGACACCATCAATATGACAAGTCAGCACCTTTTGATAAGACCTCGACCTGACAGTGGGATAATATCCAAAATATATAAAAAACTCAAGAAGTTAACCTCCAAAAAAAAACAAATAACCAAGTTAAAAAATGATGAATGGATCTAAACAGAATTCACAACAGAAGAATCTTGAATGGCTAAGAAGCCCTTAAGGAAATATTCAAAGTCCTTAGTCATCAGAGAAATAGACATCAAAACCATCCTGAGATTTCATCTCACAACAATCAGAATGGCTAAGATCAAAAACAAAGGTGATGGCAAATACTGGCAAGGATGTGGAGAAGGAGCAACACTAATCCATTGCTGGTTGGACTGGAAACTGATACAACTACTTTGAAAGTCAATCTAGCAGTTCCTCGGAAAATTGGAAATAGTTCTGCCTGAAGTCCAGCTACACTGCTATTGGGCATATACCCAAAAGGTGCCTCACCATACCAAAAGAATATGTTTTCCATGTGTTCATAGCAGCCTTATCTATGAGAGCCGGAAGCTATAAATAACTCAGATGTGCCCCAAAAGAAGAATGAATAGAGAAAATGTGGTTCATTTATCCAATAGAATACTATTCAGAGGACTTCATGAATTTTGCAGGCAAATGAATGGAACTAGAAAATATCCTCCTGAGTGTGGTAACTCAGATCCAAAAGGACATGCCTGGTGTGTACTCTGATTAGTGGATATTAGCCAAAATGTACAAAATGCCTAGGACACAACCCACAGACAATACAAAGTGTAACAAGTAAGGATGTTTTAATATCACTTAGAAGGGGGAAGGAAGCAATCAAGGCGGCAGAGGGAGGGAGAAACCGAGGTGGAAGAGATGAGGGGAGGGGAAGGGGGAACAAGATCAGGTATGTGTCATTTCTTATGTTTAAAATGTTTGTGTCTTGAAAGAAAATATTGAAGTTTGCTTAGTTATCAACATTTGAATGCACAACTTTTTTTTTTATTTTTGCTAGCTATATCCTAGACCTAGAACTTCTTCTAACAAACAATAAAGGCTGATTAATGTTTGTTAAATGAAAATTACTTTCCAATATCAAGTAAAAATCTTGCACAGTAAAGCATTTTTGAAAGCATTCCGTCTACAGGCTCCAGACGAAAGCCAGAACTACTTAATCTTACTGACACATTTCTAACTGGAACTTCTAGTTGCTTGAGGCTCAACTCAAAATCCCCTGACTTTCCGGTGTAACGTGAGTTTAATCTTTACTGCCAATTTTATTTGAGCCTGAAAATGAATTATTTTCTCAGCATTTATCACTGTTTTATCAAAGCAATATAATATGTTACTGAAAGATGAATATCAGTAGTTACTAAGTTCTTCAAAGTGCACTTTTGTTCATTTTATATTTAAAATAATTTAGGATGTAGAGAATTGAATTTATTTCAGCAATTTCATTTTATCATAAGGGACCTTTGTTTTTAAACAAATGCAGCAAACAAAAAGTAATCTCCAAACTACAATTTTATTTTATTTTTAACATGGATTTGGGTAATATAATTTGCAGATTTAATTTGTACTAATCTAATGAGGTGTTTCCCCACAATTTAGAATAATATATTTTGTTAGGTTGCTACTTTACTGCTTCATCCAATTTATGTTAGCCTTGTGTATTCAGTAATTTTTTAAATAACTTACAGTCTCTATAATATACATCAACTAATAAACCCTCAAAGTGACGTGAAATACTTTTGCATCTATTTTATGTCTTGTACAGAAGACAATAAACTTTAAAATAACATAAATGAAAGCTTAAAACTTGAAGTCATCTAGCAATCCTGGTTCTCACAAGCTTTACAGCAGTCTTCTGAGGCAATTCTTGATTCCAAGGATAAGAATGTGATATGATCCTTTGTTTTAGAATGATCATTCCACAGTATTTTATTCTCTGGACAATGACAAGCTGAGGGTCTCTGTGTTAATTATAATTTACCACAAGTGGATTTTCTGATGAATGTTGCCAAGTGCCTTGCTTCATGAGTAAAACAATAATTCACTGGGAATCTACTTTTTACCATCAAAAATAATAGTAATTGCTCATAGCAATTGTGACTATATGTACAAGGTTATCACAGATCCATGCCCGACAAAATCACAGTATGGAACTCCACTGGCCATGGAATCCCACTATTAGCTATGGAGCTGTTGGCGTTTGATAACTGGAGCTTAGTCTCTTAGTAAGGGTTTTACCACTGTGAACAGATATCATGTATTTATTGCCGATGGATTTTTCAAGTTACCTCTTCCATTTTGGCTAAGATTACTCACATTGAGTCCTGAGAGTCCCTCTTACTTTCTAGAGGGTCTACCCACTTCCTACCACCTGAGGCTGGAGATCTGGTGTGGGGGCAACCTCTCAAAGACAGGTTGGGGAGGAAGGAAGAAATGCAATGAGAAAGCGTGGGAGGAGAGATTGGGAGGGAGAGCAAAGGGTGGATTATAAGTAAATAAAATAATAATAAAATAAATAAATGTTCATTAATTAATAGAAATATTGGATTGATTGCTTATATGGTATCTATACTTTTTATCTCAATATAACAACCTATCCCCCCTTTGTTTACGTGTGTGTGTGTTTTATGAATGTTTTAGATCTTTATCCATTCAAATTCCCTTCTTTCTGAAGTGTGAATTTTAGAAGTTTCTATCTGATTCCTTTTTTATTAAAATTTATTTATTTATTTATTTTTACACTCCGGATTTTATTCCCCTGCTGATCCACCCCAGACTGTTTCACATCCAATATCTCCTTCCCAACTCTGCCTCTGGTCTCCACACTGATACTTCAAGGGCTGTTAATACAATATTAATATTCTAAATTGAGAACTTTAGAGCAATAGATTTATTTGAGATTTATTTTCCTTGAATAAGAATTTTGGTTAAATATTAATGAATATATTCATTTTATCTTGGCTTTCAAAATCATTAGTTTTATTTGTTCAACAGTTTTCTTTTTTGTTTTAATTCTTAAGGGGTTATTTCTGATAGAGCCCTTTTAGTTTTACAATGTTAACATAAAGTGCACTCTCTTTTCTCATCCACTTTGTCTAGATGTTAGTAAATTTCTACCTACCTCCAATAAATGCCAATTTTATTATCCTTTTGAAATTCTGGTAAACAGCACTTTGGGCAGAGGCAAGGAAAGTGAGAAGTGGTTATACTGTGATCTCAAAAGTAAACATATTAAACCTATTATTTTCTTTATTTTACTTTGTTAAAAATGTTCAAGTTCCAAGTATTATTTAGGAAAGTAAGGCCAGCTACATGAGGCATTTTTTTTAAATCTACAGTTTATGTATTGAATGTTACAGTCCTCTTCTGGATTTTAAAGGAATATCTTGATGCATTTCTAATTAGATGATTATTTTTAAATCTTTAGTAAAACATAAACATTCAGCTACATTTTCTAGTTCCAAATCTATTTGAACTTGTATATGTCTCCCTCAAGTTAACAATTAATCTGGTTTCATATTTTTCAGAATACCTTCTCAGTACTGCTTTCATTAAAAATTCAATAACATATCCTTGCCAGCATTTGCTGTCACATGAGTTTTTGATCTTAGTGAAATATTAGAATTGTTTTGATTTGCATTTCCTGATGAATGATGATGCTGAACATTTCTTTAGGCACCTCTCAGCTATTCAAAATTCCTCAGTTGAGAATAGTTTGTTTAGGTTTGTAGCCTATATTTAATAATGATATTTGTTTCTCTGGAGTCTAATTTCTTGAGTTCTTTGTACATATTGGATATTAGCCCTCTATCAGATATAGGGTTGGTAAAGATTTTTCCAAATTTATAGATTGCTGTACTGTCCTATTAACAGTGTCCTTTACCTTACAGAAACTTTTCAATTTTATATCCCATTTGTCTGTAGTTGATCTTAGAGTCTGAGAGCCATTGGTTTTATGTTCAGGAAATTTTTCCCTTTTTCTCTTCTATTAGATTCAGTGTTTTTGGTTTTATGTGGAGATCCTGGATCTACTTGAACTTCAGCTTTGTGCAAGGAGATAAGAATGGATCAATTAAAAAAAAGAATGGATATTAGCCCAAATGCTTGAATTACCCTAGATCCCTAGAACAAACGAAACTCAAGACGGATGATCAAAATGTGAATGCTTCACTCCTTCTTTAAATGAGGAAAAAGAATACCCTTGGCAGGGAAGGGAGAGGCAAAGATTAAAACAGAGACTGAAGGAACACCCATTCAGAGCCTGCCCCACAGGTGGCCCATACATATACAGCCACCCAATTAGACAAGATGGATGAAGCAAAGAAGTGCAGACCGACAGGAGCCGGATATAGATCGCTCCTGAGAGACACAGCCAGAATACAGCAAGTACAGAGGCGAATGCCAGCAGCAAACCACTGAACTGAGAATAGGTCCCCTATTGAAGGAATCAGAGAAAGAACTGGAAGAGCTTGAAGGGGCTCGAGACCCCAAAAGTACAACAATGCCAAGCAACCAGAGCTTCCAGGGACTAAGCCACTACCTAAAGACTATACATGGACTGACCCTGGACTCTGACCCCATAGGTAGCAATGAATATCCTAGTAAGAGCTCCAGTGGAAGGGGAAGCCCTTGGTCCTGCTAAGACTGAACCCCCAGTGAACTAGTCTATGGGGGGAGGGCGGCAATGGGGGGAGGGTTGGGAGGGGAACACCCATAAGGAAGGGGAGGGGGGGAGGGGGATGTTTGCCCGGAAACCGGGAAAGGGAATAACACTCGAAATGTATATAAGAAATACTCAAGTTAATAAAAAAAAATTAAAAAAAAAAGAATGGATCAATTTGCATTCTTCTACATGCCAACTACCACTTGATCCAGCACCATTTGTTGAATATGCTTTATTTTTCCCACTGGATAGTTTTCCACTGGACGTCCCACGACAGAAGATGGATACAGAAAATGTGGTTCATTTACACAACGGAATGCTACTAAACTATTAAAAGCAAGGACATCCTAAGTTTTGCAGGCAATTGGGTGGAACTAGAAAATATCATCCTAAATGAGGTAACTAAGACTAAAAGGACATGCATGGTATGTACTCACTGTACTCACAAAATATTAGCCAAAACAAACAAGCAAACAAATAAATACTTACCGAAAACCCAAGATACAGTCCACAAAACTGAAAAAGGTCAATGAGCTTTAAGTGCTAATTGAGGATGTCTTAGTCCCAATTGGGAGGGAGAAGAAAGCAACCAGGGGGTGTGGAGGGGGATGCCCGGGAGGAAAGAGGACTGGGAGAGTGGTTAGAGGGGAGCAGGGTCTGGTATTGGGTGGGAGAAAAGGACTGAAGCCATGAGGACTATTCGAAAGAATACAAACAAGCAACCTCAGGAGGGAGGAGGTTGAGAGGACCCTCCAGAATTTACCAGAAATCTGGGAGGTAAGAGACTCGCAGGATTCAAAGGGAGAGACCCTAGGTGAAATGCCATACAGTGAGGAGAAAGAACTTGTAGAGCTAAACCCCAGTAGAAAGACAAGGCCACGGGGGGGGGGGGTTGAGGTTGCTATTCCATGGTCAAAGCTCTGACCCATAATTGTTCCTGAAAGCACTGCAGGAAGTTAAACTTCTTCACTGGGCTCCCAGCAGTTTACGGCTCAAGTTATCTGATAAACTATGCTCAGTATCCAACAGGGTGAGAAAGATGTTCTACTAGACTATTAACCCAGTGTCAGGTAATTTACAGGTTCTAAGCATGTTTTGGGTAGATGATTTTCCAATTTCCTTGGTAGCCCACACATATTGAGGGCGATTTGTCTTATATTTTCTTAATGTGTTCACTTTGTTTTAGTATGTGGGTGGTAGGCGTCACTATGATATTTTCATACCTAAAGTGGTTCATTGCTTCTTCTCTGTCCATTTTCTACCACCATTATCTTCCCCTTGTACTCTGGACCCCAAGTGTACTCATTCCTGATTTACTGTCACATGTGTTCTTTTACCCACCCTTCCCCGTTCTTCAAAATCTCTTTTCAAACTACAATATCTTTACCAAGACAGAAACCCATGTAATTGAAAAGAATTTGTAACGAAAGTCCACAAATTATTTTTGTTCTAAAAATATTCTGCTAGACATCCAAGTCATATACAAATAAACAGAATTGAAAGATAAAAAGATAGGTTTTCTACATTTTTTATTATTTTCCTAACAGCTGAGACAAGGAATTTTTATTCCTGCCTTATTGTAACTGATTGCATTAAATCTCTGTTCATATGATTATAAGTTCTTAAATTGTATAAGCTCTTAACAGATTTATTTCATTCTTTTGTTTAGACCTATTCCACTTTTTAATGAGATCACTCTTCTAATTATGTGAATTCATGTCTATAGCGAGAATAAAATGGACATAAACCTAAATAAATATTCATAAATATTAAGTGATACCTAATTCAGAACAATAGATAATTTCACATATGGATGACACTGATACCTCTAAATATATTCAAATATTCCATTTTCCTTTTTATAGTATTTTACTTTTCCATGTTTATTTTGGAATGTGTACTTATTGTGGACATAAAATCAGTAACATGTGAAGGAATCTGTTTAGATCTAGGAGTAGAGGCAGAAAAAGTTCTCATACCTGCTTATTCTTGTTCAGAGATGGCTAACTATACCATTCTCTGATTTTATCTGAACTCTAATAATATCTCATAAGTGTCACCAAACTGGACCTGAAGACATGAATGTGTTCACTTTCTCAGTGAGGTATACATTTTAAATATATTTATAGATTCACAATGTATCTCCAATAATAATAGCTTTCTTGTTCAGCCTTCAAAAGTAATATTTATTATTCATTTATCAAATTCCATAAATAGTTTTACTGTGCATTAACAATTATGTCAAATTATGGTATGAGAAATACAAAGTGTATTCTAGGTCAAATGTATCATATTTAAAAACAGATAAACTTGGAAGTTCTCTAGCCTAACACAGGAATAGATGTTTGCAGCTCTGTCTTCAGTTTAACTACAGGAAATTAGATGCAATTTTCAGGAAATGCTGTTAAAAAAATTCTTGTTCTATGGATGATCCTAGACTAGTGAGTGGTATCTAGTGAAGGTGACAAAATACAGTGTGTTATCAGTGAGTAGGTTAGAATAAAGAACTACCAGTGGATAGATAAGCTGGGACCAATGAGAAAGTCTTAATATGATGAGCTACTTCAATCATTTTTGATAAGAATTTAGGAAGACTCATGCTTCAGGAGCCTAGCAAACATCGATAGAAGTTTCAGAGAAAATACCAAAGCTAAAGCGTATAGCAAGTGAGAAGTGGTGACACTTAAGGAGTATCTACTGCAATTTCTATAGTGTAGAAAGTTAGAGCAGATGAGGGTGTGCAAATGAAAACAATCCTCTCTCTCTAAATTCTCTCCCTCCTTGCTTTTTTCTCCTCACACGCCTATTCTTTATCCTTTTCTATACTGATGAATTCTGTGCATAAAAAGTAAGATAAAAATGGGATTAGTAATGATATGCATATACATATTTGTTGTATAATAATTTTTAACTTTATAATGTTGTGAGATAAAAATTTATTAGGATCCATTCTTCAGATTAATAATTTGAAAGGTCAAATTCTCTGCTCTGGGTAGGACTCAGAAATAGCTTCAATCTTGATGATGTAATTTTTAACTTGCTCAAACTTACTCATGTCTTTGGCAGATAACCAGAAATGTTGTGAAATCTTTTTTTCTGTTCATTTTCAGTATTTAAAGAAAAAAATTTCATTAGTTTTTACACAATAATGTAAGAAACAGTTGCTGGGAAGGAGCTAATTTAACTGATCTCTATTTCACTGTTATTATCTTTAATGCCTAATACATTGGGATAATTTACATATAGAAAATTTAGCTTTTTTTAAAATTTATTTAATACTTAATAATAATTCTTTGGTTTCCGGGCAAACATCCCCCTTCCCCCTCCCCTTCCTTATGGGTGTTCCCCTCCCAACCCTCCCCCTATTGCCGCCCTCCCCCCAACAGTCTAGTTCACTGGGGGTTCAGTCTTAGCAGGATCCAGGGCTTCCCCTTCCACTGGTGCTCTTACTAGGATATTCATTGCTACCTATGAGGTCAGAGTCCAGGGTCAGTCCATGTATAGTCTTTAGGTAGTGGCTTAGTCCCTGGAAGCTCTGGTTGCTTGGCATTGTTGTACATATGGGGTCTCGAGCCCCTTCAAGCTCTCCCAGTTCTTTCTCTGATTCCTTCAATGGGGTTCCTGTTCTCAGTTCAGTGGTTTACTGCTGGCATACACCTCTGTATTTGCTGTATTCTGGCTGTGTCCCTCAGGAGCGATCTACATCCGGCTCCTGTCGGTCTGCACTTCTTTGCTTCATCCATCTTGTCTAATTGGGTGACTATATATGTATGGGCCACATGTGGGGCAGGCTCTGAATGGGTCTTCCTTCAGTCTCTGTTTTAATCTTTGCCTCTCTCTTCCCTGCCAAGGGTATTCTTGTTCTCCTTTTAGAGAAGGAGTGAAGCATTCACATTTTGATCATCCGTCTTGAGTTTCATTTGTTCTAGGCATCTAGGGTAATTCAAGCATTTGGGCTAATAGCCACTTATCAGTGAGTGCATACCATGTATGTCTTTCTGTGATTGGGTTAGCTCACTCAGGATGATATTTTCCAGTTCCAATGTTGTGAAATCTTATGTACAAATGCCAAGCCATGGCAAGGAAACAGCGTTTTCCAGTACACCTTCCTGACCTTAGATTTTCACTTCTCCCATCTCCTCTTATGCAGGGTTCTCTACATCTTGGAAAGTGTATGTTGGGGAAGAATGATAAGGATAGATGTTCCAACTGAGCTTCCACAGTCACTTATTCTGAGCAATTTAAACAGTTCTGTGTCTATATAACAACAACAATAAACCCAAATAGGAAGTGTCTGACAAAGGTTGAGAGTAGGAAAAGTTTATGGATATAAATATAAATATTTACAAAGTGGAGAGTCTAAAAGATGATCATTTAGCAAAACAATATCAATAGCTTAAACCCTGGCTTTGACCATGTGTAGAACCAGCCACTGCTTCTTTGTTTTGGTGAACACCTCACATCTGTCCAGTAGAGCAGTTAATTACCCTATAAAAAACCTGCCACTATTATGCCACAGGATATGCATTCTTGTTAGGTAGGCCAATACGATAGAATACAAGATTCGTTGCTGGATAAACAATTTATGTTTTAGGAACTTGCATACCACCTTCTAGGTCCTCTAAAACTAGCCACTATTTTCTTGTCAGCTCAAATTTGATTAAATTTTTCTTAATTTTAATTAAAAAATAACTATCTAATGTGAATGGCTAATTTCCAGACATATATACTTGTGAATCATGCTCATGCCATATCCAGGGAGGCCAAGAGAGTGGAGTGGATCACTGTGAACTGAAAAGAAAGGTGGTTGTGAGCCTTCTTTTAGGTACTGAGTATAGAACAGTGCTGTGGAAAAGTAGCCAATGCTTTTAATCAGTGACCCATCTCATCAGTCCAAGATTAATTTGGTGATTACCTGTAGACAAAGCGTATGGGGACTAAGTATTTACTTACTTAAGGGCGCCAATAATAGCCTTTACTATTTTGTGTACCACTGAGGCTTCATCCATGAATGAATTTTGGACAGAAATTTAGCTTATTAGCTAATCTTTGAGGATTAATGAAATTTACCAATATGCAGTGCCACTGTTCAAACTTCAATTTTTATGGTAGAGGAAGAGTCAAATTTTACAGGTTGTTGAAATCTAAGACTGCCTGTTCCTCGTAGAGGTTTAATTCTACTCTGGGGATATTCATAAAAAAGAAAGAACATGATATTTGAAAGGAGATGTGGAAACTATCTTGGAATAATTGGCAGGCTTGAGGATCAGATATGATTAAGATAAATTGTTTATGTTCATAAAATGTTCAAATGATAATTTAAAAGAGAAATCGACCTGTTCTAAGGCCAGAAGTATCCAGTGGTATGACCTCTCATGACACTGAACAGAAGGAGTGGACATAAAATCGCAGTGAGCCAAGGTAATATTCTTTGAAATACTTTTCAAAACCATGGCATATATTCATGAACTTGTTTCTGAAAATTTAAGCACCAAGGCTTTCCTTCATAAATAACCAGAATATTCATCACTCTGAAATGGAGATTGAAGTAAGCCAAAAAACTTCAGAAAGGATGACCATGAAAGGCATATACCCAGGGCTCTCCAAAATTTCAAAATTAAATAAGTCAAATCAATGCAGAAATTTAAGAAATATTCAGGAAGGCTTACACAAGGACACCACTAGCAGAATATCTTCTAAAAAATTTGCGCTTCTTACTCAAAATATTTTGTATGGTTTAATTACATCCAAAATAATACATTTCATGTTGCTATTTTTATACATACTTTGTTTTTGGAGATACTTCTCACCTACATATCTCCCAAGGGTCTTTGCACATGAATGTTCCGACTGTCCACCATAGCTCTTTCCACTTTGTTCTTTTTATCACATGTATTATATTATATTATATTATATTATATTATATTATATTATATTACTTCAATATCTTTCCATTAAATGTGCCCCTCTCAAGGCACGTTTGTGTTTTTATTGCCGACATGTGTGTGGACTTGTGTGCATACATACAACTGCACAGTTTTTTAAAAATGTAAGACTTTCATATGAGTTTCCTTTATGGGTCTGTATTAATTCCTTCCACATGACTCCAGGTCCACACATGTTTCTGTTGATTCCATGACTGACATTTTTACAGCTCAATAAGTTTTCATTATAAACATGGAGCACATTTTCATCATATGTTCATTTTTCACTGTAGTGTGCAGTGATTCTATTTTATTGTCGTTGTGAGTGGAACAGAAAAAAAAAATAAACAGAAAAAGAAAATGAATCAGCCTCGGGTCTATAGAACAGGCATTGCATGTACTCTGGAGTATAGACGTCAGTGTTTGTTCTGGGAACCTAGAGTTTTGAATATCACTTACGTTATTGTACCCTGATTCTGGGTTGTCATTCACATACTAGCTTCCCAGGTGTTGATAGACTCGGGTCTAAACTGGATCTATAATATTAAGTAATCTGAGACCCCAGCTTACCAATACAAACCCACTGGGCTGAGCCTTCATTGCTGAATATTCATTACTGAATAATAAAATGGTTAGTAGCCATATTGTACATCATCTCACTCTGTCTCTCCTGCTAATCTTGATTAGCATATACAAGAAAATTTTATTTGATTAATTTGATTAAACTTAAGAAAGATGATCATAGAAGAACTTTAGGTTGTTTGGGAAGAATATAGGCGCATGTCTTAAATAAAATACTAAGATTTCTTACTCATGAACAGAATAAAAGTTCATTGTGAAGGAATAAAAGGGGAAAAAAGTGTTCCATGATGAAATTACCATGTTGTGCATTAGCCGAACAAAACATTGTGAATAGCTGTGAAATTCATTATGTTCTCAAAGGAGGTTTTTATGTTCCCGAGGTTTATTTAGAGTTTACTTTGGTTTTAAAAATTAATATTCAATTTATTAAAGTTACAAATCCTGAAACCAGTTCTTCCTTAAGCTTTTAAGCTCTACATATGAATATTATATTTCTAAATCTAGTAAGTTTTACACCTATTTTAATAGGTTTTTGAATAATGTTTGGTACAATTTACAAATGGTTAATTAAACACCTTCAACATTTTAAGCTGCACACATAAATTTAATATATTCAATTTCTTTTTAAGTATACCAATTGTCTAATTAGCAAATAAAGCCTTATGAATAGTTAAAGAACTCATATAAATTTAAAATGGTAGGCTAAACCTAATGTTTTCTTCAGTGTTACAACTCTGAATGTGAAATTGGTAAACATACGGTTTCTTGATTGTAGTTATTAAAATTAGATTCATATTATTAATCAGTTGGATTACTAAAATTCAAAATCTTTAACTAAATTGGAAATGTCTAGACAGTGTGTGTGTGTGTGTGTATACAAACATATGTATATATATATGAATATTTTTCAACTAACACAAATATATAACAGGATTTGATAATTCATCTTTAAACAAAGTTAAATTTTCTCAGTAGTGAATGATATGATTAAAAATTAACAGGTAAAAATTTGCCTTCTCAGAAATAAAGAGAATGTTATGGAGTTCCTGGTGTTGTTCAGTGTTTAAACACTTAACCTAGGACATTGAGGGAAATTTTAGTCCAGAGATTAACCTTACAACATGAGATGCTAAACTGCTGGAATCCATGTAAAAATCCAGTTCTGCACAAGTCTGGTGAGTTGTACACAGGAGGATTCCTAGGCACTGGCAGCCACCTGGACTAATGTGATTTATCGGTGATATGACCAATGAGAGAGATCCTGTGTCAGAATGTCAAGATGGATGAATTCTGAAGAGAAACAACACATGAGGCTATTCTTTGAGTCCCAGTTGTATGTACACTTGTTTCCATGTAAATTTACACATAACAACACCTATTTACACATATACACCTGGGGATATACACAGATTTCTGAGTGATAATTAAGGGTCCATATATCTTTTATTATTAAGTTCATTATTATATTAAGTCACTTACAATTCATGAAAAGATACACTGAACTGTGTGTATAATGATACATAAATAGAGTTCAAGTGTTACTATGTATAATCAGAAGCAAATAGAAGTAGTTTCTCTGCCCCAAGGCCTATGACATATATATATATATATATATATATATATATATATATATATATATATATATACTCACAAATTCTTAGTCTAGTAATGGTACCAATTACGGGTATTTTCCTGTGGAGTGTACCTTAATTCCAATCACAACATGGATGTTTCCTTCCATTATGCTCCAGCCACTATTTCACCAGTGGGAATGTCTTGCCAAGCCAGTCAGTTTTGCAGCTCAGAATTCATAGCTGGGAGTGAATGATGATTGCTTTTATGTTCTAGAAGTGTGCATACAAAAGTGTAGGTCTGTGATAGTTATCAAATGAGGTAAAGCTTCAAGGTCCTTAGCAGCTTGATCTCTCCATGTTCTCTGACTCAAACATGTCTATACTTAGCAATGAGATCTTGTAGTCATGTTCTGCAAGATAAAATTCAAAGGCAAAGGCATTTAATGGGTAGAGGTCTATAAGAACTCTGGCTTTAATATAAACTATTATTATAAAAGATTTTTAAAAAACTAGTCAGTTATATCATCACATATATTTTTTCAAAATATTTATGAATAGCAGACATTTTAATATTTTTAAATCCATGTTTCTTAAGGAAATTTGTTTAATTTTAAGACAATTTTAATCATGGAAATGTCTTTTCTTCATGCTACTTTTACTGTCATGTTTAAAATCACTTCACTTTACTCTGAGTAAGTAGAATAATTCTTCTGATAGCTTTAATTTGATTTTTAAAAGATGACAATTTTTTAATGTGTAAGTCTTGAGTTCAGATTTAAGATTTCTGGTAATCAATTTTTCATTTTGGTTTGTTGAGATATCATATTTATATTTTTGATTATTTTTAATATCAAATATCAGTTGAATAATGTTGATCAAAGAACTGTATTGGAATGGTCTAAACCTATTGTTCATAAAATGCAATAACAGAATTATAGACAGTTCAAATACCTTATGAGTATAAGTACATGGAAGGTATATACAATGTAATATATACATACCAGGGGAGAGGGGAGAGGGTTGGAGCAGGGAATTCCTACCCTAGTACTTGAATTTTCAGTTTTCTGATTCAACTCTCAGGTTGCACTGGACAGTCTGAATATCCTGAGATATTCAACTGTCCCTGGGAGCAAAAATAAGCTCATTAGCTTATTTTTTTTATAGAACTACCTCTTTTTTTTTTTATTAACTTGAGTATTTCTTATATACATTTCAAGTGTTATTCCCTTTCCCGGTTTCCGGGCAAACATCCCCCTCCCCCCTCCCCTTCCTTATGGGTGTTCCCCTCCCAACCCTCCCCCCATTGCCGCCCTCCCCCCATAGACTAGTTCACTGGGGGTTCAGTCTTAGCAGGACCCAGGGCTTCCCCTTCCACTGGTGCTCTTACTAGGATATTCATTGCTACCTATGGGGTCAGAGTCCAGGGTCAGTCCATGTATAGTCTTTAGGTAGTGGCTTAGTCCCTGAAAGCTCTGGTTGCTTGGCATTGTTGTACTTTTGGGGTCTCGAGCCCCTTCAAGCTCTTCCAGTTCTTTCTCTGATTCCTTCAATAGGGGACCTATTCTCAGTTCAGTGGTTTGCTGCTGGCATTCGCCTCTGTATTTGCTGTATTCTGGCTGTGTCTCTCAGGAGCGATCTACATCCGGCTCCTGTCGGTCTGCACTTCTTTGCTTCATCCATCTTGTCTAATTGGGTGGCTGTATATGTATGGGCCACATGTGGGGAAGGTTCTGAATGGGTGTTCCTTCAGTCTCTGTTTTAATCTTTGCCTCTCCCTTCCCTGCCAAGGGTATTCTTTTTCCTCATTTAAAGAAGGAGTGAAGCATTCACATTTTGATCATCCGTCTTGAGTTTCGTTTGTTCTAGGGATCTAGGGTAATTCAAGCATTTGGGCTAATAGCCACTTATCAATGAGTGCATACCATGTATGTCTTTCTGTGATTGGGTTAGCTCACTCAGGATGATATTTTCCAGTTCCAACCATTTGCCTACGAATTTCATAAACTCGTTGTTTTTGATAGCTGAGTAATATTCCATTGTGTAGATGTACCACATTTTCTGTATCCATTCCTCTGTTGAAGGGCATCTGGGTTCTTTCCATTTTCTGGCTATTATAAATAAGGCTGCGATGAACATAGTGGAGAACGTGTCTCTTTTATATGTTGAGGCATCTTTTGGGTATATGCCCAAGAGAGGTATAGCTGGATCCTCAGGCAGTTCAATGTCCAATTTTCTGAGGAACCTCCAGACTGACTTCCAGAATGGTTTAACCAGTCTGCAATCCCACCAACAATGGAGGAGTGTTCCTCTTTCTCCACATCCTCGCCAGCATCTGCTGTCACCTGAGATTTAGATCTTAGCCAATCGCACTGGTGTGAGGTGAAATCTCAGGGTTGCTTTGATTTGCATTTCCCTTATGACTAAAGATGTTGAACATTTCTTTAGGTGTTTCTCAGCCATTTGGCATTCCTCAGCTGTGAATTCTTTGTTTAGCTCTGAACCCCATTTTTTAATAGGTTTATTTGTTTCCCTGTGGTCTAACTTCTTGAGTTCTTTGTATATTTTGGATATAAGGCCTCTATCTGTTGTAGGATTGGTAAAGATCTTTTCCCAATCTGTTGGTTGCCGTTTTGTCCTAACCACAATGTCCTTTGCCTTACAGAAGCTTTGCAGTTTTATGAGATCCCATTTGTCGATTCTTGATCTTAGAGCATAAGCCATTGGTGTTTTGTTCAGGAAAATTTTTCCAGTGCCCATGTGTTCCAGATGCTTCCCTAGTTTTTCTTCTATTAGTTTGAGTGTGTCTGGTTTGATGTGGAGGTCCTTGATCCACTTGGACTTAAGCTTTGTACAGGGTGATAAGCATGGATCGATCTGCATTCTTCTACATGTTGCCCTCCAGTTGAACCAGCACCATTTGCTGAAAATGCTATCTTTTTTCCATTGGATGGTTTTGGCTCCTTTGTCAAAAATCAAGTGACCATAGGTGTGTGGGTTCATTTCTGGGTCTTCAATTCTATTCCATTGGTCTATCTGTCTGTCTCTGTACCAATACCATGCAGTTTTTATCACTATTGCTCTGTAATACTGCTTGAGTTCAGGGATAGTGATTCCCCCTGAAGTCCTTTTATTGTTGAGGATAGTTTTAGCTATCCTGGGTTTTTTGTTATTCCAGATGAATTTGCAAATTGTTCTGTCTAACTCTTTGAAGAATTGGATTGGTATTTTGATGGGGATTGCATTGAATCTGTAGATTGCTTTTGGTAAAATGGCCATTTTTGCTATATTAATCCTGCCAATCCATGAGCATGGGAGATCTTTCCATCTTCTGAGGTCTTCTTCAATTTCTTTCCTCAGTGTCTTGAAGTTCTTATTGTACAGATCTTTTACTTGCTTGGTTAAACTCACACCGAGGTACTTTATATTATTTGGGTCTATTATGAAGGGTGTCGTTTCCCTAATTTCTTTCTCGGCTTGTTTCTCTTTTGTATAGAGGAAGGCAACTGATTTATTTGAGTTAATTTTATACCCAGCCACTTTGCTGAAGTTGTTTATCAGCTTTAGTAGTTCTCTGGTGGAACTTTTGGGATCACTTAAATATACTATCATGTCATCTGCAAATAGTGATATTTTGACCTCTTCTTTTCCGATCTGTATCCCTTTGATCTCCTTTTGTTGTCTGATTGCTCTGGCTAGAACTTCAAGAACTATATTGAATAAGTAGGGAGAGAGTGGGCAGCCTTGTCTAGTCCCTGATTTTAGTGGGATTGCTTCAAGTTTCTCTCCATTTAGTTTAATGTTAGCAACTGGTTTGCTGTATATGGCTTTTACTATGTTTAGGTATGGGCCTTGGATTCCTATTCTTTCCAGGACTTTTATCATGAAGGGGTGTTGAATTTTGTCAAATGCTTTCTCAGCATCTAATGAAATGATCATGTGGTTCTGTTCTTTCAGTTTGTTTATATGATGGATCACGTTGATGGTTTTCCGTATATTAAACCATCCCTGCATGCCTGGGATGAAGCCTACTTGATCATGGTGGATGATTGTTTTGATGTGCTCTTGAATTCGGTTTGCCAGAATTTTATTGAGTATTTTTGCGTCGATATTCATAAGGGAAATTGGTCTGAAGTTCTCTTTCTTTGTTGTGTCTTTGTGTGGTTTAGGTATAAGAGTAATTGTGGCTTCGTAGAAGGAATTCGGTAGTGCTCCATCTGTTTCAATTTTGTGGAATAGTTTGGATAATATTGGTATGAGGTCCTCTATGAAGGTTTGATAGAATTCTGCACTAAACCCGTCTGGACCTGGGCTCTTTTTGGTTGGGAGACCTTTAATGACTGCTTCTATTTCCTTAGGAGTTATGGGGTTGTTTAACTGGTTTATCTGTTCCTGATTTAACTTCGATACCTGGTATCTGTCTAGGAAATTGTCCATTTCCTGAAGATTTTCAAATTTTGTTGAATATAGGTTTTTATAGTAAGATCTGATGATTTTTTGAATTTCCTCTGAATCTGTAGTTATGTCTCCCTTTTCATTTCTGATTTTGTTAATTTGGACGCACTCTCTGTGTCCTCTCGTTAGTCTGGCTAAGGGTTTATCTATCTTGTTGATTTTCTCAAAGAACCAACTTTTGGTTCTGTTGATTCTTTCTATGGTCCTTTTTGTTTCTACTTGGTTGATTTCAGCTCTGAGTGTGATTATTTCCTGCCTTCTACTCCTCCTGGGTGTATTTGTTTCTTTTTGTTCTAGAGCTTTTAGGTGTGCTGTCAAGCTGCTGACATATGCTCTTTCCTGTTTCTTTCTGCAGGCACTCAGCGCTATGAGTTTTCCTCTTAGCACAGCTTTCATTGTGTCCCATAAGTTTGAGTATGTTGTATCTTCATTTTCATTAAATTCTAAAAAGTTTTTAATTTCTTTCTTTATTTCTTCCTTGACCAGGTTATCATTGAGTAGAGAATTGTTCAATTTCCACCTATATGTGGGCATTCTTCCCTTATTGTTATTGAAGCCCAGTTTTAGGCCTTGGTGGTCCGATAGCACGCATGGGATTATTTCTATCTTTCTGTACCCGTTGAGGCCCGTTTTTTGACCAATTATATGGTCAATTTTGGAGAAAGTACCATGAGGAGCTGAGAAGAAGGTATATCCCTTTGCTTTAGGCTAGAATGTTCTATAAATATCCGTTAAGTCCATTTGGCTCATGACTTCTCTTAGTCTGTCGACATCACTGTTTAATTTCTGTTTCCATGATCTGTCCATTGATGAGAGTGGGGTGTTGAAATCTCCCACTATTATTGTGTGAGGTGCAATGTGTGTTTTGAGCTTTAGTAAGGTTTCTTTTACGTATGTAGATGCCCTTGTATTTGGGGCATAGATATTTAGGATTGAGAGTTCATCTTGGTGGATTTTTCCTTTGATGAATATGAAGTGTCCTTCCTTATCTTTTTTGATGACTTTTAGTTGGATATTGATTTTATTTGATATTAGAATGGCTACTCCAGCTTGCTTCTTCTGACCATTTGCTTGGAAAGTTGTTTTCCAGCCTTTCACTCTGAGGTAGTGTCTGTCTTTGTCTCTGAGGTGTGTTTCCTGTAGGCAGCAGAATGCAGGGTCCTCGTTGCGTATCCAGTTTGTTAATCTATGTATTTTTATTGGGGAGTTGAGGCCATTGATATTGAGAGATATTAAGGAATAGTGATTATTGCTTCCCGTTATATTCATATATGGATGTGAGGTTATGTTTGTGTGCTTTTATTCTCTTTGTTTTGTTGCCAAGACGATTAGTTTCTTGCTTCTTCTAGGGTATAGCTTGCCTCCTTATGTTGGGCTTTACCATTTATTATCCTTTGTAGTGCTGGATTTGTAGAAAGATATTGTGTAAATTTGGTTTTGTCATGGAATATCTTGGTTTCTCCATCAAAGTTAATTGAGAGTTTTGCTGGATACAGTAATCTGGGCTGGCATTTGTGTTCTCTTAGGGTCTGTATGACATCAGTCCAGGATCTTCTGGCCTTCATAGTTTCTGGCGAGAAGTCTGGTGTGATTCTGATAGGTCTGCCTTTATATGTTACTTGACCTTTTTCCCTTACTGCTTTTAATATTCTTTCTTTATTTTGTGCGTTTGGTGTTTTGACAATTATGTGACGGGAGGTGTTTCTTTTCTGGTCCAATCTATTTGGAGTTCTGTAGGCTTCTTGTATGTCTATGGGTATCTCTTTTTTTAGGTTAGGGAAATTTTCTTCTATGATTTTGTTGAAGATATTTACTGGTCCTTTGAGCTGGGAGTCTTCACTCTCTTCTATACCTATTATCCTTAGGTTTGATCTTCTCATTGAGTCCTGGATTTCCTGTATGTTTTGGACCAGTAGCTTTTTCCGCTTTACATTATCTTTGACAGTTGAGTCAATGATTTCTATGGAATCTTCTGCTCCTGAGATTCTCTCTTCCATCTCTTGTATTCTGTTGGTGAAGCTTGTATCTACAGCTCCTTGTCTCTTCTTTTGGTTTTCTATATCCAGGGTTGTTTCCATGTGTTCTTTCTTGATTGCTTCTATTTCCATTTTTAATTCCTTCAACTGTTTGATTGTGTTTCCTGGAATTCTTTCAGGGATTTTTGCGATTCCTCTCTGTAGGCTTCTACTTGTTTATTAATGTTTTCCTGTGTTTCCCTAAGTGTGTTCATGTCTTTCTTGAAGTCCTCCAGCATCATGATCAAATATGATTTTGAAACTAGATCTTGCTTTTCTGGTGTGTTTGGATATTCCATGTTTGTTTTGGTGGGAGTATTGGGCTCCGATGATGGCATGTAGTCTTGGTTTCTGTTGCTTGGGTTCCTGCGCTTGCCTCTTGCCATCAGATTATCTCTAGTGTTACTTTGTTCTGCTATTTCTGACAGTGGCTAGACTGTCCTATAAGCCTGTGTGTCAGGAGTGCTGTAGACCTGTTTTCCTCTCTTTCAGTCAGTTATGGGGACAGAGTGTTCTGCTTTCGGGCGTGTAGTTTTTCCTCTCTACAGGTCTTCAGCTGTTCCTGTGGGCCTGTGTCTTGAGTTCACCAGGCAGCTTTCTTGCAGCAGAAAATTTGGTCTTACCTGTGGTCCTGAGGCTCAAGTTCGCTCATGGGGTGCTGCCCAGGGGCTCTCTGCAGCAGCAGCAACCAGGAAGACCTGTGCCGCCCCTTCCGGGAGCTTCAGTGCACCAAGGTTCCAGATGGTCTTTGGCTTTTTCCTCTGGCGTCCGAGATGTGTGTGCAGGGAGCAGTCTCTTCTGGTTTCCCAGGCTTGTCTGCCTCTCTGAAGGTTTAGCTCTCCCTCCCACGGGATTTGGGTGCAGAGAACTGTTTATCCGGTCTGTTTCTTTCAGGTTCCAGGGGTGTCTCAGGCAGGTGTCCTGCCGCTCCTTG
The DNA here is from genome assembly GCF_021556685.1 of Rattus norvegicus. Lineage (NCBI taxonomy): Eukaryota > Metazoa > Chordata > Mammalia > Rodentia > Muridae > Rattus > Rattus norvegicus. The sequence goes on along the minus strand of NC_141544.1, from coordinate 21,050,573 downwards.
GCCCTCCCCCACGGGAGCCCAGAGGCCTTATACAGTTTCCTCTTGGGCCAGGGATGTGGGCAGGGGTGAGCAGTGTTGGTGGTCTCTTCTGCCCTGCAGCCTCAGGAGTGCCCACCTGACCAGGCGGTTGGGTCTCTCTCTCACCGGGTCTGGGAGCAGAGAGCTGCTGCGGGCCGGGATCCGCGGGTGTGGGACTTCCGGTAAACACAGAACATGCCCGGTCCTAGAGAAATTCTGCTTCTGTGTGTCCCAAGCTCACCAGGCAGCTTTCTTGCAGCAGAAAATTTGGTCTTACCTGTGGTCCCGAGGCTCAGGTTCGCTCGTGGGGTGCTGCCCAGGGGCTCTCTGCAGCGGCAGCAACCAGCTCATTAGCTTATTTTTAGCATTAGATTATATTTAGTATTTTTATTATTAGTAGTGATGAACTTATTAAAATTCAGAAAGAAACTGCAACACTTTGGTATAGTAGGAAAAGTCTACCTTTACAACATTTGTCAAAAGATATTTAAAGAGGAGAAAATGTACACAACATTTGACTTTGGAGAAATGCCTTTGTACAGTTTTATATGTGAATTTGGTATACTTGATGCTTTCTGCTTGCTGAAACAGAATCTCAAAGAGCTCATTTATGAGCCTTGCTCCTACTACTCAAGAGTACTACATGTAAGAAAAGCTTACAGGATCATAGTAAGAAAGTGTGCTTCTTCTCAAATTTAATATTATGCACCCATGGCCTAAAGAAAAATAACAGACACATTCCCAAAGAGTATAAAAATATCTTAAAAAGACATTTTGGAAATAAAAGCACTATTACTATTATGTTCTAAGCTATAATTTAGATTTTTTACGTTTTAATTTTTTAACATATTCATTTTATGTCCTCCTCACTGTCCACCACTTGGTCACCTCTCTAACAATCCTTACCCTGTCCCCTCCACCTCTTCTCCTCTGGGTATCCCCCCACTCTGGCACTTCAATTCTCTGTGAGTCTAGGTGTGACCTCTCCCATTGAGGCGAGACAAGGTAGTCCAGCTGAAAGAACACATCCCACATATAGGCAACAGCTTTTGTGACAATACTCGTTCCAGTTGTTTGGGACCCATATGAAGACCAAGCTGCACATCTATTACATATGTGCAAGGAGGCCTAGATCCAGTCCGTGTATGTTCTTTGGTTACTGGTTCAGACTCTCAGAGTCTGAGATCTAGGATAGTTGGGTCTGTTTGTCTTCCTATGGAGGTCCTAACCCCTCGAGCCTGCAATCCTTTCTCCTATTATTTCATAAGAGTCACCAAGTTCCATCTACTTTTAACTTTGGGTGTTTATATTTCTTTGAGTCAACTGCTTGGTGGAGCCTCACAGATGATAACTTGTGCCTATCTACAAGCATAACAAGGTATTGAGATTACATATTACATTGATTTTTCACTTACTTACCTCTCTCTGAAACATCCCATTCGCCACATCTTGCTGTCTTTCAAATTCATGGTCGCCTTTTCATTATTATACACACACACACACACACACACACACACACAAACATTTATCTTATGCAGTATGCATAATTATTTGGATGCATCTTCAAATTTTTAAAAAGAACATGTTATTTAGAGGAAAAGAAAACTAAGCACCAATTTGATAAGTCAATGAAGTAGCTTAGATGAAGAATCTGATCAAACACAATAGTTTTCAATATTTTGAAAAATTAAGAAATTAAAGAAACTATAGTTAACAATAAATGTAAATAGAGATGAAATGATGTATTAAAATGGTTCTTACTACAATAAATGAAATCTGTTTCTTTTAAAATTCAGATTATAAAAATATAGCAATAATATTGCAGAATATGTTTAAGACAGCAATAAAATTGAGTGAGATTTTTAATTCAAAGGAATAAGAATTTAAATAATAGAAAAAATCCAGTGTACTATAGGATACTAATATATCAAAGTATGCACTTATGTAATTAGAGGGAGATACTAGAACTAAGAGTATGGTGACTATTGAAGAAGGCATGGCTATAAGTTCCCTAGAAGTTAATATTTTGAAAGATGTTAAAAAACAAATATAACATTTTCTTAGGATTATAGCTGCTTTGACTTGAGTAACATCCACACAAAATCCCTGATACTTGAATTTTAAAAACCAAAAATAAACTCTTTTAAAAAACTTTAATTAGAAAGCAATTTATTAAGAGCAAGACACAAAATATTATCAGAGAAATGCTCATGACTTCTACATTATTCATTACAGCTGAAAAAGAATAAATATTAGGAGACATAATAAAGTCATAAGCATGTGAAACTATGATAAAAATGAACAAGTAAAAATATCCAGGTTTCATGTTTAGAGATGTTTAAAGATGTCTACATTTTCAGTCTTTATATCATTATTTCTTTGCACATTCTTTAAAAAAAATAATGGATAAATATTAGTCTTGACCATCAGTGGTCCCATGAACTTTATGTCTGTTATTGGTTCCTCCTTTTCATTTGTGTTTCACTTCATCTCGTTGTGGACATATGAACAGCTTAGTTAACCATCTTTACTCTTCACATTTTAACAAACCACAGCCCACTGTTCACAATGTTGCTTGTTAAGAAAATACCAAGTTCTCGGATATTCAATACTAGCTGCCAGGCAGACTGTTACTACAAACAAATGCAGCTAATCTTTGTTGGAGTTTTCTATCTATTTTCCTTTGTACACCTGGATTTGTGGAGAAATAGCTCAGTGGTTAAGAGCATGATTGGTCTTCAGGAGGTCCTGAGTCCAATTCCCAGCAACCACAATTTGGCTCAAAACCATCTGTAATAGGCATAAGATGCCCTTTTTGGTGTGTCTGAAATAATCCCATGAATCCTATCGGTAAACCATGGACTAAGACTGGTTTTCAACAACAACAAAAATGATAGAAATCCCTCATAAACATGGAAGTTGAACAAAGCTCTACTCCATGATAACTTGGTCAAGGAAGAAATAAAGAAAGTAATTAAAGACTTTTTACATCTTAATGAAAATGAAGGCAAAGCAAACCCAAGCTTATGGAACACTATGAAAGCAGTGCTAAGAGAGGAACTCATAGCTATGAATGCCTCCAAATAGAAACAGGAGAGAGCATACAATAGCAGCTTGACAGCATACCTAAAAGCTCTAGAACAAAGCAGCAAATACAGTCAAGAGGAGTAGAAGGAAAGAAATCAATCAAGTAGAAACAAAACAGACTATACAAAGAATCAACAAAACCAGTAGCTGGTTCTTTGAGAAAATCAACAAGATAGATAAACACGTAGCCAGACTAACTGGAGGGCACCAAGAGTGTATCTGAATTAACAAAATCAGAAATGAAAAGGAAGAACTAACAACAGAATCTTAGGAAATTTAAAAAAAACCATAAGATCCTAGTACAAAAGCCTATATTCAAAAAAACTGGAAAATTCTTTAGGAAATGAACAATTTCCTAGACAAAAATCAGGATCATATAAACCATTTAAATAATCTCATAATTCTTAAAGAAAGAGAAGCAGTTATTAAAAGTATGCAAACCAAAAAGAGCACAGGACCAGATGGGTTTAGTGCAGAATTCTATCAGACCTTCATATAGGTCATCATACCAATATTTTTCAAATTATTCCACAAAATAGAAATAGACAGAGCACTACCCAATTCTTCTATGAAGGCACAATTACGCTTATACCTAAACCACACAAAAACCTGAGAAAGACAACTTCAGAACAATTTCCCTTATGAATATTAACACAAAGATACTCAATAAAATTCTTGCAAACTGAATTCAAGAACACATCAAAATGATCATCCATCAGGATCAAGTAGCCTTTATCCTAGGAATTCAGGGATGCTTTAATATATGGAAATCCTTCAGTGTAATCCACTATGTAAACAAACTCAAATAAAAAACCACATGATCATTTTAAGTGATGCTAAGAAAACATTTGAAAAACTTCAACACCCTTTCATAATAAAAGTCCTGGAATGATCAAGAATTCAAGGTACATACCTAAACATAGTAAAAGCAATATACAGCAAACCAGTAACTAACATCGAATTAAATGAAGAGTAACTTAAAGCAATCCCACTAAAATTAGGGACTAGACAAGGCTACCCCTTCTCTTCCTACTTATTCAATATAGTTCTCAAAGTCCTAGCCAGAGCAATCAGAAAACAAAAGGGTGTCAAAGGGATACAAATTGGAAAGAAGAAATAAAAATATCACCATTTGCAGACAATATGATTGTATACTTAAGTGACCCCAAACATTCCACCAGAGAACTACTTAACCTTATAAACAACTTCAGCAAAGTGGCTGGGTATAAAATTAACTCAAATCAGTAGCTTTCCTCTACACAAAAGAGAAATAAGGTGAGAAAGAAATTAGGGAAATGGCACCCTTCACAATAGTCTCAAATAATATAAAGTACCTCTGTGTGACTCTAACCAAGCAAGTAAAAGATCTGTACAACAAGAACTTCAGGTCTCTGAAAAAAGAGATTGAAGAAGATCTCGAAAGTTGGAAAGACCTCCAATCCTGATGGATTGTCAATATTAATATAGTAAAAATGGTCATTTTAACACAAGCAATCTACAGATTAAATGCAATTCCTATCAAAATTGCAACACAATGATTCACAGAGTTAGAAAGAACAATGTGCAAATTCATTTGGAATAACAAAAACAAAACAAAACACAAAAAAACAAAAAAAAAAACAAAAAAACCCAGGATAGCGAAAACTATCCTCAACAATAAAAGAACTTCTAGGGGAAACAGCATGCCTGACCTCAAGAAGTATTAGTGGAATAGAACTGAAGTCCCAGAAATGAACCCACACACCTATGGTCACTTGATCTTTATCAAAGAATCTAAAACCATCCAATGAAAAAAAGATAGCATTTTCAACGATTGATCCTGGTTCACCTGGAGGTCAGCATGTAGAAGAATGCAAATCATTCCATTCTTATGTTTAAGTTCAAGTGGATCAAGAACCTTCACATAAAGTAGATGCACTCAAACTAATAGAAGAAAAAGTGGGGAAGAGTCTCGTTCACATGGGCACTGTGGAAATTTTCCTGAATAAAATACCAATGGCTTATGCTCTAAGATCAATAACAGACAAATGGGAACTCATAAAACTGCAAAGCTTCTGTAAGGCAAAGGACACTGTTATTAGGACAAATGGCAGCCAACAAATTGGGAAAAGATCTTTACCAATCCTACATCTGATAGAGGGATAATATCTAATATATACAAAGAACTCAAAGTAAGACTCCCGTGAGCAAAATAACTCTATTAAAAATGGGGTGTAGAACTAAACAAAGAATTCTCAGCAGATGAAGAAGGAATATTGAATGGTCGAGAACTTCCTGAAGAAATGTTCAACATCCTTAGTCATCAGGGGCGTGAAAATCAAAACAATCCTGAGAATCCACCTTACACCAGTCAAAATGGATAAGATCAAAAACTCAGGTGACAGCAGATGCTGACAAGCAATCTACAAGAAAGATGAGCACTTCTCCATTGTTGGTGGTATTGAAAACTAGTACAACCATTCTGGAAATCAGTCTTGAGGTTCCTCAGAAAATTAGACATTCCACTACCTGAGGACCCAGCTATACCTCTCCTGTGCATATACCCCAAAGACACTCTAACATACAACAAAGACACGTGTTTCACTATGTTCATAGCAGCCTTATTTATAATAGGCAGAAGCTCGAAAGAACCCAGATGCCTTTCAAGAGAGGAATGGATACAGAAAATGTGGTACATCTACACAACGGAGTACTATTCAGCTATCAAAAACAATGACTTTATGAAATTCATAGGCAAATGGATTGAAATAAAAAATATCCTGAGTGAGATAACCCAATCACAGAAAAACACACATGATATACACCATGGATATATATCCACCAAAACTAGATAATAATGATGAAGCTAAGGAGTGCATGCTGACAGGAGCCTGATATAGTTGTCTCCTGAGAGACACAGCCAGAGCATGTCAAATACAGAGGCAAATACTGGCAGCAAACCATTTGTCTGAGAATGGGGTCCGCATCGGAGGAATCAGATAAAGGATTGAAAGAGCTGAAGGGGCTTACAACCCCATAAGAACAAAAATGCCAACGAGCTCCCAGGGACTAAACCACTACCCAAAGACTATACTTAGACTGACCCATATCGCTCAAGCCTCATATGTACCAGAGGACAGCCTTGTTGTGCTCCAATGGATGAAGAAGCCCTTGGTCCTGCCAAGACTGGACCCTCCAGTATAGGGGAATCTCGGGGGGGGAGGGTTGGTGAGGGTTACACCTTTATACAAGAAGGGGAGTGGGATGGGATAGGGGGACTATGGCATGGAATCTGGGAAAGGGAATAAAATTTAAAATGTAATAAAAAATCTAATAAAAAATAATTTCACTTTCTTCAAATTTTTAATTAAATTAAATTTTAGAGTACAATAGTTTAACCTTTTATATTTCTTCATCAGTTTTCTTTACGACACTTACTTAAAGTATTATTTTCTTAACTCTGTTATACTTATGGTATAAAAATAACTTTAGTTATGTTTAATTTATTGTTCAATTTGCAGAAAGCTATTAATCCTTATATTTCTTCAGAAACAGTTGATTTTTTTTTATTAACTTGAGTATTTCTTATATACATTTCGAGTGTTATTCCCTTTCCCGGTATCCTGGCAAACATCCCCCTCCCCCCTACCCTTCCTTATGGGTGTTCCCCTCCCAACCCTCCCCCCATTGCCGCCCTCCCCCCATAGACTAGTTCACTGGAGGTTCAGTCTTAGCAGGACCCAGGGCTTCCCCTTCCACTGGTGCTCTTACTAGGATATTCATTGCTACCTATGGGGTCAGAGTCCAGGGTCAGTCCATGTATAGTCTTTAGGTAGTGGCTTAGTCCCTGGAAGCTCTGGTTGCTTGGCATTGTTGTACTTTTGGGGTCTCGAGCCCCTTCAAGCTCTTCCAGTTCTTTCTCTGATTCCTTCAACAGGGGACCTATTCTCAGTTCAGTGTTTTGCTGCTGGCATTCGCCACTGTAATTGATGTATTCTGGCTGCGTCTCTCAGGAGCGATCTACATCCAGCTCCTGTCGGTCTGCACTTCTTTGCTTCATCCATCTTGTCTAATTGGGTGGCTGTATATGTATGGGCCACATGTGGGGCAGGCTCTGAATGGGTGTTCCTTCAGTCTCTGTTTTAATCTTTGCCTCTCCCTTCCCTGCCAAGGGTATTCTTTTTCCTCATTTAAAGAAGGAGTGAAGCATTCACATTTTGATCATCCGTCTTGAGTTTCGTTTGTTCTGGGGATCTAGGGTAATTCAAGCATTTGGGCTAATAGCCACTTATCAATGAGTGCATACCATGTATGTCTTTCTGTGATTGGGTTAGCTCACTCAGGATGATATTTTCCAGTTCCAACCATTTGCCTACGAATTTCATAAACTCGTTGTTTTTGATAGCTGAGTAATATTCCATTGTGTAGATGTACCACATTTTCTGTATCCATTCCTCTGTTGAAGGGCATCTGGGTTCTTTCCAGCTTCTGGCTATTATAAATAAGGCTGCGATGAACATATGGAGCACGTGTCTCTTTTATATGTTGAGGCATCTTTTGGGTATATGCCCAAGAGAGGTATAGCTGGATCCTCAGGCAGTTCAATGTCCAATTTTCTGAGGAACCTCCAGACTGATTTACAGAATGGTTTTACCAGTCTGCAATCCCACCAACAATGGAGGAGTGTTCCTCTTTCTCCACATCCTCGCCAGCATCTGCTGTCACCTGAGTTTTTGATCTTAGCCATTCTCACTGGTGTGAGGTGAAATCTCACGGTTGCTTTGATTTGCATTTCCCTTATGACTAAAGATGTTGAACATTTCTTTAGGTGTTTCTCAGCCATTCGGCATTCCTCAGCTGTTAATTCTTTGTTTAGCTCTGAACCCCATTTTTAATAGGGTTATTTGTTTCCCTGCGGTCTAACTTCTTGAGTTCTTTGTATATTTTGGATATAAGGCCTCTATCTGTTGTAGGATTGGTAAAGATCTTTTCCCAATCTGTTGGTTGCTGTTTTGTCCTAACCACAGTGTCCTTTGCCTTACAGAAGCTTTGCAGTTTTATGAGATCCCATTTGTCGATTCTTCATCTTAGAGCATAAGCCATTGGTGTTTTGTTCAGGAAATTTTTTCAAGTGCCTATGTGTTCCAGATGCTTCCCTAGTTTTTCTTCTATTAGTTTGAGTGTGTCTGGTTTGATGTGGAGGTCCTTGATCCACTTGGACTTAAGCTTTGTACAGGGTGATAAGCATGGATCGATCTGCATTCTTCTACATGTTGACCTCCAGTTGAACCAGCACCATTTGCTGAAAATGCTATCTTTTTTCCATTGGATGGTTTTGGCTCCTTTGTCAAAAATCAAGTGACCATAGGTGTGTGAGTTCATTTCTGGGTCTTCAATTCTATTCCATTGGTCTATCTGTCTGTCTCTGTACCAATACCATGCAGTTTTGATCACTATTGCTCTGTAATACTGCTTGAGTTCAGGGATAGTGATTCCCCCTGAAGTCCTTTTATTGTTGAGGATAGCTTTAGCTATCCTGGGTTTTTTGTTATTCCAGATGAATTTGCAAATTGTTCTGTCTAACTCTTTGAAGAATTGGATTGGTATTTTGATGGGAATTGCAATGAATCTGTAGATTGCTTTTGGTAAAATGGCCATTTTCACTAAATTAATCCTGCCAATCCATGAGCATGGGAGATCTTTCCATCTTCTGAGGTCTTCTTCAATTTCTTTCCTCAGTGTCTTGAAGTTCTTATTGTACAGATCTTTTACTTGCTTGGTTAAAGTCACACCGAGGTACTTTATATTATTTGGGTCTATTATGAAGGGTGTCGTTTCCCTAATTTCTTTCTCGGCTTGTTTCTCTTTTGTATAGAGGAAGGCTACTGATTTATTTGAGTTAATTTTATACCCAGCCACTTTGCTGAAGTTGTTTATCAGCTTTAGTAGTTCTCTGGTGGAACTTTTGGGATCACTTAAATATACTATCATGTCATCTGCAAATAGTGATATTTTGACCTCTTCTTTTCCGATCTGTATCCCTTTGATCTCCTTTTGTTGTCTGATTGCTCTGGCTAGAACTTCAAGAACTATATTGAATAAGTAGGGAGAGAGTGGGCAGCCTTGTCTAGTCCCTGATTTTAGTGGGATTGCTTCAAGTTTCTCTCCACTTAGTTTAATGTTAGCAACTGGTTTGCTGTATATGGCTTTTACTATGTTTAGGTATGGGCCTTGAATTCCTATTCTTTCCAGGACTTTTATCATGAAGGGGTGTTGAATTTTGTCAAATGCTTTCTCAGCATCTAATGAAATGATCATGTGGTTCTGTTCTTTCAGTTTGTTTATATAATGGATCACGTTGATGGTTTTCCGTATATTAAACCATCCCTGCATGCCTGGGATGAAGCCTACTTGATCATGGTGGATGATTGTTTTGATGTGCTCTTGAATTCGGTTTGCCAGAATTATATTGAGTATTTTTGCGTCGATATTCATAAGGGAAATTGGTCTGAAGTTCTCTTTCTTTGTTGTGTCTTTGTGTGGTTTAGGTATAAGAGTAATTGTGGCTTCGTAGAAGGAATTCGGTAGTGCTGCATCTGTTTCAATTTTGTGGAATAGTTTGGATAATATTGGTATGAGGTCTTCTATGAAGGTTTGATAGAATTCTGCACTAAACCCGTCTGGACCTGGGCTCTTTTTGGTTGGGAGACCTTTAATGACTGCTTCTATTTCCTTAGGAGTTATGGGGTTGTTTAACTGGTTTATCTGTTCCTGATTTAACTTCGATACCTGGTATCTGTCTAGGAAATTGTCCATTTCCTGAAGATTTTCAAATTTTGTTGAATATAGGTTTTTATAGTAAGATCTGATGATTTTTTTGAATTTCCTCTGAATCTGTAGTTATGTCTCCCTTTTCATTTCTGATTTTGTTAATTTGGACGCACTCTCCGTGTCCTCTCGTTAGTCTGGCTAAGGGTTTATCTATCTTGTTGATTTTCTCAAAGAACCAACTTTTGGTTCTGTTGATTCTTTCTATGGTCCTTTTTGTTTCTACTTGGTTGATTTCAGCTCTGAGATTGATTATTTCCTGCCTTCTACTCCTCCTGGGTGTATTTGCTTCTTTTTGTTCTAGAGCTTTTAGGTGTGCTGTCAAGCTGCTGACGTATGCTCTTTCCTGTTTCTTTCTGCAGGCACTCAGCGCTATGAGTTTTCCTCTTTGCACAGCTTTCATTGTGTCCCATAAGTTTGAGTATGTTGTATCTTCATTTTCATTAAATTCTAAAAAGTTTTTAATTTCTTTCTTTATTTCTTCCTTGACCAGGTTATCATTGAGTAGAGCATTGTTCAATTTCCACGTATATGTGGACATTCTTCCCTTATTGTTATTGAAGACCAGTTTTAGGTCGTGGTGGTCCGATAGCACGCATGGGATTATTTCTATCTTTCTGTACCTGTTGAGGCCCGTTTTTTTGACCAATTATATGGTCAATTTTGGAGAAAGTACCATGAGGAGCTGAGAAGAAGGTATATCCTTTTGCTTTAGGATAGAATGTTCTATAAACATCCGTTAAGTCCATTTGGCTCATGACTTCTCTTAGTCTGTGGACATCACTGTTTAATTTCTGTTTCCATGATCTGTCCATTTATGAGAGTGGGGTGTTGAAATCTCCCACTATTATTGTGTGAGGTGCAATGTGTGTTTTGAGCTTTAGTAAGGTTTCTTTTACGTATGTAGGTGCCCTTGTATTTGGGGCATAGATATTTAGGATTGAGAGTTCATCTTGGTTGATTTTTCCTTTGATGAATATGAAGTGTCCTTCCTTATCTTTTTTGATGACTTTTAGTTGGAAATTGATTTTATTTGATATTAGAATGGCTACTCCATCTTGCTTCTTCTGACCATTTGCTTGGAAAGTTGTTTTCCAGCCTTTCACTCTGAGGTAGTGTCTGTCTTTGTCTCTGAGGTGTGTTTCCTGTAGGCAGCAGAATGCAGGATCCTCGTTGCGTATCCAGTTTGTTAATCTATGTCTTTTTATTGGGGAGTTGAGGCCATTGATATTGAGAGATATTAAGGAATAGTGATTATTGCTTCCCTTTATATTCATATTTGGATGTGAGGTTATGTTTGTGTGCTTTCATTTTCTTTGTTTTGTTGGCAAGACGATTAGTTTCTTGCTTCTTCTAGGGTATAGCTTGCCTCCTTATGTTGGGCTTTACCATTTATTATCCTTTGTAGTGCTGGATTTGTAGAAAGATATTGTGTAAATTTGGATTTGTCATGGAATATCTTGGTTTCTCCATCAATGTTAATTGAGAGTTTTGCTGGATACAGTAACCTGGGCTGGCATTTGTGTTCTCTTAGGGTCTGTATAACATCAGTTCAGGATCTTCTGGCCTTCATAGTTTCTGGCGAGAAGTCTGGTGTGATTCTGATAGGTCTCCCTTTATATGTTACTTGACCTTTTTCCCTTACTGCTTTTAATATTCTTTCTTTATTTTGTGCGTTTGGTGTTTTGACAATTATGTGACGGGAGGTGTTTCTTTTCTGGTCCAATCTATTTGGAGTTCTGTAGGCTTCTTGTATGTCTATGGGTACCTCTTTTTTTAGGTTAGGGAAGTTTTCTTCTATGATTTTGTTGAAGATATTTACTGGTCCTTTGAGCTGGGAGTCTTCACTCTCTTCTATACCTATTATCCTTAGGTTTGATCTTCTCATTGAGTCCTGGATTTCCTGTATGTTTTGGACCAGTAGCTTTTTCCGCTTTACATTATCTTTGACAGTTGAGTCAATGATTTCTATGGAATCTTCTGCTCCTGAGATTCTCTCTTCCATCTCTTGTATTCTGTTGGTGAAGCTTGTATCTACAGCTCCTTGTCTCTTCTTTTGGTTTTCTATATCCAGGGTTATTTCCATGTGTTCTTTCTTGATTGCTTCTATTTCCATTTTTAATTCCTTCAACTGTTTGATTGTGTTTTCCTGGAATTCTTTCAGGGATTTTTGTGTCTTCTCTCTATGGGCTTCTACTTGTTTATTTATGTTTTCCTGGAATTCTTTCAGGGATTTTTGTGTCTCCTCTCTATGGGCTTCTACTTGTTTATTTATGTTTTCCTGGAATTCTTTCAGGGATTTTTGCGATTCTTTCAGGCATTTTTGCGATTCCTCTCTGTAGGCTTCTACTTGTTCTCTAAGGGAGTTCTTCATGTCTTTCTTGAAGTCCTCCAGCATCATGATCAAATATGATTTTGAAAATAGATCTTGCTTTTCTGGTGTGTTTGGATATTCCATGTTTGTTTTGATGGGAGAATTGGGCTCCGATGGTGCCATGTAGTCTTGGTTTCTGTTGCTTGGGTTCCTGCGCTTGCCTCTTGCCATCAGATTATCTCTAGTGTTACTTTGTTCTGCTATTTCTGACAGTGGCTAGACTGTCCTATAAGCCTGTGTGTCAGGAGTGCTGTAGACCTGTTTTCCTCTCTTTCAGTCAGTTATGGGGACAGAGTGTTCTGCTTTCGGGCGTGTAGTTTTTCCTCTCTACAGGTTTTCAGCTGTTCCTGTGGGCCTGTGTCTTGAGTTCACCAGGCAGCTTTCTTGCCGCAGAAAATTTGGTCTTACCTGTGGTCCTGAGGCTCAAGTTCGCTCGTGGGTTGCTGCCCACGGGCTCTCTGCAGCGGCAGCAACCAGGAAGACCTGTGCCGCCCCTTCCGGAAGCTTCAGTGCACCAGGGTTCCAGATGGTCTTTGGCTTTTTCCTCTGGCGTCTGAGATGTGTGTGCAGGGAGCAGTCTCTTCTGGTTTCCCAGGCTTGTCTGCCTCTCTGAAGGTTTAGCTCTCCCGCCCACGGGATTTGGGTGCAGAGAACTGTTTATCCGGTCTGTTTCTTTCAGGTTCCGGCGGTGTCTCAGCGAAACAGTTGTTTTTAAGATTATATTTTGTCAACCTATATAACAAAAAGACATATATCCATTTTCATTAGAAATGTAAATATAATGCTATTCATATTATTGTTAAAATAAACTTTGAATAGTTGGTCTCTTCTCAAGCCTTATAGAAATGGTGTTTACTAGGGTTACCAAAATAACAAACAACTTTTCCAACATACTGTTTATGCTGATGGTAGTAAACTGCTGGCACTTTTATAGATTTTCTATGCATAATGAATTCCTTTCTGATAGTCAAAATTGACTTAAAAGTTTATTATACTCCACAGTTCTGTATTCATATATACAATATGAAACTGTATGATTGAATTCGTTAAACCTGCAGTTCATCTAAAACCACTTCAAGATAGGGATACATGTTTGTTGAAATAAAATCTCCAGAATTTTCCTTTTTTTTTTGTACTATTTCAATTTACCAATGTTCCCTCCTGAGAAAGTAACTCTCTCAATTGTTTATGATACCCTCTGTTCATAGAAACAAGCCCCTTGCTGTTCAAGTCAATCTTTGAACAGTGGGGAGAAATAAGTTAACTGTAATTGATTTGTAGTCATCAACTAAAGTTTTTCAGTTAGAAAACTCGACTGAAATTGCTAGTAGCCTTGAGGACTGCCATGTCTTTCCAGTCTTTTCCAGTCTCAATGGCACCCAAGCTTATTATCCCTCAAGAATTTACTTTTTTTTTAAATCAATTGTATGGACATCATGGCAATTCTTAATTTCCAGCTGATAAATTAGCCAGAATATTTTTAGAAAGAGTTCCCTTCAATGTTCCCATAACCACTATTATTCAGGCCTCATGTTTTTCATATTATTTCTATGGTTATATCTTGAAAATAGCAGAACCACTGCCCTGAAAATTTCTAGGTATACTCTTGTTTCTTTCTCTCTCCTTACATTGCTGTTGCAAACATGCTCATACTTTCAGAATTTCTGAATGATTTGAAATCAAGTCCTCAATGTTACAGATCCTAAAACATTTTACCTACTCATTTATCTTTCATCTCCCATAATACATTATTAGTTTTGAAAGTGAAGTCAAATATTTAGATTTTAAGAGACAGATATTTCTTAGAAGTTTCTACTTTTACTATCTTTCTTTTTCCAATTTCTTGTTATTTTTATTAAAATAGATGAATTTACTAATAATAAAAAGTGAAAAATAATTAAATCAGAAACAAAAATGAAAATCAAATTTTGGCCAAAAATAAAATGAAAAATATAATTTTTGTCACAATTAAATCATAAGTCAAAACTGGGCAAAAATAAAATTAAAAAGTCAAAATTTAAAAAATAAGTGAAAGAGGATGTGGACTTGGGAGGGAGATGAGATCAGGAACTAAGAGATCTTGGAGTGATGTTATGGAGGGTGGGTATAAGCAACATACAATTTATGAATTCATGGACCTTTCAAATAATAAAATGATTAATGTTTTTAAATGTACATAGACTTAACAAATCTGAAGAAGAGCCTTCAAATCTTCTCTGAAAAACACATTCTTTGAATTTGATTGTTTTTTATTCCATATAGGAATAGATATTTAAATTGTATCAATTCCTTGTTTTTAGTAAATTACCAAGAAAGAATTTTTCAATTCAAATGATAAATATCCAAGCATACACACACACACACACACACACACACACACACACCATATTTTGTTCCAATATCAATAACAGTGTTTAGTATGTAAATGCACCATTATCAACAAACATCTTTCATGAAAAATTGAAAAATGCTGTTATGAATTTGTCATCTAATTAATGATACCAAGTAATGGCAACTATTTTCACTTATATAGAAATTCTTTGTAGCAAAACATCACATGATGATCTAGTATTCATATGCTAAATATCTTTTTTATCAATTAATAAATAATTGTGTAGAGAAATATTAATCCAGCAAAATAGCTGCTCTGGCATGGGATCACACCCAAGGCCTTCTAGGTCTGTATGATACAATTAGAATGTATCACACACCTTTAATCCATTTGGCTGAGATACAGACATGGCTTAGTACCCACATCTCATCCCAAATGATAAAGATAAATGGAGAACAGAACATATGTATAAGAATGACGTTTAATTAAGGGGCACAGAAAGTGAAGAATTAAGAGAAAAAATGAGGGGAATGAGTCATAGATAGAGATAGAATACACACAACTCTCACAAGAACACAAAGGAAAGAATAGTGAATTAAAAGGGCAGAAAAGGGTTTGCAACCCCATAGGAAGAAGAACAATATCAACCAACCAGGACCGCCCCTCCCAGAATGCCCAGGGACGAAACCACCAACCAGAGTACACATGGACCCATGGCTCCAGCTGCATATGTAGCACAGGATGACATTGTCTGGCATCAATAGGAAGAGAAGCCCTTGGTCTTCTGACAGCTCATTTCTCCAGGGTAAGAGAATGCCAGGGCTTGAGGTGGGAGTGGTAGCATCTTCATGGATACAGGGGAAGGTTGGAGGGGCGTTGGGAAAGGGAAAAAGGGATAACATTTGAAATGTAAATACATAAAATATCAAATAAATTAAAATAGAACAGCAAAAGAAGAGAGGTAGGGGGGTGGCAAGAGGTTTAATGGTACATTTTTTAAACAGAAAGGTTAAAGGTGAAGAAAAATGAGTCAGAGAATGAGAAGAATCCAGAGGTCTAGGAGAGATTGCCAGTGTTAGTTTGAGGCCAAGCAAAGCAGTTCAGTAAAAAACCAAGAAAAGCCAGTTAGATTCAGACAGCTTGAAGAGGAGTTTGGCTAGAACGGTTTAGTTGAACTAACCTGTGAGATTTAGGTAGGGTAAGCTTATCTAGTAGGAAGCCTCCAAGAGTACAATTATATCTGGTGAATAACAGTTAATTTATATAATCATTTTATATACAGATAATATTGTTTGGTAAACAATATTGTACTCCATCATAATATATCAATTTAATGCTAATGCTACTCTGTGTGATCTTCATATCTAAGCCATTAATAAATAGTAACTGAAGAGAATATGGAAAAGAAGGTGGTAAGGGAAAAAGCAGCTAAGTAGACAGGTCATCTTGTTTTAAAATGATGCTAGGACTGTCATAAGAAGGCTTTCATTGAAAGTTTACTATAAAGATCTAATTCGAGGTCAAATTGAATCTAGTAGCTGTAGAAGTTCAGATAATTTTATATAACACAAAGATTTAAAAAGCTAAAAATAAATTGTCTTCAGAAAATTAATTCATGGATATGAGGAAATCATCGGAAAATAGAGTCCAAGGTTCTGTACTAAGAATCAGTTTTATTCTTTACTTATACTTGAATATTGATTAATGCATGTCTAACATCTATAAACAATAAGGTTTGAGATGTTCACACTAAATCTCAAGCTGTTCATACTATTTAAATAAAATTAAGAAATATGAGATTAAAAGTTATTATTAGCATTGAGATATTTTGTTCTAAAACTGTTAGTCATAGACTTAATCTCATAATACCAATTTTACAAGAATTTGCTCTTAATCATTTTTTCATACATCTTTCCATATTCTATTATTTTAAAAAAGCTAAACATAAAGAGATCAATTCATGTAGAAATTTCTTCATCAAAATATTTGGTTAAAATTCAGTATTTCTAGAAAAATACTTTAGTCTAAACTCATACTTACATATGCTGTCTCATAGTCACATAGATTTTCATTATGGAGAAAGAAAAATTAAATGATAGACAAAAGAGAGATTATAACTAATTATGATAATTATTGCAGGCTGAAATGAGGTAATTAAAATCTCAAAAATTAAAGGAAGTTAAAACACTAAAATGAATTAATTGATGAAAAGTTTGACTACTGTCACACTGTACTTTTCATATTACAACCAAAAGGGCTGTAGCATTCTAGATATTATGAAATTTATTTTGAGTTAATCATTGCTCACTAACTATAAGTATACACTAAAAAACTAATCATTTAAAATTCAGGTTGGTCAACCATTTTGTATCTTGTTTTTGTTTACTTTCATTATGGTTTGATGGTGGATTACAGTTATGGATTTTTGGACATTGAACAAGCCCTAAATCTCTGGGATGAAACTCGCTTGACTTTTTAGATGTGTTCTGGGATTCAGTTAGTGAATATTTTATTAAGTTTGCATCTATGTTACAGAACAATATTAGGCGTTCTTTATTGAATCTTTGTGTACTTGGGGTATCAGAGTGACTGTGGCCATACAAGATGATTTGGCAATGTTACTTCTGAATCTACTTTATGGAACAGTAGCACCAGTTCTTCTCTGAAATTCTAGTAAATATCTGTGCTAAGACCATCTGGCTCTGAGGTTTCCCCATATGCCCATGGGATAGGTAGAAAACTTTTAATGGCAACTTCTATTTCCTTCTATCTATCTATCTATCTATCTATCTATCTATCTATCTATCTATCTATCTATCTATCATCTATCTATCTATCATCTATCTGTCTGTCTGTCTATCTATCTATCTATCTATCTATCTATCTATCTATATCATTTGACCATTATTTAACTATACTGAATGGTATCATTTGAAAAGAATTATGCATTTTTTTTCCAATACAGGTTTTTAAAGCCTGATTCAACCTCTGTTTTTTTTATTTTTTTATTTTGATGATTTGAATATTCCCTCTTCAACTTTTAGTTAATTTGAAAACAGGGTTTACTATTTTGTGTGGTTGCTCAAAGCACCAATTTTTTATTTCTCTGTCTGGCAGAGATGATTAATATTTTAAAACACATAAATAGTGATTAAAACATGCATATATTCAGGCGATGAAAGATGTAATGATGTAATGACATGATATGAACTCATTGGTAAGTGGATATTAGCCTGAATACTCGAATTACCCAAGATGCACAGAACACATGAAACTCAAGAAGGATGACCAAAATGCAGATGCTTCACTCCTTCTTTAAAAGGGGAAGAAGAATATCCTTAGGAGGGGATAAGGAGGCAAAGTTTAGAACAGAGACTGAAGGAACTCCCATTCAGAGCCTGCCCCACATGTGGCCCATACATATACAGCCATCCAATTAGACAAGATGGGTGAAGGAAAGAAGTGCAGGCTGACGGGAACCGGATGTAGATCTCTCCTGAGAGACACAGCCAGAATACAGCAAATACATAGGCAAATGCCAGCAGCAAACCACTGAACTGAGAACAGGACCCCTGTTGAAGGAATCAGAGAAAGGACAGAAAGAGCTGAAGGGGCTTGAGACCCCATATGAACAACAATGTCAACCAACCAGAGCTCCCAGGGACTAAGCCACTATCCAAAGACTATAGATGGACTGACCCTGGGCTCCAACTGCATAGGTAGCAATGAATAGCCTAGTAAGAGCACCAGTGGAAGGGGAAGCCCTTGGTCCTGCCAAGGCTGGACCCCCAGTGAATGGGATTCTTGGGGGGAGGGTGGTAATGGGGGGCGGATGGGGAGGGGAACAGCTATATAAAAGGGAAGGGGTTAGGGGGATATTGGCCTGGAAACCGGAAGAGGGAATAACATTTGAAATGTAAATAAGAAATGCCCAATTTAATAAAGATGGAGAAAAAGAAATAGAAATAAAGAAATATATCCAGTAAAAATAATTTAAAAAGATATAATGATAATAAGCATAAAACTTACCCAACAATCTATAAAAACAAACAAAAAAACCAATATCTAAATTTAATAAGTTGCTGAATTTAAGGAATACACAGAAGAAACTTGAAATAAATATTTTTAGGCACTATAGGATAGACAAAATCAAATCAATAATCTGTGAAGAAAGAAAAAATAAATCTACCAACCCATGCTAGGCTGGCTCCAGTGGGCCATCTGCAGTGGCATCTGCAGTATATTTTCATCTTTTTCTTTTTTTAATTGAACATATTTTTATTAACATATCAAATGTATGAGGGTGTTCCCACACCCACTCACCCCTTCCTGCCTCCCAATCTAATATTCCCCTCCCTACAGTAGGGCATCAAGCCATGGCAGGACCAAGGGCTTTTCCTCCCATTGATGCTCAACCAGGCCATCCTCTGCTACATACACAGCTGGAGCCATGGGTCTGTCTATGTGTACTCTTTGGATGGGGGTTTACTCCCTGGGAGCTCTGGTTGGCTGGTAAGTGTCTCAACCTCTCAACCCTACTAGTCAAGCTCCCAATCTCCCAATCTCCATCCCATACTGCTGCTGCTGCTGCTGCTGCTGCTGCTGCTGCTGCTGCTGCTGCTGCTGCTGCTGCTGCTGCTGCCGCCGCCGGGTACTCTCTGGGCCTTGCAGTGATTTGGCCACCATGCCTAGCCCCACATGGTCACAGGCTACTCTCTGGCCCCAGCAGCAGCCGCCCTCTTGGAACACTCTTGCTGGGGGCAGAGTCTGCTCACATTGCCACCATCTGTACCCTGTTGTTATAGTCATAACTCCCAATAACCCATTAAAATCAAAACTCACTAAGCTTGTAATTTATCAATCAGATGTATATCTTAAGTTCTCACTCCATAAAACATTCACATAATAAAATCTATACCAATTAATAATGGTATAAACTGCCCACCTAGATAAGAAATATTGTTCTATAATAATCCATGTATTATCAGATTTCCATAACTACCTGTGGCCATTTAAGGTCACATGGATCTGGGCCATCCCTCTCTGCCTCCATCTTGGTTCTTCCCCCTCTTTCTCCTCCTTCTCTCCTCTCTTCAAAACTCTGTGCCCAGGGGGTTGGGGATTTAGCTCAGTGGTAGAGCGCTTACCTAGGAAGCGCAAGGCCCTGGGTTCGGTCCCCGGCTCCGAAAAAAAGAACCAAAAAAAAAAAAAAAAAAAAAAAACCAAAACACCTCTGTGCCCACCTTACTTTTTCACTGCCCAAGAATAGGCCTTTCCTTATCTTGTGCAAGTCTTCACATGCATATACACAACAATCCACATATTTGAATAGAGAATAAAGAGGTCAGTAATTAAAATGACATAACTCAAATAATAATAGAACACCATATTGCATTTTTACAATGTCAAATTAAATCTAACATACAGAAATTATTTTAACTCAGACCAAATTGTGGTTTGTAAATTGAAATAATATTTCTCAATATTTTAGATGTATTTTTATGTCATTCTTGAAAATTTCTTTAAAACTTATCCACTCAGAAAAGGCATGGGGACATAGTGATGCTGTGTGAACTTTTCTTCTGGAGATGAACAGCATCTACTTACTTCAGATAAGGTACCAGTGATAGACCAAACAAATAACTGCACTTAAGTCCAGCATGAGAAATACAAGAAGTATAATTAGGGTTCCTTAGGAGAACAGAGGTGAGGATTTATTCAAAGGAACTTGGGAAATGTATTGCTAGCTAAACCAACACAGATAGACAAAGTCTCTGGGAATAAACATTTATTCCACCTCTCGGAAAATCTTATTGTCTGTGTTTGGACTGCTCTATCATTCATAGAATGATGAAGCTATTGTTAGAGATTTAAATACTTCTAAAGGCTCCAAAGACATGTGATTCTGGTGCTTTTAATATCTACTGGAATCACACAATACGTCCCAACCCCTGAATAGAACACACACCTGGGATACATGACACAGATGATGCCAACTGATACTGACCTAGAAGCATCCTCTGTACTGACTTATGGTCTTAGTGCTATAGGTGTTGTTATTGAAGCTGAGGATAAAAATGTCATCGAGAATCTAATGCAGCTGTATACCCCGAATGCTACATTACTGAACAGCTGACAACAATATGTTCAGTGCTGCAATATGGCATACATATTCTGAGAGTAACCAACTGGTGTTGGATTGGATTTGAAGCCAAATCCCTGAGAGAATTTGCAAGTCTGTTGCTACAGAAAATATCAACAGCCTATTTGAGGAGGATTACAGGTCATTAGAGATGTTTGCCAAATAGGTGTGCTGTGAAACGGTCATACCATAGATACAGTTAGCTTTCAAACTTGATTAAAGAAGCCTTTTACTAGGGATTAATGTTCTATGTTGGCATATTCTATGCAATGTGCTGAGAATAAGTGGTTCTGTGCTTAGCCCCAAACAGGACATCAAGGCATTCCTTCCCAGGCCTAAGAATAATTACAATAGATGAGAAGAGTGGCTTCAGTGAATTGTTCCCTGGATATGGCACTAGCATTTAATTTCTGAAAACCCACTCTACAGACAGAGTTAAGGAGGGGACAAATTGAAGAGAAGAGTGTGTTTGGTAGGCTTTGTAAGTGACTAATAAAAGGAAGTTGGGACAAATGTGATCATGGTACACTGTAGGCAAGTCTGATACTCTCAATAAAAGGGGACATTACAAATTCAAACTGTTGAAAAGCAGAATGCCTTCTGATAATCAGTCCCATGTTTATGCTGTACCATAGATCTTTCCCTTTCTCTCTAAAATATGCCCGAGGGAAATCTGTGACTTCTACCTCATCGATAACCCAGTTTTATTGTATGATACATCTCAGGATGCCTGCAAGAACTGGGTTCCCAGGAGCAGATATTTAACATATTTGTAATTTTCTTCTTTGTCCCTTATGTTATAAGAAATGGAAAGCAGTGCTTGTTTCTCATTTCTTTTTCTTTCCCTATCACTTCAGAGGCTAATGTAGAAGAAAGCCTCCCTGCCTTTTTCTGATTACAATCCCTGCTTTACAAAGATGAAGGGTTTTTAATGAGAATACCTCATAGACCTCTATATTTGAACACTTAGTTTCTAGCTGGTATAACTGTTGGGAATGATTAGGAAGTATAGCTTTACTGAAGGAGGTGTTTCACTGGGGATGCAGTTTTAAGATTATTATAAGATGATCATATTTCCAGTAAGATATCTTATTTCCTCCTGTTCGTGGACCAGGAAGTAAGCTCTAGTCTAGCTCTTGTCTTATATAGAACTCCAGCACTATGCCTGCCTCTTGGCTCTCATGTTCTACAACACGATTTCCATGGACAACATTCTGAACTGTAAGCCATCCATAAACTAGGTTATTGTGTCCCTTCAGAGCAATAAAAATGTAACTTAGGCAATAGACAAGTCCTTTTGGAGTTATAGGCACATCTCAGTTTCATAGTTTATTTCATAGAGTAAAGGGCACTTAAATGACACCAGACTTGGCTAAGATTTAACTTATTGGTCATTATTCGGCGATTATAATATATTTCCTACTCCACTGTTCTACCAATCAATTTGCATACACATCACAATGATATGATAGATTATTTCAAAAAGGAATATCATTTTATATCACATGAATGAAGATGACCTGCTTAAAATTTCCACAGAAGCCTTACTTTGATGTCTTTAAATTAATACCATGAATCATGCAATTACTCCTGGAGAAAAAACATGAAACTTCATACTACAGTATCAAAACCAGCCATGAAGAGTTAGCTACATAGAATTCTCTCCCTTCTTATAGCATAGCTGTACTTCTGTCGGTTACGAAATAATAAATTATGGGGAAGAATGTTGTGTTGTACAGTTCTACATACATGCCCCTAGCACACGTGCACATGCAAACACACACACACACACACACACACACACACACACACACACACAAAATATCCTTCAAAAAAAGAGAGGTCTCTGAGATCTCGTCTTACTCTGAGACAGAAATCTAATGCTCCCAATCTCATTCAAGCCTATTGCGAGTAGTTGTTGACAGTTCAAACAAGGGTCATATCGTTGATGTATGATACTCAAGAATCACACCAGAGTCTGAGTAGCTCAGCGAGTACAGCATGAAGCCTTCTGTTTTATTTCCAACAATATTTTAATCAGGTGTGGCACAAAGCTCATCTAGATAATAGGCAAATGTAGGCAGGATATAAGATCATCATCTCGCTACATGGTGAGATTGATGACAGCCTAGAATACCTGAGATATAATTTTAAATATATTCAGAAGTAAAAGAGTATTTTAGGAAGCAATGTGAACTTAGATACATTACATGTGGTTATTGTTGTATAGCTATACATATTTTTGTCTACTGAAATACCAGCCAATGTAAACAGAATAAAACATGTCATTCATTTTATCAACAGAATTCATACATATGGCTGCTTAGATACTGCTCTATATTTGCAGTGCTTCAAGTGTTTGACAGGGACAGATGCAAATTCTTTTCTAGAGAAGACAGTACTCACATCTTCAAACTAGGATTTGGGGAATTCTTACATGTTGTAGAACATGAAAATGAGCAGAACACAAAATAAGGTAACATCACAAGGGAAAATAAAACACAGTGAGAAAATGAAAATGTAAACAGAACCAAACAGATGTCAGGCCTGTCCTCATACACTACAAATAAGGAAATCATCTGCCAGCCCTAGAGCACCTCTGCTCCTTAATGTGTTTAAATAAAAGAAGACTCTGTAATTTAAATATGTATGTAGATGCCAGCCAAGCTTAAAGGTATAAAATAACATATAATTCTTAAATCAAGTTTGTGATCAATGTTTTTAATCAATTCTGAGCATAGTAGAAATATTTTTCACCTGTAAAAAGATTATTAATTCAATAAGAAGAAAGAAGTTGCAGTATATCAAGAAGCAAAGAAGGGAAAAGACGCATGAATGTTTAACCTGAAGATATTTGAGACTGAGAAATTTAAGAGACAAAGAAGCACCTATATGGTCAGAGACAGAGGTACAAATAGAATTCCCAGGATAGTCAAATTGGTATAATGACTTACATTACTTCCGCAGGACATACTCAGTGTGTAGAAAATGTCAAGGAAAACTGGCAAAAGAAATAATCAAATCACACACAGAATAATTCATATAGTAAGATAAAGTATTTAAATTAAACTTCATTGTTTTGAATTAATAATTAGATGAAAACATATAATAAAAATAATTATTTGTATGATTATGATTACCAGGAAGACATAGTGATTTGCTTATGTCAGGGGAACATACAAAAAGATCCTATTGTATACTGTTAAGAAATGGCCTGTGTACTATCCATCTCCTTAGTTAAAGTGTGGGCTTCTTTGTAACAAGCAATCTATATTTAATATTATATGCAGAATATTTATCCTTTTTTATTATTAGCATTACATAAAGTGACATTTAGATATTGGTATTTAAGTATAATGACTTTGGTAGGCATAGCAGCACACAATTTAGTACCAACATTCCAGACAGAGTCATGTGACTCTTTATAAATTTGAGGCTAGATGATTTATATGCTTTCCAAGACATTTAGGCTTACATACAAAGAAAGAGACTCTGTTTACAAAAAAAAAAATTTATGTTGGTTTAATTAAATAATGTAGATGAAGATCATGATTCTGATTTATTGTCTAATTTTTATATGGAATAAAAATGAGGGCTTTAAAGGACTTTATTTTTTATGCACATGAATTTCTCCGATGTGATTAGCATTTAAAAGACAATTTTTGCTAGGTTAATAAAAGATATTTTGATATCTTTCCAGTTCAGCTATTTTGTAAAGTTTTTGATAATTGAGGAAACTATCTCCACTCCTTGATCAACAATATACGTCTAGTCTTTATATATTCACATTTTTCCTTTTGTCACATATGGTCCCTCTGTGAGTTGTGCCAATTCACAGGCTAATCAACACTTGCTTCTTATCAGTCCCATGTGTTTTAACTCTTAGACTGTTTTCAAAAGTAAAATTGTGTTTCTTTCGCATGTGCATACATGTAACACTTACTCCTTTATTTTTGTATCTATTGGATACTTTAAGGAAATATTTAAAATTATAGTCTTAAATGAAGCTATTAAAAACATAGTCAATGTAGAAACTGTCACTCCACAAAACATAAATTTATAGCATTTCTTACTTAAAGACTTAAGGCATTTTTATATTTTTATATGCTCTCCGGTTTAGATATGTGTCTATAGTGAAATGAATACTCTGAAATATAAGTAGATATGGTTCAATCTAATGCTTGATTTTCAAGTACCATTTTTTTTAATTTGGTGACCCAGAGCAAATAGCATTAGATAGCACGTTCGAGACTTTCAAAAGTAAGTATTTTATGCTATAATGAAGCCTCTTGGGAGAATTTGTTATTGCAATAATGTTGCTATGGTCATGGTTTCCTATAAGAAAGGTTGAAAAACGTTAACAGCAAAACTACTCATCAGAAAATCATTAATATTATTTGAGTGTAAGCACATATTTTTACTGTGCTTCTTCTGTTTTCTTCACCATTTTGACACTTAGTTCTCTCATGTAGAAGACACATGTTCTTTTAGGCTGAAGAGATGGTTCAATGAAAAATGTACAGGCAACATAAGTAGAGCCTAGAATAAAAAGCCCACTGCTGGAAAATCTGTAAAACCACGAG
This sequence comes from Rattus norvegicus, assembly GCF_021556685.1. Taxonomy (NCBI): domain Eukaryota; kingdom Metazoa; phylum Chordata; class Mammalia; order Rodentia; family Muridae; genus Rattus; species Rattus norvegicus. The sequence continues at coordinate 21,025,230 of NC_141544.1, read as the reverse complement.
ATGGAGACAAGGGCTTCCTGGGAAAAGCTGGCAAACCAGATTAGATTAATTGTCAAGCTCTAAGTTCAATAAGTGATCCTTTCTCTGGAAACAAAGGAGAGAGAGCAAGAAAAATACTAGATATGTACTTCTGGACCCCACATATATGCTCACATGTGTGCATGTAAATCATTCACATACATAATCTGCCAAAATGCCAAAATTCATGCATATGTACACATGCTACACATATATACATATACTTAAAAACTGTATAATTTTTATATTATGCAATATCTTTAAAGTATAACTGTGACAGTCTATCACCTCTTTTTATTTTGATTTCTGTGAATTCTGCCACTTGTAGAATTGATTCTGTCCTTACTAGCCTTCAGGTACAGGATCTAGCTAAATAGAATAAATTTTTGTTAAATTTGTGATCAGTCTAATGGCTTACGAGTGTGCACACTTATTTTTAGATACCTTTCAATATTTATTCCATGTTCACTTTTGGAAAAAAGTACCTATGCCTACATGTTAGCCTACATAAATGTATAAAAATCACTTTTAAGGGAACAAACTTGAGAAGAAAAGATAAAAATTTGAGTTTTTCAAATTTTTTACATAGTTAAAAGAAAAATATAAAAGAAATCAATTTATAAGCTAGCTTAATACAAGTCCAATTATATTTTGCAATAGCCCTGTGAGTTTCTACAGAGTGCTTGAGACTTGAGCTTAAGTCAGCCATGGAGCCAATGACTCTTCTGAAATAACCCAATTAAATTATTCACTGGATATGATGATGACCTAACTATGGTTTATTCTCTTGCATTAAACAAATTGTAGCATGATGCTATAACCTTCTAGGCTTCATTAAAATATGGAAAATTTGATCCTAGAGCTAGAAATAATCAGATAAAATTAAATCCATTTTAAATACATGGTACAAATTTAATAAAATACTGACAGTCATAGCTAATTAATCATTAAATGTAAAAGAGTTTAAATATTAGACCAATACCAACCATTTATTGTCAAGATTAAGTAATCTCATCAATAATTAAGTGCTGAGGTCAACCAAAACAAGTGCATTTACATAAAAATGTGTTAAAAATAAATCCATTAATGGTGAAATGAATTAACTATTTTTTCCCGTTAGGTAGGAATTGATCAGGAAAAATGGGAATGTGGATTAGAAAAAAAGTATAAATGATGGCTAAATACTACGTAACTGTTGAGTGAGTAGAACATGTCCTTTTCAACTCTAATGTTTTTATTTCAAGATATTTAATTTCTGTCCTTGCCTTGAGTTAAAAGTGCTTTAGCCATATGACCATTAAGAAAGTTTCTTGCAACATTTCTGTAACCATGTATCTTTACCTGCTTCAATCTCTTTATGCAGTTTGTATTAACCAACATTTTTGTTTGCTTGTTATTTACTTTAAGATTTAATGTTTCTGAAGATAGCATATAGATAGATACATAGTATATGCATGCATAAACATGGCTAGTGTTGTATGTCAACTTGACACAAGCTGGAGTTATCAGAGAGAAATGATCCTCCTTGGAGGAAATTTCTCCTTGAGATCCAGCTGTAAGACATTTCCTCAATTAGTGATCAAAGCTGGGAGGACCCAGCCCATTGTGGGTGTTGCCATACCTGGCCATATATATCTTGCTCCATAAGAAAGCAAGCTGAGCACGCCAGGGAAGCAAGCCAATAAGTAACATTTTTACATGGCCTCTGCCATCAGCTTCTGCCTCCTGACCTGCCTGAATTCCAGTCCTGACTTCCTTTGATGATGAACAACAATGTGGAAGTGTGAGCTGACAAAATTTTCCTCCCCACTTTCTTCGTGATCATAATGTTTGTGCATGAAACGAAACCCTGACTAAGGGAGCACATTATTTATACTCTCAAAAACTCACTTCAAATGTCCACTTTACCACAAAGCCTTATTCAAATTCATTATTATTTCTTAAAATATCTTTATTATATATAATGTGCATTGCCACAAATAATGTATAACATATACATAAAGTTTAATTTATAAACAATTTTAATATTTTTCTATTTACTTTATTTTAAAGGATGAGTGTCTTGCTTGTATGTATATATGTGTAGCATATGTGTGATTGGTGAATGGGGAAGAGTGATGGGAAATGAGGCTTTTCTGGGACTGGAATAGCAGCCCAATTTGGAGTACAGTATGAGGTTTAGGATGCGAGTCCAGATCCTTTCCAACAACGACAAGCGCTCTTACCACATAGACCATTCTCCAGCCACAGAGAGTTGTCCATTTGATGAAGGAGATTATATTATCTATTTTGACTATTATATAAACTTGTACCTACTTTATCTACAGACATAGTGCACATATATACAGACAGACACTACTTTATATGAATAGATAGAAACTTAGATAGATAGATACACAGGTACCATACATAAAAAAAATGAATGGATAAAAGAATAAGACAATGATGGGGAAATCATAGTAATATTTAAAAACAAAATGATAATATTTTAATCCACTAAATAAACCCTATAATTTATATTATATTTGGTTCATACGTAATTTAATTTTAACCAACATCTACCAATGTGTAGACTATATACTTAATAAATGATAAAATTGTTCTAGGTAATTTTCAGCTTCAATTCATCATTTCACATTTATCAGTTAATAAAATAATACAAAAAAGAAAGTATGTTCTGACTCTTTACACATAATGATAATAAAGGTGTTTGAAAACTTGTATATTTCTAATATAATTACACTGTTATAATACTGAATTTTTATAGGAACATTAAAATAATATTATATGGTTTGTAATAAAAATAGCACGTACCTTGGTTTTTAACATTATAATTCATACCAAAATTAAGACTATCAATGTGCTCTTTCTTTGTAAATTACACTTTGTCCATAATACTTTAAACCATAATTAAATTTGTAAATTTATTTCTTATTATTCACTCTGCACGGCAGTGAAAATCTAACAAATTATTATTTTAAAGAATGAGTGTCTTGCTTGTATGTATATACAAAGTACAAACTTGAAAAAGTACAATAAATTGTCAACAATCTATTTCTAAAATACATTAGGAAAGATAGAAAAGACAAGTGTTTGTATCTTTAAAAAGAATCACAGGCTCTATGTGTGTTAGTTGATGGGTTTCAGGTAGGGTATCTTATAAATTAATTAATGTCCATGTACTGAGCAGAAATCCACATAATTCAGAGAAAGTTTTCAAGCACCAATGTCAAGGAATCGGTTTTAGTTCTGGAATAAATGTTGATTATATGGTGACGTTTGGGGAAGAAGAGATAGTCTGTAATGTATGTTTACAAACTAACATGTCTCAAGTTCTGTAAAAAGCAGAAAGTATAAAGAAGCATTCTACCCTTATTTTTTACCTTTTTATAATATTATTAAGTAGAAAGGTTAGCATTTGAATAACATGAGTTGTCAAGGAATTTTAATCCTGAAACATAGCTGTTCTAGCAATGGATATATGTATATATCCATATATATATGTAAAGTTCATAAGCTTATGATGCTGCTAGAATACAGGCACACCCCTAGTATATACCTTTGATACCAAACAATGATGTCTAATTGAGGACCAGACAATGTGATGTGTCAGAGAGAGATTTGATAGAAAGAGTCAGAAATAGGATTTGCTCAACTCTCATTAGCACATACAGAAAGGACTAGGTAGGGTCCTTGAACAGCAGGGGAGCTGAGAGGAAAAACATCAGTTTGGTTCAGTTCAGATCAGTTTGGACCAATTCATTTTGGAGCAGTTCAGAAGCAGTTTTTTCCAAGAAGAGCAATTCAAAAAGTTAGGGAAGCCAATTTAAGTCACTCAGCCTGGAGGAGTTTGAGCCAGAAAAGTTGACCTTAGTCAGCCAGACAGAGTTCACAAATGTCTAGAGAAGGTGAGTTATCCATCAGTAAGTCTCAGATGCTGAAATAGTCTAGGCCTAGGTTAGCAAACAGATTAGAGTATAAAGATGCTAGCAGTTGCCAGGCCTAGGCCTAGGAATAATTAGAAAGCTCTGGGCTTAGACCCATCTATGGATTCCTAAAGCTTGGGTATGTCTCATCTTACCCTTCTCACTGAAAAAATAAGAGCGACATTTACAGTGAACAATAGTTGTTTTCACCCTCATTGCATAGAGCTAATCTGTTTCTATTATACACTCAGGAAACACTTTGACAGCATAATAGATTACCATAGATGGGGAATAATGTTTACAATATGTGAATTAATCATAGAATTTCACTTTATGGAGAAATAAGGCATGAGCAAATCCTAAACACAAAGGAAGCTCAGATGCATTACTTTACCCTCCTTCCTTGAAAGAATGTGCTGGTGCAATATCTCTACATAGTCTATTGAATCATATTTTCAAAAATAAAAAATATAAAACTTACACATATACTCTAAAATCAACACAATAAACAGACCCAGCAAGTTGTGTGTGTGTGTGTGTGTGTGTGTGTGTGTGTGTGTAATAAAAAGACCCTAGGAAAAACATAAATTGAGGGGGTGCTAGAGGAATCATGTTAGGGGTTAGATAAGGGGAATGAGAAGAGGGCAGTGGTATAATTACATTTAAATTCAATATATTTAAATAGCAAAATAATGCAATAATGATGAAAATAGCATACTACTACTGTACTACTACTACTAATAATAATAACAGAAAATAGAACATAAATATAAAAATACAAAATTGTCAAATCCCAGATATCATTCCTCTTTATTAAAATGAATACTTGCCTTTGAAAGTTTTGCAACATTTATTTTTAGTATATTTGTATGTATGTATGTATGTATGTATGTATGTATGTATGTATTAGTGTGTGTTTGTCTCATATTGTAGTATGTGATATTTTGATGCATGTGCATAATATTATATGATCAAGTCAGAGTAATTAGAAAATATATTCTTTTAAACTTATATTACTTTTTACCTTGCAAGAAATTAAACTCCTCTAGCATTTTTGTATTTAGAAAAATTGTTAACTGTTTATTTTGTACAGTAAAAGGCAAAGAGCTGTTACTTACCATGTTTGAGAAGTTACAATCACTGTTTCTTCATTTTTTTGCAAATATGTTTTCAAATTATATGTTGTTTTATACATGTATGTATGTTTAGTAAATAATCAATAGCTTTTATTTAATTTTAGCATAATTACATTCCTGATAAATATTTTTTGGTAATGATTCTCAAGTTGGACTATTTCTTAACAGATGAGTGTGTCACAAGACCTTGCAGATACAATTTCTGGAGTACCATAAATCTCATCTGGCTTTGCACAATCAGTGAAGTTTATGTTGTAAGATGAATGCAAAGTGAATTTTCAAGAGTGGTGACTAATAATTCAGTTACATAAAAATGCAAGTGCATCATTTCTACGTTCATTTAAAATAATCTTTGGCAAGTTTTGGAAATTCTACCTGTTCTTAGCTGCACTTAAGCTGTTCAGTACTATTGTTAAGATTAAACTTCATAATGTGTCATTGCCAATTTAGATTTGATTATTAGTTTATTGTAGGTAACATGACACACATTCAGATTTCCCTGACAGGCTTGGATTTATGCCTGCTTTTTGGCATAGGTTAACAAAATTCATTTACTTTCAAGAACATACTATCTTGGGTGAAAAATAATGTGATTGCATTAGTTTTGAAGTTTCCCATGAGTGCATATCTACTTGACTGAGAACAATTCTGGATATCTGAAAACTCAATTCAAAATAGGTGTAGGGAAAAAGAAATCTTGGATTTTAGATCTTAACCCTAGGAAATCAACATGTTCTCAAGGATAAATTTTCACCATAAAATGTTATATTTAAATGTCTCGTGCATAACTTCTATTAATAATTTCTTAAAGTCTTCATACAATCTTATAAATTATAATTATGGTGTATCTGTATCCTATATAGTCACATTATTATAGTTATTAGAAATCAGATTAATTGGGGTTGGGGATTTAGCTCAGTGGTAGAGCACTTGCACAAGGCCCTGGGTTCGGTCCCCAGCTCCGAAAAAAAAAAAAAAAAACAAAAGAAAAAAAAGAAAGAAATCAGATTAATTGCTAAATTTATCCAGTGCCATGACATACTTACTTATTTTAATCACAGTAATGGGAGCTGGAGAATGTTCATTGGTTAAGAGTGCTTGTTGTCTACCTGAGGACCCAGCTATACCTCTCTTGTGCATATACCCAAAAGATGGCCCAACATATAACAAAGACATATGCTCCACTATGTTCATAGCAGCCTTATTTATAATAGCCAGAAGATGGAAAGAACCCAGATGCCCTTCAACAGAGGAATGGATAAAGAAAATGTGGTATATCTACCCAATGAAATATTACTCAGCTATCAAAAATTCATAGGCAAATGGATGGAACTGGAAAATACCATCCTGAGTGAGGTAGCCCAATCACAAAACACACATGGTATGCACTCATTGATAAGTGGATATTAGCCCAAATGCTCTAATTATCCTAGATGCATAGAACACATGAAACTCAAGAAGGAAGACCAATATGCAAATGCTTCACTACTTTAAAAGGGGAACAAGAATACCCTTGGGAGGGGTTAGGGAGGCAAAGTTTATAACAGAGGCAGAAGGAACACTCAGTCAGAGCCTGCCTGACATGTGGCCCATAGATATACACCCACCAAACTAGATAGAAGCAAAGAAGTGCAGGCTGACAGGAACCAGATGTAGATCTCTCCTGAGAGACACAGCCAGAATACAACAAATACATAGGCGAATGCCAGCAGCAAACCACTGAACTGAGAACAGGACTGCCGTTGAAGGAATCAGAGAAAGGCCTGGAAGAGCTTGAAGGGGCTCGAGACCCCATATGAACAACAACCAACCAGAACTTCCAGGCTCTAAGCCATTACCCAAAGACTATACATGGACTGACCCTGGACTCCAACTGCATAGGTAGCAATGAATAGCCTAGTAAAAGCACCAGTGGAAGGGGAAGCCCTTGGTCCTGCCAAGGTTGGACCCCAGTGAACGGGATTCTTGGGGGGAGGGCGGTAATAGAGGGAGGATGGAGAGGCGAACAACCATATAGAAGAGGAGAGGGAGAGGTTAGGAGGATGTTGCCCTGGAAACCGGGAAAGGGAATAACGTTTGAAATGTAAATAAGAAATACCCAATTTAATAAAGATGGAAAAAAAGAAAGTTCTCTGAAATTAATCAACACACCAAACAAATGAACATTTTAATTTATAGCTAAACTTCTGGATGCTTGTCTATTCCTATACTGGCTTGTGATAGGTGTCTTACAGTTGGGTGATATAAATCGCTTCTTTGTTTATTGGAACAAGCTTTATAGATTAAATTGAGATTACTCAAAAAAAAGAGTGCTTGCTGCTCTTTGAGAGGACCAGTGCTTGGTTCTCTCCACCCCAGTTCACAAATCTTTGAAACATTAGTTGCAGAGCATCCTTTACCCTTGTCTGTCCTCCACGGGGCTTAGGACATGTGCCTCAAATCCTCTTTCACGCTCCCTATCACAAAGAAACACACAGCAGTAGAAATAGAAATAAAACTTATAAATGATACAACCATCATTTATATAAAATCATTCCAGAATATGTATATATAGAAGATAGGTGACAAAATCAGCTGCAGGTATAGAGAAGTTATAAAAAAATGAATCCACAGCAAAAATGCAAATATTGTGGAATAGTTAGTAATTCTAGAGAATTTTCTGGATTTTTATTACAGAAGGGCTCCACAATCTGGTGCGTGTGTGTGTGTGTGTGTGTGTGTGTGTGTGTGTGTGTGTGTGTTATTATTTATTTACATTTCAAATATTATCTCTCTTTCCGGTTTCCCCTCCACAAACCCACTAGCCCACCTCCCTCCCCCTGCTTCTATGAGGGTGCTCCCCCATCCACCTACTCACTCCTACCTCACCATCCTAGCATTCTCCTACTCAGGGGCATCGAGCCTCTGTAGGACCAAGGCCTCCATTCCCACTGATGCTAGATAAGGCAATAGTTTGCTACATTTGCAGATGAAGCCATGGGTACCATTTGTGCACATTCAATTATCTGCCAAATTTCAAATAGTTTGGCAAATTGAAGAACTTTAAGGCACAAACACATACATCCACATGCAGAAACACACATTCTGGAATAAGCCAACTTTAAAATCAATGTCAGACCAAATGGACAGACACTCATATATCCTTATAGTTATAAATTGACTGTGTATACATCTCATAGTAGAAATAGCACTAAATAAAGATAAGGGATTAGCAAAATCATGTTGTCAGGATATACGTTTATCATATAGTCTACTACAACTTTATTTTTTAGCAGAATAAGTTGTAGTTCCTTATATATCTTTGCAGTATTTATATATCTATATATATTTTATATTTGTAGTATATATATCCTTATATATAAGTTTCGTATATCTTTGCAGTATTTCCAATTTACATCAGGCAAAGATAAAAATATCCACTTTATAAATATCTTTAAAATGATGCTAATATCCTGAGTACTCCTCCTTCACATGGAAGGAGAAACAGGTGCCTACCAGAAGTCCTCTGGACAGCTCTTCTGGAGTACGCACCACAGAAATGTAAAATGCAAGAAGGATTCAACTTCTCAAACAACATAAGAGGAGTAAAGACACTTGAAAAGTCGTCTTTGGTCTCTGTTTGCATGCAGCATGCACCCCCAGGTTAAAATTCTCTAGTCATCATGAATTGAAAATAAAAGGAATAGAGGACAAAGTGACATGGTGTTGCATGAGAAATTTTATTGTGTACTCATAGTACAATGATTTAACTGAATTGGTTAGAAAATTACTGCTTTCACCCTAATAGAATGAACATTTCAACTAAGCTATTTTAGATAAACATTACAATTTTATGCTAAGAGACAGAAATACTTACCAGTGAATATGTGATTGCAGCTCATGTTGGAATTCCAAAACATATCTTAAAAACAAATGAACAATTTTAATATAATTTATTGTTTCACATACTTTATAGTTTTCTTGGTTGAAAATATATTTTTTACACAATGTATTCTGATTATGATTTTGCTTCCTGAGCTTGAAGGGGCTCGAGACCCCATATGTACAACAATGCCAAGCAACCAGAGCTTCCAGGGACTAAGCCACTACCTAAAGACTATACATGGACTGACCCTGGACTCTTACCTCATAGGTAGCATTGAATATCCTAGTAAGATCATCAGTGGAAGGGGAAGCCCTGGGTCCTGCTAAGACTGAACTCCAGTGAACTAGACTGTTGGGGGGAGGGCGGCAAGGGGGGAGGGTGGGGAGGGGGCCACCCATAAAGAAGGAGAGGGGGAGGGGCTAGGGGGATGTTTGCCTGGAAACCGGGAAAGGGAATAACACTCGAAATGTAAATAAGAAATACTCAAGTTAATAAAAAAAATGATTTTGCTTCCCTTATCTCTTCCGAAGATCATCTCTCCTACCCAACCATCCATATGCACACACTTTTATTCTCTCTCTTTCATTAGAAAACAGACATTTAATAAAATACTGAAGCACATGTACTAAACATTTTAAAATATGATCAATATATCCATGGTTAATATGCCTTATTGTTCACCTAAGTATGCATTCTAAATAAATATATTCTTCTATCTGTCTGTTTCTCTATCTACCTACCTATAGAGTTAGAATATAGGATATATATATATATATATATATATATATATATATATATATATGAATAGGTTGCTGATCTAAGATACTAATCAATTATTATAGATCAATGTGCATGAATTCTTTTTTAAATGGGAAACTGCCATGCATCTATTCATTAAAAAATGGCAAGATAAAATTTATAATAGTACTAGAGTATTTCTCTTCTTTGAGAAAAAAAATAAGATAAACATGCTACCATAGACAAGGAAAAGCACACCTGATCTCAAACTTACATAAAAACCTACAGGCAGCAAAGGAATGTAGATAGTGGTAGAAATAGACTTCCCACGAAAGAGAATACCAACTGGTTACCAATTCCAAATGTTCAGAACTGCATGAATGCATATGAATTACATTGTATACACTGGGAAGATGTGTGTGTGTGTGTGTGTGTGTGTCTGTATGTTTGTGTTTCTTCCTGTGTGCACCAATATGTTTTAAAGACTTAAGAAAAATAAATCCCTACATAAATGTATGTTACACAATATAAAAAGTGAAAGACCACCATAAATATGAGAGAGAGTAAGAAGGCATATGGGATAATTTGAAGGGAAGGAAAAAATGAAGAAATGATGAAATTATATTATGATCTCAAAAATACAAGAAAACAAAAAGAAATGCTGTAGATGAAAATTCAAATGTACCACTTTTATTTCTAAAAATAATTTAATAGAAAGGGAAAGTCATCACTGTTATTCATGTGATTCACAGAGTTTAAACTATTCACTTGATTTAGACCAGACATCACTATCACAGGTACACTAGTCTTTTGACAAATTTTAAAGTATCCTGTATAGTTTAAGAATTGATGCAGTAACTACTCGGGTTTTTTTTTCACCAGGTTATATAATACACAGACTTCTTAAACTTTTTCCTCTAATTTTATTGAAGTCTGGGTTATTTGACAAATAAGTTTCTATATACTGGTAATTTCTAGCTACTGGTAATTTCCATTCTACTTTTACTTCCTAGGACAAATTTTGACACATACACACACACATACACACACATATGTATGTGTGTATGTATATATTATATATAAAAATATCATATATAATAAATAGATGAAATTGTCTGTTAAAAATATTTAAAATTATGGGTATGCTTTGGTTTTCATATGAGGATAATAACTGTATATGTGTATTTGAAGATGCATACTTCTCAAAGTACATAAAACTTCTCAATAAAATATAGAACAATTAGTATAATCAAATATTCATAATAAATCATAAACAATGAGAACAAAATTTAATATATAAATACTATTCTTCAATTTTACAAGGACTTATCCAAAACACTTATATTTCAGATTGTATTTTCCAATTTTTCCTCAATTTTATAGATGAAATAAAGTATATCATATATGAATTAGAATAAATTTCTAGCAATCTAAGAAATGGTGTCGTTTGCTGTCTTCAATATAGTGACTATATTCATCAATATATTTCCCATTAATTCACATGAGGTTTTGCTGTCAAATGAAACTGGTACAAACCTTATAGAAGTACTTTATGGGTAAGGGATTTTGGGCCTGTCCTTCAGCAAGCTAAGAGAAAAACTTCCATTTTTTTATGTCTAACCTTCTACATGCCACGGGCCCTTTTCTCTAGTGATAGGGGATTTATTAGTGGTCTTGGCATCCCCTTTGAACAAGAAACAGATTACAACTTCACCACATCAGAAGTATTATCATCCATCATCTGCCGGGAAGGCCTGTGTATTCAAAAGGCTTTGCAATGAGAGCATCACTGAAATGTGTAATTCCCTTTGGTTTAGAAAAGAATATTTGACTGAAATTGTGTTCTCTTCTTTTACAATAAACAGCTTTTGAAAATCTGTTTCAACAAGGTTGAAAATTGAAGATTAATATGACCTAGTTGCTATTAAAATGTCCTTAATCATACACCAAAATTGATCCCATTAGACATTTTCACTCATGATCCTATCGCCATATGTAAAAATTCATTTAGTTCTAGTATTGCTTAATGTAAGTAGATATTTATTAATGTGTGCTGTAATTACAAACCAAATAATCTACTTATTATTTAAAAACCATCTGTAGGAACAGAATAACATGACATTCCTATGTTACATACTGAATAAATAAATTTGAAATTTTATATTATAAATAAAAGGTATAGAGTAATTCTAGGATTCAAGATGATAACTTTACAGGGGTTACACAAAATGAAGAGGAAATAAAATTCTAGATAAAGTATATGGGAAGTTAAACTTTGACAGTTGAAGTAAATTGTACAGGGAAATAACATTAAATGAGGTACAAGTGGAATTCTGGTTCAAGAAAGAAACACTTTAACCACTGAAATATACAGGTGTTCTTATTTAAAAAAATAACCTGATAAAGAGATTTTTCCATAGTTGTGGAAGCACAAAGAATGCATGCTTACAACTTGTCCCTTGAGGAATGTGACTTTAACCAAAGGATTATTCAAAGTGGAATTCCTTGCACTCACCATTCCTAAGTCTAACTTTTAAAAGCCTTGATCAAAGACAAAGTGTAGTGGAGCCAACCAGACATTTGGCTGTGGCAAAATACTCTGTCATCAGCCTCATCCTCCCTCTGTAGCCCAAAATGTGTTGTCATCTCCATTTCCTTACTCATCCTATTTCAAAAGGTTGAAAAAGATCTCCAACAAGATTCTTTCATCAAACTTATTATCCAAGCGTCTGAAACCGTTCACAGGGAACATTCCTACTGAACATGCCAGGAAAACAAGTAAGCAACTAGTAACTAAAAACCATCATTGCTCCCACATAATACCCAGATTTGATTCATATCTCTGCTAAAGGATACCTGCTGCAGCTTTCCTTCCATTTCTGACCATATTTTCTATGAATTCTATCAACTATTCCTTACTAACCTTCTTTCTACTTGTTGCTTTATCTCAGCCTTGAACTTCAACAAACCACTCCTGCCAGGGAAGTAGTTAGGCTGTCAGAACCCAATGACCAAAATTATCAAGTCCCATGAAAAGTTCCCACCAGACAACACACTGTTATCACACTCTCTAAACTTTCAGAGAGGAAACGGAAATCAAGAAATAAAGCATTCACTTAAGGAATACACAATTCAGAAAAACCTCACCAAGTCCTATAATTATCCCAAACCCAGATGCATAGACAACATAATAAAAACACAGTGAATAAAAGCCAGAGCAACACATCACCACAGAGAGCTCAGCTATCCTACCACAACAAGCTATGCCATACCAACACAACTGAAACACACACACACACATGTACGCATGCACGCACACACAGGAGTTTAGGAAGCCTAAGTAAGGAAGATAGAGGTCCTTAAAGAGAAAAATGAATAAATTCCTTATAGAAATCCAAGGAAACACAAGTAGTGGAAGTAAGTGATTGAAAAGACGAAAATAATAAAAATGGAATCAGGAGAGCTGTCCCTTTCTCTGTTGCCTGTTTTGGGGATCATTTCCTCCTATTGGGCTGCCTCCACTAGTGTCAAAAAGTGAAGATGCTCCTATTCTGACTGCAATTGGATATATCAAGCCTGGTTGATATCCACTGGAGGCTTCCTCTTTATGAACAGAGAGGAAGAAGGAATGGATTGGGGGAAGGAAGGTAAAGTAGAAAGGATGGGAAGGAGAGGAAGGAAAGAAGCTGGGGTAAGAATGTAAGGAAAGAAGTAACTTTTCAAAGAAAGTAAATAAAAGCCAGGAATTCTGGAAATGGTAAAAAGGTGTGTGAAGAAAAAAAAAAACTACAAAGGCAGGCTTCACCACAGGAAGTGAAAGAGGACATGGAGAATCCCAGGTCCTGAAGATATAATTGAAGAAATGGATGCACTGATGAGAAAATGTTAGCCAAAAATCTTCTGACACAAAATATCCAGAGAATCTGGGACAGTATGAAAAGATCAAACCTAAAAATAATGAGGAATAGAGAAAGGAGAAGAAGCCCAGCTCAAAAGCCCAGAAAATATTTTCATTAAAATCAGACCAAAAATTATCCTAACCTAAAGGAGGAGATGTCTATGAAGGTACAAGTAGTGTATAGAACACCAAATAGATTGGAGCAGGAAAGAGATTGCCCTTGCTTCTAAACATGGATTAATAAGAAAGAATAAAAATGCTCCAGGAGAATATAGAGCAAGTTTTAAAAAGACCAAGGAAAATATAAAATCAGACACAATTCAATTATTCTTGATTTCTCAATGGAGACTCTAAAAGTCAAAAGTTCCTGGAAAGCTGTGCTACAGAATAAAGAGCATGGATACCAGCCCAGACCATTATACCAGACAAATATTCAATTATCATAGATGGAAAAAATAAGATGTGCCATGGTAAGTCAAGGTTAAATGATATTTATGTCCATAGACTGCTCAATAGAAAGTGCTAGAAGAAAAACCCCAAACCAAGGTGTTTAACTACACCCATAAAACAATCGCAGACCAGCAAAATCCAAAGAAGGGAAGTAATTGTGGGCAACATGCATGTACACACACACACACACACACACACACACACACACACACACACTTATTACACAATTCTACAACCAGCATTAATAACAAAATAACAGGAATAAACTGCCATTGATTCTTGACATCCCTCAATATCAATGGACTGATTTCACAAATAAAAAGACACAGACTAAAAACTGATGCAAAAACAGAATCCATCCTTCTGCTTCATCTAAAAATCACACCTCAACTTCAAGGACTGACATTACCTCAGAATAAAGGCGTACTAAGATATTCCAAGCAAATGAAACAAAGAAGCAAGCTGTTATAGTCATGCTAACATTTACAAACAACACTAAAACAAAACAAAACAGAAAACAAAACAAACTAAAAAACTGGCAATCAAAAAACTCAAATGAACGAAATAGTTATTTACAGGACATTTTACCCAAATACAAAAGAAAAATACCTCTCCTTTGTACCTCATGGAACTTTCTCTGAAATTGACCATGTATTTAGACACAGAGCAAATCACAACAGATACAAGATAATTGAAATAATTTCCTACATCTTATCAATAACCACTGTTTAAAGCTGGATGTCAACAACAATAGGCCTTGTACAAACTCAAGGACACTGAACAACATACTACTAAATGAAATGGTTAAGAGAGAAATAAAGAAAAATATTAAAGAGTTTCTAGAATTCAGTAAAAACTAATATAGAGCAAGCAACCCAAACATATAGAACATATGAAAGCTACCTTTAAACATGTCTAAGAGGCAAATTCTAAGCACCAAGTGCTTACAATAAATAAATAAATTAACAAAAAAGATTAATTAATTAACAAATTGGCTTGGGGAGATAGAGATACCATACTAGCTACTTGGCATCACACTTAAAATCTATAGAACTAAAAGAATCACAGTCAAGAGGTAAAGACAGTGAGAAGTAATCAAAATGAGAGCTGAAATCAATAAAATAGAAGCGAGTGGAACAATACAAAGAATTGTTAAAATGTAGTTCGCTGTTGGCATAATGAAGAAGAATATCAAAGTTAATTTGAACTAAGATGCAGGGAGAAAAATATTGAAATTAACAAAATTAGAAATAAAAGAGTAACAACAGACTCCAAGGAAATCCACAGAACCATGAGGACATATATTAATACCACTTAACCAAAGTTAAATCAGAAGGGCCCATTACCCCTACTAAAATGGAAACTGTCATTAAAATCTCCCAAATTATAAAACCCTAGGGCCAGTTGGTTTTAGCAGAGAATTCTACCAGACAGTCAAAGATGAATTATTATCCATATTCCTCAAATTTTTCCACAAAATATAAACAGAAGGTATTGGCGAATTCATTTTATGAGGCCAGAGTTACCCTGATACTTAAACCACATAAAGACCCAACAAAGAGAATTTTAATAAAATGTCCTTTAATCACACAGATGCAAAAATTCTTAATAAAATACTTACAACCCAAATCCAGAAAAAAATCTAAAAGATTATCCATAATGATCAATAATGCTTCATCCAAAAAATGTAGGGTTTGATCAAAATGTAAAAATTACTAAATTATCCAACACATATAACAACAGCATATAATAAGATACATAAACAAATTGAAATGGAGAAACAAAAACATGATATTTCTTAAGAGAGAGGCCTTTGACAAAATACAGCATGTCTTCATGATAAACGTTGTAGAGTAATACAAGGGACACAGAAAAGATAATAAAGACATTGACAATAAATCTATATATAGTAACAAATTCAAAACATTTTAAAATCTCCAATCAAGATCAGGAACAAGGCAATATACTACCTACTCTCTCCATATCTATATACTACAATATAGTACTAGAATTCTTAACTAGAGTATTAAGACAACTTTGGGAAAATAGACACATGCAAATTTAAAAGGAAAAGTGAAAATATCATACTTTGAAGGTAAGACTATACATAAATGACCCTAAAAGTTCAAAGATGGAACTCCTATGTCTGATAAGCAAATTCAGCAAAATAGCAGAATGCAAAATAAACAATTGGTCACCCTCCAATATATCAATGAAAAATGGGCTGAGAAATCAGGGAAACTAAATGGTTCACATTTGCCTCAAATAATATAAAATATTATGAGGTAACTAACAAACAAAGTGAATAAAAGACTTTTATTATTAAAATGTCTAAGCCTTTGAAAAAAATAAATTAAAATTTCACAAGATGGAAAGATCTTCTATGCATTTGAGTCGGTAGGCCATTCAAATAAAAGCAATCTACAGATTCAGTGCAAACTTCCTCAAAATTTCAACACAATTTTTAGACCTTTAACGACAAATTCTCAATTTTATACAAAAAAACAAAAAAACAAAAAAACCCAACCAACCAACCAAACAAACAAACAAACAAAAAGAACAGAAACCCAGGAAAGCTAAAAAACATCTTAAACAATAAAAGTGTGTGTATAGGTTTTATCATTTCTGATATCAACGTGTATTACAGGGCTATAATAGGAAGAACCACATGGTATTGGCATAAAAACAGACATGGTGACCAGTGAAACTGAATATTCAGACTTCAATTCCCACATATATGGAAACCTGATTTTTATATATTGGATAGTTTATTTATTTGCATTTCAAATGTTATCCCCTTTCCTGGTTCCTCTCTCTGCCATTCCCTCTCTCTCTTTTTCATTAAGGATGCTCCCACTCCCACCTACCCATTCTCACCTCAACACCCTGGCATTCCCATACACTGGGGAAAAAAGCCTTCACAGGATCAAGGGCCTCTCTTCCTACGATGCCAGACAATGGCATTCCCTGCTACCTATGCCCCTGGAGCCATGGGTCCTCCCATGTGTAATCTTTGGTTGGCAATTTAGTCACTGGGAGCTCTGGGACACCTGATTATTTTTTATGAAAAAGTCAGAAATTCACACTGGAAAAAGGAAAGCATCTTCAACGAACTGTGCCAAGAGGATGTCTACATGTAGAAAACAATAGACTCATACGTATTATCCTGCATAAAACTCAACCCCAAATCGATCAAAGACTTCAACATCAAACAAGATATACTGAACTTGATGGAAAAAAAAAAGAGGAATACCCTTGAACTCATTGCACAGAGACTTCTAGAACAAACAGTCTTAGCACAGACATTAAGAAGAACAACTAATAAGTGGGACCTCATGAAACAGAAAAGGTAAGGTAAAGGACACTGTCAATAGGATTAAACAATGGTTTTTAGAATGGGAAAATATTTTCACCATTTCCAATAGAAGCGTAATAGGCAAAACATAGAAAGTACTCATGAAATAACAAAACCAAAAATCAAGTTATAAATATGGTACAGATCTAAACAGAGAATTATCAGTACAGGCATCCAACATGTCTAAGAAACAGTAAAGGAAAAAAAAGTGAAAATAAAAAAGGCCCTTTGGGAGGATGTAAAAAATTAGCAAAGACAAATTCAACCAAACAGAATAGTGCATTATATTTATTCTGAATATCACCAGGATTTTGCTTTTACAAACTTTCTCAGCTTATTCCCTAAATGTTCCTAAAGTTTTTGAAGAGTTTTGATTCATAAGATTTTAATTTATTTTTAACTCTGTGTGCATGTGTATGTTGTGAGGTAGAATGTTTTTGTGACTTAATGTGCTCATGAAGGCTTGAAGATGGTTGAACTGGGGTTACAGCTGATTGTAAGCTTTTTTATATGGAGCCTCTGTAAAAGCAGTGTGTTCTTCTAAGCAATAGACTACCTGTTTATCTTTGGTTGTGCAATGTCTCCTTTCCTTCTATAATATTTTAGGTTGTGTAAAGATATATTCTCCTATTAAATCTCTGAAATGCCACACATATTTTTTCATGCTCAAGCATCTTTCCCCAACTTCTCTCAGATCAACCCCTACTCAGTACTCAACAATGTGTTTTGTAATCATGTTATAGTCACAATATTTCAGAGGTGGACAAATATTCTCATTTTATCCACTATTTACATATACAAAAGGCCAACCATTCTGAAACTGGTGTGATAATCACAGCAGTTTTTTATTAAAAAATTACACTCTGATTAAAAAGGTAAAATAATTACAGATGGTGTTTCTACCACAATTGGTATGAGAGGGTCACAAGACCAAATTGAATCATAAAATTCAATTTCTTCTCAGGTAGAGCTCAAGATACTCCATTTAAAATTGATCAGAAATTAAAAAAAACCCTTGATGTCATTTAAATGTGTTTGGCCAGTGGAAAATGCCAATATTCAGGGGTATGACCCTGTTGGAATAGTGTGGCCTTGTTACATGAAGTATGTCACTTGGTAGGTGGTCTTTGAGATCTCCTGGTGCTCATATTCTGTCCACTGTGGAAAAGAGAACCTCTTCCTGGTGGCCTTCAGAAGATCATCTCTGTCTCTTCCTGTCTGCTTTTGGATCAAGGCATAGAGCTTCAGGTTGCTCCAGCACCATGTGTGCCTATACACTACCATGCTTTCTGACATGACGATAACCTCTGAGCCTCTGACGCTGTAAGCCAAGCCGAAAAAAGTGTTTTCATTTTAAGACTTGTCTTGGTCATGCTTTCTTCACAGCAATGAAACCCTAGCTAAGATACATCTCTTTAAAGAGATATAATTTTTATTTTATGCATATGAATGTTTTTGCTTCATGTATTTATGTGCATATCCTAGTAAGGGTATCTATTGCTATTATAAAATGACATAGCAATGAACAATCTAGGAAGGACAGTATTTATGTTAGCTTCCACCTCTCATGTCATACACTATTACTAAGGGAAGTCATGGCAGAAACATGCAGGATGGCTGTTGTAAAGGCCATGAAGTAACGCTTCTTACTGGTTTCCTCCTTCTGGTTTACTCAGTTTGTTTTCTTATTGAACCAAGATAATCAGCCCCGAGATGGCAACTCCCACATCAATCATCAGTCAAGAAAATGTTGCATATTCTTCCCCATAGGCCAATCTTGTAGAGCATTTTTTCAACTGAGTTTCACTATTCTCAAATAACTCCATTTTTGTTAATATGAAACTAGCCAGCCTAACAGAGGGGGCAGAAAGACTGTAAGACCTAGAAATCACAGATTTTGCTGTGATACTTTGTCTCTATAAGTAATATAAGAAATTATACTAGTAGATACTCTCTGCTCAAGGCAAACCTAAAAAAGTAACATACCAATGATGTGCTAACCAAAATAAGTGTAAAAGGTCTCAATCCTGCAGAAAGTACCCTAGGCAACTGAAGAAATCTGGGAGTAAAGAGAGGAGATCTTTTGCTCAGCATTTGATTATACAATACTAAAAGTTAAGCCCTAAACACACATACACACACACACACACACACACACACACACACACACACACACACACAAGCAAACATTGTACAAACTGATCAGGTTATATTAGGAATATATATGCATGTAGCATATGTATTACACACACATGTATAATATGTATATGTGTGTATATATGTGTGTGTATATATACATATAAACGCTTACGGTAATGATTAATCAAAAATGTGGCCATTAATTTGGAGAAAAATGTAAAAGCATAAATGGGAAAATACAAGAAAGGAAAAATAAGGATTAAATTTTGTGATTATAATCTCAAAACAAAGAAACGAAGAAGCAAAACCATTTAAACCAGCCAGCATAGTGCACCAGTAGGGTGTCAAGCGTTCTTCACTGAATTGCTCTGCTTGCCATCAAACTACGTCTGGCATTTTTTTCTAATATCCTGACTCCTCATCTAGCTTGTTCTTTCTTTCCCTGTGATTAGCTTGTTTGTTCTGTAAACTGTCCTGGTAAAACTGTCTCTTCTCTCTTCCTCTTGGCACAGCTCTCTTTAGTCACCCATCTTTCCTGTTTGTTCTCGTGAAAGTTGGGCATATCCTATCTGTGACTCATTCAATCAATCTGGTTATTCTCTTTAGTGGCCCCTCATTTAGACTTGAAAGCATGATTACTCCCTTCTAAAAACTAAGCATACCTTCATTTCTACAGATTATGTGTGAGTATTAAGGGCATGTTTGTATTCTAAGATCATACTTTTATCCATGCCTGCATTGCTGCTATATCATATAGTCCTAGAATGTGATCCCTTGCCAGAAAAGCCATGTTGCTACATTTAAATTGGCCTACACCAGCAAGGGTAGATGGTGTCTATTTAAGGGAAGAATTACAATGGGAGAAAGGACATATGAATACAGTAGAAGATGAGATGAGAATATTGGCTGTGTATAGCTTACACTTGGCACAGTACACTGAAAAAAATAAAGAATGAAATTTAGAACTACAGTAAAGAGTTCTTCTTGGAATCAAACAAAGAAACTTACACAATAAACTGGACAGTGAACTGGGAGAGAGTGATATATAATTTGTAGAAAATAGTATTTACATTTGCCCTTTAATACAAAAGCAAAAAATGATATTTATTTCTACAGACATATTGGGTACTTAATAGTGACCTAGGCCAGGAAACTGTTAATCAGGAAATATTCTGCACCCAAATTTGTTGAATTTGTGGTAAACACTGACAAAGAATGACAGTTTCTTATATTCTGGCTTGTGATGTTGAGAGACATACTATAAACTTTAGCAAGGTTCAAGATAAGAAACTAAATATTACTATCATAGTCCTTGAGACAATATCCTGAGTAAAACAGAGGAAAATTAGTTTCTTGTAGAATGCCACATAAGAATTGTTAGTGATATTAGGCAGGTCTTGCTTGATATTCCCATGAATACAGGAGACCAGAAGATAGTAGAAGAAATATGATGTCCCACTTTGATTCTGTTGCTGTGATAAAGTTCTCTGAATAAAATCAACTTGAGAAGAAAAGGAATTTCTTATCTTGCACTTCCAGATACAATGTCTCATTTAGGAAAGACAGTGTAAGAACTCAAGGTAGAACCTGAGACTAGGAACCAGGTAAGCCTCACTGTCTGGGTGGCTTCAGCCTCATGCATATTGAGTTTTCTTATATATCATGGGACCAAATACCTACAGGATCAAATAGTAATTAAGGCAATTCTCCACACAGATGCTGACAGGCCAATCATAGCTAAGCCTCTCCTAAATTGATGATTCCTCTCAGATGATTCTAAGCCAGGCCATGTTAATAATTAACACTAAGCAGGCAGAGAGGCAGTACTGAGAAAATTTCAGCAGAGAAACACTGCTTTATGCAAGCCTAATACAGTTGTTATCACTGGACACAACAATATCAGCCAATCAGACCCCCTCCCCCAGAGCTCCCAGGGACTAAACTGCCAACCAAAGAATACAATGGACAGACCCATGGGTCCAGCTGAATATGTAGCAGAGGATGGCCTTATCTGGCATTAATGGGAGGAGAGACCCTTGGTGAAAGCATGATGCCCCAGTGTAGGGGAATGCCAGGGCGGGGAGGAGGGAGTGGGTGGTTGGCTTAGGGAAGCACCTTCATAGAAGGAAGGAAGGTGGGGGGATATGGGATAGGGGGTGCAGAGAGGAAATAAGGAAAGAAGATCACATCTGAAATGTAAATAAATAAAATATCCAATTAAAAAAGATTTAAAGGGGAGAAAATTAGGCATGAAGAATATTCAGTAGGAACTATGGTACTTGTATCACTTATTGCTCTTCTCCATGAAGACACATGACTTTTAGGCAGTCATTATACCTCCATGTCAGAACATGACTTTTAGTGAGCAATTGTATTCTCCATCATAGAGTGTGGTTTTTAGAGAGTAACTCTATTAGGAAAGATGTTTAAAAAATTTATCATGTGAATTGGGAAGAAGGACTCTACACTCAGGAATTAACAACAATAGATGTCAGGCCTCTTGATATGTAAATTATTTTCTAGAGCATAGAAATCAATATAATGGAGCAGAAGCACATTGAGAGGGAGAGTATATTTGTCAGCTAATTTTCTGATGGGTTAATATTTAGGATATACAAGAAAATATCAAAAATAAAAACTAAACAATCCAATTAAAATCGATTACAGATCTGAACAGAGTTGGGACTCAGGAGTTGCCTCACAAACCACAGGAACTCTGATCTGTCAGAAAGGAACAGTTAATTGGGCATTCATCCCAGGACTGAGAGAACAGGACTGCAGACCAGATTGGAGAGCTGACTGCAATGGGCAGCCTGAATCCTATAGAGTTCTAAAGCCTGGGATTCACCAACATCTATGCCAAGTTATTAGACGAATAAGGATTTAAGGATAGGGGATTCCATAGGAGCATGCCTTTGATGTACATTTATCCTGTTCCCAAATGATGGATTATTCAAATGTGCTGGGTGTGTGTCTTGCCTAACATTCCTGTCTTAACTTGAACATGAGGATGTCCATTATCATGTACCTGTCTCTTCCTGCCAAGTAAGTTGTCAATTCCTAGAGAAGCATTGGGAACTTCAAACTTTACTAGTCCAGTTCTCCAAATGAAAATCTTATTCCAAATAACTTCTTATATTGTTGCTGTTTTTGCTCTTATTTTGGAGTCATCCAGAGAGCTGCTTATAAAGACAAAACCTGTAAAAGCACTTACATACATACGGAAGTGCTGCTGGGCAGTTAATTCAGGTCTAAGCATATTGTGTCTAAGTATACAGAGTAGTTCTAAATGACCTCTATTGTGACTGGTTTACAAGAACACCGAAGCATTGAACATAACTGAATATGCAACCAATTCGGGCATAAGAAAATTTTCTAGTTACAGCATGCAATCAAGTTTCCTTGCAGTAAGAAAGGCAGCATATGAGAAAGGTTCCTTGTAACATTAGTAAAAGCATAAAGTGGCTAGACAAGCAGTGGCTACCCAGGCCTGAACATTATTCTCAAAAGGAAAACTAAAATATGACTATTATGCTACTAAATAAACATAGTATTATACTGACTTCAATGACTTGTCATTGTCCCCATACCACAGTGTGTCTCTAAACTCTCATATGAGAATCTTGTATCTGTGGTAGCTGATGATTACAGAGAAGCATGACTGGCTAACTTGCAGAGAATAAAACACTGCATGGACACAGAATTGAGTAGGTATGGAGTTGTATGTGGGAAGCTTTGAGGGAGGGATGCTGAATGAGTTCTAAATGCAGTGCAAAAGTCTCAAAAATAAAACATATTTTAAAACCCAAAATTATAGAAAGCCTCTGTCTATATTATGAAATCCCAAATATACGTGAACAAATTCTGCACAACAGATTTAAAATTCTTGCACTTTATTTCCAATGTTGATTCATTAATTTATTTGTAATGGTTGATCTTGGTTTTGAACAGTGGGGATGAGAATTATGAAGGAGAGAGATAGGTCTTGGTTTGTCTTTGAGTGTCTGGAATAGCAGTCTGGAGGTTCCTCAGAAAATTGGACATTGAACTGCCTGAGGATCCAGCTATACCTCTCTTGGGCATATACCCAAAAGATGCCTCAACATATAAAAGAGACACGTGCTCCACTATGTTCATCGCAGCCTTATTTATAATAGCCAGAAACTGGAAAGAACCCAGATGCCCTTCAACAGAGGAATGGATACAGAAAATGTGGTACATCTACACAATGGAATATTACTCAGCTATCAAAAACAACGAGTTTATGAAATTCGTAGGCAAATGGTTGGAACTGGAAAATATCATCCTGAGTGAGCTAACCCAATCACAGAAAGACATACATGGTATGCACTCATTAATAAGTGGCTATTAGCCCAAATGCTTGAATTACCCTAGATCCCTAGAACAAACGAAACTCAAGACAGATGATCAAAATGTGAATGCTTCACTCCTTCTTTAAATGAGGAAAAAGAATACCCTTGGCAGGGAAGGGAGAGGCAAAGATTAAAACAGAGACTGAAGGAACACCCATTCAGAGCCTGCCCCACATGTGGCCCATACATATACAGCCACCCAATTAGACAAGATGGATGAAGCAAAGAAGTGCAGAGCGACAGGAGCCGGATGTAGATCGCTCCTGAGAGACACAGCCAGAATACAGCAAATACAGAGGCGAATGCCAGCAGCAAACCACTGAACTGAGAATAGGACCCCCGTTGAAGGAATCAGAGAAAGAACTGGAAGAGCTTGAAGGGGCTCGAGACCCCATATGTACAACAATGTCAAGCAACCAGAGCTTCCAGGGACTAAGCCACTACCTAAAGACTATACATGGACTGACCCTGGACTCTGACCCCATAGGTTGCAATGAATATCCTAGTAAGAGCACCAGTGGAAGGGGAAGCCCTGGGTCCTGCTAAGACTGAACCCCCAGTGAACTAGACTATGGGGAGGAGGGCGGCAATGGGGGGAGGGTTGGGAGGGGAACACCCATAAGGAAGGGGAGGGGGGAGGAGGATGTTTGCCCGGAAACCGGGAAAGGGAATAACACTCGAAATGTATATAAGAAATACTCAAGTTAATAAAAAAAAAAGAATTTCTCAGATTGGGCAGTACCTTTTAACTAAGGTTCAGAGAATGAAGGCTGTGCGGACAGCTGCTTTTCTAACATACCTTTATTCTTGGCCTGCGAACAACTCTCTGATGTTGCCTGCTACAATTCCTCAGACACTGAAAACAGCTGTCTCATCCTACCAAAGTAAACTAAAGACTGAAGACTCTTCAATAGTCATTATGGTCTCTGGGGCTAGAATTAGGCTTTTGTAGGTTCTATCTTTGTATACTGAAAAGACTCTGGGTTCATAGCCTTTGTCTTTGCAGACAAGTCTTGTGGGGAATAAGCAGACTATAAAGTAATTTAATAAATTCTCTTGTGAGTATGTATTCAATATATCAGTTCTGTATATAGAGATCCTTTACTATTGTAATATTGTTGTACCCATTGGATGGATGGATTTAATGCAGATATTATTAGAATGTACAAGAATAATATTTCTTACTTAGATAAAGAAGCATTGATGATCTGACATCACAATGTTTTTAACTTGAAATGATGAGTATGAACCTGAAAATACTAAGAGAATTGTATAAGTTCTACTGTACTTTATAACCTTCATTCTGTTTTCACAATAGATCTCCATAGGACTTTTCAATTTGCCAAGTACAATTAAACTGTTAAAATATTTCTTTACATTTATAATGGTTACTTTAAAACATCCAATACAAATTTAAGTCATTTTCCAATGTTCCATAAAAATACTAAAGTCAGGAAAATTGTTTTATTACTTTAGTATTCCTTTCATCTAAGCATTTCTGAGGAGAGGAGAGGGAAGGAGAGGAGAGGAGAGGAGAGGAGAGGAGAGGAGAGGAGAGGAGAGGGGAAGAGAGGAGAGAGAGAGAAGTGGGGGCAAGAATAAGTGATTTTAATGTTCACACTCAGGGTTATATTGCCTAGTACATTCCTACTTTATGAGTGTTGCTTAATAATGGGTTATGGATATCAAGAAATAGAAAAGTATATTCATGATGTTTTACTCAGCATGAGACTCTTTGAGGAGAAATTTGAATATGTTTTGTAATATTTTACTCCATGGGTTCTTAAAAATGCTGAATGACTATTTTTAGAATGAAAATAAGTGTGCATAAAACACTGTTTTGTATTTAGTAGTTTGATCTGTACAGTGTCTTTTTGGTCCTCTAGCTGACTTCCTGTGGCTAGATGCTGTTCTCTATTTTTGCAGCAAACAGGCTTTAAGCACCAAGCTCACTTCTTCCCAATGTTTGGTAGCTTTAATGCCAGCTTTCCATACCCACAAAGATATCCACATAGAGCATAATTCATTAGAGTTTGAGAGTGATCTCATTTACACCTCATATTTGCTTGATACAGTATTCAGATTTTTCGTCTTTTATTGTCAGTATCTACAATATTATGATATTTTAATTATAACTAAAAATCCATGACTGAACATACACTTAAACAAAGAGACTTTGCATTGTCCAAAAGAGCACAAATCTCCGTCCTTTGGTCAGTTTTGTATGTTTGCTAATCACCATATGCTAGAAGCAAACACTTACCAAATAACATGTGAGAAATGCCATGATGTTATATGAAAAATAAAACCAAAAAATAAAAACAAAATCTATTCTCAATCCCCTCTCCCAAGCCTAGAGATAATTGCAGATGAGGAGCCCCAAAGAGCATGAGTGCCAGAGATGGTGGATGGCTACGAGTAAACAGTATCTCTCAACACTGGAGGTCAGTTGCACAACTCACAAGCTTAGTGGTAGAATTCACACAGACCCATGGACGCTTAAGTCAAAAAAGAACTCAGTGTGGGGAGGGGAAGTGGACATGAGGCCTCAACCCCATGGGGCTATTTGCAATGTTTGATGTAGCTTTTATGTAAATGCTTTCTTTTTTGTTTTTTAATTCTTTTTCTTAGGGCTCAACTGTTTTTCCGTTCTGCTAGCCCAATTCAGTTTCAACTTTCTCTTATTTTTATTCTTTAAAGATCTCCTCTTCTTCTCTTCTCTTCTCTTCTCTTTGTTTCTCTTCTTCTTTTCTTCTCTAGCCCTACTCAATCCTCTTATTTTTCCTGCATCAACAATCATAACTGGACCCTACTCATCTGCATCCTTGATTGTACTTCTTTCTATTCTCCATCCTACTACCCTCTGTCTCCTATTAGTCCTCTCGTCAGCTTTGTATCTCTCCACTCCTAACTCTCAGTTTCTGCTTGCTTTTATATCCTCTCCTTTTTTCAGAAGTCCAAGAACAAATGTCACCAAGCAGCATAGGGTCATTTAAAGGATTATGCACATAAAATATTCCATACTACAGTTAGCTGCTGGGAGAGTGAGAAATAGTTTTCCCTCAATGTAGATCCTGGTAAGTCAACCCCACTATAGTGGAATAGCATACATCTGAGTATATTTTCACAACACAAAATTTTCTTGGTGGGTCTAAAAAAATAATATCTGTTGTATATGGGAAATGTTGAAGAAGTTTAATATGATCCAAACACTCTCAAACAGCATAGATATTAAAATACATAAAATAAAATAAGAATAAAGAGAATCAGTATATGTATAATGAGTGACTTAAAAAGTAAAATAGATAATAATTTGTTTATGGATGATGTGATATTTTGAATAAAATGTAAAGTTTAATGAGAAGATAAGATGTAATATCCAATAAATTTATTTTAAAATATTATAATTAGTAACAAGATTATAGTCCTAAACAACACTGCCTGTCATTTATGAAAAATAACTTCTCATTCAAGATAAATGTATATAACTATTAATATATATTAACACATATAATTAATATACAAACATGGACAATGTTTATATAAATATTATATAAAAGATATAAACATATATATATAGCTTTATATGCATATATACATTACCCAAAATATGCATAATTGAAGCATTCAATAACTTTCTTTTTCTTACTCTGAAAGAAATTTTCTGGGCCAAATTCTTGTTTTCTTTTCTAGACTCTTTGGCAAAGCTAATGTTGTAACCATTATATCATATAGTTGGCTTAGTAATGAACTACCACTTAACTGACTCTGAGAAGGCAAAACTTAATAGTATTTATGTACAACAATAGTGTTGGACTTAAATTATTATACTTAAGATATAACAGTCAAGCACATTTTTGAAGAAATCAGCCAAAAATCTATACAGACCTCAAAGAAAAGTTCATCTTGCTGTGAATAAATACCAACAGAATTTGAAAGATACACAAAGGGTTGGGGAGAGTTAATAAGAAATGATAAGATTAGATTTTTGTCTCATCATCAAAACCATGTATAAATCAATTTGTGACCTAAGTAAAATGATAAGATCTTGGTCTTCACTTTGTTCTTAAAGATAAGCCCATTAAAATCAAGTAAAAAGGATTAAACCTAGCTGTCAATATTATTTACATGGTTCTAATTATGAGCACAGGAATTGTTTTAATAGATGTAACGTTTCTTATGATGCTAACTATAACCAATAATTGTTTCCTACCTCATGAACAAAATTTAACATTTGTGTGTAATGTAGTTCAATGCACTGAGTGATTACAGCTACCTTAAAATTATTAATTGAAGTTTGACTTAAGAAGAAACAGCTTTCTTATATTTGAGAGAAAATGGGAAATGTTCTACATTGTTATGATGGAATAAAATGAAAAATTTTTGTCAGTGGCTGGATATTTCTGTTGAAAGTTATCTATTGCTTTAGCACTTATTTGGGGAACAAGTACTAAATGCACAATATACAGTTTGAAACACAGTTAAAAATCTCATGGTGGTAATCTTGTGTGTCTTCTTGCTTACACATTCTTCTTTTTTGTTAATTTCCATTCTTATCACATACTATAAATACTGGAGCACAAAGGCCCTTCAAATTTGGACATATGTAAATCCCAGAAACTTTAGCAGCTTTCAAACAATCCTCTTCACAAAGCTGATAACATCCTTATATAATTGTTTAAAGCAACATTGATTTCGGAAGGCAAATGCACCATATCTAGTTACAATAAAATCCCCATTTAACTGTAATGTGACCCGCTATAAACTATGATATTAATATGTCAAGTCAATTTCAAGGTCTCCTCTTTTCTGAGTATTTAGCACAACAAATTTCATGCTAAATCAGTCTGAGATGCCTAAATGCAAACCTAGAAGTGTGGCATTTTTGCATATCTTATAAAGCATATGCATGAATGCATGTATTTATAGTAAACTTAGTACTATATTATAGCTTTAATTACCATTGATAATTTAGTATAATTGGTACTGCTATAACTCATATTCAATGTTAAGAGAGATTATTAGTATGGTTAAGGTGAAATGACATCGAATATCAAACATAATATAACATAAAGAAACTAATAGAAACAATTACACTCAAGATCTGAAAAGCATTTATTTCCATGTTATAAATTTTAATGTTCATTATCTTCCCTATTGACCTGCATTATCCAGTATTATTTTGGATTTACATTGGGTTGTTGTATATGCAGGTTAAAGTTAATATTTAAGACTAATATAGCAGAGTCAAAAATCTAACAAATAATAGAAAAATTGATTATGTTTCTATGATAATACTTCATGGGATCATTATGAAATATAATTGGTGACAGAAATAATTGTGATACATAAAGAGATCACCAAAGGTATTTGAAAGGGTACAAAAAAGCAACATGGTAGCAGTCACAGAGTTCTGAAGGCAAATGAAAATGGCTATAATGGCTTAAAGCATATTACTCTGGGCAATGCAAATATCAAAAAAATGTCAAATAACCAGAAAAAGGTAAAGTTCACAATGTTTTTGCTTTTAAAATAATAGAATGAAAATATATTTAATAGGAATACAAATGTCTAAGGAGCAGAGAAAGCTAGGATTTCTATTCTATATATGTCCAAAGACTCATATTTTGAATTTAGGACTAGTAATTCAGGATAAAGTTATAAAGTTTTAATTGATTGCACATCTGACAAAGAAATATCTAAAATATATGAAGAACTCAAAAAAGTATATATCCAAATACCAAATAATTAAAAGTGGGTTAAGAGTCTGACAAGTACAGAGGCCAATGCTCACAGCCAACCATTGGACTGAGCTCGGAATCCCCAGTAGAGGAGTGAGAGAAAGGCTGAAGGAGCTGAAGGGCTTTGCAACACACAGGAAGAACAACAGTTTCAACCAACCAGATCCTCCAGAGTTCCCTGGGACTAAACCACCAACTGAAGAGTACACGAGGAAGGACCCATGGCTCTAGTTGCATTTAGCAGAGGATGGCCTTGTTGGACATCACTGGGTGGAGAGGCCCTTGATCCTGGGAAGGCTCGATGCCCCAGTGTTGGGAAATGACAGGGCAGAGAGGTGGGAGTGGGTAGGTGGGTAGGGGAGCACTCTTACAGAAGCAGTGGGAGGGAGGATGGCATAGGGAGTTTCTGAAGGGGAAACCAGAAAAGGGGTTAACATTTAAAATGTAAATAAAATATCTAATAAAAAAAGAAAAAGAAAAAATGGGTTACAGATCAAAAAGATAATTCCAAACAGAGGTATATCAAATAGCTAAGAAGCACTTAAAGAAATATTCGACCTCCTTAGCCATCAAGGAAATGTCAACTTTAGGAATCCATATCTATCAGAATGGCTAAAATAAAAATAACACAAGTGACAGCTCATGTTGGTGAGGATATGGAACAAGCAGAATACTTCTCCATTTCTGGGGGGGGGGGGGGGAGTGCAACCTCAGTACAAGCCACTTTCCAAGCCTGCAAAATGTGGAACGAATCTTCCCTCAGACTTAAGGTATAGCACTCTTAATCAAATGCCAAATGATAATTCATCATACTATGAAAATAATTGCTCAATAATGTTCACCACACCTTTATGTGGGACAGCCAGAAACTGGAATCAACCTATATGTCTCTCAAATGAAGAATTGATAAAAAAATCTGGTTCATTTATACAGTGTCATGTTAGTCATATGTTAAAAAGAAAAGACAGCATGAAAATTTTAGGCAAATGGATAAACCTGAAAAAAATTGTCTGAGTGAGATAGCCCAGAGGATATAAACCCTAAACATGTTATAACCCACAGGCCTAAAGAGACGGAGTAACAAGGGGAAACTGCAGTTGGAATGTAATATATGAGAGAAAATAAATATAAAATTTAAAACAGAAGCTGTAGATCACCAGTCATTATGTTACCTGAAATCTATGAGTTCCACAAATAAAAATATTTTCTGTCACAGGTAGAAAAAGTGAGCAAGGAAACAGAAGACATCACACACAGTCAAACACAAACACACACACACACCCATATATACACATACACATATATATATACACATGCACACATATATATACACATACATACAAACACATATATACACATACAGATAGCTTATACATACATCAACACACATACATACTCAGACACACATAGACATACACAGATATACACACATTCGTAGATACACAGAGAAACACACAGACACACACAGACATACACACATGAATAAACATATACATATAAACATACATACATACACATATATACATATATAGCCATAATTTATAAATTATATCTATGGCTTCTTTTCTTTTATTTTATCTTTATTAACTTGAGTATTTCTTATTTACATTTTGATTGTTATTCCCTTTCCCGGTTTCCGGGCCAACATTCCCCTAACCCTTCCCCCTCCCCTTCTATATGGGTGTTCCCCTCGCCATCCTCCCCCCATAACTGCCCTACCCCCAACAATCACGTTCACTGGGGGTTCAGTCTTAGCAGGACCCAGGGCTTCCCCTTCCACTTGTGCTCTTACTAGGCTATTCATTGCTACCTATGAGGTCAGAGTCCAGGGTCAGTCCATGTATAGTCTTTAGGTAGTGGCTTAGTCCCTGGAAGTTCTCGTTGCTTGGCATTGTTGTTCATAAGGGGTCTCGAGCCCCTTCCAGCTCTTCCAGTTCTTTCTCTGATTCCTTCAACGGGGGTCCTATTCTCAGTTCAGTGGTTTGCTGCTGGCATTCGCCTCTGTATTTGCTGTATTCTGGCTGTGTCTCTCAGGAGAGATCTATATCCAACTCCTGTCGACCTGCACTTGTTTGCTTTATCCATCTTATCTAATTGGGTGGCTGTATATTTATGGGCCACATGTGCTATGGCTTCTTTTCAATACAGACTCCTGCCTGTACTTCTGCCGCCTTTTACTCTAAAGTTAGTACGTAAAATAGTAGGTTCACATATGGCTTTTTCTTCTATCACTGGTATAGGTTTATTCTTCCTTCTCCGCCTTCCCCTAATCCCCCACCTCTAAATCCCTTTTACATATGTTTGAGCCTCTCTCTTTCTGTATAAAATAGTTCTTGATATCATTAGTTCTGTCCTTTCCTCTTCCTACACATGGCTCATTTCTTGTGTCTTGGCCTCTACTGCTACACACTCTAAATTAGAAAAAATTCCAAATGATTCATTCTAGAATGAACAAAGGAGGAAAGGCATTCGAACATTTGTCAGTCTAGGTCTTGCATAGTGTTTTCTAGTGTAATAAAGATGGGTCCAGATTCACATTCATTGTTACCATATCTACAATTGTTGGAAAATGTAGTCAGCATAGATACTGATCAAATAATTAGCAGATAATCAGAATATAGTTCTATATAAACTGAAATAAAAATTTATAAAAAATAAATATCAGTGAACTTTTAGATATATTAAAATACAAGTTTTATTTCAGACTAGTCAATAAAAAATCAGAAAAAATATTAGACCATGCATTCAGAAGTCGCAAGGAAGATATCATGTAAATGTCACATAAAATAAGTAATATATCTAGTTTGAATTATTATATGTCAATAATTAGAAGGAAAAATAATAGAAAAGTATGAAGAAATCGAACTACTCATTCTGTAATGAAGGACTTGGTTTTTTAACAACCCAGCTGTGTTATATAAATGTTTTTGTTTTAATCTCATGGGTGGAAGGAGAGGATATCTCAGAGCAGGTGATTATGATTTGTCTACTGCAATTGCAAGACAGTGATTTCTTTTTTCTCATGCTGTTTGTAAATTCTGGGAACTCTGGAGAGGGTATAAATGAGAACCACTAGCGGGTCTGTGGTGTTTGCTGCTGCTTCTGCTGATGGCCCCTATTGTTGCAGTTTGTCAAATGAGGCTGAGCCAAGTATGACAAAGAGTTAAAGATTTCCTGAGAAGAATATTTGATTTACCCCAAGGAATTTAGTGGCCCTAATCAACAGGAAGTAAACAATAATGCCCTCCCCCCTTTCCCTATAATCGTCTTGGAAGGGATTAGGGTAGAAAAATTGTTGGAAGGTAGAGAGGAATTAGTGTGGGGAGGGAGATAGAGATAAAAGAACATAATAAAATAGCTAAAAATTAAAAAATAGCAGCAACATTATAACCATAAAAGAAATAAAAAGCAACAATTGCTAATAATATAGATAATGTGGTATACAGTATTGCTTAATTTATTTTTTATTTTAATTATTCATTTGCTTTTGGATTTTTTTAAATTTACATTTCAAAGGTTACCTATCTATCCCCTTTCCCAGTTTCCTGTTCATAAACCTCCTTTCACATCACCCTTTCCCCTTTTTCTATGAGGGTGTTCCCCCACCCAACCATCTACCCCTTCCCTCCTCCCTACCCTGATATTTGCTTACACTGGGGAGTCAAGCCTTGGCAGGACCAAGGTTCCTCCTCCCATTGGTGCCCAACAAGGCCAGTCTTCTGTCCATGTGTAGTCTTTGGGTAGTGGTTTAGTCCCTGGGAGATTTGGTTGGTTGGTATTGTTGTTCTTATGGGGTTCCAAACGCCTTCAACTCCTTCAATCCTTTCTCCAACTCCTACAAGGGGACCCTGTTTTCAGTTCAATGGTTGGCTGTGAGCATTCACCTCTGTATTTGTCATTCTCTGGCAGAGCCCCTCAGGAGATCAGGCTCCTGTCAGCATGCACTTCTTGGCATCAGCAATACTGTCTAGGTTTGGTGGGCTGGGTCTCCAGTTGGGGCAGGCTCTGAATGGCTATTCCTGCAGTCTCTGCTCCAAAATTTGTCTCCATATCTCCTCCTATAAATATTTTTGTTCCCCCTCCTAAGAAGTACTGAAGCATCCACACTTTGTTAGTCCTTCTTGAGCTTCATGTGGTCTGTGGATTATATCTTGGGTAATCTGAGCTTTGGGGCTAATATCCACTTATCAGTGGATAAGCTTATTGGCATTGGGATTTTGACTGGGACTCAGGACGATATTTTCTAGTTCCATCAATTTCCCTATGAATTTCATGAAGTTATTGTTTTTAATAGCTGAGTACTCCACTGTGTAAGTGTACCACATTTTCTGTATCCATTCCTCTGTTGAAGGGCATCTGGGTTCTTTCCAGCTTCTGGCTATCATAAATAAGGCTGCTATGAACATAGTGGAGAATATGTCCTGTTATATCGTGGAGCATCTTTTGGGTATATGCCCAAGAGTGGTAAAGCTGGATCCTCAGGTAGCATGATGTCCAATTATCAGAGGAACCTCCAGACTGATTTCCAGAGTCATTGTACCAGTTTTCAATCTCACCAACAATGTAGGAATGTTCCTCTTTCTCCACACCCTCATCAGCATCTGTTGTCACTTGAGATTTTTATCGTAGTCATTCCGATTGGTGTGAGTAGGAATCTCAATGTTGTTTTGATTTGCATTTCCTTGATGACTAAGGATGTCATCATTTCTTTATGTGCTTCTCAGCCATTCGATCTTTCTCAGTTGAAAATTCTTTGTTTCACTCTGTATCTCAGTTTTAATAGGGTTATTTGATTCTCTGGAGTCTAAATTCTTGAGTTGTTTGTATATATTGGATATTAGCCCTCTATTAGATTTGGGATTTGTAAAGGTCTTTTCCTAATCTGTTGGTTGCCATTTTGTCCTAATGACAGTGTCCGTTGTCTTACAGAAGCTTTACAATTTTATGAGGTCCCATTTGTCAATTCTTGATCTTAGAGCATAAGCCATTTGTGTTCTGTTCAGTTCCATAGTACCCATGTGTTTGACGCTCTTCCCCACTTTTTCTTCAATTACTTTGAGAGTATCTCACTTTATGTGGAGGTCCTTCATCCACTTGGATTTGAGCTTTGCACAGGGCATAATCAGTTTTTTTTTTTCATTCCAGATTTTATACCCCTCAGGTTTATCCTCTGACTGTTCCACATCCCATACCTTCTACACCCATCCCATCTCCACAAGGATGTCCCTACCCCTCCAAATCCAGCCAACCAGACCTTGGGGCCTCCAGTCTCTTGAGGGTTAGGTGAATCTTCTCTCACTCAGTCCAAAGCAGGCAGTCCTCTACTGTATATGTCACAGGTCTCATATCAGCTGGTGTATGCTGCCTGGTTGGTGGTCCAGTGTCTCAGAGATCTTGGGTGTTCAGGTTAATTGAGACTGCTCTTCCTCCAACAGGGTCGCCCTCCTCCTTAGCCTCTTCTGGTTTTTCCATAATTCAACCATAGTGGTCATCAGCTTCTGTCCTTTGGTTGGGTGCAAATAACTGCATTTGACTCTTTCAGCTGTTTGTTGGGTCTTTCAGAGAGCACTCATGATAGGGTCCTCTTTCTGAGTGCTCTTTAGCCTCAGTAATATGTCAGGCCTTGCCCCCCTCTTGAGCTGGATCAGGCCTTACTGGACCTCCTTTACCTCAACCTCTTCTCCGTGTTTGTCCCTGCAGGTCTTTTAGACAGGAAGAATTCTGGATCAGAGTTTTTGACTGTGGAATAGCAACCTGATCCCTCACTTAATGCCCTGTCTTTCTGCTGGAGGTGAACTGGATAAGTTCCTGCTGCTGTAGGGCCTTTCATTTAAGGTCCTGCCCTTTGAGTCTTGATAGTCTCTCACCTCCCAGGTCTCTGGTACATTCTTGAGGCTCCTTCTGCCTCCTATCTCCTGAGGTTGCCTGCTTTCATTCTTTCTGCTGGCATTTTATAATTTTTAAATTAATTCAAATGAAGGATGTGTTAAAAATGACAAAATTTTGTAGCTTTATCTAGAACTGAAATGCTGAATACACAGAGATGGCATAGTATTTAAGTTTATTTATTTATTCATTTATTTTCCCAGTTTTATTTTTATGATTATTAAAATGTAATTGCTTCATGTCTCCATTTACTTTGTAGCAACCTCTTTCATGCCTCTCTGAGATGTCTGAAATCTATTCCCTTATATAAACATATAAATGCATAAATGCAATGTGTTCAATCTGATTTAGTCAAGTGATAGTAGTAGTTTCTTATCTAAGATCCATGCTCTCATTATTCCATAGCTGTTAGGTAGTTTTCCAGTAGTGGTCATGATTCCCTTGGTCTGAATATATCTATTCTTGTAATTTCCCCTACTCTATACCTTACCCCACTTATGCATATCCATTATCCAATCCTAGCCCAGATCACAGAGTTATTAAACCAACCACCCTGTTGAATTCCTAGAGTGTCTCCTCAGGCACCAAACAATATAGCATGTACATTTGTCCAGCCTGAGGCTGGCTAAAATCATTCTTTAGGAACAAAACCAATAGAGGTTCACATGCCTTGTCTCATCACACAAATACCATATGAAAAGCCCTAAAACATAAATCCAGGAGTCATTTAGAAATATTGTACCACCTTGATAAACACCAGAACACAAAACTCAAAGGAACTGTCAAAGTTCATCAAAGAACATGAGTTTAAAAAAAATCTAAACTGTTGAATGAACTGAAAGGTAATAGCCATAAATACCTATGTCCTGTGTCCAAACCCACAAATATACAAGTGGATAAAATGAGAAATAGAACTAATCAATAAAGAAATAGAAATGTGGAAAGCAAATCTAACTGAAATGAACATAGAGCTATAAAATTTTCAATAATGAAATTAGAAAACTCGGGGAATCCTTAAATGGAGGGTATCAAAGAACAGGTAGAACATTGGGAATTAACGACAGATGATATGAACAGAGATACAAAGAACTTCAAATTAACATTTATCAGATATGACAGCACCATTGGAGAAATGGGAAAACAATAAAAGATATAATCTTAAAATTATAGACATACAAAAAAATATATATATCCCAGGTCAATGGTATATATCAGATCTTCAAGAAGATCATAGAACAATTCCTCAAAGTAGGGAAAGCTCGTTATGTTTTAATATGATGCAAAGGTTTATCTCTATCAAATCCGAGTCAAAGCTTCTAAAATTAAACCACTGAACTGAGAACGGGACCCCTGTTGAAGGAATCTTACAAAGGATTGAAAGAGCTTGAAGGGGCTTGAGACCCCCATATGAACAAATGCCAAGCAACCAGAGCTTCCAGGGACTAAGTCACTACCCAAAGACTATACATGGACTGACCCTGGGCTCCAACCCCATAGGTAGCAATGAATAGCCTAGTAAGAGCACCAGTGGAAGGGGAAGCCCTTGGTCCTGCCAAGACTGAATCCCCAGTGAACGTGATTGTTGGGGGGATGGCGGTAATGGGGGGAGAACACCCATAGAGAAGGGAAGGAGGTCTTAGGAGGATGATGGCTTGGAAACCGGGAAGGGGAATAACAATCGAAATGTAAATAAGAAAAACCCAAGTTAATAAGGATGAAAAAAAAAGCTTCTAAAATTCAAGCTCTCTTAATGAAAAAGAAATCAAGGAAAATAATTGTATTTGTGTGTCAATAATTCACAATTATTAACAAAAATACAAAAACGTAATGAAATATTTTATACTCAATTCATAGTTCCTTCTGAAAGAGATAAACAAAATGAAAGCGTAGCACAACCTACCCCTGAGTCTCTAGCTTTGCCATGCGTTTGAAAGAAGCCTGAAGTGCTTGCTCTGAAGCAAAAAAATAAAGAATAAAAACGTTTGGCTAGAACAGTAACTTAGTAGTTACAAGTAATTATTTGCTGTTTGTTCAAAGGACCAGTTTTTATCCCCATTCCCACTACTTTATCTTTAAATGCAGTCCTGGATTATTTGATTCCCTTTTATGGTCTCCAGGTAGACTGCAAGAACGTGGTGTATAGGTCCAAAATAATAGGGAAAATGTAATAATAGTGCTTTTGTTTGTAATTTTTAAAGAATTCATAACCTGCTTGTGTATGAAAAAATTAAAAAGATTTGAGCAGATATTCTTTTAAATAAACATAATATAAATCAGAGTGCATTACATTTCTGTCAATAATTTAGCTGAAAGTTTAAATGTGTGAAAAGTTGACAATAGAGTGGTTACAACTATTGTTTACTGCATTTAATTTAAATTAAAAAAAATAACAATTCATTTAGAGAAGAAAAATTAAGAGGCAGGAATAAAAATGTAAATATATGGCTGCCGCTGCAGAGAGCCCGTGGGCAGCACCCCACCAGCGAACTTGAGCCTCAGGACCACAGGTAAGACCAACTTTTCTGCTGCAAGAAAGCTGCCTGGTGAGCTTGGGACACACGGAAGCAGAATTCCTCTAGGACCTGGCACGTTCTGTGTTTACCGGAAGTCCCACACCCACGGATCCCGGCCCGCAGCAGCTCTCTGCTCCCAGACCCGGTGAGAGAGAGACCCAACCGCCTGGTCAGGTGGGCACTCCTGAGGCTGCAGAGCAGAAGAGACCACCAACACTGCTCACCCCTGCCCACATCCCTGGCCCAAGAGGAAACTGTATAAGGCCTCTGGGCTCCCGTGGGGGAGGGCCCAGGAGCGGCAGGACCCCTGCCTGAGACACCACCGGAACCTGAAGGAAACAGACCGGATAAACAGTTCTCTGCACCCAAATCCCGTGGGAGGGAAAGCTAAACCTTCAGAGAGGCAGACAAGCCTGGGAAACCAGAAGAGACTGCTCCCTGCACACACATCTCGGACGCCAGAGGAAAAAGCCAAAGACCATCTGGAACCCTGGTGCACTGAAGCTCCCGGAAGGGGCGGCACAGGTCTTCCTGGTTGCTGTCGCTGCAGAGAGCCCGTGGGCAGCACCCCAGCAGCGAACTTGAGCCTCAGGACCACAGGTAAGACCAAATTTTCTGCTGCAAGAAAGCTGCCTGGTGAACTCAAGACACAGGCCCACAGGAACAGCTGAAGACCTGTAGAGAGGAAAAACTACACACCCGAAAGCAGAACACTCTGTCCCCATAACTGACTGAAAGAGAGGAAAACAGGTCTACAGCACTCCTGACACACAGGCTTATAGGACAGTCTAGCCACTGTCAGAAATAGCAGAACAAAGTAACACTAGAGATAATCTGATGGCGAGAGGCAAGCGCAGGAACCCAAGCAACAGAAAGCAAGACTACATGGCACCATCGAGCCCAATTCTCCCATCAAAACAAACATGGAATATCCAAACACACCAGAAAAGCAAGATCTAGTTTCAAAATCATATTTGATCATGATGCTGGAGGACTTCAATAAAGACGTGAAGAACTCCCTTAGAGAACAAGTAGAAGCCTACAGAGAGGAATCACAAAAATGCCTGAAAGAATTCCAGGAAAACATAAATAAACAAGTAGAAGCCCATAGAGAGGAGACACAAAAATCCCTGAAAGAATTCCAGGAAAACACAATCAAACAGTTGAAGGAATTAAAAATGGAAATAGAAGCAATCAAGAAAGAACACATGGAAACAACCCTGGATATAGAAAACCAAAAGAAGAGAAAAGGAGCTGTAGATACAAGCTTCACCAACAGAATACAAGAGATGGAAGAGAGAATCTCAGGAGCAGAAGATTCCATAGAAATCATTGACTCAACTGTCAAAGATAATGTAAAGCGGAAAAAACTACTGGTCCAAAACATACAGGAAATCCAGGACTCAATGAGAAGATCAAACCTAAGGATAATAGGTATAGAAGAGAGTGAAGACTCCCAGCTCAAAGGACCAGTAAATATCTTCAACAAAATCATAGAAGAAAACTTCCCTAACCTAAAAAAAGAGATACCCATAGACATACAAGAAGCATACAGAACTCCAAATAGATTGGAACAGAAAAGAAACACCTCCCGTCACATAATTGTCAAAACACCAAACGCACAAAATAAAGAAAGAATATTAAAAGCAGTAAGGGAAAAAGGTCAAGTAACATATAAAGGCAGACCTATCAGAATCACACCAGACTTCTCGCCAGAAAATATGAAGGCCAGAAGATCCTGGACTGATGTCATACAGACCCTAAGAGAACACAAATGCCAGCCCAGGTTACTGTATCCAGCAAAACTCTCAATTAACATAGATGGAGAAACCAAGATATTCCATGACAATACCAAATTTACACAATATCTTTCTACAAATCCAGCACTACAAAGGATAATAAATGGTAAAGCCCAACATAAGGAGGCAAGCTATACCCTAGAAGAAGCAAGAAACTAATCGTCTTGGCAACAAAACAAAGAGAATGAAAGCACACAAACATAACCTTACATCCAAATATGAATATA
Source organism: Rattus norvegicus (assembly GCF_021556685.1). NCBI lineage: Eukaryota > Metazoa > Chordata > Mammalia > Rodentia > Muridae > Rattus > Rattus norvegicus. Next base: position 20,985,166 of record NC_141544.1, on the reverse strand, counting down.
ACGGGAAGCAATAATCACTATTCCTTAATATCTCTCAACATCAATGGCCTCAACTCCCCAATAAAAAGACATAGATTAACAAACTGGATACGCAATGAGGACCCTGCATTCTGCTGCCTACAGGAAACACACCTCAGAGACAAAGACAGACACTACCTCAGAGTGAAAGGCTGGAAAACAACTTTCCAAGCAAATGGTCAGAAGAAGCAAGATGGAGTAGCCATTCTAATATCAAATAAAATCAATTTCCAACTAAAAGTCATCAAAAAAGATAAGGAAGGACACTTCATATTCATCAAAGGAAAAATCCACCAAGATAAACTCTCAACCCTAAATATCTATGCCCCAAATACAAGGGCACCTACATACGTAAAAGAAACCTTACTAAAGCTCAAAACACACATTGCACCTCACACAATAATAGTGGGAGATTTCAACACCCCACTCTCATCAATGGACAGATCATGGAAACAGAAATTAAACAGTGATGTCGACAGACTAAGAGAAGTCATGAGCCAAATGGACTTAACGGATGTTTATAGAACATTCTATCCTAAAGAAAAAGGATATACCTTCTTCTCAGCTCCTCATGGTACTTTCTCCAAAATTGACCATATAATTGGTCAAAAAACGGGCCTCAACAGGTACAGAAAGATAGAAATAATCCCATGCGTGCTATCGGACCACCACGGCCTAAAACTGGTCTTCAATACAATAAGGGAAGAATGCCCACATATACGTGGAAATTGAACAATGCTCTACTCAATGATAACCTGGTCAAGGAAGAAATAAAGAAAGAAATTAAAAACTTTTTAGAATTTAATGAAAATGAAGGTACAACATACCCAAACTTATGGGACACAATGAAAGCTGTGCTAAGAGGAAAACTCATAGCGCTGAGTGCCTGCAGAAAGAAACAGGAAAGAGCATATGTCAGCAGCTTGACAGCACACCTAAAAGCTCCAGAACAAAAAGAAGCAAATACACCCAGGAGGAGTAGAAGGCAGGAAATAATCAAATTCAGAGCTGAAATCAACCAAGTAGAAACAAAAAGGACCATAGAAAGAATCAACAGAACCAAAAGTTGGTTCTTTGAGAAAATCAACAAGATAGATAAACCCTTAGCCAGACTAACCAGAGGACACAGAGAGTGCGTCCAAATTAACAAAATCAGAAATGAAAAGGGAGACATAACTACAGATTCAGAGGAAATTCAAAAAATCATCTGATCTTACTATAAAAACCTATATTCAACAAAACTTGAAAATCTTCAGGAAATGGACAATTTCCTAGACAGATACCAGGTATCGAAGTTAAATCAGGAACAGATAAACCAGTTAAACAACCCCATAACTCCTAAGGAAATAGAAACAGTCATTAAAGGTCTCCCAACCAAAAAGAGCCCAGGTCCAGACGGGTTTAGTGCAGAATTCTAACAAACCTTCATAGAAGACCTCATACCAATATTATCCAAACTATTCCACAAAATTGAAACAGATGCAGCACTACCGAATTCCTTCTATGAAGCCACAATTACTCTTATACCTAAACCACACAAAGACCCAACAAAGAAAGAGAACTTCAGACCAATTTCCCTTATGAATATCGACGCAAAAATACTCAATAAAATTCTGGCAAACCGAATTCAAGAGCACATCAAAACAATCATCCACCATGATCAAGTAGGCTTCATCCCAGGCATGCAGGGATGGTTTAATATACGGAAAACCATCAACGTGATCCATTATATAAACAAACTGAAAGAACAGAAACACATGATCATTTCATTAGATGCTGAGAAAGCATTTGAAAAAATTCAACACCCCTTCATGATAAAAGTCCTGGAAAGAATAGGAATTCAAGGCCCATACCTAAATATAGTAAAAGCCATATACAGCAAACCAGTTGCTAACATTAGACTAAATGGAGAGAAAATTGAAGCAATCCCACTAAAATCCGGGACTAGACAAGGCTGCCCACTCTCTCCCTACTTACTCAATATAGTTCTTGAAGTTCTAGCCAGAGCAATCAGACAACAAAAGGAGATCAAGGGGATACAGATCGGAAAAGAAGAGGTCAAAATATCACTATTTGCAGACGACATGATAGTATATTTCAGTGATCCCAAAAGTTCCACCAGAGAACTACTAAAGCTGATAAACAACTTCAGCAAAGTGGCTGGGTATAAAATTAACTCAAATAAATCAGTTGCCTTCCTCTATACAAAAGAGAAACAAGCCGAGAAAGAAATTAGGGAAACGACACCCTTCATAATAGACCCAAATAATATAAAGTACCTCGGTGTGACTTTAACCAAGCAAGTAAAAGATCTGTACAATAAGAACTTCAAGACACTGAGGAAAGAAATTGAAGAAGACCTCAGAAGATGGAAAGATCTCCCATGCTCATTGATTGGCAGGATTAATATAGTAAAAATGGCCATTTTACCAAAAGCAATCTACAGATTCAATGCAATCCCCATCAAAATACCAATCCAATTCTTCAAAGAGTTAGATAGAACAATTTGCAAATTCATCTGGAATAACAAAAAACCCAGGATAGCTAAAGCTATCCTCAACAACAAGAGGACTTCAGGGGGAATCACTATCCCTGAACTCAAGCAGTATTACAGAGCAATAGTGATAAAAACTGCATGGTATTGGTACTGAGACAGACAGATAGACCAATGGAATGACCCACACACCTATGGTCACTTGATTTTTGACAAAGGAGCCAAAACCATCCAATGGAAAAAAGATAGCATTTTCAGCAAATGGTTCTGGTTCAACTGGAGCTCAACATGTAGAAGAATGCAGATCGATCCATCCTTATCACCCTGGACAAAGCTTAAGTCCAAGTGGATCAAGGACCTCCACAGCAAACCAGACACACTCAAACTAATAGAAGAAAAACTAGGGAAGCATCTGGAACACATGGGCACTGGAAAAAATTTCCTGAACAAAACACCGATGGCTTACGCTCTAAGATCAAGAATCGACAAATGGGATCTCATAAAACTGCAAAGCTTCTGTAAGGCAAAGGACACTGTGGTTAGGACAAAACGGCAACCAACAGATTGGGAAAAGATCTTTACCAATCCTACAACAGATAGAGGCCTTATATCCAAAATATACAAAGAACTCAAGAAGTTAGACCGCAGGGAAACAAGTAACCCTATTAAAAAATGGGGTTCAGGGGCTGGAGAGATGGCTCAGTGGTTAAGAGCACCCGACTGCTCTTCCAGAGGTCATGAGTTCAATTCCCAGCAACCACATGGTGGCTCACAACCATCTGTAAAGAGATTCGATACCCTCTTCTGGTGTATCTGAAGACAAGCTACAGTGTACTTATATAGAATAAATATAATAAATCTTAAAAAAAATGGGGTTCAGAGCTAAACAAAGAATTCACATCTGAGGAATGCCGAATGGCTGAGAAACACCTAAAGAAATGTTCAACATCTTTAGTCATAAGGGAAATGCAAATCAAAACAACCCTGAGATTTCACCTCACACCAGTGAGAATGGCTAAGATCAAAAACTCAGGTGACAGCAGATGCTGGCGAGGATGTGGAGAAAGAGGAACACTCCTCCATTGTTGGTGGGATTGCAGACTGGTAAAACCATTCTGGAAATCAGTCTGGAGGTTCCTCAGAAAATTGGACATTGAACTGCCTGAGGATCCACCTATACCTCTCTTGGGCATATACCCAAAAGATTCCTCAACATACAAAAGAGACACGTGCTCCACTATGTTCATCGCAGCCTTATTTATAATAGCCAGAAACTGGAAAGAACCCAGATGCCATTCAACAGAGGAATGGATACAGAAAATGTGGTACATCTACACAATGGAATATTACTCAGCTATCAAAAACAACGAGTTTATGAAATTCGTAGGCAAATGATTGGAACTGGAAAATATCATCCTGAGTGAGCCAACCCATTCACAGAAAGACATATTTGGTATGCACTCATTGATAAGTGTCTATTAGCCCAAATGCTTGAATTACCCTAGATCCCTAGAACAAATGAAACTCAAGACGGATGATCAAAATGTGAATGCTTCACTCCTTTAAATGAGGAAAAAGAATACCCTTGCCAGGAAAGGGAGAGGCAAAGATTAAAACAGAGACTGAAGGAACACCCATTCAGAGCCTGCCCCACATATGACCCATACATATACAGCCACCCAATTAGAGAAGATGGATGAAGCAAAGAAGTGCAGGCCTACAGGAACCGGATGTAGATCGCTCCTGAGAGACACAGCCAGAATACAGCAAATACAGAGGCGAATGCCAGCAGCAAACCACTGAACTGAGAATAGGTCCCCCGTTGAAGGAATCAGAGAAAGAACTGGAAGAGCTCGAAGGGGCTCGAGACCCCAAAAGTACAACAATGTCAAGCAACCAGAGCTTCCAGGGACTAAGCCACTACCTAAAGACTATACATGGACTGACCCTGGACTCTGACCCCATAGGTAGCAATGAATATCCTAGTAAGAGTACCAGTGGAAGGGGAAGCCCTGGGTCCTGCTAAGAGTGAACCCCTAGTGAACTAGAGTATGGGGGGAGGGCGGCAATGGGGGGAGGGTCGGGAGGGGAACACCCATAAGGAAAGGGAGGGGGGAGGGGGATGTTTGCCCGGAAACCGGGAAAGGGAATAACACTTGAAATGTATATAAGAAATACTCAAGTTAATAAAAAAAATATAGTAGCAAAAACAAAAAAGAAAACAAGTGTTTAAATGCTTAAATGCTACAAAGCCATTAAAATTGAAGAAGGCTATTTAATGGCTTGGGAAAATTCCTGTGGTATCTTAAGTAAAAAGAAACAGATCACAAGGGAGCATTGCCTGCAGGTGCAGAGGGAACATGTGTGAATATTTGCACAGAAAATGTGCTGGAGGGATCCTGTCAACATGTCGGCATGTGACTCAGGACCTTTCCCTGACTAAAGTCCCCTCCCCTAGTCTGGGTGGTTTCTACCATGTGGACCTTACACCGTTTCTTACATATGTTCTTGTGGCACTGAGGTCCCCCAACCTTCTTTTCTGGCCCTTGGACCACTCTCAGAACAGGCAAGGACTGTTCCCAGTAGACAATGGACCCAAGCCAGTACTTTGAGCATGTCCTAGTTTAGTTTCTTAGAACATCACCAACTGAGAGGTATGGGTAGAGGAAGATCACAGTATTCTGGAATGCTCTCTTCAAAGCCAGAGTACTAAAAAAAAAAAGAAAAAAAATGTAAATATATGTATACATGTATTTATACATACATGTATATTTTTATACATATTTCAAATTTTCAAAATGAAAAATAATCACTGTATTTTACTAAACTTGTAACTTAAAGTATCTCCCCATTTTAGACAAACTCTTATTGTTATATTCTGGAAGTTTCCATATCAAAATAGCATGAATGCAGACAATACTAGTGGTATATTTGCCTTTAGATATTTCATTAAGTTTAAATATGTAAATCACTAAAATTCTCTAGATTGACTTCACTGGCCAAATTGAGTTTTCATGAATATATCACAATAAAGAGGCATTTTAAGGAATACTGTCTTCTTCTGCTCTCTGTCCAAAATTGAATTAAAGATTAAAAAAAAAAAGCTTCGGACACTGAATGATTTCATTTGTATGCAATTCCAGAATAAAGCAATGTACCTTCACAAGTCAGGTTCCAGTAGAGTATGGAATACTAAATATTTGAAGAGTTATCACAAAGATTCAGAAGAATGGTCTCATTGAGCTATGTCTTCTAATGCCTCAGTGTGTTTGCTAACTACACTGTCTGTGAGTGACATCCTCTAATAATCTATTTCTCATTTAGCAAGGAATTACTCTATGTGTAACAGAAAGATTGATGTAACTGGTTGATTTACTAAGCAGAAAGTCCATTTGTGAAATATGAACCTATGAACACGAAACCTAAGCATGAGGCTTAGATGTATTTTAACTGTGATAAGAGCATCATTTACTCAAGCTAAAAGGAAATACAATGATCACAAGAATTATGAATTTTTGTGTAGACTCCAATACATGGACAGCATGCTTCATCACTTGAAGATTGTTACTGTGTATTCGAGACCTTTATAAGTCCTTCTATAGTTTATGAATGCACAGCTCCAGAAATGGGGAAAACGGGGAAATGAATGAAAAAAAAAATAATCACTAAGTAAATGCATAAAGAGGTGGATGGGATGAAAGAATGATTTATGGGAATGCAGCACATTGACACACACACTTACACACATACACACAGACACACACTTAAACAGTCTAGATTGAATAAAAACATATTAGAGATACATAGTAAATTAAAAATAAATGTACGGGGCTGGGGATTTAGCTCAGTGGTAGAGCGCTTACCTAGGAAGCGCAAGGCCCTGGGTTCGGTCCCCAGCTCCGGAAAAAAAAAAAAAGAACCAAAAATAAATGTATACTCGTCCTTTCAAAGAATTACAAATAATTTCTCTACGTTTGTGGTAGTACATACTTTATTCCAGGATCAAACTATGTATTCCAACAGACCAAATGGTCAAACTCTAGAATAATTCAAAAATATTTTAAAAAATAATCTACCTTTCAATATTTTAATAAGTTATAGAAAACTTTCACGTATTATCTTTTGCATTATCAAAGTCATCACTATATATTATTTTTATTTGAAATCCCATTCAACTACAATGAAACATGTAGAGAAGGAAAGAATAAAGCAGTAAGGATTCTCTTTTTTTTTCAGTATGGCTTTACCTCAATAATTATAGCAGGAATTGAGAAAACACAGTGTGTTACTTGTTGTGAAGTACTGTCAGCCAAATCTAAGAAACTATAAAAGTAAAATCCACTTTGATAGCAAGCATGTGAGCTTTGCAAGTAAGGATACCCACTATCTCAGAAGCAAAGATGATGGACTCAAAAAAAAACACCCAGACCTGACACTGCTACCAGGTAAGTACGACCAACGCAATGTAGCGAATTTGGAGCTTCATATTTGGTGAAATTCAGAATCTTCAGAACTGTGAAACCTCACACCATTGCTGCTACCTACCTCCCAATACTCGTTTTCATAATTACAAATATTGTGCTTTTCATTCTCTATCCTATATAGTAATACAGTTTTTGTGAAAATTGTTTAACTTTCATTTTCTCATATTTTTATACTTAATTCATTTTGAATGACCTATATATTTTCTTATTGCTGTATGATTGTTTATATTTTTATGTTTATAGTTTTAAAATTTCATACACTCTATTTTGTCACTTTTCCTTTTCCTATTTTTCCCATGTATTTCCCACCTCCCTACCCAATGAACATTATTTTATTTGTCTATCTTCTATTTATCATCTCTGTATCTATTATCAATGCATATCAAAAACAAATTCAAAATGAACTAACAATATGTAAAAATAATATGACAAAGCTGCCACAACAAAATTTAAACAATAAATCTTTGAGTCAATTTGTTTTGACCAACTGCTCATGAGGCTGCTATGCAGTTTGCATCATGCACACATTGCTGTTCCGCTGAAGAAAATTTCTCAGCATCTATCAATTGTAAATAGCTCTTTGATGAAAGTGGGATTTTATGTCCACTTCCTTTTCTTAGTGCTGAGATTTTGTTTGGTTTAAGTTTGTGTTATTTTAGTCTTCTGCTTGCTGTTGCTGTTACAAGTCAATATGGAGAATAAAGACTCTAAATACGCATCTTTAGATTTGGTGACTTTATTAAACCATGCCCTTCAACAATCTAGGATTTATGTGGAAATGTAGACAGACATACTGCCAGAGTCATAGGAGGTAGATCACTCTAAGAAAATAGGGCATTATAATGTTATTTTGGTTTTTAACCACCTTATCTCTTCTATGATTTAATTATTATGACTAATTTAATTAATATGATTTAATAATTATTTCAGGGAGCTTTTTGGATTTGAGTCTGCAGATCAGAGACAATGGACAAAGGATTTTATTTATTCATTATTCACTCACATATTTTCTTTTTTCCCATTTTTGACAATTGTTGCACACAATTCTCCAGAATCCCATAGCTCTGTTTTTTTGTTTTACCTTCCCTTCTGTGTTTTTAGCTTTCCTCTGCACTATTTGTATATTGCACTCATCATTTATTGTATCTGATCTTTTAGTGTTCCTTATTTGAACCATACAATTCTAAATCTAACTCCATCCAACACTTCTGTTGATAGGTCCTTTTTATCTCTCTCCATCTCTCCTTTTTTTTTTCATGTATATTTAATATCTATTAATTTTTTTTTGTTTTTTGTTTTTTTTTTTGTTTTTATTAACTTGAGTATTTCTTATATACATTTCGAGTGTTATTCCCTTTCCCGGTTTCCGGGCAAACATTCCCCTCCCCCCTCCCCTTCCTTATGGGTGTTCCCCTCCCAACCCTCCCCCCATTGCCGCCCTCCCCCCATAGACTCTCCTTTTTTAATCATTGAATAATCTAAAAAAAAATTGAAAGACTTGTTCTCATTTGAAATTTACCTATTTTAAGGACGGATAATTCTATAGACTATAGTTGACTTTAAAAAAATAGGTTGAGTACTTTTGACCTGATGATGCATACTATAATATATCCACGTTGCACTAATTGGAATCAGAGTCCTGGAAGCAATGTGTGGAATCTAGTAAATGCTCAGTTTATAGATTTCTATTCAATGCCTCTCTAGCTGTACTGGGTTTCACTGAGCTTCTGCCCAATTTCAAAAATGTCCAAATCTCCCCCATGAATATGTCATTTAATCCAAACTCACATAACCCCATTTGCAATTCTGGAGCTCGCTTTCTGCCTGTTTGCATCATTTGTGAATTCCACTGTGTGAGTGCAAGCAAACGAAGTCTGACCACAATCTGTTCCCTTTGTCTGCAAGTCAGAAAGAAAACCGTGGTCTTAATTGAGTGCTTTCCCTTCTCTGGTTACAGAGTGGGACACTCAGTTCTATGGACCACCTATTTATTTGCCTTTTTTCCTTAAAAAATACAATATTTTTAAATCCTAAAAATATCACTATTGGTTTTCTTATATTGTTATAGAACTTAAAGGGAAGGAAATTTATATTTAAAAGTATATTGGTTTAATCTTCCCCACAACTTCCGTTCCTCTCACTGTGCATATTCAGATAATTTCTGCTTATCTAAAAGTGGGATATACAATTTGTATATTATTTTTCATATCATATGGACTAATCTTTAATCTCTTGCAGATGATATTTTATTATTAATTTCAGTGATAATATCTTATGGACACTGCAGTTAACAGAGATGACCTAATATGAAAACCATGCTTAATATTCACTCTGGAAAAAGAAACACAAACCTTAATTTGTCTCTCAGAAATATACCTTAGAAAAAATTTTCATGGGGAATAACAAGTGGATCTATTACAGCCAGCAGAGTTGTAGGAAAAGGAGTTACAGTTTTAAATTTCTAATATGTCCTTGGAGGTGCATCAGAAAAACAACAGCAGATGGCTCTAGAGATGATCATCTAATGACTGATGGAACCAGCACTTCCCTTTTCAACCACATGGCAATGCCCATCTGCATTCCATAAACGCTGTGACCTGGAATTACACCACAGTCTTATTTTAATTGTAAGGATCAGTGTGCTTTTTGTTAATGCAAATACTAAAGAGATCATTCATGCCAAAAAAAGGGTAGAAAAAATGCTCATATGAATGTATTTCAATTGGCCTGATAATTTAATCCCTTCTAATGCTATGCATATTTTCAAAACTTCTCTTTAGCCATAGATACATTTTTGATTCCTTACAACTTTTATGTGTACATTTTTTCAGTTGTCTTCTTCAAATATGAAAATGTATCAAATACAAGACTATTGACAATCATTTGATTTGATTAGGAAAATGGATGATTCCATTGAATACTGTATGTGTATGTATGTGTGTGTATTATATATATGTATATTATATATATATATATATATATGCATTCACATTAGTTAATATTAAAATATAAGGATAAAATTCATTATGCTATAAAAACAAATGCAATAGGCAGGCAAGCAGCAGAGTACATGGAATCCCACATTAGAGGAGGCATGAATATGGATGACAGACTGGATAGAAGTTACACAAGGACAACAAGACCAGAAAAGACAATTCAGTCAGGCTCACTTGACTCACAAAGAGCGAATCAACATATACTTGCCCATACAGGTATGCTTCAGGTCCTCTATGCTGCAGGTCCTCTATAATACAGATTTGAATTTAGGTCCTTTAGGATCTCCTGATTGAATTACTGATTAGTCCTCTCATTCATGTGCACTCTCTTGGGTTTATTTTATTTTTGTTGTTTTGTTTGTCCAACTTCAATGTCGTGGTTTTTATTTTATTTGTTTATATTTTATTTTTCATGTTTGGCTGTTGTTTCTTAGAAGTCTGTTCTATTTGAGTTATATACATAGGGAGTGGATCCAGATCAGAGATGGGGAGGAACTGGGAGAAGAAGAGAGAAGGGAAACTGTGACTCAGATATATTGTTTGAGAACATAATCTATTTTTAATTAAGAGAAAATAAATAAATGTATAACTATTAAAATTACAGTGAAAATTGTTTTATCTGCATTCACTCCACTCTCCCAGCACATTTTAAGATATCTTATGTTTGAAAAATGAAAATCAATACAACTGATCAGCTGTGCTCACTCTCCTCCAACACACATTATTTAGTCTCTAGATTCACTTCTATGATATAAACTCCTCTCAGCTCTACACTAAAGCTCCCCAGTTGCATATCTAGCATATATGTGATAGTATAATGATTTAGAGTCCCATTTCTGTTTGCAAAAAAAAAAAAAAGATAGATCTCACTCATTCTGCAGGGTCTCTGTTTTTCCATTGAGTTTATTCATCAAAATTAGCATTCATCAACTCATGGGTACTTATTACTTATTTTGCTTGGGTATTTTAAATATTTCTTCTGTAAATTATAAACATTTATTTTGTGATATATATATATATATATACACATATACATATATACACACATATACATACATATGTATACACACACACATATATACATGTCACAACCCATTTTAAATTGTGTTTTCATCTTGGTATGTATTATAGATGAGATTATTTTTAATTGTGTGAATATTCTTGACAAAACATTTTGTCAGATAAATAGCTACCAAAATTTCCCCACCCAGGAAAGTGACTGTACAATTAGCATATTTGCTCTTTTGTTATGTAGATGCATTTTACTATCATGAACCATCATTTGTCAAAGATTGAACTCATTGTTTGTGGTGTTGGGGTCCAGCATAGATAATAGGGGTGAAGATGGGGATGATATACAAAAGGTGGCTTCTGTTCTCAAAGGAGAAGGAGGAGAAATGGGGGAGGATCTACCTGAGGGGTTACTTGGAAGACAGGATACACTGACATTGGGACATAAAATGAAAAAAAAAAATTAAAAAGAGAAAGAAACAGAAAACTTATGAAACAAAAATTTAGAACTTTGAGAAGACAGAGAATGGATGAAATAGGGAGAAATGCATACACTTTCAGAAGCAGTGATAACAAAGCTCTGTAGGATGGTCAAAGACCCAAAAGAATTCACTGTAGTTTGTGTACTTAATTTCACATCTGTAGGGTTTTTGTCTCCCACCTTGCTTCTGGGTTTTAAGGTATCGTTTTCTGAAACATTATTCAATTGCATTATTCCAGTTGAAATGCTACAATACATAGAAATTTTTACCTTTAAACATAATGCATGAATTATGTTAATTCTTGTTTCTAAAATAGTCTCAATTACGTATATTTATCACTTTTGCACATACACAATCAGAAAAAATTATAATCATTTTGATATGGAGTAGGTTAGCATAGAAGGGCATTGAAAAAGCAACACTGGAGAAGTTGAAGGGAGCAATGGGAAGAGGGTAATTATGTAATTAGGTTTTAATTAAAGTATGCTTGATTATTTTAAAAAATCCTTTCTCCTCCTTTAAAAAATCAAAGTATCAATTTTTAACATAAGATAGAAAAATGCTGAACATTAAAATTATTGCTAGGCCATCACCAACAACGATTTCATATTATGATGGAGAAACACCCAAAGTACTAGCCAGAGAAATTAGACAACAAAACGAGGTCAAAGGGATTCAATTTGGAAAGGAAGAAGTCAAAATCTCATTATTTGCAGATGATATGATAGTTAAGTGACCCCAAAAGTTTCACCATAGAACTCCTAAACCTGATAAACAACTTCAGCAAAGTGACTGGATATTAAATTAACTCAAACAAACCAGTAGTCGTCCTCTACTCAAAGAATAAGCAGGCTGAGAAAGAAATTAGCAAAATGTTATACTTCACAATTTACAAATAATATAAAGTATCTTGGGGTGACACTAACCAAGCAAAGGAAAGATCTATATGACAAAAATGGCAAGAAAGAAATTGAAGAATATCTCAGAAGATGGAAAAACCTCCTGTGCTCATGGATTGGCAGGATTAATATAGTAAAAATGGCTATCTTGACGAAAGCAATCTACCGATTCAAGGCAATCCTCATCAAAATTGCAGCTCAATTCTCCTTAGAGTTAGAAAGATCAATTTACAAATTCATTTGGAATAACAAAAACCTCAGGATAGAAAAAACTACCCCCAATAATAAAAGAGTAAATTCAGGGAGACTTACTATCCCTAACCTAGAGCTATATTGCACAGCAATAGTGATAAGAACTTTATAGTGTTGGTACAGAGACAGGCAGGTAGTTCAGTGGAATAGAATTGAAGATCCCGAAATGAACCCACATTATGTAGCTAAAACCATCCAGTGGAAAAAAGATAGCATTTTCAACAAATGGTACTGGTTCAACAGGAGGTCTGCATGTAGACGAATGCAAATTGACCCATTCTTATCTCCTTGTAAAAAACTCAAGTCTAAGTGGGTCAAGGAACTCCACATAAAACCAGATACACTCAAACTAATAGAAAAGCAAGTGAGGAAGGGCCTTAAACAAATGGGCACAGAGGAAAATTTCCTGAACAGAACATCAATGGCTTATGTTTTAAGATCTAGAATCTACAAATGGGACCTCATAAAATTGCAAAGCTTCTTCGGTAAGACAAAGGACACTGTCAGTAGGACAAAATGGCAACAAAGAGATTGGGAAAAGATCTTTACCAATCCTACAACTGATAGAGGGCTAATATCTACTATATACAAAGAACACAAGAAGTTAGACTCCAGAGAACTACATAATCCTATTAAAAATGGGGCACAGAGCTAAACAGAGAATTCTCAACTGAGGAATACTGAATGGTTGAGAAGCACCTAAAGAAATGTTCAACATCCTTAGTCTACAGGGAAATGCAAATCAAAATAACTCTTAGATTCCACCTCACACCAGTCATAATGGCTAAGATAAAAAAAAAAAAAAACTAGGGTGACAATAGATGCTGGTAATGATGTGGAGAAAGGAGAACACTCCTCCATTGTTGATGGAATTTCAAGTTGATACAACCACTTTGGAAATCAGTCTGGACGTTCCTCAGAAAATTGGAACTGAGGACCTAGCTATATTGCTCCTGAGCATATAATCAAAAGATGCTCCAACATATATCAAGGACACATGCTCCACTATGTTCATAGCAGCCTTATTTATAACACCCAGAAGCTGGAAAGAACCCAAATATCCTTCAAAAGAAGAATGGATACAGAAAATGGGATACATTTACACAATGGAGTACTACTCAGCTATTAAAAACTATGACTACATGAAATTCTTAAGCAAATGGATGGAACTAGAAAATACCATGCTGAGTGAGGTAACCCACTCACTGAAGAACATACATGGTATGCACTCACTGATAAGTGAATACTAGCCCCAAAGCTCATAATACCCACTATACAATTCACAAACCACATGAAGTGCAAGAACAAGAAAGACCAAAGTGTGGATGCTCCAGTATTCCTTAGACGGGGAAACAATATACAATAGGAATTATGGAGACAAAGTTTGAAGCAGAGACTGAAGGAAAGGCCATCCGGAGACTGCCACACATGGGGATCCATGCCAGATGCAGTCAGCAAACCCAGTCACTATTGAGGACGCCAAGAGGGACATGCTGACTAGAGCCTGATATAACTGTCTTCTGAGAGGCTATGAAGGAACCTCACAAATACAGAGGCAGATGCTCACAGTCAACAATTGAACTGTGAAAAGTAGGTCTTTAATATATGAATGAAAGACTGAGGTAGCTGAGGGGATTTGCAACCCCATAGGTAGAACAATAATATCAACCAGCCAGACACCCCAGAGTTCCCAGGCACTAAACCACCAAACAAAGAGTAAACATGGAGTGACTTAGGGCTTCAACTATATATCTAGCAGAGGATAGCCTTGTATGGCATCGGTGGGAGGAGAAGACCTTGTTCATATGAAGGCTTGGGAAATGCCAGGACAGGGAAGTGGGTGGGAGGGCACCTTCAGAGATGCAGGAAGGAGGGAGTTGAAATCAGGTTTTTGTGGATGGGAAACTGAAAAGCTGGTTAACAACTGAAATGTAAATAAATAAAATAAACAATAAAGAACCTAAGAAGCCCTTGGTCCTGTCAAGGTTGAACCCCCAAGTGTAGGGGAATGTCAAGGCAGGGAGGGTGGAAGGAAGGGGTAGTTGGGGAGGGGGACCACCCTTATAGAAGAAGGAGAAAGGTGGATGGGATAGAGGGCTTAGTGACTGGAAACCGGGGAAGGGAATAATATTTGAAATGTAAATAAAATATATCCAATAAAAAATACTTTAAAAAGGAGCCTTTGTATAGATTATTGAATAAGAGTAAGGACCCACTTATAAAGTCAAACTCCTTCAGCCACCTGGGTTTTGAAAAAGAAACAAGAAAAGATAGTATGTCAAGGAATGGTGATATCTAATATATGTTTATAGATATATAATATAGTATTCAACTTCTAATGAACTAAGGCTTTCATTCATGTTCTAAGTCCATCGATTTTGTGATGTTGATATTCTACTGTGTAACTTTGCTGAAAATGATAGTTTGACTTATTTTATTATTACATTAAAGTATTATTATTATCATTATTATTATTATTATTACTATGTTGCAAGTCTAACATTCATTTTCTGTTGTATTTGCTTTATTACAAATACAACCATGCTGTGCACAAATAATGATGTATTGAAAATTGTTTTTGGTATTTTGAGCCATGCTGATGTTGTGTTAATTTGTTAAGTATTGATTTTATAAATTGAGAGTGAATTCTATGAGATACAATTTTTGTATCATTTCAGAAAATTTTATAGTTTTATTTTATTTTTTTTAGTGTATCCTGTTTGGCAATTTACATTGCAAGTAAGTATTTTAAACTTTATGTCTACCTAATGATGTTTTCTATTCGATGTTATGTATTCTTTTCCTATTCCAAATAATTTATTTGATAATAACTTAATATTTGGACAGATTAATTTTGAAAAAATATATCCCTAATATTCTTGAACATTCTAGAATAATTAAGTGTAAAAGACTGAAAAAATCTTCAGTGGTCATAAAGAAGTTGACGAAACATTATTTGACTCATAAAAGTGTCATAGAGATTCAAGTCATTGAGAAACCAGGGGAACCCTGAGTGGGGAACAATTAGAAGGTTTTTACATAAAGTCCACAAAATCATTGCTAGTCAGAAGCTCAGTGGGGAAAGCAATTTCCATGCAAACTTGAGAACTACAGTTCATATCCCATATAAATATGTATGGACATGGTAGACCTACTGTAACTCTAGCGACAAAGGACAATTAGAGAAATCTGTGTAGCTACCTTTTGGAATCTATGAGTTGTGGTTATTTTAAGGCGTTTCAATAGACAGCATAGTGAACTATTGGGGTTGGCACCATAAGTCATTTTTCTCTTTAAGAACATTCATATATATATATATATATATATATATATATATATATGCACACTTACAAAACCCCACTTGCCCATACACTGTGAATAATAATAACATGCATATACACTGTACAGATATACTTGGAAAATATAGCATTGTTATATCTGTCCAAATTTGCCAACACTTATATGAACAGGTAAATAAAATGTATCTGCTAAAAATCTCTTAACTCTGCAGAAATACTGCCTGATAGAGAGCCACAAGATAATTGAATCTTAATTATAAGGCCAAATTCATGATTTATTATATTGTGATATATCCTTAAATACTTCATGGTATTGTAAACTTATGATTTGTTTCTACAGCTTTTATAAAATTCCAGGTTATTTCCTTCTGCAATATGTATCAGAAAATACCATTTTTTAAAGATTCCTGTAAATATTTCCCTTGCATGTTCCTAGGAAAGTTTGTAGCTGTTGATTAGCAAGCATCCTATCTTCTTTGCTATGACTAGTGATTATAAAATATTTTTTAAAGTATTATTTGTCAATATTTTTAAATGTCTTTCCTAGGCCATATTTTCACAAAGAATGGCACACACAGAGAGCCTGCATGATTAACAAATAGGTTTATTTTTAAAGACAAAAACTATATTTTAGAGGAATAGACTATTTTTAGCTAGGATAATATTACTAAAACAAACAAACAAAACAGAACAATAAAACAGAACAATTCAGGTTTGTTTTCCTGGGTCATATAGCTGTCACTGGCATGCTGATCAATGTCCCTCTGCAGACTCTCACTGTGGAAGTTAGGCATTTGGCAGAAATATTGGTCTTTACAAATAATAAATGGGCAGTGGAGCTCCTTCCCTATCCTTACTATATAATTCCCGTGTCGAGGTGAGCCCTGAGGAGACCAAGCTTCCCAGCTTGTGAGTGGGTTAGAAGTTGGCAAAGGTGATGGAATATTAT
Source organism: Rattus norvegicus (assembly GCF_021556685.1). NCBI lineage: Eukaryota > Metazoa > Chordata > Mammalia > Rodentia > Muridae > Rattus > Rattus norvegicus. Next base: position 20,968,282 of record NC_141544.1, on the reverse strand, counting down.
TTTAATGTCATGTCTTATTTATTTTTGTTTTAGAAAAATAACTAAAAAAATCATGGACCAAATTTGTTATAGATTAAAGATTATTTTTGTTATAGCTTACATAGCTGTTACTGAGATAAAATAACTCTATTTACTTCCTGATAGATGTGCATTGTTTTGGTTAATGATATCTACACTTGATAATTTGTAACACTGAAAGCTTTTTCTATAAGTGTTACCTACCAAAATCAATTGCCTGTGAATACACAGAACATAGAAAAATTGTAATTTTTTTGGACTGCACTGAAAGAGCTACCTTTGTGTCAATTTTTTCAGCTTATAGCATATACTTTGGATCAATACTCAGGACAACTGAAAGCCAATTCTTGTACAATAAGACATAATGTGGTTGTAAGTTTCATATAACTTTGGTACCAAACATTAATAACCAGGCAAATGTCAGACATTTATTAGTAACCTATAACACTCTACATTAATATTGTTTGCCTATATCAACACAATGACCTAGTTTAAAAAAATGATGTTATTAGACAAAAGTGTACTAACCAATCAGAGTACATGTTTTTGAATCTTAGTCTTACTAAATACAGGAAATTTTGATCTTTTTAAATTGAATGACACTTGTGAAATTGCTCGTTAGACAAATATATGTATGTGAGCGTGTAAAGTTGTTCTAGTTATCTTTGTGCTGTGCATAGCCTATAGTCACCTAATGAGAGAGTCTCAACCATGAGATTGCCCAGATTAGACTCTCTTATGGTTGCATCTATGGAGAATTATCTTCATATTTACTGATGAAAGAGGTCCAGCTCAAAACATTGTTCTCTAGTCATGTGATCTGGTGCAGTACAAACCAGCCAAATATAAAACTGAACAAGACAGGAGACTGCATTTTCCATGGTTTGTCCTTCAGGTGTCCTGCAGGTGAAATCTGACCTGCAAGTTTTAGCTAAGTAAATTATTTTTCCTTGCACTGGTTGGTTTTATGAAAGCTTAACACAACCTGGATTCATTTTGGAAGAGAGAAACAGAATTGAGAAAATGCTGTACGAACCTGGACAAACGTGCATTTTCTTGGTTAATATTTGACATGGGAGGATGACCATCTCTCTGAGATATGTCACTTCTTGGAAAGGAGTACTGGGTACTGTAGGAAAGTTGTCTTAACAAGCTGTAGAGAGCAAACCAGTACTCAGTAGTCTTCTATGACCGCTGCATAATATTCTGCGTCCCTGTTTCTGCTGTGTTTTAGTTTAGTGTTTAGTGTTTCAGCATAATGTAAAATGCCTTCATCATTTCTCAGTGTTTTATGTGGAACTGTAAGGGGAATTAAATTCTTTCCTCATCAAGTTGCATTGTGCCATTGTGTTTCTTCACAGCAATAGAAAACATATTTTTGTGAGGAATTTCTCATTTTATTGATAATATAAGGAGATTGTGACGCTTAGGGAGGGAGTTTTTGAGTTTCTTAAAGACAATCAAGGTCATTTGTGTTGTATATTAAAGACCTTGTAAAGAGAAGCCTTTGCCCTGGTAAGGTTTTGCACAGTCAGAATCAGAGCTAAGCAGGAAGCAACTGATAATTAATACTGGTCATGTGAGGCTAAAGATTCTGCTATGATTAAGACAGAACCAGTAACATTGAGGTGAAATTTGAGAATATTTCCTCATTGTAAGTAAACAGATTACAGATACTGTGGATCATAAGCAACTCAGCATGCATCTCATGCTTGTAGCCAAGCTTAGGAAAACGTAAGAGTCACCAAGGCAATACCGGTTTGAAACTATGACGAGGTCTTGAAGAGCTAATGTGACAGGTAGATTCTCTGAATTCAGAGCAATCAGTTGCTGAAAAATGCAGTTCCAGTTTTAACAGTAGGCCAAGGACTTAAAGTTTTGCACAGTCAGAATCAGAGCCAAGCAGGAAGCAACTGATGAAGGAGAAGTCTGGTCACAGTGGAGACCCTTGCGTTTTGGAGATGTTAATAACATGAAACACAATGGTCTGTAGCTGCTTTGGATTGGAGCCACTCTGTGCCTCCAAAACATGCTCTAGGAGTTATGGGAAGCTGTATAGAAACTAGAATAATGTGAGTCCCAGAATTTTGTGTCTGACTCTGAGCTTTACACTTGTAGATTCTTTTGTATTTTTTTTTTAATTTGATTATAACAGTGGCCTGATTCTTTCTTCTTCCAGTAAGAAAATATTTAACTCATCTTTCATTTTATAGGAGATGATATTTAAGAGACTTTGGGTATTCTACAGAGACTTTGGAATTTTAGAGAGGCTTAAAACTTGGAAAAAAAGACTTTGGAATTTTAATTAATTAATTCTCTTATATATTGCATCTCAACTGCAGTTTCCCCTTTCTCTTCTCCTTCAATTCCCTCTCACATTCTCTCCCCTATAACCTGATCTAGTCTTCCTTTGTTTCCCATCAGAAAAGAACAGTCTTCTCAAGGATAACATCCAAACATGGCATAACAAATTACAATAAGATGAGGCATTTTCCTCATATCAAGGCTGGAAGAGGTAACCAAGTTGGAGGTAAAGGATGCCAAAAACAGGGACAAGGGTAAGAGGCAGTTCCTGCTCCTACTATCGCAATTCTCATAGGAGCACCAAACTACATATCACTATAACATATATGTAAAGGACCTAGATCAGACATATACACAGGTTCGTTGAATGGAGCTTCAGTTTTGAGATCCCCTATGAGCCCTATCTAGTTGATTTGGATAGGTTTGTTCTTGTGGTATCTTTAACTCCTTTGGCTCCTACAATCCTTCCTCTCTATTTTCCATGGGACTTCCTGGACTATCTAATGTTTGGCTGTGGATCTTTGCATCTGCTTCTATCAGTTGCTGGATGAAGCCTCTTTGATAATGATTATGTTAGGTTCTGGTATATTGGTATACGATTAGATATTAATATACCAATAGTATATCATTAGGAATCATTTCATTGGCTTTTCCCAATTGTTCTATTCTAGGTCTCTGAGATATACATTCCCTGGTTTCTGGTCCCCTATTCAGTGTGAGATGTGAGGATCAAGTTCAATATGAGAGATGCCCCCCCCCCTGGTCTTGTGGTTATGAATGTATAATGTATAAATTAATCAGTATAAGCTGTGAGTAGGTAAGCCAGTAAGAAGAGCTCTACATGTCCTCTTTATCAGTTCCTTTCTACTGGATTCTGCTCTGTTTGAGATCTGGCATTGACTTTTCTCAGATATCATTTGCCTTATGCAACCATAAGCAGAAATAAACCCATTCCTTTCCAAGTTGCTTCTGGTTATGGTGTTTAATACTGCAACAGAACCCTGAACTAAGGTACTGCTCTAAGTGGATTTGCTCATGGAACTCACCAAAGCAACAGAATGATACTAGAGTAAAAATCAGTTTCTAGAATGAAGCATTTATGGGATGGACCTGAAGACAGAAGTTTTATGCCTTTGTATTCTTTTTTACAGGATTTTGAAGAATATTGGATTTTTAGCTATGAAAGTTCTTGAGTATACAGACTTTCATGGGCTAATTTGTGTAGTATTATAAGTTAAGCAAACAATGGATAATTGCCTTTACAGGCAACACGGTAAGGTATATATGCTATCAAGATTTAGGATTATGGCAATACATGTTATATTTTATTTTAAGAATTAGTATGTGCTGCTCAGTGAAGCCTGAAGAACCAGCTGTTATTAACAAGTGATTAACATCACTGAAGTAAAACCTTTTATGCTTCGTGAAGACATTGATGTGCTGGTCGGTGGGAGTTGAGGAATAGCTGTGATTTATAAAAGATTAACACCTTTTATCTGAAATATTCTGTGATGCATTTGGACAATAGGAAAATATTTCTTCAGAGATGACACACAGAACTGTTGTCCAAGGGCACCAAACTCTCCAACTGCCAGCTGAAATCGGCAATGTATAATAGATCTTAGTGGTAATGGTTTTAAGGACATGAACTTTTCAAGATTTAGGATATCATGGAGAATGACTAAGAGTTGACATTATGTGTCAGTGTGAGAGGCTTTAAACAGAGGTCAAGCAGACCACTGTGAAGATACTACATTTGTCATAGTAGGGACTCCAGAATATTGGAGACTTCAGAATCATGAGATTTCCCCCATGTAAGTGGCAGACGTGAAGTTGAATTGACCAAACATAAAAGACACGCTGTGTGACAGTCTGTCAAATCTTTGGAACAAGAGCACAACATGATAAGTGAGTCTCAGGTGATAGACACTGAGTTTAAGCAATGGATTACACTGCTGGAATTTGTTTGTTTGTTTTGTGTTTTGCCTAAGTGTGGTTCTTCACACGCTATATGTGACACTTCCATTTTGCAATATTGTATGTAACTTTATTTGTGAAAGAAACACTCACTTATTTTTTACTTATTTTCATAATTGTACCCTATTTTATGGTATTGCCATTAAATTTTGGGTACAAGGAATTCATAGGATATGGTGTAAAGTAATGTGTTTGCTTGACAAGTTAATGAGATTGGAGTGGACTAGTTAGCCTTAAATGTCAGCTTGAGATAGCCTACATTCAACTGAGAAGGAAGCCTCATTTGGGAGATAACTCAGATCAGCTTCTCATCAAGGAATAATGTAGTGCACTGACCAATTGGGGAGGTCCCATTTACTGGGAAGTTATCTCAGGCTATATAAAAACTTTAGCTAAGCATGACCCTGTGAGATAGCCAGAAAGAAAAGTTTCTTCATGGTTTTGACTTCAAGTTCCTGTTCAAGTGTTTCCAAAGATTTACCCAAGGATGTATTGTGACTAGCAAATAAAGCCAAGTAAATAGTCTACCTATCATTGTTTGAATAGGGATGCTCTCCTTAAATTTATATCTTTAAGCGCTTGGTCCTCACTTAGAGGAACTGTTTAAAGCAAAATAATGCAGGGAGGAAGTGTGGTTTTGTTGCCTGAGATATGGCATGGGGGATGGGCTTTGAGGTTTAAAAGTTCATTCAATTTCCTGTTTGTTCTTCTTTTGCGTTGTACCTGTGGGTGAGATATGTGGTCTCAGCTACTGATCCAGGGCCATGATTTCCAGCTTCCTGCCTTGTTTCCTGACATGACAATCATGGATTCTAAACCTCTGAATGCTAAAATCCTTAGAAACCTGATTGCTATCAGTTGCCTTGGTCACGTTGTCTCTTCACAGCAAAAGAATAGTTAATAAGAAAACGAAGACAAAGTGTAGAGCAGAGACTGAAGGAAAGGCCATCCGGAGATTATCACAACTGGGTATCTATTCCATACACAGAACCAAACCCAAGCACATGCCAAGAAGAAGTTCTTGCTGACAGGAACCAGATATAGCTGCCTCCTGAGAGACACTGCGAGACCCTGACAAAAACAGAGGCAGATGCTTACAACCAACCATTGAACTGAGCATGGGAACTCTAATCAAGGAGTTAGAGATGGGGCTGAGCGAGCTAAAGGGGTTTGCAATAACATAGGAAGAACAACAATATCAACCAACCAGACCCCCCCCGAGCTCCCAGGCACTAAAGCACCAACTGAAGAGTACACATGAGCGACCCGTGCCTCCAGCCACATATGTGACAGAGAGTGGCCTTGTAGGACATCAACAGGATTAGAGGCCCTTGGTCCTGTGGAGGCTTGATGTCCCAGTGTAGGGGAATGTCAAGGTAGGGAGACAGGAGTGGGTAGGTGTGTGTGAGAGCAGCCTCACAGAAGCAGGGGGAAGCCAATGGGATAGGAGGTTTCTGGAGGGGAAAATGGGAAAGGGGATAATATTTGAAATGTAAACAAATAGTATATCCAATCACACAAATAAATGAATGAATAAATGAATAAACAAACAAATAGGTAATTAAGTATCTCTATGATAGGCCTGACCGTGACTTTTTTGTTGTTTTTGTTGTGGTTGTTGTCACTGCTACTGCTGCTGCTGCTGCTGCTGCTGTTGTTTTGTTTTGTCTTGTTTTGTTTTGTTTTTGTAGAAATGTAAAAGACTCTGAGACTTTGGACTAGGCACGTACTTGAATTATATAAGAATTGTCTAACATTTCATCCTGGTAGATACATGAAAGACAATAATCCTAATAACTACATGACCTCTTGAGTCATGGTTTAAGAGATATTTTATGGGAACAGCATAAACAACTGAGCTAGAGATGATTTTTGTAATATTTAGACAAAAAGTGTTGCTGTTTTTGCCCTTGTCTTAATAGTATAGCAAAGTAAAAAAGTTTTTAACTAATTCTTTTTACAGAGTCTATTTCAAGAGAGCCTAATATTGACTCTGTTGAAGCTATGTCATTAGCAAACACCAGTTTTCAGATCTACAGTGAAAAAAGAGCACACAGGGACAAAATAGATACAAAATATAGAGTTCGGAGCGAACAAAAAGTACCAATAAATTTGAAGTATCAAAATTTAAGCTGCAAACGATTAGGAGAGACTTAATATAGAGTGAAATAAAGAGACTGCTGACATTAGAGCAGAACCCATTCAATGAAGAGTCAAATAAAAAATATCCAAAGAAATACAAAGAAGCTTATGCAAAAAAGAAAGTCAATAAATAAAATCTTATACAAATTTAATTAAAGTTTAGGCTCCATTCAGAGCAAGCAAAAGCAGTTGGCAGTACCAGCCACAGTGTTCTAGTTTTGGAGACATGAAGGATGGTGATTTAAGACACTGGGAAGGATTCCGCTGCAGTTAAGGGAAGCTTATGAGACCAGGCTTGTGCCAGGGAGTCCATACATAGAGGAATGCAGAGGTTAGTACCTGATGATGTTAAGATGAAGACTGAATTTCATTGTAGACACCAGGTTGTTGGAGATGGCAGAGCCATAGGATGTTTGCCAGGGTGTGAGGCCAAACCAGAGGGGCCATCTGAGCCCTCTGACAGTAGACATGGTGTTATAATATTTGGAGACTTCCCCACTGTGGTTTAGTTTTACTTTGGTCCGGTATTTCTTCACTATACCACAGTTTTTTCATTATAGATGCTAGTGCACATTCCATGACATTGTATGCAGTTAGCATACAATTATTGAATATTTTTTGTGAGTTTTAATCAAAAGGTTGTCTTACATCTCAGTAGAGACTGTTCTTTTAAATAGTGTTGAGATTAAAAGACCATGGGGACTTTTGAAGTTGAACTAAATGGAGTTTGTATGATTATACATGTGGTCACAAGGCTATAAGGGAGATATGGTATAGTGTAGTGTGCTGGTTAGAATGAGAATGGTCCCAGAAGCTCATATGCTTCCATAATTAGTCCCCAGTTGGAAAAATTGTTTAGGAATGACCAAGACATGGAACACTGTTGGAGCAACTGTATCACTGGAGGAAGTATTTGAGTTCTCCAAAGCTCACACCATTCCTTGCTGCTTATACCTAATTCCTTTTGTTGAGATGCAAGGTCTCAGATAGTGCTCCAGAGAAATGACAGCCTGTCTGCTGTCATACTGCCCTCCATGATAGTCATGGACTTTACCATTTGCAACCAAAAAACCTCTATAAACCATTTCCTCCATAAGGTGATGGTGTCTCTGCAAATCAACAAAAATAGTAAGACACCCACATATGTTTCTTTGGTCATGGTATTCATCCCAGAAACACAATGAATCTCAAATAGTATATTGCTGTGAGGGACTATGCACACACATGTATATGAGGATAGTTTAAGCCATTTGTGTGTGAGTGGAAGCCAGAAGATGCCAAGTTCTATCTTCTTTGTTACTCTACTCCATCTTCTTTTGATATATTAGCATACAATTTTTCTTTGTCCTCTATTAATCAATTTTATTATATTTGTTCCTTAATTTTATACAATATTAAATATATTTTCTTAACTTGTACACTCATCTCCTATTTAGTTCTTCCTATAGATTTAATCTACTGATCTTCCTTTTATGTCCTTTTCCACATGCAAGTCTCTTTCTTTTCTTTCTTTTTCTTTGTTTTTATTAATTATTCCATTCATTTGCACCTTTAATGATATCCTACTTCCAGGTTACAGGTTACCCCCAACTCATCCCCCAGCCCACCTCTGCCCTCCCCCCCCTTTGCCTGTATGACGGTGCTCTCACACCTACCCACAATTTCCTGCCCCACCACTCCAGCATCCCCTTACTTTTAGGCATCAAACCTCTCCAGGACCATGGGCCTCCCCTCCAGTTGCTGTCAGGCAAGGTCATCCTCTGCTACATATGTATCTGGAGCCGTGGATCCCTCCAGGGAGACTCCTTGGTTGGAGGTCTAGACTCTGGGAGAACTGGGTGTCCTGACCACCAAGTTCTTTTTCTTATATACTGAGTTAACTGTGACTAATTGTAAGAACCTGTGTATAGAGGTACACACTGTACTTTGGTGGCCTCATGAGTAGGCATAAAACTGAAGGCAACATTAACATACTTAAAATTTATTAATAGTCACTAGGTAAGTAGTGAAGCAGATCTTCCTTAATCTTTTGTTTATTGACATATCTAGACTTTTGAAAAGTAAAGAAAAGCTATAATTGTTGTGACACTATGATTACAATTGTACTTAAACATTAAAAATAAACTATCTTTTAATAATTTTACTATGTAAATCTTAGAAAAAACAGTTATTTCTAAGTTGAGGAATAACTGAAATCTCACTTTTATAATAGTTTCCTGATTAAATTTGTTTATAATACAGTATCAATGATAAAATTTATGTCACATACATACTTAAATATATAAAACTTTAAAAGTGCAAGGGTTACTGAAAAGCAGTTTCTGTACGATGAAGAGATAACACACTATTAACTACTAACTTTAGGAAAAATATTTGTTCACGTTTTACATAATAATATAAATACAAATGAAATAAATGCATATGCATACAAGTGTACATATATGTTAAATGATATCTATGTATATCAAGTTTGGATATGGATTTGAAACTGAACCTTGGGTGAGTATAAATTGAACTGAATATGTAACCAAAATAGAATTTACAACTTGAAATTTTACAATAGGCAATTGAAAGCATGTGATGTTCTCTCAGCAATATTTCCTCTTATTTTAGTTCTTCTCTTACTCCACTTAAAATATCTATTAACATTTTTAGATTATACTGAAAAAGGTCCTTCTGAAATATTTACTGGAGTTGTGAGAATACTTGTCTTAAATGTAGAATATGAATGTAGTCCGGAAACATCGTTCACACCCCTCCTGCATTGACAGAAGGGGAAGGGTCATTATCTCTAATGTAGGGCTTAACATACTTGATGACTCCATTTCCCAGAATTCTGACCTAGAATGCTCACCGTGTCACCGTGTCTTTAATGCTGTGGGAGATGACAATCAAGAGGAATAGGAGCTCTTATTGCTTCTTGTATATTTTAAGAGATTAAAGCTATTGAACTCAAAGCTATAAAATTGGTGTGAGCAAATAAGCTGACTTCTTCAAACCATTAAATAAAAGAACCTAATTTAGCATGAATAGACTCTGCAGACTGAGAAGTAATGGGAGAGAAATATTTGGAAGAGTTTTTTTGTCTTCAAAGTTTTAAAGTAGGTTGAAGCAAGAGTATATTAACTGAGGTCAAAGAAAAGAGCAATTGTCAGCTCTGCTAATTTTGTAGACAGGCCTTTGCTCCCTCAGAGAGCAGCCATCTGGTGAGGAGATTCTACTTATCATAGTACAATGCTTTAATTTAGTACCTGGATCAAAAGTGTAAAGTTATTGCTAACTGAGATGATTAATAATATTTCTCAAGCCCAACAATGTTATGGAAATTACATACTATGGGGAATGTACTTGGGTAGAATGGAGGAATGAATCATAATATTTAGTATTTATTTTATAGCAAATAGTAATGTTTTAGTATGTGTGATTTGCTTTGTACCCTCAGATGTGTACGTTCCCCCTGTCTTAAATATTATATAGTCTCTATATTTTAAAGCTGTAAATTTTAATACTTTAAATCATTTCTGACCATTTAGACTGAAAAATATTATTAGGAGAATTTTCTCAAAATATCTATAATAATAACATAGGAGACCCTTTGTTACATAAATTATAAATTTAGGTGTCCCTAAATACATAAATTATATTGTAATGGGTGCTGTTTTTCCTTGTCATGGGGGCACACATAAGTTATAGTATAAACTAATAAATGAAGATAAGTTTAGTAAGACTGAGTCATGTCATGATCATGAAAGATAATCTTCAACTTGAGTCTCACAATAGCAAGGATAGAACTCTTTTGTCCAATTACAAGCCTATGTTTATAAGAATATTTTGTACAGAATAATAAATGTGTTTTGATCATTTATCCCTCGAATATCCTTATGTGACAAGATCAAGGTGATAGACACTCCAGGAAATGTGTCTAAGTTGTAACATGGCAGCACTTCAAATTAATGTTGGTGTCATTGTGTAGATCAATTTTGGTATGTACATGTGTTTAAAATAGAGTAAATCTTTTTTTAAAAAATCATGTTATATCATTTGTCATGATCCATGTAAATATGGGTAGAATGGTTTTCAACCACAAGAGCAGAGAGATGAAGAAGCAATATTTGGTTTCCTTTATAAAGTAACCAGATAATTATTTTGTTGTAGTAATAGAAAATTTGTAAGTCTATTACAAAAGTGTGAAAAAGAGGTTCTCTTTCAATTTCTCTTCCAAGTGCCTACAAAATTAATTAATTTTATCCTTTTGTCACTAAGAAAGAAATTGTGTTACCTTAAAGACTTTAATATTACATTATCTATTTGTATTTTGCACCTTTAGGTTATAACATGATATAAAGTTTGTATTTCTCATTATTATTTTCAAATAACTACTCATTTTATTTCCTTCAGCATTATTGGGTCTGTGAAAACTAACTCTTGCTCTCTTTTCTGTTGATTACATTGAGGATATGGTTCATTAATCTCTCAGTCACATAACCAGTAAATTTTTAACAATACATCCTATCAAGTTTATAAATGTTTGTAATGATCATGTATGATACTAATTTTTACTTCAATGGGATGAAATCAAAAATACATAATAGATTTTCTGCAGTTGTCTTCCTTTCATTCTTTACTTTCATTTCTTTCTATCTGTCATACATTCCTTACTATTTCTCTGCGTGTATGTAGAAGTGTATGTATATTAGAACTTGTAAGCACAGATGTGCTGTGGTACTCTTGTCCATGTCAACAGGCTAGAGGTCAGAGTCTATTTTTCTCTTTCTATCATTTGGCTCGCATAGGTCAAAGTCAAGTCAATGTAGAGTCTTTGTGACATGAACCCATCTATATACATTCTGCTATTCTATGGGACTGACAACACATTACAATCTTTTTATTTAAAATCTCCAAATAATCTGTGAATATCAAGATTCTTAAACTTATAAATTTATACGATATTATTATAATAGTTATTAATTCTGTGGGACTATTTTAACTATTGGCATAAAATTAAATAAAATGAGTTCAACATTTAGTAGCAAGCACAGTAAAAGAAAATATAAAAATGGTTTATCTGGTTTCAAATTATGTTTTTATTTTTTATGTTTTCACAATCATTTATTTTCAAGGTCTATTTCTTCCAATTAAAGAATTTGCACAGAAATTTTGCCTTTTACCTGACTGTGTGAAAACGATATGTAATCTCCAGTTACATACCATTTTGTGTGCTAGTAGAGTGGGCAGAAAGTGCAAAGTTAATGATTGCTTGGGACTGTAGTCCAACTGTGCAGTAACAGAAAATTTTCCATCTATTCTAGAGTTAAATAGCAATTCTATTGGACAATCTCATGTAACTTTGAATAACTACTCATTGTTTCCCCTGCAGTTCCAATAAACTCTAGCTGAACAATTTAGGTTTAGAAGCAGCCATGTCATTTGGGCTGTAACTGGTACCCTAACAGGAATGAGTAGATATGTCTTCTCATATGCTCAAGAAAACTCTTACAACAGGAAATAACATTTAAAATATATGTATAGAAACCAGTGGTTAAACAAAATTAAACTCCCATATACTTTAATAGATAAAAAGATTCAATCTAAAATATTTGTGTTTTTAATTTTTGAAAACTGTTAAGAGCTAAATCTATTCTGAGATCTTTTTTTTTTTTTTTTTTTTGGAGTTGGGGCCTGAACCCAGGGCCTTGCACTTGCTAGGCAAGAGCTATACCACTGAGCTAAATCCCCAACCCCTATTCTGAGATCTTAAAAGTGAAAGAAATAATATAATTATTAACTAATCAATTATTTTTTTCAGTCACTTCTAAATCTGAACTCAAAGACTTTTATTTAAGCATAAACATAAGACTATATACAATATTTCAGTGTTTAATTTTTCAATTTCTTCTATATTAATTCCAATGTCAAAACCATCATGGCTCTCATGCTCCTTGTACACTGCTTAATTGTGAGTTCTTTTGTGTCCCCACACTATGCTAATTCTGAAAATTCTTACGGCCAACACTTCACAGCATACCAGATGTACCAGATGGAAGCTTGTAATAGGTCATATCACCTTTAAATTACAAAATGTATCCAGATGTTCTGTGTTCTCAAACCTTTGGATTTGTCTTAATATTGATATCTCGGCAAGATGAGAAAGATTGTTAAGGAATATTTACATATCCAGCTTATTATTTTTACATGAAGATCAAAGGGTCATCTGGAATAGAGGAGATGAGATGAGTTTTCTTCAGCAAAATGAATTCAAGGGGAACTGGTTTGTTTTAATAAAGATATCTATAAAAACTTGTCAATCGTGCATTAAAATCAGAGATTTAATATGAAAACAAAGGCCATATTTCTTTTGCAAATTAATGTAAGATGTTTCCGGAAGAAAACATAGACCTTAGTAATTGTTAACAAAAATGCCATAGATTTTACAAACTAAAAATAGGAGAGACTTCAAAGTCAATAACACAGTGGTCTTATTTTTCTATAGTTGAGAAGAGATTCAATGTCCAACCCAATAGGAGAAACCCTTTAGTTTTGGACTTCATCGTTCCAGAGGATTAAAAACCATGATCAGTGGAGTGGGAATCATGACAACAAACATCCAGGCAAAGCACTGGAGTAAAAAAAAATTGTAAGCATTGACGGGGTGGTCTTTTGATGATGAAGTTGCGAGTCATTTGTTCTCTTGTATGCAGTCACTCACCCATATTTCTAAGTAACCATAATAAATCATATTGATTCAGAAACCTGGAATTTTAGGGGCATCCTCACTCTGATCTATGCCTGGTTCTCTAAGAAGAATAGAGAATTTTGTGTGTCTCCCCAGAAACGTTGTAATATAACATATTAACACTAGGAACTTCTAGTCTTGAAATGAAAAATTGGATTAACTTTCATATTTTTTTCTGGAAATCATGCAAGAGAAAACTCTGGATGGTCAAATATCAAATGTCTACTTAATGGCAGAATTAGTGGTATAATTTCTTAATATTTTACATTAAGTAGGTACAGATATTTCAAAGCCATCCTTAGAACTGAAGATCTAGGAAACAGACCCAATTAATCAAGCTGGAATCGTCCAACTTTAAATATACCAGTGGATGTGAGATCAGCATTGCAGCTCTCTCTGTTCACTTCCATTTTTATCTTTTACTTTTCTGTAGGCCATTATTACGTCACATAACTTTGGAGTAAGGACTATAACTTTTTCGTGATCCTGATATTACTAAATATATTGCAACCCTCTCTAGTTTTTATAATAAATCATGACTTTGTCTCTAAATGCCTTTCAACCTAGTCCCAATACTGATTGCCCATAAATGTAGGGAACACACACAGTGAAATACTGTGTTTTCAACATTATAGTTGGAGAAATATATGTTGATATTAGCCAATGAAGCACCTACTTAATCTAAATATCTCTGAAACTTCTTCTATTGACATATCTTTGTAAAAACTGACCTCCTTGACTATTTTCTCAAAACTTTTCTGTTTATATATTATTGTGTATTTAAAATTCTCAAATGTTTACACTGATTAGTTCCATTTAAGGCTTCTCACTTCCTGATACTGCAGTTTAAGACAGTGCATGGGTAACAGAACAGTACAGAAGATCATCCCTGGGGTCAGCTAAGGTCACTCAAATTCAAATTTTCTGCACAAATTTTTTGAACTTGGCACCATTTTTTCTTCTTGATCTGCCATGGTGTTACCATAAATTTTACATTGTTGCCTACACTTGCTCCTTCTTTACCATTAACTACTTTTCTTATTCTATGCCATCTGCTCCTCTAAGATAAGCCAAGAGTCTAAAAATGATTTTGTTAATTGAATGACAATTCTCAAAAGGAATGACCTTGCATAATTGTGTGAATATTACACATATCAGAAAGTACAAATCTAAGGAGAAAATGAAGTAAATAGAAGTCAGAGAAACTTGAATTCTCATGCCATTACTTTAGGAATCCCTACATTACTAAGAATGACTATGTGAAGGATTGTGCTTGGAATGAAAATATCCAGTCATCCAATTGCAGTGAATATCAAGAGATAAAGTCTACAATAAAGAGTAGCCTCTACTGAAGATCAATAATTTCATAAATCTAGTCTATATACACTGAAAGTCTTGACTTGAGAATTTATAAAGTTTCCTTGCCAAATTAGTAAATCACAAATATCCATTTTCTAGTTAGAAAAGTAGGCCGAGTACAACCTTACATATTTTGTGCAGAGATGAGTGTTTTAGAGGACATTTGAAATTTTCCAACCTATAGATTTCACATTACTTACCACTGGGCCTAAGCCAAGAAGGAGAACTTACTTGGCTCTGGGTAAGAACTGACGTCTGCCACATACTGCCTTTCACAGGATGGTGCGCTTTCAGCAAAACAGATGGCCCAAGGCAGATCAAATTTCTGCTCCTCTCTTTCATACATTTATATTTAAAAATAAAGGATGAATACATGTGGAGGTGCTTGTCATGTGTTTTTGTGTTTTGTGTACTAGGGAATAATGTGTATTACTTGTATACGCCTCATGTATATTTTTGTGTGCAGTGTAGCTCATATAAGTTTTGAAACCTTCATTGATATATTTACAACTCTTAAAAATATTTGGTTATTCTTGATAGAGTATATAAATGAAGTTATTTTATGTACATTTTAGGTAGATAGATAGATAGATAGATAGATAGATAGATAGATAGATAGATAGATAGATTGATAGATGTTCATGCAAAGACATATTTTGTCTTAATGATTTTAAGATTATATTCAGCATTTATTTTAATGAGTAATATGTATCTCTTTAAGCTTAGGATCATACAAAGAATTTAACATCTATTTTATGACTTACTTAAAATTTTTTCATAAACTACCATTCATGGGTTATAGAATATATGAATGAAAGTCTGAAATCTTCATAGTTTACAGATGCTGAATTTTATAATTTGATATATTATTAAACCAAAGTCATGATTCAAACAGATATATGTATACAAGATTACACTTTTTTATTAAGAAACACAGTTTCATAATCAAATAGGCAGAATGACGGAGCATCTTTAAAAAGTTAACAACAGCTTTTATGAACAGATTATGAAGGATATTATTGATTCTCACCTGACTACATATGGACATATCACCAAAATAGAGGGTACACCTGAGAGGGATTTTGGCTTAGTGTGATGTGGGAAGATCAAATTGTCATATGGATCACTGTGGTAGGAAGACAAACCTTTAATCCAGATGTCAAGGTGAGAAAACTCTCCTTTAATTTGGACTAACTCTGTTTCAACTCTATATAATGACAAAATTAAACAAGTAATGTAAGATTCAAAGCTATGATAGCTATTTTAGACAATGAATCTATAGATCCTTAAATTTAAGAAATTTACTGTTTTAACTAGTTTTTGTAAAAGTTTGATCCCTCTGTCAGTGTTTGCATTTCACCTAATTTGTTATAAATAGTATAAATTTAATGGAATAATGCATTTATAAATATCACACAGATACACAGCAATTAAGATTAAAGAAAGCTGAATTAACTCTGAATCGCTAACATTTCAAGAACTTTAACTGAAAACCAGAAAGAAGAAAAACCTGATGAATCAGTCAGCAGCCAGGTACATATATGTAGCAAGTTTTCATATATATTTTTGGAAAACATTAGTGTAAATATAAATCCAAACAAAATAAGAATATTTAATTTTAATATATTTATGTAATATATTTATATAATTGCAGCACACAGTAAACATTATGTTATTTTATATAATGTTATATAATGTTTATATTATTAAAAATGTACATCTAACAGGACTCTGGAAGGAAAATGGAGTTAGCATACTTATCTTGTTGGATGAATTAGAGTATTTGAGCACTACTAAGTATTTGGCTTTCTCATTAGGGATAAAAAACAAATGAATAAAGGAAAAATAAGTACCTGCTCTCTCTTAATAGTTCAAGGAGAAGTACAGTTCACAGAGAATGGAAATGCTTCTGAAATCTTGTGGAGACTAAAATCACTTTGTGTTATTATCTGTACACTTTTTTTAAAAAATGCGAGAGAATATATCTAAATGAGTGATTTCCATTGATTTGCCTTAATGGTTGCTCACTTGAGGCTAATCTTTGTCACCAACCCTCACTCTAATTGCAACCTGATCATCAGGTACATTGTTTTGTAAAAATCACCGTGATATTACCGTGTCTTATTAAAATTAAATGCCATGACTTCACTTAAACAAAAGGCATACTTTTCTAAGCAGTAAAACATAAGGCCAGAAATTTATCTTAATTATCTGCCTGTGTCTTTCCCCACTTTCTCTGAAGAAGCTCTTTGTCGTGACAACTAAGTGTTTCACTTCTTTCTGACTTGTGCTGGTGTCTCACCTTCTAAGACAGCTCTCCTCTATTTCATGTGATAGGGCACTTTCCACCATCATCACGTTCTGCTCTTTTTCTCTCCTGTTTTCCTCAGGGCTGTTATCCCACTTGACAAATGACATATATTCTGTTTATGGTACCTGCCCCCACTTGGGCTTAAGCTTCATAAAAACAAAGTGTTTGTCTGGCTTGATTCATAGCTTTCCTACACTGCAAACACACTGCCTGGTCTTTACTGAACAAATGAATTGACTTTCTCTTTTACACTGTACCCAAAATGTGACATCAGTGCATTGGTCTAGTTCTGTATGTTTTTTACTAATTTACTACAAGTTGATTTATACCCTGGTGTAGGAATAATTATTGCATTTTCAAAAATGAAAAGGCAGTTATTGAATTGTAGCAATACTATATTTCTCCTTTTATAATATTTATCTTTATTTTATGTGAATTAGGATTTTTATGCATATATATATATATATATATATATATATATATATATTGAGTGCCTGTAGCCCAATGATACAAAAGCCACAATGTGGCTTGGAGCTGGAACCATGTCTTCTGAAAATACTGTTTTCTTAGCAACTGAGCCATCTCTCCAGCCCTACTGTGTCTCTTTTTTGACTAACCAAGAAGTGTTATCTTTATAAATGAGAGAGAGAGAGAGAGAGAGAGAGAGAGAGAGAGAGAGAGAAAGAGAGAGAGATTTACTAGTATAGTTAGTGCTGCCATCTTTCAATTTATGCAGTGATTTCATTGCTCTAGGGATTTAATTATTATCAACCAAATTAAAAAAAATTGACAGTGCTATAATACCTATTTTACCATTTTATTTTTGTTTTATTAATATCATCATGAAAGCTGGTATTGGATTTTTATTCATATAAACTTTTCTGTTTACTTCAAACATAGAAGCAAATAAACCCTACAAATACTCTACAAATACTGAAACAGCTAAAAATTCATTACTTGACAAATCTTTATTTTTCAAATGGAAAATGGTAATTTGATTCACATGTAAAAATTTAAACTATGTGTGTAGTAGTGATCTCTAAATTCATACATGAGTTTTACCACACCTGAAATCATCAGAGACAGCAGTCACCTGAGTGTTTCTGTGAGAAGTTACTTTGAAAAGTGAACTATGATGAGGAGACTCACCCTAGGTGGGCATCAGCACCTATCAGTGAAGCCCCAGACTGCAAGAAATGAGAAACTTGCTGAAGACCAATGGACCTAGCACTGTGCATCCTGACTGTCTACAGTATGACTGATATTACCAGAACTCTGTGTCCCGATGCACGATATGCTCAACTTGTGAGCAGAGGTGAACTCTCACACCTCTAGTAAGGCGTTTGTCATAAAAATTTGCAAAAATAAATATAGTTAGTGAAGTTCAATAATGTGTTGGTACAGTGTTAGTTCATTTCCTGTTTTGTGCTTGTCCTGATGTCTGAGACTCTATGGAAAAGAATTCACATCAAATGTTGGGCTGCTTTCTACACTGAACCAATTTTATATACGTGAAAATTAAGCCATAAAAGTTTTTAGGCACTGATAATGAAAATTATAGTTACAATAAAGTCATACCCTTTTAGGATAATGACTGTTATAATTTTATGTAATTATAGCTAAAATAACTCACCCAATGATGTAGCTCTTATAGTAATTCTTTATATTAAACATGTTATTTTATATCTTTCTGTTTGTGGTAATGTCCAAAGTAATGGAGCCAAATGTGTATAAATATTTCCTATATTTTTATATTTATTACATTTCTATTTCTGGGCATTCAACAGTATTAATACATATATATTTATACTCATGATGAGACAACACGTTCCAAAATCAAATGATAGAGAAAGGGGATGGCTATTAAACAAAATGGCAATGATTGAAAAATAATTTTAAAATGTTGAAATATGATAGCAAATTCATAAATTTAGAGTGCCTAAAATTATATATTTAAAGTAAATCCAAAAATCATAAATGCATTACGCAAGTGCAGAGTTTCTACCGCGTGTTCCCATCACTCAGGAAAGAGCTACCTCAACTCTCTGCCTTCCCACAATGATATTGTAGTCTCCTGAATCTACATACCAAAATATACCTCTCCTCTTTTAACTGGTTTTGTTGGGTATGTGGTCACTTTCCAATGTCAAAATGTCCTCCATCTTTACATACACTTTCATATTCTAGCAGAGTAAATGACATAGTTTGCAGGCATCAGGAACTATGAATCATAGTGATCTACTTAGATTCCTCCATTTCAATGATTCTTTTTTGTTTCCAAATGAAAACTTGAAGAAAACCCTTAAGTATAGAGGACTATGATTCAATGACATTTTTTTTTTCAGGGCAGTGACAGAGGGAATGTATGAATGAAGATATCAACTCACTTTCTTCACCTAATGACATTCAGACTTTTGGAATGACAAAGGGATTTACTTTTCTAGTTTGTGAACTGAATGTGAGAGACCACAGATTGAAGGAGGAATTGACAGCCCTAGAAGTAACTAGAGCCACAGGAATCCCATGTACTTAAAATCATTCTGCTATTAAATTTGTTCAGTTATTTCCCTGCCTTCCTATCATATTACATATAATTAGAATAAAACTATAATTTGTTTACTTATTTGTATAATGTAAAATACTTGACTTCTGAAAATCCTATAGTGTTCAAACATTCCAAATATTAGTCTGTAGTTTTAATATAAAACATTTGTAATGTACAGATACCTTACAGATATCAATGACAGTAAGACTGATCACAGGAGAGCTGTGCTAGTAGACGAACATTTTCTTTACTAAATATTATGTCAGCACATGGGAGAAATATGAGTATGCTTATTTAAATTCTAGAATTTAAAACATTCAAAAATCTCAATATCATTTCAACACATTGCTCTATTTTAAATATTTTTGTAGAACCAATTTATTTCAAAATTGGAGCTATTATTCAATTTTTATATACTTTAAATCTGAACAAAAATAATTTTCCACTTCTTTTTAAAAGTTGTTCTGTCCTTTCCCCAGTAATTCTGCCTGCTATGTTGCAAACTATGTTCTCCAATAATTATAGAAATGATATTTTCCTTAAAGAAAGCAGAAAGAGAATTACTTAACAAAGGGAAGATATCTGATCAAGACTGAGACAAATTCACAAAACTAGGACTGAGACATACAGAGTGTAAGGAAGAATAGAATCACCAACTTATCTAGAACTAAGTCCTCGGGGGTCTGAATTAGTATATTAAGATATAGGGTAATATACAGAAACGTACAAGAACTTACAGAAATTTAATAAGGAAAATGTACTTAGAAACAAATTCTCTTGGGTACTTAACCTCATTTTATTTTCTTATATAGTGATCTATCACCTAGTGAGTCAGTTCAATTTGTTATATAAACATATATATTTTAATATAACCTACAGATTTGGAGAATATATCCATAGACAATTAGAGCTAATTTCACCATGTAAGTATTGAATATAATCTTGGAAGGCTTCATTCCCCCCACCAAGTAATTTACTTCATTCAGAACGGGTTATTTGCCCCATGAAATGATTTAGAGTATATTATAAAGGAAGCATTAATTTGGTTGCTGCATATGAGGTACTAGAAATTCTACTGTAATCGCAATACACTTTTAAACCATGTGCACTAAGTTGAAATTACCTTTCAGTTACAGCTTTAGCCACATTTCTAAAAAAAAAATACAAAAACAAAATCACAAGTTCATTTTCCACTGTCTATAACTACCTGGAGCTAAATCTATTTGCTATTTATATTTCTTCTTTACTGTCTTCCTATCTTTAGAAAACATGCAAGAATATTTTGTAGAAGAGCTTACCTTTATAGTATATTTTATGCTTAATGTCTTAATATCATTTTGTTTGTTCATAATATCAATTTATTAATAACAAGTTTTTATTTTAAAATATATATTATTTGCAACTTATATGATTTTTAATGTTCTCTTTTTAATGTCATTCTTAAAATGGGGAAAGGCAATATAATGAATATATATACATTATATATATATATATATATTTGAAACTGTGATTCTCTGGAAGGCTTTTTAAGGAGCGGATTGGCCATCCAATAATGACCTTTGCCTGGTGGGTAACCCTGGATGCCTCAGAAGCCACAGTATGAAAATGAAGGCATGGCTAATTTTCAGAGAGCTTCCTTTCTTCAATGCATATTAAAAAGTTAATGAAGAAGCAGCTTCAGCAGACCCATCAGGAAGAAGAAAAGGAGAGCAAGCCTCAATAGTGTTTCCCCTCAGAACCGACTCAGGACTGCAGAAGTCACTGCTCTTCTCTCTGGGCAGGTCTTCTCCACTGATGTCCTCTAAGTGACAATATCCTCATAGACCCTCCAAGGAATTTCAAGCCACTAACATTATTAATCTTAGTGATCAGTCAGAATTTTGTTTTTCCAGGAGTGTAATGCATGTTTTATTTCCAAACATACTTATTCCCAGTAAGAGGAATACTCATTTTTATAATAATGTTCCAAGATACACAAAAGATAGACATTTTATTTTTAATGCTGCACAGATGTTCACACCTCCATCCAGGCAGTTGAGAGGCAGGGAAAGGAAGATGACTCTTTGATCTAGGCAAGTGCTATATAGTGAGTTTTGGGCTAGCTCTGCCTCAGAATAAAAATCAGGCTGAAAACAAACAACAACAGCCACATAATTACAAACAGAAAAAAATTCTGACATCTGCATAAAAGTTTTAGAGTAATTTGTAATGTTTCTACTGCGTGGACTCCTAAATCAAACTATTTATTATTTAATGTATTGACCTAGCATACTTCTCATTTAGTAAGAAGATATGGAATATATCTGAAGCAGATATTACTATATCTATATAGTATGGACACAGACAGAATTATAGAAAATAATCTATTTTTCTATCTTTCCTCTTTCCCCACAGACATTACTGTTTCAATTTTCACAAACATTACTTATATATAAAACATGTTGGATTTCTTTGTTAGAAAATGTATTCTCTCTGGTTGGCTGTCTTTTATAATCCTAACCTAAGGGGAGAGTTACCCTATTTAATTTTTTTAGTGATTATCAAGGCCTAAAAGTTGGTATGTTAAATTCCCTGAAATCATTAAAATTTTAGACCACTGTCTATACTGACATCTGGGAGGGTATTAATTATGCATAGACTTTATCCTCCCTAAATTTTTCTTAGAAAATCTTTGCCTAATTCAGGTACTTAGTTCATGATATCACTTTATTTCACACAGTACAGTCTCTGAGAGCCGTTATGATATGTGCTCTTAGAGAGAACTTTGGCTGGAAATAAGACAATACAGAGTGCCATTTTCATGTCATTTCATTAGCATTTATATCTTAGGAGAGACATGTTCTCTCATGTCAGTTTTTCATGTGAAGTGCCCTACCTGAGGAATGGGAGTGCCCTAAGTGTAAAGTACATTCAATTCCTGTCTCTTTATACAGACATTTTTCTAGATAGACTCTATTTGTACTTCTTCCCATAAATTATACTGGAAAGGGGGTGGCATACTAGAGTTATTCTTTCCTAGGGGAAACTAAAAGAATCCAGAACAAACATGTTACTTTATTTCTCTCTTCTGGGCTCCAGAACTTGCTTTTCCCTTGTTCCTAGGAGCTGTAACAAAAGTCTATTTTGATATTCTCTTTCTGATGGACGTGTCAATTAGAATTGTTCTAATGGCTGTTGGATATTTAGCCTGATATTTAGGAAATCTCAGACTGTATAGCTTAATGGGAGCGACCTGAGAACAAACACAAACACCTCAAATCCTGAAGAACTTATTTGTGGAGCCTACTTCCTTGTGTTATGAATGTTTTCCTGTCAGTTATTCTATTCAACATTAGTGCACTAAAACATATGAATCCTGTTTAAAAGGTTTGACCACAGATCTGTCATAAGTTTAATACAGAGATTGCTTAGTAATATAAAATATAGTCTGTATGATCACTGTATTTGTTTTGTTTTGTTTTAGAAATGTCAGTTTTGGAGCAGGAGAGATGACTCAGGTTCAGAGCACTGACTGCTCTTCCACAGGTCCTGAGTTCAATTCCCTGCAACCACATGGTGGCTCACAACCATCTGTAATGGGATCCAATGCCCTCTTTGGGTGTGTGAAGATAGCTACAGTATACTCACATACATTAAATAAATAACAAATAAATAAATAAACAAACAAACATGAAAAAAGGAAATGCCAGTTTCAGGGAGTTTTACCTTGTTTAAAGAAATGGAGTTCAGGATCACGAAGTTTCAGTTTTCTTTTCATTATACACACAATCTCTACCATTAGAGATTAAGAATGAGATGCTCTATTTGATAAATGATATACTGAAGTTTAAGATGAGTCATGGTTTTTATAGCTAATTCATAAATACCAATCTTATGTACTTTACTGATAAAACTGGTGAATCAAGTACAGTTATTCACTAATGTCCAGTCAATGTGTTACCCAACAGTAAAAATGTCTCCTCGTTTTTATTGTAAATACTTCAAAATAAGGGAAATATATTACTTTGACTGAATTACTTTGTCTCTAAAATATTAAAGGATAATCTCTTTTAAGTTTGTAATAACAAAAGAAATCTTTATTTTTATTGAGAAACTTTTAAGTTCCTGATGCAGGGCCTCTGTGTGCAGTCTGGGCTAGCTTTGAACTCACGTAGTTCCAGCTGTCTCTGTTCCCGAATGGGGGTTATAAGGTCATCTACCGCCACCTCTGATAAAAACCACTTTATTCTAGTTGTGACTCTTAGCAGTTAGGGATATGGATCCAGTTGTGGCCACTTCCTCTAGCAAGGCAGGATTATCAGTGGAGGGATAAGGACAGCAACTCTTCCATAAAACGTTTGACCCAATTTTGTCCTGCCTAACAAACCTAGGATTCAGAGACAAAGCTTATAGTCAACCAATGACTACCTTAAATTGAGACATATCCCATGGGCAAGAACCAATTCCTGACACTATTAACGATACTCTGCTATAATTGCAGACAGGGACCTGGCATAACTGTCCTCTGTGAGGCTACACCCAGCAGCTAATGAAAAGAGATGCTGAGACCCACAGCTAAACATTAGATGGAACTAATGAGCTGAGAGTTGAGAGCAGGACTGAGAGATCTGAAAAGGACACAGATTCCAAGGAAGACAGAATCAACCAACCTGGGGGTTCACAGAGCCTGAATCATCAACCAAAAATTATCATAGCCCAAACATAAGCCAACTGCAATATAGAGTATGAGAAACATAGTCTTCTTGTGAGTCCCCCAACAACTGAAGCAGGCTCTGTCTCTGAGTCTGTTGCTTGCCTGCCTGTCTACAGTTCCCATTATCCTAAATGGTTTGGCTTACCTAGCCTCAGTAGGTGAGCCTGCACCTAATTTTACAGCGATATGATTTTTAGGAAAAAAAGTAATGTGTGACTTTAAAACACAGAGGCAGGCTCCCCATTTGTCAAGGAGAAGACGTGTTGAACAGGGGGAGAATCTGCCTGAGGGATTGCTGGGAAGAGAGGGGTGATATTGTGCTGTAGAAAATATTAATAAATAAATTTAATAAAAATGTTTTATTATAATACTTGGAGAAAACTCTTGTCAAATAATAAAGCATTCTAAAATTCTAGAGACTTAAGTTATGGGTTACATGTTTCAGTAATTACTAATGTGGGAAAAATTCTAACATGGTACTGTAAATATTGAAAATATCTCAACGTAGGTCCTTTATGACAAGGAGTAAGAGAGTGCTGAGATGTCTTATCAAGTACAGGGTCTTGCTGCCAAGCCTGGAAACCAATAATTGATTCCAAACTTTCATGATACAAGGAGGGGGCAGAGGACTGAAATTTGGCTTCAGAAACATATATAAGTTTCACTGGACATGTGCATGTGCTTGTACACACATACACACACACACACACACACACAAACACATTGAGTGGGTTCATAAAAAATTAAGAGCCTTTGAGAAAATGTCTGACTATGAATACCTCAGTCAATCGGCTCTAGGGTATGACTCATTCTTTATCATGACATGAAAGGTGAAAATGCTATCATGAAAAACTGAATTTTAGTCTGAAACATGAAACGATTGAAGATGCAAAAACGATAGAAACAATAATAGAAAAGGAAGAATGGCATACAATCAGGCTGGTTGTGATAGTGTATGCCTGTGATACCAGTAATTCTGGTTTATAGCCATGTAGATATGGGTTCAAAGACATCCTCAGTTATTTATACATAAGTTCAGCAAAACCTAAGAAACATGATACCCTACTCCCAAAGGTATAAAATAACAAAAAATTTTAAAAATATTCTACCTTCTGTTACATGAGGGATTCTGACAAACAAGCTAAACAAGTAAGAGGGGACATGTGAAAATGGTTGAAAGAATGTCACATAAACAATAGCATTGTAAAGGGAACAAAATGATCTGAAAATGTCACTGGGGAAAAGCACAGTCATTGAGTTAACCACAGAAGCTGCCTCAATAGATTAATCTCTGCCAAAAGCTTCTAGGGAAAGTGTGCTTCCTGGGGTCAGTCACATCTAATGGCAGTGTTTCTAAAATTATATTTTTCGCATTGACATGAAAATTGAAAAAAATATTCCCACCATTCCACTGATTTTTAAGACTAAATTAAGTCAAGAATTTACAGATATATGATATTTATTTTATGTTGCTTTTTACGAAAGCATGTTTAATTGATGAAAAATTCATGATATTAGTAAATTCAATATAATATGGTTTTTTAGGTTCAGCACTTTTTTTAGTAAGGTACAAAAATAATTACATAATATGATATATTTTCCTTCAACATTTCTCTCAATATTTTTATGTATTAAAGATAAATATACAAACATACTATTCTGTACAAAACATTATCATAATAATTAATTGTGTTTATTACTCATAAAAATTTCAAAATTGGAAGGCAACTACTGAACTCTAGCTTATTCCTCACTGGGATGGGCAAAGGAAAGATTTTATTTCTTCATACACACACACACACACACACACACACACACACACTCACACACACATACTGATACACATACATACACACACAGACACACTCACACACACATACACACTTACACACATACACACACATACACACACATACACACACACTCACACACCCATACACACACACATGCACACATACACACACACACATACACTCATACACACACACATACCCACATGCACACATATATACATATAGGTATATGTAAAATTTAGGTTTGTTAAAGTATCTCTAGTGAGGTTGTCATGATCTGCTATCCTACCACAATTTTTATTTACTTTTAAGTCATATACAGAAACACATCCATTACATTTATCTATAAGTTAATTATATAAACTATATAAATAAATTTTAGGGAATGGATAATAAAATATTCTGCAGAGATCTCCTGTTAGAAGTTCTCATTATGAAATTTGGACCAGAAGCAAAAGGAAAATGATAGAAGCATATGTCCCTTTAATGAAAATGTCTTTCCGTAAACTGATAAACTCAGAAGCATAAATGAACCTGCTAGTTAATAAAATATAATATTATCCAAATGGTAAATGCAAGGTGATTTCTAGATATTTGTATAATACATCTTTTTTTATTTCATATGTGCTGCTTGCTGTTAGAGTTTCGACATAAAAGAAGAATTTTGCTAGGTATGAAACTGATACTTTATTTTTCCATGAGTTTTTTCCAAACAATGCTGTTTCTGTTAAATTATTTACTTGTTAATAAGCACCTTAAAAGCAGCATGTGTCTTAATTTATCCATTGTTTGCATATTATTCATTACTTGAGAATGGAAAGTCAATTTACAGTGCAGCGTGGCTTGTTTTGGAGGCTAATATCATGAGAAGACTGTTGATTCTATTATCCTCAAACACTTAGATAAATACCACAGCCTAGATTCAGTCATTATTTCTTCAATTTAATTCTAAGGTATTTGATTTATTTTTCAGTGTAGATCTTGATTTTCTCATAATCAAAATCAATATGTAGATGACTCTAAGCTTTGTTTTCACTGACAAAAATATTGGTATTTTGATATTTATATTTTATTTTCTTCTTGTAAATAACTCAAGCCATATGATGTGTCTGAATACAAATCCACCTTTTTTCCTTTCATAATTACATGTTTATATTTTAATTAGATTAGGTTTATCTCAGCAATTATTCCACAGTGTGAACTTGTTTCTAAGTTATTTCTTTAGGCTATATATGTTTATTTCCTGTTTATTTGATTAATCTTTTAATAACACTCTGACTCATCAAAATTTCTATAAGGATTACTTTTACAATAGTGCATCATTTTCTGAAATGGTTATCCTATTGTCCATATAACCAGGAGACTGTGCGAAGACTCAATAAGTAGAAAATTGGATCCATAGCAAGAAAATGCTACCCTACATTCTCTCTGTGGGATAAAAGTAATATATATATATATATATATATATATATATATATATATATATATGTATGTATGTATATGTATATATATTTTTTTGAAGCAGACATGTGTTCCTAACAACTTTGGTTGTTGTTTTATTTTGATCTCTCAATAAAGTTCAATTCTAAAAATAACTTGTATATTTAGATTAAAGAAATACAAGTGGGTCAAAAGCGTTGGTGTTCGTTGCTAAAGTCAGCTGAGAAGCAGTCTGTGGGTTATTCACAGGGGCTTCTTAGTAAAGGGCTAGTGTACTACTAGTATGCTTGTGGTACTACTATGCATGGCAGAACATCTATTATTCACTGAGACTCGATTACGTAGTCACATTTTGACCAGTGACTGACTTTCGGTTTCAATACCTTTCCAATTTGCTAGGCAAATGTTGCTGTGCTGGAGAAATCAGAAGAAAAACTCTAGAAACAACCTTGGATTATTTCCACAGAGCAACAGAACCAGTTTGTACTTTTACACTCTGGACAAAATATAACAAGGAAAACATTGAACTCACAACAGAAAATGTTCTTAAAAGAGACTTTTAAATATGGTATTGAGTGAGTTCATCATAATTTACAAAACCAATTTAAATTCATTTTTTTTCTTTCTGTAACAAAGTTTGAGTAAAATTTCATACAAATTTCATATCATGGTCCATTCAAATTATTCATTCCCGAATGTAATGACACCTGATGGTGCGCCATGGAAACCACTCTGAAGATAGTGGACATTTCAAATTAATGTCCTAAATGTGGACTGCAAGAAGCAGTAGCTTATATTACAAATCTTTGTGGCCACGAGTCCAGCTGATTGTATAGAACACTCATAATTATCTATTATATATATTATATATAATATATATTATTATGGGGACTAATCTTTAAGCATATGCTTGGGTTATCTTTATGAAGCACTTGCATTTACAAATGTTTCACAGTTGTCACTTTCTATACAAATAAGGGGTCCAGAAAGATATGTACCATGTTTAAATTCAGGCTTTTAAAATTATGAGATTCAAAGACTATCTTAGAAAACATGAATAAAAGGACTTTCACTAATTCACCTTTGTAAAGAAAGAATTTTAGCACACAGTAGAACACATCAGTACTGCAGACATGATGCTTATAAATACCCAAACTTACCTATTGGGCCAAAGTCCCTTGACTGACCTGGCTCTGAGGAATGAAAACAGGTTCATTTTGAAAGGGCCATAGCAACGCTGAGGCTATGACAATTTTATTGAGAGCAATCAGACTTTTTATACCTTTATCAGAAAAATAATCTATAATGGCAATTTACAGGATGAGTGGAGTTGTAGTTGCCAGGAAACAAAGACATTTGTAAGCTATACAGGTTACACAAGATTAATGTCTAAGACCAATTGTCCTGTCAAGCTTTCATGCATCCATGACTTCTAAGGAAACACAAAGCATCCTGAGTGCTTCACTGCTGGAGGGAATGCTGGTCTCTCAGGCACCATGTGTCCCAGGAACCATGGACTCTATTTGAATCCCTAGGATCCATACCTCTCAATGCAGTTGATCTGAGGGGAGGAAAGGTGAAAGGACAGACAGGCAAAAGCAAGGGGGAAACTGTGGTCTGAGTGTACTCCATGAGAAAGAATAAAGGTTTAATAAAAGAATCAATGAATGAAGTTTTTATAAATTTTTAAATGGATAATTTATTTCATCTTTTTTTAAAAGGTACTTAATTTCAGTCTGTTTGACACTAATTTTAAACCTTGTAAAAAGATAAGTTAGTTATTGTACTAAGTTGCAAAAATGAAGAATTTCATTGTGTTAAAATTATAGGATTAGGTTTAAATTATTTGCCCATATTAGCTTCTAAAAATGTACTAGGGCAGTTTACTCAGAGAATGACTTTTAGAGAAATAATTATTTGTACATTTTCAAAAGATATACAAGTAAGGCTCAAGACATGTGAATTGTTTATTATTTGTTAAACAAATGAAATGGATTAAATGTGTATATGCCAATGGGGTAATATTCCAGTTACTTACGTATTTTTTATTTATTATAATTTTAAGTTATAAGTATGTGAGTGCAGTTACCCACGGAGGACAGAGTGATTACAACTCCTGGATTTGAATACGTAGATGGATTGGTTCTGCGAGACATGGGTGCTGGGAATTGAACTCAGGTCTTCCAAAGGAACATTGAATGCTTTTAATGACTGTGCCATCTCTCCAGCAACAACAACATTATTTGTCCAACAAGGGTCCAATCTATTTTGACAAATGGCCAGACAGAAGGAAGAAATATAACCCAATTTAATCAAGGACATTTGATGCATTGTTGTGAATAAAAAATAATTTATTTCCCTTTGCTCAACATAACTAAGCAAGATTTTAGTTGATTGTTTTTCTGTGGCTGTGGTGGTGGTGGTGGTGGTGGTGGTGGTGGTGGTGTGTGTGTGTGTGTATGTGTGTGTGTGTGGTGTGTATGTGTGGTGTGTGTGTGTGCATCTATATGTGTGTGGTGTGTGTGTGTGTGTTTGTGGTGTGTAGGTGTGTTTGTGGTGTGTATGTGTGTGCATGTGACTTATGTGCATGTGTGTTTGTGTGTGTGCTTGTTTGTGTGTGTGTGTGCATGTTATTTGGATGTGTTTAGAAGAGGGGAAAGAGAGAAGGCAGAGCTAAAAAATAAAAGAAGTAAGGGAAAAGAAATAATGGAAAAATTTAAAAAAGGGTACATTAAAATACACAAACTTTAGTCTTGATTATTTTGTAGGCTTTAAGCAAACTTGGAAAAGGTTTGTGTGAAATTGGATAAGAATGAAACATTCACACTAACGAAAGAAACAGATATTAAGTTACTATTCCCTTACCCATTTGTATTCATGTTTTTCACTCAAGGAGTCTCTGTAAATGTATTGTCTGCTTTGCAGTTGAGGACCTCTACTTTCTGCTCAGTGTACAGCACACAGGAATAAAAAGAAAAATGCAGAACATCCACAGCTTATGTATTCCATAAATTACCCCAAATTTTATTATACATAAGGCAGAAATAATCGGTGCAGATATGTGCGTATTGTCTTTATAATGCACAGTGGTCCTGTAGTGTGGTTAAGATTGCAGTGCCCTTATTATAAGTACTTTTAAAAAATACAACAGATATTTTACAATCTGCTGAAAGCATCTTTGTGAGTCTTCAAGATAATCATACTGTGAAAATATTCATGTAACAAAAGGTATATGGACAAGCAGGTAAGTAATTGGTTACATGCCTAGTACTGCCCACTGTGAATTGTTTTGCTTTAGAAGCAAACTCTCTTACTCTGTTCTAGTGAATAACCTTTCTGTGAGTTAGGGTCTTAAAATGCAGTACGCTTTTTTATACACTTTGAATGGAAAGTGGTCATAGGGATAAGAAAGAACTAGATAGGAGGAGACATGACAATTAATACTAAAACAAAGCCAGTCCACTTAGCATCTGGAAAACCCCCTTTTATATTATCTTTATTATCATTGAACTTTCCTTATACCTTCAAAAGCTTAATAGCAATTGTGTAGTAAAAGTATATAGTGCATACAGATTGTCTGAGAATTTGTCTGAATGCTGAATATATTTTTTGAGAAAGTCTGAGGAAAATTTTTCTGGAGGAGAAGAAAATTTAACAATAAATATGGGTTATGTCTCACTAGATACATCTAGGCCCTGTTAGCCATGTAGTCTCAGGGTTCAAAAAGCCACTTCTCCAGAAGGAAGTGTGATTTTAATTCTTAAAACATTGTATAATATTTAAATTTCTTCTTATATTATCCATAAATTAATCTCTTAATTGTGCCACATTATTTTCACAATTTCCATATATCTATTTAAATTGCAAAGCTGAAAAATACTAGAAATAAATTTTATTCTATAGGACAGCTATTAGAGGTTTTTCTGTGCTACATTTCATTCGTGATGGTGTGCTTGGGCTGTAATAAATACGACTTGTTATATTTCCTTGTGAGTTTTGATATTTATGAGTAGAAATTTCTAGAAAATTTGATGAACATTTCAACTAAAGCATGATTAGAGTTAGTACTCCAGTTTTGATGTCAGAATAAAAAATCAAGAAAGATAATAATCTGATCATAATGACATAAGTACTAATTCAAAGACACATTCAAAGACGTATCACCCTGACACCAAATTCCACTCTGCTTTGATAAAAGAACTTTTCTTGTCTGTTTAATGCACATTCTAACGCACATCTTTCTGCAGATTTATATGGTGCAAACATTATATTCAAACAGCAAATGATGAAGAAAAAATGTGTATACTTTACCATCTCTAAAAAACTTAGATTGCATAGGAATTTCCTTCTTATGGGGAACCAAAATAAAACCAACTCTATTTTTCCTATTGTAGTAGACATAGCATTGTAATTCTGGAAATTTTACTTCCTTTTAACCACCAATACTAACACAGTGCTTTTTAGAAATGTTATCATTTTGGGACTCAAAATATTGTCAAGCTGGTATTTGCCTTGACAACATGAAGACTGGAGTTCAGATACCTGTACCAATATAACAAGACAACCATTCCCTCAAATGCTTGTAACTGCCACTTTGATCGAAACATAGACAGGAAGTTCTTTGTTGGGAAATGTAGTTCACACCAGAGCTTTGGGCTCAGGAAGAAAGGAGTGAAGAATGCTAAAGTTTGCTTTCTGACTTTCCTACACTTGCACACACATAAACATGTACACACTGAGGTGCACAGACAAGTGAATAAAATTAATCATGAAAAAAATTATTTCAAGTCAATCAGTCATTGACTAATGAAAAGACTGCCCTATTCATTACATTCAATCAAGAACTGATTATTATCTATTGTGTACAAAATTGTCTAAAGCCTCTTCACAGAGATGTGAAACATACTGGTAGGAGGGATGTCAGTTCAATAACTTATCAAAGCTGTGTGTTGAGAGCTTTGTGACGGGGTGTTTGTAAAGCCTTTGAGTGGAGATGTAGACAGTGAGTAGTATACACATTTCAAACTGAAGGTAAAGCTCAAGTCACACTCAGATCTTGAGAGGTTTTGATCCCTGAGCTTCAACCCTGCTTGTGATGACAACAGACATTAGACCCTTGAAGGGGTTCAGATGAACCGAGAGAAGAGGGAGTGTGCAATATATAAGATGATGTGAATGATAATGTGTATGATGTGAAGGCTTTGTCACTAAGGTTGAAAATTCAACAATATAGATTGATCTTTATTGTGTAGTTTATGAGCGTTATTGAAAATATTACTTCAGCTCTTTCTCTTGCTCTCTTTGCTCTTCTTTGCTCTCTTGCCCTCTTCCCTTTGTCCCTTCTCTCCCCATCCCTCTTTCCCCCTTCCCTCCACATGTTCATGGCCTGCCTTTGCTCCTCTCTCTTCTACTCTTCTCCTCTCTTTAAACCTTCCCACGTGGCGGGGGGAGAAAATATTACTTCAGTTTTTTTCTAATATTTTAACTACATCTTTACATATTCATTATATATCACCTTCTTAGGCATAAGGCACTAAAGAAATACATGAAATAATAGCGAAATTAGACAGCAACTCAGACAGAAGTATTGTCAATAGTCACTATTATCTCATGAAGACAAGAATGACTAAACAGATAAATATGTGATAACTATTATTTATGTAGACTGTAGCAAATGTGCCTCAAACAATGAAGTTGTAGTGAGTGAAGGCTCCTGGACTT
Organism: Rattus norvegicus; assembly: GCF_021556685.1. Lineage (NCBI taxonomy): Eukaryota > Metazoa > Chordata > Mammalia > Rodentia > Muridae > Rattus > Rattus norvegicus. The sequence goes on along the minus strand of NC_141544.1, from coordinate 20,935,246 downwards.
CATAATTACCATAATTTCAAAAGGATTTACTTCATAATAGCTGGGCAATTTCTTTCAAATTGCAAGTAGTGTCACACATTATATAGCATCCCAGTATCCAGGAGACAACAAGGCTTTTCCCCCTTTCTTAGGCACTCAACTCAGTTAGAGGGATAAATAAAAACACCTGCCCAAAACATTTTATCCATTTGCCTTTCAGCCACTTTCTGGGTTTGAGGCTTTGTTTAACAAAAGGAAGCAGAGAGACAGGTGTTTTGAGAGGAAAAATTGCAAGCACAAAAAAGCTAAACTGAAAGAAAATGTAAATATCTTAATGAAAAGCCAAACTGAAGTACATAAATATGAGAGAAACAAGGGACTGATTTTCGAGCCGTTTTAACAGACATTTAATCTTAAAATGTGATTTACATAGTATTCATTTATCTGAAATTGTCATAAAAATTTAAAATATTTACTGAATATTTTGAACGCATAATTGTGCTGGCATCAATTACATGATAAGGTGCCCTCTTTTGAGGAAAGAGATAATTGTAGACAGTAATTACAAAATCTTGTTTCAGAAAAGATATGTCTGTAATTTCAGTAATTAATCACAAGTTCAAGTCCAACTGAGTCTGTCCATGCATACTATGTAAACCCAAAAGTGGTGGATATAGTAATGAGCTTAAATGCCTGTTGCTGAAACAGAGAAGCTCTCAACACTGTAAAGTGTGAGGACAATAGAAAGAATGACCAGCAAATCTGGATTGAAAATTAAGAGGTACATGTATGTGACTGACTACAGAACTATTGTGGGGGGAATTATCTCTGCATAGGGTGAGTAGGATTTAATGTGCCTCAACAATTTTAATGTAAACCTGGAACATGTGATCACTCACAAGGGTTAGCTGATATTGGAATATGAATGGCTCCCATAGCTCATGGATTTGAACAGATGGCCTTGAGTTTGTGACACTTTGGAAAACATACAAATCTTGTAGGAGTTGAAGAAATACAGTCACTCAAAATCGGTTTTGAGGATATCTGGAATATCTCTACTTCCTGTTTTCTCTCAACTCTTCTTGCATATAGATAAAATCTAATCTCCCTGAATCCTAATTGGAAAGTAAAGTTCTATGCTTGAAACTCTTGTGTTTTCTCCACCGTGGTAGACTATCATCCCCGAAAATATAAGCAATAATGAACCCTTTATTTCCTAAATTTCTTTTTTCAGGACATTTAATTACAGCAGTATTAAAATAATACAGGAACCATCAAGAAAGAAGTTAATGAGGAACACCCTTTGATCATGGTCAATGTTGTGCAAGAGTAATTTTCTGTTAAGAACTATTATATGTTTCTTGTATTAAAGAATAATTACTTGTCCCTAATCTCAGGATACCAAAATTTAGGAGACTTAAGTAAGAGGAAGTAAAACAAGTAGTAATAGCAGGATTAAATTTATGCACACACACAGAGAATGAGGGGGGGGGAGAGACAGAGACAGAGACAGAGATGGACAGAGACAGACAGACAGACACACAGACAGACACACAGACAGAAAATAAAGAAAAAGAAATGAAAAAACAAGTTTCTTTGTTTTACTTCAAATATATGATAAATTTTAAAATTAATATAAACAAAACATTAAATATTAAATTAAGAGAGGCCTCAGTAGCTAAGCGTACCTGCTGTGAAAACATGAGAATATGAGTATAGACATGATTTTTGTTCACAACATTAAACACTTGTAACAAAAAATTACCAATACATATCCACGCATTCATTTTAAAAGCAAATATTATGCCATTTTTTCTCTCTTGTTTTTTCTGAGTAAAATTAAAATAAACTATAAGAGCTATGAAACCTATCATTATTCTCTAAATAAAATCTTTTATGCCTGAAAGCATTTTGAATACTTATATAAGATTAAGTAATAAAGTCCTAATTTAGATATCATTCAACCCAGTGCAGTTTCGGTGTTCATCTTTTCCCTGATTAACTCTCTAGTTAAGGCTTTATAAACTGCATGTTTGGATTGTCTTAAAACATCATAAATCTAGAATATTTTACCGTGTTAATATATGTTCTAACCCTGATCCCTAGAAATGCAGAATAATTTCATTATAGACCATTATGATCTATAACTTTGGCTGAACTCATATCACTCCTTAATTTAGTTTTGGGTAAGATTCTTTACAGGTTTAATGCTCATGACTGAGGTTGTCTTAATTTTGGTTATTTTAGAAATGATTATTTGATTAAATGGGAAGTGTTAATCTTATGACTTAGTAGCATGTTTCAAACACTGAGATGTGTAATAATCTATGAAGGCATATAATCAATATCTTGTTTTATACCAGCTCTTATTTTACATATTATAGTTTAGAATCACTGATGCTCTTTGCTGGAATCTTACATTTGTAACTGCAATTATGTAAAGAAAGTATACTACAGACAATAATCCCTTGACACCTTTGATGTAAATGCAATCATTGAGTGCTTACTGGGGCACGAGGATGGCTCTTTTCTGTGACTCTGCTCATGTTGCAGAATCTTCTAAAGGGTTTTATGCAGCTTTACTGCAGTCATTTTTCTGAAGTGGGTGATGAAGAAAATTTTAAATTTGGAACAATTAAGATTTTTAGATACATTTGGATGTGTTTAATTTGTTTATTATTATATAAATTATTTTAATATGTAAATTATTGATTAAAACGTTTTTAAAAATCTACATAGGTATCGATGTGCAAATACATTGCTATATTATTCACTAACTGTGCCACTGAAGTAGATATACAATGTAGAAAATTCCTATATATTGTTTTATCATTGCCCCTGTATTTAATTTCATTATTCTTTCATTTTTCCCGCTCTCTACTCTCAGTAATAGTTTTGCAAATGAAAACTATTAATTCACTGAGATTTCCCCATCCCTAGTAATTACGTGTAAATATAAAATTCACCATACTATGACAGAGAAGCTGTCTCTAGGAAAGTTCATACCTACCTTTACTATATCGTCTACACAGCGATGGCAATACTTGCATAGAGATCGTGTAATAAATCAGACTGTGAAGCTTTGATGGTAACATCTGGAAGGTACTTGCAACAATTTGAAATTTTAAAAGACATAAGAATGTACTTATTGCTCCTCATGGAGCACACCATTCTATTAAAAACTATTATTAAATATCAATAACACAATTCCTAAGCTAAAATTTCAGGACAGTTATGATTTTATTTATGTATTACAATATTTCAGTTTTATATGAAATTCCTTAACTTTGTGTCAAAGCTTCAAGTGTATTAATATACCATTTTCTATTTTGACCATTAGCAACTTATTTAATAAATTAGCATATACTTACTGTGTCTCACATACAGAGAATGTGTTTTAAATAACTAATAATTTTTATACCATATTATTTCACACTTTTGGGTTGTTTGCAACAGTGTTGTTGAGCTGGTCTTGCAAACACAACTCTAGAGTTTGGATGTTTTTCTTCACACAAACATAAATAACACATTGGCTGGGAATACAGCTTCTCAGTTACACCTAACAACTTTTAGAACTCTGACATTTCGTCCTGTGTAAACATTTCACAAAGCCTTGACCTGATCCTTTGCATCACTCTGTAGCAATTGTTCTTAGTGATAATTCTCTCTGTAGTCTTCCTTGCTCGTGTAACTTTGATTGGATGTCAAGAATTCAATCTGGATCAAAAGTATTTTTTAACATGACGTTACTGAGTCTAAGACAATAAAATCCATCAGTAATCACCTCCGCATATGACTGACAGAATTGATTGTCTATCAACACCATCATGGCTTCTCATCAGAAAGGAACTAGTCAGGGCAGTGTCAGTCATTGCAGGAATTTCAAGGATGTATTCTTGAGTTTTTCTCAATTTCATTCTATTTATTTCAAATATTTCTGAGTCACTGCTATTGAATTTTCCTGAAAGAATATATATATATATATATATATATATATATATATATACTTAATTTTAAATTAAAAATAAACATGTATTCTCGTGGCTAAAATAACAGCCCATGACTATGTGTAGTTTATTTTCCTCATCTTCTAGATATATCTATAGTCATTCTCTTTATTCACATGTGGGAAAAATATATTTTCAATATATAATCTGTTTTCAATGTGAAGTTTTTAAGCCATTTTGGTATTGAATGTAATTTTACACTAATATAAAAAATAAGAATTGAGTCTTATGTTTTCCAATTGAGTTTGTCAGCACCTTCTATGGCCCCATAAATGATGATCACTGTATATTTAAATTTCATTCTACTCATTCAATTCAAAGTAAATGTGGGGATAATAATGCCTTGAGCATGTCATTGATATAATACTTCCTGTTGTGGATCATGGCTTCTAATTCTCCCTTCATGAAAACTCTTCTCCAGGAATAATCCCTGTCTATCGGTTGGTCTTGAATGAAAATAGCCCTTAAGTTTCCAAGTAGTATGGAAACACTTGTCAGAAAAATGTTGGTACCTTTTAAAGTAGGATTTAACAATAATCATTTTCACCTAACAGTCAACATATTATTTATGGAAAAGGAAATCTAAACATTTATCTTTTGATGTGAGTCAGACTATAAATATTTTTGCGGCTAAGTGTGATAATTCTTGTCTAGAGATATAAGATATCTCAAATATATTACCGATATCATAGAAATTTTGAATATATTTGAAGTTCATGAGGATATGAGTATTTTCTAGCATGTTAAAGCAATTTCAATGAAACATTGCCATCGTTTAACTCGTTTAAGGAATGACACTGCATAGAGACATATTAAAAACCCTTTACTTTGAAACGATACCTCCCTAGTACCATTAACTATTCCTGCAATTCCTGAGGATGTAAAAAATACTGCATTCAGGATTATTTATCACACTCAGGGATACTTGGGGTTAATAGACAGACTACTCAATTCTGTCAAGTTGAGATGTTAATTTATGTATTCTGCTCCATGTGTCTCTTACTGAAAGAACAGGATGAATGCCGGCTTAAGGGCTTTCATTGCTTAAGGCTATATGAAAATATCTCTGCCTTATAGCAGGTAATCATTCACATAATAAACAGCCACAAAACACTTCACTCCTCTAAGACATTGATGCCTCAAGCAGCCAGCTGTTCTATCTATACAGTGTTAGCAGAGCCTTTGTACATGTGCAACTATAGCAGGTTGATGAAATAGTAATAAAGACACATAGTATATTCAGTCTGACTCACAGCTTTGAATAATTGCCAAGTGCAGGCCAAGGTTCTCATTTCTTGAATTTTGACTGCATAGCTATTAAAGTGTCTTCATAAGGAAAATGGGTTTCGTTTGAAGTAAAGTATAATCTGCATCCTGAATTTTGATAGCTTGGGTATTGGTAAAGCTTTTTTTTTAAATATAGTGAACCTTTTATATAGTAATATAATCTTTTAATATATATAGCGAAACTTTAATAATAGCATGATCAATAATATGATTATTTAATTGTTTACATATTCTTTGTATGAGAATTAATTGTTTACTAACAAGGGAATTTAAGTATTTTTATGACTTACACATAGTACTTTAATTAACAAAATATAATTCTGGTAAATAAGATGGTATGTAAACATTATTAGTAGATAACTTTTGGTGAAATGAAAACTTAAGTGTAAATGAATTCATATGCAATAAAACATGTTCTTATATTCATATCATTTATTTAAAGTGGTAATTCATATTTGTAATTGATTGTGTGGCGCTTTCATAAGTACTTTCAAATCATTGTTATGTTTTCATTATTAAAGACCAAGTGTGGAAAATGATTTATTTTTATATAGTATACTAGTATTTAGAATTAGAGTTTGAACTATGAAACAACTGCACTGAGAAATGTGACAACTTGGGCACTGATGAAATAAATGAGCATGCAAGCGCGGACACAACTCCAACACAAGATGGCCACCCATATCCAACAAGACATAGGAGATAAGTGATTCCATGGTTCAATGAAAATGAAGGCAAAGCATACCAAGATACATGGGACACAATGATAGCAGTGTCAAGAGGAAAGTTTATAGCACTAAGTACTTTTATAAAGAAATTAGAAAGTTGTATTTTAAAATTACATCTGAAATCTCTAGAGAAGAATGAGGAGGAAGAGAAGAAGGTGAAAGAGAAGAAGAAGGAGGAGGAGCAGGAGGAAGAGGTCGAGCAGGAGGAGGAAGAGGAGGAGGAGGAAGAAGAGGAGGAGGAGGAGGAGAGTAGTAGATAGGAAGCCATCAAAATCAGGCCTGAAATCAATCAATTACAGACAAAGAAAGCAATAAAAGAATCAACGAAACCAAGGGCTGGCTCTTTGAGAAAAATTGACAGGCTAGACCAACCCTTAGTATAACAAATCAAAAGACAGAAAGATTATTCAAATAAACAAATCAGAAATAAAAAAGAAAGCATAAGAACGGACACTGAGGAAATTCAAAGAATCGTTTGATCTCATTTTAAAAGCCTATATCCCACAAAGTTGAAAATATCTTAATGAAATGTATGATTTTTCTAGACAGAGACAACTTACCACTTTAAATGAAAATTAGGTAAAATATATAAAAATCCATTAAAGAAATAGATGAAATAATTTAAAATGTATCCAAATCTTCCCTTCCCGCAGAGCCTATGGCCAGATGATTTTAGTGTACAATTCTAGCAGACTTTCTCTTATGAACAGGGATGCAAAAAAACTCAATAAAATACTTACAAACAGAATTCAGGAACAGGTCAAAAATATCTATTATGATCAACTATGCTTTGCCCCAGGAATGCAGGGATGGTTCAATTAAAAAAAAATCAACAATGTAATCCACCAGATAGACAATCTAAAAGGAAAAAAATTATCTCATGATGATTTCATTAGATGTTCACAAAAGTCTTTGACAAAAATAACACCACTTAATGTTAAAAATATTAGAGAAATCAGAGATAAAATGTGCATACCTTAATGTTTAAAGTATTAGAGAAGGGGTTGGGGATTTAGCTCAGTGGTAGAGCTCTTGCCTAGCAAGAGCAAGGCCCTGGGTTCGGTCCCCAGCTCCGAAAAAAAAAAGTATTAGAGAAATCAGAGATAAAATGTATATACTTTAACGTAGTTAAGGCAAAATACACCAAGCCAATAGCCAAAATCGAGCTTAATGGACAGAAACTTAAAGCAATTCCACTAAAATCAGGGCAAAATAATGATGTAAACTTTCTCCCTATCTATTCAGTAAAATACTTGGAGTTCTACTCAGAACAGTAAGATAGCTAAAAGAGAATAAGGAGATACAAATCAGAAAAGAAGAAGTCAAAATATTGTTATTTGTTGAGGATATGAAGGTAGATAAAACACCCAAAGTCTATCGCAGAATTCCTACAGCTGATAACTATATTCAGCAAACTGGCTGGATACAAAATTAACTCAAAGAAACCAGTAGCCCTCCTATATACAACTGATATATGGATTTGGGGAACTTAAACTGGCCCCCTGGAAGAGCAGCTGGCACACTTAACTACTGAGTCAGCTCTTCACCGTCATCTGCAGTCCTTCCAGGTCCTGCATCAGTCTTCACACTTGGAAAACTTTTCTCTGCAGGAAATGTTCTCACCTTGAAAGTGGCCATGTTATTGGAATGGATCTACTCTGTTCATTCATCCCTTTTTATCTCATAATCAGATCTGCAAGGCTTTCATCACCATGTGCGTATATAGTATCTTAGTTAGAGTTTCCATACTATACAGGGATAAGACAAAGGAAACTCTCAGAAAGATGGGATTTAACTGGGGCTAGCTTAAAGGTTCAGTTTCACTCTGCTATCACCATGGCAGGAAGCAAGGCAGCATCCAGGAAGGCATGGCACTGGAAGAGTAGACACTTCTACATCTTGCTCCAAAGGCAAACAGGAGAAAATTGGCTCGCCCATGGCTAGGAAGAGTCTCAAATACCACCCCCACAGTGACACACTTTCTTCAAAAAGGGCAGGTCTGGGGTTGGGGATTTAGCACAGTGGAAGAGCACTTGCCTAGCAAGTGCAAGGCCCTGGGTTCGGTCCCCAGCTCCAAAAAAAAAAGAAAAAAAAATAAAAGGTCAGGTCTACTCCAAAAAGGCCACATATCTTAATAGTGCCATTCCCTGGGCCAAGCATATACAAACCACCACTTTCCAGTCTTTGTCCCGCATAGGCTTGTGCAAACACGTAAGACTGTGGGGGCCAAACCTAGTCATACATAAGGTAAAATACATTTAGTCCAACTTCAAAAGTCCCAACAATGTTAAAAGTCTAAAGTTAAAAGTTTCTTCTAAGATTCACCCAACCACTTAACTGTAATCACTTATAAAATTGAAATAAATAAAAAAGGATATCATATAACTTCTCTATCATAAGATATACAATACCATTCCAAAATTCCATTGTGAGAAAATGCTGGCCCAAAACAAGGTCAAAAACCAGCTAGGCAAACTCCAAACTCAGTATCCCCATGTCTAATGACCAGTTCCTTTATGCTTTGTTGACTGCATCACAATTCAATGTAGTTTTCCACAGTTAGCAGCTTTCCTCAGAATATATACCATGGCTGTGACATCTCAAACATCTTTTCTCAAAGGAAACTCAGTGTTACAGCTTCTTGTTCCAATTTCTGGGATCCACATATGCTCTTCTAAGATGCTCCAACAGGCTTGCGTCACAGCTTTACATCTGTAGAGCTCTAGGCTCTGGGGAACTCCACTTCACTGCTGCTGCTGTTCTGGGTGATCATTCTATGGTACTAGAATATCCAATACACTGAGAGTTTCTGCTGCAACGAGACTTTACTAGATACTACAATAGTATCTCATAGATTCTTTGTGTGTGTGTGTGCCAAACCTCAACTTCTTCGCATGACCTCTTCAGTCCTGGGTCTTCAATTATAAACAAGGCTGTACCTTCGCCAGTGGCTTTCTCTGGTCTCGCTCATAATTCCAAGCCTCAGTTGATTTCCATGAACCTCTCATACCTTCAAAACCAGTTTAACCTGGTTGATTCATACACATTATCAAATCCAGCTGCTGCAGAAAGTACAATCTTGGCTATCTCAGTGTCAGTTTCTTTGTGCTTTCAGGAAACAATTCCAAGATATCCCTTCAGTAATCCTGCTCTCTTTTTAATCACCAAATAATTTCTTAATTCCAGCTAACCATCATCAATTTTCCCAGTATTTTCTTTTATTTTTTTTAATCCTAAAGCCAGAGCTACATGGCTGAACCTACTGAGTTCTGCTGCTTGCTAGACTTGGAATAAACCCAACTATTTCTACTACATTATTATATATAAGCTTTCTGTTTTCCAACTCCTTCACTGTTTAAGCTTGGCTGGCTGACATTTTGCTATGTAGGTTGACCTTGAAGTCAGAGATCTGCATGGGTCTCCTGAATTCTGCGTTCAAAGGCAGATACCATCATACTTGGACTTAAGTTTTTCTTTATGTAGAATTTTGTCTGTCCCAGGCTGGCCTTGAATTGAAAGATTTGCTTGTCCCTGTCTCCTGGAATTAAAGATGTATATCACCATGCCTGGGCCAAAACTCTTCATGGCCATTATTCCTCAAGATCAGTATGAAAAGCATGTGTCTTTCAGCCTCGTGATCTGGATCACAGGTATGACCTTCATTTCTCAATCGTAGTCGCTCTAGATTAATAGTTCAAACAAAAACAATAGCCAGGGTTTAGTGCCTAATATGATACAACTGTCCCTTGTTCAAATGCAAACACGAAACCGATTAGCTTAGCTGGATGGAATCTTGCTTAGAAGTCAGCGTTCTTTTGTTTATCGCCTTGCGCAGGATTCATGTCCACTGGACATCCTGGTGCCCTTTACTACTTAAAGTTCTCCTTGATAACCTTCCTGTGATTCATCCAAACTCTCTTTATGAGACTAAATCACAGCACAGAGTCTAAAGCAGATTGTGTTTACGCCTCCTTTGTCAAAGCAATTAATCTGATTCTCTGTACCTTAGCCTCAAGCAAACACTTTGGACAAGGCAGCCACATTCTTCAAAATATCACTAAACTACCCGCTGGGCCATGTACCCGAATTCTTCTGTGAAACCTCTAGAGCCACACTTCTACAGTTCCAATCACTCTTAACAGGAAAGTCTTTCATATTCCTATTAGGATAGTCCATTAAGCTCTACTTAAAGCATTCTACTGCCTTAGGAGTTCAAAGTCCCCAAATCCAAACAAAAGCATATTCAGGCCTACCACAAAATACCCCATTCCTGGGGCCAACTTCTGTCTAAGTCAGGGTTTCCATTGCTGTAAAGAGGCACCATTACCAGGTAGACTCTTTTAAAGGACAATGCTTATTTGGGGCTACCTTACAGGTCCATTATCATAAAGGCAGGAAGCATGGCAGCATTCAGGTAGTCACGGCAATGGAAGAGCTTAGAATTCTACAACTTATTCCAAAGTCAAAATAAAGAAGACTGGTTTCCATGTGTGTAGGAGGAGGGTCAAAAAGTTCACCCCTACAGTGACACACTTTCCCTAAAAAAGCCATGCCCAGTCCAATATGGCCACACTTCCTAATAGTGCCAATCCCTGTTCTGAGCATTTTCAAAAGACCACAGATAGGTATTAATGATTGGGTTGCAAGTATTTTTGAATGGTAATTATTGTAACTATGTTAAAAAAGGACCAAATATATTAGCTCAATATATTCTTACAGGTAAGATGTTTAAGGTGATGTCCCTAAAGCTGTTTATTGTTTGGAGAATCTATTTTCCAACAGGAATGCCTTGTCTGCTGTCAGTGGGAGAGGATGAGCTTAATCCTTTACAGCCTTGAGGAGAAGTAGAAGGGGGAAAGGGTAAAGGATACCATGAGAGGACTATGGCAGTCAGCAGTCATTGGGATGTAAAAAAATAAATTAGTTGATTAACTGAAAGAATAAAAAAAAGATGTTTTTATTTGTGTTTGTTTGCACTGACTTTTTAACAAATATATCCACAATTTCAAGGGTTTTCTGATATGTCTTCTTTTATCCAGTCTTCTGCTTGGAATGGATCTAGAATGAAGTGGGGAAAGGTGGCTTGAAAGGAGTCTCAAGAGAGAAAACTCTTGTGAAAATGTGTTTTATGAGAGGAGAATCTATTTTCAACATAAAAGGAAAATATAACCCATGTTTATAATTTTTTTACTTTGAACAATAAATCTTCATTAAAAATATAAAATAAAACTGAATCTATTGTCATGTTTTTCTTTGGAGACTTAGGACATGACTCAAAATTTGTTGGTTGTATTTTTTTTTAAGGAGTCAATAGTTATTGACTGTGGAAAGCATCTAAAAGATTGTATTCCATTCTCTGTTTCAATGTACTGGTCAATGAATTTTAAAAACACTTTCCCTGATAGTTTCAAATATTTCTAATGTTTGCAAGTATATAATAATAACCATTAGAAACATGAACCACTTAATAATTAGTATGTAATGACAAACTATTTCATAGAAGATTATTTATATGGTCTCATTTCATCAACTTAATCACACAAAGATTAAGTTGTCTTTATTCCAGGTAAGAAAAAATGTCTTACACTTCACCTTCTTAGGGAACAAAAATGGTGACAGTTAAAGGTTTCAGGATGCATCTACTGCAGTCCAGGTTGTGCTCATATCAATCTAAGTCTTAATTGTTCAATGTCCTATTTCTTATACTTTTAGAAATGAGTTTTCAATCACATATTTCTTTTAAATATGTGGTTATCAATCTCACTGTAAGTCAACTCTCTGCAATTTGAAGTAATTCATTTAAATAGGCTTTGCTTTTATTTAAATCAATATAGGGAGGAAACTCATGGTTTTTATGATGTTCATGCAACTATGAGTAGAGCAACCACTTGTAGAGTTGAGGGGAACCAAATGATCATTTCTGAGGCTCAAACCCTGACCCAGGATATGGTCTCATGTGTGGGAGGAGACAGCGGGCTTGAAATACTTCCTAGTAGGCAGATGATCCACTATAATGAAAGGCCGTAGGACAGGGACATTCAGTCAGAAGAACAGTATTGAGTGGTCCAGAGAGACTGTTTTCTCAAGTTCCAATTGTTATGCTGTCTCCAGTACTTAGTGAAGCAGTGGGGATTTTTTTAAAAAGTTTATTCTTGAGGTGAACCCAGAATCTTATGTCCCTGTCTACCATTACCCTCCTTTCTACATCCTTGTTCTATTCACAGTTACCCTGCTCATGGCAGTGGAGTATACTATTCATAATGCTACAAAATAAAGAGGGGAATCCAGTGACAAGTTTCATAAGGCTTCATTTCACTAGTATGTTTCTAAAAGTCACAAAAATATTAGTAAAGAGTTGTACTCATTTGAGCAATACCATTAAAAACTATAAGGATATTTTTTCCTATTTCAATGACTCAATATTATCCTTATAGTTAATTTTACTTATTTAAGGACAGATGAATTACAAAATTTTAATACTACTGGTATTTCTCCTACTGTATGTTTGGTCCACTGCACAGCCACAAAGAAAATATCTTTAGAGCAGACCCCTTTATAAAGCTTAAAAGCTGAGAATGGCTACTCTTTAAAAAGATATATCAACATTTATTCATCGACACTAGTTTTGTTTAATTGCATATATTTAACGATTAATTTACCCTAATGTTGCTGTAGTTGACTTTTTCAAAATAAGATGTTCCTTTCCTCTTCTCCAATTCTTAGTCTTGCAAGATAGAACAGAATTACTGGAGAACTTTAAATTCAATTGTCCCACTACATCAAGGTATCAGGCTTCTTCATATTTGTGAATGGTGTTAATAACTACTATTTGGATGTTAGCTTGTCATTAATTTCTTACTCTTTCTAGAATGTTGAAGACAAATTCATTCTAACTTTTTTACATGCACACATTAATATATCTATTTCCATATATAATTTTCTGATGTTTAGCTGCATTTGTAATTCCATCCTGACTTCCATCATCTTTTTTTTTATTTATAATTTCCTTCTCTGACAGTTTAACCCTGATAGCTACTACTACCTACCAGACTCATTTATTTATTCAACTCTGAAACATCCACTAAGTTCAGCTTTAAATTGTAAATTTTAAAGAGGTAAAGTTCTTCAAAGAAAATATAAAATGCATAAATTTTTTATACATGATTTTCCCTGATCTGCTCAAAGTAAAACTTTACAATCAGTTAGCATGTTCTATTTGTTTTTGTATCATATGATTATAATATACTACTTAGTTTTATTTTTCATAAGTATCTTAAAATTCTGCTGAACTTATTTATTAAAAATATTTCTTTTTTTTTATTAACTTGAGTATTTCTTATTTACATTTCGAATGTTACTCCCTTTCCCGATTTCCAGGCAAACATCCCCCTATTCCCGCCCTCCCCTTTTTTATGGGTGTTAACCTCCACACCCTCTCCCCATTACCGCCCTCCCCCCAACAATCACGTTCACTAGGGGTTCAGTCTTAGCAGGACCCAGGGCTTCCCCTTCCACTGGTGATCTTACTAGGATATTCATTGCTACCTATGGGGTCAGAGTCCAGGGTCAGTCAATGAATAGTCTTTAGATAGTGGCTTAGTCCCTGGAAACTCTAGTTGCTTAGCATTGTTGTTCATAAGGGTTCACGAGCCCCTTCAAGCTCTTCCAGTTCTCTCTCTGATTCCTTCAACGGGGGTCCTGTTCTCAGTTCAGTGGTTTGCTGCTGGCATTCGCCTCTGTATTTGCTGTATTCTGGCTGTGTCTCTCAGGAGAGATCTACATCCGACTCCTGTCGGCCTGTACTTCTTTGCTTCATCCAACTTGTCTAATTGGGTGGCTGTATATGTATGGGCCACATGTGGGGCAGGCTCTGAATGGGTGTTCCTTCTGTCTCTGTTTTAATCATTGCCTCTCTATTCCCTGCCAAGGATATTCTTGTTCCCCCTTTTAAAGAAGGAGTGAAGCATTCACATTTTGATCATCCATCTTGAGTTTCATGTGTTCTAGGCATCTAGGGTAATTCAAGCATTTGGGCTAATAGCCACTTATCAATGAATGCATACCATGTGTGTTTTTCTGTGATTGGGTTGCCTCACTCAGGATGATATTTTCCAGTTCCAACCATTTGTCTATGAATTTCATAAAGGCATTGTTTTTGATAGCTGAGCAATATTCCATTGTATAGATTTACTACATTTTCTGTATCCATTCCTCTGTTGAAGGGCATCTGGGTTCTTTCCAGCTTCTGGCTATTATAAATGAGGCTGCTCTGAACATAGTGGAGCACGTGCCTTTTTTATATGATAGGGCATCTTTTGGGTATATGCCCAAGAGAGCTATAGCTGGATCCTCAGGTAGTTCAATGTCCAATTTTCTGAGGAACCTCCAGACTGATTTCCAGAATGGTTGTACCAGTCTGCAATCCCACCAACAATGGAGGAGTGTTCCTCTTTCTCCACATCCTCGCCAGCATCTGCTGTCACCTGAGTTTTTGAACTTAGCCATTCTCACTGGTGTAAGGTGAAATCTCAGGGTTGTTTTGATTTGCACTTCCCTTATGACTAAAGATGTTGAACATTTCTTTAGGTGTTTCTCAGCCATTCGGCATTCCTCAGCTGTGAATTCTTTGTTTAGTTCTGAACCCCATTTTTTAATAGGGTTATTTGTCTCCCTGTGGTCTAACTTCTTGAGTTCTTTGTATATTTTGGCTACAAGCCCTCTATCTGTTGTAGGATTGGTAAAGATCTTTTCCCAATCTGTTGGTTGCTGTTTTGTCCTAACCACAGTGTCCTTTACCTTACAGAAGCTTTGCAATTTTATGAGATCCCATTTGCCGATTCTTGATCTTAGAGCATAAGCCATTGGTGTTTTGTTCAGGAAATTTTTTTCCAGTACCCATGTGTTCGAGATGCTGCCCTAGTTTTTCTTCTATTAGTTTGAGTGTATCTGGTTTGATGTGGAGGTCCTTGATCCAGTTGGACTTAAGCTTTGTACAGGGTGATAAGCATGGATTGATCTGCATTCTTCTACACGTTGACCTCCAGTTGAACCAGCACCATTTGCTGAAAATGCTATCTTTTTATCTTTTTTCCATTGAATGGTTTTGGCTCCTTTGTCAAAAATCAAGTGACCATAGGTGTGTGGGTTCATTTCTGGGTCTTCAATTCTGTTCCATTGGTCTACCTGTCTGTCTCTGTACCAATACCATGCAGTTTTTATCACTATTGCTCTGTAATATTGCTTGAGTTCAGGGATAGTGATTCCTCCTGAAGTCCTTTTATTGTTGAGAATAGTTTTAGCTATCCTGGGTTTTTTGTTATTCCAGATGAATTTGCAAATTTTTCTGTCTAACTCTTTGAAGAATTGGATTGGTATTTTGATGGGGATTGCATTGAATCTGTAGATCGCTTTAAAAATATTTCTAAATTGTTATATAAAATCTCTTGAATACATAATTATACTTGCTTTTCAGAACTATATTCAAACATCTGCCCTCAGAAGACCATATTTATTATTCAAAAATATAATGCATGCAAAAGTCCTCTCAGATAACCACTGTCAGCCTATAGCGGCAGAAAAAATTGTCTAAGCAAATGCCCAGTGGCAAGATAATTATGTTTAATATGTATTTATTTCTGTATCAGAAAGTCATGGATTTAGTTTCCTGGATACATATTGAGAACATCTTTTTACATAATATGTATTATATATACGTGGCTGAAATATATACTCATTCAAATTATTATAATAAAGCAGACCAGTAGTTTGAACATGAAAATACATATAAGGAGGTCAATAATTAAATAACTGATAAACAATAAATATATCTGTTCATGTTTATTTAAGTAAAATATATTGAGGTAGAAAGTTTATTAGGCATTTGGATATCAGAATGTATCAGCTTTTTAAATCTAATGTCAAATTTAAGAACATATAATTGATGACAAGAATTAATTTTGTTGCCTTGGAAAGTCACATTTTTTATTGGATTTTTTAATTTACATTTCCAATGTTATCTCCTTTTCCAGTGTCCAGTTCATGAGCCTCCTCCTATCCCTTCCCTCATCTGCCTTCTACCATGAGGGTGTTCCCTACCCAAACTACTACTATGCCATGCAGTATACTGATTACAAATATGGAAATAATTTCGGGTCTGTAACTATGCAATGTTAGTGGGCTTCGAAGTTAAGAAAAGATGTGGTCCTCCAACTTCAGCAGTCTGAGTAGAGCTCATTGACCTCGTCTATAAAACCAGTGATAAAGCCATGAAACTCCACCACTCGGGAGTCGTAGCCTTGGAAGACCTTGCACGGTTCTTCTCCTCTGATACCTATGCCACCTTTGTGAGAGGAGCTCTCCAAGTCTTACTGCTGTTCCATTGGCCTGACCTCTCAGAAACTGCACAGGGAGCAGACATAAGCTCACACCTCCATGATGAGCCAGCACCTGTCAGACCACAGATTGACGCCCAGCAGCCAAGCTGCTCATTCCAGTTCAGTTGTGTTTCTCCAAAATATACACATGATAAAGAAAAGTAAAACGTGAAAAAATGAGGCTTTCGACCGACCTGTCAGTTAAGGAAAAGTTTGTACAGATGCCTTAGCTAAGTAAACCTTTTATTGTAACACCCAGTTGTTTTCAGAAATGAAACATGCAAGGTTAGTTGGGACAATCTTACAATTGTAAATCAGATGTACCTCTGGATAGTTGAGAAGATACTGCACGAATAGTCTAGCTTTAAGGAGTCTTTAGGTAAATGCCTGTATGTGGATAAAAACATTTTAAAGAAAAAGTGTATGGGGTAGTTTCTCTATGTGTCATCCAGTTTACATAGCCAACATGCCCTCAAGCCTTGGGGCTCTGGAATTATTAGGCGCCGCACACGTATTTGCTGCTGGTGCTCTCTGTACAGTACTGGGCTAGGAAGGTTCTGCTGTCACCTCAGCAACTATGAATCATTTTACAGGTGATTTCTACATAACTTTTCCTTGGTAACATTCATTTTAAAACGCATTAATAGCCCAGGTATAGGCAGAACTACATCTCTCAATACTGAAATGAGAGCATCTATCTGAGGCCTAGGAATTACACATGCACATACACACACACACACACACACACACACACACACACGATTTATTAATACATGTATGGAATATATATATATCCTAAATATATATATTTATTTCTTTGGCCCAAGGCATATAAGCATGTGTGTATGTGTATGTATATGTACAGATATAATACATTTAATCATTAACAAACTGAGATCATGTCTATTATGATTTTTGTTGTACTGAAACATGGCAAATAAAATAAGGTTTCAAACTTAATATTTCAAAATATAAGCTGTGAATTCTTTAGAATGATTCATTCAAGAGTACAGTTCATATATGGTAGCCCTGTTTAATATTGTTCTTCTCTGTTAACTGACTGTTATGGTTCATATATCTTTCCTGCAGTTTGTTTTAACAATATGTCTGTATGGTATAAATTTCTTCATATATATATCACCTTTCTGAAATATTATTTAAAATTTCAATAAAATAAACAATTTTCACAGAGTATCCTCATGTTCTCTAGGGGAAGAAAGGGAATATTAAACTAAAGCCAGCAAGTGAAATTTAAATATTTAAAATTTTATATATTCTCTAAGTCTCAGTTTAGGCATGGTATTTATAATAACCCAGAAATAGAACAATGATCCTTTTTTATTTTTAAATATAATTTGCTGAAGTGTAAAAAATATCAACCATTTAAGTATTATAGTATGAGGTTTGTGAAATTTTTAGCAAAAATAAAATACTCCTTTATATAGAACAAGTATAACTTAGATGCTGAGAAATCTAAGTGTAGAAAATCATTCTAGTAAAATTCAAGAAACATGTAAGAAATTAAATTAAATATTTGAAAATACATTATGAATTTCAAGTTTTCATTTAAATTGAATGAGTTTTTACTTTTTTGAAATAAATTAACAATAAAATTAATAAAACCTGAAAATAATATATTTTTAATGAAAGGTGTTACTTGTTTAAGGGTAGAAGTTAAATATATTCATCAGGAAAATATAGTACTTTGAAATCCTAAAGGAAAATATTTGTTTCTGGAATGAATATTATAAATTCATTCTTACCCGTTATTCCTACACTAAAAATAATTAAAAAGAGTTGCTTACAGTTTTGTTATACTATAAATATGACTAAATTAAATTAGTGTATTAGGCATACAAATATCGTTCCAAAGAACCAAAACACTACTACTGACCCTAATAAAACAACATTAATGGGAATGGAGACTTTTGGTATTATTCGTGTAAGATAATGCTTTTCTGGGTTTGATGATGTTTTTCTGGTTTGATAGTCACATAATATTATAATAGATGAAAGAGTAAAGCAACAGAACAGATTAAAATCAGGGTTGTGAAAGGGGCAACAGGGCCAAGCATAAGTAAGATGAGAAACTGGCATAAACTGTTTTTTACAGGAATCTTCTGTAAATACAGTAAGAGTGGTTTCAAAGTCTAGAGCATTGAATACTATGCATGTGTCTTACTTAGCATTTATATTCTTTTGATAACACACCATGTCCATAAGTAAACATAAAGAGAAAGGGTGTCCCCACCCCACCCACCCACCAGACCTCTAAACTCCCTGGCCCTCAAGTCTCTTGAGGGTTAGGTGCATCTTCTCTGACTGAACCCAGATCCAGCAGTCCTCTGCTGTATTTGTGTTGGGGACCTCATATCAGCTGTTGTATGCTGCCTGGTTGGTGATCCAGTGTCTGAGAGATCTAGGGGGTGCAGGTTAATTAAGAATGCTGATCCTCTTACAGGCTTGCCCTCTCATCAGGTTCCTCCAGCTTTTTCCTAATTAAACCACAGGGGTCAGCAGCTTCTGTTCATTGGTTGGGTATACACATCTGTATCTAACTCTTTCATCTGCTTTTTGGGTCTTTGGGAGGGCAGTCATGATAGGGCCTTTTTTATGAGTACTCCATAGCCTTACAAAAGGTTTCGGGTCTTGGAGCCTCCGCTTGAGCTGAATCCCCACTTGGGCCTTTCAATGGACCTTATTTTCCTCAAGCTCTTTATTTCTACCCCTGCACTTCCGGGTAATAATTGAGGGATGGGGTTGCTATCATCCCACAATCAAGACTCTGATCCATAATTATTCCTGTCTTAAGGAACATCAGGGTAGATCACTTTAAAAAAATACCTCTAAATTCACAAGACCTTAGTTAGAGTAAAGTCATGTAATCGGTTCAATAAAACATTGGAGAATAGGAGGCAAAGTTTAGAACAGAGGCAGAAGGAACACTCATGCAGAGCGTGCCCCACATGTGGCCCATACATATACAGCAACCCAATTAGGTAAAATGGATGAAGCAAAGAAGTGCAGGCCGACAGGAACCGGATGTAGATCTCTCCTGAGAGACATAGCCAGAATATGGCAAATATATAGGTGAATCCCAGCAGCAAACCACTGAACTGAGAACAGGACCCCCGTTGAAGGAATCAGAGAAAGAACTGGAAGAGCTTGAAGGGGCTTGAGACCCCATATGAGCAACAATGCCAACCAACCAGAGCTTCCAGGGACTAAACCACTACCTAAAGACTATACATGGACTGACCGTGGGCTCCAACCTCATAGGTAGCATTGAATAGTCTAGTAAGAGCACCAGTGGAAGGGGAAGCCCTTGGTCCTGCCAAGACTGAACCCCCAGTGAACGTGATTGTTGGGGGGAGGGTGGTAATGGGGGGAGGGTGGGGAGGGGAACACCCATATAGAAGGGGAGGGGGAGGGGTTAGGGGGATGTTGGCCTGGAAACCAGGAAGGGGAATAACAATCGAAATGTAAATAAGAAATACTCAAGTTACTCCATGTAGCAGAGAAATTAGTTTATTAGTTATGAGACAATATAAAGTGAACAATATCAGTTTAGAACAATTGTATATTTGTCAATATATTAAAATTGTAATGCCTAATTTGTGGGGCACATGGTATTATAACTCTCATTTTTTTCAGATTAAAAAAGAAACAGCTTTGGGTTCTTATATATTTTGGATATTAGCTCTCCATCAGATGTAGAGTTAGTCAATACTTTTTCCAACCTGTGAGTGGATGATTTGTCCTATTGGCTATGTTGTTTGCCTTACAGAAGCCTTCCAGTTTCATTTATCAATTCTTCTTTTTTAATGTATTTTTATTGGATATTTTTATTATTTGCATTTAAAATGTTATCCCCTTTCCTGGTTTCCAGTCCATAAATCCCCCATCCCAACCCCCTCTCCCTTCTTCTATGAGGGTACTCTCTTACCCATCCACCCACCTCTTCCCACCTCCCCATCCTGAGAATCCCTTAAACTGTGGAGTGGAGCCCTGGCAGGACCAAGGGCTTTTCCTCCCACTAGTGCCTTCCAAAGCCATCCTCTGTCTGTCCATGTGTATTCTTTGGATGGAGGTTTAGTCCCTAGGAGCTCTGGTTAGTTGTTCTTCCTATGGGGTTGCAAGCTCTTTCAGCTCCTTTTATCCTTTCCCTAACTTCTCTAATGGGGACCCCATTCTCAGTTCAATGACTGGCTATAAGCATCTGCCTCTGTATTTGTCAAGCTCTGGCAGAGCCTCTTAGGAGACAGTTAGATCAGGATCCTGTCAGCATGCAGTTCTTGGCATCAGCAATATTGTCTGGGTTTAGTGGCTGTATGTATATGTACTGGATCCCTAGTTGGGGCAGTCTCTGGGTGGCCACTCCTTCAGTTTCTCCTCCAAACTTTGTCTCTGTATCTTCAATGAATTTTTTTGTTCCCTCTTCTAAAAAGACTGAAACATTTGTACTTTGGTCATCCTTCTTCTTGAGCTTCATGTAATCTGTGGATTGTATCTTGGGCAATCCGAGCTTTTCGGCTAATATCCACTTATCAGTGAGTACATACCACTATGGTTTTTTTTGTGATTGGGTTGATCTTTGAGCTTGAGTCATTGGAATTTCTGTTTAGAAAATTTTTCCTTGCACCCAATGAGTTTAAGGCTTTTTCCTACTTTCTCTTCTATTAGATTCAATCTATCCAATATAAAGTTGAGGTCCTCAAGAAGCTAACCACCAAGAAAACAAACAGGGCAACCAAAAAATGGGGTATAACATTAAACAGAGAAATAACAACAGAAAACTCTCAAATGGCTGAGAAGCACTGAAATGTTCAAAGTCCTTAGTACTCAGGGAAATGCTAATCAAAATGACACTGAGATTCCTCTATCCACAACCAGAATGGCAAAGATCAAAACCTCAGGTGACAACACATGTTGGCAAGGATGTGGAGAAAGAGGAACACTCCTCCATTGCTTTTGGAATTGAAAACTGGTGTAACCAATCTGGAAATCAATCTGGAGGTTCCTCAGAAAATTGGAAATAAATTATCTACCTAAAATTCTGTCTATACCACTCCCAGGCATATCCCAAAAGATCCCCCACCATGCCACAGGGGCACATGATCCACTATGTTCACAGTGGCCTTATTTGTGATAGTCAGAAGCTGGAAATAACCCAGATTTCCCACAAAGGAAGAATGGATACTGAAAATGTGATTCATGGATGGAATACTATTCAAATATTAAGAATGAGAACATCATGAGTTTTGCAGGCAAAAAGATAGAACTAGAAAATACCATGCTGAGTGAGGTAACTCAGACCCAAAAGGACATGCACGGTATATACTCTCTAATAAGTGGGTATTAGCCAAAAAATTTACAGAATACCCAGGATACAATCCACCATACTCAAGAAGTTTAACCAGTTGAAGAGGCCAGGTGAGGACACCTCAATCACACTTGGGAGAAAGAAAAGCAATCATAGGAGCAGGGATAAGGGGTAGGGACTTGGGGGTGTGAAATGGGATAGGGAGGGAAAGAGGGGAACATGATGAGCTATTGGGTGGGGAAAAGCACTAAAAATCTGAGGGACAGCAGAAGAATAGAAACAGGCATCCTAGGGAGATAGGAGGTAGGCGCGTCCTCTAAAATGTACCAGATACATGCAAGGTGAGAGATTCTCAGGACTCAAAGGAAGAAACCTTAGATGAAATGCCCTATGGTGGGGAGAGGAAACTTACAGAGCCCACCTCAATGAGAAAGATGGAGCATCAAGTGGAGGGTGTAGTTGCGTTACCACAGTCAAAACTCTGACCCAGATTTGTGCCTCTCTGAAATAACTGCAAGGACAAAAATGAAGAAGAGCCTGAAGGAAAGGAGACCCAGAGACAGGCCCGAATTGGGATCCAGCTCAAGGGGAGACCCCAAGGCCTGGCACCATTACTGAAGCTATGGAGTGCTCACAAAAATGGACCTATCATGACTGCCCAACAAGTAGTGGAAAGATTCAGATGGAGATATTTAACCCAGTGAATGAACGGGAACTGGTGCCCTCTGTCGTTTACTTAGGGAAAAGCTGGAAAAAGCTGAAGAGGATGGTGACTCTATAGGAAGATATGCAGTCTCAATTAACCAGAACCCTAGAGATCTCTCAGATACTGAACAACCAACCAGGCAGCATGCACCGGCTGATATGATGCCCCAACACATACACAGCAGAGGACTGTCTAGTCTGGACTCAGTCAGAGAAGAAGCGCCTAACCCTCTTGAGAGTTGAGACCCCAGGGAGTGGGGAGCTGTGGGAAGGTGTTTGGGGACATCCTCTTGAATTCCAGGGTAGGAGATATGCGATGTGGAACAGGGAGAATGTGGACCTGGAGTGGGAAAAATTCTGTACCGTAACAAAGTATTGAAGAATTAAAATAACAGAAAAGTGTGTTTTGGAATATGAACTAATATTTCTAAACTTAAACAGCAATCCTTGACAAGCAATTTATGGACATTTGGATCTTTTCAGCTTCTAGGTAAGGGGATAGCGAGCCGGGCAAGAATGTGATGGGGACTGGTCACATGGAGGCTACAGACAGGAAACAGCATAATGACTGAGGAGTGTCAGCTTACCTTCTGCACTTCCTTCAGTCACAGGCCTTAGTTAGTAGAATGGTACCAATAACACTTAGTAGCATTTTCCCTCCTCAAGTAATCCGATGTAGATAGTCCCTCAGAGGCCTGTTCAGAGACTTATACTCTATATTATCTAGATCCTGCTAAACCAAAAGTCAATATTAACCATGCATCATGCTTAAATAACTTACTTGCCTTTTCATTGATCATAATTGCAATTCTTGCATTCGAGTCTAAGACGTAAGATTGAGTTATGACATATGTAAACAGTCCAATATATTTTCTCTCCTATGTGGAAATAATTGGTGATTCATTCCTTCTCTGGAAAATGTTTCAGTTCTGATTCATGCAAATAATACTCTTATCAAATAATAAAATTACCATGTTTTATTGTTCCCTATTAAACAAGAGAACAAATACTTTAAGATCAGAATTATAGAGTTAGGAGATATTTCCTATTCTTCCAAAATACAACACCAAAACTATTTTTATAGGAAACTAATAATTATTTCATTAATTGTGTATTATTTGTACAATATTACAAAATATAAAAGGTATTACTCTCCTTACTTTTCCTGCGATAAAACACCTCTGCCAAGAACACTTCCAGAGAAAACATATTTTTTGTTCCATAGGTTCGGTCAGCTACATATAGAAAAATAGAAAGTTAAAGAATAGCTAATATACTTAATCAACTTATACATTTAATATAGAAACTATTTAGTGTTACTAAAACTATAATAATTAAAGTAATTAATGTCTTTGTTATATCAGTGTGTTTATTCCACCCATCATCTAGTACAAAGCTTGTTTCATCGAGTTTATGAACCTTGTCTCCATTTTTCCTAATGATTGTAGGCATTTTGGAGAGATTATTTCCAATTCTGAATATTATAGAATTGTTGTATTGACATGAAGCAAGGAAAACCCACAGAGTGGCAAAGCTAATGACACCTGAAACATCTATTGACATCTGCTGTATCTTACTTCCATCAAGATATAGCTTGATCTCGTGTTAAAGCTCTATAATATGTAAGTGATTCAGGTTTTTCACTTGCTTATATTTTTGAACTAAAGTTGTTATATTTGCTTATCACTGATGCTTAGGAAATTATGATGTCTGGTGCCAAAGGAATCATACTAATAGTGAAATAATTGATTGTGGGACAATGCATGTTAATGAGACTAACACCAGTCCTATAAATATGAAGTCTCTCATGGCGTGGGCTGCAAACCCTTGCACATTGGCTCAGGTGTCCTTCCCTCACAGACCTCATGTGGACCACACTGCAGGACAGATGCAAATGTCTGCAGTCAGAAAAATCTTCCAACTACATATATGTTTTTGCATAAACTTTCGTACTACACCTGATTCTAAATGTTTCTCTAAAAACCAAAAGATAGCCCATAAATCGTATTTTTCCACTTGTTGCCAAGTGGTTTTACAGTGGCAGTACAGCCCGCTACAGCTCTATGCCTGTTCTTTGCTGTTACTTTCAGTGTGTGCTTGCCATGTCTATCCTGCGATGCTTTTATATAGCCTGTGTTTTCCCTTCTTCTCCACCCCTTTCCAATATTTGTCTTGCTTTTGTTTGGGGCTATGCACTTCTCAGTCCTTTCATCCCCTCTCATTTTCTTCCTCTCTATTATCCCATTTTGTATTCTGTGGCCCAAACAGCCTATTTTGGATTATTTCATAAAATTCTTCATTTGTAAGTTACATCAGATTTGTCACTGTTTTAACAATGTAACTAAAGGTTAAATCATTGTTTTTGATACAAGCACACTCCACCCTGTGTAGAATGAATAATAGTGGCTTCATGTTTCTTTCTTGTAATTTCCCCCTTTATATTAAATTTCAGATTAACCTTTGTTCTCAAGTGGTTTCTCGAAGATCTTTCTTTGATACTAAGGCTACTATCACTCAAACTGTGTGAGGAAATAAAAGCAACCACGAGATTGTCTTGATACTTTAAGATTCTGGAGGGAAATTAAATTTCTCCTTGATATTCTTCATTACTCATTGCAGACAATGGAGCTGTAGCTTGCTGAAAAGACGGATGTTTCTCTATTTAAAATGTCCTTATAAAACATTCTTGTAAGTTACGCTTTGATTTCACAGATGTTTATTATTTTAAAACTTTGGGCTTTCAATTAAAAAAACGTTTATAAACTAGGGAAAGAAGAAGAAAGTCTGCTTTAAGCAAGTAAGTGCTGAGCTTCCCGATGCACAGAAATGTTTCACAATAATTACTGAAACTGAAAGATGCTGTTTGTACACCATGGAATGTTTCATATTAGATTACCTTGCTTTATCCCACTCTCCTTTTACAGAGCTCTTTGCCCATTTTCACTTTTATGGCTCTGGGCACCATGCCCAGTTTGGATTAATGCTTATTTATTATAATTTATTTATCCAGGATAGTGGTTTAGCTGGGTGCCTTAGAAATTATTATAATTAAGTAGCAGAGAATATAGTTCTTAAACATTTAAGTGCATTAGACCATCAAAATATTTTTCCACAAAATTTGAATAATGAATTTATGCAAAAAGCATTTATAATTTTGTTACCTGGTAACTACTTTGTCTTTAAGCCTATTTTGAGTGGTTCATGTCTAAGTTGACTTAACATCTCTTCTTTTTGCTCGTGGGATTCCATTAGTTCTCTTCTTAAAATAATATTAAACTTAAAATGAATTAATCTGAGGAAGTCATGCCATGGATTCTTGGGTGCGATGTCCAGGTTAGGTCCAGAAATTGCTGTTTCTCAATGCTTTTCTCCTACCTCTTGCTCTTTTATTCTCTATGCAATCTTTTCTTCAGTGTTTCCTGATCCTTGTATGGGGTAACACAGATGGATGCAGTGCTTACAGCCAAGAATGTTTCACTCATGTACTCTCAGCAGATTGACTGGCAAATGCTATTTCATCCCTGTGTAATTCATTTATAAGTATCTATGTGCTTTTATGTATATCTAAGCCGTGTCCCTTAGAGGGATACGTTGTTTTCTATTATTTATTTACTTCCTATTTCATCGACCTATTTTCTTTTGGATTCTCTTTTCGGGTCACGGACTACTTTATTACACCAATATTTGAGCAGTATTTGTTTGTGATCTTCCTCTATGTTTCATTTGAAAAACCTAGATAAATGGATATTTCTCTTTTTGACAAGTTCATGTTGTCATTTCTAGTTGTATGATCTATTTAAAAATCTTAAAATGGTGATTTTCCCCTTTTATACCAAACTTTAATGTTATAGATTGAAGTGTTATGTCAGTTGAAATCTTTTGAAGTTTTTGGTGTCATTTGCTTTTGATCTTGAAGATTATATAATTTACACTTCTTACTTGGAGGTCACAATAGTTTAATATGAAGGCACAGATTTACCTTTTCTTATTCTACTTTGAAATTAGGGGTCAATGCCAAGAAACACTTTCAACGGGACAATACAATTTACTAGTAGAACATTCTTATTTACAAGTATGTGCATTTATTCTCGTAAAAATCTTTTGCTCTCATTTACCTTTCTTTATCTTTTAAGCTACATTTCCTTAAAATCATCCTATCAGGACAACTCTTGATTAAATATTTTAACAATTGACAACTGGTATCATCTTAGAAGGCCCTCACGAAGAGAAAAGAATATGAAAGTCTTTGAGATTTGCCAGCTGCACTGGTGAGATCAGAAGTTATCTTTTTTGTTAGGTTACAGTAGCGAGCACTATCCCATATTATCAAACGCAGTGCTTCAGTGAGGAATTACAGTGAGGCCCCTGCACTCCCCATAAGTTATACTCAAGAGCAATTCTCCTTCATGACTCTTCTCTTTGGTTATTTTCATGCCATTCATTTATATTAATATTAAATGTCTGTTATTTTTTGAATATAGGTAGAGTTAAAAACATGATATCATCCCATTGACACGATGGAAAGTCACTCCAGATTACTACAAATTTCATAGTTTAAGAATAACTGTTGCAAATGGAATATATAAATATTCCGGGCATGGTAAAATGGTAAAATGTGCACTAAAGCTCTCCTTTAAACAAATTTCTATTCAATAATGTGTGTGTTCTTGTATGGCATTCACAGATGTATTAAGGTTACAGCTTGAAAGTAGGTGAGCAATGAATACAGATGTTTAATTAGGTGCACAATATTACATTATTCTCTTCCTGCCTCCTAGTGTTTGGTAATGGACATTCTGATTTTAGAAAACAAAATCTCCATATTTTCGTATTGTTTCCATTTGTAAGTTTACTCACATTATTCTTAGAGTAAAATCACAAAAATATTTCACTTGACGTGTAAAATAAGTACTGTAGAATCCATTTTATACCACAAAGAGAAATCTAATTGATTTCATGATAGATATGTTTCTGCATTATTTGAAATCAAATTTTAAGTTCAGTATAAAATATTAGCCATTTAATGAAAATACATTAAATTAGGGTCATTTGTGATAGGTAGATCACTATGCAAAGTTTGGGAATTTCAAATTATGTCATTGAAAATATTAATAAATTTCATAAACGAACAGGTCAGTTTTTAAAGAGACAAGCATTTTATAGCTTATTTTATACATACGTTATATCATTAACTTATATTATGTCAACCAAGCTGTTAATTTAAATTAAGTTAGATAATTTGAGTATCTCCATAAACATCCTAACTAAAAATAATATTCATTTAGGAAGATGTGTTCTATGGATCATCTTGAAAATAGGGAGATATTGTGAGGGTATGAAATATTCAAAAGTGTTATTGTAATATTGGAAAGATGAATCATTCATCTATGATAAAAAGGTAATTTTTTTATAATTTTAAGAATTGATTAGCTTGATCACAACTACACCTTACAATTTATGATATGTACTTCACTATCACATAATTGCTTATTTCAATAGTGTTATTTGAGGACAAAATTTTGTAAACAAATTATTGAGAATTATAGTAAATTAATACTGTTATCTTCATAAATATAGGAAGACAAAGAAATTCAAACTTTATAGTGCATAAAATTTTGTTTTAAGTTTGAATTAACTTGGAGTAAAATTGAAATATTATTGTAGTCATGTAGCATTATGAAAAGAAATAAACATGACTAAAATATTTATGAACTGTAAGATAAAAAGTAAGTAACCGATGGATATATTAATGGCAATAGAACATAGAACTGATCCAAAAACTTAAAATATAGAAAACCTACTAATTAAATTATAGCAGAAAATATAAAATGAGAAATATATGACACATCTTTAAGACATGCAAATTTACTTTATCAGAATACACACTTTCATTTAAAGTAAGACAAAATACTCAACATTATGAATTTGTACTTATGTGTTATAAAATATAGTGGGAAGGGGACTATAATAAAGAACTCTTTGGCAAACTAGGCATAATAGCCAAATTACTAATGCTTCCACAAAACACGATAACCAAAAAGCAAGTAGCAGATGAAAGTCTTTATTTGGCTTACACTCCCATCATTGGAGGAAATGAGGATAGAAACTCAAGCAGGGCTGGAACCTGGAGGAAGGAGCTGATGCAGAGGGCATTGATGGGTTCTTCTTATTGCCTTCCTTCCTATGTTTTACTCAGGCTACTTCCTTAGAGAAGCTAGAACTACCAATCCATTGACGGCACCACCCACCATGGCCTGGTTCTTCTGTTGATCACTAATTGAGAACAAGTTTGAAAGCTGGATTTCTTGGAGTCACTTCTTTAACTGAGGCTCCTTCCTCTCTGATGATTCTATCTTGTGTCACGTTGACACACAAAATCAGGTAGCCAAAGTGACCCCTTGTCAACTTGAAGCACAAAAACATCACTGTTAAGTGCCAACCCGTCCTTCCTTATACATCCCTAAGATCTCTCATTAAAAAATAGATAGCATTTTGTTAAGCCCCACAGTCTTTACAAGTTAAATTTTCATTCCCTTTAAAATATCAAATCCTTAAAATCAAAAGTAATTTAAAACTAAAGGTCTTTAAACTATGGGATCTAGTATGGAATTCCAGGGCAGTCACAAGCAAATCCAATTAACAGTACAATGTCTGGGATCCATTCATGATCTTATGGACTTGTCTAAAGGGCTTGGGTATTTCTTTAGCTCTGGCCTCTGTAGCACACACCCAACTTGACTTCTAGGCTCTGCGTGACTCCACTTCACTGCCAATGCTATTCTTGGTAGTCATCCCATGGTACTGGTATCTCCAGAACTGCTGGGGTCTTCTGCTGCAACTGGGCTGCATTTCCACCAGTAGTATTTCATAGACTCTCCTAATGGTGCCAAGCCTCAACTTCTCTGTATAATCATGTCATTCCTGAGCCTTCGACCTCAGCTTGAGGCTTCACCTTCACCAATGGATTCCTCTTGGCTTCTCATAATTCCAATATTCAGCTGCTCTCCATGACCCCTTTAGCACTCAAAACCAGTACTACCTGGGTGAGTTTTAAAATACCAACTCTGGCTGTCAGCGTGAGGTACAACCTTGGCTGCTGCTGAACAGAACTTCCTGTGCTCTCAGAAAATACTTCCCAGATTTTACCTCAGTTGCGCTGGTTTCTTTTTTAAAAAGTATTATTGTTGTTATTTTTAATTCTTTAATGCTTTTTTACAGTCCAGACTTCATCCCACCCCCTGGTCTCCAACCTCACCCCCACGGTGCCCCAATCTGTAACTTCTTGCCCTCTCCCCTGTCTCCAAAAGGATGTCCCCATTCCCCAGCCCCCACCCATCACAACTCCCTACTCCCTGGAACCTCCAGTCACTTGACGGTTGGGTGTATCTACTCTCACTGCCAGACCAGGCAGTCCTCTGCTCTGTATGGGTCCAGGCCTCATATCAACTGGTGTATACTGCGTGGCTGGTGACTTAGTGTCTGAGAGAACTCGGGAAAAGATCAGTTGAGATTACTGGTCTCCATCCTCCTCACTTTCTTCCAGCTTTCTGCCAATTCAATCACAGAGGTCCCAGCTTCTGTCCATTGTTTGGATGCTAGTATCTTCATCGGACAATTTCAGCTACTTGTTGGGCTTCTCAGAGGGCAGCCATGCCAGGTTCCTGTCTGGAAACATACCACAGCATCAGTAAAAGTGTCAGGGCCCCAGGCCTCTCTTTGAGCTGGATCCCAAGTTGGACCTGCCATTAAATCTTTCTCTCATGCTCTTCTCCATTTTTGTCCCTGCATTTCCTTCAGACAGGAACAATTCCTTGCTGGTCTCTTTTTAATCACCACTAATTTCTTAGCTCCTGCTGACCTGCACCAACTGTCACAGTAACACAAAGCTTTCACTTTAATAGTTCTGGTATCTTGTTAATCACAGCTGATTTTTCAGCCCCAGCTAACTGAAATCATGGACTCTTAAATCGGAATAACAAATATGCCTGATAAAATCTTTACGCTTACTTCTCAAATTTCACCAGCCAAGCCTCCATCTTCTGCATTGTTCTCAAAATTCTTGGTTTCCAAGCTCGTAAAGAAACCTATTGAAATCTCAATACTCAAATTTCCAAAGTCCTTCCACGAACCACTAATGATTCATTATGCTGGTTCCAATTTGCCTTAGTTAGAGTTTCTATTGTTGTTATAAGACATCTTGAGCAAACAGCAAGTAGGAGAGGAAAGTATTTAGTTGGTTAACATTTCTATCATTGCTGGAACTTAAGACAGTTACTAAAGAAGGTCTGGAACATGGATGCAGGAGCTGATGCAGAGACCACAGATGGCTTCTGCTTACTACCTTGCTTCTTATGACTTGTTCAGGCTGCTTTCCTATAGAAGCAAGCACTACCAGGCTGGGGATGGCATCATCCACCACTAGTTGGCTCCTCCTCTATTGATTATTATTTGAGAAAATGCCAAAGACCAAGATCTCATAGGTGCATTTCCTCAAATCAACTGAGTCTCCTTTCTTTCTGATGACTCTGGTTTGTATCAAAATGTCACACAAAATCAGCCAGCATGTAGGGAGTTTAGACAAGAATCAGAATAAAAAAGAAGAGAAAAAGAAAAAAAGAAAAATCAACCACTGTAAAAATCTAGCAAATATGCTTTTGAAGTCTTGAACTAATAGTTAAATTTGAATTACATCACTGAACTTTTCTACTTCCTCTTTCCTCCCTCCAGCTTCTCCTAGTTACCAGGACTCAAGATCTTCTCATCAACCCCTTCAAGATGAAAACATCTTACATGCATTTATGTGTACACAAATAAAAATGCATTTGTGTATGCAAAAATATTTAAACATATATTATATATACTATAATACAATGTATATAGAAACCTTATTCTGTTTTTGTTGCTTCTATATATGTGGTTTCTAGGCCTACCACTCAGACTTTGAGCAGGAATAAGAGGCTTCATCCCATTGAAAGGCTAATTTTCCATAGAACAACAATGTCCACCAACTAGAGCTTCCAACGAAACCACTACCCAAAGACTATACATGGACTGACCCTGGGCTCCAGCTGCATAGGTAGCAGTGAATAGCCTTGTTGGGGCACAAGTGGAAGGGGAAGCCCTTGGTCTTGCCAAGGTTGAACCCCCAGTGCAGGGGAATGTTGGTGGCATTTGGTAGTAAGGGGGATGGAAGAGGGGAACACACCTATGGGGAAGGGGGAGGGGATAGGGGTTTATGGACAGGAAAGCAGGAAAGGGAATAACATTTGAAATGTAAATAAAGAAATATATCTAATTAAAAATAAATTAAGAAAAGAAGTCGATAGTCAGCTGTATTACTTTTTCTAAGAGAGAGATCCTATGAAGTTTTGTCCTTTCCTAATTAATACATTGTTATTGCTATTATTTCCATCTTGTTTATGAAGCTATTTCAGGATATCAGTGTTTGACAGTAGAGTTCCCATTATTTTCAATGTTCAAATCTTGTTTGCTCTTTTAATCTGTGATATTCCCTGAGTTATGCATAAAGGTTTAAAAAGTGCCATTCACATGTTAGTAAAAATCAACTGTGATCTAATTGTACTAAAGCCCACTCAACACAAACAAATCACCCTGTGATGGGAAACCTAGACAGCCACACAGGGGTAGTGAAGTCCTAGACCTTAAAAGAGAATCTACTACTGTCACATTGCTATGACAGATCTTATTACATCATAAAACCTGCTGTCATGCACACACTGTATTCCTTCCTATCTGCTGCAGGAGGAAGCTTCCCTGTTAATGGCTGATCTAGGCATAAATCTGAATATAACAGAATATCATTAGAAGGTTTTTTTGTTTGTTTGTTTGTTTTTTGGCATAAGAGTAGGATTAGGTTTAAGTCTATGACTATGAGATATCTAGCCTCAGGTTTGGGTCATCCACACAGGGTTAGGTAAGTGTTTCTTCTAGAGTGGGCCTGAAGTCAAATCAGATAAAAGGTTTGTGGTCCCATGACCTGGAATATCTGGTAGGTAGAACACCATTTTACCTCAAAGGATTTGTTTTGGGGCCGATGTTTATATTTCCTTTTTGGTAGCATGCAGAGGAACATCCAGTATCAAAGACAGTGGTGAGGATTCTATGTAGTCACCGACTCAACTCCTCATTTTCAATTAATTGTCTAAGTGATGTTTTATGCAATAAGGGTTTGTTATGAGGTTGTGGAGAGCAACATATTGTCTTGACCACAGGAATCAGACTTAACCCAATACAAGCAGTAGAAGCTACATGTGATTACAACGGAGAAGGCTTGTTTTTCTCATTATTTGGATATTTCATTTAGAACAAATCTATATATGTGTGTATCTTAAGACGCATCTGCTGTATATGCTACCAATCAAAAGGCCTATATTTTAACTCTCTTTCTTTGTGTTGCCCTCCCTTGGCCCCTTCTTACTCCCATTAGCACTTGATCCTCTGACTCTAGAATCCTTCCAGATTCATCCATAGCAAGGTTTCCATTTCACTACTCTAGGGAGACTTATCTGCTCCTTTTCAGACTCACTCTGTAATTATAGATTATAGTATTAGACAACATATCTTTCATTTGTTTTGAGAAATATTGTTCAAAAAAGTGTTTATATAGGAAGTGTGTACTTATAAGAAGTGTTCAAACATACTACTGTAAATAAATCAGGTTAATCTAGAGGATGTTCTGAAAAAGCATAAAGTCATTTTGAAGTAAAATAGTTGATCACAGAGATTGCTGTTTTTTTCCTTTAATAGATATCACATTAGTTTAAAACATATTTACATTTATTAATAATTTTTACATGTACACAATACAATATTTTGATTATGATCAATTTTTCATAAGGGATCATATCTCTTTCAAAAAGCATAGTCTAAAATTTATTTTATTAAGCAAATATTCATTGTTTTTGCAAGTATGTTGAATATATTATTTATTTTTACAAGTTATGTGCTTTAAATTTTAGGTATCAAAGCTATGTTAATTTTGCTTTCACTTGGTCCACATGGTAAATATTAGCTATTTTTTCTTTGTACACAATGCCAGAGTATACGAGGTAATTTTGTTTGCAGTGTTGATACAATCATTCTACATTTGGTCTTTCATATCCTGCACAAAGAAAATACTAATATAAAATCCTAAAGAACTAGATACATCTTCTCAAAATTTGATAAACCTAATAAAAAATATGACAAATTCAATTGTAAGACATCACTCATGTTCCATAAAAATATAGATATCCTTGCTGCAGAAGAGAACACCTGATTTATTTCAATGAAACGATGCATATTTAAGCTAAAGAAAAAGGTGTTTCATTTAAATATTATGCAAAATACTATTTTACCACATCAATAATTTTTATCCAACTACAAATAAAGAGGTAAAATAAATAAAACATTTAAAAGACATATGTTTAAATCTTACTGTGTTACGCCCTGATCATGCCCCATCTCATCTGATCTTGGAAGTTAAGCAGGGCTGCGTCTGAATTGAAAATTGAAGGAGGATAGGAATGGGGGGCGGGAGGGTGTGTGTGGAAGAAACTAAAAGCTATTGGGTTTCAGAAAGTGGAGCCTAACAGTACAAAACTTGCCACTGTGAACGCTCAGAAGCAGGGTCTATCTCACCTTCTCCTATCCTGTCCGCGTCTCTGGCATCTTTTCCTTTCCCCAAGCATGAGAGTGTGATTTCCTTGATGTTTCCAAAGCTACTTAAAAGCTGCATCTCCCACAAGAGTAATTTACGAAGAGACTGGAGCTGACCGCACACTGCCTAGGACTCAGGCGACCTTTGTCTAGGACCATTGCCTATGCTTCGGTTCTATTTACCTCCTTTATAGTTCAACCCTCCTCTACAATTGCTACGAACTTCGCAGCTCTGTTCCCTATACGTTTAAGCTGCAACCTCTTGGGCCGTCTATGAGTTTCCACAGTTTGACTATTGTACAATTGCAATTAAATGTACCTTTTCTCCTAAAAAAAAAGAAAGAAAGAAAGAAAAAAAGAAAAAAAATCTTACCGTGTTTTATAAAAAGTAATGAATTTTTAAAAAGCCTCAAGACATATACTTTTCTATGCATTGTATTTAATGATTAATTTTTATTCATTCAGTATTTGTAACTTTACCTTAGTTAACAGATAAATTTTTTATTAAATACTACTTTCTACAAAAATATCCATTCTTAATTAGAAATGTTATTTGCTGGAGCCTATCTTGTTAATACACTTAAATTTTAGAAGCTCAATTTTTTATTATAATTATTTTTCATTCTACATAGTTTTATTTACTTTTATTATATGATATGCTTTGATTATGTAAGTTTCTTATCCTCCAACATAGATAGATACAAAAACAAGTACGAGTTATACATGTAGGAATGTTTTCGATCACTGTGTAATTTTTACCCTTTCATTATTCCAATGATGAATTTTCTGCCTCTTATCTTATTTCAATGGGACATGACATTATAATACTTACACCAAGAATGACTTGTCCCAAGTTTGTGTAAGCAATTCTTACCACTTATTCTGAGCCTTATCAATAAATGATGATCATCCAGTGGCTAGGTACAATAGAGAATAGGGTGAGTGGTCTACAAACAGAAGAAAGAGAGAGGGACTTTCGGATCAGCCAGGAGTGGGAGGATTTGGAGCCATGTGGAAGAGGTGTGGAGAGAGATCATGGAAACACATCTGAAGCGCAAAGAGACAGATCAATAACAATGTTCAGCTATTATGTGACAGGGCTAGGAAGTAGCCAGATTACCATAAAAGGCTAAGATCATTTAAATTTTCAGCTATTGATGTGCAGTTTTAAGTAAATATTGTTTCTCTGTGGGTTTCAGGGGACTAACCAACTAAAGAAGTCTAGTCACTGGATTAATTCTTAATATTTACATTAAAGAATAATTCATTTACCAGTATACACTAATTCTTAGAATATATATTCATATGTATGTGAATATATATTCATAATCAAGGCTTGTTTAGTTAATAAACAATTGATCTCTATCAAAGAATAAAGGCCAAACAGAAATGTAATGGAAGCTTCAGACCAAGTACTTAACCTTTCACATCTTCTATGAAAGAAATTATTCATTTTTGATGCTGAGATCTTCATATGTGTTTATTCTATTTGTAGTTGTTTTTAGTTTAATTTTAGAGATTACATTCACATATATAATATTTGTTTCCAATGAACATGTTTTATAACAAATGAACAACTAAGTAAATGGCTGGGTAAAATTTTAGTGAGTTGTACATCTTTATGTTCTGGTTTTACATTTTATACAAAAAAGAAGTTTATTGTGTTAACCTTAAGATATTTTATATATTTATATATTTTTATTTAAATATATTAGAAATTTTTATAATTTTCCATTGACTTCAATTATTATGAATCAGGTCACATATATACAAGACCAAAAAAAGCCACATTAATAATCACTTTACCTTTTAATGTCGTATTGTATGTCACAAATTATCAATATTGTTTCATACAATTTAGCTTAATATTTTCAGCAAACTGCAAATGTTTCTAATAATTGTTTTTGAACCTAAATAATGGGCAGGAAATTAAACTCTAGTTGCCGTTGACTTTGCCTAAGAACAGTAAGGCAGCTCGACCTCAGCAGTTAGCGTTGCACATTATGAGCTCAACAGGAGCCTACACCGATCTCTCAGAACCCCGCTGTACTCCTGGATAAGTCTCCCCTTATGTTGGAAGAAAACTCATTCTTATTCAATGTATGACATTAATCAAACAGTAGTGTCCCACAGACCCTTCACCCTGCTCTTGTTTATGACTTCTGCTTTTCACCCTGACCCACTTCCTATGCAAGAGGTCAAAACTGCAAAAATATCACCCCAGAGGAAAATTTCTAATCTTTTTGTTGGAACATGTTTACAATGGAAAATTTGCTAGTTTTAAAATAATTTTTCTGGACTAATTTGTATTGAGATGCTATATAATCAGTACAAAAATTTTTGTTATGGTTCGTAGCAGAAATCATTACATTTTATTCAATCATGGTCTTTTTTACCATAGATATGTATTTTTAGGACTTTTTTTAAAATTCTGAGTTTATGCATTTTTACAAAATGTGAAGGATACAGCTAAAAGTACATATACTAAAACATTTACTGATAATTATAAAGAAGTTTATTTAGAAACAGCATTTGATATACATGTAAATTTACTATTTATCAAACATGCAAGCACAATCACATCTCATAATAAATTGAATAGTTTATTTTTACACAAGGAATTACTGTAGGATGTTGAATCATTTCAAACATTCTCAGAATTAATTGATGTTTATATTTTCTATTTGCAAACCTAAGAGCACTGCTAAACAGTTTTAGTATTTAAATTCAGGATTATGTTTAGGATATTTTCATGTGTGTTAGGCATTTGGTATATCAAGTCGGCTACCTGAACAGAGGGTGTTTTAACGTCAACCATTTAACTCAGGACAATCAAAAGAAATACTGACTTGGCACGTGCTGAAGAACAGCAGTCTGGGAAGGACGATCCTTTTGCTTTCGATAATTAAGTCATTATGCTGGTAGGAGTACTGATTTTTATATGCACAGCAAAAGCACTGTAAACCACCATACTCTGTAGTTTTTAATGAGACCTAAGCTCCTGATCATGTAACCAGTGCTGTGTGGCATAATGTCATGCACAGTTTTAAGTGAATATGTCATGTGTTCATAAACAAACCTGCAGTGAAGCTTTGCATTGCAACACTAGAGAGTACTGCAGGGGATGACTGGGAACTTTTATCAATTTGATTGGAAATTAATTTTTTGTCATTTGTCATTCAGAAATATTGTAATGCTACCAGGAATTTTGCTGTTTTCATTTTCCGTTATGCAATGCCATAGGCATCAAATTAAGGTGGTAGCTAAATTTTCTTCTTATAATAAGAAGCTATAAAGTCACATTAGGAATATTTCATAAGAACATCAATAAACTATTTTCTAATCACTAAATAGTAACAATAGCTGTGAAGAGAAAAATCTCTAGCTTTCAGAGGTTTTTGAAAGCTAGGAAAGGACCTTCAGAGAAACAGCTGTTACTACCAAGTCTAGAATAGGCTATCTATCCCTACATTTATGTTTTGTAACTCCAAATTTTATAAATAATGCATCATCCCAGAGTATCATCAATCATAATATTCTAATTTACCACAGTAAATGGGTCACTAGACTAGAATTCCATAGACTAGTTAGTTTTGTTCTTGTTGTTGTCATTTTCTTTCTCAGTGATGCCCTCTGTAGAGTGAATTGATGTCTGTTCAGGTTTACCCAGGAATAGTTACAGAACAAGATTTTATCAATCAATATATTACACCAAGCACAACACAAATAATATAAATTCTAAAATCATCAGACAGCAATCTCAAAAATATTAGGCATAAATTGAATGGAAATGAATATTTTTGTGTCATAATTGTAAGTAGACCCTTGCATATGATGAACTGTTCTTAAGAAAGATGTCAATATATTCTATAGGAATAAAAGTATCTTCAGTAAATGGTAATAAACAAGCACTTGAAATTGTCTTTTTTTTTTTTTTTTTTGGTTCTTTTTTTCGGAGCTGGGGACCGATCCCAGGGCCTTGCGCTTCCTAGGTAAGCGCTCTACCACTGAGCTAAATCCCCAGCCCCGAAATTTTTTTTTCTATTTTTCCGAGCTGGGGACCGAACCCAGGGCCTTGCACTTCCCAGGCAAGCGCTCTACCACTGAGCTAAACCCCCAGCCCCTGAAATTGTCTTTTAAGTACTACATGACTTGACTTAGGAATACTCTGACGTCTAGGATGTCACTATGCACATCCAATTTCAACATGGAGAGGGAACTTGTTCATGAAGTTTTTGTTCTAAAAAAGGAACTACCAGGAGAAGGAAAGTGAGGATGAGTCCATTTTAATTCAAGACTCATGTTAGCTCAGGTTGATCTTTAAGGGAAAAATAAAAGGACACAGGTTAAGTGGAAGGGGAAGTTAGTCTGAAAACGAGTTGGCAAAAGGAATGTAAAGTTCCAAGCTACTTAAATTTTTATATGAATGTTTCTTTATGTTTAAAGGATCCCTTGATCATTTCTAACCTCTACTCCATCTTTCTAGCTTTTGCTTCTTGAAATACACCACCTTTTGAATTTTCTGTTCAAATATATTCATATATTATATATATATATATAAAACACATATAGATACACATACATAGGTAGATAGGTAGATAGACAGATAGATAGATAGATAGATAGATAGATAGATAGATAGATAGATAGATAGATAGATGATAGATACTAATATACTTAATATACTTTCTCTGTTACAAATACTTGAATAAACAATTCAGGACAAAGAAAAATTCACTGTTTATAGTTTCAGGGAAGTAAGTGGGCTATGTTCCAAGTCCTCTTCAGACACTAACACTAAACATCTAAGTTTCATATTTTGAGACATTTTCTAAACTTCCCACCATCTCCCCAAAACCACAGAAGTTTCATCCAGGCCATGAATGCATGATATCCTTAGGATTATTTGAAGATTAAAACTGTAAAATGCCACAGATAGATGATAGATAGATAGATAGATAGATAGATAGATAGATAGATAGATAGATAGATAAGCCATGCTGTCATTCCTTCATGCTGAAGATAAGAACATGGTAACTAGTCATCCAATGACATTATCTACCAGTGGCAACACATCTTATGAAAATATCTCTTCCTTCCCTGGAACCAACAACTACCAGTAACTTCTCACCTAGGTCTAGGCTGTGGTAAATCCTCCCACACTCATCCTGTACTTTAACTGACTTGATCTTATAAAGGTCTTGTGCGGGTTGCAATTGCTGTGACTTCCTGAGTTCAGCAAGTTTGTGTGTTTCTAGGACAGTACTTCAGAGCACTCCTTCCCATCCTTCAGTTCTTATGTATAATGTTTATTATCTTTCTTCATTTTAGTATTTCATATGCCAACATAGTTTCTCCATGATTTCCTCTTTTTCAATGTTCTTTGAGCTAAATTTTAATTAACAACATGTGATCCTTATAAACTATGATACTTAATATACTTTCTCTGTTACAAATACTTGAATAAACAATTCAGGACAAAGAAAAATTCACTGTTTATAGTTTCAGGGAAGTAAGTGGGCTATGTTCCAAGTCCTCTTCAGACACTAACACTAAACATCTAAGTTTCATATTTTGAGACATTTTCTAAACTTCCCACCATCTCCCCAAAACCACAGAAGTTTCATCCAGGCCATGAATGCATGATATCCTTAGGATTATTTGAAGATTAAAACTGTAAAATGCCACATGCCCTTTGCACGTCTCAAGAAATATAGCTGAAGATGGAGAAGAAAGAACATAAGGTGATGGGAAGGAGAACTTTGCTTTGCTATATTTTTGGTATGACAAAGCCCCTGAAACAATGAACTACTACTACTGTGTTTGCCTACCCAACTCTTAGACTTGGCAGAGACTTCCAAAAGCAGAGTGTTCTCTGGCCCTTACTCTTTTCTGTATTGGTGTATTGGTTATACTGAAGGAGAGTACTGGTGTACTGGAGGAGAGTAAGGATTGGTCTTCAGTTTAATATCAGGTGGCACAGCTAAAAGAATCCAATGAATAGTTTTACAACTGTATTCATGAGGACAATGTGGAAGAATGCCTCATGCACATGTGTGGAATTGTCAAATAATAAATATAACAAAACTAAAGTCTCACTTAGTGAAGGTTATTGAAATTCATACAAACCTCTGTACTTACATAGTAAAACATTGTTACCAAACATATCATGTTTAAAATTTACTCTCAGTTCTAGCAAAACACATACATTTCTGTTTCTTTACCCTTGTGTTTCTTCTTAGTAAGTAAGTTGAATTGATGAAAAAGAATTTTGGACCCTAATATTTGTACCTTTATTATTTCAAGTCATCAGTTTAGCATCCCCTAACATAAGCAATGAAAGAATAAGAAAGCAGTATTTTCCATGTTTTTTGAAGAAATGATGATGGGGCATTTATTTTAATGTTTGAATAATTACTTCAATATTTTAATATCAATATATTATCTCATTCTTATTCCTATATCAATTGTATATTGAGTAATTTTGCCCCATATAGGTCATAGTAGACTACTTAACACAAAGGTATATATTATGTTTTAAGCCTTTTTCTATTTTACTGCGTCTTTGTTCTACCACTAACATGAGAAATATAATTCCTAAAAGTTGTAGTTCTAAGGCATCCTATGTTTACAATGATAAGACATTCATAGTACAGTTCTGCATCTGACAAAGTGTTGTTTTACAGGTACATCAGTGCCAAAAGGTAGAAAACATAATATCCTACTGGGATAGAAGAGGGAACTGTCAATTATGCAAGGTTAGGCTAACACCATAATGAGCATATTTAGAAATATTTTCCCATGCTGTCCTGACACCTAAGAGGATAATCTTCTGCAGAATTTGAGAGCAGAGTAGATCTTAGCAATTATTTAAGTCTTTTCACATTAATAATTAAATCAAAGAAATTATCATAATAATCTGTGTGTTTCCAGTGATAAGGAAAAATCATTAGTTACTGGCCCATTCTTCTTAGAGATGCTCCATCCTGCTGACTCTGCACTACTAAATGCTGTTACTTTATCTGTGAGATTGAAGAACTCTATTTGAAACCTGCACTGGGATAGAAGAAATTAATGTTTATTCCTTTTTATTGACACATCATATGGAGCCTGGTATGATATAAGACCTATAATTATTCATAAATATAAGAGAGACTGTGATTGTTACCTAACCTATAACCATTTTTCCTGGTAGAAAACGACCCTGATAATTACTAGTAGAAAAAATAAGCGAGAGTGACAATATTTAAAATAAGTTGAAATTGAAAGTATCTAAAACAAAAATAGGTCAATAAATTGAGAAAAAAAGAAATACAGTTCTATTTTGGATAAAACATGTCATTCATTGGTACATAAGTGAAATTTATGTCAACAAAAGCTAAGTTCTTTTTTGTTCACCATGAGAACATTTAAGTCTTTAATTTATCACAGTTTAATAAATTCCAAATAAAATTCAATTGAAACAATCTGCTGAAGATATTATCCCCATTCCTTAAAATACGATCATAGTACAGAAGGTTTTATATATATATATATATATATATATATATTATACACACACACATTTATAATTTTGAAAGAGAAAATTTGATATATTTGTGCTGAAGAGAAAATCATCTCAGTCTTATGGTAGCATGATATCAAAAAGATGAGAAAGATGAGAAAGAAAAGAGGAAACCATGAAGGTGGGAAGAGAGCAAGTGGAGGAATCAGAAAAAGATGGGAAAATTATGATAAAACAGTGTATGAAAACTTGTCATAAATTTATAATGATTATTAAATTATAATTTAAGAAACATATAAATCAAACATATAAAAATAATGGATCCCAAAGTAAAAGTATTTGTTACAAAATAGTAATATTACTTATTACCAGGAGGAAATATAAATACATCATAGTATTTTTAAATATAGGTTATTGCTGGTAGCGTTGTAGTTCATATTGTGCTTTCTACATAAATAAAAATATATTATAAATATGTATAATTTACTGAATAGAGAAAATGATTAACACAACAAACATTATTTACTCATTGTAAATCTGTATTCTCTTTAACTTGTCCTCGCCCTGAATTAACGTGATGAGTACTACCTATCATTAATTTTAGGAGGTTTATCATACGTTACAATTGTCTAAAGGCAAATGCAGTTAGTTGACTACAGAGAATCAGAAAAGCTGTATATGACCCCAAGAAAAACGCTTCATCTTCTGCTGTAAAGCTGCACTTTTCTTGGCTACACCAATCACAAAAAGTCTTGATAGCTTTATACTTGGGTTTTCCAGTCCAGGTACACCTGTGCTATGCCAGACCTCATGCCTCATTGAGTGGTAAGCATTTCAAACATATGCTTCTACCAGAGAGACAAATCTCTCGCTAGTTACTGCAGCACAAATGCACCTCATATTACAACTGCTTGTGTGAAAGCTAGCAATATCCTGATAGCTGTTCACAAAAATTTATTTAATATAAAAGCCTTGTTTACTTCAAATAAAATGCAGGTGATTATTATAATGCATTGATGAGTTTTAGTATAAGTAAATAAATACATAAAAAATAAGTACATTTATGTACAGCATGGAAATATGCTAATATGTGTGTTAACAGTAGGAATGTGTAAATATATATATACATATATATATATACATGAATACACATACATTGATCATTTGTTGGATCATATACAGTGACAACTAGTACCATTTTTGTGGTAGTTTATTTTTATAGTTACTTAATTATGTTTAACCTGAATAACTGTTTTATTACAGTCTGAGAGGAAAAACTACAGGGCAGGCAAGCGGAAAAATCCCAGCTGCCTGGGAAAGGATGATGGTAAGAGAATCATTCACTTTAACGTTAAGCATGGAGTCCAAAGAAATAGCTTATTTCAAAGAACAACAATTTAGTTTCTTTTCAGGATTTGATTTATGCAGTCCAATATCGAAGAGCCGGCAGGGTTGCTGGCTAGGACATTTTTTTATTCTGGATTACTTACAGCATGCTTCTCTCTAAGTTCTCTCATGTTCTTTATTGATAAATCCATGGATAAACAATGGGAAAATACTCTACAGTTTGTACTTAATATGATAATTGTGATGGTTTGTATTAATTGTCAATGTGATAATATTTATGTGCCTTGGACATAAATCTTGGGGAAATGCCTGTGAAGAACTTTTTTTATTTTTATACTAAAATATTATCAGATGATTCACTCATTTTCACTTGTTCTTTCAGAATTTCATAGTATGTATTTTGATCACATTCACCTCAAATCCTCTCAGATACACTCTTCCTTTATCCTCGTATAACTTTTATCTTTAGTGAATTTATTTTTAAATCTGTTAAGTCCCATTTGTAATACTCATATATACATGGATGTTTGACTGACCACTGGACTTTAGTCAATTAAGCCACATCCATCAGGAAAACTGACTCTCCCTCTCCCAGCAGTTGTCAACTGCTAACAGCTCCTCAGTTGTAGGTGGGACCTCATACTCACCTCTCCTCTCCTTATACATTTTCTGATCTGAGCGCACTAAGGTATTGGGTTACACTGTTTC
The DNA here is from genome assembly GCF_021556685.1 of Rattus norvegicus. Classification (NCBI taxonomy): domain Eukaryota; kingdom Metazoa; phylum Chordata; class Mammalia; order Rodentia; family Muridae; genus Rattus; species Rattus norvegicus. The sequence goes on along the minus strand of NC_141544.1, from coordinate 20,891,627 downwards.
AATTACTGAGATTTCGAGTTTGCAGGTGCCCTCTTGTGTCCTGATTACACTTCTGTTTGGGAAATTGGGGGAGGATTTATTTGGTTTACACTTCCATATTGCTGTTCATCATCAAAGGAAGTCAAAACAGGAACTCAAACATGGTAGGAACCTACAGGTAGGAGCTGCTGTAGAGGAATGGAGGGATGCTGAGTACTGGCTTACTCCCCACTGCAGGCTCAGCCTGCTTTCTAATAATACCCATGACTACCAACCCAGGGATGGTTCCACAGATCATCAGCTGGGCCCTCCCCAGTTAATCATTAAGAAAAAGCGCTCAGGCTTGTAGTTTTCACTATATTAATTCCCTTCAACTGGCTTTGTGACATTTTAGCACCATTTTACACAATGACCCTTGAGCCTTGGGAGGAAGGTGTTTTGAATTACATTGTCTTCAGGATAGAAGGTTTCATAGTCTCTTCTTTCTGTATTTTGACTATTCCTGTGTCATTCATTAACCATCAAATGCAGGAGAAAGCATCCCTGAGGAGTACTGATAAACTAATCAGTCGCTGTAAGGGTTACTCAATAGGAGTGAATTTAAAAATATGTGAATTTAGTTAACAGTAGTGCTCCTGCACGCCAACCCTACAGAGCCTATGATCTGTTGTGCTCCCTTGAAAAGCAGGCCAGGTATGGGTTATGAGTTAAATGTGCCCATCTACCTGTTGCCCTTTCATCAACATCATGATAGGCTGTACCCTTTAACTGGGGGGTATAATAAACTCTCCCTTATTAAGTTGCAACATTCAGGTAATTCTAACAGCAAAGAGACAAGTAGAGAATACAAACCCCAATATTTATATCATTTCATTAAGACTACCCTCATGACCATCTTTAAATTTATTTTCAGAAGGACACTATCTGCAAATGAAACTATTTGGATATTAATGACTCACAATACATATTTTCTGTGTAGAGTTAAAATATTTGGTACATGGAATTTTGACATTTAACTCCAAAAAATTATAACATTGTTTAACAAAAAGTACATAAATTCTATCACAGCATCTCCTACTTCCAGGAGAACTCTAAAAAATAATAATAATAAATCAGTTTTCAAATCAGTATTTCCTAAAGTAAGTTGAGATTGCAAGCTGGTACAACTACTCTAGAAATATGTCTGGCTGTTTCTCAGAAAATTGGACATAGTTCTACCTGAGGGCCCAGCTATACCACTCCTGGGCATATACCCAAATGATGCTCCAGCATATAACAAGGACAGGTGTGCTACTATGTTCATAGCAGACTTATTTATAATATCCAGAAGCTGGAAAGAACAGAGATGTCTTTCAACAGAGGAATGGATACAGAAAATGTGTACATTTATACAATGGAATACTACTTAGGTATAATAAACTGACTTCATGACATTCATTCATTCATAGGCAAATGAATGGAACTTGAAAATATCATCCTGTGTGAGGTAATCCAGTCACAAAGAACACAAATGGTATGCACTCACTGATAAGTGGATATTAGTCTAAAAGCTAATGTGAAGGTACAATTCACATACTATATGAAGCTGAAGTGGAAGGAAGTCCAAACTGTGGATGCTTTAGTTCTCCTGAGAAGAGGGAACAAAATACAGGAAGTAGAGGGTGGGAGGGATTTGGGAGGAAGAGAGGTGGTCAAGGGGGAAAGGGAGCAGGATTAGATATGAGATGATATCCAGAGGGTCAGTTATTTGAACAGAGGTATGTAACAATGGAGGATGGGGACCTGGGGATAGCTGCCAGCAAGTCCCAGATGCCAGGAAAGCAAGAGGCACTCTGGACCCAACAGGGATGAGATTAGCTTAAATGCCCTACAAAGGTGAGGTGTATAGACCATATCCAGAGGAGAGGCAGGGCCCCGGTGGTGTGATGAGGCCACCCACTCATCTCCAAATATTTAGACAGAATGGCTCCTTTCTAAAGGACATACAGGGGCAAAATATGAATCAGAGACTGAAGGAAAGACCATCAGAGATTGCCCCACCTGGGGATCCATTCCATAGACAGATACCAAATCCAGACACTATTGTGGATGCTAAGAAATGTTTGCTGATAGGACCCTGTCTCTTGAGAGGCTCTGCCAAAGCCTGACAAAGAAAGAGGCAGATGATCACAGACAACCAGTGGGCTGAACATGGGGACCCCAATGAAGTAGTTAAAGAAAGGACTAAAGGAGTTGAAGGAGTCTGCAATCCCAAAGGAAGAACAACAATATCAACCATCTAAACCAGCCCCCAGAGCTCCCAGGGGCTAATCCACTGACCAGTGAGTACACATGGAGAAATTCATGGCTCCAACCACATATGTAGCAGAGGATGGCATTGCCTGGCATCAATAGGAGGAGAGGTCCTGTGAAAGCTCAATTTCCAAATGCAATGTAGGGGAATGCCAGGTGGTGACCTGGGAGTGGGTGGGTATGAGGGGCACACTCTCTTAGAAGCAGGAGGAGGGGCCTTGGGATAGGGGAGTTCTGGAGGGGAAACCGGGAAAAGGGATAACATTTCAAATGTAAATATATAAAATATCCAATAAAAATATTAAAAAGATATTATGTTAACATACTTTTATCACAAATTCCTCATCAGATGTGAGCATATGAGGTATGGCATATTAAATGTGTTTTTTACACTTCTGTGATGCAAGTCATGTCATATAAATTCCATCAAAAATATCAGACGATAAATGGAAAATATGGACAATGATTCTGAAGCAAATTTAAACTCTAGCAGGGAAAACCTACAATCTTTAAAGCTTGAAGGATCGCTGTACAATCAGGAGACCTGTTTTGTCTTAACCACGGTGAAGATCCTGCATTCTAAATTTACATGCTACAGATGAATGTTATCTCCAAGTTCTACCTATAGGAAGGTTAGTCAGTTTTCCCCTTGACTTAGCCATGAGAAAGAATTGAGTCTATGTGGGGTCCAGCTTCTATATATCTGCAAGCCAACTTCTACAGAAGGCTCCTGGGAGGGCTATTGGGATTGTTGAGACAGAAGATTCAAATCCACACTTTAAACTGGGAGACAGTCTAAACATATTAGAATTGCTCTTAGAAATTCTTTTCTTGAAAAATAATTTGTTTACTGGAGGGAATAAAAGGGAACGGTCTGTTGTCTTACTCTCCAATATTTAAGAAACCTACGGACTCCTTCATTCTGTTTTTCCATCTTCTGAACTTAGTATTTTGACTGCTAGCAGATAGTTTATCCATATCATTAATTTTTGTTTGAGATATTTTTCTTCATTATTATACAAATGGAAAGTCTGAGACATTCAAAATCAAAGCATGTTTTTTCTTCATCATTTTTCTTTTTGTGCATTTCAGTCTGAGTACATGTAAAAATGTGTCTGCAGAGTCTAGAGGACATAATTGGATGATATTAAGCTGCATTTATAGACAGTTGTGTAATGACAGAACAAAAGCTACATATCTAGGGCAGCAATAAGAGACTTGGCCTTTGTCTATGATAAGGCAAATGCATATAGGCATCTTTGGACTATAGAACACACACACACATACACACACACACACTCACAAACACAAACACATATGTAAATAATATGATTCCCTGAAGCTTGATCAAACAACATTGGCATGGTTTGTTCCTCACCCCTTCTTCTTCTTCTGTACTGATTTTCCTTCTTCCCAATTGGAGGGCACAGCCACTATTATCTGTCTCACATAGCATTTCTAGTATTCTTCTCCCGGCCTCTAACAAAAATGCTATTGTCAATTTATACTTACTTAGTTTCTTTGTTTCTTCATAATTTATATTCATATCTTTGAATTAGGAGCTAGGAACAGAGGATGATAGACAATCTGAGGTATTAGTTTTACTAAGTCAGTATTACCTCACTCAGTATAATCATTTCTTTGTCTCCACACACATTACTCTCAATTTTTTCCTTGGTTCTTTCTCTGTTTTTTGTTATATGAATGACTACCAGGAGTAATCAAACTGATCCTCCAACATAGTTAAAATATTTTCTGCCAAATATATGTTTTATACTGTCAAAGATCTAGCTCATAAAAAAAATCAGAATTCAATTTAGCCAGGTCTTTCAAAACTTATAAAATAATTGCCTTTACTTCTTTTCAAATAACCTAATTTATATCTCACAATTCTTAAAGTATATCTTTTGTTTGACCAGCATCCTGTCGGTAATTATTTACACGTTTTCTTAAATGTTGAAGTATAGTCCTTTATCTTCTTCCTTTTTCTGCTGGTATTTTCCCACTTTCTGCCCATTATTACTTCAAAACATTATTATTATTATTATTATTATTATTATTATTATTATTATTATTATTATTAGCGTTCTTATTTGTTTAACTCTAATTCATCTTTTCTTAAAACGCCCAAAAGATCTATGTACATTTATAGGTAATTTTGTTTTATATACACAATGCCTAATATGCACATATTTGTCTTTTTTCAGGATCCCATGAGAAAGGTCAGTAGTCTGGGTTTCTTATAAAGCAGTGCTCTGACTTCTGGTGGCTCAGGAATTAGAATACTGACATGTTGTTTCTCTCTGTCTTGTAGAGAACTGTTATCTTGACATATACATCTATGATGTTTATTCCTGATGTAAGTTAAGTAAAGGGAGAAATTCCAACTAATTTTTAAATATATGAAAATCTAAGTTGAAAAGCACAATAATTTTAATATTAAATATTAAAAACATGACAACTGAGTACATTTATATTTGGTGTTAACAATTAAATATATATACTGGGAGACATTCCATAACACACATACATATATCCATAGAAAATATGTCTGTTTGTTATTGGCTTGGTTTTTCTTTTCTTTTTGGTGATAGTGTTTGTTTGGTATACTATAGTTTTGTTATTTATATATTTTGCTATTGTATTAATTTTTGTTCTTGTGATAGCTATTTGATAGTTAACATGACATCTGGAATCAATTAACATACAAGCCACTGGACACAATCAAGGTTGACTATCATGTTCAATTTAATTGACATGAAATTCAAACCATATGTGTGGGTTACACCTTCTAATAGTAATCATGTGTGTACATGTGAATGCATGTGTGTGTGTGTGTGTGTGCTTGTGTATTTGTGTGTATGTTTGTGTTTGAATAGCTAGTTAGAAAATAGGAAATCGATTTCAAGCTTCTGTTTTGATTTTCCTCATGTGCTTCTGACATGTTTTGTCTTTTGTGCTGGTTTTTTTTTTTTTTTTTGTCTCTGTGTTTTCTTATTCCTGGTGTTTTGCAGTAACCACTCTAGCTGTAATTATTTGCTGATTCATGAACACATTTTTTCCACCTTTCAAGATGGAATGGAGAATAATGGTTCTTCAGGAACCTTCCATGTCTTCTGTAACTTTCTAAGGCCGTTATGACTCACAGAGTGGGATGTCTCAGTGTCCCTGTCATTCTCATTAAGGATCCTCTAACTGCTGGACACCCCAGAAACTATGAAGTAAGCCAATCTAATAAACCCCACTTCCGCATTGCTCATTTGATTGTTTCATTTCTTCTGGAGAACTCTGCTGAATACAGTTTACAATGATTATATTCTGGGCAAAGCAAAGGTATATAAAATATAATACTTATTCTTAGGAGGTTCTTGTGATTGCATGCATGAATTTCTGTATCAAAATTAGACAGTGAACGACACACCAAAGATGGATACCTATATTGCGGTGGGAGATCTGATGAGTAAGACCTTAACATCAGCCAAGAGGTTTGATTTTTCCTCAGAGTTCTATAATAGATTTTTGTCACTAGCCAGACTCAACCTTTGACTTCTGTGTTGAAACAAGCCACGAAGGCAGTTATAATGTAGTCAGCTATGTAGGGATACTTAACAGAGACCACCTGTTCACTTCCCATGAACCGAGGTTATTTCATAACGATTTTGTGCCACAATTGATATGAACCAGATTTGAAAGAGTCTTAAAGGTGAAAGGGGTACTAGCAAAGTCCATGAATCTTGTAAACGACTTACTGCTATGCCACAGGATTTCTTAGCATTAACAGCATATAACTTAGAAATGAGAGACAGATCAAGAGGAGTTCAAATGTCACTAATAACTTTCATTTTCAGCTTCTTGAGAGAAGAGAAATCGAATTTAATCTTTTTTTTTTTGCTCTTGGGATTTGAGTTCCAGCATAAAATACATTATTATAATAAATGTGTTCCAGGAATATAAGGAAGGAAATTATTAAGTTATCCAATATCTGATATTGTGCTGTATCTTATAAGGATAAATTGAAGTGTTTCATTGCTATTGAAAAAATAAAACATAAAATTTTTTTCATTCCTATGTAAAACATGAATGTAATCAACAACTAACACTTTGTTTATAGTCACCTACAGTGAGAAATACAAAGAAAATGGCAATGATTACCAGTACAACTAAAAAAATTTGGTAACTGATTTTTGCCAAAATAATTACAATGATATTGATGAGATGAAGCTACTACTAATGAAGATTTAAAAGATATATTTTACCTTTTTTTTCAAATTTTTATAGATGTGGAGTTTTAGATTTGCAGAAATAAAAAAAGGCTTATAAAGTTTAAGAGCCTTCTATTTTATTACAGAATAAGGTATACCCTATATTAGTAAGTAATAAAGAGCTTTTGAATTCTGTAATAATCGTGGTGCTTTATACAGCACAAACAAATATGGATATGAGAGAAATGTGCTCCCTTATAGTATTAGGAATATGATAATAAATACTTCTTTGATGGCTGTAAGAAAACCTATTAGCAAAATAAAGCAAAATAAATGATAAAATCAAAATATGTACCACACCTGTGACTCACGATATTTGAGTATTTGATAGCAGACCTATGCACAATATTTTATGTGCTATGTGCATCAAACTAAAACAAAGTTCCAACTTATCTACATAAAAGTTCTATTTTCGCTGCACTAAGAAACAAGTAATCATAGTTTATCTTTTAATTTCTTCAAGAAGCAAAGCCCTCTCATTCTGTTTTTGTTTGGCATATAAAAGAAGGCAATTGGGTATTGCAGTGTCACCACATTTGGGAAGCATAGATTAAATTGCTCTACTCAAATCTCTACATTGCAGGAAGAGTCATCAACTCCCAGGAGCCATATGGGTGTCATCACAGATGATGCTGGTAATGCAATGAAGGCAAAATAGTGAAAAGTGTCTAATTGAGATTGAGATGGAAAGTGTGCGAAACAAGCAATATAAGGCAAAAAAAAGGGACTGCATAATTTTATGAAGTAATTGACTAACATTACCATTTATGTACATAAATCTATCTTCATGTACGCAAAAGAAACCATATATTGAGGATGTTTTGGAAATAAGTAAAAATTATTAGCTTTTGTATTTCCAAACCTGATCAATTTTCTTCAAGCCAAAGGCATGGCTAAAATTTGTACGATCTACTGCTGTTCCTCCCATATGGGTGCTATCTTATGAAGTGAGCTATGTTGCTGTCATTCCTCCAATGTTCCCTAATTATCTTTTATAGAAATCTCAAGAACTGAACAATAGAAATTATTTCGAACGATGAAGTAAAACTACACCCCGATTGACCATATGTTGTTCTGTAGAACAAAATTTCAGCAACTTTTAAGGGATTATATTCAGATTTTTATGTTACTATAATAAAATAAAAGTGAAATTAAGAAACCTAAAACCCCAAAAGGCACAGAAATTGAGTCATATAATTGAAAATGTCACAATGAATGAACTATCAGAACAAAAATAAAAAATATTGTGAAAGAAGCTCTTAGAATATTAAAACTAAGATAAATATTAAGCAGCAAAGATTGTTGAACATTGCTATGTCATTAAATAAAATCTTGCTTATGTAATGAGTTTTATAAATGCTGTCCTCAGCAATAGAGTATCCTGAGAAGTTTGTGGAGAATAACTAGGGGCCTTACCAGCCAGTTTTGTTTAGAAATCGCAATAAGATACCTTTGGCCCACAGTTAGATAGGATTACCCTATTCTCAGATCTGGAAGGTTCATTTGCTGACCAGATGTATACAGTTGGTGCTCTGTTTTCCCCATTATTTGATGAATCCATTAAGTCTCCTTCACATTTGGTTACACCAAAGGCTATGCTTATGGATCTGGGGGTGCCTGCATAAAGTCTTCTAAATGCTAACAATTTATGTAAGGGAAGGAACCTGTATGCAAGGAAAAAGGTAAACATCAACCAGTTCAAACCCTTTGATCTACAGTGGGTCACTCCCTAAAAGATTTTCAGGTTCAATAGGGCCACAAAGCTTGTAGTAGTAAATGTCTTCATGAAATGAAGCCCCACTTTAAAATATGGAAACTATTCTTGTCTCTGTTCAAGTGTCCAAAAACCTGAGATTAGGTAGGCCAGGAACCAAATACTACTCTTCTATTAAAGAAACATTGCAGTAAAATGTCTTCTAACAACATTCTGCCATATTCATAGGTCAGTGCCTTGCTCAACAATCATCAGAGATGACCCCTTCTGTATTAGCTGAGACCATATACAGAGACTCACAGCTCGACAACATGTAGGCAGGGAAAGAATTTGGAAAACTGAGTCAGGTAAGAAGCCTGAAGAAGAGCAAGAAGAAAGAGTGTAAAAACCAGAGGGGGCTGAGGAAATGAAAGGAGGTCTTCTGAGCACATCAAGACCACCCATTACACATGTGAACTCACAGTCAATGGGACCACGAACTGGGTTTGCACAGGTCTGAGAAGATGGGGACTCAGCAATGAGAAAGTAGACATAAGCCTCCATCCCTAACTTGAAGTCTATCATCAACTTATAACTGCATGCACATAAAGATTAATTTTTCTAAAATTGCCTAACTCAGTATATAAATCACTCTTAAGAAAAAGGCCCACACCCAGCAATTGATTTCAAACATAAAACAAACTCAATAACATTTGGTTTTGAAGTCAGAGATTTTTTTTGTCTCATAATGCTTCTGCAAGGCTTTTCTGCTCTCTCTTGTTTATTTTCCTTTGTTTTAACCTTATAGGCCACTTGCTAATTTATGAGTTTCTTGTTTTGCATTTTTATGAGACTTGTAAATCTTGGTGTGTTGTGTCTCTCTGTGAGTTTCTGGTGCTTTTTCTTTGGCTCCTTTTCCTCTGTTTGTTGTCTCCACTGTTGTCTTTTCTATTCCAGTTTGCTTGCATCATTTTTATCTTATTTTATTTTCCATTGAGCTTTAGATTTCTATTTGTTTTGTAAGGAGAGATAGAAAGGAAGTAGATTTGGGCAAGGGTGGATATTGTAGAAGTTTGGGGAAAGAAAATATCGTATGAAAAAAATCAATTTCCAATAAAAGAAAAAGAGAAAGTGGAGGTTAATTGTTCGATATGTATATAGTGTTGTGTGTGATAACTATTCTTTTTTTTTTCTATTCAAAGAGAAGAACAGAGAATACAACTGTTTTACCTTTTCAAAGATCTGACTAACTCAAGAACAAATGGAGAAATAGACTTTAAATTTTAAATGGAACTGGTTGGAGAAATGACTCAGTATTTAGAAGTCAGTACTCTCCCAGCTGCAACATGAATTTGGGTCCCATTTTCCAGATTTAAAGTTATATGTACAAATAACTTCAAAATCAGCATATCTGACATATCTAATTTCTGTTCCTCCTACACTCATGTATAAACACCAGGACTCACACATATATACACACAGGTTACATTATATATTTATAATAATGTAACTTAAAATTCTACTTAAAAATATTCACTATAAAGGCAAAACTAGGAAAAATAACTATATAAATAAAGTAACTTAAAAACTTTGAAAGTTTATTTATTCAGAAAAACATTATTTTGTAAAGCAAACAACAAAATGAAAGTTATTTGCATTGAACACATCAAAAAAAAAGTTGTTAAAATTCTCCCCAAACACCACAGTGATCTCCAAACAGTGTTGTCATTTAGGGCTAGTGAGTTCAGAAAAAGAGTAACAGAGTTGACTTAGCTACAAATTTAGAGGAAGAATGTCAACCTCATTATTCTTTCAAAGTTAAAAACATGAAAAGGAATGAAGCAAACACCTTCATTCAAATGCATGAAAAGAAGACTACATCTAACAGGCTGCCAAAAATGTAAACTGGCTTTGGTTTATCCATTAAGTGCTCTAGAATTTCATAAATGATTCATTGAAATAAAACTCTCTGTTGACATTTGCAATAGGGGCCTGTATTGTTTCTGTATGAACCACATATTCTAATTTTCAAAAGCAAAATAGATTTTGATGCTTAATTAATGACTTATTCAAGAAGGTTTTTAAATATTTATTGATAAAATTATGTCAAAAATTGACTGTCCACCAAGGGTAGCATATACATTTATATTAAGCTGTTTTTATAACAACAAAACTAAGTAATTCAAACTTACCTAATAAAGAATTCTTAAGTCAGAATATTTTTGTGCGTTTTCCCTGTGAATTCTTCTAGTTCTGAAGTCTAAGTTGCATTTTGAATAAATTACCAGCATTATGAAGAAACATTCTATTGGAGGGGTGAGTTTTCATTCAATTATGGATAATTTTAAATCATCTATAATTTGATATTTCTCCCATTACTTTTTATAAAACAATTTGGTAGCACCAGTAGCGATGGTGCAGCAGTTAGGGCAAGTTGCTGTTCTTAAAAATTACCCAGGTTCTCCTCTCAGGACACACATGGTGGCTCAAAAGCATCTGCAATTCTGGGCCTAGAAGATTAATGTCCAATTTTGACCTACTCCAATACACGAAACTCAAGTACACATAAAAACATTAAAGCAAACCCTTTAAGTATACAATATAAATAATCCTTCAAAAAATGAAAGGTAGGGGTATGGGCTGTGTTAGAATGGTTTAAATGTATGTATGAAAATTCGAAAGAATAAATTATTAAAACACTCAAATTCTATGAAAATAAATATTAGTATTAGAAAACTTGACATGAAATATGAGAAGATAAGTTAGACATCAACATCAGGTTACACTATGATAGCTACAATTTTTTTAAAAAATAGTGTAATTATTTATTGAAAAATTATCCTAAGGAATAAGTTCACTGAAAGAAAAGTTAAATAAAAATACAAAGATGTTGAAAGGGAGATAAGTAGCCCAGACCCGGTGAGAGAGAGACCCAACCGCCTGGTCAGGTGGGCACTCCTGAGGCTGCAGAGCAGAAGAGACCACCAACACTGCTCACCCCTGCCCACATCCCTGGCCCAAGAGGAAACTGTATAAGGCCTCTGGGCTCCCGTGGGGGAGGGCCCAGGAGCAGCAGGACCCCTGCCACAGACACCGCCGGACCCTGAAGGAAACAGACCTGATAAACAGTTCTCTGCACCCAAATCCCGTGGGAGGGAGAGCTAAACCTTCAGAGAGGCAGACAGGCCTGGGAAACCAGAAGAGACTGCTCCCTGCACACACATCTCGGACGCCAGAGGAAAAAGCCAAAGATCATCTGGAACCCTGGTGCACTGAAGCTCCCGGAAGGGGCGGCACAGGTCTTCCTGGTTGCTGCCGCTGCAGAGAGCCCCTGGGCAGCACCCCACGAGCGAACTTGAGCCTCGGGACCACAGGTAAGACCAAATTTTCTGCTGCAAGAAAGCTGCCTGGTGAGCTTGGGACACACGGAAGCAGAATTTCTCTAGAACCGGGCACGTTCTGTGTTTACCGGAAGTCCCACACCCGCGGAACCCGGCCCGCAGCAGCTCTCTGCTCCCAGACCCGGTGAGAGAGAGACCCAACCGCCTGGTCAGGTGGGCACTCCTGAGGCTGCAGAGCAGAAGAGACCACCAACACTGCTCACCCCTGCCCACATCCCTGGCCCAAGAGGAAACTGTATAAGGCCTCTGGGCTCCCGTGGGGGAGGGCCCAGGAGCGGCAGGACCCCTGCCACAGACACCGCCGGACCCTGAAGGAAACAGACCAGATAAACAGTTCTCTGCACCCAAATCCCGTGGGAGGGAGAGCTAAACCTTCAGAGAGGCAGACAGGCCTGGGAAACCAGAAGAGACTGCTCCCTGCACACACATCTCGGACGCCAGAGGAAAAAGCCAAAGACCATCTGGAACCCTGGTGCACTGAAGCTCCCGGAAGGGGCGCCACAGGTCTTCCTGGTTGCTGCCGCTACAGAGAGCCCCTGGACAGCACCCCACGAGCAAACCTGAGCCTCGGGACCACAGGTAAGACCAAATTTTCTGCTGCAAGAAAGCTGCCTGGTGAACTCAAGACACAGGCCCACAGGAACAGCTGAAGACCTGTAGAGAGGAAAAACTACACGCCCGAAAGCAGAACACTCTGTCCCCATAACTGACTGAAAGAGAGGAAAACAGGTCTACAGCACTCCTGACACACAGGCTTATAGGACAGTCTAGCCACTGTCAGAAATAGCAGAACAAAGTAACACTAGAGATAATCTGATGGCGAGAGGCAAGCGCAGGAACCCAAGCAACAGAAACCAAGACTACATGCCATCATCGGAGCCCAATTCTCCCACCAAAACAAACATGGAATATCCAAACACACCAGAAAAGCAAGATCTAGTTTCAAAATCATATTTGATCATGATGCTGGAGGACTTCAGGAAAGACCTGAACACACTTAGGGAAGCACAGGAAAACATTAATAAACAAGTAAAAGCCTACAGTGAGGAATCGCAAAAATCCCTGAAAGAATTCCAGGAAAACACAATCAAACAGTTGAAGGAATTAAAAATGGAAATAGAAGCAATCAAGAAAGAACACATGGAAACAACCCTGGATATAGAAAACCAAAAGAAGAGACAAGGAGCTGTAGATACAAGCTTCACCAACAGAATACAAGAGATGGAAGAGAGAATCTCAGGAGCAGAAGATTCCATAGAAATCATTGACTCAACTGTCAAAGATAATGTAAAGCGGAAAAAGCTACTGGTCCAAAACATACAGGAAATCCAGGACTCAATGAGAAGATCAAACCTAAGGATAATAGGTATAGAAGAGAGTGAAGACTCCCAGCTCAAAGGACCAGTAAATATATTCAACAAAATCATAGAAGAAAACTTCCCTAACCTAAAAAAAGAGATACCCATAGACATACAGGAAGCCTACAGAACTCCAAATAGATTGGACCAGAAAAGAAACACCTCCCGTCACATAATTGTCAAAACACCAAACGCACAAAATAAAGAAAGAATATTAAAAGCAGTAAGGGAAAAAGGTCAAGTAACATATAAAGGGAGACCTATCAGAATCACACCAGACTTCTCGCCAGAAACTATGAAGGCCAGAAGATCCTGGACTGATGTTATACAGACCCTAAGAGAACACAAATGCCAGCCCAGATTACTGTATCCAGCAAAACTCTCAATTAACATTGATGGAGAAACCAAGATATTCCATGACAAAACCAAATTTACACAATATCTTTCTACAAATCCAGCACTACAAAGGATAATAAATGGTAAAGCCCAACATAAGGAGGCAAGCTATACCCTAGAAGAAGCAAGAAACTAATCGTCTTGGCAACAAAACAAAGAGAATGAAAGCACACAAACATAACCTCACATCAAATATGAATATAACGGGAAGCAATAATCACTATTCCTTAATATCTCTCAATATCAATGGCCTCAACTCCCCAATAAAAAGACATAGATTAACAAACTGGATACGCAACGAGGACCCTGCATTCTGCTGCCTACAGGAAACACACCTCAGAGACAAAGACAGACACTACCTCAGAGTGAAAGGCTGGAAAACAACTTTCCAAGCAAATGGTCAGAAGAAGCAAGCTGGAGTAGCCATTCTAATATCAAATAAAATCAATTTCCAACTAAAAGTCATCAAAAAAGATAAGGAAGGACACTTCATATTCATCAAAGGAAAAATCCACCAAGATGAACTCTCAATCCTAAATATCTATGCCCCAAATACAAGGGCACCTACATATGTAAAAGAAACCTTACTAAAGCTCAAAACACACATTGCACCTCACACAATAATAGTGGGAGATTTCAACACCCCACTCTCATCAATGGACAGATCATGGAAACAGAAATTAAACAGTGATGTAGACAGACTAAGAGAAGTCATGAGCCAAATGTACTTAACGGATATTTATAGAACATTCTATCCTAAAGCAAAAGGATATACCTTCTTCTCAGCTCCTCATGGTACTTTCTCCAAAATTGACCATATAATTGGTCAAAAAACGGGCCTCAACAGGTACAGAAAGATAGAAATAATCCCATGCGTGCTATCGGACCACCACGGCCTAAAACTGGTCTTCAATAACAATAAGGGAAGAATGCCCACATATACGTGGAAATCGAACAATGCTCTACTCAATGATAACCTGGTCAAGGAAGAAATAAAGAAAGAAATTAAAAACTTTTTAGAATTTAATGAAAATGAAGATACAACATACTCAAACTTATGGGACACAATGAAAGCTGTGCTAAGAGGAAAACTCATAGCGCTGAGTGCCTGCAGAAAGAAACAGGAAAGAGCATATGTCAGCAGCTTGACAGCACACCTAAAAGCTCTAGAACAAAAAGAAGCAAATACACCCAGGAGGAGTAGAAGGCAGGAAATAATCAAACTCAGAGCTGAAATCAACCAAGTAGAAACAAAAAGGACCATAGAAAGAATCAACAGAACCAAAAGTTGGTTCTTTGAGAAAATCAACAAGATAGATAAACCCTTAGCCAGACTAACGAGAGGACACAGAGAGTGTGTCCAAATTAACAAAATCAGAAATGAAAAGGGAGACATAACTACAGATTCGGAGGAAATTCAAAAAAATCATCAGATCTTACTATAAAAACCTATATTCAACAAAATTTGAAAATCTTCAGGAAATGGACAATTTCCTAGACAGATACCAGGTATCGAAGTTAAATCAGGAACAGATAAACCAGTTAAACAACCCCATAACTCCTAAGGAAATAGAAGCAGTCATTAAAGGTCTCCCAACCAAAAAGAGCCCAGGTCCAGACGGGTTTAGTGGAGAATTCTATCAAACCTTCATAGAAGACCTCATACCAATATTATCCAAACTATTCTACAAAATTGAAACAGATGGAGCCCTACCGAATTCCTTCTATGAAGCCACAATTACTCTTATACCTAAACCACACAAAGACACAACAAAGAAAGAGAACTTCAGACCAATTTCCCTTATGAATATCGACGCAAAAATACTCAATAAAATTCTGGCAAACCGAATTCAAGAGCACATCAAAACAATCATCCACCATGATCAAGTAGGCTTCATCCCAGGCATGCAGGGATGGTTTAATATACGGAAAACCATCAACGTGATCCATTATATAAACAAACTGAAAGAACAGAACCACATGATCATTTCATTAGATGCTGAGAAAACATTTGACAAAATTCAACACCCCTTCATGATAAAAGTCCTGGAAAGAATAGGAATTCAAGGCCCATACCTAAACATAGTAAAAGCCATATACAGCAAACCAGTTGCTAACATTAAACTAAATGGAGAGAAACTTGAAGCAATCCCACTAAAATCAGGGACTAGACAAGGCTGCCCACTCTCTCCCTACTTATTCAATATAGTTCTTGAAGGTCTAGCCAGAGCAATCAGACAACAAAAGGAGATCAAAGGGATACAGATCGGAAAAGAAGAGGTCAAAATATCACTATTTGCAGATGACATGATAGTATATTTAAGTGATCCCAAAAGTTCCACCAGAGAACTACTAAAGCTGATAAACAACTTCAGCAAAGTGGCTGGGTATAAAATTAACTCAAATAAATCAGTTGCCTTCCTCTATACAAAAGAGAAACAAGCCGAGAAAGAAATTAGGGAAACGACACCCTTCATAATAGACCCAAATAATATAAAGTACCTCGGTGTGACTTTAACCAAGCAAGTAAAAGATCTGTACAATAAGAACTTCAAGACACTGAGGAAAGAAATTGAAGAAGACGTCAGAAGATGGAAAGATCTCCCATGCTCATGGATTGGCAGGATTAATATGGTAAAAATGGCCATCTTACCAAAAGCAATCTACAGATTCAATGCAATCCCCATCAAAATACCAATCCAATTCTTCAAAGAGTTAGACAGAACAATTTGCAAATTCATCTGGAATAACAAAAAACCCAGGATAGCTAAAGCTATCCTCAACAATAAAAGGACTTCAGGGGGAATCACTATCCCTGAACTCAAGCAGTATTACAGAGCAATAGTGATAAAACTGCATGGTATTGGTACAGAGACAGACAGATAGACCAATGGAATAGAATTGAAGACCCAGAAATGAACCCACACACCTATGGTCACTTGATTTTTGACAAAGGAGCCAAAACCATCCAATGGAAAAAAGATAGTATTTTCAGCAAATGGTGCTGGTTCAACTGGAGGGCAACATGTAGAAGAATGCAGATCGATCCATCCTTATCACCCTGTACAAAGCTTAAGTCCAAGTGGATCAAGGACCTCCACATCAAACCAGACACACTCAAACTAATAGAAGAAAAACTAGGGAAGCATCTGGAACACATGGGCACTGGAAAAAATTTCCTGAACAAAACACCAATGGCTTATGCTCTAAGATCAAGAATCGACAAATGGGATCTCATAAAACTGCAAAGCTTCTGTAAGGCAAAGGACACTCTGGTTAGGACAAAACGGCAACCAACAGATTGGGAAAAGATCTTTACCAATCCTACAACAGATAGAGGCCTTATTTCCAAAATATACAAAGAACTCAAGAAGTTAGACCGCAGGGAAACAAATAACCCTATTAAAAAATGGGGTTCAGAGCTAAACAAAGAATTCACAGCTGAGGAATGCCGAATGGCTGAGAAACACCTAAAGAAATGTTCAACATCTTTAGTCATAAGGGAAATGCAAATCAAAACAACCCTGAGATTTCACCTCACACCAGTGCGATTGGCTAAGATCAAAAACTCAGGTGACAGCAGATGCTGGCGAGGATGTGGAGAAAGAGGAACACTCCTCCATTGTTGGTGGGATTGCAGACTGGTAAAACCATTCTGGAAATCAGTCTGGAGGTTCCTCAGAAAATTGGACATTGAACTGCCTGATGATCCAGCTATACCTCTCTTGGGCATATACCCAAAAGATGCCTCAACATATAAAAGAGACACGTGCTCCACTATGTTCATCGCAGCCTTATTTATAATAGCCAGAAGCTGGAAAGAACCCAGATGCCCTTCAACAGAGGAATGGATACAGAAAATGTGGTACATCTACACAATGGAATATTACTCAGCTATCAAAAACAACGAGTTTATGAAATTCGTAGGCAAATGGTTGGAACTGGAAAATATCATCCTGAGTGAGCTAACCCAATCACAGAAAGACATACATGGTATGCACTCATTGATAAGTGGCTATTAGCCCAAATGCTTGAATTACCCTAGATCCCTAGAACAAACGAAACTCAAGACGGATGATCAAAATGTGAATGCTTCACTCCTTCTTTAAATGAGGAAAAAGAATACCCTTGGCAGGGAAGGGAGAGGCAAAGATTAAAACAGAGACTGAAGGAACACCCATTCAGAGCCTGCCCCACATGTGGCCCATACATATACAGCCACCCAATTAGACAAGATGGATGAAGCAAAGAAGTGCAGACCGACAGGAGCCGGATGTAGATCGCTCCTGAGAGACACAGCCAGAATACAGCAAATATAGAGGCGAATGCCAGCAGCAAACCACTGAACTGAGAATAGGTCCCCTAT
Source organism: Rattus norvegicus (assembly GCF_021556685.1). Taxonomy (NCBI): domain Eukaryota; kingdom Metazoa; phylum Chordata; class Mammalia; order Rodentia; family Muridae; genus Rattus; species Rattus norvegicus. The sequence goes on along the minus strand of NC_141544.1, from coordinate 20,873,880 downwards.
TGAAGGAATCAGAGAAAGAACTGGAAGAGCTTGAAGGGGCTCGAGACCCCAAAAGTACAACAATGCCAAGCAACCAGAGCTTCCAGGGACTAAGCCACTACCTAAAGACTATACATGGACTGACCCTGGACTCTGACCCCATAGGTAGCAATGAATATCCTAGTAAGAGCACCAGTGGAAGGGGAAGCCCTGGGTCCTGCTAAGACTGAACCCACAGTGAACTAGTCTATGGGGGGAGGGCGGCAATGGGGGGAGGGTTGGGAGGGGAACACCCATAAGGAAGGGGAGGGGGGAGGGGGATGTTTGCCCGGAAACCGGGAAAGGGAATAACACTCGAAATGTATATAAGAAATACTCAAGTTAATAAAAAAAAAAAAAAAAAAGAAAGGGAGATAAGTAAATAAATATACAAGAGGAACTAATTTTAATCACTAACCCACCCCATAAATTAAAATTGGAGAAGTAGAATTTACACTTACATAGAAATATGAAAAACATCTTGTCCGATTAAGCAATAGGAATATCCAATTTCAGTAGGAAAAATTCTTTCATGCTATTTCAAAATGGTTGGCTAAGTCCAGATATAAATTTCATTTGATTTCAATCATTTTTCCTTTCATTCCAATTTTGTTAAAATGTATAAAAAACCTGGGGTTGGGAATTTAGCTCAGTGGCAGAGCGCTTGCCTAGCAAGGGCAAGGCCCTGGGTTCAGTCCCCAGCTCCGAAAAAAAAAATCCATGTTAAAATTGTCAATGTGCTTTCAGAATTTATTATCAAGATCTCTTTTTCAATTTCACATTTGAGAAACTAACACATCAAAAACTTATAAGCATTTTCTCTGCTTTTCTACTAATATTCTATGATTCTTTTTTATATTTTATTCCGATTATTTTTAAAAGATAGCTGCAATGTGTTACTTTTTTTCTAGTAGACAATGGAATTCCCTTTGCCCTATCAGATAAAAGATTGATAAACTCTGTTCTTCAAATTTTGAATGACTTTCAATATTCTTTAATTTTACACCAAGTAATATATTATTATTTATTAGTTATTAATATTTCAGACACTTGGGAATATTGTATATTTAAACTACATTCTTGGTATTTGTAAGTTATAAGTTTTACCATAATTCTCATATTTATTATGTTTTTCTTATTCTTTGTGAAATATCTCATTTTGTCATTATACTCAGTGTGTTGTATGGAAAATAGATTCTTTTCCCTTACAGTATATCTTAATTATAATTTCCCCCTCTGTTTACTCCTCCCAGTTTCTACCAATTCGTATCCCTTATGGATTCACGTTGTTTCTGTCTCCCATTAGAAAAGAACAGTTATCTAGGAGATAATATCCAAAATGACAAACTAAGATGTAAAATGGACCAATGACTCTCAGAGAAGTTGAGCACTGTAATATAACAGGAAAAAAATGTTCCAGGAGAAGGCACAAAAGTCACAATTCCTTTTATTATCACAGTCAGGATTACCACGCAAATATAAATTAAAGGCTATGTAATACGTAGCTAGGATTTGGTACAGACCCACGTAGGCCCTGTCCTTGCTGATTCAGTCTCTGTGAGCTCACACCTGCCTCGCTTATTTGATTCAGATGCGTTTGTTTTTCTTGTTGTTCTTCATCCCCTCTGTGTCTTACAATCTTTTCTCTGGTCTTCTCTTTCCTGGGATTCCATAAGCTGTAAGAGATGAAATTTGATGAAGACCTCCCATGTAGACATGTTTCATGCAATATGGTTGTGTGTTTCTAAATATAACACTATCTAGTATGGGAGAGGCTTCTCTAATGATGGATAAGTCACTAATCTTGATAATGCCAGGTTTTCATTAGGAGTCATTTTATTGATATTTTTAGAATAAGTCCTGTTTTGTTTTATCCTAAGTTTCAGCGGCTATCCATTCCCTTACTTTTGGAAATTTTGTCTCATGTAGACATTATGAACTTTTCATTTCCAAAAGAAGAACAAAACGTATTGCTAGTTTTCAAGATGCTTTCTCGAACCTGTAGTTGTGGCTGAACCAGTCTCTTTCTTTCTCCCCCAACCCCATCTCTCTCTGCTTTCCCCCCCTCTCTCTATTAAATCTCACCTCCAGTACTTGATGACCTCAAAAAAGATCACACCTACTAAATCTATGCAAACAACATCAACTGGGAAATAACTATTCAAGTGACCGATATTTGGAGAGACAAACCATCCACCTAACACAAATACTTATAATTTAAAATGCTGAATAGATATTTCCATAAATTAAGAGATTTATAATTATGATCTTAAGCTCTTAATGTTAAAGATACTTTTAAGAAATAAAATCTACTTTGTTATTAAATAATTTTATTAGTGTTCATTGGCTTAGATTGATTGCATTGCTTGTGGTTCTCTCTGGGTCCCTACTAAAATAATGTCCTCTTTTTGTATAGCTACTGCTTCAATATCCACATACATGTATAAATAAACATGTAACCAGGACACACTTATTACATTTCCTCATACCTTTATACGTATGGGGTTGAGTATTTGGGATGTGATAAGCCATCAGTGAGGTCATACCTGGACAATACTGATTCTCTTTCAGCAGTCATTACTTCTCTGGAGCTCTTCATCTGTGTGGACCCCAGTGAGATATTTACCCATCTACTTTGTCATATCATTGTCCAGATCATGCTTTAGTATCTATTTTATTGGAAATTTATGGCTAAAATTCTCCTGCATATGTAGAGGACAGTCTGTCTGCCGATGTCCTCTTCTCTGGGTCTTGCAATGTTTCCGTTCTCTCTCTGGTCATGCCCCATGCGTCTTAGGACAAGGATGTGCTCATGTTTCAGCAGAGGCAGAGGACTCTGAAGTCACTTTCCTCCTTCAACCTGTGATTTGTTGTAATGGTGTTTTCTCCTTCCACTGTAAAAAGAAACGTGTTTGGGGAAAAGCAAGAGCTATACCACTTACTCATATAAGGTTAACTATTGAGAATACTTTCAGGAAATATACTGGTTCAGAAAAATACACGTTTATATTTGCTTGAGTATTTTACTATTATTTGCTACTTGAAAACACACTATATTTTGCCTTCTTTTTCTCTTTCCATAATTTCTTTTTGTATTTTAGTTTTAATTAATTTGCCTCTTGAATAGATTACTTCATTCAAACTTGGGAAATTATCACACACCACTAATATTTATTATAATCTACAACTTAAATTTACTAATACATTTTATTTTCACCACCAGACACTTTGCTACTTTATAAAAGAGCCATTAATGTTCACTGTTTCAAACTAACAAAGCTAACTTTAAAAACTGTCCGAATCACTTATTTACATATTTTGATGGCCATTGAGCTGTGTGGCAGCAGAGTTAAGTAGCTGTGACAAGACCTTATGGTGAGTAGATCCTAGAAAACTCATCATCTACCCTTTAAAATTTTTACCAATTTTATTTTTATAAAGTGACTGATGCTTTTATTTTAACAAATAGCTTAACACTACTTTTACATTGAATTTCTTACAACATAATATTTTTTCTCCAGGAATGAATGTTCCTCCTTCTTTGCTGGAACTTATGCATAAAGCCATACATGATGTTGACAAACATTTCCCTGTCACAGAATTTGAAGTTTATTGAAAGATGTCATTTTCAAATTCACCCCTTAAAGTTATTGTATTAGGGATAGATATTCACAGTTATAGTTTATTCCTTCCACAGCATGTCACCATTCCTTCTGCATCTCATTGTTATTGTGAGGGCACAGTTAAAAAAAAAGCCCCATTGACCATTATGATGCGAGTTTTACCTCTCCACTGAATCTCTCTCTCTCTCTCTCTCTCTCTCTCTCTCTCTCTCTCTCTCATATATATATATATATATATATATATATATATATATATATATTCATGATAGTATAACAATGTAATGGTATAACAATAGAAAATCCAGAAGGAAGGGTGGAGTGCTCAGAAATGCTGTCTTTTCTACAGCCTTTATGCTTTTATGCAGCTCAAAAACTCATAAACACCACAATTACCTAAACAAAACTTCCAAAGAATTCAACACTTAAAGTGCCTGCCTATTTTTTTTTTCATTTCTATTTTCACATGATGGTACCTTCCCTTCAGTTGTTTACCACAGGTGCCCCAAAACCGTCCCAAATCATTCAAGCTGATGATATTTTATGCAGTAATCTAACAGAAGTCACAGTAGCATCCTATTGCTGAAGGGGCCACTGTATTTGGTGGAAGGACATGAAAATCCAAGTTGTACGTATCAGGAGACTTTTTTACTGATATGTAGGTCTTATAGTACTAGAAGGTGCTGTTAAGACTGAAAGAGAAAAAAATAAAAAAGCTCTAACAGTCTTACCCAGATGAATAATGTTAATTTAAATATGGCTAAAATATCAAGGAACCCCAATGGATACAGTAGTGGTACAAAGATTACAGTGTTAACCTACAGTCTTCTGATTGGGTTTAAGCCTTGCCTTATGTCATGGGAGAAAACACATTCTTGGAACTGTGAAGAATATAGTTAAGAATACAAGGTTGGAGAGCTTACAGCCTCAGGGCAATCCTAATAATAATTTTTGCTAAATGAATATGCTATCCAACTTCCTTTTATATGACTCTCTCTGCACATAGATTATAGAATTCTCAAACCTTCCCAGAGAAGCTTCTTGGTCCAGTGGATGGTAGTTAACACAGGAATTCTTAACTGATCAAAGTACAGAGAATAACTTGCATTATACTGTTAAGCCACAAATGTGATGTATGTATCACCCTCTGTTTGTTAGGCTTACAGACTAATGTAAAGAATAGTCCGGATGATTGTAAGAGCATGAGATTAGGAGGACTTGAGAGTTAATAGTATGAACATACCTGAAATAATACGCTCACAAGTGCACTGTAGCTACAAAACTCCTCCATTAAGTCAAGCAAGTTAATATCTTGCATGAAATGAAAGGTGATTCTTGAGACACCAAACTTTACTGAAGATGAATAGATACTATTTTCTCAGTGACAGAGTCAATTTGCACTCAGAGTATACATTCTTGCATTTCAGTCATTCTCCAGTAGATGCTTCCACACCCAGAGTATATGAGCAACACAAGTTATAGTTTATGAGCTATTGAACAAAAAGAATACAAGGTACTGAGTGAGAAAATGGGGATGGGTTTGGGAGGAGTAAAAAGGAGGAGTTTATGATCACAATGTAGTATATGAAATTCTTAAATAATTGATATCATATTTATAAAGATTATGCCAACCAGGATAAACCATTAAGGGACAAGAAGAAGTGAAGATTCCCCATTTATATATACAGTCAGCTTGTGTATAATATGTGTATTAAACAACTAGTGATTGAGTGGCATTTTTTTGTCTACTAGCTGAAGTTTTGCTGGTTGTTAAATTTCAACATACTAATTTGGACTTGGGACCAATACTTAGAAAATTATACATCATTTTCCTCTCCAAAATTTGACCATGCCAACCAGCATTCTTGCATAAATAGAGAAGGTCAATCCAGTTATGTGATAGTTTATGGGTTGTTGCTTTGAGACAAAGTATCATTCGTCTTTGATGGGGTGCCACCTTGTGATAATAGTGCATTAAGATTTTTATTTATTTAATAGGCTACAGTTTGTGTAATTTCCATCGATTTATTAATTAGAATTTATATTAATAATATTCTAGTTCTTTAAATGAGTTTAAGGATAAACATGTCTTTTTCATATTATGTACTTGCTCATTGAGTAATTGTTTAAAAATCTTCAATTTATATAATAGGCAATTCTGAATTTAAATAAGTCATAACATTGATTGATGTTTCACATGTGGATTAAAGCATGAGGCAGAATGTACATTGGCAGGTGTGAAACCCTGAGTTTGTAAGTAATTCAGAACTTTATAAACTCACATTTTACTGCATTGAAAATTTTTACTTATTCATGTACTTTGTGGATAGCATGTATTAAAATCAACAATATTCTTATTAACTGTAGAAGATCATTTAAAATCCAAATCTATTTTTAGAAATTTAATTGAAACATTTCTTCTGGTTCTCTGTGATAACTGTGATATATTTATGACTTTATATTGCGTTCTCCAGTGTATATGAACATGATCTATGTTCTGCCTGGAATAGATGAACGGTTAAGGCTTGAGAACTACTTGTGTTACCAAAAATTTGAAGGCATTGGCATAGTTATGTATTAAAACACATCATAAAATTGTTTGGTCTCAGAATAGGAACAATATGTTAGCTTGATCTCTATTTTGAAATGTCTAATATCACCTAATGATATCTTCCTCTAAAAACAAGGATTAAAGGCATTGCAGAGCATTCACAGCAAAATGAGCCACTAAAAGTTCAAAATTCAAACAAAAAATGTGATGAATCAACTGATACCCTCAGTATTTTTAGGATCACAAGATCACATGCTTCACTAAGTTTTATTGTACTACAAAAAACCCTCAGGCTATATGCTCATATTGAAAATAGTAAACTATCAGTATTCCTTACGATAGTACAAAGCCAATCAAAGAAATAAAATTAGAACCTACTAGTATAAAAGTAAATTTCTTCTAACACTTCAGGTGCTATGGCATAAAAAGGAAGAACCATCTAACTTATAACTTTGGAGCCATGAATAGATTCTAGCCACCTCTAATTGGGGTCAGTTGCATACCAGTTATTTTCTAAGGAGAATGCTTTGTAGATGAGACAGGGGTGGATGGGTGGGTGGGGGAGCATTCTCATAGAGGCAGGAGGAGGGAGAATAGGTGTTTTATGGAGGGCAAACTGGGAAGGGGGATAACATTTGTAATGTAAATTAATAAAGTAACCTATAAAATGAAAAAATAAAGGTAGTAAGAGAAAGCACAACGAACATATACAGATGCTGTACTTCTCATCTCTCTAGGATAGGAAGCCAGCCAGGTCAACCTTTCTTCCTGTCGTTCTGATCAGGCATTGTATTTTATCACAACAGTAGAAAATAACTAGAGCAAACATTGGTATCAAGCCACTACCCAAAGACTATACAAAGCTAGTAGACAAAAAAATGCCACTCAATCACTAGTTGTTTAATACACAAGCTGACTGTATATATAAATGGGGAATCTTCACTTCTTCTTGTCCCTTAATGGTTTATACTGGTTGGCATAATCTTTATAAATATGATATCAATTATTTAAGAATTTCACAGGTAGCAATGAATAGCCCAGTAAGAGCACCAGTGGAAGGGGAAGCCCTTGTTCCTGGCAAGACTAAATTCCCAGTGAACCTGATTGTTGGGGGGAGGACGATAATGAGGGGAGGATGGGGAGGGGAACGCCTATAGAGAAGGGGAGGGGTAAGGGTTAGGGGGATGTTGGCCCAGAAACCGGGAAGGGGAATAACAATTGAAATGTAAATTAGAAATACTCATGTTAATAAAGATGAAAGAAAAAAAAAGAAAATGAAGGAGGGGATCAAATGCTGTAAATGTGGGTTCCAATAATGCAGAATTTTACCATATTGCAAAAATGCACACGACCAAAATGAAAACAATATCCATCTCTTTTTTTCTTCATTTCCATTTTTATGTCCTTTGACTAAGCATAGATAATGCATACAATTTGAAAAGGGGGGTTATAGGGAAATGATTTAAATTTTCTGCTTCTGCAATAATTTCCACCGCTTTGTTAATATTGTTAACGTATTCCCAGAGTCCCACACACATATATTTTTCTAAATATTATTTTTTTTATAATTTCTCATTTTCTTTCAGTTTTATTCTTTCAGGCTTTAAACCTACTTGATAACAATCATATCTTGTATATTGAAACATCTTTTTAATACTATGCCTTTACTTAAGAGGAAATATTCATGTATTTAAAAACTGATTGCTAGAATTTGAGTATGTCCCATAATTGTTATTGTCAATTAAAGATATGTAATAAATGTCTTCCTCTACTTTGTAATAGCTAAGAAGCCCTTATGCAAAATACAAAAGCATTCAGATTTGTGACATGGATGGTTACTTTAGAAAACTATACGGCAGACTTCTGACTGTGTGTTAGACACCTACCTGAATTTTACCTATGTGCTTGTTTGTTTTTGAACAGTGACGCCTTGGAATAGTCTTCATCATTGATACTAGCAAGGAGACATTTCCTCTGTTAGTAGCCACAAATTCCCTCCCTCACATTTTTATAACAGCCTCTCATCCTGCACTATTTCCTGACTGAAATACGACGTTTGTGCTTGCAATAAGGATACTGTGAGGTTAGTTGATTTAAAATGAGACGCCTCCATAAAATGATTGCTCATAAAAATGCGTCTTCATGTAATCTGTCAATCATTGTTTCCAACCACTTCACTGGCTCTATTTCCCCACTTAGTCATTACTGTACTTAGAAAATGTGAGATATTTTCCCCAAATGATATAATGACATAATAGTTACTATATACATTATAGTAACTATGAGTAAGGCTCAAGTATTCATGTTTTAATTAATGTCATTAAATATGACTTATTTGCATGAGTTTATTTGTGTGGTGTGTGTGTGTGTGTATGTGTGTGTGTGTGTGTGTGTGTGTGTGTGTGTATGTTTCAGAAGATGAACTCTTTACAGTTATTGTGGACACAGTAAAAAAAATCACATTGTGCCTGAAGCTAGATATCATTCTAAGTTTTTACAAGAATCTTTTCCTCCTGTACATTGTAGGTGTTCAATAAAATTTGTGGTAAATCAGTTAAATTGCAAACACTGTCATAGAGACACTGAAATAAAATTAGACTGCAAAATGCCTGTTCTGAGAGAAACTGAAGAAATATATCTTCATGCTCTTTTGTTCTCAAACATAAAGATATAATCTTCTAGTCTCTGGTGGTAGATATTATTTGTAGTGCTGGATGAAATATTTGTTTAGTATGGTAATGTAATGTGATAAAGAAAAGCCAGAAAAAGAAATAGTATACTTGTGTTCAGAAGAAAAAGAAGATTTAGAGAAGCACTTCAAAACATGAGGCAACTGAAGCTCCAAATAGACAAACTACACGCGCGTGGAAGGATTTTCAAAATTCTCCCTCTTTCTTTAAAGTTTTTGCTTTCTTTGATTCTTTGTTTATTAGAATACATAAAAAGGAAGAGTTCACCTACTTTTTCCAAAGGCAAATTAAGATAAATTATAAGATGTTAACACTGAAAGAATTGAAGTTGCTTAATTATTTAGGCTGTTTCAAATTTTTATTCTTTGGCTACCATAATTTTTGACAACACAGATTTAGTCTACAAACAACTTTTCAGTTTGATGTGTGCTTCTGTCATCACCCGGATCTGGGTAACAAATGCAATCTAATGAGGAAACCCAAGTTCTAGGAAATCTTCATTGTTTCAAGAAAGTTTACAAGATCAGACGAGTGGGTAGGGGTAAGAAAAATTATGCATCAGGATTTAAAAGCCAGTAGTAGAGACCACCTTTAGCTGATATCATTAAGTAGACGTACCTTCTCTAGAGAGTATATCTATTTACGTCTTTGCTTTCATACCTGCTTAAATAAACCTTCGCATCTTCCCTGTTGTATCTGTGCTCAGTGTGAATTATGCACATTTGAGGACCCAGAGTGCTGCATTTGAATTTACACAAATTTAAGAGAATATATACCATTATAATAACAAATAAATCCTCCAATATAGATATCACACATTGTTATTAAGAAAAAAGAATATTTGGGGCTGGAGAGATGGGTCAGGGGTTAAGAGTACTGACTGGTCTTCCAGGGGTCCTGAGTTCAATTCCCAGCAACCACCTAGTTACTCACAACCATCTATAAAGGGATTCAATGCCCCCTTCTGGTGTTTCAGACATACTAGTTATGGTGTATTCAGATAAATAAAACAAACAAACAAATAAATAAATAGAAAACATATTATGAATGCAATATGTATAACCCTACTGTTCAACTATGTGTTTCTGTGTGTGTGTGTATGTATGTGTGTGTGTCTGTGTGTCTGTGTGTGTCTTTGTGTGATCTTTTTCCTAAAATAAATATACACTTTCTTAGAAGTTGTTTTTTAAAAAGTAATTGCATTACATAAAGGGTTATGAATAAGGGCACAACTATACTCCAAAATTGAGAATTTTACTAGGGAAGAGGTGAAAAATGTACCTTGCACATGTTTCCTAGGAGAGCTTTATGGGAAAAATGAAGAGTCGTTTATATGTTTCCAAGCATCTAGCCTTCCATTTAAGTGGTAAACATTAAAATATCCTACCCAGTTAGGAGCCTTTTAAATCATGTTCTCAGTGTTCTTGACCATCAAGTTTTAAAACCAACAGTTGTTTTCATGTCAACAACATATATAAAGATGCCTGACTGCCAAGTATGTCTGTGTGTATGTTGTAGGTATGATATGAATAAGAACATTGTATTCTACATTTGTGTATGGAAAATATGCCACCAAGATTGTGTGGCCTTTTTCTTTATTCTTTTTTTCGGAGCTGGGGACCGAACCCATGGCCTTGCGTTTGCTAGGCAGGTGCTCTATCACTGAGCTAAATCCCCAACCCTTTTTTCTTAATAACAAAAGACACATTTATAAATATTTTGTTCAAAAGTTTAATTGATGATTTTCTTATTTTTGTCCCTTCTTTCCCATCATCTTCCTTCCCCTCATTTCTTTGCCCTCTCCACACTGCCATATCATATACTGCTTTCTTCCTCTATTTTCTTCCCATGAACAATTCTCATTCTTTTAATAGGCTTTGTTTGGAACTTTCTTTACATATCAGGGTGGCCTCGACCTCACATCAGTTGGCTCCCATTACTGAAATTAGAAGATTAAGCCAGTGTACTGTCTAGTCTTATGTCAACTTACCACACACACAAGTTATCTGAGCAGAGGGTACCTCAATCTCAATTGAGAAGATGCCTACATTGGTTCTGGCAGTAAGGCATTGTCTTAATTAGTGAGTGAGGAAGGAGGGCACAGCCCATTGTAAATGGACCATCATGGGTTCTATGGAAAAGCAGGCTGAGCAAGCTCAGGAAACAGCTGAGTAAGCATCACCTTTCCCTGCCCTCTGCATCAGCTCCTGCCCCCAGGTCCTTGCCCTGGTTCAATTTCTGTCCTGACTTTCTTCTATAATGAACAGTAATATGTAAGTTCAAGCCAAATGAAGCTTTTCCTCCCCAACTTGCCTTTTAGTCATGGAGTTTTATTGCAACAAAAGAAACCCTAAATTAGCCAATAAACCTAGCTTGAATTGGCGACACCTATGTCAAGGAAATGAGAAAGCCATGATTTGTGGTCTGTTTTATTTCTATTTTTTTCTCTAAGCCAAATCATTTCCAAAATGGATCATTTATTTCTAATCCATTTACACAATTAGTTGTCAGTTTTTATTTGTCTTTGAGTTTTATGCTTACTATCTAGTTATAAAATTCTTTCATAATCAAATTGAAGTCTTTTCAGAAGTTCTTCCTTAAATACTATTAGACAAGGGTTTTATGAAAGACTGATAAAAGTAATAAGTGAATAAATGTGAAATATTTGTAAAATAAAATCTTGTAAACAAATACCCCACTAAGTCAGAATGACTATCAATTTTACATTAGAGGAGAGAAAAATAAAATGTAAAAAATATACCAATATATATTATGATATCTTATAATGCATGAATAACATGAAATTATATGTTGAACTGAAAAAAACGATTTCATATATAAATATTAAATTATATTTTCTACTTAATATAATTATGTAAATTATAAATATTAATAAAATTAAAGGATAGCACAGTATTTTAGTTAAATATTTACTAATACTTGAAATGGTCCAAAGCAGTTACTTAGAAGATTACAGTCATTTATTACTATAAAATAATTTAATGTATTTTCTACATCATCTCTTCGTAAGAGGATTACAAAAGAAATGACAGATCAGTCCCAGCAATTGTGGTTCAACAATTTACAAGTATGTTAATGCTATGTTTGAAAAATATTGTTCAACATATTTATATTTAAAATTATGAAATATTACTATTGCAACAATAGTTATACTTTAGAAATTCATTTTATTAAAAATTCATGTATTTTAAAATTATGTTAAAGTCTGTGGATAAATACCAATTGAAAAAAAGTCAATAATTGGTAATATATTACAATATATTCCACAGAATAAACCACATATAGAGTCAAAATAATTATGACCTTAAATGAAGGACAAAGCAGTTAAGCAAATGGAATTAGAGGCAGATGCAAGCTAGGTGATTATTGCGTAGACAGGTTAAAGACAACATAAAACATACTTTAATTCTGAAGGGCTTTCCCTCAGTCATAAATTAAGAAATTCAATTTCTCATTTGCAGGCCATGTTCATAATGCTTCTCTAAGTATTGCAGAGATGAACTGATTAATGGCCATGCTACAGTTTTCAACTAGTTATCAGTAACTCAAATATAAATTAAATAAGACTTAAAATAAACAGGAACATTGCTACCAACAAACATGGACCCACTCTTAAGCCTTACCTTCTTAGATTCTATGGACTTGAACTGAAACCAATCCATTTATAAATCTATAACTAGGGAAATGTCATAACACATACAAAAGAACAAATATAAAGGAGTTTAAAAAGAGCTAACCTATAATGGAAGATATTACTATCACAAAAATATTACTTATCAAATAGAAAGGCAAGTGCTAGCAATGGGTAGCCTTTTTGGAAATTAGTGGTCAATGTGGTCTCATAGATCCCATTTCTATTGTTGTGGGAGTATGAAGTGGTACTATTAGGAGGTGTGGCCTTATTGGAATAGGTGGTGCCTTGTTGGAGAAAGTGTGTCACTGTGTAGGCAGGCTTTGAAATCTCATCCTATGCTCAAACTCTGCCTGGGAAGGAAGAGACCCTCTTCCCAGATAACTTTGGAACAAGATGTAGATCTATCAGCTCTTCCAGTATTATGTCTGCCTGGATAGTGCTGTGATTTCTGTCATATTGAAAATGAACTGAATCTCTAAAACTGTAAATGTTTTTTCTTTATAAGAACTGCCTTGGTTATGGTGTCTTTTCACAGCAATGGAAGCCTTAAATAAGAGAAACCACAATATATTAATGGCTGTTACAATCTAGAACTTGATTATAATCTTCTATTGCTGAACTTAGCAGATACTTGAATTCTCTCTCTCTCTCTCTCTCTCTCTCTCTCTCACACACACACACACACACAGACACACACAAAGGGGTGGGAGAGAGAGAGAGAGAGAGAGAGAGAGAGAGAGAGAGCAAGAAAAATATAAAAAAGTAATAATTTGGTACCAACTTGGAAGATTCTTCTCTACTCACTAGTTTTCATCTTTTCTGATGTTGCTATTTAGGCAACAAGGAAAAAATTGCAATTGTCTACTATAGTTTACTGTGAAGCCCTGCATCTATGAAAATAATCTATATGAAAGATATGCACAGTGGTGGAATAGAAACTGCAACATATATTTTGCATAATATATATGTATATATATATATATATATATATATATATATTCTGAAAGACAACATGGGAGCGGGGAACTGAATAGAGAAGGAAATTGGAAGTGAAGTTTAATCAGAACACAATATACACATATACAGATATCTCAAACAATATCAAAAATAACTACATTATTGAGGCTGACAGTATTAACAAATTTAAATATACTCAATCTCAAAGTCACAAACACTACAATACTCACTAAATCATGAATATTTTAAAAGCAAAAGAAGTAACATAAAATGACAAGAAAACATAAATTTAATGATTATTTCATTGATATCTTGTATGAACACAAAATAAGAGAGCATTGAGAACTCTGAAGTGACTCGCTCAGTGTTTATCATCAGTAATGGAACTTTGACTGGACCATAACACTTTTCAATTAAAGCCGAATGTGTTCTCTTATTAGTGATGTTAAAAATATAGATGTTGCTGACCTTTAAAAATAGTAGCATGTTCAAGTTTTATTTTATCAGTGTTTTGCATTATTCACACCAAGTTAGATGTCTATGTATCTTTCATGCAAAGCTATTTACTGTATAGATCTAAATATAAAGAAAATCTTTATATGCATTTGAAGAACATTACTAAGTCATTATTATAGTTTTATTTAAAAAGCAAATTGATAAATTAGAAACAAACATATTTATTAAATCTTTCCTTTTTTCAGTGAGTATACATAGGATAACTCACTGGTAATTTTCAGAGACCGATGATAAACCAAATGGAAACTCATAGAGTTCTACATAATGAGATTACAGCGAAGCACCTCACTACAAAGGCATATTACTATGTTTACTTTCAAATTGCGCTTCAGTGTTTGGAGACCTGGCAGGTGAGAGACTCAGTACTCAAAGTGGGGAACCTTCGATGAAATACCCTACAGCGAGGAGATGGAACTTGTAGAGCCCAACTCCAGCAGAGCGGTCATCATGTGAGGGATGACGTTGCCATCCCACAGTCAAAAACTCTGACCCATTATTTTTCCTGTCTGAAAGAACTGCAGCAACATAAATGAAGAAGAGCCTGAGAAAAAGGAGGTCCACCGACAGGCCCAACTTGGGTTTCAGCTCATCGGGAAGTTCCAGGCCTGACACTATTACTAAGGCTATGGAGCGCTCACAAAAAGGTGGAGTATCATGAGTGCCCTCCGAAAGGCCCAACAAAAGCTGAAAAAGTCAGATGTAAATAATTACCCTCAACCAATGGACAGAAGCTGCTGACTGTGTGAATTAGGAAAAAAGCTGGAAGAAGCTGAGGAGGAGGGCGACCCTGTAGGAGGACCAGAGGTCTCAATTAGCCTGGACTCCTGAGGTCTCTCAGACACTGGATCACCAACCAGGCAGCATACACCAGCTGAGATGAGTCCCTCAACACATAGACAGCAGAAGATTGCCTGGTCTGGACTCAGAGAAGAAGCACCTAGCCCTCACGAACCTGGAGCCCCAGGGAGTGAAGAGGTCTGGTGGGCTGGGTGTTAGGGAGGTAGGAGCATCCTACTGGAGACAGAGTCGGGGGAGGAGATATGAAATGTGAAACAGTCAGAGGTTGGACTAGGAGGGGGAAAAACGCTCGATTTTAAAAAATGATTAAATAAAATTGAAAACAAAAAAAAAACCAAAAAGGCAAATAAAAGTAAACCAAAAACCAAAACAAACAAATAACCCAACCAACCAACGGAAAAAAACAAAACCAACAACAACAAGAAAACCTTACCACAAGAACGAAATGTCATTCTTTAAGAAAACATTGCTACCTTAAAGGCTTGCTTTTTGGGTGTTCTAAAAGAATAATTTAGTATTTGAGATGATTGGATCGTTGGCTATTTTTAAGGCCACGTACATTTGGTCAAACCTTCTGTAAGGAAGAATGTACTGGAATTATTCTGAAACAAAGGTTTTGCTTTTAAATCCTGCTTCCTCTTTTAGTTTACACATGATTATCCTTTTGATGTTTTCAAATTATTTTACTTTGTAAGTTATTCATGTAAGAAATAAATATATTTTCTTCATTGGCTTTGATTGATTTTGAACAAACCATCACTGTGCTTTAAGTAGCAGAACAGGTATAACATCTGTTGTATACTTACTGCTGTGACGGGCAACATGAACTGGATTAGGAAGTAGATGTTATGGGCACCGCTATGTTCTACAAAAATGAAAATCCAGTCAAGGGTTGTTCAAGAAATCCAGTCCTTCGTAAAGATTATAATGGATCAGTAGAAAAAAGATCCTTATGCTGCCAGAGCTTCACATCAAAACTTTTGGAATTATAAACATATATGCTGTGCTGTTCTTCATAAATCCCTGTATGTACCACACTTACCATCTCCTTTTATGCTTGTAGAGAACTAGTGGTGTGATAAATGTTTTATTGCATAGGTTCCTGCAAATACACTCTGGGCATTCAAACAATGACAAAATGCTTTAGGGATAAAATGACTTCTCACCCAACTGTCTTAAATTTTGTATATTTATTAGCACCGGTTCTAATTCATTCGTCAATGGGTACTGATTGAGCTTTACAAGGCCCAAACATCTAAGAACTTTTTCTGCACTCTCCACTTTCATTTTTGAGAACTAAAGTTCCAATTAATACCCATATTACATCAGGATCTGATATTGCGCTCTTCATAGCAGATGATATTTTAGGTTAAAATTCAGAAACCTCTCTGATGCCCTGCCTAACCTTTGTGAATGATGTAGGCTTTTTTGCTTATTTCTTTGTTCCTTCACCTTAGCCTAGGCTCTCAACGCTACTAAAGTATGTTGTATTAGTCATATTGGTTTTCTTTTTTTCCTATATCTTTATTATATTTGGTATTTCTTATTTACATTACAATTGTTATTCCCTTTCCAGGTTTCCAGGCCAATATCCCCCTAACCCCTTCCCTCCCCTTCTATAAGAGTGTTCCCCTCCCCATCCTCCCCCATTACCGCCCTCCCCCCAACAATCACGTTCACTGGGGGTTCAGTCTTAGCAGGACCCAGGGCTTCCCCTTCCACTGGTGATCTTACTAGGCTATTCATTGCTACCTATGAGGTCAGAGTCCAGGGTCAGTCCATGTATAGTCTTTGGGTAGTGGCTTAGTCCCTGGAAGCTCTGGTTGCTTGGCATTGTTGTTCATATGGGATCTCAAGCCCCTTCAAGTTCTTCCAGTCCTTTCTCTGATTCCTTCAACGGGGGTCCTGTTCTCAGTTCAGTGGTTTGCTGCTGGCATTCGCCTCTGTATTTGCTTTATTCTGGCTGTGTCTCTCAGGAGCGATCTACATCCGGCTCCTGTCGGCCTGCACTTCTTTGCTTCATCCATCTTGTCTAATTGGGTGGCTGTATATGTATGGGCCACATGTGGGGCAGGCTCTGAATGGGTGTTCCTTCTGCCTCTGTTCTAAACTTTACATCCCTACCCTCCCCAGGGGTATTCTTGTTCCCCTTTTAAAGGAGTGAAGCATTTGCATTTTGGTCATCCTTCTTGAGTTTCATGGGTTCTGTATATCTAGGGTAATTCAAGCATTTGGGCTAATAGCCACTTATCAATGAGTGCATACCATGTGTGTTTTTCTGTGATTGGGTTACCTCACTCAGGATGATATTTTCCAGTTTCATCCATTTGCCTATGAATTTCATAAAGTCATTGTTTTTCATAGCTGCGTAGTATTCCATTGTGTAGATGTACCACATTTTCTGTATCCATTCCTCTGTTGAATGGCATCTGGGTTTTCCATATTTGTTTTCTTACAGCAGCAATTTGGCTTTCACCTAACAGTTGATCTTTCATGATATTAGAACATTCAGATCTATTACAATTTTCCGCAAATAAAAATTCTTCTCTCTATCATGCTAGCATTCCAGTTGGAAACGAGCTTTCACTACAGCTTCTACTAAACCTTTTCATTCTTGCAGTATAAACCTGTTTGGCTAGACCAGATACTTAGCATCTCTCTGTCTCACATGCAGTGAGTGCATTCCATAAGTTAGTATTGATTTTTTAAAAGTGTTTAAGTTTTTTGTATGTTAACATTATTATAGCAGAGTTGTTCATTTTCTGAATTTTCACCATTTTTTTGGCATTTGTACTTGGGCAATTGGGAAAACTAATGGGGGTTGATTGTCTTTCCTCAATTTCATTAAGAGGAGGTGTTACAGGTTCACTGGGCTGTCCATATTGATTCTCAATTTCATTAGGTACCATAGGTTCATAGTTAAGCACTTCCTGTTATCATATTTTTCTGTCTTTTGTCTTTCAAACCTGTATTCTATCATAGTTATTTTTCTAGTTGTATAGGATTTTTTAACTTTTTTTTTGAGAGCAAATATATAAAGATTGCAATTGAAATGAGGAAGAGATTTACTCTGAAAGTCTTAATTGCAAGAAGTTCCACAATGGCGTTTTCCAGTAATGTTCTACCTCAACTCATGGCCTTGGTCTTAAAGGATCTGAAATATATTTCCCCAATTTAATTCAGGAAAAGTTTGTCTATGTAATTAAAATTGCCTTTTTGGATGGGTAACTGTGATTTGTTCAATCAAAGGCTCCTGTATCCTTCCTTATTCTTGGCTCAAGGATGCTGTGTCTGTCAAAGAATTGAGAGTTAAAACATCAACTCAAAGAATTGATGCTTCCTGTGGAGATGATCCCATGTGATTTTTCTCCTTTACAGATTTCTGTCAGATGTCTCCTGTCCTCTGTGATGTTTCTGTGAGATGGCCACGGCCTTCTATATCATCGATGAGCATTATTTTTGTCCAACCATGTTGGGTGCCAGATGTAAATGTAACATTTATTTGACAGAGGTAATCACCACCTTAGAGGCTTCCTGGTGAATAAGATCACTTTTTCTAATTATTTCTGGACTTGGCTGCTTGATTCAACACAGCTGTTATGTCTAAAATCATTTCCAAGCTTACAGATTCAAACGGTCTTCTCTTGGCTTCTGATTAAACTTCTCTGCTTCATCTCAAACTATTTTATTCTAGTCTTCTGGCTCTTTCTGTCTTCACTTGCAAAGTAAATCTGTCCCAGTAAAACTGTCATTGCAACATATGACACTTTTGTCTCTGTCTATCTGTCTTACTTTCCATCTGACTCTGTCTCTCATACATACCCTCTCTGGTGCTCTCTTAACTCACCTCTTTTTCTTGTCTGGACAAACAAGAATGTTGGGCATATCCTATCTCTAACTCATTCTTTCAACTTTTTCTCTGATTGATCACTTTGCCCCTTGATTAAATGTTACCATTAAACATGGCTACTTCCCTTTACAAACAAACATTACTTTAATTGTTAGGAAGTAAGGTACTTAGGGTATGTCTGTGTACCAGCCAAGTCATACTGTACTCCAGGGTGTGTTTGTACACTGCAGGTTCATCATATTTTTGGGTGTGATTCAATGTCAGAGAAGTGATATTGCTGTTCAAAATTCCTTATCATGGTAATGAAAAACATAGTTTCATGCAGTTAGGTATGGTGCTGGAGAATAACAAAAGGTTTTATATCCAAATCCGAAGGTAGCAAGAAGAGAGAGATACTGGGCTGGGCTTGAGCATCTGAAACCCTCTTCTAGTGGCACACTTCCTCAACAAGAAAAGATCAACTCCAACAAGGCCACACCTACCAGCAGTGCTAATTCCTATGAGCTTATTGTGGTCATTTTCATTCAACCACCAAAGACATGTATTTAAAAACTAATGTGATAGTGGAGATGCACATGATGGGAAATACTCAACATGACAGAACATGCAGTAGCATGAAGAATAATAGAATATATCAAGGGGAATGATATTTAAACCTGAATGAGAAAATGAAATCATGATGATATGTGGGTTTCATATTAATGAATGTGATTAAGAAAAGTACTCTGAAAGATGTATAGTTGCCTCATGCATTGTTTGGTCAAGCTAGCAATTATATAGTATGTCCAACTGTAGTAAGAAGCCATTCAAGAGGATTATTACAAGAGGTATTGGTGCATAGCATAAAGTCAGGTGCTGGTTTCAAGCTACATTATCTCTTATGCTTTTCTGGTTTACTCTAAGCTTGAAGCATTTAGCTGATCACCTGTGAGAAAATAAACTCCCATAATATAAGCTATTTCCTCTGAGATACTCTTAGGTATATGGTACAATAAACCAATAAACTAACACACATAAAATAATAATAGTTTGATCCTGTATCTGCACTGTATTCACCAGGCTACAGCTCTGGCTATTTTTCTTAAGGCCCTGATATCACTGGGAGCAACCAGGTTAGATATTGATGCCCTAATCCCTGCCTATTGGGTCCCCTGGCAAGCTAAGTGCTGCTGAGTTCTGCTTATTGCCCTCTAAACTCCATTTTCTGGTTAACATCTCTTTCTCCTCTCCCAGATCTGAACTCCATTCGCTGAGCCAGAACTCTACATGCATCCTTGGAGGCCTGCTGCCCCTTAGAACAACCAGCTCTGCCTGCCTCCCTGGAAGACTGTTGCAACCTAGGACAATTAGAGGCCTGCTGACATCAGGCTACCAGCTCTCTCTGTGTTCTCAGTGTTCTTCTACCATTAAGGACTACCAAATCATTGAAAACTAGAGCAAAGAGTTAAGTAAAGACCAGCATAAGAGGAAGGTCAAGAACAGCCAGAAAAATATGGCACCACCAGAGTCCAGATATCCTGCTATAAAAAGCCCTGGTATCTGAACACATCTGAAGACCAAAATAAATTAACTTAAATCTAAGCTTATGAAGACGCTAAAGGCATTTAAATAGTAAATAAATTAATGCCTTAAAGAACTACAAAAAAACAAAACATGAAGAAAAGTAATAAAACTGTTCAAGACCTGAAAAGTGAAAGAGAAACAATTAAACAAACACAAATTGAGGCAACTCTGGAGATGTAAAACCTAGGAAAGAGAACAGAAACTACAGACACAAGAGTCATCAGTTACATCACAACACATGGAAGAGGTAATCTCAGGCATAAAAGATGCATCAGTCAAAGAAAATGCTACATCTAGAAACTTCACAACACACACACACACACACACACACACACACACACACACACACACACACACACCAAACAAGGCAATAGAAAACAGGAAATCAAAGTCACTATGAAAAGACCAAAGTGAAAAAGAAAAGGAGAAAAAGAAGAAGAATCTTAGAGACCCAGCGACCGTCTTCAACAAAATCATTGAAGCAATTTTCCTAACCTAAAGAAAGAGATAGCTATAAATGTACAAGAAGCTTACAGAACACCAAATAGATTGGACCAGAAAGGAAAATGCTATATAATAATTGATACACTAAATTATACCTGACTTATCAACAGAGACCTTAAAGGTTGAAGAGCAAACACAGATATCTTATAGACTCTAAGAGACCACAGACGTTAGCTCAGATTAAAGTACCTAGCAAAACTTTTTATTACCCAAGATGGAGCATATACGCTAATTCTGAACATATATTGACGTAATTCAGAGAGACCCAGATTTGTAAAAAAAATGTTACTAAACTATAAATCACACATTAATAGTGTTAGATTTAACATTACCCTCTCATTAATGGACAGGCCACTGAAACAGAAAGCAAACAGAGAAATAATGAAACCAAGAGAAGTTATGAATCATAAGAACCTAACATACATCTCTAGAAAAATCACACCACAACCCAAAAGAATATACTTCCTTTTCAGCACCTTCATAACCTTCTCCAAAATTGACCATGTACATGGACATGAAGCAAGAGTCAACAAATACAAGAAGATGGAAAACATTTCTTGCATCTTATCAGATCACCATGGATTAAATGTGGACTTCAACAACAATAGAAACAACTGAAAGTCTAAAACTTCATGGAAACCGAATAACTCACTCTTCAATAATCCCTAAGTGAAAGAAGAAATGAAATAAATTAAAGACTTCATAGATTTCAGTGAAAATTAAGGCACAATATACCCAAACATATGGGACACAATGAAACCAGGGCTATGAGTAAGATTCATAGGACTAAGTGCTATCATAAAGATATTGGAGAAATATCATGCTAGTAACTTAACTTAAAGTTCTTGAACAAAAAGAAGCAAACACACCCAAGAGGAGTAGAAAGCAAGAAACATTCAAACTTAAGGCTGAAATAAATACATTGGAAACAAAGAGAACAATACAAATAATTAACCAAACCAAGGGCTGGTTCGTTGAGAAAATCAACAAGATAGAAAAATCTGTAGCTAAGCTAACTAAAAGTCAGAGACACAGTATCCAAATTAATGAAGTCAGAAATAGGGAAATGTAAAACAAGCACTGAGGAAACTAACAAACAATTATTAGGCCTTATGTCAAAAGCTTGTACTCTACAAAAATGTAAAGTCTAAAAGAAATGGATGATTTTCTAGATAGACACCACCTACCAAATTTGAATGAAAAATAGATAAGCTATCTAAATAGCAAAAGCCATCCTATACAATAAAAATGTTCAGGAGGTGTCACCACCCTTGATTCGAAGTTGTACTACAGAGCAATAGTAATAAAAACTACATAATATCGGTTGGTGTGTAAACGGATACATCAGTCAATGGAATAGAATCTAAGACCCAGAAAATAAATCAGCATGCCTATGGACACTTGCCTTTTGGCAGAGAAGTCAAAGTGACATAATAGAAAAAAATAGAGTATCTTCAACTAATGGTGCTGGTCTAACTGGATTTCTGCATGTAGGAGAATAAAAATAAATGCATACTTATGATCCTGCATAAATCTGCAGTTCAAGTAGATCAAAGACCTCAATATAAAACCTTTCTATACTACAAGAAAAGCAAGAGGCTTCCAGGACCCAACAGGAATGACATTAGCTGAAATATCCAAAAAAGGGGAGAGAGAACCTGTAGAGACTAGATCCCGAGGTTAGGCAAAGCCCCTGGTTGAGGGATGGGTCTACCCATTCATCTCTAAATTTTTAACCCAAAATGGCTCCTGTCTAAAGGAAGTACAGGGACAAAGAATGGAGCAGAGGGAAGGCCATCCAGAGACTACACAACCTGGGGATCTGTCCCATATACAGACACCAAACCCAGTCACTGTTGCTGACGCCAAGAAGTGCTTGCTGACAGGACCTGATATAGATGCCTCCAGAGAGACTCTGCCAGAGCCTTACTGATACAGATGCAGATGATTGAAGCTAACCATCGGACTGAGCACAGGGACCCCAAGGGAAGAGTAAGGGCAAAAACTGAAGGAGCTGAAGATGTTTGCAACCCCGACAATAAGAACAACAATGTCAACCAACTAAAACCCCAGAAGTCCCAGTGACTAAGCCACCAACTGAAGAGTGTACATGGAGGGACCCATGTCTCCAACTGCATGTGTAGCAGAGGATAGCCTTATCTGACATCAATGGGAGGGGAGATCTTTTGTCCTGTGAAGGCTTGATGTCCCAGCACAGGGGAATATTAGTCTGGTGAGGCAGGAGTGTTTGAGTAGGTTGGGGAGCACCCTCCTAGAAGCAGATGGAGGAGGAGGGGATAGGGGTTTGTGGAGGGTAACCCTGGAAGGGAAATAACATAAAAATAAAATGAAAAATAATAAAACTGTCTATACTAAACCTAAGAGAAGAATGGAGAATAATGTTGTACACACTGGCACAGGAGACATCTTCCTTAACAGAACACCAATGGCTCAGGCCCTGAGAACAACAATTGATAAATGGGACCTCAAGAAACTGAAAAGTTTCTGTAAGTCAAAGAACACTCTCCATAAGACAACATATTGTTCTCCACTATGCTCCTAACAGGTTTATTTGTTATAAACCAGGAATTACAGATGATCTGGCTGCCACTTAACCAAAGAATAGATAAAGAAATTGTGGTTCATTTACACAAATACTACCCAGCTATTTAAAATAAGGACATTATGAAATTTGTGTGCTAATATTTAGAATGAATGCATATCATGTTGAGTGAGTTAACCTACACCCAAAAGGAATTACATGGCTTGTACTCATTTATAGGTGGATATTAGGCATAGAGTGCAGGATAGCCATGATACAATACACAGGCCCAACAAAGCTAAATATCAAGGAAGCCTGAAGCAAGGATACTTGAAACTCACTCAGAAGGGAAAACAAAATTGTTATAGGAGGCATTTGGAAGTATAAAACTAGGTGGCAGAAAGGATGTGAATGAGAACAGGGTTGTGGGAGAGAAGGAAGAGAGGACCAAAAGAATGAGTGAAAATCAGCAGCTTTTGGGACATGAAGTGGCCACCTCCTATCAGGACCCCCAATGGAGGGAAAAGGATATCAACCTATCCACAAATATTTCACCACAAAATTTGTCTTCCCTACAAGAAATTCAAGGACAAAGATAGAGCAAAAACAAGATGATGGCCATCCAATGGCTGCCCCATGGGTAAGAAGCAATCCTAAAACTATTAATAATATTCTGTTATGCTTACAGACAGGAGGCTAGTACAGTCATTCTCTCAGAGGTTTCACCCAGCAGCTGACTAAAAGAGATGAACAGAACCATAGCCAAACATTGAACAGAGTTCCGGGAGTCTTATGGAAGAATTGGGGGAAAACTGCGGGTATCTGAGCTCCACAGAAAGAACAGTAGAGTAACCTAGCCTGGACCCTTGGGGGCTCTCAAAGATTTAACTGCAAACCAAAGATCCTACATGGGCTGGTCTTACCCCTCTTGCCTGCACATATGCAATAGACATGGAGTTCTGTCTTCATTCTAGTCTCTCGACTACTGGTACAAGAACTGTCCCTAAAGCTGTTGCCTGCCTATGGATTATGTTCCCCTAATTTGATTTTAGTGAGAAAGAATGCACCTAGTTCCTGTAGTGCCTTGATGTGCTCATGTGAGCTGATACTTTGGGGTGGAAACTCTTTCTCAGAGGAGAAAGAGATAGGGGAAGTGGGAAGCAGCTCTGTCACAGAGTACCTGGATGAGAGGGCACATGCAAATGGAATGTTAAATAAATAAATAAATAAATACATAATTACATAATTACATAAATACATAAATACATAAATGAAAGGTAAAAGAGGGGGAGGACTGGGGCTGTAGGAAGAAATTCAGTGTAGAAGTAATTCAGTGTAGAAATCAAATGTATGTCCTGAGTCATATAACTGGTCAAGTAACTTCATTTCTCTAGATCCTTGTTTTGGAAATAGTGTTGTGGATATTTAAAATAAAATAATGAATTAAGTCATAAGTCGAAAGAGTGAGTTGTTGGTTACTGTCAAACATGTTGTGTATGCCACTACTGCATATTGGTGTTGTTTTTATTTTCCAAAATAATTTGTTGAAAATATTAAAAATATACCATTAAATTGTTTTTCCCCTGATAAAATACTTATGTGTTCTTTAGAACTTTTGAAGATACCTGAAATCGTTAAATGATATAAAATATTCCATAGGTCTAGAATGAATTTACTTACAAATGACAGACACTATACTCTTGAAACCACATACCATCTTTGAATTTATATTTGGGTATCAATCTATAATTACCATTAATGCACACATGTGCTGATGGAATTAATATCATAGTTAAACAGTAGCTATAACTATTTGATTTCAATTTTATTTCATGATTTCAATTTATAATGTACAATACAGACTATAAGGACTTTTAAGTATGTGATTTCTCTATCTTGTGTCAGTAATGTATATTAAAATATTCCTGGAATTTTTCAATTGAATGTCCCATAGGCAGCTCAGTTCATTAATTTCAGATCTGAATATGTAACCTATCTAGCTAGCATGAGGATAAAACACCTTCTTTCTCCAACTTTCATGAGTTTAGTTAATTGCATATTTATTCTCAAAAGACCTGGATACAATGCTAAATGTATTACAATTATTTTTCCTGATTTTAAATATTCAGCTCATTATCAAGTCCTACCAGTTAATGTTTCTCAAATGTCATTTAAATGAAGCACGTCTTCTCCAGTTCCCAATGTTTCTTCTTTAAGATTTAATATTCTTTCCTCAGTCTGCTTTAATGATATAATTTTAGTACTAAATCCATTATCATATTTATTCCTTTCTGAATTAATTCTAAATATTTATGATTTAAATTGTATTTGTTTCTCATAATTAAGCTACTATATTTTACATTTGTAAAAATTTCAAATATCTGATAAAAATATATGTGACTTATTCTGGTAGCTGCCATGTAAATGTTTGAAAATGAACTAATGTTTAAAGTTGTAATAAGTTACAAAAACTCTTTGTATTTAGGTCAATATCAGTAGATTAAGCTGAGGAGAATTCTTGTATTTTAAGTAAACAATTATAAATTAATTTTTGTTCTCATAGTCACTTTCTGTTTTAGAGTTTTTATTGCTGTGACAAAATCATCATGACCAAGAGGTAATGTGGGGTAGAAAGTGTTTATTCCACTCACATTTCCAAAATGCTGCTCATCACAAAAGAAACTCAGGACAAGTGCTCAAAGTCAGGATTCTGGAGGCAGCAACTGATATAGAGGACATGAAGGAGAGCTGGTTACTGACCTGCTTCTCATAGCTTGCTCAGCCTGACTTCTTATACAATTTAGAATACAAGGTCAGAGATGGCAGCACCCACCATGAACTTGGACCTACTCCATTGATCATTAAAGGAGAAGATGCCTTACAATTTTGTTAAAGGAACTATGTCAACTTGACATACAAAACCATCCAGTACACAAACTTACATACATTTCTACTCATATCTCATATTCTGATGAAAGGACTCTATGGTAGCTTTTACAAAAACTTAAAAGCAATGCTCAGTACAGTTTTCTTCAGTCAAATCATATCAAATACTATTATTTTATTTATCTATATTAACTAATCACTTAACACAAAAAATGACATAAATGGTATGGCATAAATGTGGGAGCTGTATAAGTTTTCTTTGATTTTATTCACTTAATTTCTTTTTTACTGTTAACTTCTATGTCTGTGATGGTGTGACTATGCTTGGCCCAGAGAGTTGCACTATTAGGGGACGTGCCCTTGTTGGAGGAAGTACATCTCTGTGGAGGTGGGCTTTGAAGGTCTTCCCAGTCTTGAAGTGTCAGTCTTCTCCTTACTGCCATTTGATCAAGATCTAGAACTCTTGGCTCTTTCAGTAGCACCAAGTCTGCCTGTATACTGCTCTGCTTCCTGCCATGATGATAATGGACAGAACTGCTGAACTTGTAAGCGAGTTCCAATTAAATGTTCCTTTTAAGAGTAGTCTATGCATTGGTGCCTCTTTATAGCAAAAAGAAAAAACCCTAAATCACTGCTCTGTGCTGTATTTTTTCAGAAATAATAATACTGAAATTGTAATAAACATTTTAAACAGAAAATTTCAAAGGTTTGCTACATCTCTACTATTTTTCCTCTGGTAGCTTTATATATTCCATACTTTTTCTCATACAGTCATAAAAATCTTTTCTAATTTAATATACTTATAAACTATTAGTTCTTAATATTACTGAAAATAAGTGTAAAATAATAAGTAATGTTCCATTCTTCATCACTCTTAATTTTGAGGTTTTTATGCATTATGCAATATTTGAATTCATTTGTAAATTGATTAATATTTATTTGTTTTTACATTTCGATTATAGTTAATTTTTTAAAAAAATCCCTCCATGTGTTTCATATTTTTATATAATTTATGTCTTCCAGGTATTAAAATTTTAATATCTGTTATTTGTATAATGACACATCAATTTTATTTATATATTGATTTCCTTCTTTTATGATTACGAACACCTTTCCCCTTTAATAACTTGGAATTACTCAAATTACTTACTCTGTTATTTTTTTTTATTAAATTGAGTATTTCTTATATACATTTCGAGTGTTATTCCCTTTCCCGGTTTCCGGGCAAAAATCCCCCTCCCCCTTCCCCCCGCCCTTTCCTTATGGGTATTCCCCTCCCAACCCTCCCCCCATTGCCGCGCTCCCCCCAAAAGTCTAGTTCACTGGCGGTTCAGTCTTAGCAGGACCCAGGGCTTCCCCTTCCACTGGTGCTCTTACTAAGATATTCATTGCTACCTATGAGGTCAGAGTCCAGGGTCAGTCCATGTATAGTCTTTAGGTAGTGGCTTAGTCCCTGGAAGCTCTGGTTGCTTGGCATTGTTGTACAAATGGGGTCTCGAGCCCCTTCAAGGTCTTCCAGGTCTTTCTCTGATTCCTTCAACGGGGGTTCTATTCTCAGTTCAGTGGTTTGCTGCTGGCATTCGCCTCTGTATTTGCTGTATTCTGGCTGTGTCTCTCAGGAGCGATCTACATCCGGCTCCTGTCGGCCTGCACTTCTTTGCTTCATCCATCTTGTCTAATTGGGTGGCTGTATATGTATGGGCCACATGTGGGGCAGGCTCTGAATGGGTGTTACTTCAGTCTCTGTTTTAATCTTTGCCTCTCTCTTCCCTGCCAAGGGTATTCTTGTTCCCCTTTTAAAGAAGGCGTGAAACATTCACATTTTGATCATCCGTCTTGAGTTTCATTTGTTCTAGGCATCTAGGGTAATTCAAGCATTTGGGCTAATAGCCACTTATCAATGAGTGCATACTATGTATGTCTTTCTGTGATTGGGTTAACTCACTCAGGAAAATATTTTCCAGTTCCAACCATTTGCCTACGAATTTCATAAAGCCGTTTTTTTTTTATAGCTGAGTAATATTCCATTGTGTAGATGTACCACATTTTCTGTATCCATTCCTCTGTTGAAGGGCATCTGGGTTCTTTCCAGCTTCTGGCTATTATAAATAAGGCTGCGATGAACATAGTGGAGCACGTGTCTCTTTTATATGTTGAGGCATCTTTTGGGTATATGCCCAAGAGAGGTATAGCTGGATCATCAGGCAGTTCAATGTCCAATTTTCTGAGGAACCTCCAGACTGATTTCCAGAATGGTTGTACCAGTCTGCAATCCCACCAACAATGGAGGAGTGTTCCTATTTCTCCGCATCCTCGCCAGCATCTGCTGTCACCTGAGTTTTTCATCTTAGCCATTCTCACTGGTGTGAGATGAAAACTCAAGGTTGTTTTGATTTGCATTTCCCTTATGACTAAAGATGTTGAACATTTCTTTAGGTGTTTCTCAGCCATTCGGCATTCCTCAGCTGTGAATTGCTTGTTTAGCACTGAACCCCATTTTTTAATAGGGTTATTTGTCTCCCTGCGGTCTAACTTCTTGAGTTCTTTGTATATTTTGGATATAAGGCCTCTATCTGTTGTAGGATTGGTAAAGATCTTTTCCCAATCTGTTGGTTGCCGTTTTGTCCTAACCACAGTGTCCTTTGCCTTACAGAAGCTTTGAAGTTTTATGAGATCCCATTTGTTGATTCTTGATCTTAGAGCATAAGCTATTGGTGTTTTGTTCAGGAAATTTTTTCCAGTGCCCTTGTGTTCCAGATGCTTCCCTAGTTTTTCTTCTATTAGTTTGAGTGTGTCTGGTTTGATGTGGAGGTCCTTGATCCACTTGGACTTAAGCTTTGTACAGGGTGATAAGCATGGATCGATCTGCATTCTTCTACTTGTTGCCCTCCAGTTGAACCAGCACCATTTCCTGAAAATGCTATCTCTTTTCCATTGGATGGTTTTGGCTCCTTTGTCAAAAATCAGGTGACCATAGGTGTGTGGGTTCATTTCTGGGTCTTCAATTCTATTCCATTGGTCTATCTGTCTGTCTCTGTACCAATACCATGCAGTTTTTATCACTATTGCTCTGTAATACTGCTTGAGTTCAGGGATAGTGATTGCCCCTGAAGTCCTTTTATTGTTGAGGATAGTTTTAGCTATCCTGGGTTTTTTGTTATTCCAGATGAATTTGCAAATTGTTCTGTCTAACTCTTTGAAGAATTGGATTGGTATTTTGATGGGGATTGCATTGAATATGTAGATCGCTTTTGGTAAAATGGCCATTTTTACTATATTGATCCTGCCAATCCATGAGCATGGGAGATCTGTCCATCTTCTAAGGTCTTCTTCAATTTCTTTCTTCAGTGTCTTGAAGTTCTTATTGTACAGATCTTTTACTTGCTTGGTTAAAGCCACACCGAGGTACTTTATATTATTTGGGTCTATTATGAAGGGTGTCGTTTACCTAATTTCTTTCTCGGCTTGTTTCTCTTTTGTGTAGAGGAAGGCTACTGATTTATTTGAGTTAATTTTATACCCAGCTACTTTGCTGAAGTTGTTTATCAGCTTTAGTAGTTCTCTGGTGGAACTTTTGGGATCACTTAAATATACTATCATATCATCTGTAAATAGTGATATTTTGACTTCTTCTTTTCCGATCTGTATCCCCCTGACCTCCTTTTGTTGTCTGATTGCTCTGGCTAGAACTTCAAGAACTATATTGAATAAGTAGGGAGAGAGTGGGCAGCCTTGTCTAGTCCCTGATTTTAGTGGGATTGCTTCAAGTTTCTCTCCATTTAGTTTAATGTTAGCAACTGGTTTGCTGTATATGGCTTTTACTATGTTTAGGTATGGGCCTTGAATTCCTATTCTTTCCAGGACTTTTATCATGAAGGGGTGTTGAATTTTGTTAAATGCTTCCTCAGCATCTAATGAAATGATCATGTGGTTTTGTTCTTTCAGTTTGTTTATATAATGGATCACGTTAATGGTTTTACGTATATTAAACCATCCCTGCATGCCTGGGATGAAGCCTACTTGATCATGGTGGATGATTGTTTTGATGTGCTTTTGGATTCGGTTTGCCAAAATTTTAATGAGTATTTTTGCGTCGATATTCATAAGGGAAATTGGTCTGAAGTTCTCTTTCTTTGTTGGGTCTTTGTATGGTTTAGGTATAAGAGTAATTGGGGCTTCATAGAAGGAATTCGGTAGTGCTCCATCTGTTTCAATTTTGTGGAATAGTTTGGATAATATTGGTATGAGTTCTTCTATGAAGGTCTGATAGAATTCTGCACTAAACCCGTCTGGACCTGGGCTCTTTTTGGTTGGGAGATCTTTAATGACTGCTTCTATTTCCTTAGGAGTTATGGGGTTGTTTAACTGGTTTATCTGTTCCTGATTTAACTTCGGTAACTGGTATCTGTCTAGGAAATTGTCCATTTCCTGAAGATTTTCAAGTTTTGTTGAATATAGGCTTTTATAGTAAGATCTGATGATTTTTTGAATTTCCTCTGAATCTGTAGTTATGTCTCCCTTTTCATTTCTGATTTTGTTAATTTGGACACCCTCTCTGGGTCCTCTCGTTAGTCTGGCTAAGGGTTTATCTATCTTGTTAATTTTCTCAAAGAACCAACTTTTGGTTCTGTTGATTCTTTCTATGGTCCTTTTTGTTTCTACTTGGTTAATTGCAGCTCTGAGTTTGATTATTTGCTGCCTTCTACTCTTCCTGGGTGTATTTGCTTCTTTTTGTTCTAGAGCTTTTAGGTGTGCTGTCAAGCTGCTGACATATGCTCTTTCCTGTTTCTTTCTGCAGGCACTCAGCGCTATGAATTTTCCTCTTAGCACAGCTTTCATTGTGTCCCATAAGGTTGGGTATATTGTACCTTCATTTTCATTAAATTCTAAAAAGTCTTTAATTTCTTTCTTTATTTCTTCCTTGACCAGGTTATCATTGAGTAGAGCATTGTTCAATTTCCACGTATATGTGGGCATTCTTCCCTTATTGTTATTGAAGACCAGTTTTAGGCCGTGGTGGTCCGATAGCACGCATGGGATTATTTCTATCTTTCTGTACCTGTTGAGGCCCGTTTTTACCAATTATATGGTCAATTTTGGAGAAAGTAACATGAGGAGCTGAGAAGAAGGTATATCCTTTTGCTTTAGGATAGAATGTTCTATAAATATCCGTTAAGTACATTTGGCTCATGACTTCTCTTAGTCTGTCTACGTCTCTGTTTAATTTCTGTTTCCATGATCTGTCCCTTGATGAGAGTGGGGTGTTGAAATCTCCCACTATTATCGTATGAGGTGCAATGTGTGTTTTGAGCTTTAGTAAGGTTTCTTTTACGTATGTAGGTGCCCTTGTATTTGGGGCATAGATATTTAGGATTGAGAGTTCATCTTGGTGGATTTTTCCTTTTATGAATATGAAGTTTCCTTCCTTATCTTTTTTGATGACTTTTAGTTGAAAATTGATTTTATCTGATATTAGAATGGCAACTCCAGCTTGCTTCTTATGACCATTTGCTTGAAAGTTGTTTTCCAGCCTTTCACTATGAGGTAGTGTCTGCCTTTGTCTCTGAGGTGTGGTTCCTGTAGGCAGCAGAATGCAGGGTCCTCGTTGCGTATCCAGTTTGTTAATCTATGTCTATTGGGGAGTTGAGGCCATTGATGTTGAGAGATATTAAGATATAGTGATTATTGCTTCCTGTCGTATTCATATTTGGATGTGAGGTTATGTTTGTGTGCTTTTCTTCTCTTTGTTTTGTTTCCAAGACGATTAGTTTCTTGCTTCTTCTACGGTATAGCTTGCCTCCTTATGTTGGGCTTTACCATTTATTATCCTTTGTAGTGCTGGATTTGTAGAAAGATATTGTGTAAATTTGGTTTTGTCATGGAATATCTTGGTTTCTCCATCAATGTTAATTGAGAGTTTTGCAGATTACAGTAACCTGGGCTGGCATTTGTGTTCTCTTAGGGTCTGTATGACATCAGTCCAGGATCTTCTGGCCTTCATAGTTTCTGGCGAAAAGTCTGGTGTGATTCTGATAGGTCTGCCTTTATATGTTGCTTGATCTTTTTCCCTTACTGCTTTTAATATTCTTTCTTTATTTTGTGTGTTTGGTGTTTTGACTATTATGTGACGGGAGGTGTTTCTTTTCTGGTCCAATCTATTTGGAATTCTGTAGGCTTCTTGTATGCCTATGGGTATCTCTTTTTTTAGGTTAGGGAAGTTTTCTTCTATGATTTTGTTGAAATATTCACTGGTCCTTTGAGCTGGGAGTCTTCACTCTCTTCTATACCTATTATCCTTAGGTTTGATCTTCTCATTGAGTCCTGGATTTCCTGTATGTTTTGGACCAGTAGCTTTTTCCGCTTTACATTATCTTTGACAGTTGAGTCAATGATTTCTATGGAATCTTCTGCTCCTGAGATTCTCTCTTCCATCTCCTGTATTATGTTGGTGAAGCTTGTATCTACAGCTCCTTGTCTCTTCTTTTGGTTTTCTATATCCAGGGTTGTTTCCATGTGTTCTTTCTTGATTGCTTCTATTTCCATTTTTAATTCCTTCAACTGTTTGATTGTGTTTTCCTGGAATTCTTTCAGGGATTTTTGAGACTCCTATCTATGGGCTTCTACTTGTTTATTTATGATTTCCTGGAATTCTTTCAGGGATTTTTGTGACTCCTCTCTATGGGCTTCTACTTGTTTAATTATGTTTTCCTGGAATTCTTTCAGACATTTTTTGCGATTCCTCTCTGTAGGCTTCTCCTTGTTCTCTAAGGGAGTTCTTCACATCTTTCTTGAAGTCCTCCAGCATCATGATCAAATATGATTTTGAAACTAGATCTTGCTTTTCTGGTGTGTTTGGATATTCCATGTTTGTTTTGGTGGGAGAATTGGGCTCCGATGGTGCCATGTAGTCTTGGTTTCTGTTGCTTGGGTTCCTGAGCTTTCCTCTCGCCATCAGATTATCTCTAGTGTTACTTTGTTCTGCTATTTCTTACAGTGGCTAGACTGCCCTATAAGCCTGTGTGTCAGGAGTGCTGTAGACCTGTTTTCCTGTTTTCTTTCAGCTTGTTAGGGCGACAGAGTGTTCTGCTTTCGGGCGTGTAGTTTTCCCTCTCTACAGGTCTTCAGCTGTTCCTGTGGGCCTGTGTCTTGAGTTCACCAGACAGGTCACTTGCAGCAGAAAAGTTGGTCTTACCTGTGGTCCCGAGGCTCAAGTTTGCTCGCGGGGTGCTGCCCAAGAGCTCTCCGCGGCAGCAGCAACCAGGAAGATCTGTACTTACTCTGTTTTTGTATGTAAGTATTTTGTCAACTTGAAAGACCTTTGTTATATTTCACATATTTCTCTAAATATATATTTTTAAGTGAATGGCACAGAAAGGAGAAATCCACTATATAAAATATATGGTTAATATACATTTTTGCTGATATATATTAACATATCTGACATAAAAGATCAATTTCACCTGTTACTGATTCAAAATTTACTCTTCTAAAAAGGACCAGTTATAGAATATGTAAAGTACACAATTCTCAGTAAAAATTAAAATGATAAACTCTTTAAAATAGGTAACTTCTCTGAGATTTCTTAAGAGAGAATTTTAAAAAATCAACAAATAAGACACTGCCCGGACCTGAAGGGACCCGGTCAACAGTTCTCTGCATCCAAATCTCATGGGAGGGTGAGCTAAAACTTCAGAGGGGCAGACACGCTTGGGAAACCAGAAGAGACTACATTCTGCCCACATTTCTGACTCCAGAGGAAAACACCTAAAGCCGTCTGGGACCCCGGTGCATGCGGGCTCTAGGAAAAGGCTGCACAGGCCTTCCTGGCTGCCGCCCTCACAGAGAGCTCAAAAGCAGGCCCAACGAACAACTTGAGACGCAGGACCACAGGTAAGACCAACTTTTCTGCTCCAGACAACCTGCCTGGTGGACTCAGGACACAGGCCCACAGGAACAGCTGAAGACCAATAGACAGGAAAGACTACACCCCCGAAAGCAGAACACTCTGTTCCCAGAACTGGCAGAAAGAAAACATGAAAAAGGGTCTACAACACTCCTGATACACAGACCTATAGGACAGTCTAGCCACTGTCAGAAATAGCAGAAAAGGTAAGATCAGAGACAACTTGATGACGAGAGGCAAGCACAGGAACCCAAGCAACAGAAACCAAGACTACATGGCATCATCAGAGCCCAATTCCCCCATCAAAGCAAACACTGAATATCCAAACATACCAGAAAAGCAAATCAAGATTTAAAATCACATTTGATCATGACGATGGAGGACTTCAAGAAAGACATGAAGAACTCCCTTAGGGAAACTCAGAAAAACATAAATAAACAAGTAAAAGCCTATAGAGAGGAATCACAAAAATCCCTGAAAGAATTCCAGGAAAAAAAATCAAACAGGTGTTAGAATTAAAAATGGAAATAGAAGCAATAAAGGGAAACGATCTTGGATATAGAAAACCAAAGGAAGAAAAAAGAAGCCACAGATACAAGCATCACCAACAGAATGGAAGAGATAGAGAGAATCTCGGGGAACTGAAGATTCCATAGAAATCATTGACACAATGGTCAAAAATAATGTAAAACAGAAAAGGTACTGGTCCAAATCATACAGGAAATCCAGGACACAATGAGAAGATCAAACCTAAGGATAATGTGTAAAGAAGAGAGTGAAGACTCCCAGATCAAAGGATCAGTAAATATCAGTAGATATCTTCAACAAAATCATAGAAGAAAACTTCCCTAACCTAAAGAAAGAGATGCCCATAAGCATAAAAGAAGCCTACAGAACTCCAAATAGATTGGACGAGAAAAGAAAATCCTCCTGTCACATAATAGTCAAAGCACCAAATGCACAAAACAAAGAAAGAATATTAAAAGCAGTAAGGGAAAATGGTCAAGTAACATATAAAGGCAGACTTATCAGAATCGCACCAACTACTCACCAGAGACTATGAAAGCCAGAAAATACTGGACAGATGTCATACAGACCCTAAGAGAACACAAATGCCAGCCTGGGTTACTGTATCCAGCAAAACTCTCAATTAACATAGATGGAGAAACCAAGACATTCCGTGACAAAACCAAATTTGCACAATATCTTTCTACAAATCCAGTACTACAAAGGATAATAAATGGTAAAGCCCAACATGAGGAGGCAAGCTAGACCCTAGAAAAAGCAAGAAACTAATCATCTTGGCAAAAAAACAAAGAGAAGAAAAGGACACAAACATAACCTCACATCCAAATATGAATATAACAGGAAGCAATAATCACTATTCCTTAATATCTCTCAACATCAATGGTCTAAACTCCCCAATAAAAAGACATAGATTAACAAACTGGATACACAATGAGGACACTGCATTGTACTAACTGCAGGAAACACACCTCAGAGACAAAGAGAGAAACTACCTGAGAGTGAAAGGCTGGAAAACAATTTTTCAAGCAAATGGTTTGACGAAGCAAGCTGGACTAGCCATTCTAATATCGAATAAAATTAATTTTCAACTAAAAGTCATCAAAAAAGGTAAGGAAGGACACTTCATATGCATCAAATGAAAAATCCAACAAGATGAACTCTCAATCCTAAATACCTATGCTCCAAATACAAGGGTACCTACATATGTAAAAGAAACCTTACTAAAGCTCAAAACACACAATGCACCTCACACAATAATAGTAGGATATTTCAACACAGCACTCTCATCATTGGAGAGATCATGGAAACAGAAATTAAGCAGACACAGACAAACTAAAAGAAGTCATGAAACAAATGGACTTAAGAGATATTTATAGAAGATTCTATCCTAAAGCAAAAGGATATACCTTCTTCACACTACCTCATGGTACTTTCTCCAAAATTGTCCATATAATTGGTCATAGAACAGGACTCAACAGATACAGAAAGATAGAAATAATCCCATGCGTCCTATCAGACAACCACGGGCTAAAGCTGGTCTTCAATAAATATAAGGGAAGAACACCCACGTTTACATGCAAGTTGATCAATGCTCTACTCAATGATAACTTGGTCAAGGAAGAAATAAAGAAAGAAATTAAAGACTTCTTAGAATTTAATGAAAATGAAGGTACAACATACCCAAACTTATGGGACACAATGAAAGCTGTGCTAAGAGGAAAACTCATAGCGCTGAGTGCCTGCAGAAAGAAACAGGAGAGAGCATATATCAGAAACTTGACAGCACACCTAAAAGCTCTAAAACAAAGAGAAGCAAATACACCCAGGAGGAGTAGAAGGCAGGAAATAATCAAATTCAGGGCTGAAATCAACCAAGTAGAAACAAAAAGGACCATACAAAGAATCAACAGAACCAAATGTTGGTTCTTTGAGAAAATCAACAAGATAGATAAACCCTTAGCCAGACTAACGAGAGGACACACAGTGTGTGTCCAAATTAAAAAAATCAGAAATGAAAAGGGAGACATAACTACAGAATTGGAGAAAATTCAAAGAATCACCAGATCCTAGTACAAAGGCCTTTCTTCAACAAAACTTGAAAATCGGCAGGAAATGGCCAATTTCCTAGACAGATACAAGGTACGGAAGTTAAATCAGGAACAGATAAACCAGTTAAACAACCCCATAAATCCTAAGGAAATAGAAGCAGTAATTAAAGGTCTCCCACCAAAAAGAGCCCAGGTCCAGACGGGTTTAGTGCAGAATTCTATCAGACCTTCATAGAAGACCTAATAACTATACTATCCAAACTATTCCACAAAATTGAAACAGACAGAGTGCTACCGAATTCCTTCTATGAAGCCACAATTACTCTTATACCTGAACCACACAAAGACCGAACATGGAAAGAGAACTTCAGACCAATTTCCCTTATGAATATCGACAGAAAGATACTCAGTAAAATTATGGCAAACCGAATCCAAGAGCACATTAAAACAATCATCCACCATGATCAAGTAGGGTCCATCCCCAGGGATGGTTTAATATTCGGAAAGCCATCAATTTAATCCATTATATAAACAAACTGAAAGAACAAACCACATGATCATTTCATTAGATGCTGAGAAAGCATTTGACAAAATTCAACACCCCTTCATGATAAAAGTCCTGGAAAGAATAGGAATTCAAGGCCCATACCTAAACATAGTAAAAGCCATATACACCAAACCAGTCACTAACATTAAACTAAATGGAGAGAAACTTGAAGCAATCCCACTAAAATCAGGGACTAGACAAGGCTGTCCACTCTCTCCCTACTTATTCAATATAGTTCTTGAAGTTTTAGCCAGAGCAATCGGACAACAAAAGGAGATCAAGCGGACACATATTGGAAAAGAAGAAGTCAAAATATCACTATTTGCAGATGATACAATACTATATTTAAGTGATCCCAAAAGTTCCACAGAGAACTACTAAACCTGATAAACACTTTCAGCAAAGTGGTTTGGCATGAAATTAACTCAATTAAATTGGTAGCCTTCTTCTACACAAAAGAGAAAGAAACCGAGAAAGAAATTAGAGAAACAACATCCTTCGTAATAGTCCCAAATAATATAAAGTAACTCAGTGTGACTTTAACGAACCAAGTGAAAGATAAGTATGATAAGAACTTCAAGCCTCTGAAGAAAGAAATTGAAGAAGACCTCAGAAGATGGAAAGATCTCCCATGCTCATGGATTGGCAGGATTAATATAGTAAAAATGGACATTTTACCAAAAGCAATCTACAGATTCAATGCAATCCCCATCAAAATACCAATCCAATTTTTCAGAGAGTTAGACAGAACAATTTGCAAATTCATCTGGAATAACAAAAAACCCAGGATAGCTAAAACTATCCTCAACAATAAAAGGACTTCAGAGGGAATCACTATCCCTGAACTCAAGCAGTATTACAGAGCAATAGTGATAAAAAGTTCATGGTACTGGTATAGAGACAGACAGAGCAGTGGAATAGAACTGAAGACCCAGAAATGAACCCACACACCTATGGTCACTTGATTTTTGACAAAGGGGCCAAAACCATCTAATGGAAAAAAGATAGCATTTTCAGCAAATGGTGCTGGTTCAACTGGAGATCAGCATGTAGAAGAATACAGATCGATCCATGCTTATCACCCTGTACAAAGCTTAAGTCCAAGTGGATCAAGGGCTTCCACATCAAACCAGATACACTCAAACTAATAGAAGAGAAATTGGGGAAGCAAGTTGAACATATGGGCACTGGAGAAAATTTCCTGAACAAAACACCAACGGCTTAAGCTCTAAGATCAAGAATCGACAAATGGGATCTCATAAAACTGCAAAGCTTCTGTAAGGCAAAGGACACTGTTGTTATGACAAAAGGACAACCAAAAAATTGGGAAAGATCTTTACCAATCCTACAATTGATAGAGGGCATATATCCAAAATATACAAAGAACTCAAGAAGTTAAACTGCAGGGAGGCAAATAACCATATTTAAAAATGGGGTTCAGAGCTAAACAAAGAATTCAGAGCTGAGGAATGCCGAATGGCTGAGAAACACCTAAAGAAATGTTCAACATCTATAGTCATAAGAGAAATGCAAATCAAAACAAACCTGAGATTTCACCTCACACCAGTGAGAATGGCTAAGGTTAGAAACTCAGGTGACAGCAAATGCTGGCCCGGATGTGGAAAAAGAACACTCCTCCATTGTTTGTGGGATTGCAGACTGGTACAACCATTCTAGAAATCAGTCTGGAGGTTCCTCAGAAAATTGGACATTGAACTATCTGAGGACCCAGCTATACCACTCTTGGGCATATACCCAAAAGATGCCCCAACATATAACAAAGACACATGCTCCACTATGTTCATAGCAGCCTTATTTATAATAGCCAGAAGCTGGAAAGAACCCAGATGCCCTTCAACAGAGGAATGGATACAGAAAATGTGGTATATCTACACAATGGAATATTATTCAGCTATCAAAAACAATGACATTATGAAATTCATAGGCAAATGAATGGAAGTGGAAAATATCTTCCTGAGTCAGGTAACCCAATCACAGAATAACACACATGGTATGCACTCATTGATAAGTGGCTATTAGCCCAAATGCTTGGATTACCCTAGATCCCTAGAACAAACAAAACTCAAGACGGATGATCAAAATGTGAATGCTTCACTCCTTCTTTAAATGAGGAAAAAGAATACCCTTGGCAGGGAAGGGAGAGGCAAAGAGTAAAACAGAGACTGAAGGAACACCCATTCAGAGCCTGCCCCACATGTGGCCCATACATATACACCCACCCAATTAGACAAGATGGATGAAGCAAAGAAGTGCAGGCCGACAGGAACCGGATGTAGATCGCTCCTGAGAGACACAGCCAGAATACAGCAAATACATAGACGAATGCCAGCAGCAAACCACGGAACTAAGAACGTGACCCCCGTTGAAGGAATCAGAGAAAGGACTGGAAGAGGTTGAAGGGTTTCGAGACCCCATATGTAAAACAATGCCAAGCAACCAGAGCTTCCAGGGACTAAGCCACTACCTAAAGACTATACATGGACTGACCCTGGACTCTGACCTCATAGGTAGCAATGAATATCCTAGTAAGATCACCAGTGGAAGGGGAAGCCCTTCATCCTGCCAAGACTGAACACCCAATGAACGGGATTGTTGAGGGGTGGGCGGTAATCGGGGGAGGATGGTGAGGGGAACACTCATCGAGAAGGGGAGGCGTAGGGGTTAGGGGGATGTTGGCCCAGAATGCTGGAAGGGGAATAACAATCGAAATGTAAATAAGAAATACTCAAGTTAATAAAGATGAAAAATAAAGAAAAAATGTGTCAACTTGTATTATATATTACATTGTATACTATGTAATTATAGTATAAAATGTATAATGTGAAAATACAATGCATACTGCACAATGTCAATATGGAATATGTAATAGATAATATATGTAATATGTACTATAGAATATAGATTATAGAATGTAGAATTTACAAGAAAGAATAGAATATACATATATAGGAGGTATGAATTCATATAAGGTTGAAATTTTTATATTTCTAGTAAAATATCTCTTATCAGAAGATATGATATTAAATAAATTCAGTCAAAAAAGGAAATATTTTTAACATCTTGGTTTTATCCTTGGTAGAGTGGATAAGAAGTACCACTGCATGTAGTGTCATAATTATCAAAACCTTTGAAGCATAAATTTAGAAAGAATAGATTTTGAATTAAAAATAGCATTTTATAGAAGTTTTATGAGATCCCATTTGTCGATTCTTATTCTTAGAGCATAAGCCATTGGTGTTTTGTTCAGGAAATTTTTTCCAGTGCCCATTCTTTCGAGATGCTGTCCTAGTTTTTCTTCTATTAGTTTGAGTGTATCTGGTTTGATGTGGAAGCCCTTGATCCACTTGGACTTAAGCTTTGTACAGGGTGATAAGCATGGATCGATCTGCATTCTTCTACATGTTGCCCTCCAGTTGAACCAGCACCATTTGCTGAAAATGCTATCTTTTTTCCATTGGATGGTTTTGGCTCCTTTGTCAAAAATCAAGTGCCCAAAGGTGTGTGGGTTCATTTCTGGGTCTTCAATTCTGTTCCATTGGTCTATCTGTCTGTCTCTGTACCAATACCATGCAGTTTTTATCACTATTGCTCTGTAATACTGCTTGAGTTCAGGGATAGTGATTCCCCCTGAAGTCCTTTTATTGAGGAGAGTTTTAGCTATTCTGGGTTTTTTGTTATTCCAGATGAATTTGCAAATTGTTCTGTCTCACTCTCTGAAGAAATGGATTGGTATTTTGATGGGGATTGCATTGAATCTGTAATCTTTGGTAAAATGTCCATTTTTACTATATTAATCCTGCCAATCCATGAGCATGGGAGATCTTTCCATCTTCTGAGGTCTTCTTCAATTTCTTTCTTCAGAGGCTTGAAGTTCTTATTGTACAGATCTTTTACTTGCTTGGGTAAAGTCACACAGAGGTACTTTATAATATTTGGGTCTATTATGAAGGGTGTCGTTTCCCTAATTTCTTTCTCGGCTTGTTTCTCTTTTGTGTAGAGGAAGGCTACTGATTTATTTGAGTTAATTTTATACCCAGCTACTTTGCTGAAGTTGTTTATCAGCTTTAGTAGTTCTCTGGTGGAACTTTTGGGATCACTTAAATATACTATCATATCATCTGCAAATAGTGATATTTTGACTTCTTCCTTTCCGATCTGTATCCCCTTGATCTCCTTTTTTGTCTGATTGCTCTGGCTAGAATTTCAAGAACTATATTGAATAAGTAGGGAGAGATTGGGCAGCTTTGTCTCCTCCCTGATTTTAGTGGGACTGCTTCAAGTTTCTCTCCATTTAGTTAATACTAGCAACTGGTTTGCTGTACATAGCTTTTCCTATGTTTAGCCGTGTGTCAGGAGTGCTGTAAACCTGTTTTCCTGTTTTCTTTCAGCCAGTTATGGGAACAGAGTGTTCTGCTTTCGGGCTTGTAGTTTTTCCTATCTACAGGTCTTCAGCTCTTCCTGTGGGCCTGTGCCCTGAGTTCACCAGGCAGGTCGCTTAGAGCAGAAAAGTTGGTCTTACCTGTGGTCTCAAGGCTCAAGTTTGCTTGTTGGGTGTTGCTTATGAGCTCTCTATGTTGGCAGCAACCAGGAGGACCTGGGCCGCCCTCTCTGGGAGTCCCCATGCAACAGAGTCCCAGATGGCGTTTGGTGTTTTCCTCTGGAGTCAGAGAGGTG
The DNA here is from genome assembly GCF_021556685.1 of Rattus norvegicus. Taxonomy (NCBI): domain Eukaryota; kingdom Metazoa; phylum Chordata; class Mammalia; order Rodentia; family Muridae; genus Rattus; species Rattus norvegicus. The sequence goes on along the minus strand of NC_141544.1, from coordinate 20,832,009 downwards.
AGCGGATTGTAGTCTCTTCTGGTTTCCCAGGTGTGTCTGCCTCTCTGAAGGTTTAGGTCTCCCTCCCACTAGATTTGCGTGCAGAGAACTGTTTATCTGGTCGGTCCCTTCAGATTCTGGCGGTATCTGAGGTGCAGCAGACCTGCTGCTCCTGTGCCTTTATCCAAGGGAACCCAGAGTCCATATACAGTTTCCTCTTGGGCCAGGAATGTGGGCAGGGGTGGGCAGTGTTGGTGGTCTCTTCCACTCTGCAGTCTCAGGAGTGCCCACCTGTCCAGGCAGTGAACTCTCTCAATATTTGAAAATCTAATAAATGTTCTTGCTTTTAATGTACTTGTGTTAGTGACACCAACATTTTGTTGGAAATTTATAAACATCTCAAATATGTTAATATCTTCCTCAAAAAACAAAAAAGAAAAAATCTATTAAAGTAATCCACCATATAAAAAAACTCAAAAAAGAAAAGAAAAGAAAAGAAAAGAAAAGAAAATCAGATGATCATCTCATTGGATGGAGAAAAAGCATTGTAAAAGAACAACACCCCTTCATGTTAAAGGTATTGGAGAAACCAGGAATTCAAGGCCAATACCTGAGCATAATAAAATGCAATTTACTTCACACCAACAGTCAATATCAAATGAAATGCAGAGATACTTGAAGGAATCCCACCAAAACAGGGACAAGACAAGGATGTCCACTTTCCCCATTTCTATTCAATATAGTACTTGAAGTGCTAGCTAGAATAATAAGACAACAAAAAGAGGTTAAAATGATACAAATTGGCAAAGAAGAATTAAACATCGCTGTTTGTAAAGTATATGATAATGTATGTAAGTGACCCAAAAGTTTTGGCAGAGACCTCCTACAGCTGGTAAACAACTTCAGCAGTGTGGTTGGATATAACATTAACTCAAACAAATCAGTAGCCTTCCTCTACTCAAGGATAAACAGGCTGAGAAAGAAATTAGGGAAAACACCCTTCACAATAGTCACAAATAATATAAAATAACTCAGTATGACTCTAACAAAGTAAGTGAAAGACCTGTCTGATAAGAACTTCAACTCTCTGAAGAAAGAAATTGAAGAAGATCTCAGAAGATGGAAAGATCTCCCATGTTCACAGTTTGGCAGGATTAATATAATAAAAATGGCCATTTTGCAAAAAGCAATCTACAGATTAAATGCATTCCCCATCAAAGTTCCAACTCAATTCTTCATAGAGTTAGAAAGAGCTATTTGCAAATTCATTTGGAGTAAAAAAAATGAACACACACACACACACACACATACACACGCACACACACGTGAAAACTATACTCAACAATAAAAGCACTTCTAGAGCAATCACCATCCCTGACCTCAAACTGAATTACAGACCAATAGTTTTGAAATGTATGGTATTGGTACAGAGACAGACAGGTAGATTAATGGAACAGAATTGAATACAGGAATGAACCCACACACCAGTGGTCACTTGATCTTTAACAAAAAGCTAAAAACCATCCAGTTGCAAAAAGATAGCATTTTCAGGAAATGGTGCTGGTTCAACTGGAGATCAGCATGTTAGAAGAATGCAGATTGATCCATTCTTATCACCATGTACAAAGTTCAAGTCCAAGTGTATCAAGGACCTCCACATCAAACCAGATACACGCAAACTAATAGAAGAAGAAGTGGAGAAGAGACTCAAACACATGGGTACTGGGGAAAATTTCCTGAACGGGACAATAATGGCTTATGCTCTAAGAATAAGAAACAACAAATGGGACTTCATGAAACTGGAAAGCAGAATTCTGTAAGGCAAAGAACATAGTCAATAAGACAAAACAGCAACCTACAGATTGAAAAAAAATTTCTTAACCCCATGTCTGATAGAAGGCTAATATCCAAAATATATAGAAAACTCAAGAAACTAACCACCAAAAAAAAAATCAATGACTTCATGAAATTCTTAGGCAAATGGATTGAACTAGAAAATATCATCCTGAGTATGGTAACCCAGTCTTAAAAGAACATACGTGGTATGCACTCACTGATAAGTGGGTATTAGCCCAAAAGCTTAGATTATCCAATATACAATCCACAGACCACATAAGCTGAAAAGGAAGAAAAACTAAATTGCAGATGCTGCACTCCTTCTTAAAAGAAGGAACCAAATATTCATAGGAGGAGAAATGAATACAAAGTTTTGGGCAGAGATTGAAAGAATGTGCCCCACTTAGAGACCCAGCCCATATACATACAGCCACAATATGCAGACAATATTGCTGTTGCCAAGAAGTGCATTCTGATGGGAGACATATATAGTTTCTCCTGAGAGGTTGTGCCAGAGCATGACAAATACAGAGGCGTATGCTTGCAGCCAACTGTTGAACTGAGAATGGGGTCCCCATTGGAAGCGTTAGAGAAAGGATTGAAGGAATTGATGGGGCCTGCAACACCATAAGAACCAACCAGAGCTTCCATTTGTAGGGGAATATCAGGGTAGGTAGGTGAGAAGGGGTGGGTGGTTGGGTTGGGGAACACCCCCATAGAAGAAGGAGAAGGAAAGATGGGGTATAAAAACTGCATAATTTCTATGAAAAGTTCTTCGGTTCATAGATTTTTATATTAATAGATAACTTTTCAATATTTTCATGAAGAGTATAGCTAGGTAAATGTCTAAAAATGTGTAATATCCCCTCTTGAATTATATATTTTATGAGATTAGTTTTCTGTCTGGTGTCATAACAGTTGCAAACTACAATTTTCAAATGTAACAGCAAAAAAAGATGCAGTATTATGAAATATTTGGATTCATGAAAAGAAAATTTAATAATTTAAACCTTGATGTGACCACGTTTCTATTTGTGAGAAATAAAACTACCTTCTTATTTGTCAATGAGTGATTTTTAAAACGAAAAGTATGTCTATTATTAGATAATGAAGTTATTGCCAAGAGCACAAATTAGATGTGAACATATATTTTTTTCTAATATTATTTTTCTACTGATTTGCATACCTATCTATTTTTATGAAGTTATTCCAATATCTTTTGTCTTATGGCTTTAATAATTTACTTACGAACAGAATTTTAAAGAAGAAAGTACTTATATGACGTATATGGGGATGCCATGGCATGAACTTGAAACACCTATTTTATCTACAATTAAGAGCAGAAAAGAAAATGAAATTAAGCATGTTTAATATGAGCTCATATTCTCCTGTCTTGTATAGTTCAGGATTCAGCAATTCAGGAATGGGCTATGTACATCAATTAATATAGTCAATACAGTCCTCCACACATAGTGACAGAAAGGTTGTGGGAGTACACAACCGACAACTGATTTGACCTAAATGCCCTCTAGATTAGGTAAGTCATACCTGAAATTGTTTGGGTGAGCTAGAACCTCACACCAGATAGTCCGGGGACTGAGGATAAAACCAAATAATAGTGATCTGAAAAGGGAAAAAAAAAACGCAGTGATAAAATTACTTCTAGTAATATTCTGCTACACACATAGCAGCTGTCCTCAGAGGAGATCTCTCTGTAGAGGAATTTTAATCGTGAAACATGAGAACTCTGATAAAAGACCACATCCAAAGAACTAGGTCTGTCTGCAATGTGGACAGCATACGCCTTTAATTCTTCTAGCTATAATACAGAGACAACCATAGTACATACCTTTAAGGTACATATCTCTAGGATATCTTACAATGTAGATGAATTTATAATGATATATTACAGGATTTTATCTGTAATAAGTGCAACACAAGGAATGAAATAAGTAGAACAAAATAATCCTCTTTTTTCTAAAGGAGGATCCATCAAATTATTTGGAATAAGAAAAATCATTTCGCAATGCCAGAATAAAATTATCTAGACAAACATGTACATAATAAGATTGTAATAGAAAGATGTCTCTGAATGAAAGTGTCTATAGAAAGTAGTGTTGATAATGAATAAATATGGTAGAATATGGCATAAAGAGATTCCTAACTAAGAAAAGTCATATGGAGTTGGAAAATTGAAAGAAAACTTAGTGAAAACCCAGTAAGTAAACAGAAGTTTATGATGAAATCTGAGGAACTTGGCTGTCCCAGGAATCACACACACAGGCGCACACAAGTATGTGTACACACATATACACCCTCACACACAAACTGTCATTAGTATTCTACCTAGGAATATATAAGGACCCATTTTCTATTATACTAGACAAAAGTCTATTAGAATATGTTTATCTAGCTGACAACAAAATCATATCACTTCAGAGGCTAAGAATACCATCAGATAGCCTCCAGCATATCGGAAAGTTTCCTCAATATCAACGTAACAGGCTTTCTTATCTAACCATTAATGTACTTTAAAGTTGGCTTGATATATGACTTTCTTTGTTCTTTAAACATATGAAAATTTCATGAAACCGTTTCTATTTTGGAAAGCAGAATTTGGCTTTACCTAAATCTGTGCTTCTTGGATATGGTCACTCAAAATGGTTCAAAATAAAATATCTCTTATTTCTGTCTTTTGAAAAAAAATTTAAGTCTTTAAAAAAAAACACTTGTTTTGAATTTTTGTGAGGAATACAAGGAGCCAGTGGAAGACATTGCATTAGTGGAGGATAAAAGGATTATAAGGAAAACTGAATATAACATACACCTAAATGCAAATTTTGCATAGGACAAAGAATGGAATAAAATAAGATTATATTTAATATAATTAGACTAAATATATTGCATTAAAAATCATCCTCAAATGTTAAATATATAAATATTCAAAAGCAATTAGTTGTTTGAGGTCATCCATTCATTTCGAAATATGACTTGCATTCATAGATGCAAGTTTTTAAATGATATTAGTAGTTTATTTTTACTTTCAGAAAAATTTACCACACTATTCCTAAAAACATGAATGTTTTAGTCAAGTAGGAATAATATGTTTTCTGTATAGGCAAAAAATGACCTAGAGCATAAAGTAACAAAACCATCATCAAGAAATTAAGGTTCAAAGTTTCAGATATGAAATAAAAACTTCCCTTTGTAGAATTAGCCTTTAAAATCAGAACATAAAACAATATATTAGGGGCTGGGGATTTAGCTCAGTGGTAGAGCGCTTACCTAGGAAGCTCAAGGCCCTGGGCTCGGTCCCCAGCTCCGAAAAAAAGAACCAAAAAAAAAAAAACCAATAAAACAATATATTACATTATAATTATAAACAATCACGAGCCATTTTAGTAACAAATGTTGGTTTTGCTGATAAATCTATTCTAATTATTATTTTTAGTCTAGGTTTTGATCACATGAGGAAAATGATATTTGAACATTACATGCAAGAGGTCTTCTATGTGATTTAAAATTACATCATATATAAGAAATTATACTTAAAAATTACCTCAAGGCACAAAAAGATTTCCATAGAAAATACATGCAGTATTTTCTCTTTGGTAATTGATAGGCCTGAGATGAACTCAGTTACATGTTAGTGATGTAATTGTACTCCAAAATCTTTCAATGAAGAGGTTTGATTAAGTTGATTTAAATTAGAGGTGTCCAAAGAGTTCAAAATCCTTTACTCATTTATTGCCAGAGGAATCAATGCGCATGAGAAAAAAATCCTTTGAATTCTAGATTAGGCATTTAATACCAAAATTAAATATATGCCAAATTTAGCAACATGGTCATTTCCCTCTTCCTGTGGGAAGACACAGGAAGCAAATCAATGTGTTTATCTTCTTATATTACAATTTGATAATTTTTGTTGAAAATATTTTTATATAAGATCTGAGGCACAACACTAGACTCATTATATTATTATCTAAAATACCTGGAAAACTGAAATTTTTGAAAGGGCTTTTAAATATGTACATTTTTATAAATTAGTACTTATTTTCATTTTTACCTGTCATTCGATATTTTTTAACTTTATTTTTTGCAAGATCTATTTGTATATAGTTGCCAGACAATGAAGTTATACCATTGCATTATGCTCCTAAGACATTTGACACTCAGATATAAAATTGTAACCATTAACACAGTTTCTAATATTTACCAAAGTGCCCCATTCACCTTTGTATGTACTGTGATCTAACTGAACTCCTGGGGATAATATTTATCCAGATTCTGTCATTTACCTATAGTGCTGTGAATAGATTTAGCACCCATAGACTCATGTGTTTGAGTGCTTAGCCCACAGGAAGTGACATTACTAGGGAGTTTGTCCTTGTTGGAATATATGTGGCCTTATCTAGTGCAGAAGAGGTAGTCTCCTGGCTGCCTTCAGATCAAGCTGAGAACTCTCAGCTTCTCTTCAAGCACCAGGTGAGCCTGGACACTGCCACACTTCTTGCCAAGATGATAATGAACCAAACCTCTGAAAAGATGTGATTACATATATAAGAAGATATACACACACATATAAATCTTGGATATGAAACGAATGATTTTAGAAAAATCAGACTGACCTGCTTAAGTCTGCCTTAAACTTTAGAATTCTTCTTGCCTCAGACTTGGGAGTAGTATGAATACTAGCTTCAGTCACTACCCCTGAGAAAGATACATATTTCTATGTTGGATTCCTTTATCTTAACCTAAATATTATGATATTTCATCAACTTCTGGGTTCTAATGTTATTATTTTAATAACCAAATAATATTTAACATTATAGCAATATCATTTATTTGTACTTTGAATTAGTAAAAGGCATATGGACCTTACATATGCTCTAAATCTCTTTTTTTTAATTAATAAAGCTTTCACTGAACTTTATGCTATAAAAATAATGTATTTTCCTTGTCTTATAACATACACTAATATTATTTATACATTTAAATAACTTGGAATTTCTCATTCATATGTTTGATGATTATAGGATGTTGACATCATTAAATAAGTTATAGTCCTTTGTACTCCCATTAATGGTGTGTAGAAATTACAACAGAACAATAAAGACAGTTAATAACAGGCTCAGTTTCATCCCAATTTTCATTTTTGGATAAGTAGTGTATCTCTTTGCCTTTAAATTATAAAATACATCAATAATTACAATACTATCAAATGAAACATTTATAATATAAGCTTCTAAATATCAACTCAAAAAAACATCAAGAGGTTTTACATTGTCCTACTCTAAAAATTTGTAGGCAATATAAAGCATTTAATCACTCATTTTGTTGTGAAAGATGATCTCACCTGAATTTATCAAATGATAAATCTGGCATCAGAAAAGGTGGGAATACTTTGGATTGTTATTTTTATACATGATGTCATTTTTACATTTTGTTATAAACATTTTAATTAGATTACAAGGTGATGCCCTTCACTACACAAAGAATGAAGCATGGTGCAACACATAGCTTACAAACTCTAAAAAAATTCCATATTTTAAGACACAGTAATCTTACAGAAAATTATACGGATTAAATCAACATATAATTAAACTAGAAGTGGAAATTAAATCATTTTAATTCCAGAATAACAGATACTTTTTTTTTTAATTAACTTGAGTATTTCTTATATACATTTCGAGTGTTATTCCCTTTCCCGGTTTCCGGGCAAAAATCCCCCTCCCCCTCCCCCCTCCCCTTCCTTATGGGTATTCCCCTCCCAACCCTCCCCCCATTGCCGCCCTCCCCCCAACAGTCTAGTTCACTGGGGGTTCAGTCTTAGCAGGACCCAGGGCTTCCCCTTCCACTGTTGCTCTTACTAGGATATTCATTGCTACCTATGGGGTCAGAGTCCAGGGTCAGTCCATGTATAGTCTTTAGGTAGTGGCTTAGTCCCTGGAAGCTCTGGTTGCTTGGCATTGTTGTACATATGGGGTCTCGAGCCCCTTCAAGCTCTTCCAGTTCTTTCTCTGATTCCTTCAATGGGGGTTCTATTCTCAGTTCAGTGGTTTGCTGCTGGCATTCGCCTCTGTATTTGCTGTATTCTGGCTGTGTCTCTCAGGAGCGATCTACATCCGGCTCCTGTCGGCCTGCACTTCTTTGCTTCATCCATCTTGTCTAATTGGGTGGCTGTATATGTATGGGCCACATGTGGGGCAGGCTCTGAATGGGTGTTACTTCAGTCTCTGTTTTAATCTTTGCCTCTCTCTTCCCTGCCAAGGGTATTCTTGTTCCCCTTTTAAAGAAGGCGTGAAACATTCACATTTTGATCATCCGTCTTGAGTTTCATTTGTTCTAGGCATCTAGGGTAATTCAAGCATTTGGGCTAATAGCCACTTATCAATGAGTGCATACCATGTATGTCTTTCTGTGATTGGGTTAGCTCACTCAGAATGATATTTTCCAGTTCCAACCATTTGCCTTCGAATTTCATAAAGCCGAGAATAACAGATACTTAAAGGGATACACACGGTCTAATTACTGTTGATGTTTATTAAACTCTTACAATTCACAAGATGAAGAGTATCCACAAAGATGTCTGCAGCATAGGGTTTTGCCGTTAAATGGTATTTATAATAGATAACACAATGCATTATCTATGTACGTTAAAAACTGCAACCTTACTTCCTATCTGTACTTCATTCCACCTTGTATCATGAGGTTCTCATACTTTGGGTTCTGAATGACCCTGTAACCTGTACCCTGCATCACTTGCCTTACTTTGACCACAATTTCCCTCCACACTACTCTTTTACATAAATATTCCCATGCTCTAGGATTGATCTTGCTTCCACGCAGATTTAATCTTTCCCTGTCCAGTTCTGACTGCACGATCCTATAGTATCTCAGCCTAGCAATGTCAATTCCCAGGTCATTTCCTACGCCTGCTTCAGGTGCTCTTATAGATTTACCTCAACGTAGTAACTTAGCTCCAATTCTAGATAATGATGGTGTTGTCCTCCTATATCTCCTCTCTTCTCAGAAGCCATGTTCTATGACATAGTTGCGTGGTCTCACATGATAATCATTTGTTTGCTAGATCTGCGCCATCTCAGATCCAAACACCCCCCTTCATTATGGTTTCATTAGTTACTCAGTCCTCATCTGTGTTACAGATCTACAGTGTGGCGGTTCATGCCCTAAATATGGAAGAGTAATTGTCTCAGAACTAGGTCTATCAAAATGGTGATAACCTATGGTGGAATTTTAATACAGCAACTTGGCTGCTCTGGCAATGGATCATATTCAAAGACCTAGGCGAGTGTGACTTGTCTAGAATGGAGACATGATACAATATACAGCTTTAAGGAAAAATTTATAGAGGAAGCAGACATGTTTGACAATGACATCCAATTTAATGGCAAAGTGGTGATTCAAAGAAACATATGTTAGAATGAGTCAGAGATAGCATGTGCCCAATTCTCAGGCAAACAAACAGGGAAGACAGGTGACGAGCATCGCAGGGGGCAGAGGGGTGGGATGGGAGTCAGTGCGGTGAGCGCAGTGCAGAGGAGTTGAGTCTGTTCAGGAGTAAGTGCCTTGCTGTAAGTACAGGGCAGCAGAGGCAGTTGTAGCCAGAGAAAATGAGGAACCAAAAATGTAAAACAAATTGCGAAAATTAGTTTGAGGATCAAGCAGAGCCATTCAGCAAGAAACTGAGAGTCACATCAAGTCAGTTAGCTTAGAGAAGAGTTTGAGTCAGAACAGCTGAGTTAAACCACAGTACAGCCAGGGTTCAGAAAGAGCTAGAAAGGGTGAGCTTATTCAACAGAAAACTGCCAAATTGATGATTCATATCAGGCAAAGAAAAGTTACGTTTACAATACCTGTTTTCTACCACACACTGTGAAGACATCCTACCTTATATTACTTAGTACTATTCTGGTCTGGTGACAAAAGAATAACAAAAGGCAAGTGATATGAAATTCACAGAACTTCAGACGCCATGTAAGGAAGAAAAACAAAGATATTTTTCCAAAAATAATCAATTCCATTCCAATATCCCATTTGTAGTTCTTTTTAAACATAAGCATGTTGCTGAATGACATTATGATAGTTCAAAGTATGAAAAATTAATTTATTAAAGAGATAAAAATTAAAAAGTCATTTCAATATCATAGATTATGAAGAAAACTGAATATCATGGCTGTAAAACAATGTCAGGAATCTCTATGCCAGAGAAAATAATATTTTTAAAAAGCACAAAATGCGTAGGAAATTTGACATGAGTACAATTCATCTTACGTCTGGAAAATAGACTTTGAAATAATACAAATAAGAATGAGTGAAGTAGCAGAGGAAAACTACATATCGTAGACAGAATGGAAGCAAGGAAAGAAAAGACAACATTTCATAATTTTAGTAAAATGTAGATGAAAATGCTAAAGAACAAAGTCCATCAATGTACAAAAAGCTCACAGATTCTGAAACAATATCAGAAAAGGAATTCCATATGACATAAAGGGAAAACACTGAAGTCACAAAACAAAATCAAATCTACCAAACACTGCAAGAAACAAAGATCAAGTACATAAAATAAACGACCCACCAAAACATGTGGTGATCATTTGATATGAGCATTTAGATTCATTTGTATTCCAAGTTCTGAAATACCATGATTGACAGCACAGGAATCTGCACATGATAAAAATCAAACCAAAGAAGTGCATGATCATGTGTGTATAGGGGGTGTGTGTGTACGTATGCCTGTGTGTGTGCATATGCGTGTGTGTATATGTGTGTGTGCACTTGTGTATATGTGTGTATACATATATGTGTGTATATGTGTGTGTATGTGTGTATGTATATATATATAAGTGTGTGTGCATGTGTATGTGTATATGTGTATGTGTATATTTATGAGTGTGTATATGTATGTGTGTGCATATGTGTGTGTAACATATTTATGTGTGTGTGTATGAATATATCTGATGTAATTATACTCTGGACAGTGAAAATAAAGGATTATTGTCAATTCATTTTATACTCATTGAGGGAAGAAGCTGTCAAGGCAATATTAGAATTCTATAGAAAAATAAGAACAAAAGCAAAACAGAAAATCTGTATGGTTAAATAAAACCAGGAGTTGAGTGGACCTAACAGACAGCTCCAGAATGTCCTACTCAAACAATCAATAGTATGCTGCTTTCACCAGGTCATATAACATTCTTTAAATTAGATTAGTACTAAGACACAAATCTAGCCACAACAAGTAGAGATTTTAATACTTTAATTGTGTCCTTTATTATGCATGATCAGAAAGAAAAAGGTAAATAGAAAAAAGATAACAAAAATAGCCAATAAAGAATGAACAATACCTTAATAAATGATGATTAGACAATGGAAGCCACATTAAAAAAGAAATTAAAAGTTCTTAGAATGGAATGAAAATGTAAACAGAGAATAAAAAACAAAGAAATGAAGCCTCTAGTTTGTGTTGAGGGCATTGTTTGAAGAAATTTTATAGTTTTAACTGCCTAAATTAAATAATTCTAAATATTTAATATAGAGATCTTCATGCTATGTATGAAGATTTTGTAAAAATATAAGAAAAAAATAATCTAAAATAGAATAAAATCTAATTAAAGCCAGAGCAGATGTGAGACAAAATATATCAACAAAATGAAGGCATAATAACATAGTTTACAAATCACTGATCAATTATCCATCAAAATATAAATAAATCAATAAGTTTTAATATATATCAGAAATATTTTGAAAAGATGAAAATATAACTTAAACAAAATATAGTGGACAATGAGACAAAAGTAATGACCTAAACATAACATTTACCACCTCCTACCCAGAGCCCCCCCTAAAAGACTCAGATAGATTCATTAGAGAATTCTAAAAACACAGTTTGGTTCCCACAGAATTCTGAAAACACAAGTAGAGTCACTACAGCATTCTGTGAGAAATTCAAACAAGAAATTTCAATACTTTTATAGTATTGCATAAAATTAAAAGCAAAGGATATATTCAAAGTTTTTTTTATGAAGTTAGTATTGTTTTCATGCCTGAGATAAAGGTGTGTCAAATAAAAGCAAATTAAAATAGTTATCTCTAGAAGTCATATTCTGCTCACATGTAATATATCAACCCTGTTCCCAACTGCTGAGATGTCTCAATCCATCTGTAATCAATTCTAAGTGCAAATGTGTATCTGAATAGCTATATAAGGATTTACAGAGACTTAAATAATGTTCATGTCAGAGATTAGTTCTTTTCCTTCTCCATTTCATCTCTGAATTGGTAAAAGGAACACAGCTGTCTACTTTCAACAAAGACTGAAAAATCCAAGAGACTAGATACTTATATACTCAAATGTCAAAAATAAAGAAAAGGACTTGTTTTTGTTACGAACTTAAGATCTACCAGTGCAATTTGTAAGTGTGTGTGTGTGTGTGTGTGTGTGTGTGTGTGTGTGTGTGTGTTAGTACTGTGAGGGTATGAAAAATGTAGTTTTACTGTAGAGGACCTCATTCTCCTCTTCTTCTTCCTCCTCCTACTCCTATAGCTCCTCCTCCTCTTCCCAGGTCCACTCTTTGATTCTTATCCATCTCCCCACCCCATATTTGCTTCTGTATATAGCAAAACAAATTAAACAAGTAAAATAGTTCAAGACCAATTTGTGCTGCCCAGATAACCTTATATATGTGAACTTCTACTGAAGTATAATAGAAATACCCGACCCTACACTTGTAGATAAAACTAACTTCCTCTCCCAACAGTTAAAAATTGCCAATAGTCCCATGACTTGATAGATACTTCTTCTCTAACTCTTCTCACACTGAAATTTGGTGCCAACTGGGCTACTGTAAGTTTGGTCCATGTTAGCACTAGCACGGTTAGTTCCTATGTTCATGTGCGTTGCTGTGTAGGAATCCCACTTCATTATAATCACACGCTACCTCTGGCTTTGCCATGCTTTTCCTTCCTCTCCAGTGCTCACCCTTTAAACCCGGAAGTGGATTGATGCAAATGTTCCTTTGTTGAGGAACATTCTGCTATTTCTTACTCTCTGTATCTTGTTTAGTTGTTTGTCTTTCTGTTAATTACAATATTTCAAAGAGAAAATTCTCAAAAAGGGGTCAAAGGATGAATTAATCTATGGGCATAATCTTAAATTATTGTAGATTTTATAATATTGTCTCAATTTAGCAGAAAAAATATATAGTCTATGACCTAGCCAGTCAATTTTTTTTCTCTATTAGTGATAATAGTTTTGGGATTTATCTTGTGTACTTGGCCTTAAATCATAAAGTGTTTCTATAATCTTTGTCCCACAGTATTATCAATGACCATATTTTGCAAGGCCAACCATTTATGTGTAATCCTCTTTTCCCCAGGGTTTCATGGGCCAATATTTTTCCATGAGGGCAAATGGAGCAGGGGTGACAGATGGGAAATTCAGAAGCCGTGTTAATATGAATGGAAATAATGACAGACAGGGACTAGCTTTTGTGGGGAAAGAGCAACTTTCCTTAGGGTGAATCAAGGGTTATATACTTTGTGGAGTAGAAATATTCAGGTTGAACCAAGGTCATTGACTAAAGACTGAGATACCTCATAAGCACAGAATGGCCTCCCAGGGATCTCGGGTGCTAGTTGAATTTGTTCTTCTCAGAAGAAAGAAAACTGAACCTGTAATCTACCAAGCCAACATGAAATTCCCGAGGTATAGGCTGTGGGGTGTAGTTGAGAAGAGGGAACTTCTCTGAGGGGGGATCCTCTTCTTTTGCACTGAGCTCAGTAGCAACAGGGCTTTCTGACATTATTGTGTTTCCAAGGGTTCACAATAAGTCTGATGATTGTTTTTAACCTGACAGAGTGCATAGCACCTTCTAGCAAACACTGTCTTGAAAGAATCCATGTTAGTATTAGCCTGACTTTTTTCATGTTCTATGAATGAGCTATATCCTCGTTTTACATCCAAGATAAGGAGGGTAACTAACCACAATGGCAGTAGCATGCAATGTTTGTGCTTATAAGAGGTTTTGTTAGCTGACACCCCTAAAAGAACTAACTGATTCCTGGTGCTTGCCTTTTTGCTAGTTAACCTCTGGTATGTAGTGGACATGGTCACCCAACGCTACATTTCAATCACATTTTATGTTTGCATAAAAGGAAGTTACTGTAAAAGCTTACAGCAGCAGGCTTCTTTATGCCTTTTTAAAATGGATTCAGTATTTTCACTTCCCATAGTCTTTTCTCTAGTCTGACTTTTGCTTTACCTCACTACATAGCATTTAACTCTTACATCTGTTATTATCTTGTATCCTTACATCATTGCATATCACCCCACCTCCACTCTATGCTTCCTTTCCCGGTCCTTTACTTCTCTGATCCTTCCAGATTATGCAGAGACCCTAAGTTTCCAAACTAATATCCTGAGATGTGAAGAAGCCGGTAGTGATATTTGCATTTCTTGGTGAGATATGCCACTCAGAATGATTCTTTCCAAATCCACACACTTACCTGTGAGTGAAAATTTCATTTTTGTTAATATCTGAATAATACTGTATCTTGTAAATATACAAAATATTATTATCCATTCTTTGGTTGGTGGACATCTAAGTCATTTCCACTTTATTTCTAGTGTGAATACAGTAACAATGATCATGGATGAGGCAGTATCTCTACCCTTGTAGTGACAAAGTCGCTGCTACACATGGGATGGGAATGGATGCAGCAAAACCAAGTTCTGTGGTCCATGTGTCCCTTGTACCCCTTGAGGTGTCTAGACTCCGTGGGAGGGGAATGGAGGTTTGTGGGTAATGTTCCATCTATAGGTCTCAGTGTTACAGCTTTTTTAAGACTGCAGCTCTTTTTGATGATATTCCATGAAGCAGTTCTCTCAGATGCCATTCAATGAAACAGCTTGCGCGCGTACACTTTGTTCAGAGCGAACCACGGGTAAATATGGACCTTGGAAAGTGGGAAGGAGTTTCCAGCGTGAATGAAAGTCACTGGCTAGAGTTTTATAGTTCTGTGAATGCTTCGTTTGCATGAAGAGGCATTTCAGGTATCCTGGGTACTTGTGCAGTGGTTTCTTAACAGGAAAAGGGGATGGGAATGAGGAAGTTGAACTTGTAATCTCACCAAGGCTATGTGACATTCAGCAAGTAAAGTATGGGAGTTTCAGGCTTTTCAGACAAGTTCAATGAAAGAGAAAGGAAAACCCTGTTGCAAAGGAACTCCTCCATTTTGTGCCTAGCTCAAGTGACCACTCCAGACAACAGTAGACTTAGATCTTAATTTTCAAGGCCCAAGACATGTCTGCAGTGTAGGATATGATTTCTTTGTGCATATACCAAAAAGGTTATGGCAAGTTTTCATGGTAGATTTATTCTTAGCATTTGCATAGTTTCCATACTGACTTCCAAAATTGCTTTATCGGTTTATACTCCCAGAATGAGTAAATAAGTTTCCCTCTTCCCATATACATGCTAGCATTTGTCATATTTTTATTTTTCTTAGACAATCTGTAGTGCATGATGACATCTCAAAAGAGTTTTATATTGCAATTACCTGGTAACTTGTGGAACATTTTTGAATTATTTTTTAAGCCATTTCTATTTCCTTTGAAAATTTTCTTTTTACTTCTTGTCCCCTTTTAGATTGTGTTGTCTTCTTAATGTTTTTTTTAGTTCTTCATGTAATTTGAATATTAATTCACTTTTGTGAGGTATTTTATCTTGTTAACATGAAGTAACTCTACCTATGTACAATTTATAAAGGAACAGAAGAATTTATGTGTATAAAAATTTTTAAAAATTATCGTATAATAATATGCAAAAACATCAGTTGCTATGCTTGATGGTATGCAAACACTATGATATTTTATTGCTAAAATAATTATAGTAGCCATTATAATCACTAGTAATTTATCCACTTTTTGGTAAATTGATGGAATTACTTTTATAGTGTTAGAAATCATTTGCTCATAATATAGAAACCTGGATATACCACAACAATTTGTTCCCTGTTTTTCCCCTCCCCTTGGGCTGTTTTTTGGGTTATACATGAGTCTATTTCCAGTCTATAGATTTTCATTTTCCTGTGTTTGTACAGTTCTCATGTATATCTGTAATACAAACACAATTTTCATCATTTCTCTATACTCTCCTTCTCCAAATACGTGGAAGTCTAACATGATTAATCCAGGTTAGATTTTTAGTAACTTAGACTTGCCATGTGTACATGCATGAGTTGCATACAGTGTGTACACACAGATATTTATAACGCTTCAGAAAGAGTGAAACTAAAGCACATGTAAGCACTCATTGATTCTAAAGTTGAACTCATGTCTTGCCACAGCAGTGTGTGTTCTTAAGCTCTGAATCATCTCTCTAGCCCTGTTAACTTTAAAACTATATTAAAAAATGCATTCTGTCATATATTTTAAATTAACTTAAAAGTTCTTTAGCAAGTTATGATTAATGTGTAAATAAGTCCTCATTTCAAAGGCAATGAGCCATTAATAAAATTGTTAATCATTGAAGGAAATAAATCTTACAATGTGTAGGAAGGAAAATATTATTGAGAAAATGTGTTTTCCATTGTGAATGAAAAAATGTAGTAATGCAAATGTTATTGTCCAAGCTTTAGAATGAAAACTCATAAGTACTGTTGTGCAAGTAGAGTCTATCTAGCTACTGATTTAGATTGTACTACTGTATTTGAAATTTGCACAGCATTTATGCAAAACAAATTCACAAGTAACTAGACATTAAATTAGTACACTTAATGTTGTATTTCAATATAGTAGAGATGGAAATAAAGCAAATTGTTGCTTTGGTTGGTTTTGCACTATAAATTTCTCACCAAAAATGCTGTCATTACATTACTAGACAAACATATTTTTCATCAATTGTTTCTTTTTATGAAACTGTACTTCATAGCTTAGGAATAGTTTTATTAATTAAAATAACTGAAATTCTTAGTAGTGAGCGATATAGAGTCTGACATGGCTACCTCAAGGACACCAAACCAACTACATAACAATTGATCCAAAATTTGTCCTGCCTACAAGAAGTATGTGTGCAAAAAATAGAGCAAAGCCTGAGAGAGTAACCAATTAATGACTGGTCCAACTGGAGACCCATCCCATGGGAAAGAAGCAATCTCTGACTCTATTAACGATACTTGCAGACGGGAACCTAGCATAACTATCCTCTGACAGTTGACTACGCTCTACTCAGCAGTTGGCTGAAACAGATGCAGAGGAGTCTCATGGACGTGTTGGAGGAAGGAGAAAGGGATCCAGATAGGATAGAGACTCACAAGAAGTCCAACAGAGCCAAGGAACCTGGAATTTTGGCATTTCCCAGTGACTGAACCACCAACCAAAAAACACACATGGGGTCCCCCTACAAATATATATCAGATGTGCAGCTTGGTCTTCATGTGAGTCCCCCAACAATTGGAGATCGGCCTGTCGCTGACAGTTTTGCCTGGCTGTGGACCCATTCCCTTAACTGGGCTGCCTTGTTTGACTTCAATGTGAAAGGATGTATCTATTCCTGCAGGAACTTGATGTGCAAGGGTGGGTTGGTACCAAGAAGGATATCCCGCTTTTCAGAGAAGAAGAGGAGCAGAGTGGAGGGAAGGACTATGTGAATGAGAGACACGGGGAGAGGATGTTATGATCAGATTATAATTCAAATAAATAAGTAATTTAACTGGAAAAATTAAAATAGAAATGAGGTAATAGAAAATGGACAAAGCACAATAAAAAAAGATAAATGGCAGGTAGAAAGATAACAGATAAATGATGAAGTTTAGATGATAGATGTATGAAAGAATGATGATGGATAGATATAGATAGATAGATAGATAGATAGATAGATAAGATAGATGATTGAGATAAAAACAGAGACAGAAAGATAATTGGTGTCTAGTACCTTTAAGGTATTGAATTAGCTTAAGAAGGATGTGATACTCATTAAGAGAAAATTAAATAAAATAACTAAATTAAAAATTAAATAGAATAATTGTGATGATGAGAGCTACAGTATGAATTAAAAAGTTTAAGGAGAATCAGTTTAAGCTAATCAGGGCAAAGCAGGTTGCAGTGCTAAATGCGTAGCCAGAAAAGACTATAATCAAAAAGAATCTGAACAAGGACTTCAAATAAGCCAAGAACTAAAAGAAAACTTTGTACATGACTGTTTTTTATGAAAGACATATGTAATTATAATCAATCCTTCAAAATCCTAATGTCCATCAACAAGTAAAAGTCAAGGCATATATGTATATATATATATGTGTGTATATGTATGTGTATATATATATGTGTGTGTGTGTGTGTCTGCATGTGTGTATGTGTGTGTATATGTACATGTATGTGTATGTATATGTGTATGTGTATGTATATGTAATGATGTATATGTATATGTTATGTATGTATGTGTGTATGTATGTATGTATGTATGTATGTATAAGAGCTTAACAGCTAAATGTGTTACTGTTTTATAGGAACATTGATATTCAAACCATTGCTCTGGTTTTATATTTATGCTTGCCCTGAAAAGGAATTATGGGAATAAGTGAAGTTCAAACAATTGCAATGTTAGAACAATAACAATGGTTCCTCATTTCTATTAGAAGGCTAAATAAAGTCAGGAAGAGTAATAATTCCAACACCAGAGTTAAGGAAGTTTTGGATATGCTCTGTTTATGAGACTGTAGGCTCAGGGAAGCTTTAGGGAGACACAATAAAAGAGGGCTCTCCTACTGTATTGATTAGGGATGTTTGAGTAGGTTTTGCTTACAGATCCTGAATTAGAAATGGAGATAGAAACGAGGGAAACTGCATTATAAAGAAAATTTTCTATTTTTCCACATTTGTCTCCTGTCTGTAATTAATACTCAGTTATTACTTAATTCCTTTGACTGTTAGTAAAAGATATGAATAGTTTTGTACAAGTTTATTTTATTTCCTGGTGTTTACAACAGATAAAGACATTAGTTACTTAGATTAAGATATCAGAGCATTATTAAAATTATCTACCCATTATTTGTTGTAAACTCTTATCTTCGTATCATTAACCTTCTATTTTTAACCTTCTCCCCATTTACAGTGCTTCAACATTATGTTTATGAATTGATCATGACTAGGATCATTATATATTAAATGATTAATAATAACTCACCAGAAATAACCAAGTAACAGTTCTCTCACAGATTATTAATGCATGGATTGTATTTCTACAAAAATATAAAGTAGTTGTGATAAGTTTATTGTTGGAATTTCCTTTTGATACTGGGCTACACTCTTAATAAATATGGTTATATTATACATAATTTAACAAATAGTTCCACATTTCATTTTTGATCATCATTTAATGATTTACATTTATTTTACATTTATTTTAAACTGTGGAAATTACATAATCAAAAAGAAAATTCAAACTACTTTTCATATCTAAAATGTCTGATAAATTTGATGTTATATCTTGGGATTGGAAAACTTGTGTGTCCCAGGAACTGTTAACGTATATACACTTTTGCAAAGGTGAGAGTAAGCTGGAAGATCCTGCTTAAAGTGACAAACACTTGGAAGTTAACAGTAAAAAAATGAGAGCATTAATACAAGACAATCTTTGTGATAGGATATGGAATCAGTTAGGTTTATATCCAGAAATGGTATAACAGCAAAATACATACAATAGATCATTTGGAGATAGGGGGAAGGAAAGTAACAAAAAACAAAAAGTAAGAAAAAAGAAACTTTTATACCTATTCACAATGGCTTCATTAATCTCCATTCTCTCGAGCAATGATGTGATGAAATGTTCCTCCTTTCCACACACTTATCCATGTTCACTATCAGAATTCTTTAGGATAGTCATTCTGATTTGGTACTGAGTGTGTACACGTTCACAAGGTCTTTTATTCTGCTTAAAAAAATAAAATCAATTATTTTGCCCCAATTTTGTGTTTATATACCTTCCCAACCCTAGTTAGAGAAGCCCATCTTTCTCATTTTTCTTTAAGATTGTTTTATAACCAGCTATTTCCCTCTCTTTCCCACACATATTCCTGCAATGGTTCCTTTATACTTTTATGGTTCCTGGACTTACTTGAGGCTGTGTATATGAACGTTAAGCTATGGGGTTTGAATTCTCATAAGCAAGATCCTCTAACATTTGTCTTTCTGAGTATGGACTATATTAATTAATATCACCTATTATAATTTACCTGCAAAGTTCATGATTTAACTTTTACTTACACATAAATTCATTGCAATATTATATATGCACCACTTTTCATTATCCCTTCATTTGTTGAAGGACATTTAGTTTGCTTCCAAACCCTAATAATTTTGAATACAGTAGCAGTTATCACGGCTGAACAACTATCTGTGAAGTAGGACGTCAAATACTTTGGGCACATGTCTCTCAGTGATACAGCTGAATAAACTAGGAAATCTATTTTTGATCATTTTGAAAATTTCTACTGTTTCCAGAATATCTGATACAGTATTCTAACTCCAAAGAGAGTGAATCAATGTTCTATTTTTACATACACCCATTCTAGTATTCTGTGTCTGTGTGTTGTTGTTGTTGTTGTTGTTGTTGTTTTTGTTGTTGTTTGCCATTCTGATTGAGGTGATATAAAATTTCAAAGTTGTTCTTATTTGCCTATACTGAATTTCTAGGAACTTAAAACATTTTTTTGAAATCGTTTTTTGATGGTTTCCCCTTCTTCTTTGTCTTTTAAGAACTCACTGCTCATGCTCCAGTCCCATTTATTGAATGGACCTTGGGTTCTGTTGTGTTTTGTTTGTTTGAGATCTTAGTATATTCTTTATGCCAATCTTCTATCAGATATATAGTTGTCAAAGATCCGTCACCAAATATTGGAATTTCTTTTTATTCTATTGTTTCTTTCCTATATAGAAACTTTATAAGACCCAGTCCACAGGATGGACATCTCATGCTTGATACTGAAAATCTAACCAACTAACCAAGATTAGTGTAATCATGGACTATGGAAGTGAACCTACAACTTCAACTTTGCTAAAGAACCATAACGCCTAACCATACTTTTAATATCCATCCTTACACTGAGAGATTTTGTCCCAAAACACAACCAGGAAATTCCTCTTTGAACCAGACAGATACAATTACAGCAAAGTACATTTAAAGAGAATACAGAGATACACAAAGAAGATAGGACATAAAATAGAAAATGAATATATTGTACAGGGGTATTTGGAGTAGCTGGAGTGAGATATTTGAGGGAGCCTAAGTATGCTTTATTTAAAATGACATAATGATATATGGTACATTGTAGAGCAACTAAAAAAGATTAAAATGATTGTATGCAATGATATGTGTAGTTACATACTTCAGGGCTGCTTTGTTAAAAATGTATTGTTGTATTGTTCACATGTGACTAATATCTTACACTGAATGCATTAGTGCAATAATGGTAACCATATAATGCATTACCGTAGAGCATGATTGCTGAGAGAGAGAGAGAGAGGGAGTGAGGGAGGGAGAGAGAGAGAGAGAGAGAGAGAGAGGGAAGGAGGGAGAGAGAGAGAGAGAGAGAGAGAGAGAGAGAGAGAGAGAGAGAGAGAGAGAAGGAGGAAGAGAGAGTCGAATTTCTTAAAAGAATAAGTACAGTTGGAAGTGAGAGCCTAGACCAACTCCATCTTGGGTTCAGGCAGCATCTTAGAGACACTGACCTGAGGTTGAACTGGATTTAACATCCAGGCTTGCTTCTACCACTGGTCTCCAGGTCATTCCCTTATAGCTCTAAACAGGAGAAAAGCAGAAGTTACAGGTGTTCTTAAAGATATTTACTTATGAAAGTTTATGGTTTGCTTACCAGCACCTGTCAATCACTTTAAAGGGAAGGAAATTTAATAATTGTCCCCCAAATCAGATGCATGCCAAGCTGGATACCCCCTTGCTTTTTTGTGTGCCACTATAAATGCTTGCTTGAATCTGGGCTCAGGACTTCAACCACTGTCCTGTGGCATCAGTTATGAAAGCGAGGCCAGAGCTCAAGCTTGAATGAAGACCTTTCAGCGATTGCATCAAAATCAGCTTTCAGTTTTCCTTGCCTTCTTTGCTTACAATTGTTTGTCGTGACTGTAGAGAGAAATGCACCAAAGAACATCCTGTGGTATTCTAGGAGCTCCTTGCCAATCGCGAGGACTTGGGCCAATTAGCAGAGCATTGCAGTTTCATCTGAATCAAACTGCCATTGCTCCCATCCATGGATCGGACTGCTGCTGCTGACCCTGTGAACTGAGTTGCCGATATTCTGACAAAAAAGATTGGATTCGATGTAAAGAACTATTTCTGAACAGGTCTGCATCCTCCTTTGCCCTCCTTTGTCCATACTGGACAGATGTTGAGCAGAGGAGAACTCAAAGTTTACCCCCACAGTAATACACTACCCCTCAACAAGGCCATGCCTACTACAACAGGGCCATATCTTCTCACAGTGTCACTCCCTATGGAACAAACACTCAAACACATGAATCTATAGGGGCCAAAACTATCAAACCACCACAAGCATCTACATGAACCTTACATGGAGATAATTCAGCCCAAAACTAAGTGCACTTTGTTTTGTCAACTGACAACACTGACACAAAACGTAATATTTACTAACGAGATAGAATCTCCATAATCATTATTGATCATCTAAAAGTGACCCGATACCAAAGCAAGGGTGAACATGCTTTTTACCATCTGTTATTAAATCATCAAAAACTCTGCATCCTTTAGCTATTCGCACTGGGAAAGATACATGGGTTTTTTTCTTTCTACATGCTATTGATCTTTGAATTTTCCTTTTCGTTAGGGAACGTATTCAATCCGATATGATATTATTGTTCCGAATGCTTAAGAACACTGTTTCTGTTCTCACTTGGCTCCCTGTACTAGTCTTCCTTTCTTATAACGTGTATTTCAAGCCAGTGTTATTTTTCCTCAGTCAGACCTCCCCTTGACATTTCCCATGGAATAAGAATTCAGAATGCCACAGCCTATTTTCCTCATGACGAAGCCTCATGAACAAAAATGGTTAAAGGCAATGTCTTCATTTGCACTTCATCCCCCAATGCCTTGCATGTGGTCCCGTTTTCTATGACTACCCTGGAGAAGCTTTTGCTTCAATTACTAATGATTTCCTCATCAATACAGCCAATCCCCCGTTTTGTTTTTATCCTCCTTAATTCTCCTGCAGAATTTGGCACTGTTGAATACACTCTTTTGAAAAGCTTCTCAGTGTTCTCAGCTTCTTAATCTCAGTGTTTCTTTGTGTTTTTCTCACTTTTAATAAAGCTTATTTTCTCCTGCTTCTCTGTAAAATAGTTTTTCAAAAGACTCTTTTTTGATATGTGGTAATTATTACACTATAAATCCTAAAGAATAATCTTATTTTTTTATGAAGATTTAAATTAGTATCACCCAAAAGGCATACAGTTCACTGCAAATATTATATGGCTGCATTTGTTCATTTTCATTCTTCTGAGGTATAGTTTAAGACAGATACAATTACAATATAGATTGGAATGATGTACTTAACATCTCTGTGAAGTCCTACTTATATTTCTAGGTATAAATTACACATTTTTTCTTTCCTTCAAATAGCAACTCAAATTAATAACAGTTTATTTAAAAAAATGTTTCCTTTTAGTACCTACCTCATGTGATTTTGCTTCCTTAACTTTATGCTGTAAGTTACATATTGAATTAATGTTATTAATTTGTAGTTTAAAGAAGATAGATGTTACAGTAATAAGTAGCTCCAATTTCATGCCTTAATAGATGTTGATATTTCCATGGAAAAATTTTCAGATATATAAAAGCAGCAAATAAGTATTTGGTGGAATAGTACTTGTGATTTTTAAGAAGAAAAATATAAGCAGAAGTATATTTATCAAATTTTTTTACATAAAATTCTTAATAGCAAACCTTAATTTGACTCTTCACCTATTTTAGAAAAACAGGTTAGTGCAGAAGTCTTGATACGGGTGTGTTCTTATCTGTGTTTTAAGAGGAAAATAAAAACAGTTGATGTTAGGGGGCTGTGGGAAGTACATGTTCTGCATTCTAAATAATGACCAAATACTCAAATATGACTGTGAGTGTTCCAACTTTGGCCTCTGAGTCATTGAGAAACATTTGTTGGAGTGCTATGGAGAAGCTTGTCTGAGGGAAAAGGGAACAGATGATACCTTATGCTTGGTTTGGAGACATTCAAGTGTGAAGATTATGGAATGATCTCTGAATTGCATACTATTTTTTTCTTAGACTGAGGAGACACAAAATTTAGTACCTAATAAAAGGAGATGAGGCAAACATCAGAAAAGTAAGATTAAAATCTTCAAGTGTCATATCTGAGATGTCAGGAGACAAATAACTTCAAGAGGGGGAGTCACTTGACACACTCCAATCTCATTTAAGAAGTTGATGGAACAATGATGTTTTTATAACTCCACAATTTATAAGTGTTAAAAGTTGTTCTTCTTAAGGCTGTAGTAAATTCACCTGACTGTATTTGCTATTTTCATCGTTAATGACAGTTGATTTATACTCTTAGTATGCATTCATGAATGCTGCAAAATGAAAATGAGGAACTGAGCATGGGTATATGAGGGTTTGCATTTATTAACAAGACTCCAAGAAAGTGAATTGGTGTTTATGAATCTTAAAGGTGTTTGATATCAATTATTTATATTATTATATTTATTCATTGATTTAAGTATACTGATGTGTCTAAAAATAAAGTAATTATTAGACTTCCTCAAGCAGAGTTATATCACTATGCAAAGGTCTTGTGGTAGTGATAGACGTGACTAGGCCAGAAGAGGAAAGCCTCCAAGTCTGACTCCATGAGTTTAGTCCCTAGAATGCAAGTTAGAATGATGTGTGCCCTCTCTCTTTCTCTCTGTCTGTATCTCTGTTTTTGTCTGTCTGTCTGTCTGTTTCTCTCTCTCTATCTCTCTCTCATAAAAATATAAATGAGAAAATAAATACATCTACCCAAAAAAACCTTATGATAAACTCCGAGTTCATTTAAATATATTCTATTGTATTCAAGAAGTATTTTTTTAGACTCATGTTCAACATTTTGCAGAGCTGAAACTGCATTCCTCACTGCTTCATGTTATTTTGGTATGAAGGAGATAAAATGTACACGCACATTACTTTGCACATGCATTTCATTTACATAAATATGTCCCATTGGATTATTATAGATTTATATGAAAAGTAAGGATACAAGTTTCCTATTTATTTACTACAGTTGTAAGTCAATTCTTGCATATTGTCTATGTTCTTTACACAACACAATATTCTTGAATTACATTTTTAATTCTAACCATTTACTCCGCTATTGTTTTATTAGCATTGATGTTTCTCCGACTACACTCTCTGATGAAAGCAAAGTTTCCAAGCTTTACTGTCTCATGGTTTTCAAAGGCTTCACTGCATGGTTCTTAATGCTTGTGTTCATATCAGCAGTAACATTATTAAAAGATGGCATAATTTTTAAGTACTCATCACTACTATCCATTTCTATTACCTAGACCATATCTACTAAAAACAACATGACATCTCATGCAATGTTACCAACTTTTAAAAAAGAAAAAAGGATCAATAGCAGCCTTATTTATAATAGCCAGAATCTGGAAAGAACCCAGATGTCCTTCAACACAGGAATGGATACAGAAAATGTGGTACATTTACACAATGGGGTACTGTACTGTACAGCTAATAAAAACAATGACTTCATGAAATTCATAGGAAAATGGATGGAACTAGAAAATATCATCCTGAGTATGATAACCCAGTCACAAAAACCACACATGGTATATACCTACTGATAAATGGATATTAGTCCAAAAGTTTGAATTACCCAAGATACAATCCACATGAAACTCAAGAAGAAAGATAACTGAAGTGTGGATGCTTCATTACTTTTTAAAAGGAGAACGAAAATATTCATAAGAAAATACATGGAGATCAAGTTTGGAGCAGAGACTGAAAGAATGGCCATTCAGAGCCTGCCCCACCTGGAGATGCAACTCATATACATATAGCCACCAAACCCAGACAATATTGGTGATGCTGACAGGAACCTAATATAGCTGTCTCCTGAGAGGCTCTGCCAGAGCATGGACAAATACAAAGGAGAATGCTAGCACCAAACCATTGAATTGAGAATGGGGTCCCCACTGGAGGAGCTAGAGAAAGGATTGACAGAACTGAAGGTGCTTGCAAAACCATAAGAAAAACAATACCAAACAATCAGGGCTACCAAAGACTAAACATGGACAGATACATGGCTCCAGCTGCATGTGTGGCAGAAGATGGCCCTGTTGGGCACCAAAGGGAGGAGAACCCCTTGGTCCTGCCAAGGCTGGACCCCCCCTGCAGTGTAGGGCAGGGAGATGGGAAAGGACCGGTGGTTGGGGAGGGGAACACCCGCATAGAAAAAAGGGGAGGGGGATTGGGGAAGGGGTTTTATGGATTGGAAACCTGAAAAGGAGAAAACATTTGAAATGTAAAAATAAAATCCAATAACAAATAAATTAAATGAGAAATAACAATGAGAGCACCTGTTGGTGGAAATAATAAACAATGACTATTAAGCAACTATTTGATAGTCAGTATTTAATAACTTATTTAAATAAATCTTCATAATAAACCTTTGAATTGCTTACTAAAGAAGAACCAAAACAGTCATTTGGAGAATATTTCACACTCAAATGATGGTAACATTCTATTCATAATTGAAGCCTCTGTATTTTGTTTTGTTTTATTATGAGCATTAAGTCATCTTATCACCTTGTAGCTGACTACCATTACTGTGGACATCTGTCCTGATTGGGAGTTCTAGTCTGGAGCTCTTCATTAAGTTAAAGAGTGTCCCAAGATTTTATCCTTCCTGCATTTGACTTCTTTTTTTTTTTAATTTTTTTTTTTATTAACTTGAGTATTTCTTATATACATTTCAAGTGTTATTCCCTTTCCCGGTTTCCGGGCAAAATCCCCCTCCCCCCTCCCCTTCCTTATGGGTGTTCCCCTCCCAACCCTCCCCCCATTGCCGCCCTCCCCCCATAGTCTAGTTCACTGGGGGTTCAGTCTTAGCAGGACCCAGGGCTTCCCCTTCCACTGGTGCTCTTACTAGGATATTCATTGCTACCTTCTTGAGATTATCTAACATTGTTCCATTCCTAAATTTACCTGCTGTTCCCCAATCTATCTTCATGTTCATTCCACTAACCTTTTTTAGGTATCTTGTTTTCTTAACTTCACCAGATCTAACATGCTTACTTTGTTTTATTCATTAAATAGTTTAAGGGATGAAAATTGTGCTGTATATATAACATTTTACCTGCTTTAAACTTAGAATTATTGAGTTGGTTTCAGTCTTTATTTTTTTTGACACGCTATTGTCTATTGTCTTCTAACGTTGTTATCTTGTTGCTTTCTGAAAAAGAACAGCAACAAACAAAAAAAAAAGACTGTTCTGAAAAATATTTTATTTCAATTCTCCATCTTAGAATATCACCTTAAGTTTTTCTTCTTTCAGGGAAATGTTCAGTATTTAAAGAAAATTTTCGAACTGGGTTTAAAGGCTCATCCAACCCAAGTAAGGATGGTGTGTCAAAATTTTTTTGATTCAAGGCTACCCCAATACAAGGAAAGACCTTCTCTCACATAAACAAAACAACAAACAATGTCAAAGTATAATCTTTAGTTGTACATTCATATTTTAAATTAAATTTCAAACCATGCATTTATAACATTTAATTCACTATACTAGTAGCCTGTCAACTTTAGATTTTATATTTATAAACAATATTAAATAAAATATCCATAAATTAATAAATTATTTATCTTTTAATAATTATTTTATTTATTTACATTCCAATTGTGCCCTCCATTTTCTGGTTCCCCCTCCCAGGGTTCTTCCCATAACCCATCCCCTTTGCCTCTGAGAGGGTGCTCCTCCACCCACCATCACTATACTCACCCACATTCACCACTTCCGACCCCATCCCCAGCATCTCCATGCCCTGGGACATCTTGTTTCTACAGGATTAACTGTATCCCATCTCACTTAGATCATACAAGGCAGTCGTCTGCTACATTTGTGCCAGGGACCAGCTTTGGTTGATGGCTAAGTCTCTGGGGGCTCCCTGCTTTCTGTGTTTGTTGATACTTTTGGTTGTCCTATGGGGTTGCCATCCTATTCAGCTTCTTCAATACTTCTCCTAATTCTTCCATAGGGGTCCCCAACCTTAGTCCTATGGTTGGTTGTGGTGAATACAATTTAAAAATATATATAAAATTATATACATATATGTCTAACTTTGCTGTCTAATCTTTATTAGTATTCTATGTATCCAAATGAACAATTTTAAATCCAACTAAAATAACCTATCAATACAAGTACTTTTCAAATCCTATGCATATTATGAAAACTTATTATGAGTCTAATAAGTGGATTTAGAAAATAACTATGTTATTTAATTTCTTTCATATTCTTCAAACTTAAATTATCTGATATATTTTTAGTTAATTCAAAGTGTAAACATAATCTACATTTCTTAAATTGAAATGAAAATTTATTTGAAAAGTATCTACTATGATGGATAATCTACAAACTTAAAATCATTTTATTATTAAGAATATAATTTATATTTTAAAACAAAATTATGAATATTAACATTAAATTTCCTTATTTCTAATTTAATTATAAATACTTACAATAATGGAAAGATTGATATTCCTTAAGTAAAGTCAAATCTGGCATCTGAATACAATGTTATTGCTATTTTCCGAAATCACAACACTACAAATTTATATATGACAATTGTCATGAGCTTTTAGAATAGAATTATCCAAACCGAGATCAATGCACAAACAGAGTTATGTATTCAAGTTGAAATGTTAACTTATTTTAATAATCGGTATTGAAAATTGACTTTCTCTGCATGGATTTTTACAGGAAATTGTTTCACAATTTCCTTTTTTTAATATATTTTATCTATGATTTTGTTAAAAGGGGCTCTCTCTCTTCATAGCCTCAGCTGTCCTAAAGATATACCTGACTCTGCCTTCCCAATGCTAACATCAAACCATGCACAGTTATAATTTTATCTTTAAATTGAGAATTAAATATATGTTATTTTCTTGCTTTCATACAAACCATCAGTTTTTGTGGTGCTGGGAGAGGTACCCTGATTCCTGGTCAGAATATGTAGAATCTCCCGGAGACCCTAAAAGGGATGTCAGGTGCATTCCCAGTCTCCCAGGATATCAGGGCCTAAAGTAGCTATGCCCCTCACAGACCCCTGTAGGGAGGTTCAAGACAAACTAATCACCTGGGGCAATGCTCCAAGACCCTCCTCCACAGGTGAAGATGTGACCACAGGTCACATAGGCTCTTCAGATGGGTAGTAGAAAAAGGACCAGGACCCTGAATATGTAAATGAAGTCTTCTCAAGCTCTCAGGCCAACAAATAGAAAGTACCTGCTATTAGACACTGACCCATCCAAAAAACTGTATTTAAGAATCCTGTTCAGGAATAAAAGTGAGCATTGTATGAGAGCTTCTGTCATAAGAGCTGTAACACCATCACTTGGAGAAGAGATGGGCTCTCCTAAAATCTCTTCCAGAAGCTCCCCAGCATCCCTCACGGATTAGTCAGTCTCCTGCTGGTTCAGCCCAGCTGGGGCAACTGAAGCAGCAGTAGTGACAAAAGGAGCAATACCCGGCAGCAGAGGCAATGGAAGCTGTTCCCCCTCCCTGCCAGAGTTCTCTCTCCCTTTGCCGGAACCCATGCATCTAGCCATATGTGAGATCCTTGTAGAAAGCCTCAGGCTCCAGAGCCCTATAAGTTGCCTGTAGTTTTTTGGCCAAGTATAAAAATTCTGTGAAATGTTCCTATCTGCTTGTCAGATAACATGGTATTGTCATTATTCATATATTCTATAGGACACGACAATTTTGGGACTTCATGGATGCAGCTTCCCTGATGTGCCTTTCAGAAATTATGTAACAGCAGGAATATCTATCTTCTGGCTTTTATGAACCTTTGCCCTTTTCTATGACTTCTCTGAGATTTGGCTATAATAGTTGTGTCGTACCCTTATTAAATGAGGCAGTGTACTCTCTTGTCATTTCCTGTTTCTATTAAACAACTTTACTTCGCTGTAATGTTTTCTGTCTGTTGTGGAAAGATGCTATTTAGATGAAGGATGAGAGCTGTACTTATAGGTGTACATGATGATAAGAATTTGAAATATAGTTAGACATTACTTTGGTTTAGGAAAATGACAATAGTAGATTCTCCTCTCGGATAAATGGCCACTCCTGCTGTATGTTAAGTGTCTAATTTTAAGGTCTCAGGCATGTACTGTCATGAACATGTCAACCTAAGTCTAACTAATTAATTATTGCTTTTTTCCCAATGAAAGTGAAAATTCACCTCCATTGTCATTTGTTAGCTTTGACGCTGGGTAGACATGTGGGATGAATTTCTTTCTTGGCAGCTTACATAGTACCTTCTGCAAATATGAGAGCTCGTGCTAAAAGAAAAGGCTCTCAATCACTTCCATCTTGATTCCTCCAAGTCCTGCATCCAAGTAAATGGTTTATTCAAAAATAGAGTCATTGCTTAAGTCCTGAGAATGAATCGATGACAACTGAAACAGACTAACTTTCTGGAGGAGTCTCTAGGGCTACCCTGATAAAGATTTGAAAGGATATTCTAGATGGGCTATAGTACTTCATGTTGGTAGTATTATCCCCACATATTGTGTGTATGCATGCACATGCACTTACACACATGTACACACACACACACACACACACAACCATCATAAAGAAATAGAATATTTTCATAATTTATAGAAAAGGTCCATCCTGTCACCTTGAAGTTATTTTCAGCCAAAGACTATTCCACATAGTGAAATATTTTATAAAATTAATAAACCTTATTACACTGTATTTGAACATTTTTGACTGGGTTTTCTAATCATCACATAGTTTTCTCTCAGAGGTGCCCAACAGCTGGGCATGCAGTGACAAGCACTGTTACACAGTCCTTCCTGATTGCCATGTGGATACATGTAGCACAATGCAATTAGCACTTCAATATTTTTTTACATTGAGTATATTAGAATAAATGGCTCTATGGCTATTTATATAAATATCATTGTGTGGATATGTATCTGAGTAAATATTTAATAGCGGACACTATTTGTAGCACAGTGAATGGCTTTCATGTATTATAATTCTGTGGCTACAACTGATATATTGTGGTAATCATCAAGCCTTTCAGATTAAAAGCTACTATCATTGAGAAAAAGGATATATAGTAATGTGTATTGGTGATACAAAAACTGCCTTCTGCTAGCTATGTCAAGTTGTTTGATTAGTAATAAAACACAAATACGTTTAAAGATAAATGTTCAACTTCCTAGAAGATGGACTCGTCTAGCTAGTCTAGCATTTTTTGGAGCTGCATGGTAAAGGTGAAACATCTCAATGATTTACACATTCCATAAATAAAACAGATCAGGAAATGCATTTGATAATATAGTTATTAAGTAGTGGTATATCTACATTGTATCTGTCATACAGAAGTAAAATAAAGGAGAGCTTGGGGTTCACTGTTTCTAGAAACTGAAGCTTGCAGGTGTTTCCCTAAGGACAAATATGACAGAAGAGTCAGTGCCCTGATAATTGCACCCTGTGAAGATCAAGGGTTTGAAAGATAAAAATCGTATCCTCTCAGTGAGCTTAAACGGGTCCTTCAGGACAGTGATTGGCAAATCATCCTTCACCTCAGACACGTATGGAGAAGATAATGAGGTCACCAGAGAGGACTGGGTATATTTCTTAGATGTTATATAAAGATTTCTAGACTAGAATTTCTTGGTAGTGATAAATCTAATCCCCATTTAAACTGTAAAGGCTTAACAGTTAAATACTTTAAAAAAAGGAAATTAAAAGCATTATTCTGAAATATTTAGACATAGAAATTTTGCATGAACAAAATAAAAAATTATTCAAAACCCTTTACCTTTTATTCTAGGCTCTTTCTGCTGAAAATATTACATTGAAAATTTTTTTCAGCTAAACGGGTGAACATAGTGAACCAAGAGGTAATAGAGAGCCTTAAGGCATAGAGATCATTCTATTTTATGTGTTATTAGGTGTTTGAGTGTGTTTGTGCCTCTCTCTCTGTGTGTGTGTGTGTGTGTGTGTGTGTGTGTGCATGTGAAAATATAGTGAGGCAAATATATGGCGAAAAACAAGTAACATAGTAATAAATACTTTCCTCAGATGTGTCTATATAGCCTTGTGGATCTTTGTAGGGCTGAGGCACTTCAGCAGTTGAAATTATTTAAAACTTGTGGACATTTTTTATTCAGTTAAGCAAAGCAATTGAACAGGAAGACGTTGGCCGGTGGTGATTGCTGTGGAATGCAGCGGTTATGGATATCCCATTCATAATATCGCTCTCTACATTTTGCTGGTTCTCTGCAGAAGAGGAATCTAGCCAAAAGTCTCCAAAGCGGCAGGATAGTTGATCTTCAGTCTCAATCAATCAGTCAGGATCTACTGGCAGCAGAAAGTTGATTGAGGAAGGAGCCTCACTTTGGATGTAGCTACCTTCACATTTGATATGTTACAGTGTCCTGAACTCATGTTCATGAGGCAACAAGAGCTGAAATTACTTACCAGTAAAGATTTACAAGATGTTGAAATTTGGCAATGATGATATGAAAGGAGTTGGGGGGACAGTGGAGGTAGGTGGTTAAATTTCATTGTACATATGCATGGTATTCTGAAAAGTATACTTATTATTTTTTTTACATAAACAGTATGCCCAAGTGCATGTGTTGGGGAGGGAGGCTGAGAGACGTTGTAACACATGAAAGAGATTGCCTTTAAAGAGCATTGAAACACTCTTATGTAGATAAAAGCAATTTTAAAAGTGCAGTTCTTTAAAAGAAATGTTTACAAAATTACCATGCATTAGCAAGATCAGGTACATAATACATGGGTGTTGACAACATCCTCTAAAGATCATCAGTGCTGCCACAACAATTGGATACCTTCCCAAAGACTCTAGGGGTTGGTACTGAGAGAGCTCATTACACAAAGTGTATCACTTTAGAGTACTCACAGGAAAGACCATGTTTTACTGAAAGTTTCCAGACACTAATCAATCTGTTGGTAAAGCAAAACCCAAAGAAGGGTCTCGAACAGTGAGGGTATCTCCCTCCCTGCAATGTCAGGTCAGATAATATTTAGAGAACACCCAGATCATAAATGAATCCAGTTTATAGATCAGTTAACAACATAGATTATTTTATGCTTCCTTCATAAGTCTATATATTCTGTTTTTAATAATTTATTCTAAAGTCGAGATTAATTAATTTCATGCAAATGAATCTTTTACCAATTATGACATTTGTCTCATTCCCAGAGCATTGAGATATTATATCTAGAAATATAGAGAACAAATGCATCACCCTCCCCTGGATAAAACCCTAAACCCTATTCAGTATAAAGAGATCATAGGACAACTGTTTCATCTTTCCTGTCCATCAGATATAAGACCATAATCCAATCAATTTTTCTGCCCTGGAACCAGTGATGAGCGTTTTTATTTTCCTTCCCTTTTCTTTCTTTGTTCTTATGTTTTTACAATGGCTTCATAGAAACCTGACATTCACGAATACTATAGTCTAGCATACCAAGTTAAATGTGGTATTCAATTTCAAGATTTAATAAATGATGTTCTTTTATTTTAATAATATAAATTTATGCATTATCATTGAACCATGTTAAACATTATTAGCCTATTAATATATGTATGTCAAAATTGACAGTTAGAAAGATAAGGTCTATCAATTATTAAGCCTTTTCTTTTTATCACCAGAAACTAAGTCAAACAAGAATGCTTATGTTCTTTGATGCTAGAAGAGAATTTATATTAATGCAAATATAATTTCATTCTTTAGGTATCTGTAAGAAACATTTTTGAATACTTTATGGAAGAGAAGTTTATATCATCAGAATGACACAGATAAGATTGTTTGATGCATGAAACAGCAATAATTCACAACTCATGTCCAAAGATATTTTTAATACAAAGATGCAAATAACACAGAGAACATAATTTACAAGATAACCCTGTGGAAAATCATAAATTATTTGAACAAGATCAAATGAATCTTTTATAAACACATGAAATTCATTCAGATAAATAAAAAGAAAAAATAAGTAATTAATCCCAGAGACTACATGTTGTTAGAAGTGGGTCGAATAAATGAAAACATTTTATGAGATACAATAAAATAAGAAATGTACTTATTTAAAACTATAACATAGTCAACCATCAATTTCTTTGTCACTTCTTGTTGAAGTATGTTCTAGTGTAATAAACTTATAGTAACTCCCTTTCAGAATTTATAATATTCAGGATGCTGAATTACTAGATACTCCCTTTTGAAAACCACCCAATATGAGCTATTATTCTGAGTACTGGTTTGAACTTACCTGTAAGTAAACTGCTGATAATTTCTGAGCATTTGGAATTTGGCCTTTTAAAGGAAAGCTTTTATAAAACTGTCTCCTAAAACTAAGTCTACACAGGGCTACTTCAATTGAAAAATAATCAGTCATGAAATGGGAAGGCAATATGGAAACCTCCTCCTTCAAGATCAATTATTGCTTTTTGATAATATTGTGAGTGTGTAACTCTTTTCAGTAGTTGCGTACCCATCAGTGAGCCTGTCAAGCTAGAGATTATAACTCCATACGTATTCTCATAATTTAACCTTGTTAAAAATCAAATAATATAAAATAATATAAAAATACATGAATGTGACCAAGGAATTTGATCACTTTAAGTTTTCTAGCCCCAAATAGTTGTTTCATTGTATTTTGCTGATGTTTCTCTTACTGAAACTGTAACACAAACTATCTTTGCACTTATAAGTGATACTGTAAAGGTTTTATTATCACATATCGGTTTTTCATAGTGTAGCTACTTTCAGTGCACATAGCAAGATCAAGTGACTTCTGTAACAAAGTTTATTGTATGATAAAAGTAATGAGAAAAATAAAGACTGACAAAACATGTCAACCCAAAAGATCTTTTTATGTTTCAAAGTTAGCTCTTTGGTAGTACCCTAAGTTTTCTTCCATGTATTACCTAATAACTTCCCAAATCTCCTAAATTTTTTTTGGTAATTTCTTTGTCACATTTATTAAATTAATATCAATGCAATAATCTGCCATAAAAAGATAATTATCTTCTGAAAGAAGAACATTGAATAAAGAATTCTAAAAAACCATGAGTGTTCATTTCAAACGTTGAACTTATATTTGCCTCATATAATAGATCCTGATTATAGTTTCTCCACCCTTTAATACTTCCAGTTCCTCCAACCTCCTCTCCTGTCATAATTCACCCACTTTCCGTCTCTCATTAGGAAAAAAAAAGATGCTTTTAAGGAATGTTAATATAACAAAAGAATTTTAAACAAAAGCTATCATTGGACAATGGGAAGACAAGTGAACAGAAGGAAAAGAGCCCAAGAAGAGGCACAAGAAAGAGAAATTCACTTGTTTTCCCACCCAGGAATTCCATTAAAACACTAAACTGAAAGCCAAACTATATACCCAAAGGTCTTGTGTGGTAAAATATATAAACAAAATAAAAATGAAGTTTAAAAATGTCTTGATACAACATTATGAGACAAGGAAACTCCCAAGGTACCATTGAGTTCACTGTGTGAACATCTACTGCAGGGTATGGGGCATCCCCTTAAGAGTAGTGTGCTCCCTCAGTGAGGTCCTAGGAGAAAAGGACATTTTTATTAGCAAGAACTTACTCAATGAAAATAGCTTTTAGATTAGCAAAGAGGGCAAGTGTCCACTTTTCCTTTCAGTTTTAGGAGCCCATGTGGTGCAGACTCTTGTAGGTCCTTTGCATGCTGCCTCAGTCACTGAAAGTTCATATGTGTGTTCAACATCTTTGCCTTTCTTAAAGCATTTGGCCCTGAATAAAATCTCATATACTACTAACCATCACTATATTTGAGAGTATATATTTAAGATTTAAATTATTCAAAACTTTAAACATATTTAAACATTTGTTCAGAATATTAATCTTTTATGAAGAACACAATTTCAATATAATACGCAATTTCATTTGACTTTCACAAAATATTGCAAGGTTACATAGCTGAGTTTTATCTGTAAGAGACATTATAACCTTTGGGGGTATTGGTGTACTACATTTGTTCCTTTGGTTTATTTTGATTTGTTTATTTATTTATTTCAAGATGTGGCCTTATATGTTTGTTTTGGATCCACTATGTAGCCAATGGTTGTTTTGAAATCCTGATCTTCCAGCCTCCACTTTAGTTTTGAGATTGTAAACTAACATCATCATACCAGGTTCTCATAATGCTAAATGTAGAATCTAAATCTTTGTGCATCCTAGTGGATGCACACAAACAGCAGAACCACATTTTCATGCCTTATTTTGATGCTGTGTGTTTGTTTTTGTTCATATTAGAAATATTCGTTTCCTGAACTGAATCCTTACTTTACTTCCTATATGAATGATGTTGAGACAAAATAATGTAACTAATGTGGGCCCATACCCTATGATATATAAAATACTATTAATAATAAATACTCACTGGGATTACTACAAGGGTTCACTTATGCACAGTCAAAATATGAATATCATTTCAACAATCATGTAGTTTTCAACAATGTTCATTTCATTATGGACAATTTTATGAGAACTTTGAACTGTATTCACATATGCAGTCTTATTCATTTTCTATTTCTGGAGTAATATCATACATTAAGCATTAGATTTTGTGAGAATTGCTGTTTTTTTTATAAGGCTTTAATATCCTGAATTTCCAAGATTTTTTTACTTTCTCTTTAATTAAAGCAACTAAGAGACTGACTAAATGGTCAACCAATAAAGGCCCAACTTAAGACCCAATACCATGGAAAAACACTAGTCCCTGGCATTGTTAGTGATTCTCTGTTACGCTTGCAGACAGTAGCCTAGCATAAGTATCCTCTGAGATGCTCTACCTAGCAGATGAGTGAAACAGATGCAGATACCCACAGCCAAACATTGGATGGAGGTCAGGGACTCTTATGGAAGAGTTGGGGGAAGGATAGAAGGCCCTGAAGAAGATAGGAACTCCACAGAAGAATCAACAGAGTCAACTAACCTTGTCTCCTGGGACCTCTCAGAGACTGAGCCACCAACCAAAGAGCATATACATGTACATAGGTAGTCAGTAACCAAAAAGCATACATGGTACATATGTAGTAGATGCACAGCTTAGTCTCCAATTGGGTCCTCCAACAAAAGGAGTGGGAGCTGTCCTTAAAGGTATAGCCTGACTGTGGTATCCATTTCCCAACAGAGCTAGCTGCCTTTTCTTGTCTCAGTGGAAGAGGATGAATCTAGGCATGCAATGACTGGATTTTCCATGGTTGGGGTATATATAGAGATGGCATCTCAGAGAAGGGGAGAGGTGATTGAGAGAGGGATGGTGTGAGAGGGAGAGAGACTGAGAGTGGTGCAGCAGTGAAAGGAATGTAAATAAATTAATTTTAAGAAGAAAAGCAAAGAACACATTTTTTAAGATTCTTTAGTTATCTTTAGCTTCAAACTGCTTTATTACCTATACCTTTATTTACCTTTATTTTGATTTCTACATCCTGATTCCAAACGGAGTGCTTTGGATTTGCGATACCTTAACTTTGCACTTCATTTTTGGTCACTTTATTTATCCTTGTCTTTGTGTTGCCACATAGGTCCAATGCTCCATTCTGTTTTGAAGGGCTTGGTTTTATCCTTAAAGCCTTTTAGCTTGCAGCTCTAAATGGGGTCATGATTCTTTTTTATCTGTCATTTTTCTTTCTATTCTTCTCTGTTTCTTTCTCTTTATATTTTATTTCTTGAACTCTGACTGCAGCTATCATGTGCAGGTTTGTGTTGAAAGTACTTATCTTCAATCACAGGTCTCTTTTTTTACCGTATTCTTTTGTGATGGGATTAAGGCAGTGTTGTGGAAGAGCAAAGATTCTCACTGACATAAAGCAATGCTCCGTGTGATATGGGCAAGTTGTTGGTGTATGTGATGTGTGCACTTCTTTGGCATTCTTCATAATATTTTAGCTTTTCTAGCTAGAAATGCTAGTTGCCAGATCCATTCACAATTAATGTTCTTTCCTTATAATATTTTTGTTATTTAAAACAGTTTTAAACTTAAATATATTTTGATTGTATTTGTAACCATCATTTGATAACTTCATGCAAGGAAGATCACTCAGCAAGTCTACACTCATTCTATTCAGCAACCCCCTACGCTGCTGGGAGCTCTCTCTCTCTCTCTCTCTCTCTCTCTCTCTCTCTCTCTCTCTCATCCTCCCTCCCTCCATTTTTCTTCCTTCTTTCTCTTTTTTGTGGTGATTTTACAGAGCTGCTCTTGTTTCCTTTATCATCATTTTTTTATTTTATTTAAAGTAAATTGTTCCCTCATACAGTTGACCTATAGTCCATAAGACAAATCAGCATCCTACAGGTTGGGAAAGTCTTCACTAACCCTATATCTGATAGAGGGCTAATATGCAAAATATATAAAGAACTCAAGGGGTTGGGGATTTAGCTCAGTGGTAGAGCGCTTGCCTAGCAAGCACAAGGCCCTGGGTTCAGTCCCCAGCCCAGCTCCAAAAAAAAAAAAAAAAAGAACTCAAGAAGCTAACCACCAAAAAAAAAAAAAAAAAAAAACACACACACACACACAAATAACCCAGTCAAAAAGTGGGGTAAACCAAGAATCCACAACAGAGGAATCTCGAATGACTGAGAGGCACGTAAAGAAGTATTCAAATTCCCTAGTGATCAGAGAAATGCAAATCAAAACAACCCCAAGATCCCTCCACTATACATTAGTCAGAATGGCTAAGATCAAAACCTCAGGTGACAACACATGTTGGCCATGCTGTAGAGAAAAAAAAAAGACTCTTCCATTGCTTGTGAGATTGTAAACTGGTACAATCACTCTGGAAATCAATTTGGAGGTTCCTCAGAAAACTGGAAATAGACCTACCTAAAGACCCAGCAATACCACTCTTGGAAATATACCCAAAATATATCCTGCCATGCCACAGGGGGGCATATGTTCCACTATGTTCATTGCAGCATTATTTGTGATAGCCAGAAGCTGGAAACAACCCAGATGTCCACTACAGAAGAGTGAATACAGAAAATGTGGTTCATTTACACAATGGAATACAACTCAGATATTAAGAATGGGGATTTGCAGAGTTTTGCAGGAAAATGAATGAAACTAGAAAATATCCTGAGTGTGGTAACTTGGACCAAAATGTACATACTCAGTATGTTCTCACTAATAAGTGGATAATAGCCAAAAAGAAAAAAGTACAGAATACCCAAGATACAGTCCACAGAACTCATAAAGGTCAACAAGCTGAGGATGCCTCAGTTCCACTTGGGAGGGAGAAGAACACAACCAAAATGTGGGAGGGAAAATAAGGAAGGGAAAAGAGAGGGAAAGGGGATGGGGGTAATGGAGAGGGGTAATGATCTGGTAATGGGTGGGGGGAAAGGATTGAAGCCTTGAAGGCCAGCAGAAAGAATGGAAACAGGCGGTCTCAGGAGGAAAGAGGTTTAGAGGATGCTACAGAATGTATCAGAGACCTGGGAAGTGAGAGCTCCTCAGGACTAAAGGGGAGTACCCTAGATGAAATGCCCTACAATGGGGAGAGGGAACTTATTGAACCCACCTCCAGCAGAAAGACAGGGCATCACATGAGGTATGGGGTTGCTATCTCACAGTCAAATCTTTGACCCATAATTCTTCCTGTCTGAAAGAATGCAGGGATCAAAATGGAGAAGAGCTTGAATTAAAAAAACGTCCAATGACAGGCCAAAAGTGGGATCCATCTCAAGGGGAGGCCCCAACACCTGACACCATTGCTGAGGCTATGGAGTACTCACAAAAAGGGCCCTATCGTGACTGCCCTCCAAAAGACCCAACAAGCAGCTGAAAGCATCAAATGCAGTTATGTGCACTCGACCAATGAACAGAAGCTGCTGAACGCTGTGGTTGAATTAGGGAAAAGCTGGAGGAAGCTGAGGAGAAGAGAAACCCTGTAGGAGGACCAGCAGTCTCAATTAACTGGTTCCCCGAGATCTCTCAGACACTGAATCACCAACCAGGCAGCATACACCAGCTGAGATGAGGCCTCTAGCACATGTACAACAGAGGACTCCCAGGTCTGGGTTCAGTCAGAGAAGATGCACCTAACTCTCAAAAGACAAGCGACGTCAGGAAGTCTCTTGGGCATATACCCAAAAGATGCCCCAACATATAACAAAGACACGTGCTCCACTATGTTCATAGCAGCCTTATTTATTATAGCAAGAAGCTGGAAAGAACCCAGATGCCCTTCAACAGAGGAATGGATACAGAAAATGTGGTACATCTACACAATGGAATATTACTCAGCTATCAAAAACAATGACTTTATGAAATTTATAGGCAAATGGAAGGAACGGGAAAATATCATCCTTTGTGAGGTAACCCAATCACAGAAAAACACACATGGTATGCACTCATTGATAAGTGGCTATTAGCCCAAATGCTTGAATTGCCCTAGATGAACAGAACACATGAAACTCAAGACAGATGATCAAAATGCGAATGCTTCACTCCTTCTTTAAAAGGGGAACAAGAATACCCTTGGCAGGGAATAGGGAGGCAAAGATTAAAACAGAGGTAGAAGGAACACCCACTTAGAGCCTGCCCCACATGTGGCCCATACACATACAGCCACCAAACTAGATAAGATGGATGAAGGAAAGAAGTGCAGACCGACAGGAGCCGGATGTAGATCACTCCTGAGAGACACAGCCAGAATACAGCAAATATAGAGGCGAATGCCAGCAGCAAACCACTGAACTGAGAACGGGACCCCTGTTGAAGGAATCAGAGAAAGGACTGGAAGAGCTTGAAGGGGCTTGAGACCCCATATGAACAACAATGCCAAGCAACCAGAGCTTCCAGGGACTAAGCCACTACCTAAAGAGTATACATGGACTGACCCTGGACTCTGACCTCATAGGTAGCAATGAATAGCCTAGTAAGGGCACCAGTGGAAGGGGAAGCCCTTGGTCCTGCTAAGACTGAACTCCCAGTGAACGTGATTCTTCGGGGGAGGGCGGTAATGGGGGGAGAATGGGGAGGGGAACATACATATAAAGGGGAGGGGGAGGAGTTAGGGGATGTTGGCCCGGAAACCGGGAAAGGGAATAGCAATCGAAATGTAAATAAGAAATACTCATGTTAATAAAGAAAAAATTAAAAAAAAATAACCAGCTTGCAGGATATAGAAATTACTCGGTAGGAGTTTTTTAAAAACATGAATAATAAACCAGATCTTCATCTAAAAAAAAAGAAAAGAAAAGAAATTCAAATAAAAATGAACTCAAATAAATAAATAAATAAATAAATAAATAAATAAATAAATAAAAAGAGTGGAAAATAAAAAGAAGTCTTGTGGGTTGGGTGGCATGAGGACATCCTTGTGGAGACAGGAATGGCTCTGGGAGGAGGTATGGGATATGGACCGTTCGGTGGCGTACCAGGAGGGGAATAAAATCTGGAGTGCAAAAACAAACAAACAAACAAACAAACAAACAAACAAACGATTTACTAATTCCTTCTCTAAGGTAGTTGCCTGTACATCATGCGTGTTTATCATGTGCATGCCCTATGGCTGTGGAGGTCAGAAGACAGTATCAGATCCCCTGTAACTGGAGTTGTGAGTTTCCTTTCGATATGAACCTAGGTTCTCTTTCAGAGCAACCAGAGCTCTTAACAATTGAGCTGTCTCTCCACCACAGGAAATACTTTTTTCTGTGTGTGTATTTTGTTTTGATTGTTTCTTTGCCTGTTTTTTTGAAACAAAGTTTTTCTGTGTGGCATTGGTTGTCCTGGAATTTGTTCTATGGATTAGGCCGGACTTGAACTCCAGAACCTGCCTCCGGAATGGTTGTGAGGTACCATGTGGCTGCTGGGAATTTAACTGAGGAGCTCTGGAAGAGTAGACAGTGCTCTTAACTGTTAAGCCATCTCCCAAGTCCCTCAGGTGAGCTTTGTAAAGTATTTATAAAATAACTTTGAGGATAACTTAAATCATTTCAATAAATATTCTTGTCAATAGTAAAATTTTGCAAAATTAAAGTTTATCAAATATAATTCAACAAAATAAATAGATTTGTGATTGATTTAGTTGTTCATTAGAAGCTTTGTGGAGAGTTATTTAATAATGGTTATAATTGGGAGAATTTTCTTTTGTTCATACTAACCAAATTGAAAATGTAGGGAATACTTTCATGCTTTAGTTTGTTTATGATATTTTGCTGATTTTAATGATCAATTACTGTAAATAAGGTAAAATCTACTACATTATGTAGCTTCTGTGCAGTCACTTATTTTGCCACTAAAGTTCCCTGAAATGAATCGTTGTTGACCACACTTGTCAGAAATCTATATGGATAGTGAATGGGAACAATATTCAAAACAATTTTATGTGCAAAACAGTGAACTGAGGATAGCTCATATTTCATCCATTACTCTATTAGTAACTAATACCTGAAACTTATTTTAAAGTTGTAAAACATCCTGAATCTTCTTTGCAAATGAACACAACAAACTTACAAACAATAAATGCCAACTACTTTATCTATTTATATATGTGTGTACCTTTCTGTGTTATGTATGCATGAAATTATACTTTTATTGAATGAAATAAAAGCTGTAATATTTATACAGCATTCAAGCAAGAAATATATACACAAGAAAAGACAGTTTGCAAGCACAGTTTCACAACTTTTAAAATTTTTTCGAAACATTACTTGAGCACAGTAAAAATAGAACAATATGGAACAGTAATATGATTAATCCATATAACATAAAAAATTAAAAGCAGGCGATTGGCACAACAAAATCTCCCTCACACACACTCTCCCATGGGCACTGATAAATGCATCCACATAGTATTAGATTTCGCGTATTCACCTTTAAGTAATGCCAAGATTACAGACACAAACTAACACACACACACACACACACACACACACACACACACACACTCACACAAACACAGGGTCTGTATCATTTATGTAAATGTTAAGTATTAAATCTAATGTATTATGTTTTATTTTAAGCAGAATTTATATGTCTATACAAAGAGGGAGGTAAAATGCCTGAGAATATTAGAAGCATTTAATTAGGAATGTCATGTTTTCCTATTAAAAAATGCTGTTGTGCT
This sequence comes from Rattus norvegicus, assembly GCF_021556685.1. NCBI lineage: Eukaryota > Metazoa > Chordata > Mammalia > Rodentia > Muridae > Rattus > Rattus norvegicus. The sequence continues at coordinate 20,788,731 of NC_141544.1, read as the reverse complement.
AATATGAACATTTTGGTGGGCAGCTTCCCTTCACCTTTCTCCTTCATTCTTCATATTTTATGAATCTATGCATAAATCTTGTATATTGTGGTATAGAGAGAAGTCATCTGAAGAACTGCTTTAACAAACACTGAAGCAATCACAAGAACAGTAAACTGCCAGCTAAACTGCCCCATTGTGTAGTTTAGGTTCCCAAAGACTCTAACTGACCTCTGACCCCACATTACTGCTCTCTCCACTGCTGAGAACCTTACCCCAACTCCAGCAGACATCTGCTGTTCTGATGCGGTCCAAAATATTCAGAAAAACAAGTGCAGGCCCTATCAGTAAGAGGAATAGATCCCTCTGTTGTTCCAAAGTACAAAGTAGCAGCCAGAATTCCAGCCTGCAACTGGTCAGAGACTCCATACAGGGGTCTTGACTGCCATGAGAAATCTAAGACACAAAGTCCAGAAGACCAAAGAGGAAACAGAAACAAAGGAACAAAATGCACATCCAACACAGACAGAGATCAGCACCTAGACCTATAATCATCCCTAACCCAGAAGCCTTAACACCAGTGTAAAAAAAAAAAAAAGCAAGCAACAAGGGCCACAATAATAGACCACTTCGAGGTTCCTCCTATCATAAGTCAGCAAGACATGAGTATAACACAGCTAAAGTACAAGAAAACAATCTTAAAACCTACATTATGAAGAAGCTATGGGTGAAAAAAAAGTCCCAGAGCTCAAAGGAAGGGACAAAATTAAATAAAGAAAATCAATAATTACTTCAAGAATGCCAAAAAACAACAAACAGGTGTGAGGAAACCTGTTTAAGGCCTCAAAATGGAAATCGAATCAATAAAGAAAAAAAAAACACACTGGGGAAACAATGTAAATGATAAGCAAACATCAACTGCAGATGAGAACACCACTAAATAATACAAGAGATGGAAGGAAGAATCTCAGGAGCTGAAGATATAATAGAAATAGATTCATTTGTCAAAAATTACTGTCTTTGATAATTAAGATTTGCTGTTCTTTCATAGGACAGGAGTTCAGTTCCCAGCAACATTGTGAGCCTCTTGACAAAGGACTTTGATACCTGATCCAAATCTAACGTTTGCATCTATGGACATCAGCCTTCATATAGTATATTTTTAGAACTTCATACACAAAAGATACAACGTTTGAGTAATAGGATTTATCTTGAATTTGTTCTTGAGACATGTTTTCTCTGTTTAGCTTTGGATATCCTGGAATTTGCTCTGTAGATGAGGCTGGTCTGTAATTCAGAGATCGATCTTCCTCTGCCTCGCTAGTGCTATGATTAAAGGTATGTGCCACATGCCAAAATTATTTTGGACTTTTATTGTAGACAATGTTCATTACACTAGTATTTTCTCTGTAGGTATAAAATAGTTTATGAAAGGAACTGTTGTTGGTCAGAGGTCACATTAGGAAATCTGGTTCTCTCCTCTAACATATGAGTCTTGGCATCTTTCATTACCTGCTGAAGCATCTGTTGGCCTGAATTCTTTTTTACTTGATATGTTATGATGTATTAAACTCAGTAAAATTTCCATTAAAAGCATTTCATTCATTCCATCAATAATTTGTTTGGCTTAGATCTATGAAGTGGATACTGAGATTGCTTGCTATATAGTTTTATGACAATTTATCTGTTTGACTCACTGAAAATAAATAGTCTTAGGAGATACCAAGCTTCCTTCAGAAAGTTTTTTATTTTTTTTTTATTCAGAACTATGGAGCTAGAAATAGCTTCAAGATTTTCAGTTTATGGGCATGCTTCACAGAAGGAAACTATACAATGCATTTTTTTTCTCTATGAAGAATGCAATGTCATACATTTTTACAATTGATAAAACTGTGACAACTGTGGATATGTCAGGGCAGTCATAGGAAGACATCATAAAACAACCTCCTTTCCCTCTGCCTCTCCCAGTTAGAATCACTTGAGGATATTTCAATTTTGGTAAAAGAATGTTCCGTCCTTGTACACCCCCTTTAGCACTCCCTTCCTTAGAGAGAGAGAGATGTGGTTTTACATTTATTTCATCTGTGGCCTGTTGATACTGTCAGGTTTCAGGCCTCTGTCATGTTGTAGGAAATGGCAGTCGATACAAGGAAGAAAGGTCAGCTCTCAAGTGTTTTTGTTCATGAGCGTAGGCATCTAACGTCAACAGTTTCTTTCAGGGATTACTAGTTCTTTTATAAATACCGCTTGAATATGTTTCACATTTTAAGTTAGGTTTACATGTTGAAGCACCGAATAGGGCCCCTTTGCTCTTGTGCCTGGGAAAATTCAAGGAGAGGCTTTTTTTCTAATGACTTCCATTCATCTTTGATTCTCTCAACTCTAATATGTGTAACAATCCAATTATGCGGTGACCTCAATCACACTCTTTTTGTCTCTAAAGTACTGTTTTACTCTGTGGCATCTTTTAGTGTCAAGCTTTGCACTTTCATCAAGCTCAAATTCCTGCTTTTGATTAGGGTTCTAATTGAATCTTCCTTTGCCAGGAATTGGCTAAAGGTCAAACACAATATTTTATATACCTGTTAGTAAAATTTCCTGTTTACCCGTTATATTTGTTTTTAATACTTCTCAGTTACCTATCTTGAGTTCTATTTACTCCTTGATGCTCTTATTCTGATCTCAGTTTCTTTTATGTTAAACTAATTTTCATTAGTCAAAATAAGTCTTTTTCAGAACATTTCTTCAATTTTATCATTTTTCCTACTAGTATTTCAGTAGATTCTTACCTATTTTGATTATATGCATTCAATTACCATAATCGTTCCCACACATATCACCTATTCCCTACTATCCAACTTTTTGTTACTAAAATAATTTTAACATCTTCAAACCCAGGTTATAATTTCCAAATATTTTTAGGTGTGTTTAGTCCCACAGGAGTATGATTGACATTTCAGGGACTACGTTCTAAGGGAAAACTGCTTCTTCCTCTCACACAAGGTCACAATTGCCTTACTGTCTAAGTAGGTGTGTGAGCAGAACACCTCTGAGCATTTTATTTTTTAGCCTCTAATATTTAATACTGAATTGTTGCTCTGTTATAGAGTAATTCAATTTTAAATTTTTCACATGCTTGTACGTTTGAAAGATTTACAATATTGACAAATCCTTAACTAAATTAACTGAAAGAAAGTATTCAAATTATTAAAACTAGAAATTAAAGGGAGAGATTGCAAAAGGTACAGAAAAAATACGGAACATTAGAAGAACATGAAATGTTAATGTTTTACCAAAATGAAAAATATACAAGAAATATATATTTACATATAATGTATGAATGTATACATACATATGTTTACATATAGCTATATCTTTAGTAAACTGAAAAGAAGTGACTAGTTTTAATAGATCTTTAAAACTATGAAATAACTGCAGAAACTAATGTTTTTCAACAATAAAATAACTAATCCAAATTCTGGATTCAGAGGCAAACTATATTAGATCATAAAAGAATTAACACCAATAGGCTTCCACACAATAGAAAGGGAGAAACATGCTCTAGTTATTTCTGCAAAGCTGGCATCACACTCATTTCATAACCAAAGACTCAATGAAAATCATGCAGCAATATATTTAAATAGCACAAATATAAAAATTCCCTTTGATGGAAATATATTTAACATTCTCATTATTTCAGAAATAAGTCATAGTTGGGTTTATCTTGATGAGGATAGAATACAGAAAGACTTGGGGACAGGAATAATTTAACACAATATATTAAAATTTAAAAATATTTTTAAATGATAAAAATATAATAAAAAGAAATATAATTCAGGTTGGCAGGCTTGTTGGCAGTTATTACCTTAAACTTATGAACCATCTAGCTAGCTCCATAATGCATTATTAAACTTCCGAAAGCTAAGGTATTTTTCTAAAGAAAATTAAATATGAATGTAGTTTTGCACTACCCCCAAAAACATGCATGACTAAAATACTTTTAAACAGAATTGAAGAACACATCCAAATGAGAGTCTACCTATAACTGTTGCCTTTATTTCCTCAGATGAAGGGGTGAGATGAAAGCCGTACCCAGCTTGGGCTGACTCAGTCACATTTCTTTCTCTGTTCTAAAGATTGCTAGGCCTCGGGTTGAAAGTTTCCAGCCTCCATAAAATGTAATATTCCAAGGTAATTCCGTTTTCTCTTGCCTTCTACTTGAATCGCTCTGCATGGCCTTATAAGGACTTTCCCAATAGGTTTTAATCTTTTAGCTTCTTCTCATTTTCTGGCTCATTTTGTCTTCACGTATGTCTAGCTTCTCTCTGAAATAAGTTTCTGGAAAACTGTCCCAATGAAGGCACCATACACACACCATCCCACTGCTCTCTCACAATGTTCTTAACTAGCTTTTCTTTCCTGTGCTGTTGTTGTGTGATTTGGGCATAGGCTATCTGTGTTCATTCTGTCAAATCTTTCTCTAATTTTTCTGCCCCTCGATTAAATGTCACTTTCAAACATGTCTTCCTCCTTCTATAAACTACCCTTACCTTAATTGTGTGTGCTAAGGACACTTCTGTACTCTAGCCAGATAGTAATTCAAGCTCAGGGGAATCTGCATTCTGGCCAGATCAAACAGTCCTAGAAGGTCTTTGGATGTGATCCTTTTGCCAGAGCAGCAATATTGGTGGATTAAAATTCTTCTACATCTTCCTCCTTTCTGTTTAAGCTGAAAATTGTGTGTAGTTTAATTTGTACAACAGAAAAAATTATCATTCCCACAATTTTGCAATCTAAATGTCCTTATGAAGATCTGATGATGTATTGATCCTTCATAGCACAGTCCTGACACTCTGTCCTTCAGGAAATGTCCATTTCAGCATTACAGTTTCCCCATATGCTATTCTGATGAATGTTGTGTCCTTTACAGCCAGTTTGTTTGTTTGTTTTGGTGTCTTTCAGCATTTCTTCCTCCTTTGGTCCTTTGAATCATACAGGTTTTTTTTTTTAAATTCACATTTGATCTTTCTCAATTGTGATAGAACCCAGAGTCTTTCATCACCTGGGGAAATATAAACAAAACTTCCTCCCCAACGTAACTCATTCCTTGACTTCCATTCTGATATAAAAACAGCTTTAAAATAAACAGGTTGATCCAATGCAGTAGTTTGTTTCTACAATGCAATGTCTTTCAGCAGCTGTTGTCCCTGCTTCATTGGCATTCAAAAAATGAAAATTGATAAAGTGTTATTCAATCTATATCTAAGAGTCTTTATTTCTCCTTTCTGATCATGAAGGTACAATTAGATTTTTATGAATGTATAAGTCTAAGAAAGATTGAGCACTCTCTGGGAATGCCATGCCTAAAATCTCCTTTCGGATGACCCCATCTCCCAAAGTTAAAACAATGAATCGAGGATTATTTGCTGCTGTTTGTCCAATGACATAGCCCGTAGGCTAAATATTAGCAGTAGTTCCATGGGTGCTGTGCAAGATTTTAAAAATCTAAAAACTGTTTTACACAATGCATTTGCATTTTTGAAAGCTAAAGTTTTAATTAATACATGCTCACATATGTATCTGCTATTGTTCTCTTTATAGTGGATATTAATTTGTGTAAAAAATTAGTAAAGTTCTTGTTGGGACTTTGCATAATCTTGGAAATGACATAGTTTTTTGTTCTTTGTCCTCTACCTTATCCCAGGCTATTAAAGCTACTTCATTTAACTCTTTCATGATATTAATGCCTTCAGACATGTTATGAGTTCTCATAATTGCAGCTTCTTCTCTCCATCATGTTAGCTATTTTAATGGAGAAACATCTTATTGAACAACTTCTGCCAATTTTTTCCAGTCTTTGGAGAGAATCCTGGTTTGTGTAGCAGAGGCCATTAACATTTGTCTCACATAGGATGAGCGCATTTCATAAGTTAATACTGCTTCTAGAAGATGTTTGTGATCTTTTGTTTTTAGCAGGATTCCATATTAGTTGTTCATTTTGTGAATTTTCACAAGTTTATGGCATTTATTCCAAGGTAATTGGGTAAGCTGATAGACATGGTTGCCTTTGCTCAATTCCACTAAGAAGTGGTGCTCTATGTTTGATGGGCTGTTCATCTTGGGCTTTACTTTCTTTAGGTACCAGAGGTTCACGGTTCAGTACTTCCTGTTCTCTTACTTCTTACTTTTGTCTCTTAAGCTTTTGTACCATCATAGATAATTTTTCTTGTTATACAGTTATTTTGTCAGTGCTCTTTAAGAGGAAATATATAAAGTTTGCAGTTGAAATTAAGGAGGTGTTTATTTCACTGGTCAGAATTGCAATATGTACTGTGATGGCTTTTTCAATTAACTTTTATATCCCTTCAAGTCCTGTCTCTCAAGGGACCAGAAATGGAGTTTTCCATTTTTTTATTTTTTATGCAAGAATTTTTCTATATAAATATTCGGGTTTAGGAAATTGCCACAAAAACCATGATTACACTAATCTCAGTTAAGCAAGAGTAGTTCATTTAATGCATGCCATAATACTGGACATCCAGGTTCACAAGCAGACAAAAACCTATGTGTGGCACTAGTCTGCTCCCAGAATAGGCTTTCATAAAAAACAAAAACAAAACAAACAAGAAAAAATAAAAAAAACGGAACCAAAAGCTTCAAGGGTAAGGAGGGGAGTATCAGCGAACCTTTAGGCTGATTCCTCCTGAGTAAGGTGGCTGGGTGATAAAAAGGGGAATTTCAGAACATTAAGGTAGCAGAGCATGAATAGTATAATCATAACTTTTTGGGGGCAAACTGGTAGTATTCTTCAATGTCAGCCACAGAATACACAGTGAGCTCATATGTAGGTCAGGAAAAGCTGCCCAGCAGTCAGTTCTGACACAAGATATTTTAGACATAACAGTTCATATTCAACTTTGAGATGACAGGTACTATGTAAAGCTTTGTGGCATTTCTGAAGGTTAGAAAACCTCATACAGAACCTTCAGAAGATAAAGAACAAAAAGCATATGTGGTCAGCATGTTCTTGAGCCAAGTCACTTTTCTGTGTCAATGACTGGCAGTAATGTTAGAGCAACAATATGAAAAACAGGGCAATCATTGAATAACATGGATACAGCTATTTTGGGGAAGAAGGGCAAAACCATAAAAACAATTATATTTGTCTTTTGGGGTGACTTATTATGAGTCATGGTCTCAAAGGATCCCGCAGCTCCTGAGTCTCAGGAGTCTCTTTGGGTAACTAGCCAGTCAAAGTTGAAGTACTGATTCTGCCTCTGGAAAAGATCCCTGGAGAATTTTTCTCTGTTGCTTTCTTTTAGATGTCTCCTGTTCTTGGCAATTTATCTGTTAGATGTCCTCTTCTTTCTGCAATGTAAGTAGGCTTTCTCCTTCTCTAATCACTTTGAATGCCAAACATAAAAATAACTTTATTTCCTCAGATGTTATTGTCATCTCAGGGGCTGACTGCTGAATAAGCTCACTTTTTCTAGTTGTTTGAGAACGATGGGTTATTAGTTTGACTCAGTTTTTTGGCACAAAACTCCTCTCCAAGCTGACTGATTCAATCTTGCTTCTCTTGGCTTCTGCCTGAATTTCTCTGCTTGGGCTTATATTAACTTTGCCAAAACACTCTAAACTTCTGGTTCATTCTCTGGCTTCGTCTGTCTGTCTTCCCCTGTGACTAGCTTCTCTCTGAAACCCGTCTCTGTAAAACTGTCCTATATACTCCACTTCTGCCTTTCCCTGCTTTTAAGTAGATTTTCTTTCTTGTGCTGTTGAGTATATCCTATCTATGTCTCCTTAGTCAAATCTTACACTGATTCGTCAATTTGTCTGCTCCTTAATTTGATAACACAGATCTCTTTTATACAGTAACCTTACCTTCATTATGAGAAATTAAAGATATGTATTAAGAATTTGTTTTAATTCCATCCAGAACAAACTTTAATTAAGGGTGTGTTTGCATTCTGACTAAATCATATATACCACTATACACCATGATCAATAGGCTTTGTCTTTGAGATACAGACTTGATTCAACAATGGTAAATTAATAAATGTAAAATATACATGAACTGAACAGAAATAGAAAGCACATAATCATACCATTAGTCATAAGAAAGTCTTTTGACAAAATCCAACACCTACTAACAATAAAAGTATTTTAAAGAATAATAGGAATATAAGAGGCATCGCTTAACATAATAAAGGCAGTATATGGGAACCTTCTGATTCCCATATATAATTCTCAGTACAGAAACCATCAATTTCTTTTCAGTCAAATTATTAATAGCTTACACTGCCCCTCTCATTCCTGTTCAACACAGTACCTAAAATTTATCTACAGCAAAAATACATTTAAAGGAAAAAAATGTTGTTACCAAAAAAAGGTAAAAATAGAATTAGTTAAAATAAAAAAATACTTTAAAGACCCACCAACAAATTCCTATTACTGATAAAAAATTCAGTAGTATGAAAAAATACAAAATTAAAAGCACAAATAGCATTTGCCATTTTATATGAGAATAGCACAGTCACTGAGGTAGAAATCAGGAAAATATAATCACTTACAATACTTTACCAAAGAATAAAATATCTTGAAAACCCAGTCATCATCTTATAGTATATTTTTCCTGAATGTTTCACATTAGGAGGTCTGGGCAGAAACTTAGGGTTTTTTTGGTAGCGTTAATCAATTAAATGTAGGTATATGGAATTTTCAAACAGTTCTGAAAGGCAAAGGATACTGTCATTAGGACAAAAAGGCAGTCAACAAATTGGAAAAAGAGTTTTGCCAATCCTACATTTGACAGAGGGCTAATATCCAATATATAAAATGGAGTCAAGAAGTTAGACTCCAGGGTTTCAAATAATCCAATAAAAAATGGGAAAGGGAGGTATCAGGACCCAGCTATACCACTCCTAGTCATATACCCAAAAGATGCTATAACATATAACAAGGACACATGCTCTACTATGTTCATAGAAGCCTTATTTATAATAGCCAGAAGGTGTAAATAACCCAGATGCCCTTCAGAAGATGAATGTATACAGAAAATGTACATTTTTACAATGGAGTACTACTCAGTATTACAAACAATGACTTATGAAATTCTTAGGTAAGGAAATTGAACTAGAACATATCATCCTGAGTGAGGTAACCCAATCCTAAAAGAACGCCATGGTATGTACTCACTGATAAATGGATAGTAGCCCAAAAGCTTGGGATACCCAAAGTTACAATTCACAGACCACATGTCGTTCAAGAAGGAAGAACAAAGTGTGGAAGCTTCAGTCCTTCTTAGAAGGGGGAGCAAAAATACTCACAGTAGGAAATATTGAAACAAAGTGCAGAACAGAAACTGAAGGAAAGGCCATCCAGAGATAGGCCCACCTAGGGTTCCATCCCATATATAGCCACCAAACCTAGATATTATTGTGGATGCCAAGAAGGGCATGCTGACAGGAGCCTGATAGAGCTGTCTGCTGAGAGGCTCTACAAGAGCCTGACAAATCCAAAGGCTGAATCTTGCAGCCAATCATTGGACTGAGAATGGAGGAGTTAGGACTGCAGAAGCTGATGGAGTTTGCAACCCCATAAGAAGAACAACAATACCACCCAACCAGACCCTCCAGAGATCTCAGGGACTAAACCACCATCCCAAGAGTACATAGGGAATGAATTATGGCTCCAGCAGCGTATGTAGCAGAAGATCTGGCATCAATGAGAGGAGAGGCCCTTGGTCCTATCAAAGCTGGATGCCCCAGTGTAGGGGAATGTAAGGGACAAGGTGGGTGGGAGGGAAAAGTTGGGGAGGGGGGAGGGGGTGGGTGAGAAAGCACCATCATAGAAGCAGTGGGGAGATAGTAGGTTTCTGGAAATGAAATCGGGAAAGGGGATAACATTTAAAATGTAAATAAAGAATATCCAGTAAAAAAAAGAGAAGAAAAAAAGAAGTAAGAGACTAGGACTTAGACTCCCTAGGAGGCAGACACAGGGGGAAGGGGCAAAGACAAGATATTAAACATGGTGGACTTCCAGGATTGCCGCTTCTTCCTCAGCATCCTGACTTGAAATAAAATCTGGTATCTTAATCATCATGATCATCATCATCAACAACAACAATAACAGTTTATGATAATCAAGATCCAAATGGCCTAGTATAGAAAGTTCTATTATTTCTGATTATGAAATGGTAGAGGATAAATGAACATTTCTTTTGTTTATTTTGTTTTTTTGTTTTGTTTTTTTTTTTCGGAGCTGGGGACCGAACCCAGGGCCTTGTGCTTGCTAGGCAAGCACTCTACCACTGAGCCAAATCCCCAAGCCCAAATGAACATTTCTAATGTGTTCATATCAATCTTTTTATGGCTTCCTTAACAAAATACCATCTTTTTAGTGGAAAGGAGTGACAGCTTCATCTTTCTCCTTTTAGTGGTACAGCTGATTTCAAATTTAAATTTGTATTTATATGCCTAATATTTGTATGTCAATAAAATAAGAACTTCTAAATAATATTTCCAATCTGACATTAAAAATTTCAAAACCAATAATTCCGATTAACTAAATTTCTTCAGCGTATGGCCAGGAAAGCTCAGATTGTACTGTCAGTACTATTCTCAGTGAAAATGTAAACCAAAAAAATCAACCAATGTGTATTTCCTTCAGCATTGACTATGAGAAAAAAATTTAAAATGTTGTGATTTTATTCAAAAGCCTCACCAGATAATAAGAATGAAGTTGTTTACTTTCATTATTAGCCATCGCCTAAATGTTCACTTTTTCCAAATGTGGTTTTTTTTCTGTTTGTATAAAGTGCTTCTTTTCCATTCTTAATGCTCCAGTTGGAGTGTCTTAAACCCTTACAGAAGAAAACATAGTAAGGTTATACAAAGAAATAACAATGAGATTATTCACTAAAGATTTAAATATTCAACAGTTATAAGTAATAAATGCTGGCGAGGATGCGGAGAAAGAGGAACACTCCTCCATTGTTGGTGGGGTTGCAGACTGGTACAACCATTCTGGAAATCAGTCTGGAGGTTCCTCAGAAAATTGGACATTGAACTGCCTGAGGATTCAGCTATACCTCTCTTGGGCATATACGCAAAAGATGCCCCAACATATAAAAAAGACACGTGCTCCACTATATTCATCGCAGCCTTATTTACAATAGCCAGAAGCTGGAAAGAACCCAGATGCCCTTCAACAGAGGAATGGATACAGAAAATGTGGTACATCTACACAATGGAATATTACTCAGCTATCAAAAACAATGACTTTATGAAATTCGTAGGCAAATGGTTGGAACTGGAAAATATCATCCTGAGTGAGCTAACCCAATCACAGAAAGACATACATGGTATGCACTCATTGATAAGTGGCTATTAGCCCAAATGCTTGAATTACTCTAGATGCCTAGAACAAATGAAACTCAAGACAGATGATCAAAATGTGAATGCTTCACTCCTTCTTTAAAAGGGAAACAAGAATACCCTTGGCAGGGAATAGAGAGGCAAAGATTAAAACAGAGACTGAAGGAACACCCATTCAGAGTCTGCTCCACATGTGGCCCATACATATACAGCCACCCAATTAGACAAGATGGATGAAGCAAAGAAGTGCAGACCGACAGGAGCCGGATGTAGATCGCTCCTGAGAGACACAGCCAGAATACAGCAAATACAGAGGCGAATGCCAGCAGCAAACCACTGAACTGAGAATAGGACCCCCGTTGAAGGAATCAGAGAAAGAACTGGAAGAGCTTGAAGGGGCTCGAGACCCCATATGTACAACAATGCCAAGCAACCAGAGCTTCCAGGGACTAAGCCACTACCTAAAGACTATACATGGACTGACCCTGGACTCTGACCTCATAGGTAGCAATGAATAGCCTTGTAAGAGCACCAGTGGAAGGGGAAGCCCTGGGTCCTGCTAAGACTGAACCCCCAGTGAACTAGATTGTTGGGGGGAGGGCGGCAATGGGGGGAGGGTAGGGAGGGGAACAACCATAAGGAAGGGGAGGGGCGAGGGGGATGTTTGCCCGGAAACCGGGAAAGGGAATAACACTCGAAATGTATATAAGAAATACTCAAGTTAATAAAAAAAAAAAGAAAGAAATAACATGTAAGGAATCAATGGCATGTTCATTTTTTTCTTGCTTTCTCAGTAACTGGTTTTGCATGCATGGAACTTTCCCTGGATGATAGAGTAGCCAGTTATTCTCTAAGTGGGCTCACAAGGTCTTTCGTCTCTACTTGAATATGTGAATAGGTAACAGTAGCTAGGGAGATAGACATAGCTAAGAGGCACCTTATATTTCCCATAATCCTATAAGTAACCCCTCACCTGTGCTACTGATAGTAAATGACCTTATGCTCATTTCTTTACCTGCTAGTCTTTAATATAATAGTTATGTTATTTCTCATTGGTACCCTATCTAAAGGAAAGAGATATTTAAATATATATATACACTCACACATACCTACAAAGCTATAGTCACACATACATACACATATACATATACATATATATTACAAACTCTTAGATATTATAGCAAATATTACTTCATACTTTTATGAGTAGACAATCTTCTATTTCACTTGAAATACTTGAAGCAATGCAGATGCTTTTAAAAATGTCATTATTCCTTAATAACTATTAACCAAAAATTGTTTATTTAAGAAAATAAGAGTTGAAGTATCATTCATGCAAAAGTAATATATATGGAAATAAAGGTTCAAAATTAAGAAAAGTGACTGCATTTGTGAAGGTGTCAATAGATGCTATAATTATGTATAAAGACAATTAAAATTAGACCATAAAATCAAAATGCATTAATTAGAAATGCATATTAAGAAAACCATTTTCAGAGTTATTTTTAAAAAGATATTTTAAATTGAAGACATAAATAATGAGAAAAACAAAGATTTAAAATTTCTTAGTAAAGTCGAGCTTCATAAAATGTGACTGAAATCCCAGAACTCATAAAACTAAGTCACAAGAACTAGAAGTTCAAGGCCCTCCTGGAAAACATACAGATAGTGTGTCTCAAAATCAAATTAAGTAAGAATTTAGCTAACAATAATTGTACTGGAGAGGACTATAAATTACTTTAAGTGGGTAGGGTCTTAATTATCAATAATAGAAATAAATTACATTATATAAAACTAATGCCAGCTCATGAATATGTTTTATGTTAATATGTTAAAAGGACCTATCACTAAAAACATAAATATATATTTTATTAAGATTTAAATAAAATTAAGTAACAGGAGTTGGATCTATCATCACATATTTATTTTGTAGTGCTTCACTTTATATTAATAAAATAATACTTCTAAGGGACATTAACAATAAATATAAATAATTATTTTTCATTCCCTTTATGTAATGGGAAATGGAAATGTCAACTTATAGTAAAAGTTTATCTCATATGCATCTTTCAAAAAATTAATTATTATAGTTAAATGTATTAATAGGTCATAAATAGGCATCAGTCTCACACTGTGTCTCTGTGCATCCTCTATTTCTATACTTGTTTCCTTCATCTACACATAGACCTTCATGGAGACACTACTGACCGGAATATTCATCAAAGCTGAAGGCACAGTGGCCTCCAAGGAATTCATTGCATAATCACAGAGAAGTGAATCTGTAGAGGTTTGAATGTGCTTGAACTAGGGAATGGCACTACTGGGAGGGGTGGCCTTGTCGGAGTAGATGTGGCTTTGTTGTAGAAAGGGTGTCACTGTGGGAGTAGGCTTTCAGAATGTTCCTCTAAACTAGTGGGAGTCAGTCTTTGTCCTGTTTTCCTTTGGAATAAGATGTAGAACTCTCAGCTCCTCTCCAGCACCACATCTGCCTGGATGCTGTCATTATTCTTGCATTGAAGCTAAAGGACTGAAGCTCTGAACCTGTAAGTTATCTCCAATTAGATACTGTCCTTTATTAGAGGCCATGCTATCTTTACACAACAATGGAAATACAACTAAAAGAAAACCCAAGAGAATACTGATATGGAGCACCATGTGGACACAACTGGGGTCGACATTCATAAATTTAAAACTTGTAGTTCAAAACTGAATACTCTTGAAGAGAAACACATGTGTGCATTCATATCTTATGGATGCATACTGCTTCATTCATGCAGGGATCCTTTTCCAAGTCACAATGCCTGCCTTGTGATCCAGGACACAATCAGGAGTAGCCATTGATTCCATCCTGGCATTTAGCTCCATTTGTGGCAAGGCCTGGAAGCATACTCATTGTGATCTGTTTCATAGAACCTTCCAGTGTATCCAGCAGAGCAGATTAAAGGCAAGGTGCTCAGGGTCTTGAAGTCAGGTGCCCCCATGTTGACAAGCATTCCCTCCAGATGTTGGGGGGGTTGCCACACAAAGACCAAGCCTGCACATCTGATACATATGTTCAGTGTTCCTAGGTCTAATTCTTGTGTGATTTTGGTTGGTGCTTCAGTCTCTGATAGCTCCTAGGTTTGTTGACAATGTCAGTCTTCTTGTGGAGTCCCTCTCCACTACCAGGTCCTCAATCTTTCCTTCAAGTCTTCCAAAAGAATTCTGAATCTTAGTCTAATGTTTCATTGTGGGTCTCTGTGTTTGTTTCAGTGAGTTGTTTGGTGTAGTCTCTCAGGGGACAGTCATGCAAGACTCTCCTGTCTGCAAGCACTACAGAGTATCGTTAATAGTGTCAGGGATCAGTTCTTGGCCATGTGATGGATCTCAACTTTGACCTGTCAATAATTGGTCATTCCTCCAGTTTCTGGGAATGTTTTGTCCCTACATGTCACCACTTGAATAGGGGAGACTTTGATGCCTCTTTGTCGATCAAAGCCTTCTCAGAATGATACAACATGGGAAGAAATTATTGATGGCTATATTTGTCACTGCTGGCAAGGATACATAGTTTCCCTGTGTGAGAGTGACATAAATGGATGTAATAGCAACACTTGCCAATCTGAGGAGGAATGTATAAGCTCTTTTCAGAGGATCGATAGTAACATATTGCAGTCCTGCATGTTTTTCTTCAACTCCCTTTTGTGTGTGTGTGTGTGTGTGTGTCTTCTTCAACTCCCTTTGAGCCTAAAGTTGTGCTTTTATCTGTCAACCTGGATTCACAGGCAGGAGCTTAGCTTAACTGTTCTCTGAGAGGCTCAATCTATCAACTGACTAAAATAAATGCAAACACACAGAGCCAAACATTAGATCAAGCTGGATAAGTGTGGTTGTAGATACTGGGGAGAAGACTGAGGGGAGAGGGACTCCACAAGAAGTCCAACAGAGTCAACACACATGGACCCTTGGGGGCTCACAGAAACTGAATCATCAATGAAAAAGCATATAAGGACTGGACATAAGGTCACTGCACAAACGTAGCAATTGTGCAGCTTGGTATTTCTGTGGACCTCCAAACTTGGAGAGGCATCTTACTGTCATTGTGTTGCCTGGCTGTGGTCCCAGTTCACCTAATTGGCTGCCTTATCTGGCTCCAGTGGGAAAAGATTTGCCTAGTACTGCTAACATTAGAAGTACCTGTTAGTTGGTACCCTGATGGGGATCTCTCTCTGCTCAGTAGTAAAGTGAGGGTAGGGCTGTGGGGATAGATGAAATCAAACAGACAGAAACAAAAAAAACAATACTACTACTACTACTACTACTACTACTACTACTACTACTACTACTACTAATAATAATAATAATAATAATAATAATCCAAGAACTTGTTCTTTGAGAAAATGAACATGGTAGATAAACCTTAGCCAAACTAAAGAAAAAACATAAAGAAAGTGTCTACATAAACAAAATTAGAAAAGAAAAGAGAGACATAACAACAGAAAACAAGGAAATTCAAAGAATCTTTATGTCTTATTTCAAAAGCCTATAGTAAACACAATTAGGACATCGTAATGAAATGGATAATTTTCTAGACAGATAACACTTGATCAAGGTAAAGTACACTATTATCCCTCAAACTATTCCACAAAGTAGAAACAGAAGGAATGCATGCAAACTCATACTATGAAGCCACAGTCACCCTGATACCTAAACCACACAAAGACTCAACAAAGAAAGAGAACTTCAGACCTATCCCACTTATGAACATTGATGCAATAATACTCATAAATTGAATACACATAAATTGAATCCAGGACAACATTAAAAACATCATCCACAATGATCGAGTAGGCTTCAACCCAAGGTTTCACAATGGTTCAATATATGGAAATGCAACAAAGTAATCTACCATATAAACAAATCCCCAATTTCCCACACAATTCCCTACAGACCTTGAAAGGGCATTTTTCAACTTCATATGAAACTTCATATGAAATCAAATCACAACAACAACAAAAAACAAAAAACAAACCAGGATTGCTAAAGCAATAAAAGCTAGAACAATAAAATAATTTCTAGAGGTTCCACATGATCTAAAAGATGGCTAGAAGAGTTCTGCATTAAATGCTATGTATAGGAAGATGGAAATGCAATTAAATAACAAGAATGGAAATTTATAGTTATCATAAGATTTTGCTGCCAAAATTATTTTATGGGAACTGGCTTTTCAGAGTCCATATCATGTACATATTTTTCATCTAAGAATATCCATGTGCTGTCATAAATATAAGTTGTAGCTTAGATAATATGCCAAAAGATTAAAAGTTCAATCTCAATGATCAGTATGCTGTTACAGAGCATTTCAATTTCATACACTCTTAAATAAAGCATGACTTTAATTGTTCTAATGATAAAATATATGCATTAAATAAGTGCATATGGGTCGGGAAAAATAAGTGCAAGTATTAAGGCAAATTAATTCATAAGAAATAAGATCTAATTTAAATGTAAATATCACTCATATCCTTTCACATGCATGAAAAGATAAAAATAGGGATTTCAGATGATTTACTTGATATATTCCTGAGGCTGATCATACAAATATGCATACATACATACATAATTTAATACATTATATAGGTGAGCTATTTTAGATTCCATTCATTAGAGGAATAACAGGTTTTACCTAGGTGATTTTGGTCAAACTTTTCCATTGGTATTTATTACAAAAGTGTATCCCTGTTCTAATTATCAAACCAAAGAATCCAGCTTGCAAATACTTTCTTACATTAAATACGATTTTTTCACATTTTTATTTATTTTTTATTATATATTTTCTTTACCTACATTTCAAATGTTATTCTCCTTCCTGGTTTCCCATCTGGAAAACACCTATACCTTTCCCCACCTCCCCCCAACCTCTATGAGGTTACACACACACACACACACACACACACACACACACACACACACACACACACCATCCTGTCTCCATATCCATGCCTGGCATTTCCCTACACTGGGACATTCAGCTGTCATGGGACCAAGGGCCTCTCCTTCCATTGAGATCCAACAAGGCCATCCTGTGCTATATTTGTGGCCGGAGCCATGGGTCTCTCCAATGTGCACTCTTTGGTTGATGGTTTAGTCCCTGGGAGCTCTCGGGTATCTGGTTGGTTGATGTTGTCATTCCTCTGGGGTTTTAAACCCTCTCAGCTACCTCAGTGCTTTCTTTAACTCCTCCATTGGAGACCCCATTCTCAGTCCAATGGTTGGCTGCCAACATCAACCTTTGTATTTGTCAGGCTCTGTATAAGCCTCTCAGGAGACAGCAATATCAGGCTCCTGTCAGCATGCATTTCTTGGCATCAGAAATATTTTCTAGGTTTGGTGACTGTATATGGGATGGATCTCCATGTGGATCAGTCTCTGGATGGCCTTTCCTCCAGTCTCTGCTCCACACATTGTCTCCATATTTCCTATTGTAAGTATTTTGTTCCCCTTCTAAGAAGTACTGAAGCATCCACACTTTCTTCTTCTTGAGCTTCAGGTGGTCTGTAAATTTTATTTTGTGTATTCTGAGCTTTTGGGCTAATATCCAATTTTCAGTGAGTACATATCATGTGTGTCCTTTTATGATTGGGTTGGGTTACCTCACTCTTTTTTTTATACTCCAGATTTTATTCCCCTCCCCATCATCCTCTGACTGTTCCCCATCCCATACCTCTTCCCAGAATCCCTGACTCCATGAGGATGTCCCCACACTACTCCTACTCCCTACCCCACCAGACTTCTAGACTCAATGGGGCCTCCAGTCTTTTGATGGGTTCCTCTGTGACTGAACCCAGACCTGGAAGTCCTCTACTGTATATGTGTTTGGGGCCTTATATCAACTCATGTATGCTGCCTGGTTGATGGTCCAGTATCTGAGAGGTCTTGGAGGTCCAGTTTAATTGAGACTTCTGGTCCTTTTACAGGTTTGCTGTCCTCCACAGCTTCTTCCAGCATTTGTCTAATTCAACCACAGTTGTCAGCAGCTTCTGTCCATTGTTTGGGTGCAAATATCTGTATCCAACTCTATCAGGTGCTTGTTGCGTCTTTCAGTGTGCAGTCATTTTAGATCCCTTTTTAAACCACTTTATTAAGCACTCCATAGCCTCAGTAATAATGTAAGGTCTTGGGGCCTCCCCTTGAGCTGTATCCCACTTTGCACCTCTCACTGGATCTCCTCTTCCTGAGTTTGTCTATTTCCAATCTACCCACTTCTTTCTTTCTGGAGCTCACAAGTGTGCTGTTAAGATGCTATTATAAGATCTCTCCAGTTTCTTTACTAGGACACTTGGTGCTATGCATTATCCTCTTAGCCCGCATTCACTGTGTTCCATAAGTTTGGGTATAATGTGTCAATATTTTCATTAATTTCCAAGAGACTTTAATTTCTTTCTTTATGTCTTTCCTGAAGAAGATATCATTGAATGGAGAGTTGTTCAGCTTCCACCTGTATGTGGGGTTTCTGTTGTTTTTGTTGTTATTGAAGACAACCTTTAGGCCATGGTGGTCTGATAGAATGCATGGGATTATTTCTTCTTGTATTAGTTGAGGGTTGTTTTGTGACCAATTATATGGTCAATTTTGGAGAAGGTATTATGAGGTGCTAAGAAGGAGGTGCATTCCTTTGTTTTAGGGTGAAATGTTCTACAGATATGTTTGGTTCATAACCTCTATTACTTTCACTGTGTCTCTGTTTCATTAGTGTGAGTGTTGGGTGTTGAAGTCTCCCACGATTATTGCATGTAGTGCAATGTGTGTTTTGAACTTTATTAAATTTCTTTTATGAATGTGGGTTCCCTTGCATTTGGGGCATAGAAGTTCAGAATTGAGACTTTCTCTTGGTTGATTTTTCCTTTGATGAATATGGAATATCTTTCCTCATCATGCTTAATAAATTTTTGTTGAAAGTCTATTTTATTGAACATTAGGTTAGCAACTCCAGCTTTATTCTTGGGACCATCTGCTTTTTCCATCTTTTTACTCTGAGATAGTGTCTGATTTCATTATTGAAGTGTATTTCTTCTGTACAACAAAATACTGGAACTCATTTGCATATTCAGTCCGTTAGCTTTTCTCTTTTTATAGGTGAGTTGAGTCCATTAATATTAAGAGATTTTAAAGACAAAGGACTGTTAATCTGTGTTATGTTTGTTTTTATAGGTAGCTTTATGTGCATGTAGTTCTTTCCTTTTAACTTTGTTATGAGATGCATATCTTGTCTTTTCTTTGATGTAGGTATCCTCCTTGTGTTGGAGTTTTCCTCTTAGAATCCTCTATATGGCTGGCTTGCTAGGTAGATACTGTTTGAATTAAATATGGATTTTTAAAATTAGAATATTATCATTAATTAAAATCAACCCTGGGTTATTACTCTTTTTCACCATAAAAAATAATAATTCCAAATATCAGCCTATACCATTTTAGAACTGCCCAGAATATCAATTCTGAAGGTGAAAATTAAATCACATCCACAAAAGGATTATTAGCTGCTCTAAAGTTAGTTTTTGATGGTTTTATTTCCTAGACTAATAGTTGAAACATAGAAAGCGATCCATTAGACACTGCAAAGCTAGTTAGCTTTTGATGACAAATCTAAATTTTTTATTATATTTTACATTATTTTAGTTTACATTTTATCTCATTTATTTAATAAAAAGTTTACCAAACATAGAAGACCTTCAGAGTTTAAGAAGAGTAATTGGGCTTCTTAAATCAGATCACATGAGATTTCTTAAACAATAATTCCTAATTAGGGGAGGTAATAATCTTTACTTCATGGTTCACATTATTTGCAATATTGAATTTAGTGCTGTGATTGTGTGTAATCAAATATTCATCATGAAAAGTAAAACCGGATCATTTAAAAATGGAAAGACATTCTAAGTAACATTAATATGAGGTTGGAAATTTACAGTTGGCAGAGTCCTATTAACACCCATTACACACAATTTTGTTATTTTTATTTCTTTTGTTGTTCAGGATTATAAAGAACAAAAAATAAACAAGTCAAACACCAACAACAAAAGAGTAAGTAGATATTAGCCCAAATGTTTGAATTACCCTAGATGCACAGAACACATGAAACTCAAGACGGATGATCAAAATGTGAATGCTTCACTCCTTCTTTAAAAGGGGAACAAGAATACCCTTGGCAGGGAATAGAGAGGCAAAGATTAAAACGGACACAGAAGGAACACCCATTCAGAGCCTGCCCCACATGTGGCCCATACATATAGAGCCACCACTAGATAAGATGGATGAAGCAAAGAAGTGCAGGCCGACAGGAACCGGATGTAGATCTCTCCTGAGAGACACAGCCAGAATACAGCGAATACATAGGCGAATGCCAGCAGCAAATCACTGAACTGAGAACGGGACCTCTGTTGAAGGAATCAGAGAAAGGACTGGAAGAGCTTGAAGGGGCTCGAGACCCTATATGAACAACAATGCCAACCAATCAGAGCTTCCAGGGACTAAGCCACTACCCAAAGACTATATACATGGACTGACCCTGGACTCTAACCTCATACGTAGCAATGAATAGCCTAGTAAGAGCACCAGTGGAAGGGGAAGCCCTTGTCCCTGCCAAGACTGAACTCCCAGTGAACGTGATTGTTGGGGGTGAGGGTGGTAATGGGGGGAGGATGGGGAGGGGAAGCCCATAGAAGGGGAGGGGGAGGTGTTAGGGGGATTGTTGGCCCCGAAACCGGGAAAGGGAATAACAATCGAAATGTAAATAAGAAATACTAAAGTTAATAAAGATAAAAAAAAAGTTTAAGGAAGATTGTTCTTCTTCTGATTCACGGCATTCTTTACCAGTCCTTCCTTAGATAAAGAAATTCTTTGTTCACTTGAATTCCTGGTACTCAGACTCCAGCATAAACTCTCAGAAACACTGGTTAAAGATGATTTCTCATTGTCACATAGAACGTTTCTTAGTACAAGTGAGTGGATGATGATCATTATTGGTGGGACAGTCAGACAAGTTGCTCATCAAACATGAAAGCAAGGATGCAGCTCATGCGATGCTGGGTCATGAGGACCACTGACTTTAATATCTGAAAATGTTTGACATCACAGTTACTACTAAAGCAAATAAACCTACTCACTGTATAAAACGACAAAGGCCTTATGTAATCCAGAAGAAAATACTAAGTGTCATCCATTACTCAAGTCTCAAAATTCAATTTCTTTTGCATAACTAACATCCATTCTATTCATCCATGTAGAAATAAACCATTGTTCACTTAAACCACAGGTTAGCATTTAAAGCTTAAACATAGTACCAAGACTCAAAGCAAAATGAAATCGATTGCCTAAGACTAGATAAAAATAAAATCACAAACTTATTGTAATAGAACCACAAAGGGAATGAAATGTTCCACCCTTAGTATTTCTTGAATGTCTGAATGATTAATTGATTATACCCTAGGAGCACAATGTATCTTAAAGATAGCTATTTTCTTCTCAAATGATAATTCTGAATATTGACAGCACACAAATAAGTATTGTAAAAGTGCACAAAGTGTCTTAGAATTTAAATTTGCTAGATATCAGATTCTTACAACTTTTAATATTTTTTAGTTACTCTTTAGAGTTTCAGGCACCTGAATAACATCTTATATTTTTATGACAGACTGCCTATGATTGGACAATCAGTCATTCTTTAAAAGTAATTGCTCACTGCACTATTGGTATCTTGTATGCATTTGTCTATTATAGACTCAGGAAGAAACCTAGAGTGAGGAAAGTTGTGTGTCTTTATATGCTTACTCAAATAAAATTAGTATAGCTAATGAAAGAAGAGAATATATCCATGTTACTTAAATTTCTTTGCTGTCACAAAATACTTAAACAAAGGCAGCTTTCAGAATGGATTTATTTTAGCTTATATTTCAAAAGCACAGTCCATCATGGAATGTAGATAAGTCATGGTAGAAGGTGTCGTACACTATAGTCAGAGAGCAGAGGTGAATTTGAATGTAGAGTAAATATGGATTTACTTTCATCTTTTATGCAGCCAAATATCATGCTTCATGGAATTTTGCAGCCCATTTTCAGGGTTAACCTCCCTGTGCTGTTAAATGTTTCTACAAACATGGTCATTGAAACACCCAAAAGTGTATTTTTATGTTGATTCTAAATTTAGTCATAGTCACGAACATGATTACGACAGGGTAATTTCACTTTCTTTTTTCCCCCAGTAATGACAGAGTCATCATGGTTTGGTATGATTTTAAGTGAAAACATTTTTGTTGTTGTTGCTGTTGTTGTTGTTGTTGTTGTTGTTGTTGTTGTTGTTGATGATGATGATGATGATGATGATGATGATGATGATGATGATTTATTTAAGTGTGTCCTGTGGGTCAACTCATGGAATAGCCTTTAGATGCTTAATCAGTAGATTTTGAACGGCCTCAGTTTTTATCACTATGCACTATGTAATCTTCTGGTATTTCTTTTTTGTTAGTAATGATAGAGCTGACTCCCTCACCTAGTGGACAGAGGGCAAAGATCCCATTCATCAAAAATGGTGCAAATACCACATATACGTGGAGATTGAACAATGCTCTACTCAATGATAACCTGGTCAAGGAAGAAATAAAGAAAGAAATTAAAAACTTTTTAGAATTTAATGAAAATGAAGGTACAACATACCCAAACTTATGGGACACAATGAAAGCTGTGCTAAGAGGAAAACTCATAGCGCTGAGTGCCTGCAGAAAGAAACAAGAAAGAGCATATGTCAGCAGCTTGACAACACACCTAAAAGCTCTAGAACAAAAAGAAGCAAATACACCCAGGAGGAGTAGAAGGCAGGAAATAATCAAACTCAGAGCTGAAATCAACCAAGTAGAAACAAAAAGGACCATAGAAAGAATCAACAGAACCAAAAGTTGGTTCTTTGAGAAAATCAACAAGATAGATAAACCCTTAGCCAGACAAACAAGAGGACACAGAGAGTGCGTCCAAATTAACAAAATCAGAAATGAAAAGGGAGACATAACTACAGATTCAGAGGAAATTCAAAAAATCATCAGATCTTAGTATAAAAGCCTATATTCAACAAAACTTGAAAATCTTCAGGAAATGGACAATTTCCTAGACAGATACCAGGTATCGAAGTTAAATCAGGAACAGATAAACCAGTTAAACAACCCCATAACTCCTAAGGAAATAGAAGCAGTCATTAAAGGTCTCCCAACCAAAAAGAGCCCAGGTCCAGACGGGTTTAGTGCAGAATTCTATCAAACCTTCATAGAAGACCTCATACCAATATTATCCAAACTATTCCACAAAATTGAAACAGATGGAGCCCTACCGAATTCCTTCTACGAAGCCACAATTACTCTTATACCTAAACCACACAAAGACACAACAAAGAAAGAGAACTTCAGACCAATTTCCCTTATGAATATCGACGCAAAAATACTCAATAAAATTCTGGCAAACCGAATTCAAGAGCACATCAAAACAATCATCCACCATGATCAAGTAGGCTTCATCCCAGGTATGCAGGGATGGTTTAATATACGGAAAACCATCAATGTGATCCATTATATAAACAGACTGAAAGAACAGAACCACATGATCATTTCATTAGATGCTGAGAAAGCATTTGACAAAATTCAACAGCCCTTCATGATAAAAGTCCTGGAAAGAATAGGAATTTAAGGCCCATACCTAAACATAGTAAAAGCCATATACAGCAAACCAGTTGCTAACATTAAACTAAATGGAGAGAAACTTGAAGCAATCCCACTAAAATCAGGGACTAGACAAGGCTGCCCACTCTCTCCCTACTTATTCAATATAGTTCTTGAAGTTCTAGCCAGAGCAATCAGACAACAAAAGGAGATCAAGGGGATACAGATCAGAAAAGAAGAGGTCAAAATATCACTATTTGCAGATGACATGATAGTATATTTAAGTGATAACAAAAGTTCCACCAGAGAACTACTAAAGCTGATAAACAACTTCAGCAAAGTGGCTGGGTATAAAATTAACTCAAATAAATCAGTTGCCTTCCTCTATACAAAAGAGAAACAAGCCGAGAAAGAAATTAGGGAAACGGCACCCTTCATAATAGACCCAAATAATATAAAGTACCTCGGTGTGACTTTAACCAAGCAAGTAAAAGATCTATACAGTAAGAACTTCAAGACACTGAAGAAGGAAATTGAAGAAGACCTCAGAAGATGGAAAGATCTCCCATGCTCATGGATTGGCAGGATTAATATAGTAAAAATGGCCATTTTACCAAAAGCAATCTACAGATTCAATGCAATCCCCATCAAAATACCAATCCAATTCTTCAAAGAGTTACACAGAACAATTTGCAAATTCATCTGGAATAACAAAAAACCCAGGATAGCTAAAGCTATCCTCAACAATAAAAGGACTTCAGGGGGAATCACTATCCCTGAACTCAGGGGGAATCACTATCCCTGAACTCAAGCAGTATTACAGAGCAATAGTGATAAAAACTGCATGGTATTGGTAAAGAGACAGACAGATAGACCAATGGAATAGAATTGAAGACCCAGAAATGAACCCACACACCTACGGTCACTTGATTTTTGACAAAGGAGCCAAAACCATCCAATGGAAAAAAGATAGCATTTTCAGCAAATGGTGCTGGTTCAACTGGAGGGCAACATGTAGAAGAATGCAGATCGATCCATGCTTATCACCCTGTACAAAGCTTAAGTCCAAGTGGATCAAGGACCTCCACATCAAACCAGATACACTCAAACTAATAGAAGAAAAACTAGGGAAGCATCTGGAACACATGGGCACTGGAAAAAATTTCCTGAACAAAACACCAATGGCTTATGCTCTAAGATCAAGAATCGACAAATGGGATCTCATAAAACTGCAAAGCTTTTGTAAGGCAAAGGACACTGTGGTTAGGACAAAACGGCAACCAACAGATTGGGAAAAGATCTTTACCAATCCTACAACAGATAGAGGCCTTATATCCAAAATATACAAAGAACTCAAGAAGTTAGACCGCAGGGAAACAAATAACCCTATTAAAAAATGGGGTTCAGAGCTAAACAAAGAATTCACAGCTGAGGAATGCTGAATGGCTGAGAAACACCTAAAGAAATGTTCAACATCTTTAGTCATAAGGGAAATGCAAATCAAAACAACCCTGAGATTTCACCTCACACCAGTGAGAATGGCTAAGATCAAAAACTCAGGTGACAGCAGATGCTGGCGAGGATGTGGAGAAAGAGGAACACTCCTCCATTGTTGGTGGGATTGCAGACTGGTACAACCATTCTGGAAATCAGTCTGGAGGTTCCTCAGAAAATTGGACATTGAACTGCCTGAGGATCCAGCTATACCTCTCTTGGGCATATACCCAAAAGATGCCTCAACATATAAAAGAGACACATGCTCCACTATGTTCATCGCAGCCTTATTTATAATAGCCAGAAGCTGGAAAAAACCCAGATGCCCTTCAACAGAGGAATGGATACAGAAAATGTGGTACATCTACACAATGGAATATTACTCAGCTATCAAAAACAATGACTTTATGAAATTCGTAGGCAAATGGTTGGAACTGGAAAATATCATCCTGAGTGAGCTAACCCAATCAGAAAGACATACATGGTATGCACTCATTGATAAGTGGCTATTAGCCCAAATGCTTGAATTACCCTAGATCCCTAGAACAAACGAAACTCAAGACGGATGATCAAAATGGGAATGCTTCACTCCTTCTTTAAAAGGGAAACAAGAATACCCTTGGCAGGGAATAGAGAGGCAAAGATTAAAACAAAGACTGAAGGAACACCCATTCAGAGCCTGCCCCACATGTGGCCCATACATATACAGCCACCCAATTAGACAAGATGGATGAAGCAAAGAAGTGCAGACCGACAGGAGCCGGATGTAGATCGCTCCTGAGAGACACAGCCAGAATACAGCAAATACAGAGGCGAATGCCAGCAGCAAACCAGTGAACTGAGAATAGGTCCCCTATTGAAGGAATCAGAGAAAGAACTGGAAGAGCTTGAAGGGGCTCGAGACCCCAAAAGTACAACAATGCCAAGCAACCAGAGCTTCCAGGGACTAAGCCACTACCTAAATACTATACATGGACTGACCCTGGACTCTGACCCCATAGGTAGCAATGAATATCCTAGTAAGAGCACCAGTGGAAGGGGAAGCCCTGGGTCCTACTAAGACTGAACCCCCAGTGAACTAGACTATGGGGGGAGGGCGGCAATGGGGGAACGGTTGGGAGGGGAACACCCATAAGGAAAGGGAGGGGGGAGGGGGATGTTTGCCCGGAAACCGGGAAAGGGAATAACACTCGAAATGTATATAAGAAATACTCAAGTTAATAAAAAAAAATTTGAAAGTATACGATGCAAAAAAAAAAAGAAATGTATATAAGAAATACTCAATTAATAAAAAAAAAAGAAAAAAAATTGTCCAAATATTATTAGTGCTGTGAACGCTGGAGACTTCTCTGGATAAATAGAAAATGAAAAGGAAACAAATGGACCATTTCTAGATTCCTATCTACGAGAGCATACTTCTTCAACTGGTGACGATCATAAAATACAAAACAATTTGTTTCATTTTTAAATGTCAGGAAAATTTTTTTTAACTTTAGTACCTAAGACTGGTATTAGATCTTAAAATCTATCATCCCAAATATATTTATTTTTTCTGTTTTTTTATATATGGTTTTAATAATTTTTGAGAATTTATTTTTTTTAATTTTTATTATTTCTATTTATTTATATTCCCATCATTCCCTCCCCCAGCTCTCTTCCCACAGTTTGTCATTCCATTCTTCCTCCCCCTTGCCTCTGAGAGGGTGCTTCCCTTTAACAGGCTTCCCTCTTCTCTGGTTCCTCAAGTCTCTCAAGGATTAAGCTCATCTTCTCTCACTAAGGGCTAGCAAGGCAGACCTCTGTGATATTTGTGCCAGGAGCCTTGGACTGGCCCATGTATACTCCTGGTTGTTGGCTCAGTCTCTGGGAGCTCCATGGCATATGGTTAAGTTGAGACTGTTGGTCTTCCTATGGGGTCATTCTCCCCTTCAGCTTCTATAATTCAACCATAGGAGTCCATGGTTGGATATAAGTATCTGTTTCTGTCTCACTCAGCTGTTTGTTGGACTTCTCATGAGACAGCCATGGCAGGATTCCATATGTAAGTACATCGTAGCATCAGTAATAGTGTCAGGCCACGGTGACCTTCTATGATATGGATCCCAAGTTGGACCGCTCATTGGACCTCCTTTCCTTCATTCCCTTCTCCATTTTAGTCTCTGCAGTTCTTTTAGACAGGAGCAGTTCTGGGTCAGAAATTGGACTGTGGGTTTGTAACACTGTCCCTCTGCTTGAGGTCTGTATATTTACTGATGGTGAGTTCTTGGAGTTCTTTCTCTCCAATGTTGGATATTTTGGAAAAAGTCACCCTAATTGAGTTCCTAGAGTCTCTCACTGGAGCTCTGGTACTTTTTAGAGGGTCCCTCTACATCCCATCCCTGATGCTGTTAGTGTCTATTTATTATCTTGACCCTCTGGGATTTTGTCTTCTCCCTAACCCCATACCTGATCTTGCTCCTCTTTTCTCTTCCTCCCCTCAACTGGGATCCTCCTTCCCTCTGCCTCCCATGATTATTTCCTCCTCCCTTCTAGGTGGAATTGATACAGCGCTTGGGCCTTTCTGCTTGTTATACTTCTTATTGTCTGTAGGTCGTATCTTATGTATTCTGTATTTTAGGCTAATATCCATCAATTAGTTAGTACATACCATGTATGCCCCTTGAGGTCTGAGTTACTTTACTCAGCACATTTTCTAGTTCCATCTACTATTCTGCAAAATTCATGATGTCTTTGTTTTTAATAGCCAAATAGTATTCCATTGTATAAATGAACTACATTTTTTATATCTATTCTTTCATTGAGGGAAATCTCTTTTTTCCAGTTTCTGGCTATTATACACAAGGCTTCTATGAACAGAGTGGAGCCTAAATGTGCTTGGATATGTATGTATATATATGTATTACTTTGTCTTATATGCAGTTACATTGTTCTTTGTCCTACTCTATACTTAAATATAATTTGTATGTAACTGATCAAGCATAGTTATAGGTATCACAATTCTATTGAAAGCTTTGATGGTTCAATGAATAGATTCAAAGGAAAACAATTGGGGGTTAAGCTTAAAAGTCATGGCTCTATTCTACTATGTGTTTTGGATAGTGTTCACAAGGTGACTTTCATCTCTCTGTGCACTAAATCATTTAACTGTGGCTATAAATCTTGTCTATGTTTTTATCTTGTAATAATAGCAGAAACAAATAAGAATTTCTATGGTGGATCTTTGAGCTTTTATATCTCCTGAATTCATTTTCCCATCTCCTACTAGATAGTAGACTCTTTAAGGAAAGAGATTGTGTCTGGTACCTTTGTCTCACAGGATGGAGCCTTGCACATTATATTGCCAAAATGGTAACTTCTGAGAGAGAGCAGAACAACTTAATCACTAAGTGTGACAGGTTGGACTACACACATTGTTCATGTTTTCATTCTGATTATTCCGTAAAAAGGTTTCAAAAGTAAACACTTTGTGCAAAATATTTTGAAATGGTCGGTGCTTTTGTTAAAATGACATGAGCATAATACTATCCTGTGAGGTATACACATACATATTGTCTTGAAAAGATTTCTTTTTAAGTAGTAAATGATTGTGAGTTTTTTCACTGAGTACATGTTGCAAATCTCTACAAAATACTCTGATAGATCATATATGAAAATGATTGGCATTTTGTGTTAATTATCTCTACATTGTGTACTTTAAAAATACATTGTAAAAGTGGACAATTGTTTGTTTCAGTTATTTTGTGGAATAACAAAAGATACTGTGTTTTAAAGCCAACAGATAATAATTATTCTTTTAGTCTAGCCTAACTTCCCATTTATTGACCATTCGTCAAGTAAATAGGATAAGTCAATAGATGTTATCACTGTTCATAAGCCTGGGAGATCCATTAGTTCAGCAGGTGTCTAGATAATGTAAAATGTCCTTACTCACTTGCCTGAAATTTGTAAGGCTGTTACTTGACAGCAACACTACAATCAGATTATTTGTCTCTTACATCCAGCAGGCTAGTCAAAATGCTGTGATCAAGATTTTTGTGTAACTCTAAAAACAGGAGAAGGCAACAAGCCCATATGACGTAAAGATATTGTTAATTTCTCTACTGGCTTATGAACATTCTGGAGATACATTTTACCAGATGTAGTCGAAAAGGAAACATTGAGTCACTGAGGAAGTAAAGTTCACAGGGCCATAAATGAAAAAACAGACTTCATGCATTTAGTGCACATTTCTTTAATAAAATCTATGATTTGTGCAACTACTATCATGAAAAAAGGAAAACACATATTGAATCTAAACACCTTCACATACCGAAATAGTTGTGTGATTACTGTGTTCAAAATTGCATGCTCTAAAAGTATGAGAGGTGTGCTTCTCATTTATTCAGAATGTTATCAGTTTTCAAGACACCAGAAAAGGAAAATAACAAAAGCAGCCACTGACATGTAGAGATGTGAAAAGGGGGATCTCTTTGTTCTCCAAGAGATCTTGAAATATAGGCATGTTAACCAGCTGAACATTCCTATACTTGTTCCAAGTCTCTGAGTTAGGATCATGTTGTCTTTTAGAACCTCATCTTTCTTGGATTTCTTTTATCCAAATGGGATGTCTTTTACCAATATGTCCATCTTCAGTATTTCTGCTTTTTCTAAAATTAAGACAAGATCTTTTTAAGACTATTAAAACCTAATCCTTTTCTCTAGGCCCTGAGGCAATATTCTTATGCTTTGCAGGAGCCATGTTTTGTTTGTTAACAAGAAGAGAGTCAAGTGAATTTTATCTTAAATTTTAAAAATTAAGTTGTACTGCCTAGTTTTGTGTGTCAACTTGACAGAAGCTGGAGTTATCATAAAAAAAAGGAGCCTCAGTTGTGGAAATGCCTTGATGAGACCCAGGTGTAAGGCATTTTCTCAACTAGTGATCAAGGTGAGAGGACTCAGCCCATTGTGGGTGGTGCCACCCCTAGGCTGGTGGTCTTGGGTTCTATAAGAGAGCAAGTTGAGCAAGCCAGGGAAAGCAAGCCAGTAGAAAACATCCATCCCTGGCTTCTGCATCAGCTCCTGCTCCCTGACCTGCTTGAGTCCCAGTCCTGACTTCCTTTGGTGATAAAACAGCAATGTGGAAGTATGGTTGAATAAACCTTTTCCTCCATAACTTGCTTCTTGGTCATGATGTTTGTGTAGGAATAGAAACCCTGACTAAGAAAATCTGGTACCAGCACAGTAGGGTATTTCTGTGACAGTCTGACAATGTTTGGGGGAGGACTGTGGAAGGACTTTAGAACATTGAGCTAGAAGAACTATTGGGATGTTATGAGCTTCAAAGATAATATTAAGAACAGTGCAGAAGATGGAGGCCTGGCTTGTGAAGTTTGAGAGGGAAGATTAAAGACACTTGTCAGGGCCATGTTGTTTTGATTGTGAAGATACTGTGGTTTTGGTTAGCTGGGACTGAAGAATAAGCTGTGATTAACAAGATA
Source organism: Rattus norvegicus (assembly GCF_021556685.1). Lineage (NCBI taxonomy): Eukaryota > Metazoa > Chordata > Mammalia > Rodentia > Muridae > Rattus > Rattus norvegicus. The sequence goes on along the minus strand of NC_141544.1, from coordinate 20,757,726 downwards.
CCAAAATTACTAAAGCAAATATTTGCATTACTGGGACTATTGAGGCTGGTCAGCTGGAGCTAAGAAATTAGCGGTGATAGAGAAAAGATCAGCATCTTGAGGAGAAATCTTCTGGAAAGTGTTTTTTGAGAGCACAAAGAGGCTGTGTTCCAGAGATAGCCAAGGCTGTACCTTGTGCTGTGGCTGGACTTGGTAGTGTTTAAGAGTCACCCAGGTGGTCCTGGTTTTGAAGGGGTCATGAAGAGCAGCTGCGGCTGGGCACTGTGAGAGGCCATGGAAGGACATTGGTGAAGGTGTAGCCTCAATTGCAATTGATGACACAGGACTGAAGGGATGCAAAGGAGTTGAGGCCTGGCACCATGAAGAGAGCCTGTGACAGGCTATTGGGGAAAACTAGCTGCAATGGAAGACAGCAGCATTTTGGAGATGTTAGTACCATGAGATGACCACCAAGAGCAGCAACAGTGAAGAACAGGCATCTGGACCCTAGAAGAGAAGGTTTGTACTATAAAGGGAAGATCTGGAGAAGTGACCCAAGCCCTGGAGAAGCCTAAAAGAATGTGAGTGGATCCCAGACTCTGGACAGTCAGGTAAACTTCACTTTTGATTGTGACTGTGCCCTGATATTTGTCCCCCTTGAAGTAAGAAAGTATTTTCGTGGAGTCTACAGTTAAGAGACTTTGAATTTTAAAAAGACTTTGAATTTTAAAAGATATTGGTTATTTTATATGGATTGAACTTTTAATATGTAAACACTGTGCGACCCTCAAAGTTATTTAGATCTTGGGTATGAATAAGAAAGTAAGGGTTGAAGCTTAATAGTGATGTGTTTGTGTGTCAAGTTGACGAGGGGTCAAATGTACTGGCTAGTTTTCTATGTCAACTTGAAAGAAGCTGGAGTTATCACAGAAAAGGAGACTTGATGAGACCCAGCTATAAAACATTTTCTCAACTAGTGGTCAAGGTGGGAGGATTCAGCCCATTGTGGGTGGTGCCATCCCTGGGCTGGTGGTCTTGAATTTTATAAGAAAGCAAGCTGATTGGGAAAAGATCTTTACCAATCCTACAACAGATAGAGGGCTTATAGCCAAAATATACAAAGGACTCAAGAAGACAAATAACCCTATTAAAAGATGGGGTTCAGAGCTAAACAAAGAATTCACAGCTAAGGAATGGCGAATGGCTGAGAAGCACCTGAAGAAATGTTCAACGTCTTTAGTCATAAGGGAAATGCAAATCAAAACAACCCTGAGATTCCACCTCACACCAGTCAGAATGGCTAAGATAAGAAAATCAAGTGACAGCAGATGCTGGTGAGGATGTGGAGAAAGAGGAACACTCCTCCATTGTTGGGATTACAGACTGGTACAACCATTCTGGAAATCAAACTGGAAGTTCCTCAGAAAATTGGACATTGAACTACTTGAGGACCCAGCTATACCTCTCTTGAGCATATACCCAAAAGATGCCCCAACATATAAGAAAGACACATGCTACACTTAGTTCATAGCATATTTTAGCACTATGATTACCATTAAGTAAAGGTGAGGCTTCTAATTGGGTGCTCCTAATGTTTTCATTTTTGATGACATATATGGTGTCTTCACTAATATGATAGTATAGTTGGTTGTGGTGGGTAATAAAAAACAGTCACAGAGGCTACAATTTTTGAGTCATGTCCTATAGGACCCTGTTTGTTTAGTGATTCATCAAGATGTAGCTTACTCTTGAGAATGGGAGTCTTATTGGTAACTTATGATGTATAGCCAGGAACATTTTCTAGTTGATATATGCGAATTCCATTTAAGTTCTATTTATTTATGAATACAATCTAGAAACATTCTAGTGTAGCAATTTTCCATATGAACTTTCAAAATCCTCCTTGACCCTCATCTCCCTCCTCATGTAATACTCTTACTCTAATATTCTCCTTATCATTTCCCATTAAAATATTCTATTTTTCCCTTGGAATATACTTTTCCTTTGGAATATATTTTAAGTGATTTTTTTCTTTAAATATGACTAGATTCCATTGATATTCTAAATAAAGCACACATATCTAAAACTTAAAAAATCACAAGGCAAGCTAGTAATTAATCCTAGAAAATGTGTTGAGAATATTACCTTTAGAAACAGAACCAAAAATTGACATGGTCTGGATAATGAGGTCAGATAAGAAAGAGGCTGTATTTGTTCTTATTCACATGAAATATTGATACATCGGTTGGTATATCAGTTGGGTGTTAGACAATAAATACACATTTTAAAATAAATGCTTTTTTTCCATAGTTTTAGGAGACATAGGTTATATAAGAAAGAATAGTATTAACAGTTGATTTGAAGAAAAATATTACTATGAATCCAACATCTTACCACTTGAAGAAAACTGAAAGCCTTGTTGACACACTGATTATGTGGGTATATATATTTGTGTCCCTATGTCTTCACATTCTTTTCTTCAGTTATCCACTGTTATAAAGGGAAAATCGTCAACAACGTGAGAAATCAGTAACTTCAATATCATACATTCTTTTTTTAAATTTTTTTATTAACTTGAGTATTTCTTATTTGCATTTCGAGTGTTACTCCCTTTCCCGGTTTCCGAGCAAACATCACCCTAATCTCTCCCCCTCCCCTTCTTTAGGGGTGTTCCCCTCCCCACCCTCCCCCCATTGCCGCCCTCCCCCCAACAATCCCGTTCACTGGGGGTTCAGACTTAGCAGGACAAAGAGCTTCCCCTTCCACTGGTGATCTTACTAGGATATTCATTGCTACCTATGAGGTCAGAGTCCAGCGTCAGTCCATGTATAGTATTTAGGTAGTGGCTTAGGCCCTGGAAGCTCTGGTTGCTTGGCATTGTTGTTCATATGGGGTCTCGAGCCCCTTCAAGCTCTTCCAGTTCTTTCCCTGATTCCTTCAATGGGGGTCCCGTTCTCAGTTCAGTGGTTTGCTGCTGGCATTCGCTTCTTTATTTGCTGTATTCTGATTGTGTCTCTCAGGAGAGATCTACATCTGGCTCCTGTCGGCTGACACTCCTTGCTTCATCCATATTGCCTAATTGGGTGGCTGTATATGTATGGGCCACATGTCGGACAGGCTCTGAATGGGTGTTCCCTCTGTCTCTGTTTTAATCTTTGCCTCCCTATTCCCTGCCAAGGGTATTCTTGTCCCCCATTTAAAGAAGGAGTGAAGCATTCACATTTTGATCATCTGTATTGAGTTTCATGTGTTCTATGCATCTGGAGAAATTCAAGTGGGCTAATAGCCACTTATCAATGAGTGCATACCATGTGTGTTTTTCTGTGATTGGGTTACCTCACTCAGGATGCTATTTTCCAGTTCCAACCATTTGCCTATTTATTTCTCAAAGAACCAACTTTTGGTTCCGTTGATTCTTTCTATGGTCCTTTTTGTTTCTACTTGGTTGATTATAGCTCTGAGTTTGATTATTTCCTGCCTTCTACTCCTCCTGGGTGTATATGCTTCTTTTTGTTCTATAGCTTTTAGGTGTGCTGTCAAGCTGGTGACATATGCTCTTTCCTGTTTCTTTCTGCAGGCACTCAGAGCTATGAGTTTTCCTCATAGCACAGCTTTAATTGTGTCCCATAAGTTTGGGTATGTTGTACCTTCATTTTCATTAAATTCTAAAAAGTCTTTAATTTCTTTCTTTATTTCTTCCTTTACCAGGTTATCGTTGAGTAGAGCATTGTTCAACTTCCACGTATATGTGGGCGTTCTTCCCTTATTGTTTTTGAAGACCAGCTTTAGGCCGTGGTGGTCTGATAGGGCACATGGGATTATTCTATCTTTCTGTATCTGTTGAGGCCTGTTTTTTGTCCAATTATATGGTCAATTTTGGAGAAAGTACCATGAGGAGCTGAGAAGAATGTATACTCTTTTGGTTTAGGATAGAATGTTCTATAACTATCTGTTAAGTCCATTTGGCTCATGACTTCTCTTAGTCTGTCTATGTCTCTGTTTAATTTCTGTTTCCATGATCTGTCCATTGATGAGAGTGGGGTGTTGAAATCTCCTACTATTATTGTGTGAGGTGCAATGTGTGTTTTGAGCTTTAGTAAGGTTCCTTTTACATATGTAGGTGCCCTTGTATTTGGGGCATAGATATTTAGGATTGAGAGTTCATCTTGGTGGATTTTTCCTTTGATGAATATGAAGTGTCCTTCCTTATCTTTTTTGATGACTTTTAGTTGAAAATTGATTTTATTTGATATTAGAATGGCTACTCCAGCTTGCTTCTTCTGAACATTTGCTTGGAAAGTTGTTTTCCAGCCTTTCACTCTGAGGTAGTGTCTGTCTTTGTCTCTGAGGTGTGTTTCCTGTATGCAGCAGAATGCAGGGTCCTCATTGCGTATCCAGTTTGTTAATCTATGTCTTTTTATTGGGGAGTTGAGACCATTAATGTTGAGAGATATTAAGGAATAGTGATTGTTGCTTCCTGTTATATTCATATTTGGATGTGAGGTTATGTTTGTGTGGTTTTCTTCTCTTTGTTTTGTTGCCAAGACGATTAGTTTCTTGCTTTTTTCGAGGGTGTAGCTTGCCTCCTTATGTTGGGCTTTACCATTTATTATCCTTTGTAGTGCTGGATTTGTAGAAAGATATTGTGTAAATTTGGTTTTGTCATGGAATATCTTGGTTTCTCCATCTATGTTAATTGAGAGTTTTGCAGGATACAGTAACCTGGGCTGGCATTTGTGTTCTCTTAGGGTCTGTATGACATCAGTCCAGGATCTTCTGGCCTTCATAGTTTCTGGCGAAAAGTCTGGTGTGATTCTGATAGGTCTGCCTTTATATGTTACTTGACCTTTTTCCCTTACTGCTCTTAATATTCTTTCTTTATTTTGTGCATTTGGTGTTTTGACTATTATGTGACCGGAGGAGTTTCTTTTCTGGTCCAATCTATTTGGAGTTCCGTAGGCTTCTTGTGTGCTAATGAGCACCTCTTTCTTTAGGTTAGGGAAGTTTTCTTCTATGATTTTTTTGAAGATATTTACTGGTCCTTTGAGCTGGGAGTCTTCACTCTCTTCTATATCTATTATCCTTAGGTTTGATCTTCTCATTGAGTCCTGGATTTCCTGTATGTTTTGGACCAGTAGTTTTTTCTGCTTTACATTATCTTAGACAGTTTAGTCGACGATTTCTATGGAATCTTCTACTCTTGAGATTCTATCTTCTATCTCTTGTATTCTGTTGGTGATGCTTGCATCTGCAGCTCTTTGTCTCTTCCTTTGGTTTTCTATATCCAGGGTTGTTTCCATGTGTTCTTTCTTGATTTCTTCTATTTCCATTTTTAATTCATTCAACTGTTTGGTTGTGTTTTCTTGGAATTCTTTCAGGGATTTTTATTATTCCTCTCTGTAGGCTTCTACTTGTTTATTTATGATTTCCTGTGTTTCTCTAATGGAGTTCTTCATGTCTTTCTTGAAGTCCTCCAGCATCATGATCAAATATGATTTTGAATCTAGATCTTGCTTTTCTGGTGTGTTTGGATATTCCGTGTTTGCTTTGGTGGGAGAATTGGGCACCGATGATGCCATGTAGTCTTGGTTTCTGTTGCTTGGGTTCCTGCGCTTGTCTCTTGCCATCAGATTATCTGTAGTGTTACTTTGTTCTGCTATTTCTGACAGTGGCTAGACTGTCCTATAAGCCTGTGTGTCACCAGTGCTGTAGACCTGTTTTCCTGTTTTCTTTCAGCCAGTTATGGGAACAGAATATTCTGCTTTTAGGCGTGTAGTTTTTCCTATCTACAGGTCTTCAGCTGGTCCTGTGGGCCTTTGTCCTGAGTTCTCCAGGCAGGTTGCTTGGAGTAGGAAGGTTGGTCTTACCTGTTGTCCCAAGGCTCAAGTTTGCTCATGGGGTGTTGCTTATGAGCTCTCCGTGGGGGCAGCAACCAGGAGGACCTGCGCTGGCGTTTCCCGGAGCTTCCGTGCACCAGGGTTCCAGATGGCATTTGGTGTTTTCCTCTGGAGTCAGAAATGTGGGCAGAGTGTAGACTCTTCTGGTATCCCAGGCGTGTCTGCCTCTGTGAAGGTTTAGCTCTCCCTTTGGGTGCAGAGAACTGTTTATGTGGTTGGTCCCTTTAGGTCCCAGTGGTTGCTCAGAGGCAGGGGACCTGCTGCTCCTGTGCCCTTATCTACAGGAACCCAGAGGCCGTATACAGTTTCCTCTTGGGCCAGGGATGTGGGCAGGGGTGGGCAGTGTTGGTGGTCTCTTCCGCTCTGCAGTCTCAGGAGTGCCCACCTGTCCTGGCGGTGAGCTCTCTCTCCCAAGGGGTTTGGGAGCAGTGAGCATCTGCAGGTAGGGATCCGAGAGGTTGGGAATCCCGCTAAATACCAGAAGTGTCAGGTCCTAGAGGAATTTTGCCTCTGTGTTTCCTGAGGCCACCAGTCAGGTCTCTTGGAGCAGAAAAGTTGGTCTTACCTGTGGTCCCGAGGCTCAAGTTTGCTCGTGGGTTGTTGCTTATAAGCGCTCCAATATCATACATTTTTTAGCTAGAATTATCAAATGCAAGAATCATTGAAAGAAAGATGTACTAGCTGTACTTGAACTTGCATTCACCTGCATTATGATGTTTTCCAACACATTATATGATAAATATATATGTACCTATTGTTTTTTTTTTTTGAGAGGTGTTCTTAATAATTAGTCAAAGTGGATATTTTGGGCCTCAGTCTTATATCATCCTGCTCCTTTCTGCCTTGTGAGCTAGAATACAAGTATAGCAGTTTTTCATGTATCTAGAGGAAGGACACCAGACTTTCTATCCTTTGCTGTTCTGTCATAACTTAGTTATTTTTCATTCTCTCTCCTTTGTGGGCATTTAAAGAGTACTGAAGATTGGAAATATTCAAAGAATCATTTTCATACATTTCTCTTCAGTTTGTTTAACATGCTTTCTACTATACAGTAGTATATTACTGCAACCTTTACTAAAAAAACAGATGAAATAATGAATGAGTAGTTTTGTAGCTTCAGTGTTTCAAAAATATGAAACACATAGTTCAGATTTCCTGTACCCAAATTATAATTACTTTGTTATTACTGTTTCTCAGGATATATTAATGAATACACTTAAATGGAAAAATAATATATTCACAAGGAAACTGATAGCAATTGTTATTATATGTTTGAACAACATATTATTTGAAAATCGGTGGATCATTTCCTGAAGTGAAAGAGTTAAGTTATGGTGTAAAAAGACATGTCATGTGCCAAATTCATCAGAAAAAAAATATATTATTTTAAAACTAAATTTATATGGGAATAACAACAACAACAACAATGAAGTGTTCAATGTAAATCAGCTCAGATTAAGACTACCCACCTCTTCTTATAGATCCATCATGGTGACTTATTTCAGAATCCAATTTACAAGAGAAAAATGAGGTTGACACTCTCCCTGTTAAAACCTTTTTAGGAAAAGATAATAGGAAAATTTCATTCTTGCCATTTATTCAAATTAGATGGCTCAGTGGACATATGTCTTAAAAATATAACATAATCTCTTGCCTTGTGTACACACAAATTTAAGACTGTTTATAATCATAAAAGAAGAATATAATCTGGGAAGCCGAAGCAGTTTAAATATGAGTTGTATTAAAGTATAAAACATTTTGCATTTTACAATGCATTCTGAAAGTATTTCTAGGCACTCAGGCTGTAGTACATACATCACACACCATGTTGTGAAGATTAATCTTTGGTGTCAATTTGGCCACAGAGCTCTATACAGGTATTTGTATAAATGTTGTTATACAAGTTTCTGTCATGAGTTTTTATTGAATTTATGCTTAATAAATAATGTTGCTGTGAATATTTCAGACTTACAACATGACGCAATGTGGTCCAGATAGATAGTAAAATGTCAATAAGACTGAAACAAATTACCACACTAATCATCTTTCATATTTAGATTTTTATGTGTAGAACAACCAAATAAAATCTACCAAATACTAACAGGTCTTTAGAGGTATTTCAAATCAGAGAAAATTTGAGATTAGTAACTCTGAGTGCAGATTACAATATATATATATATATATATATATATATATATATATATATATATATTAGAGTTTTTATACTTCTCAAGTCCTGAAATTAGGTAATTACTTAAGATTCTCTCTCTCTCTCTCTCTCTCTCTCTCTCTCTCTGTGTTTCTTTCTCTCTGCCTCCATCTCTACCACCTTCCTACCATCCTTCCTCCCCTCTCTCTTTGTGGACTAATAGTTACAATGCTGAACTCAGTCTGAAAAAGAATGCACATTACAACCTGAAGTAGTGCAAACCAAAGTTTGCATGAGAGTAAATACTCAATGGCTAACATTAGAATTTTAGATTGGGAATAATTCTAGTGACAGGGCAAAAATCAGAGATACCTTCATAATTACATATTAACACTGTTTTTCAGCTATTGAAAAAGACTGACTTATTTTGCCAGATATTTTTATTTGCAAGTTATTGATATTAAAGGTTTAGTTAAAAATATAAAATATTAGAATTATATATTTTTATATTTAAATCATAAATGATGCAAACATGCTTTATCATTATACTGTGAACTCCAACTAAATTTGGTCATGCCTTAATACTGTGTATTCAAACTTTATACAAATGTGTGTTGCTAGAAATTAATTTTAGTTCCTTAATTTGTTATTATATCAATAATATAATTGCTATCATTGTATGTAACTTATTATGAGATTCATGTTTTGAAAATTCAATCCTTTTTTTGTCTTTTAACAAATATCTATAGTTTTTGTTTAGTTAATATTGACAAGCATATAATATAAATATATTTACAGTAAAAACAATAGTATGTATAAATTTACATTTTCATTTATTTTCCTAAAATATTTTGAGAATAAACATTATTCATGAAACAGTAGGGTTTTCATAAATATATAAACACTAAAAGAGTAAAAATTGTATAACTTAAGGGAATAGAAATAATTAAAAATATGTCCCATGTTTATTAACTGAAAAATAAAAATAGACATTATCATAATACCAATATATAAACCTGTGTCCCTACCAAAACCTGAATGACATACTAAACATTTAGACTAAACAAAAATGGTTCTCAACTAGTTAACTAAATCATGAGAACACTGGTTCTTATTCTTAAGCCACCACAGTTAAATACCAGCATCACAAAGCCACAGTGTCTCTAGGCCATAAAAAACAGAGAGGAGTGCTAAGTTAGAATGGTGAAGCATGTCTACAGCTAATGAACAATGGCTGCATCTTTACAAAACATAATGCAAGACTGATCAAAGTGTCACACGGCATTGTCTTTGAATCTCCAATGTGTTTTGTGCCTCTTTAAAGAATGATGTGGAAAAATTAATATTCTATAAGTACAAAATTATACTTAAACACAAAGTTGATAAAAATCCTTATCTTACATTAATTGAGACCAGATTCCTTTTTTGCCATTTTTTACATTGCCAACTGTTACTTTTTTCTTGCAGTTTCCAGAAAGAAACTTATTTGATATTTTAAAATTAGAGCAAATTAGATTTTTTGTATTGTTTTATGAAAACAAAGACAAAGAAAATTAATTACAAAATTCATTTCAAATGACAGTGTTAGTTTCCAATGCTTAAGTAACATTTCTTTATTGTTTCCTTTTAGTGCATTTATTAATTATTTGATTTTATTATTTATTTTTAATCTTAACATTGACATGAGTGTTCTGCATAATACTTTGCTAATATGGAGGCCTTTGAGTTTCTGCATAGACTTTTATCAGAGTTTTATAAATGTCATATGTTCTTTTACTCCTATTACTGTTAATCATTTTTTTTTTCCTTTTAGAAGTTTGGTGTTTTTTAGGAATTCTGTTTTTCCATAATTTTCTTGAAATATCTTCTTCAACCCTGAGAATAATGTAAAGATTTTTTGTGTGTCTTATTCTTGTTTCTTGGGATGTTTTTCTTGCTTTTGAAATCTCTCCCTCTTGACTTTGGAAGACCAACTGAGCTATATCTGACCACTTATCAATGACCCTTATATTTGTTGACCTTTGTATTCTCTAAATAGTGAAGCTGCTTAATATTTTATTTTTGAGACAGTCTTCTGCATCTTTGTGCTTCTCAAAATCTCCTAGAATCATTATAAAATGATCATTTGCTCTTAACTCTACTCCAGATATATTGCAAGATCCACTTGCTTCTTTTCATCCTTTATTTTTCTTTTGTATGTGTTTATTAATTATTTTATTCATTTACATTTCAAATGATACCACCCTTTCCATTAACCCCTCAACAAACCTCCCATCTAATCCCCCCTCACTCTTCTCCTCCTTTGACTCTGTGAGGGTGCTCCTCTAATTGCACTTGCCTCACTGCTCTAGCATTCACATATGCTGAGGAATCAAGCCTCCCCTCCTGTTGTCAGATAAGGCGATCCTCTGTTACATATATCTGGAGCCATATTCATTGGTTGACTGTTTAGTCTCTGTGAGCTCTGGGTCATCCAGTTAGTTGATATTGTTCTTCCTATGGTGTTGCAATCCCCTTCAGCTTATTCAGGCCTTCCTCTAGCTCTTTCATTGGGGTCCATGGTTGGTTGTGAGTATCTGCATCTGTATTGGTCAAATGCTGGTAGAACCTCTCAAGGAACAGCTATACAAGGCTCTTGTCAGTAAGGCTTCTTGGCATCAGCAATAGTGTTGGGATTTGGTGTCTGCAGATGGGATGGATCTGTGAGGTGGTCTCTGGACGGCCTTCTCTTTAATCTTGTTCCATTTTTTGTCCCTGTCTTTCCATTGGGCACGAACATTTCTTGGTTAACAATATTGAGATGGGATGGGTGGCCCTGTCCCTCAACTGGGGACGATGCCAATCTACTGAAGGTGGTTTTTGTTAGGTATTTTAGGTGATGTCGTCGCCATTGGCTACTGGGAGCCTCTCGCTTCCTTGGCTTCTGGGAATTTCTAATGGCTACTCCCAGTTTCCCATCCTTCAGTGCTACATGTTTCTATTTGATTTCCTGACATTCTATACTTCTGTTCCTTTTAATACCTCAACATGCCCACTTTTTTGTCTCCCCCTTTTCTCTCCCTCCCATGACTCTCCCTCCCTCTACCTCCTGTGATTATTTTGTTGTTAATGTGCAAAGTACCAATTCAACTAACTGATTCTTTGTTCTGTTCTACACCTCACAATCCGGATGACTACTATGGCATTTTGATTTTGCTGAGTGTAATTTTCACTCAAAAGTTTCTATAGATCCTAAAAAATAGATTATCTTTCTTATTATCTAGTATTAACTATGTCTTCATGACTTTTAACTCCTCTTGCATCCTTAACTCAGTTGTCTTAACGTCCTTTTTTGATATTTTTATCTAATATTTATCTGGCAATTTGCTGGCAGTTTGTTTTATATGCTGGTTGAAGTCTTGTTTTTTATTTGCAAGCTATTGATAGGTATTGGCATGCAACATCAAAAAGATACCTAAGGAATACTAATTAGACTTTTTAATTGTTGCTTAGGTTATCATTTGATTTTCCAAATTTTTTTTTATTAACTTGAGTATTTCTTATATACATTTCGAGTGTAATTCCCTTTCCCGGTATCCGGGTAAACATCCCCCTCCCCCCTCCCCTTCCTTATGGGTGTTCCCCTCCCAACCCTCCACCCATTGCCGCCCTCCCCCCACAAGTCTAGTTCACGGGGGGTTCAGTCTTAGCACGACCCAGGGCTTCCCCTTCCACTGGTGCTCTTACTAGGTTATTCATTGCTACCTATGAGGTCAGAGTCCAGGGTCAGTCCATGTATAGTCTTTAGGTAGTGGCATAGTCCCTGGAAGCTCTGGTTGCTTGGCATTGTACATATGGGGTCTCGAGCCCCTTCAAGCTCTTCCAGTTCTTTCTCTGATTCCTTCAACGGGGATCCTATTCTCAGTTCAGTGGTTTGCTGCTGGCATTCGCCTCTGTATTTGCTGTATTCTGGCTGTGTCTCTCAGGAGCGATCTACATCCGGCTCCTAGCGGTCTGCACTTCTTTGCTTCATCCATCTTGTCTAATTGGGTGGCTGTATATGTATGGGCCACATGTGGGGCAGGCTCTGAATGGGTGTTCCTTCAGTCTCTGTTTTAATCTTTGCCTCTCTCTTCCCTGCCAAGGGTATTCTTGTTCCACTTTTAAAGAAGGAGTGAAGCGTTCACATTTTGATCATCTGTCTTGAGTTTCATTTGTTCTAGTCATCTAGGGTAATTCAAGCATTTGGGCTAATAGCCACTTATCAATGAGTGCATACCATGTATGTCTTTCTGTAATTGGGTTAGCTCACTCAGGATGATATTTTCCAGTTCCAACCATTTGCCTACGAATTTCATAAAGTCATTGTTTTTGATAGCTGAGTAATATTCCATTGTGTAGATGTACCACATTTTCTGTATCCATTCCTCTGTTGAAGGGCATCTGGGTTCTTTCCAGCTTCTGGCTATTATAAATAAGGCTGCATTGAACATAGTGGAGCAAGTGTCTTTTTTATATGTTGGGGCATCTTTTGGGTATATGCCCAAGAGAGGTATAGCTGGATCCTCAGGCAGTTCAATGTCCAATTTTCTGAGGATCTTCCAGACTGATTTCCAGAATGGTTGTACCAGTATGCAATCCCACCAACAATGGAGGAGTGTTCCTCTTTCTCCACATCCTCTCCAGCATCTGTTGTCCCATGAGTTTTTGATCTTAGCCATTCTCACTGGTGTGAGGTGAAATCTCAGGGTTGTTTTGATTTGCATTTCCCTTATGACTAAAGATGTTGAACATTTCTTTAGGTGTTTCTCAGCCTTTCGGCATTCCTTAGCTGTGAATTCTTTGTTTAGCTCTGAACCCCATTTTTTAATAGGGTTATTTGTTTCCCTGCGGTCTAACTTCTTGAGTTCTTTGTATATTTTGGATATAAGGCCTCTATCTGTTGTAGGATGGGTAAAGATCTTTTCCCAATCGGTTGGTTGCCGTTTTGTCCTAACCAAAGTATCCTTTGCCTTACCGAAGCTTTGCAGTTTTATGAGATCCCATTTGTCGATTCTTGATCTTAGAGCGTAAGCCATTGGTGTTTTGTTTAGGAAATTTTTTCCAGTGCCCATGTGTTCCAGATGCTTCCCTAGTTTTTCTTCTATTAGTTTGAGTGTGTCTGGTTTGATGTGGAGGTCCTTGATCCACTTGGACTTAAGCTTTGTACAGGGTGATAAGCATGGATCGATCTGCATTCTTCTACATGTTGCCCTCCAGTTGAACCAGCACCATTTGCTGAAAATGCTATCTTTTTTCCATTGGATGGTTTTGGCTCCTTTGTCAAAAATCAAGTGCCCATAGGTGTGTGGGTTCATTTCTCGGTCTTCAATTCTATTCCATTGGTCTATCTGTCTGTCTCTGTACCAATACCATGCAGTTTTTATCACTATTGCTCTGTAATACTGCTTGAGTTCAGGGATAGTGATTCCCCCTGAAGTCCTTTTATTGTTGAGGGTAGCTTTAGCTATCCTGTGTTTTTTGTTATTCCAGATGAATTTGCAAATTGTTCTGTCTAACTCTTTGAAGAATTGGATTGGTATTTTGATGGGGATTGCATTGAATCTGTAGATTGCTTTTGGTAAAATGGCCATTTTTACTATATTAATCCTGCCAATCCATGAGCATGGGAGATCTTTCCATCTTCTGAGGTCTTCTTCAATTTCCTTCTTCAGTGTCTTGAAGTTTTTATTGTACAGATCTTTTACTTGCTTTGTTAAAGTCACACTGAGGTACTTTATATTATTTGGGTCTATTATGAAGGGTGTCGTTTCCCTAATTTCTTTCTCGGCTTGTTTCTCTTTTGTATAGAGGAAGGCAAATGATTTATTTGAGTTAATTTTATACCCAGCCACTTTGCTGAAGTTGTCTATCAGCTTTAGTAGTTCTCTGGTGGAACTTTTGGGATCACTTAAATATAGTATCATATCATCTGCAAATAGTGATATTTTGACTTCTTCTTTTCCGATCTGTATCCCCTTGACCTCCTTTTGTTGTCTGATTCCTCTGGCTAGAACTTCAAGAACTATATTGAATAAGTAGGGAGAAAGTGGGCAGCCTTGTCTAGTCCCTGATTTTAGTGGGATTGCTTCAAGTTTCTCTCCATTTAGTTTAATGTTAGCAACTGGTTTGCTGTATATGGCTTTTACTATGTTCAGGTATGGGCCTTGAATTCCTATTCTTTCCAGGACTTTTATCATGAAGGACAAAACCACATGATCATTTCATTAGACGCTGAGAAAGCATTTGATTTTCCAAATTTTTAAACAGGACATTTGTCTTCCCTGAGCCTATTGTAGAATATACCACTTGATAGAAAATAGGTTCATTTTGTATATATTTACTGTTACATTTTTTTCTTGTCTCTCTGCCAACTGGTAATATACAACTACTTTTCTCCAAAATGTATTTAACCTGTTATTAGAGTGAAAAGCGAAATAAAACAGAGTAAGTAAACAAAACACCTATCCCACAAATATTTCTGAGGCACAGAGAAGGCAAAAATCTTGTTCACAATTATCAATTTATTCTTGGGATTCACAGAATACTCACATGATTCTGCAGTGGTAGATGAACCATCACCATGTGCCCATGTCATACGTAATTAAGCATGATACTAATCCTATAAAGCTGTGTCACATCCTTAGTCTACAACCAATATACCAATATACACTGAAGTAAGATCAAAAGATGTCTGCACTGCTTTGAATTACCTATTGCCAAAATGTTCTTGTCCATGTTCTACTGGAATCACATGTCTGCTACTGGCACGATGACACTTCAGGGACATCATTCTCCAGAAGAAATTGGAATGGGGACCTTTTTCTTTACTCATAACATATTGTATGTTTCATCACTAGATCATTGACAAAATGTTATGCTTATTATTCTGGTTTATCCCAAAAAATGAGGTTTCACGCTATGACTTCTTCATCAAAGATGGAGATACTGTTGCTTAAGGAAAAAATGTTGTCTATCTACATGAAGGCTTCACTGGATTGTGCCTAATTTTCAGTTTAAACAATCTGCAGAGCCCAGTGCCTAGACAAAATTTCAAGGATGCAATGACCACTCTGCCATAGCTGAGAATAATGTAAGCAGAACCATAAATCGGCCTTTCTGCAATAGGTCACAGATAATTAGCAGGACAGCTCTGGTACCACATTTGAATGCTGGCCAGAAAGTAGCTTTGCTGTTCAAAATTTGGTGACAGAAGTGCGGAGAGTTCTTCGTCCAACAAGGCTGACGATGAAAGATATTTGTCTGGTCATCACAGTCACGCTGCACAACTTTGGGAGATCAGATTCTAGAAGTGTTTGAAATCTAGGAATAGTGCAGGATGATTCTTAAGTCTGTTCTAATAGCTTATAATTAATTATCCTTATGACATTGAGGATGGCATATGCATGTTGTCTGTTAGTACAGCTCTGCACACTATGACTTCATCTATTTCTCTGTCTGTCTGTCTGTTTTCTACTATAGGGTTTCTCTGTATAACCTTGGAGTTTCTGAAAATTGCTGTGCAGACCAACCGAGCTTCATCCTCAGGGATCTCCCTGCCTCTGCCCCCAAAGTGCTGGGAATAAAGGTATGAATTACCACTACTCTTCAACTAATATTTTAATTCTTTCCTCTTAATGACTCTCATTATAGTGTCATAGCACTGGACACCAGTGCTCACCAAGAAGAAGGGAAGTAGAAGGATATGGGCTTGGGAAGGGGGAAGCAAAGTGCAACCTGGTTCCACACAACAGTAACAGCTCAGTTCCTCATCTAGCAAAGCAACTGCGGCAGGTGTGCTATGGAATTCCAAATGAAGGACATGAGATTTGTTCTTTTTCTACCCCAAGGGGAGTATCTTTATTGCTGTGATGAATATATTGAAATTAATATGCTGAATAGCACAGGTTTCTTGCTTTTGTATTTTCTGGAGGGTTGTTCTTTCATTTAGTTATTCTTAAAGGAACAAAGTAGGCCACTCATGTGATATTATAATACAATAAGACCTGTTTATTTTGCTGTGTCCTAGCCATTTATAATGTTCTGTCTATGGTCAGATGAAATTAGAATGATCTTCATTTTTCTCCATCTATACTTTTGTTGTTTTGCTTTTACTATTAATGCATCTTATTAAAACATTAAAATATGTTTTACATACCAATATATGTGGAACACATGCGACTTAAAATTACTGTTTATGTTGACTAGACTTTTCATAGTATTGTGTTTAATTAAAAACATAGACCATATAAGAGGGAAAATTTACTAAAGCTGCAGGATTTCATTTTTTTTTCTAATTTGAACTACTCTTTTAGCTTATTATGAAAGTATATGATGGAATTTGATTACTATTCTCTTCAGGATGTAATATGCAATATTCAAACGTGTTTAAATTTTTCTTTAACCTCTAAGTTGGAAGCAATCATAATGGAAGGCAAGGAGCAACTGCTGGCGAAATCAAATATGTATTTGAAATAAGGATATTTCACATTGCAGTCAGGGGAACAGCTATTTATGTTAATGCTTCAATTTTTATCAAAATTGGGCCCTTTCTAAAATGATTTTAGTCAACTCACCCTACACATTAACATTAAGTATGTGAAGGACATGTGTCTCTTAGGAAACCAATAATAATTCTGTCCCCAGATAACCATCCATCTCAACAGCTAGATTTGATGGGCTGGATTATCTGAAACGTTGGGTGCAGGTGGGAAGGTCTCATTTTAATTATTTGGAAATGAGTCCTTCTAAAAGTTTGAAGTAGAATTCTTATAACTTCTTGCGGTCACCTTCATCTCCTACATATTAATTGAAATTATTTTTCTTACTTGTCTTTAAGCATATATACTAAGGATGTGTAAAGTACCTTCTTAAGCAGAGCAAAATGCTCAACTGTCATATCATTTCACAGTAACTTAGAGATGACCCAGTGAAATAATAATGTAGTTTTTAAAAACATTACATCATAGATTACATCAAGATTTCTATCAACCCCAAATCAACATATTTCTCTCGATGTTTTTGTTAATGGACATAGGTAATTGAGATGTCTTGCTCTTTGTGAAGTTAAAAATGCTATTTCCTTCAGAATGGCCTGGAATGGATTCAGAGGGACATTATATTAGCCATTTACATTAGACTTTGCCTGTATAGGTCAATGGAACCATTAAAATCCAGGAGATTGAAATTTGGAGCTATCAAACACCATTTACTTTGCTTTCAGTTACCCAAGTTCTGATCTATTCTACATAGGCAATTTTCATCATTTTCCACATTACATGCCTCTAACTTCCCTGTGCCTCACAATCTCAGGGTTAACTAGAAATGGCGGGTGCCTATTCCAAATTTATAACATAAGTTTTAAAATAGTATAATACATGTGTGTATGGTTATGGTTATTGTTGTTGCTGTGTGTATTATATACACAGTTTTGCACATGTAAAGGAAAGAACCTGATCTTCGCTGTTTCTAGAACCTTCCCCAACTTTGTTATTATTATTATTGTTATTGTTATTGTTGTTGTTCTTGTTGTTCTTGTTGTTCTTGTTGATGATGATGATGGTGATAAGCTATTTAAAAAGATCTAGAACTCGCCAATTGGCTAGAGTGGCTGACCAATGACAATCATCTGGGATCCTCTGGATCCCTTCCCCATCTACCATTTTAGATGCTGTCTTACAGTTAACATTTCAAAGATGGATCATGAAGACTAAAAGCAAGTGGGATAGGTAATGGTTTATCCTCCTTACATGCCTTTCATTTATTTTGCAAAAGAAAAACTATGTCAGCAAAATTTTTCTATGAACTATGGGCAAGGAAATAAAGCTATGGTGTGCCACAAATGATTGAAAACAATGCTATGACACTTGGAATAATATGCACATTTAATAACTAAAAGTAAATCTCAGAATTATTTTCTCTGGAAAGTTAGCTTACAGATAAAAAGCAGAAGCCCACATAATACAAATGCAGACCTCTTCAAAATTCCGTTCTTCCATTTAAATACCTCTTCTACTAATAGGATACTAGATTTGAATAGCGTACACTTCTAAATCATAGTTCATCGTTGAGGGAAATCAGGTCAGGTACTCAAACCACAGAATCCTAGTGGCAGGAATTGATTAGTTCTTGGATGATTGTTGCTTACTGCCTTGATCCCTCTGGCCAGCTCAGCGTCCTAAGGTCCAAGTGCCACTCCCCCCTTTGAGGCCCTACGGGACCATCCTTTGCTATATGAGGCTGGAGCCATGGGTCTCTCCATGTGTACTCTTTGGTTGATGGTATAGTCTCTGGAAACTCTTGAGGGTCTCATCAGTTGATACTGCTGTTCTTCCTGTTAAGTTGAAAACCACTTCAGCTCCATCAGTCTTTTCTCTAACTCCTCCATTAGGGACCCTGTGCTCAGTCCAATAGTTGGTAGCAAGCATTCGCCACTGTATTTGACAAGCTCATGTAGAGCCTCTCAGGAGAGAGCTATATCAATCTCCTCTCAGGAAGCATTTTTGACATCCACAATAGTGTCTGGGATTGGTGTCTGTATATGGGATGGATTTCCAAGTGGGGCAGTCTCTGCTTTGTTATTGAGCCCAAGACAAACCACCAAAGTTTGTCTCTACTCAAAATGGATGTTTCCATCCATTGCAATCACGAATTAAGAAAGTGTCCTACATACATTTATATAGCCATATCTTAAGGAGGTATTTTATCTATTGCTGCTCCCTCCTTTCCAATGACTAGCTTGTATCAATTTTACAGAATTACTGTCAGCACATATTCTATGCCCGCTTTTTTCTGTTTATTTTCTTTGTTTTTTTGTTTGTTTGTTTGTTTGTTTCTTTGTTTATCTTGGCCATCTCAACCAAACCCAACACAATTATACAGTGGATAAAAAAATTTATTCTAGTATTTTCTGTATTCAAATAAAAATTAAATTCAAAATATAGCATTTTAACACTTTTAAAATTATCTAGCATTTGAAAATTCTTATTTGTATATAAATAGGTATTTGAAGTCTTTTATACTACAAAAAATTAGAATTTACTCTATCGCAGGGCATTCTTTACATGCTATGTTTATGATCAAAGAAGCTTATTCAGACATTCAATGATACTTTTAGGATTTAACCTCTGTGTATTATATTAATTTTAATTTAATTTCTTTCATCCATTTAATATAGATAACTTTCTCATCACTTTTCTCTATTAACCTTTTTAACTTACTTTTCCCTCAAAAGGAATGGGAACACTCAGATGTGTTTTTGTGGGAATTCTAAAAGTGATCAATATTTGTTATTAATAGAATTTTAAAGAAGTTTTCTCATCACTGTGAGTGGTCACATAATTCTTTGAGACCTGAAAGAAATTCACAGGAAAGACAACACCTCCCTTGAGTCCTTGAGTTCCCCTTCCCCCTTTTGTGCCATTTTTTTGAGCAGTCATCTTTTTCTGCCTTGGACATCAGCATTATTAGCGCAGGACTTTAGACACTTGGGTTTTTACCAGATGTTCTCTTTTCCTTCGAATCAATGTCTTAGATTTGAATCAACATCGCATTAAAGACTTGAATCTTCAGTCTCAGATGGAATAACATGGACTTGAAAAAAGTATAATCTAACTGCTAACAGATATAAAAATGTTCTACTCATTTTAGTATTCTGAAGAATCCTAACTAAGATATAGAAGCAGACACCCGAGTTTGCCTTCCTATTGCTGGGTCAAGTGCCATCCCAAAAAAGAATTATTCATTAAAACTCACTTTACTTTCACTTATTTATTTTTATTTTTATGGGAGTATTATCATATAAATTTATATATCCACTTGTTTATTTACATAATTGAAAGAGGATGCTTTCCATTTTGGATGATATTGAATGGGCCTCAAAAAAAACCTCTAGAAATTAAATTTTATAATCTTCCTTTTGTTTAATTATGTTTGTACATTTACATATGTAAATGTGCCTCATTTTTAAGATATATATATATATTTACTTTACAAAATTATATTTTCTATATAGTTCTATATTTTATTTAAATATACTGATTAATTAAAATAAAACCTCAGATATCAATATTTTAATATAATTTACCTCTTGCTGCATAGTCCATCTCCTCTTGAACCAGTATATATGCACAGGAAGGTTACATGTAAAATTTATTCATTAATATCATTAGTCTTGTTAGTATGAATGGGGTGGTGCTTACAGAACAATGGAGGTGAGAGCCCAACTTAATGGAATTGTTTTGATCCACTTTTTCATGGGTTCAACTTTGTTCATCATACTTGAATTATGTAGCAAGTATTTCTATCCACTGTGGTATCTCATCACCCCTATGAAACTTATTTTACTTAATTCAATTCACCTGATAAAAATATTATCAATTAATAATAGCAGGCTGAAGGATGCATGTCCATATATCAAATGTCTTTAGTGTTGCATGGTATTATCTGTGCCTTCCACTGTACAAGTAAGAACAAGTAACATACGCAGTTTAAGTGTATGACCTACATCAGGGACTCAGTGACAGAAGTCGGGCTTGAAGCTAAGCAGCTTAGCTCCAGACATTGTACTGTTCACTATTACCGTCATTTGCATTTAGGTTATCTGGTGCTTCTCTTAAGATATTTATAGCTTGATCGTAAGGAAATTCCCACATTTGTCATCAAAGCTCTAAAAAGAATGCCTCAGAGACTTTGAGGCAATTTACTTCATAGAACTATTTTCAATGTCCAGATTATTAGGAAATAATTGGAAAAGAATTCAACTCAATATGCTAAGGTACTATTGGAGTGTTTCTAGAAATTTTGCTTGAAATAGTTTACAGGCACATTGTTATGGTTTATATGTTAATACCCCCAAAGAGTGAAAGGTTGGCTGTCAGCCTGTTGGGCTGTAGGTAGATGGAGGAACATTTAAGAAAAGAGTTCAAAGCTCTTACCTTCAATATCTGGGAAAATAAACTAGGGCAACAATAGTCTATATTGCTTAGATAGTTTCTTGGACTCCTCTGGCCAACAATTTAAGGTAAACTTCTATATCTGGCACTGAAGTTTGTTAAATAATATAAAAATCTTGTTTATGGTATAAAGATATTAACAACCTTGTGATGTATATATTTATATAATGAGAGAACATGGAATATTTGCTTTTCTGCAGGTAGACACTACCATTTACTATTATATTTTTGTTGTTATTTATTAATCTATATATTCTATTATTTTATTTTCTTAACTGCTAATTTGTTAACTGTTGATTACAATTTCTTTGTATATATCTATCACAATTTCACTATCCATTAATTAGTCAAAAAGATATAGACCAAGTCAATTTCCTAGCTATTTTTGAACAGAGGAGAAACAATGTAAAAAGCCAAGTAAAATATAGAGGGCACTGAGACTATACCAAAAAGCAGGGCTATACAGGATATCTACTTTTACCTTTGTGAGAATTCCTTAAGGCCCCACACAGGAGAGCATAGGACTTGCATCAATTCAGGTTGACCTTATCTAAAGTCTTCCTTCCTCAGGACCACCTTCTAGGGTATTCATTGCTTTATATGGACCTGAGCAAAGTACTGAAAATTGAGAACAGTATAGTGAGAGATACGTTGTTTAAAATATTTTTCAATGTTTTGTATGGTTATCTAGTATATTGAAACAAGATAAAATCCCTCCTTTTCATGAACAACAGTCCTAATAAGCTGAAAATACAATGAACCACAACTTTGACTTTTCTGCCAAGATATCTTTAATGTCTAATATTGTCACTTTTATCTTTGGGTACCCAACAGTTATAGACTGGTCTTAAAGCATTCAGCAAGCCAGAATTCATTCTTGCTACACGAGCTCTAGATAAGTCCTATCATAGATCCTAAGAACCAATGAAAAACACTGTCCTAAGCTAATTTCTGACTGTATTCTACTTATGCATCCTATATCCACAGATAAATGTAACCTTCATCCCTTGTCAAAGAACCTTCTGTTATCAACTGTGCTACAATAGGCATAAATTTTATAAACACAAACACGTATGCCATTTTCAATATTAGATGTGAGACAAACAAAATAAAAATGAAATAAATAATATAAGAATCTACCAAAAGATGGAGACATAATAAATTCTCAAACACTAACTGTTGAGATTTCATTATATTGTATCTCACTTGCTAAATAGATTCAAGACTCATATTTAGATATAGTTAAAGAAGGACTTCTTTTTTTTTTTTTTTTTTTTTTAGGTTCTTTTTTTCGGAGCTGGGGACCGAACCCAGGGCCTTGCGCTTCCTAGGTAAGCGCTCTACCACTGAGCTAAGTCCCCAGCCCCGGAAGGACTTCTTTCTATTCGGAAACTGATAAGTAAAAATTAGGCTGAGTGTATCTTCAAATGACCATCTACACGTCTTTGACCAGCCTAGAATTGAAAATTAAGTCTAAAAATATTGTCTTGAGATTTTACAGGGAAATCATGAATAATAGCTGACTGGATCAATTGAAAAATTTTAAAATTTATTATCATAAACATGATTCAAACTATAAAAATTTCCTTAATAAACTATATAATATATACATGTGCTCAATTATCAATTTCCAGGGTTCATGTTTCCTATTGGTATAAAATGAGTAAAAATAATCTATCATTATTTTGAGAAATTTTATTAATAATAAATAATCCTAAAACTCACACACTACATTCAATAAATGTCTTTGACAGTAAGTACAGATTGTTATTTCTTGCATATTCTCTGATACCGAAATTTATTTAAAATTTAATTTCTAAATATATAACAATTGTTGAGTATAAAATACATGTGAATCATGAAAGCAGTTTATCCTTTAAGTGTTCGATAACTTG
This sequence comes from Rattus norvegicus, assembly GCF_021556685.1. NCBI lineage: Eukaryota > Metazoa > Chordata > Mammalia > Rodentia > Muridae > Rattus > Rattus norvegicus. The sequence continues at coordinate 20,734,835 of NC_141544.1, read as the reverse complement.
AAATGCTGTTACCCTGCTCTAGACTTTTAGAAATCAATACTAGAAATGAATCAGGCTGCAAGGGATTCATCTACCACAACCTTCCTTCTAAATCTAGACAACATAAGAAGAGCTATGTTATACAGCACTGGAAAAGTGTCATGTAACATTGATTTACTATGTTACTGACAGCACTGAAAAAAACAAATCAAACTCCCCAAGAAATAGCAAAGTACATTCAACAAATGTTGTCCTTTGGATAACATCATTAGCCCAGGGTAATACCTGGAGGTACAAAACTGTATTGAAAGGCAGCCATGAACCCTTTCCGATGATTTGACCTTTCGTCTTTTGAAAACTAGTTTCAAAAATTTGGTTAAAAATGTTCACGCAAACACACACAACTGAATATAAGTTATCCTATTTTTATTTCTTAAAATATTGTTGAGCCAAAGAATGCCACAAACTTAACAGAAAAATTACTTTGCTGCAAGTCAGGTCATGTAACCTGAATAGCTCTATAGGTCTTTTTTTTTCTTTAAATGCTATGAGTCAAACCAAGGCCCTTGTATATCAACAAAAAAACAATACTATACCATATAGCTACACTCCCATTCCCCTATCAGATTCTTAAAAAACTTCTGAAAAGTAAAAGTACAAGTTCTTATCTTAATCTAATAAATCAGTAAAAGAATAAATATGGATTTCATATGACATAAAACTAAAGTATGTATTTAGAATATAAGTCAATATGTACTAAAATTAAAAAATGTATGTCATCATTTATGACAATGACTACTTTGGTTTTCATTCAGATTAATTTAAGCAGGTAGGACTATTTATTCTTATATAATCGTGATTTTATTATATAATAGTTTTGATAAATATTTTATTGTATTTTACTAGTTTTATCTCCATTGTCATGAAATCTTTACATTGAATTCAGCTATTATTATGTTTAACATATTTCAGCTAATAGAATATTTTGCATTTATCTATGAACTCAACATGTATAGCATAATTAATTCATCTAGATGATAACACAATATGAAAATATATAAATTGTATGTTATTCAATTATTAACACATAGTCTTTTATTTAAAAGTGAGCAAATTCAAAAATAAAAGTGAGCAAATTCAAGATCCAAATGTAAGGTAAGTGGGATTTCATTGAATTGTGTGTTTTATAAAGGTTTCTTCTATTGTCATTTAATAGTTGGTATGTAACCATGTATAATTAATAAGTATTCACATATGAAAGGCTTTAACATTGAAAATTAGATAGACTTTGACTTCATCTTACCCTTCTGTTTGTCATTAAAGAGATGAAGAGTTGATTTATATTTGCTTGTGTCATTGAATGAGTTATATCTTCTATGTCTCATGGAAAGACTAGAGAACACCCTATGTACTTTGCTCTGTATTTAGTACTGTTGTCACTTTATGGGGGAAAAAAACTCACCTTATAGAGAACAAATTGCTTGGGTAAGTCTGGTTTGGTTCATGACACATCAAGTTCCAAGCTATGAAAGAGCTATTTCACAATCTTGCATGAGAAGGCATAAACACTGACTAGGATCAGGTAAGCAGGTACGATGCCCAGTTGAAGTTGTGATTTATAGTACTGTCAATACCCTACAGAAGAATTTGGGCCAAACTAATAGGAGCCATGGTAAAGATCCATGATAAAGTAAGCCAAGCAAAGAGAAGCAAAGAAAGTGCAAGGCTAATTTAATTCACAAAGCTGAAACTCAGTCCACCCCTTAGATACCCAATTTCTCTATAGCTACTTCTTCTGTGTAGCTAGAAGAGTAGCTTTACCTATCTAAAGTCATATATTGTACCATTTTAAGCAAAGTTTCACTAAAAACCATTGCCACCTAATGTAAATTAAAAATTTTGCCAGAAAATATAAATTAATCAAAGGTGCCCATAATCTTGCTATAAAAATGATAAATAGAAATCATAATTTCCAATAAGATTTTAATTCTCATGATCTAAGTACTGTGGAAATATTAAGCAAAATCCTAAAAACACTATAGCAAAAAATACAAATGTGTGTTCTCGTACTATAAATACAACAAAGCATGTATGTTAAAATAACCTTGCAACATAGAAAACACCATATTTAAAAAAGACTGATGCACCGTAACTCAAATCATTTAAATATTTGAAAATTATCTAAATATTTATAATTATCTAAAAGTCAGAACTATTTAAAGCATGACTAGCAAAAATGAAATATTCCTATAAATTTATGTATTAAAAGTGTGCATATATGAATGTGTGTTCGTATGAATTTGTGTGTGTGTGTGTGTGTGTGTGTGTGTGTGTGTGTGTGTGTGTGTGAAGTTTTGGAGTTTGAGTCTTTTGCCTATATGCTTGTGTGTATGAGTGTGTGTGTATGTGTGAGTGTGTCCGTTCATGTCTGTGTATGTTTTCTTTCATTTGTGTGCCTTGTACATGGATGTTAAAGGAGAATCTATAATATTATTGAACTGGAGTTCATATAGTTTTGAGCCATCATCTAACATGTATGTTTTTGAAACCTAATCTAGGTCCTCTAAGTGAGTAGTAAATTCTCTTGACCACTGAGCCATATCTCTAGCTCTTTATTATTTTAGATTTTCATATATTCTGACTCTATAAAAATGATAATCCTATCAGAATTTTAAATAATATGTACATTTTAATTCATTAGGTGTCTATCACATTGATTCAAACTGAAACAACAAGCTGTTAACATACTGAAAATATTTTAAAAAATAAATTTGTCTTGTGGTACACTGACAACAGATTCATATATTTGTCATTAAATATGGTGTCACGCAAGATGGTAGCTAAGGCAGTTTTGCTTCTCAATTTAAATTTATTCTTATTTTAATCGTACACATTCTAAACAGGATAAAGCAGGCATGACTTCTTATTTTTCTATGCATGTCACTTGGAATCAATATGAGTCAAGCACAAAACACATTAACTGCTCAATGTTCCATGACTTTTGTATCCTCGAGGACTACAAAGTCTCCGTGACCTCTGCAGAAGTTGAAGGTCAGAATGGGAGTAAACCTATATCTGGGTCCAAGACGTACATAAAAAAATTCCAAACCTGAGGGCAAGTTTTCTAGCTTCTGGCTAAATTCCGTGAGATGTCACAGTCCAGATGAATCAAGTTTGGGAAAGGAGGATGAATGTCAAACGCTTTATGCCAAAGAGCAGCTTGTTCCTAGAGCATGCTTAAGGCCATTTTGTTCAGGGATTTTATTGAAGAAACAATCTGCAACTGTAAGTCTGCAAAGCTCACAAAAATCATTATCAAGAGTTTTCAGATATATTGGACCACAGGAAATAACTGACTTTGCCCTCAGTGTTCTGGAAAACATTTCTGTTCTCATTACTTGTATAAAAAATGTTTAATAGAAAAATAACTAAGTCTATTGGTTTAGGATTCCTCACCAAAGCCATGAGACGCATTTAAAAGTTTAATATTTATTTATGAATGTGTGTGTGTTTCTGTGTGTTTGTGCGTGTGTGCATGCGTGTGTGCATGTGTGCATGCACGTGTGTGTGTGCGTGTTAGGGGATATATGTACAATACTGGTTATAGGCCAACTTAACCACTGTGGGTTCTTCTTCAGCTACGTGTGTCCCAGGGATCAAAGTCAAGTGCTCAGCCTTTATTCATAAAAGACATCATGTTTTCCCATGAAATATAAACTGCGATATTTTATGAATAACAAGATAAACAGTAAAGCATATGTACTCTCTATTTTCAATAATTGGAAATATAAATATTTCTATACTTGTAAATACATAATGAGATATTTTGAGGGTTCTTATGTGCCTAAGTGAATGGATGGCCATAGATCTTCATAATTCAGCATAGTGGTTTTGCTGAGAGGACTCCTATCCTTCATATACCACTGCCACGTTTCACATATCAGCCTTTTAGTAATTGTGATAGCATCTAAACTTTTGTACAACAATATCCTATGCATTACAAATACATGTGCAAGCTGACTAGAAGTTTATGTTTAGAATAATTTAATAGAAGAGCCATGCAAAGGTACCGTTTATGTAAAGGAGTTTTATGTGCACCACTGGAAAATATGCTTTGTTAGTGACTGCTTTGTGTTAAATATATTTGACATCTAAAATTTATCTTTAATAATTCTTTAATGGAGAATATGTCTTTCAGAGATGTGATTTTGTATCATAAAATAAATGTATAAATTAATGTATAAATAATTGTATTTACAAAGAGTGGAAATTTATTATTTTAAAATAAGAAAATAATAACAATACAGGCAGGACAATAGCATCTTACCTACTTTTGGATAAATTTTATATAAATTTAAAATTACAGTCAGTTTGTAGCTACTTCTTCACCAGGATACCAGAGAATGCATTATAGTAAAATATTTAAACTAATCAGCCTAATAAAGCTTTAATGTAAAACTGACTTTTCTGTAAGTATATTTGCATGTATACACACATATGTACATATATGTATATGCATAAACAGAAGAAGAATAAAAACAACTTTAATGAAAACTTAACTATGCCTTTCCCAAAAGCCATCAACTATCTATGGCTTTGAGGTAGAATCTGGGGCTTAGAAGACTCTTCTCCCTCCATTGGGACATTTAAACTGGCTTTATCTTCTAAACTGTTTGCTAGACAACCATGACTCAGATTTGATCATGAATACAGAAGCCTTCTCATATCGAGAAAGCAATTTTCACAGCAGTCAATTAAAGTCTGTCTTTTACAATATTTCCATCCCGTTATTAGTGATTTTCTTCTAGTGCTGGAGAGAAGAAATAAAATATATAGTATATGTTACTTTCAAAACCAACTATTCCACCATTTAAGTTAATAAAAACTTAAGGTTGTTTTAATTTTATTATTATTAAGGCATGTTAATTTTAAACTTTACTTTGATTTTTCTAACTTATACATTTAAACTTACATTTCAGCCGTTAATATTATTTGCAACGTATTGTTTTGTCTTCTTTCAAATACTTTCTTTAATCAACATTAAAATAAATGTTTATTTATGAGAAGCTTAATTGTATAAATTCCAGACAAATATCTGGTATCATAAATTTATAGATCTGCTCACCTTATGGTTTATACACTGAATTATTCCACTTTGGGAAAATTTATCCATCAATACCCTCAACCTATAAATGAAGCATCATTCATTACTGCTGGATAGAAAATAATATCATTAAATACTTCCTAGACCACATAATCAAATAGACACATACATTATTAAATTACATCAGCACGTGTCAATCTCAATTCATTATTCAGATAGTAGATGTCATTTTTACAAAGTTTTTCCATATTATATATCTAGTATATAGTCAATGGATAATAAATGTGAAGGGTTCTTAATGTATATCTTACTGTGTGTTATGTCATATGTCACATGCTATAGTTTGGCCCCTTTTCTTTAGTTCACACTTTATATAATATGGTTTTTATTTGTCACTACAAAGAGTAACAGATACCAATCAATGTTGCTGTCTCAAACAATTAGAGATTAACATCTTGATCCAAGACTATTTTTAATGTATAAACATAGCATCAAAAATCATTCTATATTTTTCTATTAGAATTTCAATTCAGATTAGCACATATGAAAAATGGATCAGAAAATACAAATCAGTTATTCAGCACATTAAATCAATCAGTATTTGTGCAGGCAAGTTGAAGAAATATATTTTCTGAAGTGAAATTGAAAAAACTGTCTTAAGCAAAAAATAGAAATTAAATCTTGTATCTAGAAGGTGTAACTAAGAAAGGTCTCAGAAAATAAAGGCAACATCACATCCAGGAAAAGAAAAGAGAAAAGAATACCATTTGAGGACTGGAGTTTCCATCAAATAGCAGACTAAGATTACTAAATACATACCAATATACACCTGCAAACTTATGAGAACAATGTTATCATAAAATCAATTTACTTCTAAAGGTATAGGAAAATGTCAGAGGATCAAACAGATTTTCATTAAATCAAAGACTCTGACAAAAAAAATTAAAATCTATTGAAAATTTACTTGGATAGATTAGGAAAATATAAGTTCATGAATAAAATGTTGAAATAAAAAGTTATGATTTTTGAGAAGTTAAGCACATTACTTAGAAAATATGCTTTCATAGGAAGTTGTATCATAAACATAATTTTTCTTTTTTATTGCATAATTTTTATTTACATTTCAAATGTTATCCCCTTTTCTAGTGTCTCATCCAAAACCCTCCATCACATCCCCCCTCCTTCTTCTGTGAGGATGTTCCCCCTCCCCAACCACTCCTCCTTCCTGCCTCCCTGCCTGATATTCCTCTGCACTAGGGGGTCCAGCCTTGGCAGGTCCAAGGGCTTTTCCTCCCATTGGCACCCACCAAAGCCATCCTTTCCTACATATACAGCTGGAGTCATGAATCTGTCCATGTGTACTCTTTGGGTAGTGGTTTAGTCCCTGGAAGCTCTAGTTGGTTGGTATTGTTGTTCTTACGGGGTTGGGAGCCCCTTCAGCTCCTTCAATCCTTTCTCTAGCTACTCCAGTGGGGACCCATTTTCAGCTCAGTGGTTGAATGTGAGCACCCGCCTCTGTATTTGTCATGCTCTGACTGAGCCTCTCAAGAGATGGTTATATCAGGCTCCTGTCAGCAAGCACTTCTTGGCTTCATCAATACTGTCTAGGTCTGGTGTGGCAGTATGTATGTGTGTGTGTATATATATATATATATATATATATATATATATATATATGCCCAATCCCCAGGTTAGGCAGGCTCAGAATGTCCATTCCTTTAGTCTCTGCTCCAAGCTTTGTCTCCATATCCACACCTAAGAATATTTTTGTTTCCTATTTTAAGAAGGACTGAAGCATCTGTACATTGGTCATCCTTCTTGTGTTTCATGTGGTCTGTGGATTGTATCTTGGGTAATTCAAGATTTTAGGCTAATATCCACTTATCAGTGAGTGATTACCACTTGTGATTTTCTGTTTGGGTAATTCCATTCAGGATGACATTCCCTTGTTCCATCCATTTGCCAATGAACTTCATGAAGTCATTGATTTTGAAAGCGCAATAGTACTCCACTGTGTAGATGTACCACATTTTCTGTATCCATTTCTCTGTTGAAGGGCATCTAGGCTCTTTCCAGCTTCTGGCTGTTATAAATAAGGCAGCTATGAACATAGTAGAGCATGTGTTCTTGTTATATGTTTGAGAATCTTTTGGATATATACCCAGGAGTGGTAGAGCTGGGTCCTCGGGTCCAATTTTCTGATGAAATGACACACTGATTTATAGATTATTTGTACCAGCTTTTAATCCTACCAACAATGGAGGAGTGTTCCTCTTTGTCCACGTCCTTGCCAGCAACTGTTGTCACCTGAGATGTTGATCTTAGCCATTCTGGTGTGAGGTGGAATCTCAGAATTGCTCTGATTTACATTTCCCTGCTGACTAAGGATGTTGAACATTTCTTTCGGTACTTCTCACCCATTCAATATTCCTCAGCTGAGAATTCTTTGATTAGCTCTGTACTCCATTTTTATTATTGTTATTTGACACTCTCAGTCTACCTTCTTTGTTTATTTGTATATATTGGATATTAGCCCTATATTGGATGTAGGATTGGTAAGGATTATTTCCCAATGTGTTGGCTGCCATTTTGTCCTAATAACAGTGTCCTTTGCCTTACAAAAGCTTTGCAATTTTATTAGGTCCCATTTGTTACCTCTTGAATTCCTGATCTTTCCAAGAATTTTAACCTGAAGGCCTTTTGAATTTTGTCAGATGCTTTCTCAGTGTCTAATGAGATGATCTTATCTGATCCTAGATTAGATGGTTTATCTGATCCTGATTTAACTTTGGTACCTTGTATCTCTCTAGAAAATTGTCCATTTCCGACAGATTTTCTAGTTTAATGGAATATAGGTTTTTGTAGTAGGATCTGATGATTTTTTGAATTTCCTCAGATTCTGTTGCTATGTCTCTCTTTTCATTTCTGATTTTGTTAATTTGAATACTCTCTCTGTGCCCTCTGGTTAGTGTTGTTAAGGGTTTATCTATCGTGTTGATTTTCTCAAAGAACCAGTTCCTCATTTTGTTGATTCTTTGTGTAGTCCTTTTTGTTTTTACTTGGTTGATTTCAGTCCTCAGGTTGATTATTTTCTGAATTCTACTACTCTTAGGTATATTTGTTTCTTTTAGTTTTAGAGCTTTTAGGTGTATTGTCAAGCTGCTGATATATGCTCTCTCCAGTTTCTTTTTGGAGGCACTCAGAGCTATTAATTTTCCTTGTAGCACTGCTTTCATTGTGTCCCATAAATTTCTGGATGTTATGCCTTCATTTTCATCAAACTCTAAAGTCTCCAATTTCTTTCTTTCTTTCTTTCTTTCTTTCTTTCTTTCTTTCTTTCTTTCTTCCTTCCTTCCTTCCTTCCTTCCTTCTTTCTTCTTTCTTCTTTCTTTCTTTTTTTCTTTCTTTCTTTCTTCCTTCCTTCCTTCTTTCTTCTTTCTTTCTTTTTTTTCTTTCTTTTTTCTTTCTTTCTTCCTTTCTTTCTTCTTTAACCAAGTTATCATTGAGTACAGATTTGTTCAACTTACATGTGTATATGGGTTTTCTGTAGTTTTTTGTTGTTTTTTGTTTTGTTTTGTTTTTTTTGTTTGTTTGTTTTGGTTCTTTTTGTTGTTGTTGTTGTTGTTATTTAAAAAAAGCCTTACTCCATGGTGATCTGATAGGATGCATGGTATTATTTCAACCTTCTTGTATGTGTTGAGGCCTATTTTATAATTGAGTATATGTTCAATTTAGGAGAAGGTACCATGAGGTGCTGAGAAGAAGGTATATTCTTTTGTGTTAGGATGAAATATTCTATAAATATCTGTTAAATCCTTTGTTGCATAACTTTGTTAGTTTCTCTATTTCTCTATTTAGCTTCTGTCCCCATGATATGAGAGTGGGGTGTTGAAATTTCCCATTATTAATGTTTGAGGTAAAATGTATGCTATGAGCATTAGTAAGGTTTCTTTTATGAATGTAGATGCCCTTGCATTTGTAACACAGGTATTCAGGATTGAGAATTCTTGGTGGATTTTTTCTTTGATGAATATCAAGTGTCCTTCCTTATCTTTTTAATAACATTTGGTTGAAAGTCGATTTTATTCAATATTAGAATGCATACTCAAGCTTGTTTCTTGGGACCATTTGCTTAGAAAATTGTTTTTCAGCCTTTTACTCTGAGATAGTTTTTCTCTTTGTCACTGAGGTATTTTTCCTGTATGCAGCAAAATTCTTTGTCCTCTTTCCATAGCCATCTGTTGGTCTATGTCTTTTTATTGGGAAGTTGATTCCATTGATATTAAGGAATACTGATTGTTGTTTCCTGTTATTTTTGTTTTTAGAGGTAAAATTATGTTTGTGTGGCTCTCTTCTTTTGGGATAGTTGAAATAAATGTACTTTCTTGCTTTTTCTAGGGTGTAGTTTCCCTTCTTTTTTGGGAGGGGTGTGTGATCCATGGAATTTATTTTGTGTTTTGTTCTGGGACAACCCAGCCTCTTAAGACAGTCTTTCATTTTTATTTCAAGTATTTCATTTTCTTCCAAGTCTATTGATTATAACCTCTCACACCCTGAATCCTAACATACAGTCCTAGCAGCATGTCTGTGAGTTTGTTAGCTGATTTCTGTAGTTTCTCATTTCCTACTTAGTACCCTTTGGGACAATCCAGATAGATTCTATTATACCTATTACTACAGTGTTCAACCCAAGTTTCAGAGAAGTAGATAATCCAGAGTGACACACCATGGTGAAGAGTCAGAACAAACCTGTACTTTCCATTTCCAATAGGCGGGTGGTTCCCACAGAGTCCAAGATGCCTGTTCAATTTATAGATTTATTTGTTGGTTTGGGATTTGAAGCATGTACTTTTTAGATCCCATATTGTTCTTCATGAACAAGGGGGTTGCTAATAGTACCTGATTCAGATTTTTGTGCTGAGACTAATAATGGGAAGCACTGGTTAGAACAGGTGGGGCTTGCTGAGCTTCCTTAAAGTTCTCTTGTAGATGGAGAGTATAGACACGTGAAGTCTTGGTACATCTTTGGGGAGGGCTTCAACCTGAGCCACCCAGAGCCCAGCTATAGCAGGTCCTTGATGCTCACCTCTCTGACCTGTCCCCATAGTTTCCTCTAGCAGCTGTGTAGGTTTGTCAGAGCACTCTGGCTTCTTCCCACTGTTCCCTGACACTGTGCCAGACTGGAATACCTATAAATCATTCTCTTCCAGGCCATAGTCCCAGCCCTGTTGCTCTGTTGGCCATGGAAGCTCTGATTTACCATGCTGTGAAGAAAGGCCACTTGTCATCCAAGTATATCCAGCCACTTCTTGTGAAAAGTGAAGACTGCTTGGTCCCTCCACAGAAGGGGAAACAGAAGAAAGGTGAGACCTAGGAGTGACCCCTCAGGCTTTCTTACATCCATCCCAGAAGCCATGTGGTCACCTAGCTTTCTGAAATACTGATGTTGTCAAGCCTTGAGAGGAACATCTCAGGTTACCTCTTTCTGCATTAGCTGTGGTGACAGCACCCCATCAGGATGACTGGTGTTATGTGAACAATTTTTCTGCAGTCATTCCACACTTGTTCCTCAGCAAAAATTGGATCTAAGGAGCAAAGCACAAGAACCCTTTAATCTTAGAGCTTCAGTGCACAGAGGAGTGAAAATAAGATACAAATTATGTGTCATATGGTCAAAATTGTTAGGGAAGAAAATAGACATGGAAAAGGACTGGGCACATTACTGCCCAGTTCTTTTTCACAACTACACATTTTTTTTTACCCTTTGACCCAATTGGTAAGATATAATTGCCCACTTAAACATACAAAGCCTGGTATCATACATCCCTTGAGAACATTAATAACAACCTGTAAATACACAGAGCGAGATTTTTTTTTCAGAGTGAGATCTTTATGTCAGCCTCCATCATCCTGCCACAGCTTCTCTCTCTATCTCCTGTCTCTTCCTTTCCCTTCCAGTCTCCTCCCCTTCCTTCAAACTTCTCTCCCTTCCATCCTTCCTTCTCCTCCAATGACAGGCCTCCTTCTATCCTGTAACCACTCCTCACCTGTAATTTACAAATTCAATGGGGAGAAGGTTCTGGTGAAGTCACCTGATTCCTGAGTACATGACTAGGCAGCTGTCCTTGGGGCAGTGGAATTAGCATCAAAATACAGATAACTTCAGGGCAATCCACAACATTTCCCCCCTTTTTGTCCAGTTCAAAAGCCTTTTCATTTATATATAAATTGAGTACAATTATTATCATCCTACAATTTATTTTTTTCTTTTTTTTTATTAGTATGAGTATTTCTTATATACATTTCGAATGTTTTTCCATTTCCAGGTTTCCTGGCAAACATCCCCCTAATCCCTCCCCTCCCCTTCTTTATGGGTGTTCCCCTCCCCACCCTCCCCCCATTGCCGCCCTCCCCCCAACAATCTAGTTCACTGGGGGTTCAGTCTTAAAAGGACACAGGGCTTCCCCTTCCACTGGTGCTCTTACAAGGATATTCACTGCTACCTATGAGGTCAGAGTCCAGGGTCAGTCCATGTATAGTCTTTAGGTAGTGGCTTAGTCCCTGAAGCTCTGGTTGCTTGGCATTGTTGTACATATGGGGTCTCGAGCCCCTTAAAGCTCTTCCAGTTCTTTCTCTGATTCCTTCAACTGGGGTCCTATTCTCAGTTCAGTGGTTTGCTGCTGGCATTCGCCTAAGTATTTGCTGTATTCTGTCTGTGTTTCTCAGGAAAACGGCTCCTGTCAGCCTGAACTTCTTTGCTTCATCCCACTTGTCTAATTGGATGGCTGTATATGTATGGGCAACAGGTGGGGCAGGCTCTGAATGGGTGTTCCTTCTGCGTCTGTTTTAATCTTTGCCTCTCTATTCCCTGCCAAAGGTATTCTTGTTCTCCTTTTAAAGAAGGAGTGAGGCATTCACATTTTGATCATCCGTCTTGAGTTTCATTTGTTCTAGGCATCTAGGGTAATTCAAGCATTTGGGCTAATAGCCACTTATCAATGAGTGCATACCATGTGTGTTTTTCTGTGATTGGGTTACCTCACTCGGGATGATATTTTCCAGTTCCAACCATTTGCCTACAAATTTCATAAAGTCATTGTTTTTGATAGCTGATTAATATCCCATTGTGTAGATGTACCACATTTTCTGTATCCATTCCTCTGTTGAAGGGCATCTGGGTTCTTTCCAGCATCTGGCTATTATAAATAAGGCTGCGATGAACATAGTGGAGCACGTGTCTTTTGTATATGTTGGGGCATCATTTGGGTATATGCCCAAGAGAGGTATAGCTGGATCTTCAGGCAGTTCAATGTTCAATTTTTTGAGGAACCTCCAGACTGATTTCCAGAATGGTTGTACCAGTCTGCAATCCCACCAACAATGGAGGACTCTTCCTCTTTTTCCGCCTACTCACCACCATCTGCTGTCAACTGAGTTTTTGATCTTAGCCATTCTCACTGGTGTGAGGTGAAATCTCAGGGTTGTTTTGATTTGCATTTCCCTTATGACTAAAGATGTTGAACATTTCTTTAGGTGTTTCTCAGCCATTCCACATTCCTCAGCTGTGAATTCTTTGTTTAGCTCTGAACCCATCTTTAATACGGTTATTTGTCTCCCTGCGGTCTAACTTCTTGAGTTCTTTGTATATTTTGGATATAAGGCCTCTATCTGTTGGAGCATTGATAAAAATCTTTTCCCAATCTGTTGGTTGTCGTTTTGTCTTAACCACAGTGTCCTTTGCCTTACAGAAGCTTTGCAGTTTTATGAGATCCCATTTGTTGATTCTTGATCTTAGAGCATAAGCCATTGGTGTTTTGTTCAGGAAATTATTTCCAGTGCCCATGTGTTCCAGATGCTTCCCTAGTTTTTCTTCTATTAGTTTGAGTGTATCTGGTTTGATGTGGAGGTCCTTGATCCACTTGGACTTAAGCTTTGTACAGGGTGATAAGCATGGATCGATCTGCATTCTTCTACATGTTGACCTCCAGCTGAACCAGCACCATTTGCTGAAAATGCTATCTTTTTTCCATTGGATGGTTTTGGCTCCTTTGTCAAAAATCAAGTGCCCATAGGTGTGTGGGTTCATTTCTGGGTCTTCAATTCTGTTCCATTGGTCTATCTGTCTGTCTCTGTACCAATACCATGCAGTTTTTATCACTATTGCTCTGTAATACTGCTTGAGTTCAGGGATAGTGATTGCCCCTGAAGTCCTTTTATTGTTGAGGATAGTTTAAGCTATCCTGTGTTTTTTGTTATTCCAGATGAATTTGCAAATTGTTCTGTCTAACTCTGAGGAATTGGATTGGTATTTTAATGGGGATTGCATTGAATCTGTAGATCGCTTTTGGTAAAATGGCCATTTTTACTATATTAATCCTGTCAATCCATGAGCATGGGAGATCTTTCCATCTTCTAAGGTCTTCTTCAGTTTCTTTCTTCAGAGTCCTGAAGTTCTTATTGTACAGATCTTTTCTTGCTTGGTTAAAGTCACAGTGAGGTACTTTATATTATTTGGGTCTATTATGAAGGGTGTCATTTCCCTAATTTCTTTCTCCGGTTGTTTCTCTTTTGTGTAGAGGAAGGCTACTGATTTATTTGAGTTAATTTTATACCCAGCCACTTTGCTGAAGTTGTCTATCAGCTTTAGTAGTTCTCTGGTGGAACTTTTGGGATCACTTAAATATACTATCATATCATCTGCAAAAAGGGATATTTTGACTTCTTCTTTTCCGATCTGTATCCCCTTGACCTCCTTTTATTGTCTGATTGCTCTGGCTAGAACTTCAAGAACTATATTGAATAAGTAGGGAGAGAGTGGGCACCCTTGTCTAGTCCCTGATTTTAGTGGGATTGCTTCAAGTTTCTCTCCATTTAGTTTAATGTTAGCAACTGGTTTGTTGTGTATGGCTTTTACTATGTTTAGGTATGGGCCTTAAATTCCTATTCTTTCCAGGACTTTTATCATGAAGGGGTGTTGAATTTTGTCAAATGCTTTCTCAGCATCTAATGAAATGATTATGTGGTTTTGTTCTTTCAGTTTGTTTATATAATGGATCACGTTGATGGTTTTCCATATACTAAACCATCCCTGCATGCCTGGGATGAAGCCTACTTGATCATGGTGGATGATTGTTTTGATGTGCTCTTGGATTCAGTTTGCCAGAATTTTTTTTTTTTATTAACTTGAGTATTTCTTATATACATTTCGAGTGTTATTCCCTTTCCCGGTTTCCAGGCAAACATCCCCCTCCCCCTCCCCTTTCTTATGGGTGTCCCCTCCCAACCCTCCCCCCATTGCCGCCCTCCCCCCATAGACTAGTACACTGGGGGTTCAGTCTTAGCAGGACCCAGGGCTTCCCCTTCCACTGGTGCTCTTACTAGGATATTCATTGCTACCTATGGGGTCAGAGTCCAGGGTCATTCCATGTATAGTCTTTAGGTAGTGGCTTAGTCCCTGGAAGCTCTGGTTGCTTGTCATTGTTGTAGTTTTGGGGTCTCGAGCCCCTTCAAGCTCTTCCAGTTCTTTCTCTGATTCCTTCAATAGGGGACCTATTCTCAGTTCAGTGGTTTGCTGCTGGCATTCGCCTCTGTATTTGCTGTATTCTGGCTGTGTCTCTGAGGAGCGATCTACATCCGGCTCCTGTCGGTCTGCACTTCTTTGCTTCATCCATCTTGTCTAATTGGGTGGCTGTATAAGTATGGGCCACATGTGGGGCAGGCTCTGAATGGGTGTTCCTTCAGTCTCTGTTTTAATCTTTGCCTCTCCCTTCCCTGCCAAGGGTATTCTTTTTCCTCATTTAAAGAAGGAGTGAAGCATTCACATTTTGATCATCCGTCTTCAGTTTCAATTGTTCTAGGCATCTAGGGTAATTCAAGCATTTGGGCTAATAGCCACTTATCAATGAGTGCATACCATGTATGTCTTTCTGTGATTGGGTTAGCTCACTCAGGATGATATTTTCCAGTTCCAACCATTTGCCTACGAATTTCATAAACTCGTTGTTTTTGATAGCTGAGTAATATTCCATTGTGTAGATGTACCACTTTTTCTGTATCCATTCTTCTGTTGAAGGGCATCTGGGTTCTTTCCATTTTCTGGCTATTATAAATAAGGCTGCGATGAACATAGTGGAGCACGTGTCTCTTTTATATGTTGAGGCATCTTTTGGTTATATGCCCAAGAGAGGTATAGCTGGATCCTCAGGCAGTTCAATGTCCAATTTTCTGAGGAACCTCCAGACTGATTTCCAGAATGGTTTTAACAGTCTGCAACCCCACCAACAATGGAGGAGTGTTCCTCTTTCTCCACATCCTCGCCAGCATCTGCTGTCACCTGAGTTTTTGATCTTAGCCAATCGCACTGGTGTGAGGTGAAATCTCAGGGTTGTTTTGATTTGCATTTCCCTTATGACTAAAGATGTTGAACATTTCTTTAGGTGTTTCTCAGCCATTCCACATTCCTCAGCTGTGAATTCTTTGTTTAGCTCTGAACCCCATTTTTTAATAGGGTTATTTGTTTCCCTGCAGTCTAACTTCTTGAGGTCTTTGTATATTTTGGATATAAGGCCTCTATTTGTTGTAGAATTTGGTAAAGATCTTTTCCCAAACTGTTAGTTGCCATTTTGTCCTAACCACAGTGTCCTTTGCCTTACAGAAGCTTTGCAGTTTTATGAGATCCCATTTGTTGATTCTTGATCTTAGAGCATAAGCCTTTGGTGTTTTGTTCAGGAAATTTTTTCCAGTGCTCATGTGTTCCAGATGCTTCCCTAGTTTTTCTTCTATTAGTTTGAGTGTGTCTAGTTTGATGTGGAGGTCCTTGATCCACTTGGACTTAAGCTTTGTACAGGGTGATAAGCATGGATCGATCTGCATTCTTCTACATGTTGCCCTCCAGTTGAACCAGCACCATTTGCTGAAAATGCTATCTTTTTTCCATTGGATGGTTTTGGCTCCTTTGTCAAAAATCAAGTGACCATAGGTGTGTGGGTTCATTTCTGGGTCTTCAATTCTATTCCATTGGTCTATCTGTCTGTCTCTGTACCAATACCATGCAGTTTTTATCACTATTGCTCTGTAATACTGCTTGAGTTGAGGGATAGTGATTCCCCCTGAAGTCCTTTTATTGTTGAGGATAGCTTTAGCTATCCTGGGCTTTTGTTATTCCAGATGAATTTGCAAATTGTTCTGTCTAACTCTTTGAAGAATTTGATTGGTATTTTGATGGGGATTGCATTGAATCTGTAGATTGCTTTTGGTAAAATGGCCATTTTTACTATATTAATCCTGCCAATCCATGAGCATGGGAGATCTTTCCATCTTCTGAGGTCTTCTTCAATTTCTTTCCTCAGTGTCTTGAAGTTCTTATTGTACAGATCTTTTACTTGCTTGGTTAAAGTCACACCGAGGTACTTTATATTATTTGGGTATATTATGAAGGGTGTTGTTTCCCTAATTTCTCTCTCGGCTTGTTTCTCTTTTGTATAGAGGAAGGCAACTGATTTATTTGAGTTAATTTTATACCCAGCCACTTTGCTGAAGTTGTTTATCAGCTTTAGTAGTTCACTGGTGGACTTTTGGGATCACTTAAATATACTATCATGTCATCTGCAAATAGTGATATTTTGACCTCTTCTTTTCCGATCTGTATCCCTTTGATCTCCTTTGTTGTCTGATTGCTCTGGCTAGAACTTCAAGAACTATATTGAATAAGTAGGGAGAGAGTGGGCAGCCTTGTCTAGTCCCTGATTTTAGTGGGATTGCTTCAAGTTTCTCTCCATTTAGTTTAATGTTAGCAACTGGTTTGCTGTATATGGCTTTTACTATGTTTAGGTATGGGCCTTGAATTCCTATTCTTTCCAGGACTTTTATCATGAAGGGGTGTTGAATTTTGTCAAATGCTTTCTCAGCATCTAATGAAAAGATCATGTGGTTCTGTTCTTTCAGTTTGTTTATATAATGGATCAC
The DNA here is from genome assembly GCF_021556685.1 of Rattus norvegicus. Lineage (NCBI taxonomy): Eukaryota > Metazoa > Chordata > Mammalia > Rodentia > Muridae > Rattus > Rattus norvegicus. The sequence goes on along the minus strand of NC_141544.1, from coordinate 20,717,788 downwards.
GTTGATGGTTTTCCATATACTAAATCATCCCTGCATGCCTGGGATGAAGCCTACTTGATCATCGTGGATGATTGTTTTATGTGCTCTTGAATTCGGTTTGCCAGAATTTTATTGAGTATTTTTGCGTCGATATTCATAAGGGAAATTGGTCTGAAGTTCTCTTTCTTTGTTGTGTCTTTGTGTCGTTTAGGTATAAGAGTAATTGTGGCTTCGTAGAAGGAATTCGGTAGGGCTCCATCTGTTTCAATTTTGTGGAATAGTTTGGATAATATTGGTATGAGGTCTTCTATGAAGGTTTGATAGAATTCTGCACTAAACCCGTCTGGACCTGGGCTCTTTTTGGTTGGGAGACCTTTAATGACTGCTTCTATTTCCTTAGGAGTTATGGGGTTGTTTAACTGCTTTATCTGTTCCTGATTTAACTTCCGTACCTGGTATCTGTCTAGGAAATTGTCCATTTCCTGAAGATTTTCAAATTTTGTTGAATATAGGTTTTTATAGTAAGATCTGATGATTTTTTGAATTTCCTCTGAGTCTGTAGTTATGTCTCCCTTTTCATTTCTGATTTTTTTAATTTGGACGCACTCTCTGTGTCCTCTCGTTAGTCTGGCTAAGGGTTTATCTATCTTGTTGATTTTCTCAAAGAACCAACTTTTGGTTCTCTTGATTCTTTCTATGGTCCTTTTTGTTTCTACTTGGTTGATTTCAGCTCTGAGTTTGATTATTTCCTGCCTTCTACTCCTCCTGGGTGTATTTGCTTCTTTTTGTTCTAGAGCTTTTAGGTGTGATATCAAGCTGCTGACATATGCTCTTTCCTGTTTCTTTCTGCAGGCACTCAGCGCTATGAGTTTTCCTCTTAGCACAGCTTTCATTGTGTCCCATAAGTTTGAGTATGTTGTATCTTCATTTTCATTAAATTCTAAAAAGTTTTTAATTTCTTTCTTTATTTCTTCCTTGACCAGGTTATCATTGAGTAGAGCATTGTTCAATTTCCACGTATATGTGGGCATTCTTCCCTTATTGTTATTGAAGACCAGTTTTAGGCCGTGGTGGTCTGATAGCACGCATGGGATTATTTCTATCTTTCTGTACCTGTTGAGGCCCGTTTTTTGACCAATTATATGGTCAATTTTTGAGAAAGTACCATGAGGAGCTGAGAAGAAGGTATATCCTGTTGCTTTAGGATAGAATGTTCTATAAATATCTGTTAAGTCCATTTGGCTCATGACTTCTCTTAGTCTGTCGACATCACTGTTTAATTTCTGATTCCATGATCTGTCCATTGATGAGAGTGGGGTATTGAAATCTCCCACTATTATTGTGTGAGGTGCAATGTGTGTTTTGAGCTTTAGTAAGGTTTCTTTTACGTATGTAGGTGCCCTTGTATTTGGGGCATAGATATTTAGGATTGAGAGTTCATCTTGGTGGATTTTTCCTTTGATGAATATGAAGTGTCCTTCCTTATCTTTTTTGATGACTTTTAGTTGGAAATTGATTTTATTTGATATTAGAATGGCTACTCCAGCTTGCTTCTTCTGACCATTTGCTTGGAAAGTTGTTTTCCAGCCTTTCACTCTGAGGTAGTGTCTGTCTTTGTCTCTGAGGTGTGTTTCCTGTAGGCAGCAGAATGAAGGGTCCTCGTTCCGTATCCAGTTTGTTAATCTATGTCTTTTTATTGGGGAGTTGAGGCCATTGATATTGAGAGATATTAAGGAATAGTGATTATTGCTTCCCGTTATATTCATATTTGGATATGAGGTTATGTTTGTGTGCTTTCATTCTCTTTGTTTTGTTGCCAAGACGATTAGTTTCTTGCTTCTTCTAGGGTATAGCTTGCCTCCTTATGTTGGGCTTTACCATTTATTATCCTTTGTAGTGCTGGATTTGTAGAAAGATATTGTGTAAATTTGGTTTTGTCATGGAATATCTTGGTTTCTCCATCAATGTTAATTGAGAGTTTGGCTGGATACAGTAACCTGGGCTGGCATTTGTGTTCTCTTAGGGTCTGTATGACATCAGTCCAGGATCTTCTGGCCTTCATAGTTTCTGGCGAGAAGTCTGGTGTGATTCTGATAGGTCTCCCTTTATATGTTACTTGACCTTTTTCCCTTACTGCTTTTAATATTCTTTCTTTATTTTGTGCGTTTGGTGTTTTGACAATTATGTGACGGGAGGTGTTTCTTTTCTGGTCCAATCTATTTGGAGTTCTGTAGGCTTCTTTTATGTCTATGGGTATCTCTTTTTTTAGGTTAGGGAAGTTTTCTTCTATGATTTTGTTGAAGATATTTACTGGTCCTTTGAGCTGGGAGTCTTCACTCTCTTCTATACCTATTATCCTTTGGTTTGATCTTCTCATTGAGTCCTGGATTTCCTGTATGTTTTGGACCAGTAGCTTTTTCCGCTTTACATTATCTTTGACAGTTGAGTCAATGATTTCTATGGAATCTTCTGCTCCTGAGATTCTCTCTTCCATCTCTTGTATTCTGTTGGTGAAGCTTGTATCTACAGCTCCTTGTCTCTTCTTTTGGTTTTCTATATCCAGGGTTGTTTCCATGTGTTCTTTCTTGATTGCTTCTATTTCCATTTTAATTCCTTCAACTGTTTGATTGTGTTTTCCTGGAATTCTTTCAGGGATTTTTGCGATTCCTCTCTGTAGGCTTCTACTTGTTTATTAATGTTTTCCTGTGTTTCCCTAAGTGTGTTCATGTCTTTCTTGAAGTCCTCCAGCATCATGGTCAAATATGATTTTGAAACTAGATCTTGCTTTTCTGGTGTGTTTGGATATTCCATGTTTGTTTTGTTGGGAGAATTGGGCTCCGATGATGGCATGTAGTCTTGGTTTCTGTTGCTTGGGTTCCTGCGCTTGCCTCTCGCCATCAGATTATCTCTAGTGTTACTTTGTTCTGCTATTTCTGACAGTGGCTAGACTGTCCTATAAGCCTGTGTGTCAGGAGTGCTGTAGACCTGTTTTCCTCTCTTTCAGTCAGTTATGGGGACAGTGTGTTCTGCTTTCGGGCATGTAGTTTTTCCTCTCTACAGGTCTTCAGCTGTTCCTGTGGGCCTTTGTCTTGAGTTCACCAGGCAGCTTTCTTGCAGCAGAAAATTTGGTCTTACCTGTAGTCTGGAGGCTCAGGTTCACTCGCGGGGTGCTGCCCAGGGGCTGTCTGCAGCGGCAGCAACCAGGAAGACCTGTGCCGCCCCTTCCGGGAGCTTCAGTGCACCAGGGTTCCAGATGGTCTTTGGCTTTTTCCTCTGGCATCCGAGATGTGTGTGCAGGGAGCAGTCTCTTCTGGTTTCCCAGGCTTGTCTGCCTCTCTGAAGGTTTAGCTCTCCCTCCCACGGGATTTGGGTGCAGAGAACTGTTTATCCTGTCTGTTTCTTTCAGGTTCCAGCGGTGTCTCAGGCAGGTGTCCTGCCGCTCCTGGGCCCTCCCCCACGGGAGCCCAGAGGCCTTATACAGTTTCCTCTTGGGCCAGGGATGTGAGCAGGGGTGAGCAGTGTTGGTGGTCTCTTCCGCTCTGCAGCCTCAGGAGTGCCCACCTGACCAGGCGGATGGGTCTCTCTCTCTCACCGGGTTTGGGAGTAGAGAGCTGCTGCAGTTTGCCAGAATTTTATTGAGTATTTTTGCGTCGATATTCATAAGGGAAATTGATCTGAAGTTCTCTTTCTTTGTTGGGTCTTTGTGTGGTTTAGGTATAAGAGTAATTGTGGCTTCACAGAATGAATTCGGTAGTGCTCCATCTGTTTCAATTTTGTGGAATAGTTTTGATAATATTGGTATGAGGTCTTCTATTAAGGTCTGATAGAATTCTGCACTAAACCTGTCTGGACCTGGGCTCTTTTTGGTTGGGAGAACTTTAATGACTGCTTCTATTTCCTTAGGAGTTATGGGGTTGTTTAACTGGTTTATCTGTTCCTGATTTAACTTCGGTACCTAGTATCTTTCTAGGAAAGTGTCCATTTCCTGCAGATTTTCAAGTTTTGTTGAATATAGGCTTTTATAGTAAGATCTGAAGATTTTTTGAATTTTCTCTGAGTCTGTAGTTATGTCTCCCTTTTCATTTCTTATTTTGTTAATTTGGACACACTCTCCGGGTCCTCTCGTTAGTCTGGCTAAGGGTTTATCTATCTTGTTGATTTTCGCAAAGAACCAACTTTTGGTTCTGTTGATTCTTTCTATGGTCCTTTTTGTTTCTACTTGGTTGATTTCAGCTCTGAGTTTGATTATCTCCTGCCTTCTACTCCTCCTGGGTATATTTGCTTCTTTTTGTTCTAGAGCTTTTAGGTGTGCTGTCAAGCTGCAGACATATGCTCTTTCCTGTTTCTTTCTGCAGGCACTCAGCACTATGAGTTTTCCTCTTAGCACAGCTTTCATTGTGTCCCATAAGTTTGGGTATGTTGTACCTTCATTTTCATTAAATTCTAAAAAGTCTTTAATTTCTTTCTTTATTTCTTCCTTGACCAGGTTATCATTGAGTAGAGCATTGTTCAATTTCCACGTATATGTGGGCATTCTTCCCTTCTTGTTATTGAAGACCAGTTTTAGGCCGTGGTGGTCTGATAGCACGCATGGGATTATTTCTATCTTTCTGTACCTGTTGAGGCCTGTTTTTTGACCAATTATATGGTCAATTTTTGAGAAAGTACCATGAGTTGCTGAGAAGAAGGAATATCCTTTTGCTTTAGGATAGAATGTTCTATAAATATCTGTTAAGTCCATTTGGCTCATGACTTCTCTTAGTCTGTCTACGTCTCTGTTTAATTTCTGTTTCCATGATCTGTCCATTGATGAAAGTGGGGTGTTGATATCTCCTACTACTATTCTATGAGGTGCAATGTGTGTTTTGAGCTTTAGTAAGGTTTCTTTTATGTATGTAGGTTCCCTTGTATTTGGGGCATAGATATTTAGGATTGAGAGTTCATCTTGGTGGATTTTTCCTTTGATGAATATGAAATGTCCTTCCTTATCTTTTTTGATGACTTTTAGTTGAAAATGTATTTTATTTGATATTCGAATGGCTATTGCAGCTTCCTTCTTCTGACCATTTCCTTGGAAATTTGTTTTCCAGCCTTTTACTCTGAGGTAGTGTCTGTCTTTTTCTCTGAGGTGTGTTTCCTGTAGGCAGCAGAATGCAGGGTCCTCGTGTGTATCCAGTTTGTTAATCTATGACCTTTTATTGGGGAGTTGAGGCCATTGATATTGAGAGATATTAAGGAATAGTGATTATTGCTTCCTGTTATATTCATATTTGGATGTGAGGTTATGTTTGTGTGCTTTTCTTCTCTTTGTTTTGTTGCCAGGATGATTAGTTTCTTGCTTCTTCTAGGATATAGCTTGCCTCCTTATGTTGGGCTTTACCATTTATCATTTTTTGTAGGGCTGGATTTGTAGAAAGATATTGTGTAAATTTGGTTTTGTCATGGAATATCCTGGTTTCTCCATCTATGTTAATTGAAAGTTTGGCAGGATACAGTAACCTGGGCTGGCACTTGTGTTCTCTTAGGGTATGTATGACATCTGTCCAGGATCTTGTGGCTTTCATAGTTTAGCGAAAAGTCTGGTGTGATTCTGATAGGTCTGCCTTTATATGTTACTTGACATTTTTCCCTTACTGCTTTTAATATTCTTTCTTTATTTTGTGTGTTTGGTGTTTTGACTGTTATGTGACGGGAGGTGTTTCTTTTCTCGTCCAATCTATTTGGAGTTCTGTAAGCTTCTGTATGCCTATGGGTATCTCTTTTTTTAGGTTAGGGAAGTTTTCTTCTATGATTTTGTTGAAGATATTTTCTGGTCCTTTGAGCTGGGAGTCTTCACTCTCTTCTATACCTATTATCCTTAGGTTTGATCTTCTCATTGAGTCCTGGATTTCCTGTATGTTTTGGACCAGTAGCTTTTTCTGCTTTACATTTGAGTAAATTTTCTGCTTTGACAGTTGAGTCAATGATTTCTTTGGAATCTTCTGCTCCTGAGATTCTCTCTTCCATCTCTTGTATTCTGTTGGTGAAGCTTGTATCTACAGCTCCTTGTCTCTTCTTTTGGTTTTCTATATCCAGCGTTGTTTCCATGTGTTCTTTCTTGATTGCTTCTATTTCCATTTTTAATTCATTCAACTGTTTGGTTGTGTTTTCCTGGAATTCTTTCAGGGATTTTTGCGATTCCTCTCTGTAGGCTTCTACTTGTTTATTAATGTTTTCCTTTGTTTCCCAAAGGGAGTTCTTCATGTCTTTCTTGACCTCCTCATGATAAATATGATTTTGAAACTAGATCTTGACCTCCTTATTATTTTCTTGACCTCCTCATGATAAAATATGATAAAATATTCTTGATTGATTGCTTCCTGTGTTTCCCTAAGGGAGTTCTTCATGTCTTTCTTGACCTCCTCATGATAAAATATGATTTTGAAACTAGAACTTGCTTTTCGGGTGTGTTTGGATATTCCGTGTTTGCTTTGGTGGGAGAATTGGTCTCAGATGATTCCATGTATTTTTGGTTTGTGTTGCTTGAGTTCCTGCACTTGCCTCTCGCCATCAGATTATCTCTAGTGTTACTTTGCTCTGCTCTTTCTGACAGTGGCTAGACTGTCCTATATGCCTGTGTGTCACCAGTGCTGTAGACCAGTTTTCCTGTTTTCTTTCAGCCATTTATGGGGAGAGAGTGTTCTGCTTTCGTGCGTGTAGTTTTTCCTATCTACAGGTCTTCAGCTGTTCCTGTGGGCCTGTGTCTTGAGTTCACCAGGCAGGTCGCTTGCAGCAGAAAAGTGGGTCTTACCTGTGGTTCTGAGGCTCAAGTTTGCTCGAGGGGTGTTTCTTAGGAGCTCTCTGCGGCCGCAGTAACCATGAAGTTCTGCGCCGCCCTTTCCTGGAACTTCTGTACACCAGGGTTCCAGATGGTGTTTGGTGTTTTCCTCTGGCCTCAGAGATGTGTGCAGAGTGCAGTCACTTCTGGTCTCCCAGGCGTGTCTGCCTCTCTGTAGGTTTAGCTCTCCCTCCCACGGGATTTGGGTGCAGAGAACTGTTTATCCGGTAGGTCCCTTCAGGTTCTGGTGGTGTTTCAGATGTAGCGGTCCTGCTACTCTTGGGCCCTCCTCTAGAGGAACCCAGAGGCCTTAGACAGTTTCCTCTTGGGCCAGCGATGTGGGCAGGGGTGGGCAGTGTTGGTGGTCTCTTCTGCTCTGCAGCCTCAGGAGTGCCCACCTGACCAGGCGATGAGGTTTCTCTCCCATGGGGTTTGGGAGTAGAGAGCTGCTGCGGGCCGGGATTCGCGGGTTTGGGACTCTGGTAAACACCGGAAGTGCCTGGTCCTAGAGGAATTTTGCTTCTGTGTGTCCTGAGTTCACCAGGCAGGTCTCTTGCAGCAGAAAAGTTGGTCTTACCTGTGGTCCCGAGGCTCAAGTTTGCTCGTGGGGTGCTGCCTAAAAGCTGTCCGCAGCGGCAGCAACCAAGAAGATCTGCGCCGGCCTTTCCATAGTTTCCCTTCTTGTGTTGGAGTTTTCCATCTGTTAGAGTTTTTTTAGGGCGGGGTTTGTAAAATATATTGTGTAAATTTTGTTTTGTGATGGAATATCTTGATTTCTCCATTTTTGGTAACTGAGAATTTTGCAGGTTATAGTAGCCTGGTCTGTCATTTTTGTTCTCTTAGGGTCGGTATGACATCTGCCCAGGATCTTCTGGCTTTCATAGTGTCTGATGAGAATTCTGTTGTAATTTTGATATGATACTATATATGTTACTTGACCTTTTCCCCTTACTTCTTTTAATTTTCTTTTCTTTTTGGTGCATTTGGTGTTTTGATTATTATGTGACAGGAAGAATTTCTTTTCTGCACCAATTTATTTGGAGTTCTGTAGGCTTCTTGTGTCTTTATGGCATCTCTTTCTTTAGACTGGGGAAGTTTGTTAAGTATATTTACTTGCCCTTTACTTTTTTTTTTTTATTAACTTGAGTATTTCTTATATACATTTCGAGTGTTATTCCCTTTCAAGGTTTCTGGGCAAAAATCCCCCTCCCCCCTCCCCTTCCTTATGGGTGTTCCCCTCCCCACCCACCCCCATTGCCACCCTCCACCCAAAAGTCTGGTTCACTGGGGTTTCAGTCTTAGCAGGAACCAGGGTTTCCCCTTCCATTGGTGCACTTACAAGGATATTCATTGCTACCTATGAGGTCAGAGTCCAGGGTCAGTCCATGTATAGTCTTTAGGTAGTGGCTTAGTCCCTGGAAGCTCTGGTTGATTGGCATTGTTGTACATATGGGGTCTCCAGCCCCTTCAAGCTCTTCCAGTTCTTTCTCTGATTCCTTCAACGGGGGTCTTATTCTCAGTTCAGTGGTTTGGTGCTGGCATTCGCCTCTGTATTTGCTGTATTCTGGCTGTGTCTCTCAGGAGCGATCTATATCCGGCTCCTGTCGGTCTGCACTTCTTTGCTTCATCTATCTTGTCTAATTGGGTGGCTGTATATGTATGGGCGACATGTGGGGCAGGCTCTGAATGGGTGCTCCTTCAGTCTCTGTTTTAATCTTTGCATCTCTATTCCCTGCCAAGCGTATTCTTGTTCCCCTTTTAAAGAAGGAGTGAAGCATTCACATTTTGATCATCCTTCTTGCGATTCATTTGTTCTAGGCATCTAGGGAAATTCAAGCATTTGGGCTAATAGCCACTTATCAATGAGCGCATACCATGTATGTCTTTCTGTGATTGGGTTAGCTCACTCAGGATGATATTTTCCAGTTTCAACCATTTGCCTACGAATTTCATAAAGTCATTGTATTTGATAGCTGAGTAATATTCCATTGTGTAGATGTACCACATTTTCTGTACCCATTCCTCTGTTGAAGGGCATCTGGGTTCTTTCCAGCATCTGGCTATTATAAATAAGGTTGCGATGAACATAGTGGAGCACGTGTCTTTTTTATATGTTGGGGCATCTTTTGGATATATGCCCAAGAGAGGTATAGCTGGATCCTCAGGCAGTTCAATGTCCAATTTTCTGAGGATCCTCCAGACTGATTTCCAGAATGGTTGTACCAGTCTGCAACCCCACCAACAATGGAGGAGTGTTCCTCTTTCTCCGCATCCTAGCCAGCATCTGCTGTCACCTGAGTTTTTGATCTTAGCCATTCTCACTGGTGTGAGGTGAAATCTCAGGGTTGTTTTGATTTGCATTTCCCTTATGACTAAAGATGTTGAACATTTCTTTAGTTTCTCAGCCATTCGGCATTCCTCAGGTGTGAATTCTTTGTTTAGCTCTGAACCCCATTTTTTAATAGGGTTATTTGTTTCCCTGCGGTCTAACTTCTTGAGTTCTTTGTATATTTTGGATATAAGGCCTCTACCTGTTGTAGGATTGGTAAAGATCTTTTCCCAACCTGTTGGTTGTCGTTTTGTCCTAACCACAGTGTTCTTTGCCTTACAGAAGCTTTGCAGTTTTATGAGATCCCATTTGTCGATTCTTGATCTTAGAGCGTAAGCCATTGGTGTTTTGTTCAGGAAATTTTTTCCAGTGCCCATGTGTTCAAGATGCTTCCCTAGTTTTTCTTCTATTTTGAGTGTATCTAGTTTGACGTGGAGGTCCTTGATCCACTTGGAATTAAGCTTTGTACAGGGTGATAAGCCTGGATCGATCTGCATTCTTCTACATGTTGACCTCCAGTTGAACCAGCACCATTTGGTGAAAATGCTATCTTTTCTCCATTGGATGGTTTTGGCTCCTTTGTCAAAAATCAAGTGCTCGTAGGTGTGTGGGTTCATTTCTGGGTCTTCAGTTCTGTTCCATTGGTCTATCTGTCTGTCTCTGTACCAATACCATGTAGTTTTTATCACTATTGCTCTGTAATACTGCTTTAGTTCAGGGATACAGATTTCCCCCTGAAGTCCTTTTATTGTTGAGGATAGTTTTAGCTATCCTGTGTTTTTTGTTATTCCAGATGAATTTGCAAATTGTTCTGTCTAACTCTTTGAAGAATTGGATTGGTATTTTGATGTGGATTGCATTGAATCTGTAGATCGCTTTTGGTAAAAGGGCCATTTTTACTATATTAATCCTGCCAATCCATGAGCATGGGAGATCTTTCCATCTTCTGAGGTCTTCTTCAACTTCTTTCTACAGAGTCTTGAAGTTCTTATTGTACTAATCTTTTACTTGCTTGGTTAAAGTCACACCGAGGTACTTTATATTATCTGGGTCTATTATGAAGGGTGTTGTTTCCCTAATTTCTTTCTCGGCTTGTTTCTCTTTTTTGTAGAGGAAGGCTACTGAATTATTTGAGTTAATTTTATACCCAGCCACTTTGCTGAAGTTGTTTATCAGCTTTAATAGTTCTCTGGTAGAACTTTTGGGGTCACTTAAATATACTATCATATCATCTGCAAAAAGGGGTATTTTGACTTCTTCTTTTCCAAACTGTATCCGCTTGACCTCCTTTTTTTGTCTGATTGCTCTGGCTAGAACTTCAAGAACTATATTGAATAAGTAGGGAGAGAGTGTGCAGCCTTGTCTAGTCCCTGATTTTAGTGAGATTGCTTCAAGTTTCTCTCCATTTAGTTTAATGTTAGCAACTGGTTTGCTGTATATGGCTTTTACTATATTTAGTTATGGGCCTTGAATTCCTATTCTTTCCAGGACTTCTATCATGAAGGGGTGTTGAATTTTGTCAAATGCTTTCTCAGCATCTAATGAAATGATCATGTGGTTTTGTTCTTTTAGTTTGTTTATATAATGGATCATGTTGATGGTTTTCCATATACTAAACCATCCCTGCATGCCTGGGATTACTTGATCATGGTGAATGATTGTTTCGATGTGCTCTTGGATTCGGTTTGCCAGAATTTTATTGAATATTTTTGTGTCGATATTCATAAGTGAAATTGGTCTGAAGTTCTCTTTCTTTTTTGGGTCTTTGTGTGGTTTAGGTATAAGAGTAATTGTGGCTTCATAGAAGGAATACAGTAGGGCTCCATCTGTTTCAATTTTGTGGAAAATTTTGGATAATATTGGTGTGAGGTCTTCTATGAAAGTCTGATAGAATTCTGCACTAAACCGGTCTGGACCTGGGCTCCTTTTGGTTGTGAGACTTTTAGTGACTGCTTCTATTTCCTTAGGAGTTATGGGGTTGTTTAACTGGTTTATCTGTTCCAGATTTAACTTCCGTACCTGGTATCTGTCTAGGAAATTGTCCATTTCCTGCAGATTTTCAAGTTTTGTTGAATATAGGCTTTTATAGTAAGATCTGATGATTTTTTGAATTTTCTCTGACTCTGTTGTTATGTCTCCCTTTTCATTTCTGATTTTGGATACACTCTCTGTGTCCTCTCATTAGTCTCGCTAAGGGTTTATCTATCTTGTTGATTTTCTCAAAGAACCAACTTTTGATTCTGTTGATTCTTTCTATGGTCCTTTTTGTTTCTACTTGGTTGATTTCAGCTCTGAGTTTGATTATTTCCTGCCTTCTACTCCTCCTGGGTATATTTGCTTCTTTTTGTTCTAGAGCTTTTAGGTGTGCTGTCAAGCTGCTGACATACGCTCTTTCCTGTTTCTTTCTGCAGGCACTCAGCACTATGAGTTTTCCTCTTAGCACAGCTTTCATTGTGTCCCATAAGTTTGGGTATGTTGTACCTTCATTTTCATTAAATTCTAAAAAGTCTTTAATTTCTTTCTTTATTTCTTCCTTGACCAGGTTATCATTGAGTAGAGCATTGTTCAATTTCCACGTATATGTGGGCATTCTTCCCTTCTTGTTATTGAAGACCAGTTTTAGGCCGTGGTGGTCTGATAGCACGCATGGGATTATTTCTATCTTTCTGTACCTGTTGAGGCCCGTTTTTTGACCAATTATATGGTCAATTTTTGAGAAAGTACCATGAGTTGCTGAGAAGAAGGAATATCCTTTTGCTTTAAAATAGAATGTTCTATAAATATCTGTTAAGTCCATTTGGCTCATGACTTCTCTTAGTCTGTCTACATCTCTGTTTAATTTCTGTTTCCATGATCTGTCCATTGATGAGAGTGGGGTGTTGATATCTCCTACTATTATTGTGTGAGGTGCAATGTGTGTTTTGAGCTTTAGTAAGGTTTCTTTTATGTATGTAGTTGCCCTTGTATTTGGGGCATAGATATTTAGAATTGAGAGTTCATCTTGGTGGATTTTTCCTTTGATGAATATGAAGTGTCCTTCCTTATCTTTTTTGATGACTTTTAGTTGAAAATGTATTTTATTTGATATTCGAATGGCTATTGCAGCTTCCTTCTTCTGACCATTTCCTTGGAAATTTGTTTTCCAGCCTTTCATTCTGAGGTAGTGTCTGTCTTTGTCCCTGAGGTGTGTTTCCTGTAGGCAGCAGAATGCAGTGTCCTCGTTGTGTATCCAGTTTGTTCATCTATGTCTTTTTATTGGGGAGTTGAGGCCATTGATGTTGAGAGATATTAAGGAATAGTGATTATTGCTTCCTGTTATATTCATATTTGGATGTGAGGTTATGTTTATGTGCTTTTCTTCTCTTTGTTTTGTTGCCAGGACAATTAGTTTCTTGCTTCTTCTCGGGTATAGCTTGCCTCCTTATGTTGGGTTTTACCATTTATTATCTTTTGTAGTGCTGGATATGTAGAAAGATATTGTGTAAATTTGTTTTTGTCATGGAATATCTTGGTTTCTCCAACTATGTTAATTGAGAGTTTTGCAGGATACAGTATCCTGGGCTGTCATTTGTGTTCTCTTAGGGTCTGTATGATATCTGTCCAGGATCTTCTGGCTTTCATAGTTCCTGGCGATAAGTCTGGTGTGATTCAGATAGGTCTGACTTTATATGTTACTTGACCTTTTTCCCCTACTGCTTTTAATATTCTTTCTTTATTTTGTGCGTTTGGTGTTTTGACTATTATGTGATGAGAGGTGTTTCTTTTCTGGTCCAATCTATTTGGAGTTCTGTAGGCTTCTGTATGCCTATGGGTATCTCTTTCTTTAGGTTAGGGAAGTTTTCTTCTATGATTTTGTTGAAGATATTTACTGGTCCTTTGAGCTGGGAGTCTTCACTCTCTTCTGTACCATTTATCCTTAGGTTTGATCTTCTCATTGAGTCCTGGATATCCTGTACGTTTTGGACCTGTAGTTTTTTCCGCTTTACATTATCTTTGACAGTTGAGTCAATGATTTCTATGGAATCTTCTGCTCCTGAGATTCTCTCTTCCATCTCTTGTATTCTGTTGGTGAAGCTCGTATCTACAGCTCCTTGTCCCTTCTTTTGGTTTTCTATGTCCAGGGTTGTTTCCATGTGTTCTTTCTTGATTGCTTCTATTTCCATTTTTAATTCCTTCAACTGTTTTATTGTTTTTTCCTGGAATTCTTTCAGGGATTTTTATGACTCCTCTCTATCGGCTTCTACTTGTTTATTTATGATTCCATGAAATTCTTTCAGGGATTTTTGTAACTCCTCTCTATTGGCTTCTACTTGTTTAATTATGATTTCCTGGAATTCTTTCAGGGACTTTTGCGATTCCTCTCTGTAGGCTTCTACTTGTTCTCTAAGGGAGTTCTTCACATCTTTCTTGAAGTCCTCCAGCATCATGATCAAATATGATTTTGAAACTAGATCTTGCTTTTTTGGTGTGTTTGGATATTCCGTGTTTGCTTTGGTGGGAGAATTGGGCTCCGATGATGCCATGTAGTCTTGGTTTCTGTTGCTTGGGTTCCTGCGCTTGCCTCTCGCCATCAGATTATCTCTAGTGTTACTTTGCTCTGCTCTTTCTGACAGTGGCTAGACTGTCCTATATGCCTGTGTGTCACCAGTGCTGTAGACCTGTTTTCCTGTTTTCTTTCAGCCAGTTATGGGGACAGTGTTTTGCTTTTGGGCCTGTAGTTTTTCCTATCTACAGGTCTTCAGCTCTCCCTGTGGGCCTGTGTCTTGAGTTCACCAGGCAGGTCGCTTGCAGCAGAAAAGTTGGTCTTACCTGTGGTCCCGAGGCTCAAGTTTGCTCGAGGGGTGTTTCTTAGGAGCTCTCTTCGGCCGCAGTAACCATGAAGTTCTGCACCGCCCTTTTCTGGAGCTTCTGTGCACCAGGGTTCCAGATGGTGTTTGGTGTTTTCCTCTGGCCTCAGAGATGTGTGCAGAGTGCAGTCTCTTCTGGTTTCCCAAGCGTGTCTGCCTCTCTGTAGGTTTAGCTCTCCCTCCCACGGGATTTGGGTGCAGAGAACTGTTTATCCAGTAGGTCCCTTCAGGTTCTGGTGGTGTTTCAGACGCAGTGGTCCTGCTGCTCTTGGGCCCTCCTCTAGAGGAACCCAGAGGCCTTATTCAGTTTCCTCTTGGGCCAGGGATGTGGGCAGGGGTGGGCAGTGTTGGTGGTCTCTTCCACTCTTCATCCTCAGGAGTGCCCACCTGATCAGGCGGTGAGGTCTCTTTCCCATGGTGTCTGGGAGTAGAGAGCTGCTGTGGGCCGGGATCAGTGGATTTGGGACTCCTGGTGAACACAGAAAGTGCCTGGTCCTAGAGGAATTTTGCCTCTGTGTGTCCTGAGTTCACCAGGCAGGTCTCTTGCAGCAGAAAAGTTGGTCTTACCTGTGGTCCCGAGGCTCAAGTTAGCTCGTGGGGTGCTGCCTACGACCTCTCCGCGGTGGCTGCAACCAGGAAGTCTTACTTGCCCTTTTCATTGGGAATCTTCTCTCTCTTCTATACCTATTATCTCATGAACATATTTTAATGAATAAAGCTTTAATTAAAAAAATACAGCACAGGGGCTGGGGATTTAGCTCAGTGGTAGAGCGCTTGCCTAGGAAGCACAAGGCCCTGGGTTCGGTCCCCAGCTCTTAAAAAAAAATGAACCAAAAAAAAAAAATACAGCACAGAAATCAAAATAACACAAGATTTAGGGGGAAAATAATAAAATATTATTCAATATTTTAGATAAAAATTATAAATGAAAAATCATTAAATCATAATTAAAAGATAACAATTTAGACTGTGAAAAATTAAAGCTCATATTATAGCATTAATAAGATAAAATTTAACAAATAAATTGACATAAAACTGTAACACTGACTTAATTAAATGCTTTAATTTAAAAAGCAGAAATCCAAACGAAATATTAAAAGATGCTTTACAAAAAATTTTAAGCATTGGAAACAATTTTAGAATGCTGATGGCATTATAACCAAATAGAAGAATCCCTGTATTTTCTACTCCTTATCTTTTCATACAGAATTAATGATACTTAAAAAATGAAATAATTACCAGTTATATGTTTAAAATTCAGAACAATGATTTTTCAGAATGCTGATTCCCATTTACAAAACAAGTGCCAAGAAAAAAACATGTACTTTATGTGTGGTAGAATTACTCTTGAGAGGCAAAGGGGGGCAGGAAGGGAGTGAAGGAGGAAGGTATGCTGGAATGGCACCAATATTTGGAATGTAAGCAAATAAAATAATCTAATAAATAAAAAGAATATTATGATGTACATACTCACTCATTTGTAATTAGAAGAACAATTTTAAACACAAACTAGCTAGAAAAGTAGAATTCTTTGAACTCTGTTAGATCTACCAAGTGGTAAATCTGGACTAATTAATGCATTCTAAGAAATAATTATAAGTACTTATAGGCAATATTTAATGGACTGTATGAGAAAATTAAGATAAGTAAAAGGCAGGAAGAATTGAGTGGATTTACTTTACCTTAGATTTTATGAGGTAGTAATGAGAACCAAATGAAAAATTGCCACAACATATAATGAAAAACAAATCAGATCTAATGAAACTGAAGATCATTTGCAAATATGTAAGCTGGTAATAAGAGATAATCATTACACATAAAAGCAATCAGAAAATTTTTGTTTGTACAGAAAAATGTCAGCATCTCAGACATCAAGCTAGATTTCTGGATATATGGAAAGTTTTAGACAATAGCTATAAAAAATTAAAACATTTGAATCATGTGAACATAATGCTTTTTAAAGAAACTGACAGAAACACCCAAAAGATAAATAGTGTGAATAAACTCAAGCCGGGACTGAAAATGAGATCACACCTCAAGTTTTACCACCATATAAAAAGGGCAAGTGCAAGAGCAAATTCAAAAACCATGTGCTTGACCTTGGTCGGTAGAAACAGGAGAATAAATGTGCAATATCATTCTTTCCTGCACACTAAGTTCAAGGACTCTCTACGATACATGAAATACTCATGAAAATAACTAATTTTTAACTGTATCAGTGTCTTTATAAAATGTCCTTTTGGAAGGAATAATCAGTTAATCTCTATATTGTAGTTTTTAATTTATTTAGTTAGGTCTTCACAATGGAAATTACCCTTTTCCTTTTTGAAGCCATTGGTTGTTTCTAAAGTCCATACCTCTCTCATGTACAATATCTATATGTACTTGGTCCATTCTTGTTTCTTTATTTAATAACAGTCATTTGTTAATGTACTTATCTTCCTGCATCTGAGATATACAACCAAAAGGAATTAAATAACTAAAATTTGTATTAAGATTCTTTTCAATTTTGTGTGTTGGTTTGTCTGTGCTGGTCTTATTCTGTATCTTTACATGCTTCTTTACAATACTTAAAAAAGTGACCTTTGGAGAATTTATCATCTGGTGAAAAGCATGATTTCTATTCTCTTCCCAAGTAAAACACTTGGAATCAATATTTGCAGTTCACAATTTATATGTTGTGTGTAACACTTTGCTCTGCTATTGTCTTCTATGGTGGCATCCCTTGATTTGATGCAGTAATAAAGGGCAGAGTGAAGAGGAGCAGCAAATTACCTAAACAATAGTGCTTTTCAGAATGCCTCATCTCTGATTCTCTATCCTGCAATGGATAATCATGCCCTGTATCTTCCAACTTGACATGTGCCCTCTTCATGATGTTTTGGGAAATTACAAGAGTAAAAATTAAAAGAAGGTTGGAGTAATATTTCATTGTGTAAACGTAGCACATTTTTCTGTATCCATTCTTCCTTGAGGGTCATCTTGTTCTTTTCAGCTACCTATGTAAAAATGGATTGCCTTAACTGCCATTAGTGGGAGTGGAAGCACTTTGTCCTGTGGAGGCTTGATGCCAAAGAGAAGGGAGATGCTAGAAAGGTCAGGCATGAGTGGGTAGGTGGGCAAAAGAACACCCTCTCAGAGGCAAAAGGGATGGGGATAGGGTAGGAGTTTCATGGAGGGGAGACATGGAAGGGGGCAACATTTGAAATGTCAACAAATAAAAATATTAATAAAATAGTTAACCCTGAAAATAAAAAAGGAGATTTGATTGCTTCTTAATTTATTTACAATATGCAAAGATGAGAATTTCTGTTTGTTGACTAATGTGCTTTAGAGGAGATGCGTCCTGTAATGTCATGAGTATTATACACTCCCCATTTGGTGATGTTATTGAGCAGAAGTGTCTAGCTGAAGAATATCCATATTGAGGGCAGGCTTTCAGATGGAAAGCCCATTATCCTTTCTTTCCTGGTTTGCTTTATGTTCCAGACTTAAAATGTGATCTTTTGGTTTTTCATCTGGGCTAGCTTGTCTTCTGTGATATCCTCTGTGCCACTCTGGAAATATAGGGAAAAATTAACTCTTTCTTCTTTAAGTTGTCTTTAGCAATGGTATCATATTACAAAAACAGAAATACAACTATTTCATTTAATATATGAATACTATTTCAATATATGCTATTAAGTTTTATAATTGACTTGCATCAATAAGTCTTTGCATCCTTGAAACAGAAGTCATTTGTGGACTGGATTTAGTCTATTCCTTCTGTGTGTTCCTGTCCTCCTTGTATGATCTCTTCACATGATATCATTCATCCAGTAAATCACATAACTAGTGTGCCTTCAGTCTGGTAACATTCTCAATATAAAAACTCTGTTTCTAGTAATTGTTACAGATTTCCCCTTTTTCCTTCCATGTAAGAAAATGAGACAACTTCCAAGTCCTAAAACCACCATTTCACCATATTTCGTAGATTGATTCCATCTCAGTTCATTTTCTCATGTTCTTTGATATGATTAGTGTCTCTAAAATTAAAGTATATATTTATAATCTCATAGTACATAATTCAACATATCTTCAATTCAATATTTTTACAAATTATTAATATCCCATATTACAATTATCACACTTTTAATGTGGCTATTGTTACTAATGTTAGTAAGCAGTAGGAATTTCTTCAAAATTACCAATTCTTTCAAGAATAACGTACAGAATAAAATGGATCATAAAGGAAGGGGATTATTTTTTTTTGAAAAAACAGTTTTAACAATGAGTATTAGAGAAACAGAATTTTTCTCTTAAAACATTTTTTGTTTGTATATTTTTAACATTTGAGTGCTTTTCACTATTCATGTGGAATAAAGTTATTCTGCACATCAACAAGGTTTACATGGAAACAACATATAAGACTGAATTTGTTGTCTGTTACTTCAAGTAGAAATTCATAATAATGATTGTTTCTAATCTAAATTGATGTCTTTACAGGTGAAGTTCTGGAGAAAATACTGAAAATGTCCACATCAGCCACCAGATGTCAGCTCTGGTTACGCACACATAGCATGAATGAGTAGCAAGCTGTAGTACACTTATCAATGAATCAATATCTGTTTATGTCTTGTGCTTTTTGACTAGTTATAATAGTCACTTACTCCTTTGTTCTTAAGGGCATGAAGAGTTCTCTTTAGAGCAATTGTCTCATAACAAAGAAATTTCCATGTATGGAATTGCCATTTATTACCATGTGTGATGAAGAGAGGAGAGTTGAGTTTGGAATTACTACCAAATAAAACTGTCAGCCATCTTCTTCCCAGCTTTGATGACTGCATTAAATATTGATTAAGATTTTGTTTTCACAAAGGTATCAGGATGAAAGCATGGGAAAGGTGCTCGGTATATTCGCAGTTTAAAAAAGGGTAAACCAATGTCACTGGTACTATTTATAATTCAAACACATTGTTAGGGAAGCCATGGTGACCTTAAGGGTAAAACTGTATATGTATAAAATTAGTCATGGAAAAAATGAATGTTAATAAATTCTTAATAAAAATGTATGCATAAAACAAAAGATATCAAATAATCTTTTACTGTTTTATAAAAATAGTTTACTTCCATCACATTATTGCTTTATTTAAAAATATATAAAATATCATCATATCCAATTGAAGCTGGCTCAGAACTTGCTATATAGACACATGTCCACAGTGAGATATAACTCCAGTTAGAGATGATACAATGGGCTTTCTGACCTCTGTGGGCACCAAACATATATTTGTGACATGAACAGTAAAAGAGGAAAAACACTCATGTACAAAAAAATAATTTTTTTCAAAAAGAAATGTTAATTATTAGTTACAAAGTAGAACTTTGACATTAGCTACTAAATACATGTTTAGTGAATGTTGAACCTTGTGATAATGTTTAAAATTAGACTACTTAAGTAATTAAAAGACAAAATGTATTACTTGCTTTTGGGTCACCATGATGGAAGAGATGAAAAAAAAATATGCTCAAGGGAATAAGTACAAGGCTGTAAGAAGGCATTTAGGTACTTGAAACCCATTGTTTGTCAGAAATGCTAGGGGTAAGGTTTTCCAGTAAAGTATTTAACAATAAATTTCAAAGTACGAGGTTCTATTGTCTATATTTTCTTATATAGTTAATGAAATGGTAAATAAAATTATTATTACAGGAAGATAAATTAAATTATGGCCTGAAATTAAACTGAAGACATGACAATAAGAATGACTATTTGACCATATCTAAATTATTATGAATAGAAATCATGAAAATGTTTACGTTATTCTAGAAGAACAAAAATGGAGAATGAAACCTGTTTATGGAATTTGCAAATGAATTCCAGTTAATAAGTGATCAGTTTGACAAATAATATCACTTCAAACTAGAAGAAATATAACTGTTTAAAAAACATTAAAATGGTAAAATGGTATTGTTCCATAGAAGAAACCTTGAGCAGTTTTATGGTGTAGAAACCAATGGATCAAAACATAGTGATTTAGTAGTTTTAACTTAGAACATTTCACTTGAGGATAAAGTTCATAACTATGACCTACATTTGAGAGAGCTAAGTACCTATGTTTCTATTTGCTTTCTTTTGCATCTAGACAGTAGTGATGAACTTAGTTTCTATTTTATGAATGTAATGTATATTAAAGTAAATATTATTAGTGTACTACTTAGATTTTTGCTATAGTTAGATTGATACTGTTATGATTTATTCTGTTTCAAAGATTTCTATGTATAATTAGAAATTTTAATTTAAAAGGAAAAAGGAAAAAATATGGTTCAAGAGGAAGAGTTTATTCTTGAAACAGATTGTCAGAAAGGTTCATTTAACTGCCTTGTGAGTACCTTAAATAGGTTTCCTCTGATTGAAAAGAGTACTCTATTAGGTAAAGATCAACTAATGAAAATGTCATGGTTGTGATGGTGATATATAAAACTGGAAGTGACATGAAAGGACTCATACTTAAAATTTATTTTATATATATATATATATATATATATATATGTATATATATATATATATATATATAGAGAGAGAGAGAGAGAGAGAGAGAATGATAGCAAAATAATGAGAGGTATAATCTTCAAAAAATAAACTTAGCAGAAAAGGGACACTAAAACACAACACATTTTTCTAATCTTTGAAAATTTCATTTAAATCTTTAGATTTTATCATAACACAAAAACTAAAAGACCAAAGTATGTTATATATATATATTTTTTTTTTCTCTCCATCTTTATTAAATTGGGTATTTCTTACTTACATTTCAATTGTTATTACGTTTCCTGGTTTTCAGGCCAACATTCCCCTAACCCCTCCCTCTCCCCTTCTATATGGTTGTTCCCTTCCCCATCCTCCCCCCCCATTACCACCCTCCCCCCAACAATCACGTTCACTGGGGGTTCAGTCTTGGCAGGACCAAGGGCTTCGCTTTCCAATAGTGCCCTTACTAGGCGAATCATTGCTACCTATGAGGTTGGAGCCCAGGGTCAGTCCATGTATAGTCTTTGGGTAGTGGCTTAGTCTCTGGAAGCTCTGGTTGGTTGGCATTGTTGTTCATATGGTGTCTCAAGCCCCTTCAAGCTCTTTCAGGCCTTTCTCTGATTCCTTCAACGGGGATCCCGTTCTCAGTTCAGTGGTTTGCTGCTGTCATTCTCCTATGTATTTGCCATATTCTGACTGTGACTCTCAGGAGAAATCTACATCCAGGTCCTGTCAGCCTGCACTTCTTTGCTTCATCCATCTTATCTAGTCTGGTGACTCAATTTTAAAGGTAAAATTAATAAAAATTAAAATTATAGTATAATGTATTTTCCCTCCCCATACCAATATTATTTAATCAATTGAATATTTATTTACCCATATCTTACTAGACAAAAATGTTTTATCTCCTATAGATTTGTATCATTAGGAAACTTCAGATTCAATTTTTATTCTTAACCCATATTTTAGAAAGTTTTGTTTATATCTCTGTGTTATACCTAATGTAATCTAATGAAACAAAAAACAAATGAGTATGTGTCATTTATGCACACATGTGTACATAATTATATACTTAGAATTTATCCACAACCCCATTATCTTTCAGAATAAATAGAACATATAAGCATTTATACCATCGTGAATCTGGTTGTATAGATACAAAATTATATTTTGAATGCTTGACATTGTACTTTAACAAGAATTTATTCTATCTCAAAGTTACTAAAGTGAATCTACATAATTTTAAAGATTATCAGTCTAAGTGCATTTTATTTATATAGATATTTGATGAAAATGAGTTGACATTTGAAGGTCCTTTTGATAATTCTGTGCAACATTGTTGCAAAGGTCTGTAAGAAAAATCAAAGGTCATTGTCAACACAAGACACATTTTCCTATTCTAAAATGCTTATTTGTAGTTGTCATGAAATGTCAATAATTTCTTAGAATACTATTTTATGATTAACAGTTTTAGATGAAAGAATTTTACTTGATGTCTTGAATAAAATGGCCTTTATCCAAAAGTTATAGAGTTCAAAATAAGAAAATATAATTTTCCTAACCTTTATCCTTAATTTCCAACTAAGAATTATTGCATTTTGAAACATTATTTGATAGGTGAGACAAGAGAACTACATTTCTCTTAGATCTACAAAAGTTCAGAACATAAGGAAGAACAGGGGGCAAAAAAGTAGAAATGAGTAAAGGACAATACCAGACAAAAAGGAACAAAGGAGATGGGAAAGGGAAAGAATGTGTCATGTTATGACACCTCACATCTTCCACAGTACTCAGTTAAATATAGGACATGTTTACAAAGGCTGCTAGTGTATATCAACATGAAGTATCAAAAACAAATTATGTTATCAATGCTAAAGTATAGCTAGTACAAGATATTATGTTGCTACTCAAAGCAACATATCTATTATGATCTTTAAGCATGCATGCAAACAATAGCTGCAATTCTCATAATATTTTACTGGAATTCCAAGCTTATTAAAAGCACTAATCCTGTTGTTCTGCAGGCCTTGTCTTAAAGTAACTTTTAGTAGCCAGATGTAAATGCTGTCTCCTAGGTTTACCAGTGAAATGTGCTCACTCTATCTTTCTGAACTCTGGCTGGCTGGCTCAACTCAGTTACTCTGGTTAAAACTCCTCTCCAAGCTGATTGGTTCCCTCTGGCTGTCCTCAGTTTCTCAATGAATTTCTGTACTTGACCTCAAACTAACTCTTTGAATTTGTTTTAATCTTCTGTCTCCTTCTTATTCTCTGACTTCAACTGCCCCTACTGACTTGCACTGAACTGCATGAACTCAAAAAGGAACTTAACTCTTCTTCACTGAACAGACTGACTGACTCTTCAGACACTGCTCTTAAATAGCTTTTCTTTCCTGTGCTCTTATCATGAGATTTGTGTTTATACGATCTCTGACCAATCTCAGTCCAATCTTTCTCTGATATTTTATTTTCATTGTCCCTCAATTAGAAGTCAGTTCTTTGGGAGTTGATACAGTGGGGAATCAGCTCTAAGCTGACTGATTCAAATTTGTTCCTTGTCTTTTGGCTCATTATTCTCTGACTTGTTCTTTCTTGATCTGTGAACTATCTATGTAAAACTGCCTCTCTCTCTCTCTCTCTCTCTCTCTCTCTCTCTCTCTCTCTCTTTCACCCTTCTCCCACCCTCCCTCCCTCCTTCCCTCTGTTTCCCTCTGCTTTCTACATGCTACTCTCTTAACTTACTTCTCTTTCCTATCTATTCTGATAGTTGGGCATATTCTATCTCTGACTCATTCTGTCAAATCTTTCTTGGATCATCACTGTCTGTCCCTTAATTAGATGTTAATTTCAAACATGGGTTCTTTCTTCTACAAACTAACTTTTTCTTCATTTTTTTGGAATTAATGGTGTGTACTAAGGGCATGTCTGTATTCCAGCCAGAGGGATTAAACATGTGGGGTGTGTCTGCATTCTAGCTGGATCACACAGATTCAGAAGGTCTTTGGAAATGATCCCTTGCCAGAAGAGCCATGTTGTTGTTGGATTTAAATTCCTCTATATCCATTTATTTTTAAAGTCAACAGTACAATAAATATACTAAGTTAATAACAATAATATATGTGTAGATGACCTTAGAAAGGCACATATTTGCCCTAAACTTACTGTCTCCATCTCTATAATCTCACATGTATCCTGTTTAGTTAATTCAGAAGGCCTTATTCTCTGTGTTCTCTATACCTCTGGCACTTATAACCTTTCTGACTCATCCACTTTTTTTAAATTAATCATTCTATTCGTTTCATCTCAAATGGTGTACCCTTTCCCTGTTACCTCTTCGCAATCCCCAAATTCCATCTGTTCTCTCCCCACTCACCCACACCTGCTCCACCACTCCAGCATCCATCTACACTAGGGCTTCAAACCTCCAGTGGACCACAGGCCTCCATTCCCATTGATGTCAGGAAAGGTCATCCTATGCTACAGATATGCATGTGGAGACACTGTTCATTGTTTGGTGATCTAGTCTGGAAGCACTAGGTGGTCTGGCTAGCAGACACTGCTCTTCCCATAGGGTTGCAATTCCCCTTCACTCCTCCAGTCCTTCTGTCAGCTCCCCTACTAGGGTCCCTGAGCTCAGTCTGGTGGTTGGCTGTGTGCATCTTTATCCCAGTTATGTGTGGATTCCTTCTCTTACAGTGGGCTTTAGGATGAAAGTTTTATGGCTAGATGGGTGGGTTGGCTGTTTGCTCGGTGTTTTATTATTTGAAACTTGTCTTAGTTAAACTTTTGCTGTTGTGAACAGACACCATGATCATGGCAGTACTTATAAAGACAACATTTAATTGGGATTGGCTTACAGGTTCAGAGAATAAATCATTTTATTGTCATCAAGGTAGGAACATAGCAACATCCAGGTAGGCACAGTACAGGTGGAGCTGAGAGTTCAACATCTTCATCTGGAGGCTGCTTGTAGAAGTCTTGCTTCTAGGCAGCTAGGAGGAGGGTCATAAAGCCCACCCCAACAGTGACACACCTACTACAAGGCCACAACTCCAAATAGTGCCAATTCCTGGGCCAAGCATGTTCAAACCACCACAATACTCTTTCAGGTATATTAAATGTACATTTTGTCCCATTATCTAGACAGCCTATTAATTGTGGTGATGTGGGAATTATCATTGTGCAAATAAACATTAGTTTCATGAAGTCCCACTCATGAATTGTTTGTCTTCATACCTGTGCTACCAAGATGCCAAGAACCAAGTCTTGTACCAATGACTTCAAGTGATTTTTTTTATGTTTTTCTCTATATGAGTAAATTCATTCTCAAATTTAACTTCATGAGTAATGGTAGGAGTTAATAGTCTGAATTTTACTAAATTTATTTCAATTCATAGATAAATATAGTATTCTTTTTAAATATCTATTTGGGTCAAAGGCAAAATAGATGTCACAAATACATAGGTGTTAAATAAATTTCCTAGGTGTTCTTAAAGAAGAAACCTAGAAAAAGGGAATAACCAAAGCTGGTTAAAATAGATATTACGAACACATAAAGATGGTTTATATAAAAGCAAACCTTTATTTTAGGAGAGTGAGCATTCACTAGGTTGAGTCACATGTGTTTATTCATTTTTTCCTTTCTTTCATTTTCTATTTTGAGACTCAGTCTCCTGCAGCAAACACTGACCTTGAGCTTCCCTCAAAAGTGGATCTGGACTCGAACTCTTAAACCCTACCTTACCCTCCTGAGTGCTGCACTTTTTACATTCTATGCATAGAGATAAGTAAAGAATAGACACACAATACTTATAAAAACAGTTTTCATTAAATACTTCTAGACAGAATACTATCTTGTGAAATGTGGTTTAATATACAAATGTTTTGCCAGCCCTCTTGAATAATGTTTTTCTTGTACTAAGTCATAAATACATGTTTCATTCATGGTCTAAACCCAAGCAAGATTGGCTAGTTGGACTCTCTTTTATCTATCAGTTCTCTGAAGTGATTTTAAGACTGACTTCCCTGTCATTTATAATATATCTGCAACTTTATTTTTTATTAATATTTCAGGCAAGCCAAACTTTATGAGGAGAAAAAAGTCCAGATGTTGTTGCAAATTTCGTGTGCCTATGTATACATATGCATACAGAAATATACAAAATCACTGACCTTTAATATAGCACAGTCTGTTTTGTTAGGATTTTAGACTTTGTAATATTTGAGCTCATTAGTTTGAAATACATAAGGTAAATTATTAGGTGAAAAATTATACACAAAACTTTTCAACATAGCACCACCTGAGGCATGAAATGAGCCTACAATACTAAGTCAATAAATCAATCAATAAAAGTAAAATGGATCACAACATTAAAGCTTATTACAAAAGACTCCCTTGTATTCTTTCAGAAACACTAGTTGGTTTTTATAAGTTTTTTTTAATAAACCCTTGTTTGAGGGGCTGGGGATTTAGCTCAGTGGTAGAGCGCTTACCTAGGAAGCGCAAGGCCCTGGGTTCGGTCCCCAGCTCTGAAAAAAAGAACCAAAAAAAAAAAAAAAAAACCCTTGTTTGTAAGCAAGTGTTTAGTTACAGCATTTCAGAGAAACAGCAGTAAAAGAGGACATTTGCATATGTCCTTACAGGGTATATAGGGTGTAATTTATAAAATCCCTTTGGTTAATATAACAATCTCTATTATGTGTATACAGGTTTTTATATGTAGGGATATTACCATACATTACAGAATTATATATAGAGATTAAGTGTTCAGTAATCCTAACTATACATTCCTAAAAAAAACCTTACAGGATTTTTTTTCCTCCCACAAAAATACTAAAATTATATTCTATGTTACCTCTAGGAGTTGCATTTAGCTCTTGCACCTTCCCAGGGTGTCTTCTGTGTGGGTGTGACTAACCAATATTCTAAGCTCGTTCTTTGTTGGTGCTTTCCTCAATCTGACCAGGAACTAGCTCAGCAACATACCTAACACCACTGAGGAGTTAGGTGTCTTATTGAACATATTCAATTAATTTATCCAATTTCATGACTGTGCAAATATTACCATGATATTATCAAATATCATCTTCAATGATAACCATTGAAAATAACTGAATACATGGTTGTGTTCACTTTTCTCCTCTTTTTCCAAGTTCACATTTTTTATGACCAACAGAAGTACACCTAAAATATTTTAAAATATTATTTTTGTCATTCTTCATATTCTATAAGTACATGTTGTAAATATTTAGTTAATGATTATTCTACAAATGTTGTTAATAAAATTAAAAGTTGTAATGTTTTCCTTGTACACAGTGTCCAACATATTTCAGTGTAGAATAAGTATGTAGATTACATATGAATATTTAAAATTAAGATAAGGATTTAAATCAGGGAAAAAACAGTTGCTGGAATAAAGATAGTCTACTAGATAAATATAATATTATGAAGCACCCTATCATGAATCGGTTAAAAATTGAATATAGGAAACTTGGAAGAATAGTCAAGAAGAAAATGTTTAATTGAAAAGTTTTGTTTATTTGGAATTTACTGTTTGGTACTTGTTGTTTTTTAAAAATTACCTTTTATTTTTAATGATTAAAACGTGTTGCAAATTTTCTAAGGTTTCCATTGATATGAAGAGACAACATGACCAAGGCAAGTATTATAAACTACATATAATTGGGACTGGCTTGCGGGTGCAGATGTTTAGTCCATTTTTATCAAAGGAAGGGGAAATATGTCAGCTTCCCAACATGTCACTGCAGGAGCTGAGAATTCTACATCTTGTTCTGAAGGCAACCAGGAGAAGTCTATCTCTTCCAGGAAGTTAGGAGAAGGGTCTCAAAGGCCACCCCACAATGACACACTTCTACCAAAAAAGCTATACCTACTCTAACAAGGCCACACCTCCTAATAGTACCCTGAGTCAAGCATATTTATATCACCACAAAATGTATAAACATGCATATTTAATTTGCAAACTATTTGAAAGCTCCTGATCTAACTGAACTTCATAAATATTCTTGACCATAACTTTGAGTTTCTTAAAGGTGTTTATGTTAAGAGTATAGTGCAATATTTATGAATCTTGGAGTGTTTTACTATTGCCATGTTTGATACTAAATTATTTATCTTGGTGTTCTGATTAATTTAAGTAGTATCTATGATGACTTCTGAATAAAAAGCACTTTGAGCAAATTTAGAAATTGGGAAGAAAGTCTTTTTGTTACAAAAAATAGAAACTATAATTGCACTCTAAAAGCTAGAAATTATCATCACATTTAATTGAGTCATCTGAAAGTCTGTATGAATTCCTATTTTTATTTTTGAAGCAGCATCAGATGAGATGTCAGAGACATATAGGTGAGTTGTCTCACTGAAGTCACCATTGCTTCCATTAAAAGTAACACCACTTCTCTAAGTTCCAAGTTGTTCAAACTTCAATGGAATTTCATTAACCATGTAGAAACTTAGTCAGGAAAGCAAAGCTTGCAGAAATATGCAAGTTTATTTAATTTACCTTATCTAGTCAACTCTCTACTATTCTATCATTTGTCTGCCTTTCCTAGACGCCTCTCGTCTTAACTTTGCTTCACTAGAAAATGCAATATGAATGAGTAATGGTAGGAAAAAATAGCAATTGGTTGCTTTCATATATGGAATTTATTAAATCAATTTAATACAATTAATCACCAAAACAAAGTAAAGTTTTAACACATTAGAGTATTTACAACATATTATCTTGTAAAACTTATTTTTAATATATAAGTTATATCTTATACAATTATTTAGTCAAACTCAAAATAAAAGTAACTTCAAGATTTTTATGTTAACAACTTTAACTAAGTAATTTGTAACATAATATGGTTCAAATGATTTTTTTCATTTCAATGTAAATAATGAACAGGATAAATTATGGCTCAGGTTTTAGAACTCCAGGGGTTCAATTTTCAATGGATATGTTCGACAAAGAGAATGGACTTTAGTGGTTTCAAAAAGAGTAACTAAGCAAGTTCATAAAGGACAGGACTCTAGAAGCCAAAACATGTTCTTTCTGCCATCTTGGCGCCTTTGGAGGCCTGCTGGGAACAGGACTTCTAAAAAAAAAAAAAAACAAGTATGTCTGGAAGGCTGTGGTGCAAGGCCATTTTGCTGACTGCAAGGGAGGGCTCCAGAACCATAGAGAGCACATGGCTCTTCTTAAAATTGAAGGTGTTTATGCCCGAGATGAAAATGAGTTCTACTTAAGCAAGAGATGTGCTTATGTGTACAAAGCAAAAAAAAAAAAAAAAAAAAAAAATACAGAGACTCCTGGAGGCAAACCAAACAAAACCAGAACGATCTGGGGAAAAGTAACATGGGCCCATGGAAACAGTGTCATGGTTCTTGCCAAATTCCAAAGCAACCTTCCTGCAAAGGCCAATGGACACAGAATCCGTGTGATGCTGTACCCATCCCGGATTTAATGGAGAGCAAATAAATAAAAGTGTATTTGTGCTCTTTAAAAAAATAAAAGAAGACAAAACATATTGTGCAAAGGTATGAAGTTGAATGAATTTTTGTTATTTTATTAATTACCATACATACTGGATCTGATAAGTTATTAATAAAAATAAAAAGTAAATTCTCTCAAATTATTATGCCATAAATTATGATATATGTAAACCAAGAACTGAGAGAATACTGAATACTTTAAGAGCACTAATGAACGAAAGAGCAAAAAGGGAAGATCATTGTACATCAAGGAAATGTAAAACTAATTATTCATAGCAAATCTAAATACCATTTTGAGGAAAAAAATATTTAAAGTTTTCCTTTTTACAAAACTAAGAGGCAAATGCTACTACAAACTTCATTAACAATGCATAACTATGAGTAGAGTAAAACTCGCTATATTTATCTTTTGGACTTACAGTTATTTGTCATTCAGTTAGATAACTTTATATATATATTTATATGAAAAATTGGATATTTACTGTGATCTAACTTATAATAGCATTTTGTTTAAAGGAACTAGAGTCATATCATTTCATGATAGACTAATGTTAAAAACAACTTACATGAAAGATCCTTTGCACATGAGACAAAAGTCTTAATAAAAGCATTTATGTTTGTAATTTCAAAATGGATTTTTTTAGAAACAACTTTGAAATAATATCTGTAATCAAAAATTCTAAAATTGATTCACTAGGCTAATGGAAACTATAATTTTATGTAAAAATTAAAAACTGAACTATTGTAAACATGAACAACTGGAGAGTTGACTCAGCTCTTTCTTAAGAACGGGCATTGCTCTACAGAACACCCAAAGTTTTAGCAACGTCCACCTCTGAAGACCCAACTCACAGTATTAACGGTATCTGTCTGACATCTGTGGAGAACTCAGGTACAGAAGGCCCCTACAACATACACATACCGATACAGATAATTAAAAATATTCCCATCAAAATAGAAAATTAGGGAACTAAAAACAAGTTCGATGATTTAACTAAAATTCATAAGGATCCAAAAGAGAATCCATGTAGCCAATATCGTTCTGAACAAAATGAATAATGTGTAATTTATATCACGTCATTTCTCTTTTTAATGCGGGTTTAATTTCCTTTATCAGTGTCAATAATGAAAAGCTTGAGCCTTTCACTGTCCCTGAGCACTGGGAACATATGCTATCTTTGAGTGGCTGCAGTGTGCTATGGAGGTCCCACATCTCTGTGTGTGAACTTAGTCCTAAGGTTTCACAGAAGCTCAAATACATTGAATACTCTCATGAAGGTTCAAATTGGAAGAAAGACTTCCTACCAAATTCAATTCTGTTTTTGAGCACTTTTCTTGATGTACTTTTGGATCAATTCCTTAAACTTTGAACCTTTGCTAGCTGTATTATAGGAAAACTTGCGCCCTGAAATGTGCTCTGTGAAATATGTTGACAGTGAAGTTTAATCAGTTCTAGACTCAAGAAGAAGAAAAATAAAGCAGGGGTCAAGAAAAATACCATTAAAATATTTCAAAAATATTTATTATCCCTAGTAATTAGGGAAATTCAGATCAGAAAGCTTTGGTATTGTATCTTAACTCAGTGGGAATGAAAAAAAAACAAAAAACAACTGAGGTACAAATTTTATAGAAGACATGTAAAGAAAGGAGCCCCTTTACATTCATAGTAGTTTAGTAAACTGGTCTATCTATTCTGGAAACTACTGTGGAGAATCCTAAAAGTGGAACAACTATATCTACCATATAATGCAGCTCTACCATTCTTGCCATATGCACAAATAGTGTGGCAACCAATTCCATGGACACTTGATTAGCCATGATTATTGCTTCTCTTTTCACAGTAGCTTGGGAATGTAAAGAAATCAAATCATGAATGGATAGTGAAAATGCAGTGAATAACACTGTGCAATAATATTCAGCTGTAAACAATAACCAATCTTTAAACTTGTTAGTAAATGAATAAAAGAAGGAAATTTTTATTGATTTAATGGAAAATTAGAAAGATTGACAAGTGTTCCCTTTAATCTGAAATTCCTGGTTTTGTGTCATCAGAGGTGACTACATACCCAAGATTACCTGCAGAAGAAAGAGAGAGCAAAAAGAATGGTAGTGGGTATGGGAAGCACAGTGCAGAAGGCAATGCCATGGCATACATTATATAATTTTGGGACTAAATAAACTGGGGAATTTAATTAAGGAGGGAAGAGAAACATACAGAAGAAGTCAGTAAAATAAGGATATCTGAAAAATTCACAATCATACCATTAACTACTCTACCTTGAAAATAACACTCATAAGCACACATATATACAGATATATGTACACACACATCCACATATAAAATCTGGGCTAGTTAAGTTCCTTCTAAGAACCACATATCATTGAAAAAGACCCAATTGGATGCAGAAGAACACTCTTTTGGAATCATTTTCCAAGGTTATCTATAAGACTCTTTTAACATATGAAATATTTTTATTGTTTTTGTTGACCCTTAAGAAGGAAGTGAAGCACCTATTACCAAGGTCCCCATGCATTTCAGGCCCAAGACCCAGAAGCCCCAGATCTGGAAGGACCTAATAGCCACCTCCCGGATGACTAGTTTTAATGGTACCAGTAGTAAATTTTCAGGATACAAAATTAAAGAAATAGCAAGTATTCCTACTGATCTCTAGTACCTATAAACCACAAATGCCATCAGTATAGCCCTATGCCCTAAGGTGCAGTAGAGGTTTGTGTACATTGATCATAATTAAGAGCTCTATAATTGGAATTAAGACCTAATTAACAAGAAGAAAATTATGCCTCGTACTAAAACTAAACAGATACCAGGACTAGTGAAGTTATAAATATTGATGTAATATCAAATACCACAACTTTACTGAACCAGCATAATTCTCTAATTATGTTTTAAACATTCCTACTTGTTCCCACAGATAAATGTTCTCACTCCTCTTCAAGGAAACACCTCTGTGCACATGATAGAGAGGATTGCAGAAAATCATAACTGAGCAAAATGCAGAGTTGTGGAGCACAATCCCAACTATTTCATGATCAGCACATCCCGTGTACCCAAGTCTTAGAGAACATTGTGGAAGATGAGGCAAAAAGATTTTTAAGGTCCAGAGGAACAGATAAGTTCTGTGATCTAATCTTCTACAAATGTCTGAGATACGCCCATGAAGTCTCATCAACACCTTGAAATATAATCACACTAAGGACAAGACAGGCTGATGTGAAAGAAGAAACATTCAAGAGAACTGAACCCCTAACAGTGCCCTACAAGCATTGACGGAATGCTGAGAGCAGGAGAAATATGCATCCTTAGAGAAAAATAGTGCCAATTTGTTATCCAGTATCAGATATTCAGCTTTGACCACATATATTTAAAAGTCAATACTAAAATTTAAATATTTTATTGTAATTGCATAACATAATATTTTTAACCTAAATGAATATTTCATCTTATTTTTCTCACAAAGAGTGAATAGTAATATTCAGTGTAGAATTTAAAGTGTTTGCTCAAAATCTAATCCTCATGATAGACTTAAGAGAAAAATGTCATGTACTTCCTGTTATTTTTTAACTTTTGCTGTAAGCACATTTATTTAAAGAGCCTATATTTCTAGTATGCTGTATGTTTCTGCATTACAGAAATCTGATGTTGTACAAGGTAGATTTCCATTGGAATTGAATGCCTCATTAGCCCCAAGACACCTGAACCCACAATAAAACAGAACTGCATGAATGAATCAAGTAAATTTCAGAGAGTTAGTATGATTAAAATGAATTGTCAACCACAAAGGCCACAGATTTTGCCAATGGCTGCTGGTACATTTTATAAAACAATGAAAAATTTTAGTCTGTGTAAGTTGCCTTTCTCATCGACTAGTAACACACACACACACACACACACACACACACACACACACGTTTAAGCATCAATTTTAAACACTTAATTACTGGTAAGAATATTGTGATATTTTGGATATAATCTCACTTTGTACTACATGTGTGTGTTTTACATTTCTATATACTTTATCAATGTGTATTATTGTGTTTTCCTGTTAATCTATAACCTCTTTAATAAACAAGTTGAAATAAAGGGAAAATCCTGTAACGACTCCCCTCACCCATGATATTGTTCTGAGACTAGCTCTTCAAAGCAGTTATGGGAAAGCTGCTGAGTGTACACAGCTTTTAACTTCTATCTTTAGATAAAAATTCTTAAAAAGCTATACATAAAAATGGCTCAGACTGTGCTAAATTCTGAAGCATATGGAGAAACAGCAGTCCCATCTATGCAAATGATTTTCCTATTAAGTGTTTTAATTTAATTAAGTACAATGTTCTGGGTTACATGGATAATTTGACAAATCTCCAACAGAAAGTTGCTAAGAATAACATAAATATACTTTTTTAAGTGCTTGCTGATGGACATAAGTTCATCTGCCAAGTGAGGTGATATGAAAACTCCCATTTGATTCTATGTAAAAGGAGCACAGAAGTGATTTCTCCAGAGGAACAACCTGTACATAAGACATAAGAAGCAGAGAGAGGGAAACACAAGATTCAAGGTGACTGTGAAATGCAGCCTAATTTTAGACAACGTACAGACAATGATATTCATGTAGAAACAAAGAGTCAACACATAAATATCTGGAATAAAAATATACAGAATATTTAGAAGGATTTGACTCCGTTTGGAAACACTGAATATTAGCTTTGGAAAAGCATAACACACCCAAGAAAATTCTAAATATAGTCACTGAGTTTTAATTTATTGACTTCATTATGCACAAAGAAAATCCACAAGGAAGTTACTTTGTACTTGACCATGGCATTTACTCTGAATCTGTCAGTTTTACTAAGCACTAAACTGTTCATATAAATTCATATCAACCAAGCATCCCACTTGTACTTCAGAAAGAGGATTTAAATTCCAAATTGGAAGGCAGGAACCATATATGCATAGGATTTAGGAGCAAATGTCAGCATTGAATAAACCAATATTCATTCAAAGACGACTCCCGAAATATAAACAAAAACAGAGAATATGTACAGCTTCTTGTCTGACACACTGATTTTGATAGGAGAATTCTCATACTCTTGCTCTGTAACTCTGACCCAAATGTTCAATCTATTGTGTTATCCTCATCTTTATAATTTATATAATGTACATGCCTTTGCTTTAGGCTTATATAACAGAATATCTCAGAAAATATTTTCTAAAGATTACAGATTCAACTTAGAGAAATATAAGACTATGAGGCTGAAACTTGTGGGGGTCACATTTTGTAAGAAGATTGCCAATATGATGTCTCATGGTAGAAGCTAGGAGAAAAAAGAAAAAAGAAAAGGAATAAAGAATTAACTTTACCTGAAATAATTAATTGTTCTTTTTCGTCTTGTATTTTATTGAAAATAAACATTTCCATATAATATTTTATATAATATATATCGATTACAGCTTCCACCTCTTCCTCCCAGTTCTTGCCCAACTCCATTTTAACTTAATCCACACCCTTTAGGTCTTTTAAGAAAAAAAAAATTGGAACTAAGGAATAATTATAAGAAAGAGTAAATAAGATATGCTAATAAAGTAATTTATATAACATTATTGTTTCTCTTCTGGCAAGGACATTGTTTAACATATTAAGATCTCTCTCTCTCTCTCTCTCTCTCTCTCTCTCTCTCTCTCTTTCTTCCCTCCAGATTTTATTTCCCTCCTGATCCACTCCCTCTCACAAGTTCCATATCCCATACATCCTCCCTGCCCCTCCCCCCGTGTCTCCACAAGGGTTTCCTCACCCCACTCATCCCACAAGCCCCACCTACCCCACCAGATCTCTAAAATTCCTTGGGCCTCCAGTCTCTTAAGCATTAAGTGAATGTTCTCTGACTGAATCAGACTAAGGTGTTCTCTGCCTTATATGTGTTGGGGGCCTCATCTCAGCTGGTGTATGCTGTCTGATTGGTGAACCAGTGTCTGAGAGATCTCAGGTGTCCAGATTGATTGAGACTGCTGGTCATACTACAGGGTCACCCTCCTCCTAGCCTTCCAACAGCTTTTCCATAATTCAACTACAGAGGTCAGCAGCTTTTGTCTATTGGTTAGATGTAAGTATGTGCATCTGATTATTTCAGCTGCTTGTTGGGTCTTTCAGAGGGCAGTAATGATAGGTCCCTTTTTGTGAACGCCCCATAGCCTCAGTAATTGTGTCAGGTAATGGGGTCTCTCCTTGAGCTGGATCCCACTTTGGGACTATTGTTGGACCTTCTTTTCCTCAGGGTCTTCTTCATTTCCATCCCTGCAGTTCTTTCAGACAGGAACAATTATGGGTCAAAGCTTTGGCTGTGGGATAGCAACCCGATCCCTCACTTGATGCCCTGTCTTTCTGCTGGAGGTAGGTTCAATAAGTTCCCTCTCCCCACTGTAGGGCCTTTGATCTGGGGTCCCCTTTTGAGTCCTGAGAGTCTCTCACTTCCCAGGTCTCTGTACATTCTAGAGGTTCCTCCCAACCTCCTTTCTCCTGAGGTTGCCAGTTTCCATTCTTTCTGCTGGCCCTCGGGGCTTTAGTCCTTTCCCCCAACCCAATACTAGATCATGTTCCCCTCTCCCACCACCCCATCCCTTTTCCCTCCCCTGTCCCTCCCTCCCTCCCTGCTTGGGGTTGCTTTCTTGCTGACCCAGGTACTACTAGATGAAGGTCTCATTAGCTAAAATTATTTCATTAGTGGCTAATTTTCTAATTTGTAGAAATTAAAAAAACTACATGTTGCAAAATATTAAAATGTCATATATGATTCTTGAACTGATAGATTTTCTTCACAAGTGAGAAATGAATTAAGACATTGTTAGATTGAAGTATTCTGTGTTAGTCTTTTAGAATTAGACTTGTCATAAAATGGTAAAGGTGATCATTTCTTGATTAAAAGCTACACAGAAATAGCTCAAGTCACATTAAAACAACAACAACAACAACAACAACAACAACGTAGTGGAAACAATCCAAAAGCTTGACACATGATGTTTTACTTTATATTTACAAATTTTAAATTAAAGAATAAGAGTTTATGAATTTGAGGTGGACTAGAAAGATACAGCAGAGTTTGCAAGGGGAGAGAAGAGTGTCTATTATGTGAATACAGTATGCATGCAGGCACTTCTAATCAAAAATGGAAAAGGAGAAAATCAGTATTTAGAAAATAAAATTAATTGTAATTGTGTCCATATCACATCCAGAAAAACAATATGTAAGTAGTATACATATGACAAAGGAAATGAATTAAAGTAAGCTCCATAAAATGGCTGTCACCAAAGTGACTCCAAAAAAAATTCACGCTATTGATACTAATTTTCTTGTCTTTCAGAGGTTTCAGGTAAGCACCTACTGCTGAACATACTTCTTCACATTTTAGACACTATGCTCTATCTAACCAGAAATCAATAGAAAAGAGCTACTTTATAATAGATAAAATGTATATAGTTATTTAGTTACTGAAAATAGATATTTATCTAATACAATACCTCTGGACCTTAGTTTGTTCTTTCATTCCTCCCAGGTCTGCCTGCCTCCACCTCCACAATCCCCATTATCTACTCTCTCTCCATTTTCCTTCAGAAAACAAAACAAGCCTTCAAGAGACAACAACCAAATACAACAACGCTCTCTGGCTCATTCTGTTAAATTTTTCTCTGATTCATCCTTTTGTCTGCCTGTCAATTAGATATCACTTTCAAATATGTCTATTTCCTTCTACAAACTAATCTGACCTATATTTTGAGAGATTTAAGACTATATACTAAGGGCATGTTTTATTTCAGCCAGATTAAATAAAAAATGTAAACCTAATATTTTACTCAATTTTATAAAATGAAATTTTATTGCACACCTACAACATTCCTTTTGTTCCCCTTCAGGAAGAACGACACCATA
The DNA here is from genome assembly GCF_021556685.1 of Rattus norvegicus. Taxonomy (NCBI): domain Eukaryota; kingdom Metazoa; phylum Chordata; class Mammalia; order Rodentia; family Muridae; genus Rattus; species Rattus norvegicus. The sequence goes on along the minus strand of NC_141544.1, from coordinate 20,680,877 downwards.
CAAAGGACTTTTTATTTCAAGACAATAAAGCTAGAAGTCAATATATAAATCACATATTTGTGGATATTGAACCAGAAATTCTTAAACAACTATAAAGAACAAAGTCCCCAAATGAAAACAGGGATGATTTACAAGCACATGTATAAAGGAAAAATAACAAGGACTCAGTAAAATCTGTGTTCTATTAAAATTATTGTTCTAGCAAATGTTTATAGTAAGCTTACATTACAATGTACCTTAAATTTACTTTTAAGAACTAGAAGAAGATCAAAATGTAAGATAAGTAGTACAAAGCAAAGACTAATTACTAGACATTGGGGGAGTTATTATGGCATTTGGGAGTCTGGAGACAGTGAATGATGTCTTTAAGGCCAAATTGGACTTAATAGAAAGGAGTAGCCAACCTGATCTGTATTGTAAGATTCTCAGCTCCCTAGGGACAAATTTAAATTAAGTAAGTAAGTAAATAAGTAAGTAAGTAAGTAAATAAATAAATAAATAAATAAATAAGATTTTGAAAAGATAATGAAATGAAAGTTACTCTAGTATCTAGTAACCTTTTAGTCTAATTTTTTAAATTTTAATTAAATTATAATTACATTATTTTTCTATACATTTTTCTTCTTTCTGTCCCTTCTATTCATCCTTCATACCTTCTTTTCTATGTAATGGATTTGTTTTTATTTGTTATATATATATATATTCAAATATATATTATAAGGTTATGTGCATAAATATGTGCATATATATGAAAGTACATACATGCATATACAGATACTTACGTTCATACAACCTTGTATGCTGGGCTGCCACTGGGGTTCACAAAACACTACCTGAGCACAACCAGCAAGTCAATGGAGGAGGTAGAACACAGTCCTTAATGAGGTTCCTGAGTCTGTGTTTTCTCCTGTGGGGAGAAAAAAGGATATGGGATGAATGCTTTGGTTCCCAGTCTTCTGCATGTACCCAGACACAGCTGGGGTACTCCTGAGAGTTGGAAATTCAATTCACCCATCCAGGCTTCCCCTCAGGGACAGGCAGGAAATGCAAGAATGAACTTGGGACAATATTTCCACCTCTCATATGTGATATACCCCGAGACTAAGACATAGGAGCTAAGCCATAGATGTAGCTACTGGGTCTGGACATCCCCAACTTCTGTTGTACTGTGTAATTTGATTAAGTGTGGTTTTCTGTGATGGTACTTATTTTAAAGAGCTTCTTCTTCTTCTTCTTCTTCTTCTTCTTCTTCTTCTTCTTCTTCTTCTTCTTCTTCTTCTTCTTCTTCTTCTTCTTCTCCTTTTCTTCTTCTTCTTCTTCTTCTTCTTCTTCTTCTTCTTCTTCTTCTTCTTCTTCTTCTTCTTCTTCTTCTTCTTCTTCCTCTTCCTCCTTCTCCTCATCCTCCTCTTCCTCCTCCTCCTCTTCTCTTCTTTCTTTCTTTCCTTCTTTCTTTCTTTCTTTCTTTCTTTTTTGTTTGTTTGCTTGTTATTATTTTTTACTTACTTACTGTACATTCCATTCACTGCTCCCTCTTTGTCACCCCTCCCGCAATCCTGCCCCCAACCCCCCTACCCTTCTCCTCTGATCAGATAAAGGCTCCAATGGATATTTCCCCCCCCTCCCTGGTACTTTAAGTCTCAGCTAGGCTAAGCACTTACCCTCCTATTGATGCCTGACAAGGCAACCCAGCTAATAATAGAACATATCCCACGTACAGGAAACAGCTTTTGGGCTAGCTCCCGTTCCTTTAGTTCAGCACCTAAATGAAGGTCAAGTTCTACATCTCCTATATATGAGCACAGATGCCTCGGTCCAGCCCATGTAAGTTCTTTGTTTTGTGGTTCATAATCTGAGCGCCCAAAGAGTCCAGGTTATTTGACTCTTCATGTGGAGTGCCTATTTCCTTCAAGGGAAGCAGTCATTTTTCTTATTTTTCCATGAGTCCCCAAGGTGTTTGGCTGTGGGTGTTTGAATCTGTCTGAGTCAGCTGCTGGGTGGAGCCTCTCAGAAGACAACAGGCTCCTGTCTGCAAGCCTAACAGTGTAACATTAGGGATTGGTGCTTGCTTCTGGGTTGGGTCTCAAGTCGGGCCCCTTATTGGTTGACCATTTCCTCATTCTTTGCTCCATGACCTGCTCATGAATATCTTGTAGACAGGATGAATTGAGTTTGAAAGTTTAATGGTGGCTCTTTTACTCCACTGGGGTTCCTGAGATAGGCTCCTCAGGTTTCATAACCCCAATGTAGGAAGTCACAGCTAAGCTCAATCTCTTTGATTCTTTGGTGCCTCCCTTATCCCAAGCCTCTGTCTCATCCTGGAGATGCCGTCCTACCTCCTCATTCCTGTCAGTTGCAGATTTCCATTCATTTTCATGTCTTTGTTTTTAATAACTGAATAGTATTCCATTGTGTATATGTACCACATTTTCTTTATTAATTCTTCAGTCGAGGGACATAAAGGTTGTTCTTTTACACTTTCTGGCTTTTATGAATAAAGCTGGGACAAAGTCCTTAGTTAACAGGGAAATGCAAATCAAAAGAACTCTGAGACTCCATCTCACACCTGTAAGAATGGCTAAGACCGAAAACTTAAGGGACAGCACATGTGAGTGACGATGTGGGTCAAGGGGAACACTTCTTCCCTGCGGAGGGAGTGCAAATTGGTATGACCCCTTTGCAAATAAATTTGGCATTTTCTCAGAAAACTGGGAATAGTTCGACTTCAAGACATAGCTGTACCACTCCTGGGCATATATCCAAAGATGCTCCAACATTCCACAAAGACACTGGGTCAACTGTGTTCATAGCAGCTTTTTTCTCTTGATAATGTTTGTATTTTTTAATAATAATTTTATTTTTCTTGGATATTTTATGTATTTACATTTCAAATAGTATCCCTTTTTCCCCTCTCCCACACCACCTCCCCCCTCCACCTGCTTCTTTGAAGATGTTCCTATTCCCACCCACCCACTCCAACCTCAACACCCTGGCATTACCCTACATTGGGGAAACAAACCTTCACAGGACCAAGGGCTTCTCCTCCAACTGATGCTGCACAATGCCATCCTCTGACACATAAGTGGTTTAGTCCCTGGGAGCTCTGGGCAGGGGGTCAGGGGGCAGGGTTCCTGGTTGGATGATATTTTTGTTCTTCCTATGGGTTGCAAACTCCTTAACCTCTTTCAGGTTTTTCTCAAACTCCTCCACTGGGGTCCCCGTGTTCAGTCCCATGAGCTGCAAGCATCCTCATCTGTATCACTAGAGCTCTGGCAAATTCTCTCAGGAGACACACATTGCTGGCTGCTGTAAGCAAGCACTTCTCGGCATCAGCAATAGTGACTGGGTTTGGTGACTGCATGTGGGATGGGTCCCCAGGTGGAGTAGTCTCTGGATGACCTTTTCTTCAGCCCCTGCTCCACTCTTTGTCCCTGTATTTCCTCCTGTGAGTATTTTGTTCTCCCTTCTAAGAAGGAAATGAAGCATCCACATATTGGTCTTCCTTCTTCTTGGGCTTCATATGGTCTGTGATTTTTTTTCTTAGTTATTCTAAGCTTTGGGCTAATATCCACTTATCAGTGAATGCATACCATCTGTGTTATTTTGTGACTGAATTACTTCATTCAGGATGATATTTTCTAGTTCCATCCATTTGCCTAAGAATTTCTGGTAGTCACTGTTTTTAATAGCTGAGTAGTACTCCACTGTGTAAATGTATCACATTTTCTGTATCTATTTCTTTGTTGAGGAACATCTGGGTTCTTTCTAGCTTCTGGCTATTATAAATAAGGCTTCTATGACATAGTGGAATATGTGTTTTTGTTATGTGAAAAATCATCTTTTGGGTGTATGCCCAAGAATGGTATAGCTGAGTCCTCAGATAGTACTATGACCAATTTTCTGAGGAACTACCAAACTGATTTCTAAAATGGTTGTACCAGTTTGTACTCCCACCAACAATGGAGTAGTGTTCCTCTTTCTACACATCCTCACCAGCAAATTCTGTCACCTAAGTTTTTGATCTTAGTCATTAGGGAATGAGAGATTCATTAATCTATATGTAGATAGAAGGATAACGACAGAAACAAGGAAAGTGTAAGAGATCATTGTGATTGGTAGGGAGTAGGATAGCAGGATCTAAATTATATGAAGAAGGAATTATTTAAAAATAAGGAGTGGGTTTTAATTGGGAAGGAAAGTCACCACCTATAGAGGAGAATAATAGAGAAATGAATAATAAGAAATGAATAATAAGAAGAATGCTTATAAAAACTTAATGAAATATTATGTTTACTAAAAATGACATGTTTTATTCATTATTAAGATATTCTTTTAGCATTTATTTAATGCCTAGAATTCCAAGTTAATTCATCTATGAACTGTGTTGAGTACAAGCTAAAATAATTTTAATAGATAGTTCAAATGATGTCTACAAATACTTACTGATATGCACTTATTTTTCATTTTGATTTTAAAGGACTGGCAAAAAAGATCCTGAATAATTTACAAACCAATGCCTGCTCTCTTTTACTTTTTTTATTGGGGTAATTAAGTTGAGTAGATACCATTCCTTGATGATATATTTATTCTAGAGAAATATTTAGGTCACTCCCCATGTCTAACTGGTCAAATGTGTAATATTTTCTCAACAGTAGAATCATTAGGTAAGGGCATAAAAATAAGAAGTAAGAATCTTGGAGAAGCATAATTATTTTTATAGAAATTTAATTATATTCAATAAATAAATGTACCTACTTAGATAAAATGCAGTTGCTAAATGAAAAAGAATATGAGCTAATTATTTAATTTAAAACTACTGTCAGATATTTTAGATAAGGTTTTACATTAAAATGTACATCAGCATGGAAATCATTTCAAATCAAAATAGATTCTAATTCACAATAATTGTCCAGCCACAACCTTCCAAATTCTATAATTACAGGGAGGGGTGAGTATATCCAGCTTTGGATAAGCCTATCATAATCAGTAGAAAACAACTTCAAAACAAAGAATAAAACATTGTCTTGTTTTTGGGTGCGGCTATTGTTATAATATCTTATGTCTTGTGACCAGTTCACTTTTTTTTTTGGTAAAGATTCTAAAGACCTATAAATTTGGATAAATGCATCTTAAAGTTTTAATCAACATAAATAAGTCAAAAGTACACTCTAGAAAATAGTTACAGCTACAATCTAACTACATAACACCAAAATTTTTCTTGAACTTCCCAGCATTCAGAAATGTGAGAAACAAATTTATTTTGTTTATGAGTCTTCAAGTTTGTGACAATTTTGTTATAAAATGAATGAAGTCTGAAAGATCTTTAACAAATCAGTGTATATAATCTGTATCTGGGATGCTGTCATTTCAAAGAAAGTTTGCTATCAGCTCTATGGAAACTGTTTAAAAACACAATTTTTTCTTGAAATCTGAATGAATGTTTCTATAATGAGGAAACAGGTGTGAGGGAAACACATCCCAGCTATCAAACATTAGCTTGCCTTTTTTGAAAAATAATGTTGCAATATGAGAAGGAAGAGATGAATGTTTTAGATATAGCTGGAAAAAGAAACAAACCTGCTACCATACAATGAGAGTGGAATGAATTGTGGATGGAATCTTATGAAACTCAAGGAAGAGCTTTATTTAAACTCCTACTCATTAAAAGTATCAATAATTATCACAGTTGGTTTTTTTTTTCTTAGAAAATCTGGGGACATAAAATCCTGAGTTACTAATATCTAGTGATAATTTTTAGGGGAAATAATATTTCCTATGTGTAGGAGTAGTGAAGGCAAGGTGATTTCAAAGTTGCTAATCAAGAACTAGAAAGTATCATCCTGAGTGAGGTAACTCAGACTCAAAAGGATATGCATGGTATATACTCACTAATAAGTTGATATTAGCCAAAAATGTACAGAACACCCAGGATGCAATCCAGAGTACTCAAGAAGATAAACTGAAAGGCCTAAGTGAGGATGTTTCAATCCCACTTGGGAGGGAAAAGAAAGCAACCATAGGGTGGCAGGGGTTTGGAGCAGAGAGAGATGAAGGAATCTTGGTGGGAGAGGGGAGGGTCAAAGGGGAACATGATAAAGTATCATGGGGGGAGACAGAAGCAAAAACCCGAGGGCCAGCAGAATGAATGGAAATATGCAACCTCAGGAGGTGGGAGGTGGTGGGATCCTCTAGAATGTACTAGAGACCTGGGAGGTGAGAGGTGAGACTGGAAGGGCAGGGCCTTAGATGAAATGTCCTACAGTATGAAGAGGGATCTTGAGTTTTTCAGTAGAAAGACAAGGCATCAAGTGGAGGAATGGGATTGTCATACCACAGTAAAAAATTCTGACCTAGAATTGTTCCTGTCTGAAGGAACTACAGAGACAAAAATGGAGGAGGGACTGAGGGAAAGGTGGTCTAGTCACAGGTCCAATTTGGTATCCATCTCAAGGGGAGGCTCCAAGGCCAGACATTATTACTGTTGCTATGATGTGCTTACACACAGAGGCCTAATATGTCTGTCCTCCAAGAGGCCCAACAAGCATCTAAGACAGATGTAGATAATTATACTCAACCACTGGACTAAAGTCCAGGGACCCCTCTGGTTGAATTAGGGAAAGGCTGAAAGAAATTGAAGAGGAAGTCGACTCCATAGGAAGACCGTCAGTCTCAACTAACATAGATCCCTGAAATTTTTCAGGTACAGAACCACCAACCAAGCAGCATATACTAGCTTCTATTAGGCCCCTGACTTATAAACAGCTGAGGACTGCCTGGGCTGGTCTCAGTGAGAGAAGACAGACTTAACCCTCAGGAGACTTGAGGCCCCATGCACTGGGAAGGGCTGGTGGTGTGGGTTGTGGGGTGCGTGCGTGTGTGTGTGTGTGTGTGTGTGTGTGTGTGTGTGTGTGTGTGTCTGTGTGCATCCTCTTGAAGACAGGGAAGGAAGAAGGGGATGAGGATGGACCAGCAGGGGGATAATGACTATACTTAATAAAAATATTAAAAATAAACACTTCTAAAAATAAAAATGATGAAATAAAGATTTTTAAATTAATTTTAAAATTTCTGTTTATTGGCTTACCTTCATGTTAACAATATGTGTCATGGTCAAATTATAAAGATTAACTGTTTGGGTTTCCGTTTTAGAGGTCTCAGTCTGTCATAGATATCTCTACTGTGTAAGTTTCCGTTAGGTCTGGAAAGGACAGCACAAAATGGCGAGCCCATGTGGGATGACCCACAGTTACATCATCATAACTAGGAGCCAATGAAATGCAGAGGAAGAACATAGAATTTCAGCATTCAGTATCATGTTCCCAGTGACTGGGGGACTATCTGGAAGTCCAGTCTTTTAGAGGTCCTACCCTCTGCCACACTGATGTCAGAGGCTTCAAATACAGCTTTTCTGCTTGGGCCTTTCAGAGATACTTCACAAAACATTGCAATCTTTATATGTTCACAGGTCATGAATCACCACTATTAGGATTCACATGTTATGATAATTATCAATTAACTTTATGTTTACAAGCATGTATAACATTTTCAAAGCTACCTGACTTAGTTCTCAAAAATGTAATTAATGATTAAAGAATGTTGCAAGGTGAAAATGTCATGGTGATGTAGAAATACTTTTATAAAATTCTTCAGAAAATAAATATTATCTTGAAATAAATTTTCTCAAGTTTAATTTTCATATATAGTGATTAGTAAGTACTTTTTCATGATGTGTTGTGTATTTTTCTCAGTTTCCATCTGCTTACTGAAGCATTTTTAATGCCTTTATACTTAACTATTTTGGGTATTAAGCTTATATTGTATATGGAAGCATTTAATCTATTTTGCATTTGATGAAGACATTGTGGAATATAATAGTTTTGACGAAGAACTAAACGGAAGTACTGAAATGTATGCTACCAGATGTCCAAAAGTAATATCACTGTGTTTCATAAATGTAAATTTATTTTTCTACTGTAGGAATAATTGCTTCAAGAGATAGAGCAGCTTTCAATCATAGAATGTGCTCTCAGGTTAATGAGACAGCAGAATGTTGAGAGTTCAGGGAAAGCCTGGGCTACCTAGTAAGTGTTGGACCTTTGACTATTGAGGCACTATTCAAAAGTTATGTTGCCTATTATTAAATGAAATTAAAGAAATGAAGGAACAGCTTCAGTTATTAGTTTATAATATATATATATATATGTGTGTGCGTGCATGCGTCCATGTGTGTGAGTGTATGTGTGCTTGTGCATGTGTGTGAGTATATGTGAGTGTGTGTGTGTGTGTGTGTGTGTGTGATTTTACTCTCATGTTGTCCTCAAAGACATGTCAGTAAAAATAACTTGATGTCCAGACTTAAATGAAGATAGAAGATAAAGCAGCATGTTTTTCCACAAAAAACGGAGCAAACAAACACAATCTTTCGTTGAGAAATCTAAAAAGAAGGCAGTTAGTTTGTGGGAATGGGGACATACTCCTCTGTAAGAATTTAACATATTACCTCTATTGAGCTCAAGGTATTCAAAATCATTCCTTAGATAAATTAATTTGCTGGCAATAATAACTCCTATGGAACAATATGAGTATATCTACTTAAAACATTTTAATGCTTAATTTCAAATTTATTTAAATCAGAGATTGAGGAAATATGGATAATGTTTTAAATGCACTGAATTTTCAATGATTTATAAAAATCGTGATATATTTGTCAAATATTTGCTGTTTTATGGAAAAATGTTGATTAGTTAGATGATACATGAACATCAATGAACAAAAGATGTTACAGCTATTGAATATGTATATTTCTAATTATTTAGGCATTTTTGTTATATTTATTTGATATAAAATACTGAGGATTATCTCATAATATAAAAATGTTTCTTTGTAACTTATGTTGGTATATTAATTTATTGGGGCCCATTAAAGATATCTAGGATTATTTAACATTTTAGTTATTCAACACCACATTTAATAATTGTGGTTCTGTGGCATTACTTAGTGAAATTAAGAACTATACAGTGTGCATGTATGGTAGAGGAAAATAGCTTCTGAAGGTAAAACTCATCCATGAAATAAGACTCATCTGGTGATTATCAAAAATATTGTGATAGCTATGGTAATGACAGTCATGAGAATATTGATGTTTTAATTACTGAGCCAAAACCAACAAGATGGCTCACTAGGTAGAAACAGCTTCTGCAGAAGCCTGCTAATCTAAGTTAAATTCCTCGCACCCATGATGGGGGAAATAAACAAACAGATAAACAAAGAAAAAAACCTAACTTCTACAAGCAGTCCTCTGATTTTCACACATATACAGGCAGACACACGTCCCCACAATAAAAACTAAGTATTTTAAAACTAGTGAATAGGTATAATATTGAAGGACTGCAAAATGAGCATGCAGTGTCTTCAATTTATGTGTTAAATCTTATTCTATTGATTAAAAAGCTGACTATAAGATAAAAAATTGTGTTTTGAAAAACCTGTTTGACAAGAAAATACAAAAGACTTCTCAGATTTTAGCTCCACAGTATAAAATAGGAAACCTTATTTCAATATTTCCATTCTCCAAAGATTTGAAACATTTTATAATTGTTTTCTGTCATGTAGAAAAAAAAAACCCCAAAAGACCGTAAATAAAATCATTTATAAGCAAAACAGGCAGTGGGTTTTATAAAATGTTATTTAGTGAGATGCTAAAATTTGAGTGTGATGAGTTTTACTGAAAACTGTAGCATGGTAGACAAGCTATTGAATTTTACATGAGTCAGAGAATATTTTTGGTCTCCTGAGCCATACCTGTGCATATAGTTAAGTGTTGCAGGTAATTACTTCCAGGTGCTTGACTATAGGAATTCATTGCAATGCAATGAAATCAGGAGAAAAAAAAAACCTCATCAGTGGAAATGAACACATAGGCATGTCACAGAGACACGTATACTTAAAAGGCATCAGGATCATAATTTGTGGATTCGCGATGTTTATGTTCATTATGGAGACAATCTCCTCCTGGGTAATTAGGAAGATCTACATACAACTAGACATGTTTGATTTTATGCAAAGTTCAATAGGAAACTTTATATACCCAGTTTTAAATGTATAATATTTAATTCTTAAGTAGCCTTATGGAAATTTTTATCATTTTATTTTCTACTTTTAAAGAATAATAAAATGCCTTGGCTTACATTATCATTCTTTTGTTTACAGAATCTGTTAACTATATTGAGATTTTTAATTAGAAACTAAAATAATTTGTTGAAAAATGACTATTTTAATATTTTCTTTCAAAATCTTTATTAATGAAATGATGTCAAATCATGTACAAAGCAAATCATGTTTAAATCAATTACAAGAGTTTAGCTTCTGTGATGATAGCAGATCCATTGAAAACTTTAAATTAAGACTTTTAGGATGACCCTATGGGAACACACACACATACACACACACACACACACACACACACACACACACACGCACACTCACACACACACACACACACGCTCACACACACACACACACACACACACACACACACATACACACGGCAAAGAAGCACTGATAATATTTACATAGATAATTCCTAATGTGATAAAACAGGGTTTCTTTAACTACCGTTAAAATTAAAATATTTCATCCAAATTGTATTAGAATATTAAAATTGTTGCTTTTTATTATAAACAATTATATATATATGGGCACATAGATTATCTTCATGATAACTTTTGTTAAAATATGGCATTGAAAGATCTCTGAAGAGAGACCCTTACTCAAGTCTCAGGAAGTCGCGGACCCCAGACACATAAAGACTATTTTGGATGTAATACGCAAAGGCGAGGTTTATTACAGAGATCTATTATGGAGAACTCTATGCCAACACGTATCCCACGCAGGAGATAGAGGTGTCGACCCCGAATGGCTGGCAGAAGGACTTTTTAAAGGAAGAAGTCACAAGCTCCGGGAGATGGGGGGATGTCAAAAGGAAATACCAAAAATGTCACAAGGGGAAACTCTTAAAGTCACAGAATTGTTCTTAAGACTCTAGGGTTTGAATGAGGGAAAAGGTCAAGCATTCTCCTGAGAACAGATCCTGATTGTCCTTTAGGGTAAATGTTTGTCAGAATTGATGAGGCATCTGCATCTGAAACACATCTGGTTAGGCTTGGCCTCTGGTTTCCTGGAATACACTCGTAGGACACAATGGCTGGAGGGCACAAAGGGGACTTGAACAAACATCACAGGGGCAGAACAAAACCCATTACTCATTTACTCAGTCCAGTGATAAGCGGGAGGGTCAGTGTCTCTGAATCAGTTCTCCTGCATTTTTAACAATCTGTCTTCCTGAGTCAGATCCTGTTGCTGAGTTTTGAGCTAATTTAAAACTCTATCTTTCAGTATCTGTATGCAAGCCAACAGTATTTCATTCTTTGTCTATCAAATAAATAGTTATATTATATTAAATAGTTATAGTATATTATCAATTTACTTAGATGTCTACCCATTAAACAGAATCTCAACAAATAATTTTGTTTTTTAATTAAATATGAATATAATTAAATATTATTATGTATATATGCATGTATACTTTAATTCAGCTATTTTCAATAATACATTTTGACATATTTTAATTATAGTTTTTTTAGTGAAATCACTGCAATTTTTTTTTCAAAATATAATATAAATATCCTTATAGAAATACTCAAATTTAGATGCAGAAATTTCTATTTTAACTTATATACATTAATTAAAATTAGAAAGTTTGAGGAGCAATTCCTTCTGTGAAATTTTAAGGGATTTGTTATGATTTTTCTATAATCCTACACTGAGCTATAATTGTCATGTTAATACAGTAGAAGAATAGGCAGAGGAGAATCAATGTCATAAAGATTCTTTTTTGTGAAATGTAATAATGCCACTGCACTTGTTTTTATTTTAAAATTACATTTTAAAGTGACATTAATCAAAAAGACCCGTTCAGCAAGCTCCTCTCTGTTCTACATATCCTCAGTTCCCTGCATTGTATTGCCCTATGAAAAGCATATACCACACAGCACTATAATGTCTTTACAATTCTGTGAATCCAAAAGGGAGCTTTTGAAATAAGACAGACTAGGTGTGGATTGATGTTGAGCTGTTTTTGAGTTTGGTAAATGACTGAAATTTTATAACTATCTATGAAAAATACTTAACATATCAACATTTACCATAGGTGCACAAAAATATGTTCTTGTCTATTTAGTAGACAAAGATTTTGGGAGATATATAGCCCTATAAAACGCATTTTCTTTTTTTGTACATATCTACATTGTACACAGGTGTATATATGTGTGTTCACCTGTATTTGACTATATATATTTGTAGTTATGTATGTGAAAGCTGGAAGTTGATTTTTGGGAACATGCTTTAATAACTTCCCTTTATCTTTTGTATGGCAGTTTTTCAGTCAAGCATATCACTGTCCTTAGAGTCATTCTCCCTATGCAGTTTCCTTAGCAATGCCCTTTCTTCACCTACCAATTGTGGAATTACAGGTATATAGACTGGTCTAGCTGCATTTATGTAAGTTCTAGCTATGCCAACATTAGTCCTCTTGCTTACATTTTAAATTCTTCAACCAAGAGCCCCCTTCTATTCGTGAAAGGGTTTTCTTTTTAAAATAAACAATTGGTATCTTTGAGAGACTTACTAATCTATAGGATATCCTAAGTTTAGTATTTTTTCTATTAAATATATCTATATGCATTAAATATATGCTATATATTTATGTATATGGAAAAATTAATGAAACAAATGTACAGCAACAACACAGCAAAATTACTGACCATTTATTTATCTTGAAGGTAGCAGGCCAAAGATCAAAAATAAATGAGAGAGTATCTCTGAGCAGGATAAGAGCAACAAAGGGTCTGAGTTTCTGAGTATTAAAGGGGGGATTATACTGTATGCACAACAATGCAATCTTGGAGGTAATGTCAGGAAAGATAATTTCTTTTTTGTTGAAAACCGTGCATAGTAGATCTCTGCCACAGGGACAAGCAGTGACTTTAGTGTAGAAGTATAGAGAAAAATTTAAATTTAGTGAAAATAGTAAGTCCAACCACAATAGGGCTAGATATCACAATATTTAAAACTAAACCATACAAAATTAAATATATAGTAACTTTGTCAACCACAAGAAGCTACTAACTTTTCACAAAAAAAGAAAAAAAAAGAAATTGGGATTTCAATATTCACAATATGAAATTGAGTATTGTTTATCTGTTCCTAACTAGGCAAAATAAAAGATATACAGACAAAGAAAATAAAAAAAATATTTTCATGTTCAATAGAAGGCAATCAGCTAGTAAAATTCCACTCTTTATTTTACATTTCTGCACTGACTAACGTGTTTGTGATACATGAAACCTTCTCGGAATGTGGTAGTATACTCACCCTCTGGAATTAAGAAAAAAAAAAAGGGTTCTCGTCATCAGAACAGAATGGTGGAAATTAGAGAGATATATGACTCATAAGGTCTCAGTGTCAAAATTAATCTCTATGGTACTTGTCAGGAGATGGAAAAAACATCAAATGGCAAAAATTCGTGAGGTAAAGACATCAAAAAGTGTTAAACGTTCAATACACATTTCAATTTTTTAAGAAAGTAAATAGTATAAAATATTCTTCTACTAGTGTAATATACTTCACCCTACTTCCCAAATAACAACCAAATTTGCAGTATTCAATACTTTGAATATCAAATACCAGAATGTAAAACAAAATTATACATAAAGATTACAAATGCTGAAGTATGTCTTGAAGATTTTCCACTCACAAAATTAATAAGTTGAAACTCAATCTATTATCAAGAAGAATTGCATTATGGATGTATGTTTCAAATATAAGAAAATTGGTTTTTTAATAGTAAAATTTCTATTAAGAGATCTTTATGGACTTATGTTTATCCCTTTAAAAATTTTAGATTCATGCTTTCAGAGTATATGTAAATCTTTCATTCAACTTTAGAACAATCTGATACATAAGAAATCTTTGCTATACTATACTGCATTTGCACATTTGTTAGAAAATCTATATCTTTTGATGTTAATTTCAGAATGCACTAGTCAGTTTATGCAAAGTTCCTGCTAAATTTGAAAACTAATTATATTCCATCTAAGTCTCAGTTACAGAAGGTTTGAAGGCTTCAAGTAAAACTGTGACATGATCCTTTAAACAGATTGAGAAAAGGTACTATAGAAAGTCCGCATGGCCTGTTGATGAAAATTATGAATTAAAAACATATTAGAATATAGTGGTTGGAATACCTTGGCCCAGGGAGTGGCACTGTTAGGAGGTGTGGCCTTGTTGAAGGAAGTGGGTCATTGTGGGAGAGGGCTTTCAGACCGTCCCCTAGCTACCTGGAATATAGTTTCTCCTTGTCTTCGAATCAAGATGCAGAACTCTGAGCCCATTCTCCTGCTTTCATGCTGCCATTCTTCCTACTATGACAATAATGAACTGAACTTCTGAAACTGTAGGCTAGCCACAATTAAATGTTTACGTATATAAGGTTTGCCTTGCTCATAGTGTTTTTTCATTGGAAACCTAAGACAGAAGTTGGTACCAGGGACAGGGGTATTGCTGTGATAACCCTGAACCTGGTTTTATTTAAAAGAATGCAAATTTGGGGACTTTGAATTTGGAAAGGTGTGGAATTCTTTAAGTAGAGCTTTATTGGACAGCCTGATAGTCATATACAAGACCTTAGTTCTGAAGGGGATTTGAACTGTAGAAACCTGGCTCCGGATATTTAAGAGAATTTTAGTTTGTAGCCTAGAGACCGTTTTGTGATATTTTGGTGAATAATGTGGCTACTTCTGGTCCCCATCTTAGCCTTTGGCTAAAGTTAAAATATTCAGATTAATTGAATTGACAAAGGGACTCATGAAGAACATTTTTATCAAGCATAGCAAGCATAAAAAGGAAAAATACAAAATCTTTGGTTTAAAGAATAAAGGAGCCCCAGGAATTTGGATGAAGCTGAATCTTCTATTCAAGGAGATAAACAGATTAAGGGAATGATGATCTCAGAACAAGATGACACCCAGCCAAGCTTATTGTTTTACTTCTGCAGATGAATAAGGGATATTTATATGTAGGTGTTAATACTACTTAGTTACTGTTTTCATTTGGATTTTTAATCTGAAATGAACTCACATCCAGAAATGGTGGGCACACCTGTGATCCAGATTGTGAGGCTGGAAGACATGGTCTTTTGATCCAAATCTTCATGCACAGTAGCCATGAAAAGTTTAGGCCCCCAAATATGGTAGACTATGTATAATCCCAGCATTAGAAAACAGAGCCATCCAGATCTCAGAGTTCAAGATTTGTCCTCAGAGATTGTTCCAGAATAGACAAAGTTAGGTAATAAAGGAGTTGGAAAACAGAAAAAATGCTGGTGATAATTTAATAGACCAAAGGTACAAATTCCAGGCCCAGCAATCAGCAATACTTGTCAGCTTCTGCCATGTGGCTCTGACATTTTAGTTAAGAATAGAAGACGTTACTGGCACAGTTGATGCTGGATAGCTGGAGCTAAGAAATTAGTGGTGATTGAGAAAAGAATAGCAACATGGAGGTGAAATCTTCTGGGAAGTGTTTTCTAAGAGTACAAAGAAGCAGTGCTCCAGAGATAACCAAGGTAGTATTTCATGCTGCAGGTAGACTTGGTAATCTGTAAAAGTCACCCAGGTGGTACTGATTTTGAAGGCATGAATGGGTCACAGACAGGACCTGACATTTGGCATTGTGATAGTCTAGGGAAGAATATTGATGAAGCTACAGCCCCAGTTGCAGTTGTCAGCCCAGGACTGAAGGGGTAAAGCAAAGAAGTTGAGGCATGGGACCATGAAGCAAACCTATTAGAGACTGGTGGTGAAGCCTGGCTGTAGCAGAAGATGCCAACAAATTGTAGCTTCCAGTATCTTGTGATAGTCACCAAGAACTGCAGCAGCATTGAAGTGAAGTCAACCAGAATGCTACAGAGGATAGAGCTGCAGACATGACCCATGTCCTGTGGAGGATCCCAGAAAATCATCAATGGATCCTAGACATTGGAACAAGAAGCTGTAAAAATTGAAGTTGCCTTGGATACCCAAAGATGTTAAAGATGTCAGGTCCATGGGATATCTGCCAAAGAAAGCTGCTATTAGAGGATGGAACAAGCCTAGGGGAACGAAGTGTGTTTCAGTTGTCAAGCTGAACAGAAGTAGATATTAGATATGGAGATGCAGGGATTGCACATTAGACACGAAGATGCAGAGTTTTAAGTTCCCCTAGCTGATTTATGGTCTTGCTTAGGCCCAGGATTTCCTCATTATTGTGTTTTATTATTGTATCCTGTGATATAATATGATGTTGGAAGTATGTAATCTATCATTTTTACTCTGATTAGATATGTGATTACAATAAATCTCAAGGGAGACTTTGAACTTTGGATTTTTAACATTGTTGAGATTGTGATAGAGTACGGGAACCTTAGGGGTTGGACTGTATCAATTTTGCATGATGCTCTGGCTAGGCATGGCCCCCATAGAATCATGTGTTTGAACAAGCCTAAGGGGGACAGAGAGTGGAATGTTATGGTTGGAATGTGCTTAGCCTAAAAGGTGGCACTGTTAGGAGGTGTGGTTTTGTTGGAGAAATGTGTCATTGTGGAAGTGGGATTTAAGACCCTCCTTCTAGCTGCCTAGAAGGTAGTCTGTCCTGGTTGCCTTAGAATCAAGATGCAGACCACTCAGCTCCTTATTCAGCCCCAAGCTACCTGCTGTGATGACAATGGGTTAAACCTCTAAATTGTAAGCAAGCTCCAATTAAATGTCTACCTTTGTAAGATTTGCCTTGGTGTCTCTTCATAGCAATGGTAACCCTAACTAAGACATAAAATAAACTTATTTCTACATTCTGAAGCTCTATAGAATTTTTTCCCAACTTTGTACTCAATGGGTAGAAACAGAAAGTATTTCTTACAAACTATAGAATCAGGCAAGCATCCTTGCTTTACTCTCAATTCAAGCCTTGATGGTAAATAGTTCAAGAAATAAGAAAAAACAATAGGAATACAAATAAGAAAGAATGAGTTCATACTCCTCCTATTTACAGATTACATTATTAAATTGACATTTATTCCCAATTATTAGAATACAAGATCAACCACCCTTTTATGATATTTATCCTTAGTACTAATATTTGTACATTAATTGTATCAATTTCTCTTTCAACCTGATCTTTATTTTTATTTGTTTAATGCAATTGTCATCTCAGAGACTTACTTTTGAATAGTCTCACTCATTGTTTTAAATCATTCTCTGATTTGTTACTTTGTCTACTCCTCAATTAGACATCATTGTTTGGTATTAGTATGTCATAAGGGCATGTCTGTATTCCAGTCAGAAGAATTAAAGGTGTACCTGCATACCAGTATATTGTTATTACTACTTACTAAATGATTATAAATTCAATTTACTTACTACCATTATGAGTTGCATTTACTTTTTAAGTTAATTAAATTATATACAAAATAAAATGTTATAGCAAAATGGTTTAATGAATACATTTTATGCCAATCTTGATCACCTGGACATTATTTTAGGGATCCAAATGATAGAAAGAGAAAAAAGTTATCATCTGTCTTCCATATACAATCTAGAACATGCATACACAGTTCAAAACTTACACAAAATAAGTAATAAAGTAATAAATACATTTTATATATTTTTTAGTGTTTTATGTTTAATTGTTATATTAATTTTTGTATCTTTGAATAATTTTCAAATTATATAGAATATGTAGCGTTTTTAAAATTTAATCTCCTGGTTTGGTAACCAATGTTATTCTTAATTTCAAACGATTAATCATCCTTGTTATCGATTTGGTCACCTACCTCTTTATTTAACAAGTCATATTTTTTTGAAAGCCAAATATAAATATAAACTTATAGGATGGTAAAATTAAATTTTTCACTTTTTTAATATTTCTTTTAAATTTTACATATTGATGAGATTATTTTGGATAGTGTTTTCTGATCACAGCATGTTTCATCTTCCATTACAGTATTTGGATTTTCCTGAAGTGTTTTGTGTTTGTATATATTTGTTTGTCAATTTTTTTATTTTTCTTTTCTTGCCTGTATGGATTAGTCCACAGGGTCATTTTTAGTGTTATCCAATTAAGCGTGTATTTTGTGTTTTATGATATTTTGTATATACTATATATGAAAAAATATACATAGAGAAATTTGATGTATTAAATATGTTACCATATATATGTGTATATGTTAGATTAGATTAATGTATTAGATTAAATTTTAGTAGGTACTTTTTTCCTTAAATCTGCTGAACTAGATACAATACAACCAACTCATAGCTCTGTGAGCCAATTTACATCCATTACATTTTGCATCAAATGTTGTATGCATAATCTACATACATTTTAAACCTCAGAAGACATTTTTCCTGCTTTATTGAGGTGTAATTAACACATAAAATTATATATATTTAAAGATTATAAGATGATGTTTTGATATACATATACATTTTGAGATGATTACCACAATCAAACCAATTAACATATCTATAACCTCACATAGCTAAAACTCAGAAGTCATCATTGTGTTTATCCCAAAGTCAGTATTTGTGTTTAGCTTTCTTCATTAGGATTATTCCTAATGTTGTAGTTTGTTCTTTCTGATATCACTGGATTCTACTTTAAGCATCTTAATTGCCATCTTGATTGTCAATACATTTCTCATTTATATTGTTATACTTGAAACTCATATTTCGTAGTATATAAATATTCAAGTGAAGAATTTTTTCCATTGAGCTGAGATGGTGTCAAGTTATTGTAACCTGCCACTCTACTTTGCTATGTTGATTGTTTTATTTTAAGAATGGTACTTTTATTAACTTTGTTTGTACTTTTTGTTGGTAAATTGACTTGTACTCAAGTGAAATTAATGGATTGAAAATTTAATAATCATATGCTCATCACAATAGAGACAGTTTTCATCCTTTAAATGTCTACTTATATGTCCTGTAAACATAGTCACATTTCATGATAAAAATGTTTTTGTACTATATCATAACTGTAACTTTTAACATTTTGGTGGTATGTTAGATTAACTAGTAAACATGCACTTCAGGGAAACATTCATTTATTTTAGTTTTCAGTTTGACAAGGAATAAAACCTTTTATGATGGGGACTTCAGGTCATTACATGCATGACATTCGTCTAGCATTCAAAACTAAATTGTTCAACTCCTTCCATATACAAGAGGCTGTATTATACCTGGGGTAAAATTTCAAAACCTTAGGGTTCTACTTCCCTGTCCTCTATGTGTTTCTATCATAGTCCACCTTTAAGGGAAATCAGGAAACATATTAAATAAACATTTAAATCAGAAAGCATAGAAGACTTGTCACATGCTTGGTTACAGGTTCATGTCTGCCAAGCTTCATATGATGTTGTCCACATTATACAGGATATCCTATCCAATCAACACTCAAGATAATCCCCCAACCATGTGCCTACATGATTTGGGAACTATTTCAATTTCTATAGGTTCTCAAGTAACTCCGACTGCATAAATTTGACAGTTATATGTACCTGGGACACTCAACTCCTTGTCAACTTGACACACAAGCACCTCTCTCCAAAAAAGGGCATATTTTTGTCTCAAAGAATAATCAAAATATAATATTCATATTAATATATAGTAAAATCACAGTACAGACTTTAAAAGTACTATAATCTCAAAGAAATTATAGTACCTCAAAAATTCTAGATTTTCTTAAATATGGGATACTGTAATTCTCTCAAATGTGAGAATTGTTATAAAAAAACTATGACATTTGAGGCAAATAAGCACAACTGTGTTAATCTAAATGTTCGGTCTAGATACTTCATATCTGGATATTCCTCCTGATTCCCTGAACTCCAAAGGCCTTGGGAATAACCATCTATCTAGCTCTGACATTCCCAGTATATATAGGTTGTTTTGGATTTAATCTTTCTCTACTACACACTTGCTATGATCATTGACAATATCCTGTAATCTTAGAATCTTCAACATTCTAGATCTTCCAATGCAACTAAGTCTTTATTCTCACCAATGGCATCTCAACTCATCTCTGCTGGTACTCTATCCCTATCAATAGGTGCCAAGTATCAGATGCTATGTCATTGCCCTATGCATGACTTTAAACCAGTTTCACTTGAACAGCAGTTGCACACCATTGGCTTGTTTTAATTGAGAGTTTAATAAATATGAAGATTGCTCTTCTTGGATCACCTTGTCCTCAATAATGTAATACTTCAAAGAGCTAAAACATTTCTTGTTTTTTTCCAAACAATGCTAATAAGTAAAGTGTAAGTTTGAAAATATATGACCCTGTGCAGACCTTTCTCCTTTAAAACATATCATTTCCCTTCAGAAAATTGTATGAAAGAAATATGTAACTGTCTTTTACTTGGAGTAGTATTTTTAGGAATAAACCAGTATTGTGAATATTATAATGTGTTTTCTTTACTGTGAAAGAATATTTGTTAAGCATAAAATTTTTTCATTTGTAAAAATTCCATTATATTTTCATTTTGTTTAGTGTAAATATATGATTCATTTAAGATATGATTTGATAGCTTGTTATATAATCTATGAATAGATTCATAGGAAAGGAGTAGAGGAAAATGAAGTGAAACATACAGAAAAAAGTGTAGTTCACATACAAACATATATTTGAGAGTTCCATTTGTCTTAATGTCCATGTTCTTCTCTGGGTTTTTCTGTAAATTATTTGTTCTTATTTGACTCTTTTTTTTTTTCCAGAGCTGGGGACCGAACCCAGGGCCTTGCGCTTGCTAGGCAAGCGCTCTACCACTGAGCTAAATCCCCAACCCCTTATTTGACTCCTTTTGTTCAGGTCAGTCACTTTAATTTTTCTAAGGATATAATATTTTTTATTGCATTTACTTTTCCTTCTCTTTTCTTTCAAAGTTTCCACATGGCATTTTAACACAGCAAATCTTTAGGCATAGCTACATCAAAAATCCTCTTGGCATCTCCTTAACGAAGCACCCACAAACTTTCCCACAAGAATGAATTCATTTGATGTAGAAACATTGTTCAGGAAAAGGGTCTAGGAAGAAAGGGTTTGTAACAGGGATGTACCAAATTCTTATGCAAAATATATGTGGCCCATTTCATGAGAATGGGTTCTATTAAGTGAGACACAATGCTTAGGGTTCTGGAGGACTCAGGTGACATTTGGTTTCAGAGAACAGCAAAGATACCCAGATTATCAAAGAGCATCCACTCAAGCCTTCCAAGTAAAGATGCGTCACTTCCTTTCATTGAATATAAAAAAGGAAGACGTTTAAAAATTCTGTTTTCTACAATGTTGATCTAAGAGCACATGGACCATGTTTCCTTCTACAAGGAAAAACCCTAAATTATCCATAACTATGGGTAATATAATGTTATATTTAAAGGCCACCAAAGGCTCATACTTCCAGCAAAATAGCAGGATACAGAAACAACACACAAAATTAATAGATATTCCATGTATCTTTCATATTTATTTTATTGATTATCTTATTTATTTACATTTCAAACGTTATCCCCCTTCCCAGTTTCCCCTCCACAAACACCCTATCTCCTCCCCCAACCCCTGACTCTAAGTGCTTCCCTACCTACCCACCGACTCCTGCCTCAGTACCCTAGGTCATCAAACCTCCCCAGGACTAAGGGACTCTCTTCCCATTGATGCCAAACAAAGTAATCCTTTGCTACATATTCATTTGGAGTTTAGTCTCTGGGAGCTCTTGAGTGTTCTGGTTAGTTGATATTATAGCTCTTCCTATGGGGTTACAAAACTCTTCAACTTCTTCAGTCTTTGCCCTAACTCCTCCAATGGGGTCCTCCTGCTCAGTCTGATAGTTGACCTCAAGCATCGGCATATATATTGGTGATGCTCTGGTAGAGCCTCTCAGGGGACAGCTACATCAGGCTTCTGTCAGTAAGCACTTCCTGGCATTAGCAGTAGTGTTTGGGTTTGGTGACTGTAGGTGGGATGAATCCTTAGATGAGGCAGTTTCTGGATGGCCTTTCCTTCAGTCTCTGCTCCACTCTTTGTCCCTGCATTAATCTTCAATATTTTTATATTTTCATTGAGTATTATACAACTTCACTCACATCTAAAAGAGAAGGGAGACCATTATCCCAAATAAGCTCTATCATTGCTCTTTTAAACTGTCTACCATCCCTCCTCCCCGCGAATGTGTCTGTCTCTTGACCACATCAATTCAGAGTCCAGACCTCCACGCAGACATCATCAAAGGACACCCATGAAGCCAGGTGATTTGTAACTGCCTGATAGAATTTACTGGATTCAGAATGGTTTAAAACTGAAGACAATGCATTTTCTTGTGCCAAAATCTTTAAATAGTTCAGCTGTTGGGTAATGGTATCACCCTTATTGAGCATAGTTCTTAGGTCATACTGTTTTTTAGCCACTATTTCCAATATAAAAATAATTGCAAGACACAATTCTGCAGAAATACAAAATGGAGTATGAAAAGTGTGTTAATAAATTTAAATTGAATAATGAACTGTGGGTCTCATAGATAATAGATCATGATTCTCCAGGGAGAATAAAATATGTACTGAAGGGAGTGTCACTGACTGTAATTTGGATAGTACGTTCATATGTATCAGTTATACTTTATAGATTATAAATAGGAAAAATTACTTGTAGATTTGAAAATCTGCCAAACATATATTCATTTATTTTTTTATCTGAACTTGTTTATAAAGATAAAATTATTTTTCTTCATTCTCACCGATTCTTACACACATGCACATACAATTGATATATATATATGTGTGTATATATATATATATCTTTTAAATCATAAATATATTTTTCTTTTGCAGAGATATTTATCTACTTTCCAGGGGGAAATTGCTTTTCCCTGTTTTTTGTATGTTTTTGAGATTTAAATATGTTGCTTCAAACAGTTTTGGTTCGGAATTAATATGTTTTTGAAGAATGTGTACCTTTCTTCAATTTGGAAGATTTGTTATCCATAATATCCATATATTTTTTTATAACTACATGATGCATCTCATTCCATTATAAGCTGCTTCTGGAAGGATGTCAAAGCTTCTTAATGCTTTTTGTATAACGTCCATTTTATTTGATAATCTATATTATTTCTGTATATCATTGGTGCCATTTTCATACTGAGAAACTTTAAGGCACATGTGTTCTTCTCTTTGTATAAATTTCTACCGTGACATAATGCATTAGGTATGAAAATGTTTGAGGATAATTGTATATGTCTGTAAATATGGATCATAGTAATGTTCGGTAGAAAGGTAAAACATGTTTAGATAAAGAATAGAACTGATAGAAGAGCTTGCCATGTTTGGACACCACAAGAGACAAAGGTAGTGTCTACAGAAAAACAACAGAAAAGCTTGGCAAGGAACACACAGACACAGATGGTGAGAGGTGGCAGTTTCTTTAGCAACTGAAACAGATTTTTCTGAGAAAACATTTGATGAAAACTCTGCTTTGAACCAGTCTGTTCTACCATATTGAGGACAATATCTAGTTTAAAAAAAATCTTTGCTCCATATAGGCAATGCGTTGAGGAATATTTCTGTGCTGTTTAACTGGTAAAATGCAAAAAGCACTCCAAACTCAGATGTTCAGTCTTGAATATCCCATAAATAAACACAATAGCACAATAGGTCATCTAACTTCCATCCTGATTTTCCTCTATATTTTCATGTATCTTTAAGGTTCCAGAAAAATTCCATGTACCTTGATCTTGTTAAAACAGTAAGCTTTGTAACAGGAAGTTCAGACTGACAAGAGACTAGTTTCATTCTTCACATGAAGTCTTGATTTTAAATATATATTAAATTCACAGTAACATGTGGATTGCACACATTACTCTGGGAAAGATAAAAGCTAAATGAAAATATTGACTTGCCATTTTACATATAATATTATACTACTCTGATGTTCTTTTCAATGTCTTGTAATTTCCTCTTTACTCATCCTAGGAACAAAGCAAAACACTGAAGAGTTGCTGTGTAATTTATATTGGTTATTATTCACGTTAAATTTTCAGTGTCTACTGAATATAAAATTTAATTATCAAAAGATAGTAAAGCATTTTGCCTAACTTTCAGATTTTCTTGATTTATATTATTTTCTAGTTAAACCATCTATGTTAAGAGTTTAAAGTAATGGCTAAGAAGATTTGTTTCTTCTTCAGTGGAACTTAAAAATCTTTGATTACGCATCATTAATTTTTATAAAATAAATGCATAGTTTGCAGCTCATGGACTTATCTCAATTACCCTCCAAGAAATTCTTAACTGCTGAGCCATTCCCCCAACCCTGAAATCCTATGACAGTTTTGAATGGTCCTTGCAAAATTAATAGTTTTATTAAATATAAACATTATATTTCAATATTTTTCATATTTTTAACAATTAACTTTTTAAACAGATGCATGTTTCTTAATAGTTTTATCTGCAAATTTCTGATGAGTTTTTTTTTAAGAATATTAGGCCTTTTCAAATATACTTCTTCTAAGTAGACATTATTTTGTATTTAAGAATCGAAAGATCATTTCAATATTTAAAAAAATTAGATTTTGTTTAGCACTCCAGTGTGCAAAATTTAGTATAACATACATGTAAAATGAATGGTTCATTAGAAAGTGGTTATTAAGGACATTTAGTCTGTGCCTATAGCAGCAGATGTCTGGAGCAGCTCACGAAGAGTCCTGATCCAAAGCTTTGTCTGCCCACCAGGAATCCAGTTGACATGCACAGATAAGACACCCCTGTCTGCCCAAGAACATATCAAAAACATCATCTAACATGATCAAGTAGGCTTCAATAGCAATACTGCACAAACTATTCAACAAGATAGAAACAGGAGAAACATGACCTAATTCATTCCACAAGGAAACTGAAACCCTCATACCTTACAAAGACTCAGCAATGAAAGAAAACTTCAGACCAATTTCACTTATGAACCTTTACAAAAAAATTCTCAATAAAATCCTTGCATACCAAATCCAAGAACACATCAAAATATCATTCATCATAATGAAGTAGGCTTCATCCCAAGGATACAAGGATGGTTGAAAACATGAAAATCCATCGATGTAATACACTATATAAACAAAAGGAAAGACAAAAATCATTATCATCTTATCAGATGCTGGAGAAGTCTTTGAAAAATGCAATACCACTTCATGTTAAAAGTCTTGGAGACCGGAAGTCCCACACCCACGGATCCCAGCCTGCAACAGCTCTCTGCGCCAGGACCCCGTGAGAGAGAGACCCAACCACCTGGTCAGGTGGGCACTCCTGAGGCTGCAGAGCGGAAGAGACCACCAACACTGCCCACCACTGCCCACATCCCTGGCCCAAGAGGAAACTGTATAAGGCCTCTGGGCTCCCGTGGGGGAGGGCGCAGGAGCGGCAGGACCCCTGCCTGAGACACCGCCAGAACCTGAAGGAAACAGACTGGATAAACAGTTCTCTGAACCCAAATCCCGTGGGAGGGAGAGCTAAACCTTCAGAGAGGCAGACAAGCCTGGAAAACCAGAAGAGACTGCTCTCTGCACACACATCTCAGACGCCAGAGGAAAAAGCCAAAGACCATCTGGAACCCTGGTGCACTGAAGCACCCGGAAACGGCGGCACAGGTTTTCCTGGTTGCTGCCGCTGCAGAGAGCCCATGGGCAGCACCCCACGAGCGAACTTGAGCCTCGGGACCACAGGTAAGACCAACTTTTCTGCTGCAAGAAAGCTGCCTGGTGAACTCACAGGAACAGCTGAAGACCTGTAGAAAGGAAAAACTACACGCCCAAAAGCAGAACAGTCTGTCCCCATAACTGACTGAAAGAGAGGAAAACAGGTCTACAGCACTCCTGACACACAGGCTTATAGGACAGTCTAGCCACTGTCAAAAATAGCCGAACAAAGTAACACTAGAGATAATCTGATGGCGAGAGGCAAGCGCAGGAACCCAAGCAACAGAAACCAAGACTACATGGCATCATTAGAGCCCAATTCTCCCACCAAAACAAACATGGAATATCCAAACACACCAGAAAAGCAAGATCTAGTTTCAAAATCATATTTGATCATGATGCTGGAGGACTTCAAGAAAGACGTGAAGAACTCCCTTAGGGAAACACAGGAAAACATTAATAAACAAGTAGAAGCCTACAGAGAGGAATCGCAAAAATCCCTGAAAGAATTCCAGGAAAACACAATCAAACAGTTGAAGGAATTAAAAATGGAAATAGAAGCAATCAAGAAAGAACACATGGAAACAACCCTGGATATAGAAAACCAAAAGAAGAGACAAGGAGCTGTAGATACAAGCTTCACCAACAGAATACAAGAGATGGAAAAGAGAATCTCAGGAGCAGAAGATTCCATAGAAATCATTGACTCAACTGTCAAAGATAATGTAAAGCGGAAAAAGCTACTGGTCCAAAACATACAGGAAATCCAGGACTCAATGAAAAGATCAAACCTAAGGATAATAGGTATAGAAGAGAGTGAAGACTCCCAGCTCAAAGGACCAGAAAATATCTTCAACAAAATCATAGAAAAAAACTTCCCTAACGTAAAAAAAAGAGATACCTATAGACATACAAGAAGCCTACAGAACTCCAAATAGTTTGGACCAGAAAAGGAACACCTACCGTCACATAATTGTCAAAACACCAAACGCACAAAATAAAGAAAGAATATTAAAAGCAGTAAGGGAAAAATGTCAAGTAACATATAAAGGCAGACCTATCAGAATCACACCAGATTTCTCGCCAGAAACTATGAAGGCCAGAAGATCCTGGACTGATGTCATACAGACCCTAAGAGAACACAAATACCAGCCCAGGTTACTGTATCCTGGAAAACTCTCAATTAACCTAGATGGAGAAACCAAGATATTCCATGACAAAACCAAATTTACACAATATCTTTCTACAAATCCAGCACTACAAAGGATAATAAATGGTAAAGCCCAACATAAGGAGGCAAGCTATACCCTACAAGAAGCAAGAAACTAATAGTCTTGGCAACAAAACAAAGAGAATGAAAGCACATAAACATAACCTCACATCCAAATATGAATATAATGGGAAGCAATAATCACTATTCATTACTATCTCTCAACATCAATGGCCTCAACTCCCCAATAAAAAGACATAGATTAACAAACTGGATACGCAACGAGGACCCTGCATTCTGCTGCCTACAGGAAACACACCTCAGAAAAAAAGACAGACACTACCTCAGAATGAAAGGCTGGAAAACAACTTTCCAAGCAAATGGTCAGAAGAAGCAAGCTGGAGTAGCCATTCTAATATCAAATAAAATCAATTTTCAACTAAAAGTCATCAAAAAAGATAAGGAAGGACACCTCATATTCATCAAAGGAAAAATCCACCAAGATGAACTCTCAATCCTAAATATCTATGCCCCAAATACAAGGGCACCTACATACGTAAAAGAAACCTTACTAAAGCTCAAAACACACATTGCACCTCACACAATAATAGTGGGAGATTTCAACACACCACTCTCATCAATGGACAGATCATGGAAATAGAAATTAAACAGTGATGTCGACAGACTAAGAGAAGTCATGAGCCAAATGGACTTAACGGATATTTATAGAACATTCTATCCTAAAGCAAAAGGATATACCTTCTTCTCAGCTCCTCATGGTACTTTCTCCAAAATTGACCATATAATTGGTCAAAAAACGGGCCTCAACAGGTACAGAAAAATAGAAATAATCCCATGCGTGCTATTGGACCACCACGGCCTAAAACTGGTCTTCAATAACAATAAGGGAAGAATGCCCACATATACGTGGAAATTGAACAATGCTCCACCCAATGATAACCTGGTCAAGGAAGAAATAAAGAAAGAAATTAAAAACTTTTTAGAATTTAATGAAAATGAAGGTACAACATACCCAAACTTATGGGACACAATGAAAGCTGTGCTAAGAGGAAAACTCATAGCGCTGAGTTCCTGCAGAAAGAAACAGGAAAGAGCATATGTCAGCAGCTTGACAGCACACCTAAAAGCTCTAGAACAAAAAGAAGCAAATATACCCAGGAGGAGTAGAAGGCAGGAAATAATCAAACTCAGAGCTGAAATCAAACAAGTAGAAACTAAAAGGACCATAGAAAGAATCAACAGAACCAAAAGTTGGTTCTTTGAGAAAATCAACAAGATAGATAAACCCTTAGCCAGACTAACGAAAGGACACAGAGAGTGCGTCCAAATTAACAAAATCAGAAATGAAAAGGGAGACATAACTACAGATTCAGTGGAAATTCAAAAAATCATCAGATCTTACTATCAAAACCTATATCAAAAAAACTTGAAAATCTTCAGGAAATGGACAATTTCCTAGACAGATACCAGGTATCGAAGTTAAATCAAGAACAGATAAACCAGTTAAACAACCCCATAACTCCTAAGGAAATAGAAGCAGTCATTAAAGGTCTCCCAACCAAAAAGAGCCCAGGTCCAGACGGGTTTAGTGCAGAATTCTATCAAACCTTCATAGAAGACCTCATACCAATATTATCCAAATTATTCCACAAAATTGAAACAGATAGATCACTACCGAATACCTTCTACGAAGCCACAATTACTCTTATACCTAAACCACACAAAGACACAACAAAGAAAGAGAACTTCAGACCAATTTCCCTTATGAATATCGACGCAAAAATACTCAATAAAATTCTGGCAAACCGAATTCAAGAGCACATCAAAACAATCATCCACCATGATCAAGTAGGCTTCATCCCAGGCATGCAGGGATGGTTTAATATACGAATAACCATCAACGTGATCCATTATATAAACAAACTGAAAGAACAGAACCACATGATCATTTCATTAGATGCTGAGAAAGCATTTGACAAAATTCAACACCCCTTCATGATAAAAGTCCTGGAAAGAATAGGAATTCAAGGCCCATACCTAAACATAGTAAAAGCCATATACAGCAAACCAGTTGCTAACATTAAACTAAATGGAGAGAAACTTGAAGCAATCCCACTAAAATCAGGGACTAGACAAGGCTGCCCACTCTCACCCTACTTATTCAATATAGTTCTTGAAGTTCTAGCCAGAGCAATCAGACAACAAGTGGAGATCAAGGGGATACAGATCGGAAAAGAAGAGGTAAAATATCACTATTTGCAGATGACATGATAGTATATTTAAGTGATCCCAAAAGTTCCACCAGAGAACTACTAAAGCTGATAAACAACTTCAGCAAAGTGGCTGGGTATAAAATTAACTCAAATAAATCAGTTGCCTTCCTCTATACAAAAGAGAAACAAGCCGAGAAAGAAATTAGGGAAACGACACCCTTCATAATAGACCCAAATAATATAAAGTACCTCGGTGTAACTTTAACCAAGCAAGTAAAAGATCTGTACAATAAGAACTTCAAGACACTGAGGAAAGAAATTGAAGAAGACCTCAGAAAGATGGAAAGATCTCCCATGCTCTTGGATTGGCAGGATTAATATAGTAAAAATGGCCATTTTACCAATAGCAATCTACAGATTCAATGCAATCCCCATCAAAATACCAATCCAATTCTTCAAAGAGTTAGACAGAACAATTTGCAAATTCATCTGGAATAACAAAAAACCCAGGATAGCTAAAGCTATCCTCAACAATAAAAGGACTTCAGGGGGAATCACTATCCCTGAACTCAAGCAGTATTCCAGAGCAATAGTGATAAAAACTGCATGGTATTGGTACAGAGATAGACAGATAGACCAATGGAATTGAATTGAAGACCCAGAAATGAACCCACACACCTATGTTCACTTGATTTTTGACAAAGGAGCCAAAACCATCCAATGGAAAAAAGATAGCATTTTCAGCAAATGGTGCTGGTTCAACTGGAGGGCAACATGTAGAAGAATGCAGATCGATCCATGCTTATCACCCTGTACAATGCTTTATTCCAAGTGGATCAAGGACCTCCACATCAAACCGGACACACTCAAACTAATAGAAGAAAAACTAGGGAAGCATCTGGAACACATGGGCACTGGAAAAAATTTCCTGAACAAAACACCAATGGCTTACGCTTAAGATCAAGAATCGACAAATGGGATCTCATAAAACTGCAAAGCTTCTGTAAGGCAAAGGACACTGTGGTTAGGACAAAACGGCAACCAACAGATTGGGAAAAGATCTTTACCAATCCTACAAAAGATAGAGGCCTTATATCCAAAATATACAAAAGAACTCAAGAAGTTAGACCGCAGGGAGACAAATAACCCTATTAAAAATGGGGTTCAGAGCTAAACAAAGAATTCACAGCTGAGGAATGCCGAATGGCTGAGAAACACATAAAGAAATGTTCAACATCTTTAGTCATAAGGGAAATGCAAATCAAAACAACCCTGAGATTTCACCTCACACCAGTGAGAATGGCTAAGATCAAAAACTCAGATGACAGCAGATGCTGGCGAGGATGTGGAGAAAGAGGAACACTCCTCCATTGTTGGTGGGATTGCAGAATGGTAAAACCATTCTGGAAATCAGTCTGGAGGTTCCTCAGAAAATTGGACATTGAACTGCCTGAGGATCCAGCTATACCTCTCTTGGGCATATACCCAAAAGATGCCTCAATATATAAAAGAGACATGTGCTCCACTATGTTCATCGCAGCCTTATTTATAATAGCCAGAAACTGGAGAGAACCCAGATGCCCTTCAACAGAGAAATGGATACAGAAAATGTGGTACATCTACACAATGAAATATTACTCAGCTATCAAAAACAACGAGTTTATGAAATTCGTAGGCAAATGGTTGGAACTGGAAAATATCATCCTGAGTGAGCTAACCCAATTACAGAAAGACATATATGGTATGCACTCATTGATAAGTTGCTATTAGCCCAAATGCTTGAATTACCCTAGATCCCTAGAACCAACGAAACTCAAGACAGATGATCAAAATGTGAATGGTTCACTCCTTCTTTAAATGAGGAAAAAGAATACCCTTGGCAGGGATGGGAGAGGCAAAGATTAAAACAGAGCCTGAAGGAACACCCATTCAGAGCCTGCCCCACATGTGGCCCATACATATACAGCCACCCTATTAGACAAGATGGATAAAGCAAAGAAGTGCAGACCGACAGGAGCCGGATGTAGATCGCTCCTGAGAGACACAGCCAGAATACAGCAAATACAGAGGGGAATGCCAGCATCAAACCACTAAACTGAGAATAGGACCCATGTTGAAGGAATCAGAGAAAGAACTTGAAGAGCTTGAAGGGGCTCGAGACCCCATATGAACAACAATGCCAAGCAACCAGAGCTTCCAGGGACTAAGCCACTACCTAAAGACTATACATGGACTGACCCTGGACTCTGACCTCATAGGTAGCAATGAATATCCTAGTAAGAGCACCAGTGGAAGGGGAAGCCCTGGGTCCTGCTAAGACTGAACCCCCAGTGAACTAGACTGGTGGGGGGAGGGCGGCAATGGGGGGAGGGTTGGGAGGGGAACACCCATAAGGAAGGGGAGGGGGGAGGGGGATGTTTGCCCGGAAACCGGGAAATGGAATAACACTCGAAATGTATATAAGAAATACTCAAGTTAATAATAATAAAAAAACAGTCTTGGAGAGATTAGGGATTCAAGGCACATACCTAAAGTTAATAAAAGCAATATACCTAAGTCAATGGCCAACACCAAATTAAATTAAATTAAATTAAATTAAATTAGATAATCATATTTATTCAGTCTAGTACTTGTAGTGCTAGCTAGAGCAATAAGACAAGAAAGGATATAAATTGGAGAGGAGAAAGTCAAGGTATCACTATTCACAGATGATATCATAGTATGCACAAAAAATCCACAAATGTTTACCAGAGAATTCCTGTAGCTAATACACAACCTCAGCAAAGTGGTTAGGCATAAAATTAACTCAGAGAAATCAGTAGCCATCCTTTATACAAGTGATAAACGGCAAGAAAGAAATTAGAATAACCACAAATAATTTAAAATATCTTGGTATAACTCTAACCAAGAAAATAAAAGTTCTTTATGACAAGAACTTCAGGGTCTTGAGGATGGGATGATCTTCCGTGCTCATGGATCTGTGTTGTGGTAAATATTAAAAATTGGTAACCTTTTATTCCACAGTAGAAAAGGCACCCAGAGGGCTACATGGCACTGTGGGATACTTGTATCTCTGTGGCTCCATGATGCCCTCAAGTACCCTCAGACCTAGGCAGTCCGCCAGTGTTCCAGTGTGGCACCTTCCCACGCTGGTTGCTAGAGTTAGTTGAAGCACTGGAAAGCCATATGAAACTAACCATAATTTATCTCTGGTTGCTATCTCTCCTGGCAGCTCTCTACTAGCTGCTGAACTCTCTGCTTCCAGCTACCCAGTAAAATAAGGGCTCTAGAAGTCCAACCTGGGCTGGCCTATCACAGCTCCGTGCCACAGATCTGCCCACATCTGCAACCACCCCCTTAGAGTTAAAGTATAAACTCCCAACTCCCAAGTAAAATCATGACTCAATAAGCTGTAATTTGTCAATTAGATTTACATGTTAAATTCTCAATCCACAATGCATTCACATAATAAACTCACCATTAACTGATAAAGATCACCCACCTAGATAAGATAAATTTATCTAGAGAAATCCATTCCTTAAGAAATACACATAACTATCTAGGGCCATTTAAAACCACCTGGATCTGGGTCACCCTTCTCTGTCACCATCTTGATTGTCATTTTTCTCTTCTCTCCCACCTTACAAAAACTCCATGCCCACCCTACTTTCCTACTGTCCAATCATGGTCTGAACCTACTTGTGCCAGCCATTACCTGCATATAGTCATCAATCTACAGATCTGGAATATTAACATACTGAAAAAGGCCATCCTTCCCAAAGCAATCCACAGATTTAATCCCCATCAAAACTTAAAAAGCAAAACAAAACAAACAAATAACCCGGCCAATAAAAAACAAAAACAAAACTAAAAAACCCAAAATCTTTTATAGAGCTTGAAAAAGCCCTTCTCAACTTCAGATGAAAAAAATGAAACGAAACAAAATAACAAAACAAAACAAAATAAACAAAAGAATGAGAATAGTCAAGACATTCCTGTACATCTGGAATGAACATCTGGAAGAATCGCTATTCCTAACCTCAAGTTATACTGTAGAACAATAGTAATAAAATGTTCATGGTTCTTATAAGCAGCAAAGTGAAGGGTCCTGTTTTCACATCAGCTTTGTCATCTTGTCAAAAGCCCACATACTGAGAAAAGATCTTTACCAGGACTACTTCTGACAGAGAGCTAATAATGAAAATTTACAAAGACCACAAGAAGTCAGACACCAACAATGAAAATAACCCAATTAAAAATGAGGCACAAAAGTAAGCAGAGAATTCTAGAGAGAGGAATCTTAAATGGCTTAGAAACACTTAAAGAAATGTTCGATGGCCTTAGTCATCAGGAAAATCCAAATCTAAACAACTATTAGGTTCCATGTCACACCCATCAGTATGGCTAAGATCAAACACTGAAGAGAGAACATGCTGGAGAGGATGTGGAGAAAGTGGAGCACTCGTGGTGTGTGCTATTAATTCTACTCAAATTGCCTGACAGCAGCAACCTACCCACCCCAATGTTCTGGAATGAATGACACATAGTCATTGAATGCTCTGAATGAATCAATGAGTGTTCTGAATGAAAGACACATAGTCACAGCCTATATGCAATATGCCTTAATCAGCTCAATGTCTGGGCCACTCCCAAACTGCCATGTTGCTAAGAGCTACCCTCTGAGACTCCTGAGTTCACACTTTCTAACATCTCTATTTCATCCTTGCTATCTTAGATCCACTGAGGCTGCTCTTCCCTGGCTCTCACACGATTCTTACTCTGTCTTCTCCAGCTCTCAGCATGTATTTTATTCCTTTCCTAGCACGGCGACTCTAATTCCTTCTCTCAGTGCCCTTGCCGGGGAATTCAAAAGTCCTGCCCTTGTCTCCCTGCCTGTCCACTGGATGCTGGCAGTTTTAGTTACCAATAGAAACCAACTGAAGGCAGGGACCCTCGGCAGATTACATCCAGGATTCTCGTGTATTTTGGGGAACCTGAATAACATAATGCAAACTTTAGGCCAAAGTCACAATATTTCTCTTTTCATCAATTAAAAAGGCCATTTCTCGCAGACAAAATAAACTTAGTTATAAACACAGTTGTAAAAGCTATGTAAACTTTAAGGTATGATAAACAGTGATAATGTCCATTCCATCAGTTTTGTTGATTTCAGTATTATTACTCTAGCATCTGTCCTAACTTAAAGAGTTTGCTATTCTATACTTGAATTATGTTTTGATTTTTAACTTGAATTAACAGCTGAAAAACATCCTTTCAAATCTATATCATCTTCCTCACTGTTAAGCAACTTAAGTTTGATTATGAAAACATAACTAGTCTTTAACCTCATCAGAGATCCAAGAACAAATAAAATATTACCTGAATACATGGGAGACACAAAAATATAGCTTCCAAACTTAAGCAATTTGCAGGGATAGCCGATTACTTGGACAGTCCCCTCTTCCTTAAAACATTGGAGCATCTATCTTCAGCCTTCTAGCCCAGCACCTTCTGACAGACCTTGAATGAAATAGGAATTATGAAGAACTAGCTCACTCTGTCTTGGTCAAGCTATGCTGTCAACTATCATGCATCTTGTGTCCTTTCCTGGACAATATCTTTTGTCTGTAGATGGATTAGGGCAATTCTTGCCCTGTGGCTACCTGGCTACCTTGCCTCAACTAGAAAAATTCTATATGGAGATTAAATGTTCGATATATATTTTTGAACTATGAAAGAAGTACTGTCAGGAACAGACATGTCTCCTAGTCAGAATGGCCAAGATCAAAACTCAAGTGATAGCACATGCTGTCAAGGATGAGGAACAAGGAACACCTCTCTATTGGTAGTGGAATTGCAAACATATACAACCACTCTGGAAATCAATCTGGTGGATTTTTAGAAAATTCGAAATAGTTCTATGTGAAAGCCAAGCTATACCACTTTGGAATATTCCCAAATGATTCTATATCAAACCCAAGGATTTGTGTTCCACTATGTTCATAGCACATTTATTCAAAATAACAAGAAACTGGAAACAAACAGAATGTTCCTAAACTGAAGAATAAATGCAGACAATGTTCATTTACGCAATGGAATACGATTCAGCTATTAAAAACAAGGATATCATGAATTTTGCATGCAAATGGATGCAAATATATAATATCGTTCTGAGTTAGATAACCTAGACCCAAGAGGATATATAGTGTTGTTCTATGAAACCAGAAAAAGAATACCAAAGAGCCCAAATATGATACAATCACATTAAAGTCCCTTTATTCATGCTCGATCTTGGCTGACACCATTGTTTCTGACACAGGAGAATGAGAGGGGGTCCATAGTCCAGAGTTAGGCATTTATAGAAGCAAGAAGGAGGTATCTAACCTGGTACACATCTGATTGGCAGGACTTTATGGCTAATAACATAATTGGCTGGTGCTGGCAGCCAAACCATAAACTTAACTTCTGTTTTACTCTTGATTGGTGGTGGTTAGGAAGTGAAGTGTCAGGGGCAGCTTGTAACATAAAGGTATAGATTTGTTGGGGAATAACCTGAAAACTGGTGAGGTACGATCTGTTAGTTAACTTCAGTTAAAACTTAGGTCAGGTTCTCTAAGGTGGAGTTTTAACCCAAAGGATTTGATCCTTCAATGCCTGGTAGGTACTCAGTAATAAGTGAATATTAGCTACAGAATACAGAATACCCATGGTCCAATCTACAGACCCAAAGAAGTTGTACAAGAAGCAAGGTGCAAACAAGTGTGCTTGAACCACACTTAGATGGGAGAACAAAATAATCATAGGAGGCAGAAGGAGAGAAGGAAATGATTGAGGGGGGAAGAGGGAGGGGAAATGGGGAGGCAGGATTAAGTGCAGGGAGAGGGAGGAGAGAAGCCCAGAGGCAATGAGAATGAATGGAAATCTAGAGCTGCTGGGGATCAGGAAGGGGAGATTCTCTAGGAAGTACCAGAGACCTGGGACAGGTGAAATCTCCCTGGAGTCAATGTGGGTGACTTTAACCTTGATAACAAACAGTGAAGACATGGAACCTGAAGAGGCCACCTCCTATAGCTGGGCAGGACTCCCAAGGGACGTATAAAGACACCAACCCACTCAGAAAACTTTCCACACAAAACTTATCCTGTTTAAAAGAAATAGAGGGATGGAAAAGAGACCAAAGAAAGACCAATAAATAACTGACCCAACTCGAAACACATCCTATAGACAAGAACTAATAATACTCTGCTATGCCTGCAAGCAGGCGCCTAGCATAACATTAAATGGAGGTTGGGGACACTTATGGAAGATATGAGGGAAGGATTGAAGGTTCTAAAGTAGATGGGAACCCAACAGGAAGACTGACAGTGTCAACAAACCTTGAGTCTTTGGATATCAGAATGTGAGTCACCAATGAAAGATAAACAGGGGCTGGACATACAAAGGCATACTTGGGCAGTTCAGTTTTCATAGCTGCCTTGTCTAGCCTCAGTGGGTGAAGATGCACCTAATCAGGCTGAGACTCAAAGTGCCAGAGTGAAGAAATACCAATGGGTTGGGATGGGAGTGGAGGCGGGGCAGGCACACCTTCTCAGAGGAGAAGGGGAGAGCTTGGGGGAGGGATTTTTGTGAGGGAGGGGCCAGGAGAAGGAACAACCTTTGGAATATAAATTAATTATCTAGTTAATTTAAATTGAAAATACTTCTGTGGGCCACTGATTGAGTTTAATCCACCTGAGTAAAAAAAGTGAGATAATCCCAGAATCTATGGTAAAAGAGTAGAGAATTTATGGCTCAATACAGAATGAGTGCCTAGCATGTGCGATGATCTAAATTCAATCTCTAGACTGAAAGGAGGAAGTATAAAAGAACAGGACACCTGATAACTAATAGGTTTGTAGGTTCAATCAGGTTAACTTATGCAGACATTGATTTTTCAATGTTTTATGTCAATAAATAACCTTTGTAAAATCAGATGTCATTGGGACAGGGTATATAAATCAGATCAGAATTCTTACTGATCTCAATTGAGCCTTAAACCTATAGAACTGAAAAAAATATATTCTATACTATAAATTTCTAAAGAAAAGTAAATGAAAGTTGAAACATAACAAAATTTAAGGGAGAAGACAAAGGGAAAATATGGAAACTGACTAATTAGCCCTCAGTAAGAGAGATAAATTTTAACATAGACTTTTCTTCAGTAAAAATACTTCCTCAAAAATGGAAATAGTTAATTCAGTTTTTCAAATATATTGGAAAAGTCAGCTAAACAAACAAACAAACAAACAAAATGTCACCATGGCCTTCAATAGGCTGCAAATTCATCCAAAGTAATTGCATTTCCTTCTTGCATTTGAGATATTTTTCAGTGACGATGTGATTATAATTTTGTAGTTATTTCATTCATTGATCCATTAAGTACCCACTGACAACAACAGTGAAAAGCTGGGTAGGAGAGTTAACATGGGACATTGGATAAAGAAGGAAACAGTACTCACATGCACAAACTGTGGTACTTTTCACGCGCATCCATAGAACAAGAATGCAAAAGAAAACATTGAAGTAACGTAAGAACAAATTGATAGTGTAATTTGGAACTAAAGTGACTGTTAGAAGTTCTAGCATGGGAGCTCAGCTACTTTTATACCCTTGGCTGAAGATGTGTCCTCCATTATTTTGGAAAAAAGTCGTCCTCTTCAACAGAGCATGAAGCTTCTTCAGAAGGGACATACATTCCTCCAACAGGGATCCCATTCTTAGTTCAATGGTTGGCTGCTAACATTCACCTATGTATTTGTCATGATATGGCTGAGTCTCTCAGGAGACAGCTATATCAGGCTCCTGTCAGCATGCACTTCTTGGCTTTATCAATCTTATCTTGTTTTGGTGGCTGTATGTATATGGGTGTATACGTGGGTGGGGCAGGCTCTGAATGGCAATTCCTTCAGTCTCTGCTCCAAATTTTGTCTCCATATCTCCAGCTATGAATATTTTTGTTTCACCTTTTAAGGAATGAAACATTCACACTTTGGTCGTCCTTCTTTTTGAACTTCATGTGGTCTAGCTCCCAGGGAATAAACCACTACCCAAAGAGTACACATGGACAGACCCATGGCTCCAGCTGCATATGTAGGAGAGAAGGGGCTTGTTGGGCACCAATGGGAGGAGAAGCTCTTGGTCTTGCCAAGGCTGGACTCCCCAGTGCAGGGGAATGTGAGGGGGGGCAAGAAGGGGGTAGTTGGGGAGGGGGAACACCCTTACAGAAGAAGGGGAGGGGGACGTTAGAGGGGGGTCTATGGCCGGGTAAACGGAAAAGGGAATAACATTTGCAATGTAAATAAAAAATGTCCGGGGTTGGGAATTTAGCTCAGTGGTAGAGCGCTTGCCTAGCAAGCTCAAGGCCCTGGGTTTGGTCCCCAGCTCTGAAAAAAAAAGAAAAAATATCCAAAAGAAAGTAATAATAATAATAATAATAATAATAATAATAATAATAATAATAATAATAATAAAAGGGACATACATGGAGTGGGGAAGAAGAAAAAAGACACCTGCCTAGACAGCCAGATCAGCAGAATCAGCCTTAGTGATCAGTGGGTAGCAGATGTTACCTACAGATGTCACCTACAGACAATGAGGAGGAAGAATCAGAGTAAACAGAGGGATCAGAGAAGAGGTCCACAGAAGGAACTGCCAGGGACTCAACATGGACTCCTAGAGATCTGGGAGCCTGCAGTAGTCAGACCTTGGTCCTCTGCGTATATGTTATGGTTGAGTAGCTTGGTTTCTTGAAAAATTCTTAACAGTGGCAGCAACTCTTTTTCCCACTTATCTGCATGTGGTTTGCCTGTGCAGCCTTAATGTGATGGTATATCCTGGTCTTATTATAGCTTGTTATACAGTGTTTGGTTTGTGTCTCTGGGAAGTCAGCTTATTTTTTGAGGGAAGCCTGAGCAAGCTTCAGGGTGTGGGTGTTGAGGGGGGAGATTGGGTGTTGAGAACTGGGTGGTTGAGGGATAGGTGTGAGATAGGAAGTAGGCAGGAGAGACTAGAGGAAGGAAACATGGGAAACTGCAGTTGAGAAATAATATATGAGAAAAGAAGGAAAAATAACTTATTTTCCTAAAAAGAACATAATTTATATATTATTCTGTCAAGTATGCTTGGAAAGGAAAACTGTACTTGAAATTTTTGGTGAAATTTTAAGAGATTAATGGCACACAGTAAAATAAACTACATATGAAAGGTAAACATCGTTTTTACAAATTAAAACAAATTGTTCCTTCTTTGCTAGGATGGCTGTTCTACATAAAGAATTCATTTGAAAACTTATTTCCATTAAATACTAAGTGGAGTCTCCTGATACTGAGCAATTTAACTATTGCCTAATATTGATAATAAACACTATAAACTGCAAAAAGTTATTAAAATATGTATTTATTTATATATGCTTGATAAACTGAGGGAATTTTAAAAAGCAAAACCTGATATCTAGAAATAAGAGATCAATATAATTTGAAACATTTGGTTTATATTTGAAACAGATTCATGACAACCTTGTCATCCACAGAAACTAAATATAAAGCATGTAATAAAGAGAATATAACAGGCAAAACTTATTAATAACTGACTGCAATGGGGAAATTGGCACCAGCAGAAACACTTTAGTAGGTGCCAAGTAATGTACATCCCTCACCTAGGGTAAAATGAAAATAGAGATTGGAAACAGTGCCTCCCCTAGAGATGGAATTTCACACAGTAAGATTCAGGCTAATCAAAGATAAGGTAATGTGCAAATATAAAGTCTGAAAAAGAACAAATAAGAGTTTCATAAATTCTCCTCATTCAAAGCACAGTTAAAAGAAATCTCAAAAATATATTCATGACTGTCATTGGACAGGACTTAATTTAACTGTGAGTGCTATAAAGTTAGGAAAATAATTTTAAAAAATCATTCACTATAATGAAAAAGTGAATGTCATTTTGAAAATAAAAGTTTAGTTAATGATATAGGTCAATAGGTTAAGTCAATGATGAATTCCTAGTTTTCTCCTTTCTAGAGTATTAACATTAATTTTCATACAACACAAAGTATCCCAGTAAAAGAAGTTGAAGATAAATACTTGCCATGTTTTATTAATATATTATGAAAATATTTCCTCATATTTTACCCAAGCAGGTTGTCAGTCTGATGTTTTAATATAATGTTTTCTGCTCTTTGTCTCATCACTAAAATGTTAATGACTTGTGATAATTTTAAAAAGTAAGTTTCTAAACTCTGTATTCAGGATGGAAATTCAACTATTATCATTAAACATATCTCCGGCTTTTAAAAAAAGAGCATATGTCGATTTGAAGACATACTGACAAAAGAAATATAAAATAAGTAAATCATAATTTATGTTAAAATTTGTGGCTTATATCAATGCCAGGCCACTGAGAAAAGCTATTGCCTGCTGGTGTCGTTGGGTTTTTTGTTTGTTTTGTTTTGTTTTTCCTAAGAGAGAACAGCAACAGGGCTAACCAAAACCTATGAAACCCATATTATCCTACTGTAACGCAGACACTGAACATGACGTTTTTGGATTCAGAGTTTGCCCTGTTGTATTGTGTTATACTGTATTCGTTTGACCCTTATTTTTCATGGTTATTACACTATTCCTTCTGCTTATTCTCTGCTATTACATTTCTGAAAGTTAGAAGTTCATAACTTGCCTTTTGTGGTTATGTAGACTCACAGTTAATAGAGTTCTTAGGTCCAATAATACAGTTTGCAATTACACTCTTGATCAGTGTTGAGATTCTTCCAGTCTGTGGCGACCGCTGAAGTTACAGAAAATGCATTTTGCTGTATTAGAAAGCTATGGGCATTCATGGAAAACGATTGTGGTTAAGTTATGTGATTGGGTATCAATTTCACAAAAGTTGTTATTGTTTAGGCTAATTTCAAATGTCCTTCAATGAGGTACTCTGCAAAGTCCCATTCCAAATATGAATGTTACCATTCCCTTTGCTTGGGGCTGTATTGAATTAGAAAAAGTAAGCTTCATACCAGTATTTGACTATCTTTCTGCCTGCTTTCTGACTGAACTTGCAATGCTATATAGTATCTACCTGTAAGAAATGCCACGCTTCCATATAAAAGTCACTAAAGTACCATCTGAGCATATACAATGTTCAGTTTCTCTCACCGTTCTGTACTGAGGTCTTTTCAAACACTAGGGAGGGAACCTTCAGTTCATGTCCTCTGTGACTGGGCTATATCCACACTCCTCAGCCTTCTATTTCTGACAAACTATATGTCATACTAATTGCTGGACAAATTGTAAAAATCGTGTTTCTCAGTTACAGCTAATCTAATCAGGCAAACAGCAAGACTTATCAGTGAGATTAAAAGCACGATAGTGTTATTGCACTACATGTAATCAGGAAGCAGAAAGAAAGAGACATTAAGGGAAAGGGAGAAGATGAAGAAAGCTTTAGAAGGGAGAAAAATCCATGCTCATTGTTACAATTAAAAAAATCATTCAAAATAAATATGAAAATAAATGTAAAAACAAAATCACCATAGCTCTTTCCACAGCAATTCATATAAAAAACATTTCTATGAATTAGAAAGCAAGAAATGTTCAAGTCTTGTTGGTCCATCAAGCAGTCCCTTGAAATAACCAGTAGCAAAATTTTAGCAACAAAAATGAAGTAAGCCAACTGACATGCTTCCTTCTGTTCACTCAACAAATGCACACTTAGCTATTTTACACCATCTGCTGCAGAAAGCGGAGAATCTGCAAATGAAGGATAGTAAATTCGGTATCACAGTATCAAAAGAGAGAGCGCACTGGGCAAAGTTTTCTGTTTAAGTGTGACACAACAAACAAACAACATGATCAAACTGATTTAGCACACTAAGCTAGGAAAGAAATTTGTGTCAATGAGAGGAGAGTTGATAATCCAGGTCAGAAAACCCCACTGCTCTATCCTTTAGCCTGTTGTAATACCTTAAGTAATAAAACTTGAATGAAAATAGAGCTGTCTTCCAACACACACAGCAATAATTCTATTTAGAAGAGGATTGTATTTCCTGAAAGCTAACCCAAAAGGGGAAGTGTGTTGATGCATGGATACCTAGGGGTGTGTGTGTGTGTGTGTGTGTGTGTGTGTGTGTAATAGAATACAACTTGGTTATGGAGTAATGAGAGCTTATGAATAGGGAGAGTTAGCTGAGTTAATATGATAAGAACCCATCATATGATCTTTTATGAAAAGTGTGTGTGTGTATGTGTGTGTGTGTGTGTGTGTGTGTGTGTGTCCCAAAATTGTATGAGCACTGGGACTGGATAAGATGTAGTTCAGTTTAATTTTTTTTCATCTTTATTAACTAGGGTATTTCTTATTTACATTTCAATTGTTATTACCTTTCCCGGTTTCCGGGACAACATCCCCCTAACCCATCCCTCCCCTTTTCTATGGGTGTTCCCCTCCCCATCCTCCCCCCATTACCGCCCTCCCCTCAACAATCACGTTCACTGGGGGTTCAGTCTTAGCAGGACCCAGGGCTTCCCCTTCCACTGGTGCTCTTACTAGGATATTCATTGCTATCTATGAGGTCAGAGTCCAGGGTCAGTCCATGTATAGTCTTTAGGTAGTGGCTTAGTCCCTGGAAGCTCTGGTTGCTTGGCATTGTTGTTCATATGGGGTCTCAAGCCCCTACAAGCTCTTTCAGTCTTTCTAAGATTATTTCAACTTGGGTCCCATTCTCAGTTCA
Source organism: Rattus norvegicus (assembly GCF_021556685.1). Taxonomy (NCBI): domain Eukaryota; kingdom Metazoa; phylum Chordata; class Mammalia; order Rodentia; family Muridae; genus Rattus; species Rattus norvegicus. The sequence continues at coordinate 20,637,852 of NC_141544.1, read as the reverse complement.
GTGGTTTAATGATGGCATTCGCCTATGTATTTGCTGTATTCTGGCTGTGTCTCTCAGGAGAGATCTACATCCGGTTCCTCTCAGCCTGCACTTTTTTGCTTCATCCATCTTATCTAATTGGGTGGCTGTATATGTATGGGCCATATGTGGGGCAGGCTCTGAATGGGTGTTCCTTCTGCCTCTGTTCTAAACTCTGCCTCCCTATTCCCTCCCAAGGGTATTCTTGTTCCCCTTTTAAAGAAGGAGTGAAGCATTTGCATTTTGGTCATCCTTCTTTAGTTCAATTTTATAATACAAGACAGAAGAAAAATATTTGTGACCTACACCAGGAGCCTTGGCAACTTTTCTGTTGAGATATAGTCAAAATGAGTGAATAGTGAGAAAAATACTCAAATAACAAAAATTAAAATTCTAAAATGAAGAAACTCAGAATAGTCTGGCACTAAGATAAAATCCTAGAGTAAGTGTGATAACACAAGTGTGTGGATGAATTAGGGGTCAAACACCATAACTGAAGTGTACCCAAGATGGCTTGATTTACAGCTAGGCTAGATATGCAGGGACAAAAAGGTTATCAAAGAGTAAAAACTATTTATTTATTATATAAATTATATGTGATGTCTAATCTTGCTTTAGAGCATGAAAGATTTCAGAACAAACCAAAATAACCATAGCATCATTATTTGTGATACCCAGAGGCTGGAAAGAACCCAGATGTCCCACTGCAGAAGAATGGATGCAGAAAATGGGGTTCATTTACACAATGGAGTACAACTCACTCAGCTATTAAGAACAAGGACATCCTGAATGTTTCAGGCAAATTACTGGAACCAGAAAGCATCATCCTGAGTAAGGTTAACTTAGACCCTAGAGGACATGCATGATATGTACTTATTAATAAGTGAATATTAGCCACAACAACAAAAAAGTACAGCATACTCATTATACAGTCCACAGGACTCAAAAAGATCAAAAAGCTAAAAGGCACAAGTGAGGAGTCCTTAGTTCCACTTGGCCTCCCAAGAAAGAAGAAAGCAACTACAAGGGGGGAGGGAGGGACAGGGGAGAGAAGGGTGATGAGGGTGGGGGGAGAGGGGAACATGATCTGGTATTGGGTGCAGGAAAAGGACTGAAACCCTGAGGGCCAGCAGAAAGAATGGAAACAGGCAAACTCAATAGGAAGGAGGTTGGGAAAACCCTCTAGAATGTACCAGAGACCTGGGAAGTGAGAGATTCTCAGAACTCACAGGGTCGGACCCTAGATGAAATGCCCTACAGTGGGGAGAGGGAAAGTATTGAACCCACCTTCAGCAGAAAGATAGGGCATCAAGTGAGTGATGGGGTTGCTCTCTCACAGTCAAAGTTTTGACTCATGTTTCTTCCTGTTGAAAGAATTGCAGGGATGGAAATAAAGAAGATCCTGAGGAAAATAAGGTCCAGAGATAGGCCCAAAGTGGGATCCAGCTCAAGGGGAGGCCACAAGACCTGACATTATTACTGAGGCTATGGGGCATTCACAAAAATGGACCTATCATGACTGCCTTCCGAAAGACCCAACATGAGCTGAAAGAGTAAGATTCAGATGTGTGCACTCAACCAAGGAATAGAAGGTGCTGACCCCTCTGGTTGAATTAGGGAAAGTTGGAGAAAGCATAGGAGGAGGGCAACCCTGTATGAGGACTAGGAGTCTCAATTAACCTAGACCCCAAAGTCTCTCAGACACTGGATCACCAACCATGCAGCATACACCAGCTGACAAGAGGCCCCCAACGCATATACAGCAGAGGACTGCGGGATCTGGGTTCAATCAAAGAAGATGCACCTAACCCTCAAGAGACTGAAATTTCGAGGTCTGGTGGGGTGGGCGGAATGTGGAAATCCTTGTGGAAATTGGGAGCAGGGAGTGGGGAGGAGGTATGGGATATGGGACAGTCCAGGTTGGAGTAGGAGGGGAATAAAAATAAATAAATGAATAATTAATTTTAAAAAAGAATTAGTAAGGACATACCTTCATGGAGAATTTTAACTGAGATGGGAAATCCTCTCTGTAAACTCACTTGGTACCTTTCCAAGGTGTGAATAAAGAGAAAAATGTGAGCTAAGAAGGATTCATTTATCTTTGATTTCCAAGTGGAGAAGTTGTAGGGCCATCCACCCCACCCCTCCTTCAATGCCTTCCCTATTATGACGGTCCATGAGTAGCCTCAAACCGTGGATAGAACTCAATCCTTCCTGTCTAAGTTTGCTTATCTCAGGTAATGTATCACAGAAGGAAAGAAACAAAAACAAAAACAAAAACAAAACACGGCCAACATAAATCATGAGTTGAAGAGCCACACCAAAAGATAAATATTCCTGGACAATATATACTTGATTCATCCTGAGGAGAAAAGCTGTTTGCCTCCAAAGTCTTGTGGATGAGGTACCAGGTATGCAAGAGAGACTCAGATGATCACATTTGTAATTTAATTATCTAGGCTTACTCAAATAAAGCTGTAAATCCAGGGTTCACAGTATCATCATAAACAACACAGGAGATTGAGAAACTTGCCAAGTGAAACAGTGTTAAAAACATTGGACTTTACCTACATTGTCAAAAAATAAATAATTAGCTAGTTAACATGCCCTGAAGGAAAGGAGAGAAGTAAAGAAAAATAAATCTGAGAAATATTAGACAATCTTAAGAGTAGTTTATTCCCCAGTGAGGATCCAGCTTTACCTCTCTTGGGCATATACCCAAAAGATGCCCCAACAAATAAAAAAGACACGTGCTCCACTATGTTCATCACAGCCTTATTTATAATAGCCAGAAGCTGGAAAGAACCCAGATGCCCTTCAACAGAGGAATGGATACAGAAAATGTGGTACATCTACACAATGGAATATTACTCAGCTATCAAAAACAATGACTTTAGGAAATTCGTAGGCAAATGGTCAGAACTGGAAAATATCATCCTGAGTGAGGTAACCCAATCACAGAAAAACACACATGGTATGCACTCATTGATAAGTGGCTATTAGCCCAAATGCTTGAATTACCCTAGATCCCTAGAACAAACGAAACTCAAGATGGATGATCAAAATGTGAATGCTTCACTCCTTCTTTAAAAGGAGAACAAGAATACCCTTGGCAGGGAAGGGAGAGGCAAAGATTAAAACAGAGACTGAAGGAACACCCATTCAGAGCCTGCCCCACAGGTGGCCCATACATATACAGCCACCCAATTGGACAAGATGGATGAAGCAAAGAAGTGCAGACCGACAGGAGCCGGATGTAGATCGCTCCTGAGAGACACAGCCAGAATACAGCAAATACAGAGGCAAATGCCAGCAGCCAACCACTGAACTGAGAACAGGACCCCCGTTGAAGGATTCAGAGAAAAGACTAAAAGAACTTGAAGGGGCTTGAGACCCCATATGAACAACAATGCCAACCAACCAGAGTTTCCAGGGACTAAGCCACTACCTAAAGACTATACATGGACTGACCCTGGACTCTGACCCCATAGGTAGCAATGAATATCCTAGTAAGAGCACCAGTGGAATGGGAAGCCCTGGGTCCTGCTAAGACTGAACCCCCAGTGAACTAGACTATGGGGGGAGGGCGGCAATGGAGGGAGGGTTGGGAGGGGGACACCCATAAGGAAGCGGAGGGGGGAGGGGGATGTTTGCCCGGAAACCGCGAAAGGGAATAACACTTGAAATGTATATAAGAAATACTCAAGTTAATAAAAAAAAATAATAAAAAAATTAAAAAAAAGTATAGTCCTAAAAGAACAGTAACCAAAATCCAAAAGACTGAATTTTTTTTTATATGAGTGGCATCAGTGACCATCTACATCAGATTTGCCTGTGGAAATCTTTGCAGAAGATTGCCTAGATTTGTTCAGAAAGGTGGGGACGCCCTGCTCAGTTTGTGTGGCAACATTCCATGGTTAGAACTCCGATCAGTGTAGGAGGGGAGAGTGTTGCCAGTAAGTAGGCATGCATACTCTCTGCCCTTCACTGTGGCTAAGGCTCAAAGCTTCAAGTGCCTACTGTCTTGACCGCTGTGCTATAACTGACTCTAACATGAAAATGAACAAGACAATGCTCTCCCTTTACCAAGAAAAACTAAAATAAGCAAGATTTATTATTTGATTTGTAAAATTGCAAATATTTTAATAAAATAATATTATACTGTACAGTTGAAACTAGCTTAAAAATATAAGTATCTTGTCATTATTATACACTATTATACACACGTACATGTATACATTACATTATATATATATTTGGACCAAATTTCAATTTATATTTAAATATGTCTAAGTTCTAATGAATTTGGAATCCTTCATACCCGGTGTTATTTTAATGCTGTATAAGTGTAAGTAAAGTCATGCAAATATTTTCTGATATTTTGGTCCTTTATGTTGTTGTTAATTTAATCATAATTTTTTTCAATTTAACGATCTAACATAATCTAATTCAACTTTGTAATAAAAATTTTTGTGCAATCAGTCAAAACTTAAGACTTGCATACCAAGGAGAGTAAAAGGAAGTTTTATAAAATTTAATGTGAGCAATATATCAGTCCAAATATATTTAATATAATGTAATAAAAATCCTAGAAGACACTGTATTTACATGTAGATATATATCTACATGCATTCATATATATATATATACACATATATATGTGAAAATAGAGACAGACATTTATATGACTATATTTAAATATTAACATGAGGAAATACACTGAGACAGATATCTTTATGAGTATATTTATTCACGAGCCTGGTTATAATATTTTTAAAAACATATATGTATAATGAAGTATGCATAAATGCATTCTCTACATTAATGTTAACACAAGATGAATGCATTTTTGCAAAAATTGAATATTCTTTTTTTCATATTTACAGGAATATAATTTTAAGTAGATTTTAAATTAAGTAAGTTTTTTACAAAACTGTACATTTTTGTATCTGTCTTCAAACTCAGTAATCAACCACTTGCTTTTCAATTAGTTGGGGTTATACAGTTTCATTTAATATTTGAATTATTCAGTTCAATTAAAGTAACAAATTCAGATTTAATACGCTCAAAGGGGTAGAAAAATTAATTGCAATTTAGAATGTGGCACGTAAAAAAAATGTTCTCCATCAGCCAGAAAATATTTGATTTAAAAATTTGTAAAATTACTCTACCGAAGCTGAGATATAGTACAAGCAGGCAAATACCATATAAATCGTATTGCTTAATATTGAAGTAACTCAGTTTTATTTTATGTGCAAAGAAAAGGGATCAAAAATATTCTGATACAACTAAAAGACAAATATGTCCACCCTGTGAATCGTGAATTACAAATAATACAATATTAACTTGACTTAGCAAGATGTTTGAAAATTATTAATTAATATGGTTAACATTTAGTATTCAAAAATGACACAGCGCAAGCATGCATTTACTTTAAATAAATACTTGTATGAATTATTGAGCTTCATATTTCCTATCTGCCACTTTTTGAATACAGGAATATCTGGGTAAAATATTTGCTATAATGTTTAGGTTTGAGTTATTGATATAAGCAATTTAGATAAAATTTTAACATGTTCCTATGTTAGTCTCTTTAATTTCACAGGAAACTTAATCTTAAAATATGGAAACAGATTCTAATTTATATTGAATCAGAATAGATAATCAGTTCTTATAACCAATATCTTGCTGATATCAATTATAGGACCACATTTATAATGGCTTTTCTTTTCCAGTATTTGAGTTTATCTATAAAGAAAATGTGTCCTAAGTTGCTTATTTTCAGGAAAAAATATGTATATGCATATTGTGTGTTTGTGCATGTGTGTGTTTTTGTATTTAGATCTATTTATATCTACCTATATCCATTATATTTTAAAATGTTATCAAATGCGTTGTGTATATTTTATATTTCAATGACAGATGGATATTTTAAAAGTCATTTTGCCTGTATCCTACTCTGAATATAGAACACGATGACTCCTATACATCTTTTTATCTCAACTTCTCACAAAAAGCATTGAAATACACTGAATGATCATACAAACTTTGTGACCTGTTGTGTGTTAGTGTTCTCATATCAAACTCCATGCTAAAAGTGAGAAGAGCATTGGCTAATAGTTTTTTCCCTGAATTTGTAAAAATATAACCACTTATTTTTCTCTCCTTTTTTATTGGATATTTTCTTTACTTGCATTTCAAATATCCCCTCTCAAGATTTCTCCTCAAACCCCCTATCCTTTCCCAGTCCTTTGCCTCTATGAGAGTGTTCCCCCACCTACCCACCCACTCCCTCATATCCCCCCCACTGATATTCCCCTACATGGCCCTGATAATCCCCTACACAGGGCCATTGAGCCTTCATAGGACCTAGAGCCTCTCCTCTCATTGATGCCTGATAAGGCCATCCTCTGCTACATATGTGACCGGAGTGATGGGTTCCTCCATGTGTACTCTTTGGTTAGTGGTTTAGTCTCTGGGAACTCTTGGGTGTCTGGTTGGTTGATATTATTGTTCTTCCTATGGAGTTGAAAACCCCTTCAGTTTCTTCAGTCCTTTGCTACAAGGTTTCTGATAAACTCAAGCAAAAAAATAGGAGACAAAATTAGCTTATTCAAATGTTAGGCTACCAGTTGTTTGGAGTTTAAACATATAAAGGAAGCAAAACTTTAGTCATTGTATATTTTCAACTTAGTTCCTGAACACAAGTATAAATTATCAAGACAAGAAGAGGTTGGCAATCCGTTACATCTTCCCAGTTAATGCTAAGCTTCAGAAGATTGTTCCCCAAATAATGTAATAGTCGACTTTAAATTCTTGGGGACACGTTTAGGGAGAGATGGCTTGTCAAAGGGAAAGCCGTTACTTTTTAACTTGAAGGAAACATTCAGAAGATAGACACATGGAGAGAAAGCACTGAAGGAAGAAATCCGACAGCTGGTGTTGTGGACTTTTCATCCAAGGCTCAGTAAAGGCCTTTGTCATGGAATGCCTGAAAGAAGGTCCCAGAGAGGCAATTGTTTGGAGATGTAAAGGTGCAACCTGGATTCTGTTAGAGACCACAGGATGTTGGAGATGGAAGATAAGATGCCTGCCAACTAGAGCTGTGGAACAGGTATGGAGCCAATCCAAGAGAGAGGAGAGTGTCTGTAACAAAGTAAAATCAGCAGGAGATCCTTATAGTGCTATGGCATCAGACAGAACGGTGCAGATCTAGGAGTTTGCCTTGCTTGCTTGTTTGTTTGTTTTTCCCTCTGTCATTTCCTTGCTACTCTCCCTTTCCTTGCCTTAGGAATGGCAGTGTATATTGTGTGCTATGCCGGAAGCATGTGATCTGCTTTATGATTTTAATTTTACAGGCAGTTACAGTTCAGGGACTGCTGTGCATCTCAGGTAAGACCTGGGACTTTTAAACAGGGCTGAAGTTGGGATAGCAGGAGGATGTTTGAAGTTCAGACCGAATAATGCATTTTGCACTATAATGTGTCTACAAGCCTGTGGGAGGAGGAAGAGGTAAAAGTTGAACTGAATAAGAATGTCCTAAAGAGTAGGCTCATATGTTTCAATGCTTAGTCACTGAGGATAGGATTTGGATATATTGGTGCCCTCAAGGCTCAATGCTCCATTGTAAGGGAATGTCAGGGTGCAGAAGTGGGAGGGAGTGGGTGGGTGGGGAAGGGAACACCTTTATAGAAGCGGGGGTGGGGGGTGGGGAGGAGAGCAGGTTTCTGGAGGGGAAAACTGGAAATGGGATAACATTTAAAATGTAAATTAAAGAAAGTATTAGAAGAGCTGAAGGGGCTTGCAACCCCATAAGAACAACAATGCCAACCAACCAGAGCTTCCAGGAACTGAACTATTACCCAAAAAGCACACATGGCTCCAGCTGCATATGTAGCAGAGGACAGACTTGTTGGGCACCAGTGGGAGGAGAAGCCACAATTAAATGCTTACTTTCATAAACATTGCCAAGGCTGGACTGCCCCCACCTCGGCGTTGGGGAGTGTATGGTTTGGTGGACAGGAAAGGGAGTAGATGGGGAGCTGAACACCGTTATAGAAGAAAGGGAGGGGGATGGGATAGGGGGCTTTCTCAGGGAAAAGGTAGAAGGGAATAACATTTGAAATCTAAATTTAAAAAAAAATACTCAGTGAAAGAAAATAAAATATAAATTAAAATTCAATTTACAATATAAAAGAATTGTTCTCTTATTGGAGAAAATGTGTCACTGGGGAACCGCTTTGAGATTTCAAAAGCCCATGTAAGGCCCAAGTTCTACTCTGGCCTAAGGATGCAAAGCTCACTAGCTGGATCACCGTGGCTGCTGTGCCTGCCACCAGGCTCCCTAGCATGATAATAACGGACTAAACCTCTGAGATGGTAAGCAAACTCCCAATTAAATGCTTACTTTCATCAGCATTGCCTTGGTCTTGGTTTGCCACCACAACAGTAGAATAGTGACTAAAATATTTAAGTAGATAGCACGTATAAAATTCTCAATTGGGAAGGGAAGAAGGGATCAGGATCATATATGGGGAATGGGGACAGGAAGAAGTCCAGAGGGCCAAGAGAATGAATGGAAATAAGCAGCCTCGGGGAGTGGGATGGGAGGAGACCCTCTAGAAAGTAGCAGAGACCCTGGAGGTGAGACACTCTGAGGACTCATTTGGGATGACCCTAGCCCAAATGACTAAAATTGGGAAAACAGAACTCAAAGATTCCACCTCCAGTAGATAGAAAGGGCCACAAGTGGAGCAACAGGGTTACTGAACTCCAGTCAATATTCCTGATCCAGAATTGTTCCTGTCTAAAAGAACTGCAGGGACAAAAATGAAAAAGAGTCTAAAGGAAACTAGGTCCAATGACCGACCCAACTTAGGATCCATCTCCTGAGGGACATGAAGGCCTGACACTATTACTAATGCTCTGGTTATAGACATGGCTCTCCTTTGAGTGAGAGGCCCAATAAGCAGCTGATTGAGACAGAAGCAGATACTTACACCCAACCATTCAACTGAAGTCTGGGACTCCTATGTTTAAATTATGGGAAGAATTGAAGAAGATGAAGGGGAGAGCAGACCCATAGGAAGACCAGCAGTCTCAACTAACCTGGATCCCCGAGGTCTCTCAAACACTGGGACAACAACCAGAAGCCTAAACTGGCTGGTCTGAGGCCGCTGGCATATATGTAGCCGATGTGTCTCCTGGTCTGGCAACAGTGGGAGAAGATGCCCTTATTACTTGACAGCCTGGAAGCTCCAGGGAAGGGGGAGGACTAGAGGAGTTGGGGCAGCGCCCTCTCAGAGGCAAGGGTCAGTTGGAATTGGATGAGGAGCTGTGGGAGTGTGACTGAGGTGAGGGCAACTACTGGAATGTAAATAAATAAAATACCTTTAAAAATATACATATATACACACACAAAAGGCAAACCTAACCAAAATTTTGTATTTCATATTTTAATAGTTTACACAAAAATATTATATATGTATAATATACAAAAGGAATTACTATTATGAGTATAAAATGTTTAAAAAAATCCCATTTTATATTTTAACACTGTATAAATTTTATAATTTTAATTAGTGATATCAATTTATTTTCTATGTATATTTTTTTTATAATTAGAAGTACATATTCAATACTTGGTTAAATTATAAGTGAAAGTGATTTTAAATTAAAATTTTAATTAGCGATCATGCTATCAATATCACATTTTAAATAATTTTTAATGTTTTCTTTTAGAATTATATATCATAACTACTTTTTGAAACTTTTATGATTAGTTTATATAGTTCTTATAATATTATTTTATTTAAAGTTCATTTGTACAATTCTAGTGATGCATATTCAACTTGTAATTCTTTTGAAAATTTCCATTGAACACTATTTACAGAAAACAAGTTGCTCCTTCTCTATTAACTAGATAATTACTACTCAGCATTGACCTGTCTCCTTTTCATTAAACACCTACTCATTTTCTTAATGTAAATAACACCACAGAAATTAAAGATGTAAATTCCTTAAAGAATTTGTTCATTACTGTAACAAATGAAAGCTAATTATAGCATCACAGCAGCTAAAATAAAATTTCACTGAAATTTTACAATGAATACATGAGGTATGAAGAAATAATTATTTCTAGAATTTAAGGATTATTGAACAAAAATCTTCTTGCCCAGTCAGAGACAGTTCTTTATTAGCCATTGTTCAGTGTGGCCCCAGAATCCTGCAAATCATATTGCTTCTTATAATTCATTCTTTGTGAATGCTGATGAGAATTGTTTGACAAGTCCATACTGCTAAATATACCACGTGCCTTTCGTGTGCCAATAAGAAATTTTAACTTTTAATATTGCTAAATGAAAAGGACATTTCAAAATTTTAAAATAAAAGTTATATATACTATGGAAATATTCAATCCGCGATTTGTATTCAGCTAAGATGGCTACATCAAAATAATAAGTGCTAGATATGGGTATAACCATTAACAAAAATCTACATTTTTGTATGGGTATGTGTATACATACATGTGTACATATGAGAGTGTGCATATGTATGTCTGTATGTGGGATGTACATAGGTGCAAATGTGTGAATGAGTGTTTATGTGTTTTAGGGTTGTATGAGTGTCTACATGTGTGTATGCATGCATATGTGTGAGTGCACATGTGCCTGTTTGTCTCATATAAGACAGAGAGAGATAGTATGATGTCCTGTAAGTTCAGTGTCAAGTGCAAAAATTACAGTTGCAGATCACCATATGCTGCTGATTATAAAGTTTGGAGTGGTATGTAGAATATAATGCATGATGTGAGGAATGTGTTCATTCCATTAACTATGAAAATCATTTCTAAATGTGAATATATCTAAGTATGCATTGTAAAGTATAAATATATTCAAAGTTCATTAATTATAACTCAATAAATTGGGGTTATATGAAGAACAATATGATCTTTAAAAAAGCAGTAGTACTGACCAAACTGTAGAATAAAGGGACTCAGCAGCTAACAGAGCAGCACAAGTCATGTTGATCTTGCAAAAGGCCTGGGTTCGGTCCTAGAGCTCGAAGTGTTGGCCCACAAACATCTATAAAAGAATCTGCAGAAAAAGCAATTCATTGTTATGAACTTTGCATCGAGCTCCATATATCTTATATATACATACATGTAGAAAACATCCTTACAAAATAAATAAACCTTTAAGAAACTGAATAAAATATATGATACATAGTCAAGTAATAATAAGCCAATTAATATTTAATAATGCATTTCATTACAAGTGTTACAGTAAATTCTGACTTCTTGTACAATAGGAACTATAAATTTTCCCATAAACACCTAAAAACTTCATTAGGCAATAAAACTTCCATCTTTACTTCATAAACTGCTCGGAATCTTTTATTCTTTCTCTAAAAATTTTACGGACTAATATAAATGAATTACCTGATTTTAATTAATCAACGTTAATTAGATGGTAACGAAGTGAGATACCAAAATTGGGTAATTAAATAAAACATTCTAGCGAATGAGTCCAATGGACAAGGTCCTCCTATTTAAAAAGCCACACTTTGACACAAGCATGGGCTTTATTATAATTTCTAGATTTTATTTATTTTCACCTATTCATATTGCACAGGTTACAGGTGTCCAGGCCTTAGAAACAGTCTTAAAGAAATACGGGTAAAGAAATATGTATTCAAATCACTCAGTCTGAGAAGGTTAACTTGTTGTCTACAATTGTCAATGAAATATTTATGCTTCTAAAATCACTCAGTAGATTACTAACTTGCATGAAAAATGCATAAGGAGCAGCTCTCGTGAAAGGTAAAACTGACTGATAAATGCATCACATGAACTGAAAATGAGTGTCCCAGTTTGTCCATGAGCTGAACCTGTGTTCCTGCCTTGCACCATCTCTGTGCATTATGCAAGTGAATAGCTTCTTTCCCTAAGAGATGACTGTAAAATTGAATTATATAGTGACATTTCCTTAAAAATGAGTGGCAATTATTTATAGCATAAAACACTGTTGTCATGAGCTCTGCTTGTTTGTTTTCAGTCTTATTTCATCTTAAAAGGAAAAAAAATACTCACAAACTTTAGGGCTTTAACAATGCAAGGATGAGATTTATCGGAAAACCATGTATCCTATAAGGCACATACTACCCTATATACTGAAGCCTGTCTTTACAAACCTTAAATCAACATCATGGCTCAGAGTACCCAATGTTAAAAGGTTGGTATACAAACTGAAAAATCATGCTTAAAACATTTTAGGTCTAATTTGAGAGATGGGGTTTTATCTGCAATTTTTTCACCAAATGTCAGTAGGAAAATCTACACTATCTGTATTTCATATGCTGGAAAATTATTTTAATGCTTTTCTTAGCCTAAATCATTCTTTGGTGACTGTCACTATGGTGACAGTGATATTCTGCAGTATCAGCCACAGGAACTTTTAAAGGTAGAACTGTGTCCAGCACTATCTGTAAAGTCATTAAATAAAGACAGCTTTACTAGGGAGCTGTTCATGCTTCCTCGGTGTTTCCACTGAGAAAAAAACATGTTTATTTTACTGAAATGTGATGGCTCCTATTTTGCTCTCACCTACTAAACATGGAATTCCATAAATTTAGTAGTAGAAAGCAGCATCAGTGTTACACTTTACCTCTTTACTTTTTGTAGCTGCCGTAATGAAATAAAAACTTCAGGTTTCCTTTGCACATTATACATTTTGCTTCAGTCAAACTTAATACTGTGTCTCTACTACTTTATATTTTCTTGCATTAATGAAAGTTCAGTAGCACTATGTACCTGAGTTGTGTATGATTTTAATAATTAAGGACATTTAATTACTAAACTTTTAATATGCACATATACCTATATGCTTTATATGTTTAAAACATACTCAAACCTTTTGCAATAAAATCCTTGAAAAGGCATTGCAACAAAAATAAACATAGTTATTGCTTCATTGGAGTAACCATAAAAATTATTATCAAGCTAATGGTCTTAAGAAACCAACACTTTGAAGTTTCAAATAGACATTCATCTTGAAAACTATACTTTTGGATTTCTGCTCAGTGACAAACTATTTCTGAAAATTTTTCAGTAATTTGTAATTTTGAATCAATACATTTAGTAGGAAAAACAATGAGCAAAAGGGGTTAGCAGGAAGAAAAGAAGAAAGGAAGAAATAAAGAGGGAATTAGGGAGGGCAGAAGTAGAAAGTAAGGATGTTCCTGTGTTAAATCTTCTCTAAGGCAAATACAGAAGCTTTAAATTAGAGAAAGTTAAAAAGTTGCAGACTTGTGTCAATTCTTCCCTTACCAGTGTCCTTGGAAACCCTCCCCTGTCCACAGGTTTTGAGGCAGTAGCCTTGTGAATTGTATGTTCCTATCAGAGTAGTGGCTTTTATCAGTCCCAAAGATGAAAAGATCAGTAGAAATCATTTAAATCTTGGAGAAGTTTACATTTGTTATTGTTTTCTTGATTTGCTTTCATTGACATAACCCTGGCCTCCATCAATATATTTGCTAAATATGTTGATTTATAACTTATTTGTTTGGTCACCAATAAAAAGTGTATGTAAGTATGTCCATAAGGGAACTAACATTTAGGAAATCCAAATCTGTGCTCCTGTCTCATTGTCTCTCATACTTGGCTGCAGAATAAACTTCTCATTTTGTCTTTGAGATGGGAAACTATAGTATTTTTGTATTGACAGAATTCATATCTGTTAGAGAATTGCATGCCCGGTATAGAGTGGATAATGTACTCTTTAATAATGAGAAATAAACATTGATAAAAGGTTCTTTGTAGTATGTTAGCTCCACCAATTCCACTATGGTTATTTATGAAATGGATTCCATTTAAAAATATTTCTTGTCAGAAATAATTCATTTTCAGCAGTTCATGCTCGGAAAACTATGGGCACTGTGCTCTCCTAGCTGACATTTAAGGATTAAAGGACCAGCATATTGCAGGTACTTACTAGAGATGATTCATGGCTTAATGTGGCATACTCTGAATTGGCTAACTTTTGTGAATGTGAAAAGTGTAGTCAGGGTGTGGTGGAGATAAACATAAGGGACTGAGTTTCCAGGAATGGAGAAGAGAAACACCAATATATGTTGCAGTAACAACAGAGGTTTCTGAAAGCCCTACAGGGGGATTTTTAGAGTTCTTCTACTTGTGTTTTGAAAGGATGATGGAGCCTTCTAATTTCTCTATCATCCACACTTAATCATGCACCAGCTTTGTCTTTTCTAGTTGTGAGTAAAGCTCCACACATGGCCCATATATATATATATATATATATATATATATATATATATATATATATATATATATATATATATATATATACAGCCACCGGAACTAGATAAGATTGTTGAAGCTAAGAAGTGCATGCTGACAGGAACCTGATATAGATATCTCCTGAGAGACACAGCCAGAGACTGTGAAATACAGAGGTGAATGCTAGCAGCAAACCATTAAACTGAGAACTGGACCCATGTTGGAGGAATTAGAGAAAGCATCGAGAGAGCTGAGGGGCTTTCGACCCCATAAGAACAACAATGCCAACCAATCAGAGTTCTCAACAACTAAACCACTACCCAAAAACTATACATGGACAGACCCATGGCTCCACCTGCATATGGAGAAGAGGCTAGCCTTGTTGGGCATCAAAGGAAGAAGAATTCCTTGGTTTTTCTAAGGTTGGACCCCCAGTTTAAAGGATTGTTGGGAGTGTGGAAGGGAACACCCTTATAGAAGAAGAAATTGGAGGGGATAGGGAGATCATTAACAGCAATATGGGAAAGGGAATAGCATTTGAAATGTAAATAAAAGAATATCCAATAAAAATACCCAAATAAAAAAATGAAATAGAATAGAGTTGTCAGTTTTCAGCTAGCAATCACTGTGTCGAAGTCTTCTTCTTTTTATTTTTTTTTTCATTTTTTCCCATCTTTATTAAATTGGTATTTATTATTTACATTTCAATTGTTATTCACTTTCCCGGTTTCCAGACCAACATCCCCCTAACCCCTCCCTCTCCCCTTCTCTATGGGTGTTCCCTTCCCCATCCCCCTCCCATTGCCGCCCTCCCCCCAACAATTCCGTTCACTGTGGGTCCAGCCTTGGCAGGACCAAGGGCTTCCTCTTCCACTGGTGCTCTTACTAGGCTATTCATTGCTACCTATGAGGTTGGAGCCCAG
This sequence comes from Rattus norvegicus, assembly GCF_021556685.1. Classification (NCBI taxonomy): domain Eukaryota; kingdom Metazoa; phylum Chordata; class Mammalia; order Rodentia; family Muridae; genus Rattus; species Rattus norvegicus. The sequence goes on along the minus strand of NC_141544.1, from coordinate 20,622,615 downwards.
GGTCAGTCCATGTATAGTCTTAGAGTAGTGGCTTAGTCCCTGGAAGCTCAGGTTGGTTGGCATTGTTGTTCATATGAGGTCTCAAGCCCCTTCAGCTCTTTCAGTCCTTTCTCTGATTTCTTCAATGGGGGCCCAGTTCTCAGTTTAGAGGTTTGCTGCTGGCATTCACCTATGTATTTGCCATATTCTGGCTCTGTCTCTCAGGAGAGATCTATATCCTGTTCCTGTCAGCCTGCACTTCTTTGCTTCATCCATCTTATCTACTTTGGTGGCTGTATATGTATGGACCACATGTGGGGCAGGCTCTGAATGGGTGTTCCTTCAGCCTCTGTTCTAAACTTTGCCTCCCTATCCCCTCCTAAGGGTATTCTTGTTTCTTAACAGAGTAATATGAACCCTTTTAAAGACAGATTAGAGATATGAAGGAAGAAGAGAAATAGAAAAAAATGAAGAAAAAAGAAGTGATGTGGAGAAGATTATAAATGGGGACAATCACTTAAAAGAGTTTGATGTAGTCTTTGGACAGAAAATCTTTAAACACACACAAAGTTTGGATAGAAATGTTTGTGAATCTTTCTTGAACTCTGTGATATGTATTTGATGGAGAGAGACAGTAGCTAGAAACTTGGAGCTTCTTTAAGTATGAGGGAAAAAACGAACCTAGACTACTCTCTCATAAACAGGGTGATCATAACATTTAAATATTATGAAAGATAATTAAGTCCAAAACATAAAATGGAATATATTTTAATCAGCAATTTAGCACCATTAAAGAGGTGTACCCAATCTGTAATGCAGTGTGATAACGTGTTCCACAAAACATAAAATATAAAACATTCAACTCTTTGGCGGGTTTTTTAATAAATATGTCACTAGTCTCAATTGTGTAATTTCAGTAATGATATAACTTTGATCAATTTACAATCTTCATGGTTCCTTAAATAAAATGTATTCTGTTACCTTCAGTAAGCGCCTTTGGTTTCCATTGTTCTGATGAATTCTAGACACATCTAGGGAAATGTAAGAGGTTTACACATTGGTTATAGGTTTGCTGAAGAAGCAGTTAGTGATATCCATTAAGCATGGGTAATACCCATGTATAGGAACAAACAAGAAGAGCTGTGGGAATATAATAAAAAGAGGTGATCTCCTTAGAGTCTCTGCCAGAGCCTGATCAATACAGAGGCAAATTTTCAATGGCAAACATTAGACTGAGCAGTGAGTTTCCAATGGAGGAGTTAGGGCAAGGACTATAGGAGCTGAGGGGGGTTGCATCACCATAGGAAGAGCAACAATATCAACCAACCAGAACCCCAAAGCTCCTAGGGACTAAACTGTCAACCAAACACACAGCAGCGGATGCATAGCTCCTGCTGCATATGTAGCAGAGCATGGCCTTATCTGGCATTATGGGAGGTGGAGGTTATTGGTCCTGTGGAGGTTCTATGAGTAGGGGGTTGCTAGGGTACTGAATTGGTTGTATGTGGTTGTATGTGGATAGGTGGCAGATCACCATTAGAGAAGAGGTGGGAAAGGGAGATGGGAGTTTGCAGAGGAGAAACCAGAAAGGGGGTAACATTTGAAATGTAAATAAATAAAGTAACCAATAAAAATCAAAACAACTCAAACAACAACAACAAAAGGTTAGCTCTGCTGAAGTAATTAATATCCACAAAGATGTGGAATTTCACATAATAAAAATATGTTTACTTTGAGAGTTACAAGGAGAAAATTACATTTTAAAATCTTATCTATAACTTCTTCATACAAAATTAAAATATTATCTCATTTAAATATTTTATAGAGAAAAGGAATTATAAATGAGAAACAAATAGATCAACTATAGTACAATATATTCTGATTTGTTGAACTACTATTAAATTTAGTGTTTATTAGTAAAAGGTTATTGAAAATTACTCAGTTAAACCTTTATAAAAGTGGACATGTTAATTACCATTGTTACATGTGAAGCAAAGGTAACCCTGTATAAATAGTTTCTAAGCAATCAAATCCTGCATTGAATAAAGTGTTTAGTTGAGGTTGAAGTTAGTGGTTGGGGAAAAAGTAGGGAAATGTTAGGGAAGTGAGGAACTGAACCCGAGGAAAGCTAGCCATCATTTCTTTGAAAACCTGATACCTCCACAATAAAACATTAAAAGGTGGGGTTGGGGATTTGGCTCAGTGGTAGAGCACTTGCCTAGGAAACGCAAGGTCCTGGGTTCGATCCCCAGCCCCGGAAAAAAAAAAAAGAAAAAAGAAAAAAAACATTAAAAGGTATTTTCTTTGTACAACTTGGTTTGCTTAACGTGAAGTGTATTCTTGACTGTGCCATGAGTAGGAAATCTTTATATTAGATATTATCCTAAGCACCTCTGCTGATACTAACATGACACTGGTAAATTGAGTAAAATTGCCTTATTAACCTTGATAAGTTTTCCAAAGTAAAATAAAAAGCCAATTATCATATACTTCTTCATAGGAAATAAGTCTTCCTGTCTGTCTTTCTAAAGATGGGAGCTTACTGTCTCCTGTTCTAAGACTATAATTTGTTTTAAGGTCTTTATGTTACGTCTGTTGCTGTGCAGTCCCTGTGATTTTTCTCCAGATAGTTGACTATTGTTCTTGGAATGTTTCAGCTTACAGAGTCACATGGACTGATTTCTAAGGGTCTTTAAAATATTTATTACAATATAAGGTGTGTTTACTTCTGTATTTCTCTGTCTCTTATCTCTCTGTATATTTTTTCTGTCTTGGTCTCTACCTCTGTATGTCTCCCTTTCTCTGTCTCTGTCTCTCTCTGTCTCTCAATTTCTCTCTCTGTCTCTGTCACTCTCTCTCTCTCCCTGTGTGTGTGTTTGTGTATGTGTGTGTGTGTATAAAAGTATGAAATTGACTACTTCTCTTTGAAAGCAATACATAAATGCAATGTTCTAATGTTGACATTTCCTGATAAAAACAAAAGTGTAATTGTCCCATGGGAGTTGGGGAGATTGCTCGGTGGTGGAAAGCATCTGATGTTCTTGCCGGGCCTTCAGGTTTTTCTATGTCTCCTGCACCTCTAGTTGCAGATTACCCAATGCTTTCTCTTAGTCTTAGTCAGCACTGCATGGAGGTGGTGGACATAAATATACTGAGAGGCACATGAATACATGCAAATTATAGTAGAACACTAAATCTCCTAAGAAGTATAATTGTCTTCAGAATCTTCATTAGTGAACTTTCACCATTTTCTGTAAATATTTGCCAATCTACAAGATTAAGCATTTTTTTTACCATACATCTCTACTTATTCAGATCTCAGAGAGGTTAGGAGAGAGTTCACCAAAGAAAAGAGGGGTTCTGACCTAGAGTTCTTGCCAACTTCCATGGTAGATATATTCACAAAATTGTTTATTTTATGTGTCAAATTAGTTTTATAAAATGAATCTGTATTAGCTTACTGGCTAACTGTAGAATACTATTGTCAAAAGAACTTATTCATTTATAACTTAAAAAGAATGAATGCTTAAAGAAATTGTAGCAGTTGCCTTTTATCGAATAAATATACAGAACTGAGTATAAGATTTTTAAAATTAGAATGATTGAAAATGACTTATACCGAATAATCATTATCTGAGTGAGTATTTTAATGAACATTTTCTTCAAAATAAAAATGCATGTTTCAGGTTTATTAATTTATTAATCTGTGCAAACATATATTGCTTACATTCTGTCTACCAAAATATTTTCCTTTTATTTACTGTATATTTTTACCTTCATATAATTTTCTGGGTGAATGTATTGTCTTCTCAAAAAGTAGTAATGCAGAAATACATTTCAAATTTCCAAACTTTTACATAACTTAATGCTAAAGGAAGAGGCTTTATGTATAAAACATTTGTTCAGTAATACTTTGTATAATCTCCCAATCCCAGTTCTGTATCATGTGAGTATTTTATATTTTTAAACTATTTACAGGTTTATGTACCTACATCTCATAATAAATATATTAACTTCATCTGTAATAAACATAAAGTTTCTATAATATCATTTAATGTAGTACAAAGAAATAAGAGTACTTAATAAACTGTTGCTAATTGGTACACAGGACGTCAACATTTTAATCTCTCAATAATAGCCAGCATATTTATCATCCTTTTTCTGTAGACAAGGCTGACCTAATTTCAATGCTCAACTACATATGCATATGTAAATGTCATCTTTCCTATATTATTCTCATGTCTTGTAGATGACAACACATAGATTCTCCTATAATGTTCAGTATAACGTGTATAATGAACAGTACTCTAAAATAATCATTTCATCTCTATTAGAGTATAATCTCAGATGAAGTTAGGGACACAAAGGCATTCCTAAATAAATCAGTTCTAGCTCCTTTCATAGGAAAATCTTTATATCATTTACAGCAGATGTCCAGTTTTTATGAGCAGTGAGTACCATGACGTGAGAGGAGAATGTTCTAGGAATGACATGCTTGACAAACTCTGATCTCTAAAGCTGTGGGCTTTTTCCTTTAAAATGAAAAGTGGTTTTGGTTTTAATTAAGCTTCTCATATTTTCCAGGGATGCAGAAAAAAATTAACAAGAGCTCTGCGGCTCAGAGGCAAATATACTCAGTTTGAAAAGCATTGACAATAAATAACTCAGGATTATACTCCAATCCTAACTTCAAATTCCAAAGCCAAATACACTAGAGAAAAGAAAAAATATGGTGTTTCAATTAAGTCAAGTCTTAAATTTTTCATTTTTTAGTCACAGATATTTTGTAGTCAACTTTAGAACATTCTGCAGAGTTTATATTACTAACTCTGTAATCTGTTTTTCACTTACACTGAAAGTTTGAATTTAAGCTGTGTTCTCTGAGGTAAAGGGTCAGTGGGCTTTCCCGCTAAGCCACCAAACTCCTTATTTCTAATATTTTTAACCTGGGAATTTCTTTGTGACAGAAGACACTCATGAGGAATTATGTGCTCTGCCTGAGGCTGAAGTAGTATAAGAGAGGCTATCTTATTAATGGCACACGTGCTGCGGCCTGATGGACTTTGACCTTGAAGCAGAACTTAGGTTAAATGCTAAACAGTTCTTCTGCTGCTTAACTTGGTAACAAAACAATCATTAGCATCCTTTTATTTTAAAAAACGAAAGCTGTGTATGTGTATGGTAGTCAAGATTTATAAAATACCTTTAGTATTGAACTTTAAGAAATTGATACTCAAAGATTGAAAAGTTTATGAACACTGGATCAGGAAAAAAAAGAAAACCATTAACGATGTATCTGGAAAGGGTTTTTGTCATCCTGTTTCATATTTTCAGGCACAGTTTGCCTCTCATTAATGACAATAATGACAGTTCGATAGTCTCATTTTGAAAATGTGTATATTATTGCCAAAGAAAGCAAACAAACAGAATTTTTTACAGGTTTTTTGCATGTGTTCATTAACTATTTTCATTAAATGTGTGTGTGTATTAAAATTGATAAAAACAATTGCTATTATTGTAATTGTACACTGTCATACTATAGAAGGTAAATATTTTAATAGTACATTAGAAAAACCCACCTGTTATTATGTGCTGTGTTTTATAAAAAAATGTTTGTACAGTAGAATATAACCTGAACAATTCACTTAACTGTAAAGAAAGAATATTATCCCATCTGGGTTCTAAGTTTTCCAATGTGTAGAAACAGCAGCATCTCCATGTTATTATGCATTATGAGGTTGTATCTGTTTTTGGATCACTTTCCCCAAACTGTCTTATAGCTGTGTCAAGCCAAGCCTTGAGTGATTTAATCTTATTGTGGAATAGCAGGAAACAGTGTTAAAAAATCCCCAACACCCTAACCATTTCTCAATGTAACAGAATTCTTAGTAGAAACAAATATCTATGACTGCTCAAGGTGGCAAATGAATGAACTATATACTTCTCCTATGCTAGAAAAATCCTTAAAAATTGAAAGGTAATTAGATTCAAAAATGTGAAAAAACCCAGACTTAATGTATCATAAAATTAGTATTCATTTGTGTTTATATAATTAAATTCTCAAGACACATATCCCTTAATTAAAATTTTTCTTTTATAAAAATAATAATATTTAAATTAAAACAGTACTAAATCATTTCTCATCAAAAATTTCTCTGCTTGTGAAATGAAGAACTTGGGGGTTGCATAGTAACTCAGTTACGGTGTTAGCAAGAGAACCCCAAGGGCCCAAGGATCCAAGCAGGACAGGCCAGTCATGGTGGTGTTAGCATTTTATTCTTAGACTGGGAAGGTAGGGACAGGAGGATGAATTGGGATAAGTGGGTCTCCAGCCAACTTAAATTCTTGAGCTCATGGCTCAGTGTAAAATATCATTATTCATATAACATGATTGGTAACATCAGTGGAGAGAAGATAGAGACTTTTCTTCTTTGGCCTTCACATACATACATCTGGACACTGGAGAACATGTACATATAACCACACAAATGTTTTTAAATATCATCATATTCATGGCATGTTGGATTTATTCTTTAGAATGTGTCCATGGCAATTTATGCAATTTTATTAGGTAAATATATGCTATATTCCCTTCATAAATACACCAGATATCCATGTCCTTTAAAAGTATTGAAAGTATTTAAAGTTGTCACCTCAAAGCGTCCTACTTTGCTCTACTGGAAGCATTGAACTAAAAGCAGTTTCTGTGTTACTACTGAACTTATTATAAATGAAGTAAAATAAATAAAGGAGGGAATGAAAATAAACCATTTCTCTAATTGATTTAAATATTAAAAAGTAGAATGCTATAAATCAAAGCCCACCTAATCGTTCTACAAACCAGTCTTCCCTATGTGTCTCAAAATACTTGCAGATACAGAAAATCATGATATCGTGAAACTAAGTGTATTTTACAAACAACAAACAAAAAGAAAAACAACTTGAATAGAAAAGATCTTATTCAATTTATTCTTTCAGGTGTCAGACCATGACTAAGACAATTCAGGCACCAACATAAACAGGGCAGAGACCTGGAGACAGGAAGTGATGCAGAGGATAGAAAGAAGTACTAGTTTATATCCCAAGGATTGCTATTCTTCTTTTTAAATATACTGCAGGACCACTCATTTAAGGATAGCTACACCTACATGGGGTGGGCCCCTCCATATCAATCACTAATTAAGAAAATGCTCACAGTCTTGTCAAAGTCCAAATCTTACCTTCTTTTCAATTAGGGCTCCCTCCTCTGAAATAATTCTAGACTGTGTCAACAAAAGTAAATAAAGTAAACAAGCAGGTAGACAGATAAAATAACCTTCGAAGACAGGCTTCATCTATCAGAGAGGCTGGCCCATTATCTCTTCTTCTAATGGCAACACTGTTTATCAAAATGAGATTCATCGTCTATAAGGCATAATGTGACACAATGAGAGTGAAAGGAGCCTTTCCTCAATTTCCTTCTCGGTTTGCAGTCTTAATAATTAAAATCAGACTTTTATAAAACTCAGCCTCACAGTAACACCTTTTTATATTTAGAGCTTCTAAACCCAGATGTGTATTGATAAGCCACCATAATCAGAAATGGTTAGATATTGAAGAAAATCAAAAAGATGAAATGAGTTCCTAACGGAAATCTTCCCTTGGATAAAGGCAGACAATGCGATGCTGTGAATAGTGGGTACTGTACAGGGTACAGAGACGAACAATGTTCCTTGTTCCAATGTATTGACTGACACCTCCTCTCTGTGCTGCAGACCACAACAGCTTATCACATTACTGTATTTTTCGATTTTCTTTGCTTATGTCCAACAAAGGGATGGAGAAGAATAAGAAGAACCTGAGAGTCTTAGGGTAGAAAAGCAATCCATTGCTCATTAGTTTAATCGTCTCATTTCACATATGAGAAAATATTTAACATGGAGATGTTGAAAGAGTGCATTGTCACATAGAGCTATGAGAATAGAAGTCTTCCATTTTGTTATTCAGAAATCAGTAGATTATTTTCACATTCCTTTCTACTGTGAAGAATCAGAGGACAAAGTTAGCTTTTTACCTAAAGGGAATCTTTGAATCACAGTAATCTATTTCCTTGTGTTGATTATGTCATGTTGCTTGACAAAACTGAGAATTATATTTCACAGAACCCATTTGTTGAGCTTCAGATTGCAATGAGTTAAGCTTAGCATTTAAAAAAATCAAAGAAAAAGAAAACCGAAAATTTGCAGCCTTGTCAGGTTCTCACAGTAAACCTTGGCCACATGTACTTTAGATAGGATGCATGGGATTCTCTTCTCCAGCAAAACCACTCATGAGAATGGCCTTCACTGCTTGTCCTTAGGAGGTCAGAGTTTTGCTCCAGAGCCTGCACATTAAGCAAAAGTTTTCTAAGGAAGAGAAACTATCACAAAAGTTTTCTTTAAGTTGTTCATTTTTGGTTATTTGTTTCCATAACGTTTTTAATTGTTTTTTTTTAAAGTTTACATTTCAAAGTTATCTCCTCTCCCAGTTTTCTGTCCATAAATCCCCTATCCTATCCTCCCTCCCCCTTCTTGTATGAGGTGTTCCCCTAACCAACCACCCACCTTTTCTTGCCTCTCCACCCTGACATTCCCCACCTGGGTGCTCCAGTCTTGGCAGGACCAAGGGTTTCTCCTCCCATTGGTGCCCAACAAGGCCAGTGTCTGCTACATATGCAGCTGGATCCATTGGTCTGTTCATATGTGCTCTTAGGATGGTGGTTTAGTCCCTGGGAGCTCTGGTTGGTTGGTATTGTTGTCCTTATGGAGTTGCAAGCCCCTTCAGCTCCTTCAATCGTTTCTCTAACTCCTTCAATGGGAACTCCATTCTCAGTTCAATGGTTGGCTGCAAGCATTGCCTTCTGTATCTGTCATGATGTGGCAGAGCCTCTCAGGAGACAGCTATATCAGGCTCCTGTCAGCATGTACTTATAGGCATCAGCAATATTGTCTGGGTTTGGTGGCTGTATGTATATGGATTGGATCCCCAGGTCGAGCGGGCTCTGAATGGCCATTCCTTCAGTCTCTGCTCCAAACTTTGTCTCCATATCTCCTGCTATGAATATTTTCCCCTTTTAAGAAGGACTGAACCATGTGCACTCTTGTCATCCTTCTTCTTGAGCTGCATGTGGTCTGTGTATTGTATCTTTGGTAATTCAAGCTTTTGGGTTAATATCAACTTATTAGTGAGTGCATACCGTATGTGTGTATTTTTGTGATTGGGTTACTGACTCAGGATGATATTTTCTAGTTCCTTCCTTTTGCATAAGAATTTTATGAAGTCATTGTTTTTAATAGCTGAGTAGTACTCCATTCTGTAAATGTACCACGTTTTCTGTATCCATTCCTCTGTTGAAGGACATCTGGGTTTTTCCCACCTTCTGACTCTTATTTTTAAAAAAGGCTGCTTATTTTTAAGTTGCAAGTTGTGTTTAATTTCTAAGATTATTCTCATAACTTCTTACTTCTGTACAATTCAGAGAAATTAGTTACTGATATTCTCTCAGATTCCCTATTTTGATATTATATTTGTTTTTCTAAAGCATGTCAAGATTTCAGTAAGAAATACCACAAATATGTAATTCCCACAGTAAATATTCTAGTTTTTTAGCCATCTTTTTGTTTTTGATTTTCCACTTCTGTTCACCTCACATGCTTAGACTATCAGTTGAAGAAAATTTCTGTATATTCCTTTTGGAAATAAGAAAATGATTTATCATGAATACAGTGATGCCAAGATAAGGAAGACTAGAAATAATTTGATATTACATTTGCTATTTTAGTAGTATTTTAGAGATGTAGTAATAAACAATAATAGATTGGATGTTGATGTAATATAAATAGATAGGTTTCATTTATTGGAAAGCTAGAAATGTAAGGTCATGGTACAGGAGCATTGGTTTCTTATGTTTTTTCCTTTGTGGCAGGTATCTCTGTATTAGTTATGCCTACCCTTTGATATGCACACAGGGAAATAACAGAATTGAGTGGTCTCTGAAGAGACTCAAACCAAGACATCTTATATCAAGGTTTATTCTCAGAAACACTTGTAATTACTTCTTTACCATCTCTATCTCTCTTGAAATGTTGCAGCATATAAACTTTGGTGGCATATGAACATTTAATTAACATTTCTTGAGAAAAAATGAACAAATATTACAACAATTTATAAATGTACCTACTGGTTGAAATGAAAGAATCATTTGAAATGAAAGAATCCAACATAGCTATTCTTAAATATCCATATTAAGGGTGTGTTTATCTACATTATAAAAATAATTGTCTTAGGTTCATTTATTTGACTTAATGTAAAGTAATTTAGTTAATCCATAAGACAGCATGTGTTTAAGTAAGATAACACAATGTTTTAATATATGCTATATTTACTTATTTATCAATATAATTATTTATCTATCTACTTATATTTTGTTGTCATTGTGTGTGTATGTGTATTTGTGTGTGTGTGTGTGTGTGTGTGTGTGTGTGTGTGTGTGTAGTCATAAACATGCTCAACTCAGAAGACAATATTCTGGGGTTGATACTCACTTTACTTATAAGGAGGTAGGGTGTCTCTTGTTCTGTCACTCCTTGTAATAGCAACTACATGGCCTTGATAGATAAACATGGGACATGGGATCCATATTTTGAAGGTATTCAGATTTATACTGTTACTTCTTTTATATGCTGAGCTATCCTACTGGCCCAATATATATATATATATATATATATATGTATATATATATATATACATATACATATATATATATATAATCTTGTTTAAGTTTTAAAAAATTAAATAACTGAAGATTTCTAAGAAAATGCAAGCTATCTAGGGCCCTAATTCTAAAATTTAGTGAAAACATCAAGACATTTATAATACAACAAATTTTCTCAAATTACCTTGTTAAAAGCATTTACCAGTATCTGACTAATTCATTGATTATATGGTTTTAGTTATAAAAAACAGTTTAAGTTTGGCACTATTCAAATACATGACCAATATCACTATCACGGAAGGGTATGTTACAATGGTAGCTCACAAGGCACATTTAAATATATATTTTAATTGTTCTCTTTTTTAATTTTGCCTTATTTTTTCATTTGCCCTTTCCTTTTACAGAGAGAGAAGGGGGTGAGGGAGAGGGAGACAGAGAAGAAGAGAGAGAGAGGGAGAGAGAAATTGTCCTATCTACAAAATATGCTAGGGCAACAGTGGCATAAAACTTGTGGTAGTTGTCAACCAATATCTGATTTGACTAAAAACCAACTCCCTGAGAAGAAATGCATACACAACATTGCTTGGATAATGAGAACCAGAGATTATATAGCCCAGAGTCTACCATAAAAGGAAGCCCTAATAGATTAAAAAAAAATTGTCATTGAAATGATTCCTAATGATATTCCACTATACTCATAGATCAATAACTTATCTAATAATCCATCATCAGAGAGGCTTCATCCTGAAGCAGATGGGAACAGATGAAGTGCCTACAGCCAGTCAGACATTACCAGAGAGAGTCTAAATAGAAGATCCCCATCTAGTCCTTCCGATAGGGATCCCCACTGAAGAAGGAGCAGACAGAGTGTAAAAGTCACAGGGCATTGAAGACACCAGGCGAGCACCTCTCTAAGCTAACATATGGAGCAGGAAGCACAGTCTATGTGGTCTGCATCATATCCTCTGTGGCTTAGTACTTTTATCGGATGCTTGACAATGGGAATAAGTGGGTCCCTAATCCATGTGACTGCAATTGGGAATCTCTTTCTCCTTTTGTTTTGGCATGTACAATGTTGATATGATAGTTTATGCATTGTGTTGTATTTTGTTGTATTGTGTTCTGTGCTCATCTCTTAGAATCCTTTTCTTTTCTAATGAGAGACAGAAAGGATGAGGTGGTTATGGGGAACTGAGAGGAATACAGGAACAGAAACTAAAATCAGAATATATTGTATAAGGAAATAATCCACTTGCAATAAAGAAAAATATGTTAAAGAATACCAAACAAAAACGAGAAAACCAAAACCAATCGAACAAACAAATCTAAATAAATACATGAACAAACAAAAAATGGTGGAGCAGGGGTGGGACTATCTATGAAGAGTGGGTTTCAGGGAAACTTTGATCAGAAAATATTTTATAAAATATTGTATCCAATAAAGCAGCTGGAAGATGGAAAACGTGAAGACAAATGTGTGCAATACGTAACTCTAGTGGCATTTGGGAAATACCTTAAGGTTACCTAAGATGAAATGTAAACATTTTAAATTAATTATGCACATTTAAGATATTGCCAGATATTGAATAAAAGCCTAATGTATTTAAAGTTTTATTGCACACAAGAATATGAAGATCAGTAATAGGATCAGTGTAAAATAATTTGTGTTTGTGAAAGAAAAGAAATATAAGAAATTAAGTTATTTGTATATCAAGATCACTTCAATAGAACATAAATAACTGTATGTATAGCCAAACCATGCTGCCTATAAACAATAAATTCTAGCAAAGTGCAGGGAGTTTGACTTTCATGAGACAATTTTCATAACTCTCATGTCTTAGTGTTGGAATTCCAAAAGCTAAATTGTGCAGAATAATTTGTCTTACAAAACATAATTTTACAAAGTAAATTAAATGTTTACAAATATATGAAGGATCACTATAAAGAGTCTCTAAATGCCCTGCATTTATGACATAACAGAAAGATCTACTAAGTGTAACTCTTCATGGCTACCTTCTGAATACTACAAAACTACAACATTTTAAGAATAATATGATGTAAAATGCAATGTGATTTATGATACTCGCTTGAGGGCTACTGACAAGGAACACTGGGAGAACTAAAGGAAACAGGTGGAAAAAGAACATATTGAAAATCCATGACTCAACCTTAAGGAAAACTGTGAACTCTGTTAAGGACACATTATAGTATGTTCAGACTAGTCCACCAAATTATATATTTTTTAAATTTTTTGAGAGGATCACAATCCTATTTCACATTACTAGTGTAAATACATGAGAGGAAGCAATGTAAATAAATGTCACGAAGATCCTGGAGGATTATCAGAATGAGGACCAGGTGTGGAAGTTAATATTCTAAGGATTGCAGCCTGGTCCACTGTTCACAATTTTTAAATTCATCATTCTCCTCATTATTTACACATGTCAACTGGCAGCTTGCCACTCATAATGTATGCATAAAGACAATAGCCATATAATTAGCTGTGGATGACCTGTTTTGGCTGAAAATCTCTTCTCACCATATCAGAAATGCTTACTTACAAGCAGATATTTTGAAAAAAAATTGTTGGGATGAATACAATTCTGTCTACTAAACTACATTGAAAGCAAAATGTACCCAAATATTATTTCTTTATTGTTATTGAAGAGTTCAGTAATGTAGACATATACATTATTTTCTGTAGAGAATTTACTAGTGTTAGAGAGAGGAAGAAAACAAAACAAAACAAAACAAAACAAAACAAAACAAAACAAAACAAAACAAAACATGTGCACTGGTTTTCAAGGAAAACCAGACTGAGGGACTAAGAGTTGACTACAGTTCCTTTGTACTTTGTGTGCAGTTTGAATTGCATGTGTACTATATTTTATAGTAGATTTAGCATAGGATCCAGATGTTCTTGACACATCTGCTTTTATACCTTTAGATAAACGAACTTGAAAATGATCCTGGCAGCTCCGGGGAGTGCATTAGTCACAATAAAAGGTACATATTTTTGTCTTGTCTACATGGTGATCATCTATGTATGACTAGATGTTGAATAACTAGTCATTTTTTATGTGGCCTTGAAATATTGCTGTTTGCATAACACTGATTTGCTATGCCTGGCCATCTGGTTATGGATGAAAAGCTGCAGCTACTTTATTTTCTTCTATTTGCCTTTGTTTAAAATGAAATTTTAAATATTATCAATACCACATGTTCTATGATTGTTTACACTAATAGTGTGTAATAATTTTAAGTTAGTTCCAGGTTGTCTCTCAATACATTTCTACATTAGGATGCCATTAGAGTTTTAGCTAACATAGTAAGTGGTAGAATTAAATACAATGTGTTGATGCATTTCTAGATGCTGTGTGACAAACATAATTTCTTAATAACAGTGTGAAACTGTGCATTCTTGCCACCTGTTCTTTCACCAGTAGACACGGGCTTGTGGCTTTCTTCTTAGGCAAAACAGTAAAAATATTGTGTGGAAAAAATAATTCTTGCGTTTGTTGATCTGTGAAATCTACACATTCTGTACATGACTTTATATATCTCTAGTGTAAACTTTACAATTTGGATGAGTGTTATTAATTCATAATTATTGTGAAAATTAAGTAATTTTAGATAATATAATGGAGATTAAGAGTATAAGAAATACAAAGTTTAGACACTCAGCAAATAAATAGCAATTTACATATGAGTTTCAATATTGTTTGAATGAAACGTTTTTATTTTTATATAAACATGAAGAGAACTTGTTTAATTCTTTCAGTGCTGCTCATATGGAGTTAAAGGTTTGGTTTTATATCATGGAGCTTATGTTGGAAGAAGACTGATTCTCCCTTTCTTAATCCTATCAGTTGCATATAGAAATTTGTCTAGAAGTTTAGTGAAGCTTTGTGAGAGGTGTCTTACCCACATTGATGTGTCAATTGGTGGTTGCATTTGTAACATCTGGTTTAGGCAATGATATTATTAGGATGATATGGGTGGAGCTTTCCTGTCATACACAGAATAAATTATATATACACATAGGGAGTAAAAAGCAGTTCAGGTTTTGAACAGTAAAATTTTGACAAAATGTATATTTCACTTTGTAGTAATATATTGCCTTTGACTTTTATCAACTATTAATAAAATTAAGGGATGGTGCATCACTATGATTCTTTGCCTAATCTTAAGTTCATGAATTTATTTAGACATTAAGCTTCAGCTTCTTTAAATTTATATTATTTAGTATTTAATATTTTAGAATATTTTACCTAAATCACTATTAATAGTTCACATTTGTATTTGGTTTTCATTTCTGGAATTACCCACAATTATATGTGTGTTTTCTTCCAAGTCATTCCCTCGTTATCTTAAAATGCATCTTTACCATACAAAGAATATTGTATATTTACTAAAAATCTAGATTAGTAGACTGTCATTAAAATAAAGCCATAAACAAATCTTTTGTTGTTGTTTTTATTTTTCTAAGATTTCATTTCATTTTTTTCCTTTTTTTAAAAATTGGGTATTTCTTATTTATATTTCAAATGTTATTCCCTTTCCCAGTTTCCTGTCCACCAGGCCCCTAACCCCTCCCCCTCCCATTCTATAAGGGTATTCCCCACCCCATCCACCCTCCCTTACTGCCCCCCCCCCACAATCCCCACCCTTGGCGGAACCAAGGGCTTCCCCTTTCACTGTTGTCCCAAAATCGCTATTCACTGCTACAAATGCAGTTGGAGCCCAGGGTCAGTCCATGTACAGTCTTTGGGTAGTGGTTTAGTCCCTAGAAGCTCAAATCTTAATACTAAGGTATTGCTCCAGAAATAACATACATTTGTCCTTTTTTAATAAATTCACACCTTATAATGATCTATAAATTATATCTGTTCAGTAATTCTTTTGCTGATTTTCTTTATTAAGAAGGTCTCCGGGGTTTGGGATTTAGCTCAGTGGTAGAGCGCTTGCCTAGCAATCGCAAGGCCCTGGGTTCGGTCCCCAGCTCCGAAAAAAAGAAGAAAAAAAAAGAAAAAAAAAGAAAAAAAAAAGGTCTCCAATAACACATATTTCCATATGTTTATCTGGTGCAGATTCATGGAGACCCCTCGCTTGTTACTTCAATCTTTTGCTTGTTCTTGAAACTCTTTTTCTCATATTGGGTCACCAAATATTGACTAGATATTAGGGAAGTTGCTTTGTCTTACTCTATCTTGTTTTGTCTTATTTCACTGTTGTCTTTTGAAGGCCAGCTTTTTTCTGAAGAGTGAACTGGGGGTGGGGGAGTGAATCTGAAGGATTTGGGGGGAAAACTCTCCATTGTTTTATATTTGTCAGTCATATGAAAAAATTGAAATTCTGGTAGGCTTCTAAAGATACATTAAATGTATTGTTGACACCTACATTCATATATATATATGAATATGTTCATATATATATGCATATATATGTTCCTTCATGTTTTTAAATCCCAAGTCAGATAATACTACATTCTTTCTACCTGAGAGAGTTGGCCCTGATAATTATAGCAGTTATAATTTTTTTCAGATTAGTTAACAGAGATGAATACATCAATATCGTGAGACTGATATGAACTGATATGAACAATTCAAGATTGTCAGATAGTAATGGGTTAACTCATAGATTCAAAAGAACACTATCAATATAAATGTACACATGAGGTCTTAAAGTGAAATACAGAGTCTTTAACTTTTCTTTTACAGTAGAAATTAATCACTATCACTCTGTGCAGAAAATTTCATGGGAGAAGTTCTCTGGTTCTTTTCTGATAACCTTGAAAATTTCCTTCTAATTTGTATCATCTTATTTATTGCTGTACCCAAACAAAGTATTTATAATTTTCATTCTACCTTGGCAATATGCATTATCTGTATGTATGAAGATACCATAATAAAGTATATTTTTATGTACTTAGAATGCACACTAATATTAAAAAAACAAAAAAATGACTTAAAAATTGTTGGTGACACTTTTTTCCTACATTCTCTGTCCAAGTAATTTGGGCTTTCCATTAATAAACAAGGGTTATTTCCTATTCTATAAAGCTAAATGATAATATTTTCTTTAAAAAAACAATAAAACTTAAAACCTGGATAGTACTATGATTATATGAATTACCTGATATTGTATTGCTTTTGATCTTATCATGCTTTCAATACTTGAATGTGTATATGTGAAAAAAAGGCAATCTAAGCCAGAATTATCAAAACTTATTTTGCTTCTATTACCTAGGTTTAACCTGTAGTGCTCATTAGGCCAAATATTATTTCTCATCATTGTGATGAGAAACTAGCATTAATTGTTCCTTACTTCTTTCTCTCTTAATAATTCTTGTAACCCTAAACCAACTGAGAGTTTGTTTAAAATAAAAATCAACTACTCAGTGCAGGCGTATATCAGTGAATCCAAAATACTCCCCAGGAGTCCATCTTGTGGAAGGTATAAAGCATGAGACGAGAAAGGACATAACATTTTAGAGTGATTTTCTTCATTATCCTTAGGTACATAGGTGGTTCAGTTATGTCAGAACTGAGAAGAAAATGTTGCCAATCATGGTGCTCACCTAAACAACATTTTATAGTTTTGAATTTAACTAACAAATACAATTTCTGTGTAATATACAGACAATAACAACAAGTTAGTAACCAAAAATATTCTTTCTCCTGGGGAAGATTGCAACCTAATTTTAAATAACTCCAAGGAATACATATATAAAGAGAATATACCTCATATTATTAAGACAGACTCAGTCAGTGTCATGCTGCAGATGGTTAGGGCCAAAGTCACAGGCAACTGGGATTGGCAGTCTGTGCTATGAGTGTCTGTCAGGGACAAGATTTTCTTCTTAGTTTTATCAATGAGCTCTAGGCTCCTTTGCAGGTCAAACCACAGGGAAAGTCTGACAGTGAGCTGCTGCCAAGGATATGCAGAAAAGCACTCACCCTCTATTTAAAGGACCCAAGAGCTGAAGAGAGACAGTACTTCTACCTCTTCTACGTGGCATGAATAAAAAGACATCTGATTTAGTAGTTCTGACAGCCCGCAGAAAACTCAACGCAGACACAAACAGAATATTAGGAAGAAATATAAACAAAAAAACAAAAAAAAAACAAAAAAAAAAACAAGAGAGCATCTCTCATTCTTACGTTTAAGAAAGAAAAATGTAAATTCTGAGTACCCCTGAAAAATGAATATTTTGTGAGTTGATTTAAGTACATTCCTTCATTTAATTTAACTAAATAGCATACATGTTTGTGCAATTTCCATAGCATACATTCCTTGATGATGTAAAAAATTCTTTGCTTGTAGAGAGAAATAAAATGAAGTCTGAAAAGGATCTAAAATGGAGGTTAAAAGGCTGCCATGGAAAGTGTGGGCTTTGGAATCCTGAGCGTTTATATGTAAATGTGCTCAGCTATTTATCATAGATGAGAAATTAAAAAGCTACAAACTTTCTCATACTCAATTGTTATGAACGCAGAATTAGGGAAGCACATGTTCAAATGAGTACCTGCCTCTTATATTTTTCTTTGATAATTATTTTGTAAATAATAGTTAGCAAACAAAACCAATCATTAAATCATTAAAAATTCACTATCATCAAAGTCAGATTTAGTCCATCCATAAGTCAGTATTAGTTTTTACTTTTCTTTCAATTTTATATAGTCAACCTAGAGCCTTCTGTACTTAGTAAAGCACTCCACATTAAATTACCTGATTTTCTCTCATTACTATTTAATTTCAGTCAATATATGAATCTCTGGGGGAATTGCACAGAGTGTTGAAGTTTAACTGAAGAAGAACTTGATCTCAGATGATGTTTGAAATCATCATCCAAGATAAGGTGAAAAACTATGAAGTGGTCAGACTGGTTAGGGATCACCTAATGTCCTTTAAAAATTGCTTCGCCAACCAACATGTACCATGATGGAATTGTACTTTATTATTGATGTTATAACTAACATTTTTTCTTCACATCTCTCCAGGGAAAGTGCAGACAGTGTAGTATTCTTTGAGGGTAAGGCTGCTCACACATTCTGTAGTCTAGGCTGAAACTCAATGGATAATTTTCTTGTCTTAATTTCCTGAATAGTGAGATTGCAGGTCTACAATACCAGGTCTTGATAACTTTTTAATGTAGATTTATAATCAATGGTATCCAAGTCAGCAATAAAATTTTGTACACATAACTTATCCTTCTGTCATAATGTGTTGGGAGAAAGATGGCACGGAATTGTTGGATTAGCTAACCAATGATTGATCCCATGTGAGCCTACACCAGAAGAGAAAGCTTACTCCTGACCCTGCCTGGAGGAACAGAAACCAGAAACTGATTGGCCCATTGACCTAGTTTAAAAGAAAACATAACTGGAAAAATAATGATAGATAGATAGATAGATAGATAGATAGATAGATAGATAGACAGACAGACAGACAGGTAGATAAACTGTCAATGAAATGGTGCCTAATGATATTCTTCTATATTCATAGACTGGTGCATAAACTAATTGTTATCTGAGAGGTTTCATCCTGAAACTGATGGAAAGAGATGCAGAAATACACAGTCAAATATTAGGTGTGATCTCAGGAAATCTTGCTGAAGAGGAGAAAGTAGGATTGTAGGAACCAAGAGGGGTCAAGGACACCACAAGAGAATCCACAGAACTAACGAACCTGGACACATAGGGGCTACCTGAGACTGAGCTGTGCCTACATGTGTTTAACATAATCCCTGTAATTGCATGTTAAAATTGTGTAGCTTGCTGTTCTTATGAGTCTCCTAACAGAAGGAGTGAGAGCTATTTCTGAAGCTTTTGCATGCTTTTGGAACTTTTCCCTCCTATTGGGTGGCCTGGTCCAGCCTTAATATAAGAAGAAGCACCTAATTTATTGCAACTTGATGTTTGGTTTATATTACCGGGAGGCTCACCATTTCTGAAGCGAAATGGCACAGTAGTGGATGGAGCTACAGGAGGTAGGGGGGGAATGGGAGATGTGGGAGGAAAAACTGGTCAGGTTGTAATATATGAGAGAGTAAATTAATAACAATAAGAAGAGGCAGAAGAAGCAGAAGAAGAATGCTGTTGTAAAAATATGAAAAAATAAAAAAAGTAAACTTGTCTTTTTCTTCGCTAGGTCCAGCACTGCGGTGCCCCAAGATATCTGTTAGATATCTTGGCAGAAACACATTCCAACTCCATGGCGGCCCAGTGTCTCCTGCCAACGCACACTTTCCTACACTCAAACTGTCACATAAAAGAACACACAACACAAAAATCTTACATCCAATTGATAAGATATAATTGCCCACTTAAACATACAAAGCCTGGTACCAACCATCCCTTAGGAACATTGATAACAACCTGTAAATACACAGAGTGAGATCTTTAAGTCAGCCTCCACTGTCCTGCCATGCCCCCCACACCCCTCTCTCTCTCCCTTCTCTTTTTTTCTCTATCCCAGTCTCCACCCATCTTTCATTCTCCTCCAATGACAGGCATCCTTCTATCCTGTACCTGCCCCTCACTTGTATTTTACAAATTCAATGGGGGAGGAGTTTCTGGTGAAGTCACCTGATTCCTGAGTACATGACTAGGCAAATGTCCTTGGACAGAGGAATTAGCATCAAAATATAGATAACTCCAGGGCAAACCACAACAGAAGAAGAAGGATGAGAAGGAGGAGAAGGAAGCAGGGGAGGAGGTTGGGGGGGAGGAGGAGGAGGAGGAGGGGGAGGAGGAGGAGGAGGAGGAGGGGGAGGAGGAGGAGGAGGAAGAGGAGGAGGAGGAGGAGAAGAAGAAGGAGGAGGAGGAGGAGGAGGAGAAGGAGGAGGAGGAGGAGGAGGAGAAGGAGGAGGAGGAGGAGGAGAAGGAGGAGGAGGAGCAGGAGGAGGAGGAGGAGGAGAAGGAGGAGGAGGAGGAGGAGGAGGAGGAGGAGGAGGAAGAGAAGAAGAAGAAGAAGAAGAAGAAGAAGAAGAAGAAGAAGAAGAAGAAGAAGAAGAAGAAGAAGAAGAAGAAGAAGAAGAAGAAGAAGAAGAAGAAGAAGAATTGGAGTTATTTGCAGATTTAAAGAAAAATTAAAGCACTATTACTAAAATCAGAAATACAACAAATAAAATCATAATATTTGATTTATTTATTCACACTTCAGTCCCAACAAAAACTTCTTGATACATTTATACTTCTGTCAAGGATAATAAGTGATGAACAGTCATGTCAGCAGGAGGCAAATGAGTTCACAATTAGGTAAAAAAATTCTCTTTGGTTTTCCTTTATTTTTAGAAGGTTCTTGTATTCTAGGCAAACACATTTAATACTATTTAACTGTATTCTCAATTCACTTTTCAGGATTTACTTACAAGAAGTATTGTCTTTGGAGTTGAGAGAATATAAATAATTATGAATATTTAAATATTAAATAGTAATGACATATATTATTTAAAGATATACAATTTTGAAATTTTATATTATTATATTGCAAGTAATGTGAATTAAATACGTACTTAACTACTCTTTTTTTTTTTATTAACTTGAGAATTTCTTATACACATTTCGAGTGTTATTCCCTTTCCCGGTTTCCGGGCAAACATCCCCCTCCCCCCTCCCCTTCCTTATGGGTGTTCCCCTCCCAACCCTCCCCCCATTGCCGCCCTCCCCCCATAGACTAGTTCACTGGGGGTTCAGTCTTAGCAGGACCCAGGGCTTCCCCTTCCACTGGTGCTCTTACTAGGATATTCATTGCTACCTATGGGGTCAGAGTCCAGGGTCAGTCCATGTATAGTCTTTAGGTAGTGGCTTAGTCACTGGAAGCTCTGGACGCTTGGCATTGTTGTACTTTTGGGGTCTAGAGCCCCTTCAAGCTCTTCCAGTTCTTTCTCTGATTCCTTCAACAGGGGACCTATTCTCAGTTCAGTGGTTTGCTGCTGGCATTCGCCTCTGTATTTGCTGTATTCTGGCTGTGTCTCTCAGGAGCGATCTACATCCGGCTCCTGTCGGTCTGCACTTCTTTGCTTCATCCATCTTGTCTAATAGGGTGGCTGTATATGTATGGGCCAAATGTGGGGCAGGCTCTGAATGGGTGTTCCTTCAGTCTCTGTTTTAATCTTTGCCTCTCCCTTCCCTGCCAAAGGTATTCTTTTTCCTCATTTAAAGAAGGAGTGAAGCATTCACATTTTGATCATCCGTCTTGAGTTTCGTTTGTTCTAGGGATCTAGGGTAATTCAAGCATTTGGGCTAATAGCCACTTATCAATGAGTGCATACCATGTATGTCTTTCTGTGATTGGGTTAGCTCACTCAGGATGATATTTTCCAGTTCCAACCATTTGCCTACGAATTTCATAAACTCGTTGTTTTTGATAGCTGAGTAATATTCCATTGTGTAGATGTACCACATTTTCTGTATCCATTCCTCTGTTGAAGGGCATCTGGGTTCTTTCCATTTTCTGGCTATTATAAATAAGGCTGCGATGAACATAGTGGAGCACGTGTCTCTTTTATATGTTGAGGCATCTTTTGGGTATATGCCCAAGAGAGGTATAGCTGGATCCTCAGGCAGTTCAATGTCCAATTTTCTGAGGAACCTCCAGACTGATTTCCAGAATGGTTTTACCAGTCTGCAATCCCACCAACAATGTAGGAGTGTTCCTCTTTCTCCACATCCTCGCCAGCATCTGCTGTCAACTGAGTTTTTGATCTTAGCCATTCTCACTGGTGTGAGGTGAAATCTCAGGGTTGTTTTGATTTGCATTTCCCTTATGACTAAAGATGTTGAACATTTCTTTAGGTGTTTCTCAGCCATTCGGCATTCCTCAGCTGTGAATTCTTTGTTTAGCTCTGAACCCCATTTTTTAATAGGGTTATTTGTTTCCCTGCGGTCTAACTTCTTGAGTTCTTTGTATATTTTGGATATAAGGCCTCTATCTGTTGTAGGATTGATAAAGATCTTTTCCCAATCTGTTGGTTGCCGTTTTGTCCTAACCACCGTGTCCTTTGCCTTACAGAAGCTTTGCAGTTTTATGAGATCCCATTTGTCGATTCTTGATCTTAGAGCATAAGCCATTGGTGTTTTGTTCAGGAAATTTTTTCCAGTGCCCATGGGTTCCAGATGCTTCCCTAGTTTTTCTTCTATTAGTTTGAGTGTGTCTGGTTTGATGTGGAGGTCCTTGATCCACTTGGACTTAAACTTTGTACAGGGTGATAAGCATGGATCGATCTGCATTCTTCTACATGTTGCCCTCCAGTTGAACCAGCACCATTTGCTGAAAATGCTATCTTTTTTCCATTGTATGGTTTTGGCTCCTTTGTCAAAAATCAAGTGACCATAGGTGTGTGGGTTCTTTTCTGGGTCTTCAATTCTATTCCATTGGTCTATCTGTCTGTATCTGTACCAATACCATGCAGTTTTTATCACTATTGCTCTGTAATACTGCTTGAGTTCAGGGATAGTGATTCCCCCTGAAGTCCTTTTATTGTTGAGGATAGCTTTAGCTATCCTGGGTTTTTTGTTATTCCAGATGAATTTGCAAATTGTTCTGTCTAACTCTTTGAAGAATTGGATTGGTATTTTTATGGGGATTGCATTGAATCTGTAGATTGCTTTTGGTAAAATGGCCATTTTTACTATATTAATCCTGCCAATCCATGAGCGTGGGAGATCTTTCCATCTTCTGAGGTCTTCTTCAATTTCTTTCCTCAGTGTCTTGAAGTTCTTATTGTACAGATCTTTTACTTGCTTGGTTAAAGTCACACCGAGGTACTTTATATTATTTGGGTCTATTATGAAAGGTGTCTTTTCCCTAATTTCTTTCTCGGCTTGTTTCTCTTTTGTATAGAGGAAGGCAACTGATTTATTTGAGTTAATTTTATACCCAGCCAATTTGCTGAAGTTGTTTATCAGCTTCAGTAGTTCTCTGGTGGAACTTTTGGGATCACTTAAATATACTATCATGTCATCTGCAAATAGTGATATTTTGACCTCTTCTTTTCCGATCTGTATCCCTTTGATCTCCTTTTGTTGTCTGATTGCTCTGGCTAGAACTTCAAGAACTATATTGAATAAGTAGGGAGAGAGTGGGCAGCCTTGTCTAGTCCCTGATTTTAGTGGGATTGCTTCAAGTTTCTCTCCATTTAGTTTAATGTTAGCAACTGGTTTGCTGTATATGGCTTTTACTATGTTTAGGTATGGGCCTTGAATTCCTATTCTTTCCAGGACTTTTATCATGAAGGGGTGTTGAATTTTGTCAAATGCTTTCTCAGCATCTAATGAAATGATCATGTGGTTCTGTTCTTTCAGTTTGTTTATATAACGGATCACGTTGATGGTTTTCCGTATATTAAACCATCCCTGCATGCCTGGGATGAAGCCTACTTGATCATGGTGGATGATTGTTTTGATGTGCTCTTGGATTCGGTTTGCCAGAATTTTATTGAGTATTTTTGCGTCGATATTCATAAGGGAAATTGGTCTGAAGTTCTCTTTCTTTGTTGTGTCTTTGTGTGGTTTAGGTATAAGAGTAATTGTGGCTTCGTAGAAGGAATTCGGTAGGGCTCCATCTGTTTCAATTTTGTGGAATAGTTTGGATAATATTGGTATGAGGTCTTCTATGAAGGTTTGATAGAATTCTGCACTAAACCCGTCTGGACCTGGGCTCTTTTTGGTTGGGAGACCTTTAATGACTGCTTCTATTTCCTTAGGAGTTATGGGGTTGTTTAACTGGTTTATCTGTTCCTGATTTAACTTCGATACCTGGTATCTGTCTAGGAAATTGTCCATTTCCTGAAGATTTTCAAATTTTGTTGAATATAGGTTTTTATAGTAAGATCTGATGATTTTTTGAATTTCCTCTGAATCTGTAGTTATGTCTCCCTTTTCATTTCTGATTTTGTTAATTTGGAAGCACTCTCTGTGTCCTCTCCTTAGTCTGGCTAAGGGTTTATCTATCTTGTTGATTTTCTCAAAGAACCAACTTTTGGTTCTGTTGATTTTTTCTATGGTCCTTTTTGTTTCTACTTGTTTGATTTCAGCTCTGAGTTTGATTATTTCCTGCCTTCTACTCCTCCTGGGTGTATTTGCTTCTTTTTGTTCTAGAGCTTTTAGGTGTGCTGTCAAGCTGCTGACATATGCTCTTTCCTGTTTCTTTCTGCAGGCACTCAGCGCTATGAGTTTTCCTCTTAGCACAGCTTTCATTGTGTCCCATAAGTTTGAGTATGTTGTATCTTCATTTTCATTAAATTCTAAAAAGTTTTTAATTTCTTTCTTTATTTCTTCCTTGACCAGGTTATCATTGAGTAGAGCATTGTTCAATTTCCACGTATATGTGGGCATTCTTCCCTTATTGTTATTGAAGACCAGTTTTTGCCCGTGGTGGTCCGATAGCACGCATGGGATTATTTCTATCTTTCTGTACCTGTTGAGGCCCGTTTTTTGACCAATTATATGGTCAATTTTGGAGAACGTACCATGAGGAGCTGAGAAGAAGGTATATCCTTTTGCTTTAGGATAGAATGTTCTATAAATATCCGTTAAGTCCATTTGGCTCATGACTTCTCTTAGTCTGTCGACATCACTGTTTAATTTCTGTTTCCATGATCTGTCCATTGATGAGAGTGGGGTGTTGAAATCTACCACTATTATTGTGTGAGGTGCAATGTGTGTTTTGAGCTTTAGTAAGGTTTCTTTTACGTATGTAGGTGCCCTTGTATTTGGGGCATAGATATTTAGGATTGAGAGTTCATCTTGGTGGATTTTTCCTTTGATGAATATGAGGTGTCCTTCCTTATCTTTTTTGATGACTTTTAGTTGGAAATTGATTTTATTTGATATTAGAATGGCTACTCCAGCTTGCTTCTTCTGACCATTTGCTTGGAAAGTTGTTTTCCAGCCTTTCACTCTGAGGTAGTGTCTGTCTTTGTCTCTGAGGTGTGTTTCCTGTAGGCAGCAGAATGCAGGGTCCTCGTTGCGTATCCAGTTTGTTAATCTATGTCTTTTTATTGGGGAGTTGAGGCCATTGATATTGAGAGATATTAAGGAATAGTGATTATTGTTTCCCTTTATATTCATATTTGGATGTGAGGTTATGTTTGTGTGCTTTCATTCTCTTTGTTTTGTTGCCAAGACGATTAGTTTCTTGCTTCTTCTAGGGTATAGCTTGCCTCCTTATGTTGGGCTTTACCATTTATTATCCTTTGTAGTGCTGGATTTGTAGAAAGATATTGTGTAAATTTGGTTTTGTCATGGAATATCTTGGTTTCTCCATCAATGTTAATTGAGAGTTTTGCTGGATACAGTAATCTGGGCTGGCATTTGTGTTCTCTTAGGGTCTGTATGACATCAGTCCAGGATCTTCTGGCTTTCATAGTTTCTGGCGAGAAGTCTGGTGTGATTCTGATAGGTCTCCCTGTATATGTTACTTGACCTTTTTCCCTTACTGCTTTTAATATTCTTTCTTTATTTTGTGCGTTTGGTGTTTTGACAATTATGTGACGGGAGGTGTTTCTTTTCTGGTCCAATCTATTTGGAGTTCTGTAGGCTTCTTGTATGTCTATGGGTATCTCTTTTTTTAGGTTAGGGAAGTTTTCTTCTATGATTTTGTTGAAGATATTTACTGGTCCTTTGAGCTGGGAATCTTCACTCTCTTCTATACCTATTATCCTTAGGTTTGATCTTCTCATTGAGTCCTGGATTTCCTGTATGTTTTGGACCAGTAGCTTTTTCCGCTTTACATTATCTTTGACAGTTGAGTCAATGATTTCTATGGAATCTTCTGCTCCTGAGATTCTCTCTTCCATCTCTTGTATTCTGTTGGTGAAGCTTGTATCTACAGCTCCTTGTCTCTTCTTTTGGTTTTCTATATCCAGGGTTGTTTCCATGTGTTCTTTCTTGATTGCTTCTATTTCCATTTTTAATTCCTTCAACTGTTTGATTGTGTTTTCCTGGAATTCTTTCAGGGATTTTTGCGATTCCTCTCTGTAGGCTTCTACTTGTTTATTAATGTTTTCCTGTGTTTCCCTAAGTGTGTTCATGTCTTTCTTGAAGTCCTCCAGCATCATGATCAAATATGATTTTGAAACTAGGTCTTGCTTTTCTGGTGTGTTTGGATATCCCATGTTTGTTTTGGTGGGAGAATTGGGCTCCGATGATGGCATGTAGTCTTGGTTTCTGTTGCTTGGGTTCCTGCACTTGCCTCTCGCCATCAGATTATCTCTAGTGTTACTTTGTTCTGCTATTTCTGACAGTGGCTAGACTGTCCTATAGGCCTGTGTGTCAGGAGTGCTGTAGACCTGTTTTCCTCTCTTTCAGTCAGTTATGGGGACAGTGTGTTCTGCTTTCGGGCGTGTAGTTTTTCCTCTCTACAGGTCTTCAGCTGTTCCTGTGGGCCTGTGTCTTGAGTTCACCAGGCAGCTTTCTTGCAGCAGAAAATTTGGTCTTACCTGTGGTCCCGAGGCTCAGGTTCGCTCGTGGGGTGCTGCCCACGGGCTCTCTGCAGCGGCAGCAACCAGGAAGACCTGTGCCGCCCCTTCCGGGAGCTTCAGTGCACCAGGGTTCCAGATGGTCTTTGGCTTTTTCCTCTGGCGTCCGAGATGTGTGTGCAGGGAGCAGTCTCTTCTGGTTTCCCAGGCTTGTCTGCCTCTCTGAAGGTTTAGCTCTCCCTCCCACGGGATTTGGGTGCAGAGAACTGTTTATCCGGTCTGTTTCCTTCAGGGTCCGGTGGTGTCTCTGGCAGGGGTCCTGCCGCTCCTGGGCCCTCCCCCACGGGAGCCCAGAGGCCTTATACAGTTTCCTCTTGGGCCAGGGATGTGGGCAGGGGTGAGCAGTGTTGGTGGTCTCTTCCGCTCTGCAGCCTCAGGAGTGCCCACCTGACCAGGCGGTTGGGTCTCTCTCTCACCGGGTCTCGGACGTACTTAACTACTCTTAACTAAAGACTAAATTTAGAACCACATTCTCAGATATGAGTTTTGATATGACAACTCATGAAAGATGTGTCTGTTTACAACAATTGAAGACTGTCACATAAAACTACAACAGAATTTAAAAGAACTAGAGATTGTAAGGATCTATTCCTCAACAGCTACAACTACATCACAGACCCTAAAACAATGGCTCAAGAATACAGTTTTCTGTGGGCTTGTTGTCAATCACCTTTTTTACATCAATGTATATCCTTAACCTCTCTACCTATTCAGTTTCCCTGAATGTATATTCAGTCTTAAGTTCTCCAGAATTTAACATCATCAAAAGGTGCCGGTTTTTATCAAAGGCATATTCTGGATCTAATTAGACAATCAAAATTTTCTTTTAGTATGTTTACATACTGATTTACATTTACTGATATATATTGAACCATCCCTGTATCTCTGAAAGTATTTCTGAAAAAAAGCCCACTTGATCATGGTGGAAATAATTTTATATGTTCTTGAATTGACTTGTAGTAAAGGATAATTGATACTTTTATTTACATTTCAAATGTTATTCCTTTCCTGTTTTCCTGACCATAAGCCCCCATCCCATACATATCCTGTTCTTCTATAAAGTAGTTCCTTCTCCTGAGCCACCCCCTTCCTGCCTCCCCTCCCTGATATTCCCCTACACTGGGGGATCTAGCCTTGGCAGGATCAATGGCTTCTTTTCCCATTTGGTGCCCAAAAAGGCCATTCTCTGCTACATATGCAGCTGGAACCTGTAAGTTGTATCATGGGTATTCCAAGCCATTTTCCTAATATTCACTTATCAGTGAGTGAACACCATGTATGCTATTTTGTTATTATGTTACCTCACTCAGGATAATATTATCTAGTTTCATCCATTTGTCTGCAAATTTCATGAAGTCATTGCTTTTAATAGCTGAGTAGTACTCCATTGTGTAGATGTACCACATTTTCTGTATCCAGTCCTCTGTTGAAGGACATCTGAGTTCTTTCCAGCTTCTGGCTATTATAAATAAGGCTGCTATTAAGATGGTGGAACATATGTCCTTGTGATATGTTGGAGCATCTTTGAGGTATATGCCCAAAAGTCCTATAGCTGGATCCTCAGGTAGCCCTGAGGAACAGCCAGACAGATTTCCAGAATTTGTTGTAACAGCTTGCAATTCCACCAGCAATGTAGGAGTGGTCCTTTCTCCACATCCTCAACAGCATCTGCTGTCACCTGAGTTTTTATCTTAGCCATTCAGATGGGTGTGATATGGAATACCAGCAAGCACCTACAGCTGATAAACAACTTCAGCAAAGTGGCTGGATATAAAATTAACTCTAATAAATCAGTAGCTTTCCTCTACTCCAAGTATTAAAGGGCTGAGGAATAATTTACAGAAACAATATCCTTTACAATAGTCACAAATAATATATCTTGGTGTTACTCTAACTAAGCAAGTAAAAGATCTGTATGACAAGAACTTCAAATCCCTGTAAAAACAACTCAAAGAAGACATCAGAAGATCGAAAGATCTCCCATGTTCATGGGTTGGTAAGATTAGTATAGTAAAAATTGCCATCTTACCAAAAGCAATCTACAGATTCAAAGCAATCCCCATCAAAATTCCAACTCAGTTCATTATACAGTTGCAAAGAGCAATTCTCAAATTCATTTGGAATAACAAAAAAAAGGTTAGAAAAAAAACTATTCTTAACAGTAAAAGACCCTCTGAGTGAATCATCATTCCTGATCTCAAGCTATCGTATAGCAATAGAGATAAAAACTGTATGGTATAGAAATGAACCTACACATACTTAATCTTTGACAAAGAAGCAAAATCATCCAGTAGGAATATAAGATATCATTTTCAACAAATGATGCTAGTTCAACAGACCATCTGCTTGTAGAAGAATGAAAATTGATCCATTCTTTTCCCCTTATACAATGGTCAAGTACAAGTGGATCAAGAACCTCCACATAAAACTAGATACAATCAAACAAGTAGAAGAAATGTGGGTAAGAACCTCAAACACTTACCCACAGAGGAAAACTTCCTGAACAGAACACCAGTGGCATATGCTCTAATATCATCAATTGACAAATGGGACCTCATAAAATTGAAAAGCTTCTGTAAGGCAAAGCATACTGCCAATGGGTCAAAATGCATTCTACAGATTGGGAAGAGACCTTTAACAATCCTACATCAAATAGAAGGCTAATATCAAAATTATACAAACAACTCAAGAAGTTAGATTCCAGAGAATTAAACAACCCAATTTAAAAAAAATGGGGTACAGAGCTAAAAGAGAATTTTCAACTGAGAAATCTCACATGGTTATTTTGGGAAATTCCTAATTACTACTTCTACTCCCTTGTGGTAATTGTTATGTTGGAATCATTTATTTCATCTTGTCTTTATCTATATAATGTATTTCAAGAAGTTGATCTATTTTTCAGTATTGTGGAATACAGAATTTTATAGCATATCCTTAGAATCTTGTGAATTTCCTTGATGTCTGTTGTAACGTTGCAATGCTCCCTCCTTAATCTCTGACATTAATTTGAGTCATCTCTCTTGATTAATTTGGAATCGGTTATTAATCTTGTGTATTTTCTTAAAGAACCAAATAATTTTTTCATTGATGCTTTCTATTTTGTTTGTTTCAACTATTTCTTTAAACCCAGGCTTTGATTATTTCCTTGTACCTAATATTTTTTGATATTATTTTTCTACAGATTTCAGGTATATAACTACATTATTAACATATTTGTGTGTGTATATGTTTATTGTGTGTGGTTTATATTATGGTTTATTTTATTATTTTTGGTTGACATGTTTCTTAAAAAAGAGTAAAGAAAAGGACATAAGAGTTAAGTAGATAGAGAGGTAGAAACGATTGGAGCATATTTGGAGGAAGAAAAATATTATTATAATATACTTAATAAAAACCTTTTTGAAGACAATCTCTCCAGTGTCTTTGATAACAGAAATTTAAAAATAGGAACTTACCTCTTACTGCCTTCATTGTGCTTTATCAAAGGTTTGGGTATGTTGTGTTTAAATTTTTATTCACTTCTAAAATGATTTTAGTTTTATTCTTGTTTTCTCTCTTGATACAATTTTCATTCAGTAGTGAGCTGTTCATCTTATGCACTTTTCCACCACATTTTATTGCTGTTACAATCCAGCTTTAATCTATTCTGGTCAGATATGATGCTGGATATTATTTCAATTTATTTGTATCTGTTGAGATTTGCTTTATTTCCTAACATGTATTTGTTTATCAAGTGGATTCCACTGTCTTCCAAGAGGAAAATATATTCTTTAGTGTTTTGTGGATATTCTATAGCTATTCAATACACTTAATTTATGACAGTACTTAACTCCAAATTTCTGTTTACTTTTTCTCTAGATGACCTATCTTCTAGCAAAACGATGGTATTAAGGGCAACTTATAATTCCTTATTGAAGGATAATCTCCAGTCAACAAATTTTATCTCCTCTGCAACCAGTCAAGCAAGTGCTGGAGAGTTCAAGACAACCACAGAACCAGGCTTTCATATCACTATTGCCACAGCTCATTAAGCCCCACTTAAAACATTCCACTGGTTCAGGAATCCAAATTTCCTAAATTCATATACCTCCAAAGGAAAACATGCTCAAGCCTATCACAGCAATACCTCACTCCTGGTACCAACTTCTGCTTTAGTTAGTTTCTGTTGCTGTGAAGAGACAGCAGTTCTTCTAAAGCAACTCTTCTAAAAAAACAATTTAATTGAGGCTGACTTACAGATTCAGAGGTTCAGTCCATTATCATCGAGGTGGGAATATGGAATGTCCAGGAATGCATGGTGCAGTAGAAGCTGAGAGTTCTGTCTTGATCCAAAGGCTGCCAGAAGACTGCCTCTTCCAAGCATCTAGCAGGAGGGTTTCAAAGTCCACGCTCACTGTGACACACTTCCTCCAACAAGACCGCAACACTTAGAACAAGGCCACATATCCTATTAGTGACACTCCTTGGCCAAGCATATTCAAGCCACCACATTCCCCTCCCTTGTCTCCATAGGTTTGCTCAAACACAGGAATCTATGATAGCCATACCTAGCCAGAGCATAACACAAAATACATTTAGTCCAACTTCAAAAATCTCCATGCTCTAGTACAGTTTTTTCATTCCTTGTATCTTTTGATTAGTCTTAAAGAATTTTTTTACAAATATTAAAATAACCACACATTAGTTGACTTGATTCCACTTATCCAGACTATCTTTTTCAATCCTTTTCCCACAAATTTAAATCTGGTTTTGATGGTCAGGTATATTTCTTGGGTTTACCCCAAATTTAAATATGTTTTTTGAGTATGAGGTGTATTTCTTGGGTACAGCAGAACGATGCACTATGTTTTCTACTCTAACATGTTGGTCTATGTATTTTCAGCGGGGATTTGAGATGATTAAAATTGATAGTTATTGATGGGAAATGAGTAATTCTTGTTATATTATTGCTATGGTTGGTTCCCTTAGACTGTTACAAAATTACATATTCTGTCTTATTGTTTGTAGTTAACCCTATCAGACTGATGTTTTCCTTCAGGTGCCTTTTGAAGGGCTGGATCCTTAGATATAATTTACTTCAGTTTGGTTTTATTGTGGAAAGTTTTCTTGGTCTGTCACTGATGATTGATAGTTTTGCTGTGTACAGAAGTCTATGCTGGCATTGTAGGATCTTGTGTGGCTTGTAAAACCTGAAATGTACTTCTTTTGGCTTTCATAGTCTTGATTGAAAATTATTATTGTAAATTATCTAAATTTATATATGACTTGACCTTTTTCCCTTGAAGCTTTTTATACCATATCTTTCTTGTATAAATATAGACTTTTTTATTACTACTCATCATGGGAGGTTTCTTCTCTGATTCTATTTGTGTTTTGTATGCTTCCTGTAACCTCTAGGCATCTCTCTATTTAGACTGAAGAATCTTTCCTCTCTAATTTTGTTCCAAATATTTCTTTTACAAAGTCCTGGAATTGTTTACTTTCCTTGGTACCTATTAAGCATATGTTTGGTATTTTCATGGTGATACAAATTTCCTGGATTCTTTGTACCGAGGTGTTTTAAGATCAACATATTGTACTGTGTTCTCCCTTTCTTTTGTCTTGTCTTTACAGCTTGAGATTCTGTCTTCTTCCCCTTTTAGAATGCTGTTGGACGTTACCTCTAAAGTCTTTGTTGGACACCCTAAGATTTTTTCATTCCTCTTTTATTTCTTTTTTTAAGTGACTATATCTTCATTTTTACTCATACATTTTAATGTTTTTTCCATTACTTAATTGAACTATGCAATTTTATTGTCCTCCTTAAGGCATTTATTTTTATCATCTTTAATGTTTTTTTAATCCTTTCATAATTTTTATTTTGAAGCATTTTCTTGTGCTTCTGCTAAATTTGATTCTTCCTGGGCATTACAATCGTTATCCATTCAACAATTAATGGACACCTAGGCTGTTTTAGTGTTTTCTCAAAAAAAAAATCAGTTACCCTGATTCCATGATTGATAGATACTCTTTAAATTGTAATTCTTAAAACATCTGAGAAAATTTAAAAGACACTATTTTTCCTCACGTTGTCTGCAAAAATTTTAGTTATTTACATGTAAAATCCCCCACATGTTCCCTTCATTTATATTTGTAAAATGTATACTGACAGTGAAGAATTTTGTATTTTAAGCTGAAATTTCATCATCACAAGTGCCTGAATACAAATGAAAAATATAAAATTTATTCTCACACACTATTGCTTACCTGTGACAGTTGGGAAAGACAAAGAATTACAAATCAAAATACAGAATAAAAGATATGCTTTCAGTGATGTACTTATGAATAGATTTCTCATCCAAAATTTCCCATAATCTCTTTGCTGAGCAATAAGAAGCACAATATATGAAGAAGACAGTACTTTAAGAAACAATAGGAAACATGTGCAATAATTTTAAGAGTTAAGAAATCTAGAGTAGTTCTTGCTTAGAATATTTAATGAACCAATGTAATGTAATTAACATAAGACTTGTTCCCAAGGGGTTGGGGATTTAGCTCAGTGATAGAGTGCTTCCCTAACAAGCACAAGGCCCTGGGTTTGGTCCTCAGCTCCGGAAAGACTTGTTCCTGGCAGACTGATGTCTTGATTTTTATTATTCAGTTGTCAGCATGTGGCATCAAGACAACATGAATGGACAGAAGTCAATGACAGACAATGAAGAGAAAAGGTTACACAGAAGGAGGAGGATAATTGAGAAGCTCATGGTTATAAAAAAAATACATGGCAGAGAGCCCGTGGGCAGCACCCCACGAGCGAACCTGAGCCTCGGGACCACAGGTAAGACCAAATTTTCTGCTGCAAGAAAGCTGCCTGGTGAGCTTGGGACACAGGAAAGCAGAATTTCTCTAGGACAGGGCACGTTCTGTGTTTACCGGAAGTCCCACACCCTCGGATCCCGGCCCGCAGCAGCTCTCTGCTCCCAGACCCGGTGAGAGAGAGACCCAACCGCCTGGTCAGGTGGGCACTCCTGAGGCTGCAGAGCGGAAGAGACCACCAACTCTGCTCACCCCTGCCCAAATCCCTGGCCCAAGAGGAAACTGTATAAGGCCTCTGGGCTCCCGTGGGGGAGGGCCCAGGAGCGGCAGGACCCCTGTGCCTGAGACACCTCCGGAACCTGAAAGAAACAGACCAGATAAACAGTTCTCTGCACCCAAATCCCGTGGGAGGGAGAGCTAAACCTTCAGAGAGGCAGACAAGCCTGGGAAACCAGAAGTGACTGCTCCCTGCACACACATCTCTGACGCCAGAGGAAAAAGCCAAAGACCATCTGGAACCCTGGTGCACTGAAGCTCCCGGAAGGGGCGGCACAGGTCTTCCTGGTTGCTGCCGCTGCAGAGAGCCCGTGGGCAGCACCCCACGAGCGAACCTGAGCCTCGGGACCACAGGTAAGACCAACTTTTCTGCTGCAAGAAAGCTGCCTGGTGAACTCAAGACACAGGCCCACAGGAACAGCTGAAGACCTGTAGAGAGGAAAAACTACACGCCAGAAAGCAGAACACTCTGTCCCCATAACTGACTGAAAGAGAGGAAAACAGGTCTACAGCACTCCTGTCACACAGGCTTATAGGACAGTCTAGCCACTGTCAGAAATAGCAGAACAAAGTAACACTAGAGATAATCTGATGGCGAGAGGCAAGCGCAGGAACCCAAGCAACAGAAACCAAGACTACGTGGCACCATCGGAGCCCAATTCTCCCATCAAAACAAACATGGAATATCCAAACACACCAGAAAAGCAAGATCTATTTTCAAAATCATATTTGATCATGATGCTGGAGGACTTCAAGAAAGACATGAAGAACTCCCTTAGAGAACAAGTAGAAGCCTACAGAGAGGAATCGCAAAAATCCCTGAAAGAATTCCAGGAAAACACAATCAAACAGTTGAAGGAATTAAAAATGGAAATAGAAGCAATCAAGAAAGAACACATGGAAACAACCCTGGATATAGAAAACCAAAAGAAGAGACAAGGAGCTGTAGATACAAGCCTCACCAACAGAATTCAAGAGATGGAAGAGAGAATCTCAGGAGCAGAAGATTCCATAGAAATAATTGACTCAACTGTCAAAGATAATGTAAAGCGGAAAAAGCTACTGGTCCAAAACATACAGGAAATCCAGGACTCAATGAGAAGATCAAACCTAAGGATAATAGGTATAGAAGAGAGTGAAGACTCCCAGCTCAAAGGACCAGTAAATATCTTCAACAAAATCATAGAAGAAAACTTCCCTAACCTAAAAAAAGAGATACCCATAGACATGCAAGAAGCCTACAGAACTCCAAATAGATTGGACCAGAAAAGAAACACCTCCCGTCACATAATTGTCAAAACACCAAACGCACAAAATAAAGAAAGAATATTAAAAGCAGTAAGGGAAAAAGGTCAAGTAACATATAAAGGGAGACCTATCAGAATCACACCAGACTTCTCGCCAGAAACTATGAAGGCCAGAAGATCCTGGACTGATGTCATACAGACCCTAAGAGAACACAAATGCCAGCCCAGGTTACTGTATCCAGCAAAACTCTCAATTATCATTGATGGAGAAACCAAGATATTCCATGACAAAACCAAATTTACACAATATCTTTCTACAAATCCAGCACTACAAAGGATAATAAATGGTAAAGCCCAACATAAGGAGGCAAGCTATACCCTAGAAGAAGCAAGAAACTAATCGTCTTGGCAACAAAACAAAGAGAATGAAAGCACACAAACATAACCTCACATCCAAATATGAATATAAAGGGAAGCAATAATCACTATTCCTTAATATCTCTCAATATCAATGGCCTCAACTCCCCAATAAAAAGACATAGATTAACAAACTGGATACGCAACGAGGACCCTGCATTCTGCTGCCTACAGGAAACACACCTCAGAGACAAAGACAGACACTACCTCAGAGTGAAAGGCTGGAAAACAACTTTCCAAGCAAATGGTCAGAAGAAGCAAGCTGGAGTAGCCATTCTAATATCAAATAAAATCAATTTCCAACTAAAAGTCATCAAAAAAGATAAGGAAGGACACCTCATATTCATCAAAGGAAAAATCCACGAAGATGAACTCTCAATCCTAAATATCTATGCCCCAAATACAAGGGCACCTACATACGTAAAAGAAACCTTACTAAAGCTCAAAACACACATTGCACCTCACACAATAATAGTGGGAGATTTCAACACCCCACTCTCATCAATGGACAGATCATGGAAACAGAAATTAAACAGTGATGTCGACAGACTAAGAGAAGTCATGAGCCAAATGGACTTAACGGATATTTATAGAACATTCTATCCTAAAGCAAAAGGATATACCTTCTTCTCAGCTCCTCATGGTACTTTCTCCAAAATTGACCATATAATTGGTCAAAAAACGGGCCTCAACAGGTACAGAAAGATAGAGATAATCCCATGCGTGCTATCGGACCACCACGGCCTAAAACTGGTCTTCAATAACAATAAGGGAAGAATGCCCACATATACGTGGAAATTGAACAATGCTCTACTCAATGATAACCTGGTCAAGGAAGAAATAAAGAAAGAAATTAAAAACTTTTTAGAATTTAATGAAAATGAAGATACAACATACCCAAACTTATGGGACACAATGAAAGCTGTGCTAAGAGGAAAACTCATAGCGCTGAGTGCCTGCAGAAAGAAACAGGAAAGAGCATATGTCAGCAGCTTGATATCACACCTAAAAGCTCTAGAACAAAAAGAAGCAAATACACCCAGGAGGAGTAGAAGGCAGGAAATAATCAAACTCAGAGCTGAAATCAAACAAGTAGAAACAAAAAGGACCATAGAAAGAATCAACAGAACCAAAAGTTGGTTCATTGAGAAAATCAACAAGATAGATAAACCCTTAGCCAGAGTAACGAGAGGACACAGAAAGTGCGTCCAAATTAACAAAATTAGAAATGAAAAGGGAGACATAACTACAGATTCAGAGGAAATTCAAAAAATCATCAGATCTTACTATAAAAACCTATATTCAACAAAATTTGAAAATCTTCAGGAAATGGACAATTTCCTAGACAGATACCAGGTATCGAAGTTAAATCAGGAACAGATAAACCAGTTAAACAACCCCATAACTCCTAAGGAAATAGAAGCAGTCATTAAAGGTCTCCCAACCAAAAAGAGCCCAGGTCCAGACGGGTTTAGTGCAGAATTCTATCAAACCTTCATAGAAGACCTCATACCAATATTATCCAAACTATTCCACAAAATTGAAACAGATGGAGCACTACCGAATTCCTTCTACGAAGCCACAATTACTCTTATACCTAAATCACACAAAGACACAACAAAGAAAGAGAACTTCAGACCAATTTCCCTTATGAATATCGACGCAAAAATACTCAATAAAATTCTGGCAAACCGAATCCAAGAGCACATCAAAACAATCATCCACCATGATCAAGTAGGCTTCATCCCAGGCATGCAGGGATGGTTTAATATACGGAAAACCATCAACGTGATCCATCATATAAACAAACTGAAAGAAAAAAACCACATGATCATTTCATTAGATGCTGAGAAAGCATTTGCCAAAATTCAACACCCCTTCATGATAAAAGTCCTGGAAAGAATAGGAATTCAAGGCCCATACCTAAACATAGTAAAAGCCATATACAGCAAACCAGTTGCTAACATTAAACTAAATGGAGAGAAACTTGAAGCAATCCCACTAAAATCAGGGACTAGACAAGGCTGCCCACTCTCTCCCTACTTATTCAATATAGTTCTTGAAGTTCTAGCCAGAGCAATCAGACAACAAAAGGAGATCAAAGGGATACAGATCGGAAAAGAAGAGGTCAAAATATCACTATTTGCAGATGACATGATAGTATATTTAAGTGATCCCAAAAGTTCCACCAGAGAACTACTGAAGCTGATAAACAACTTCAGCAAAGTGGCTGGGTATAAAATTAACTCAAATAAATCAGTTGCCTTCCTCTATACAAAAGAGAAACAAGCCGAGAAAGAAATTAGGGAAACGACACACTTCATAATAGACCCAAATAATATAAAGTACCTCGGTGTGACTTTAACCAAGCAAGTAAAAGATCTGTACAAGAAGAACTTCAAGACACTGAGGAAAGAAATTGAAGAAGACCTCAGAAGATGGAAAGATCTCCCACGCTCATGGATTGGCAGGATTAATATAGTAAAAATGGCCATTTTACCAAAAGCAATCTACAGATTCAATGCAATCCCCATCAAAATACCAATCCAATTCTTCAAAGAGTTAGACAGAACAATTTGCAAATTCATCTGGAATAACAAAAAACCCAGGATAGCTAAAGCTATCCTCAACAATAAAAGGACTTCAGGGGGAATCACTATCCCTGAACTCAAGCAGTATTACAGAGCAATAGTGATAAAAACTGCATGGTATTGGTACAGAGACAGACAGATAGACCAATGGAATAGAATTGAAGACCCAGAAAAGAACCCACACACCTATGGTCACTTGATTTTTGACAAAGGAGCCAAAACCATCCAATGGAAAAAAGATAGCATTTTCAGCAAGTGGTGCTGGTTCAACTGGAGGGCAACATGTAGAAGAATGCAGATCGATCCATGCTTATCACCCTGTACAAAGCTTAAGTCCAAGTGGATCAAGGACCTCCACATCAAACCAGACACACTCAAACTAATAGAAGAAAAACTAGGGAAGCATCTGGAACACATGGGCACTGGAAAAAATTTCCTGAACAAAACACCAATGGCTTATGCTCTAAGATCAAGAATCGACAAATGGGATCTCATAAAACTGCAAAGCTTCTGTAAGGCAAAGGACACGGTGGTTAGGACAAAACGGCAACCAACAGATTGGGAAAAGATCTTTACCAATCCTACAACAGATAGAGGCCTTATATCCAAAATATACAAAGAACTCAAGAAGTTAGACCGCAGGGAAACAAATAACCCTATTAAAAAATGGGGTTCAGAGCTAAACAAAGAATTCACAGCTGAGGAATGCCGAATGGCTGAGAAACACCTAAAGAAATGTTCAACATCTTTAGTCATAAGGGAAATGCAAATCAAAACAACTCTGAGATTTCACCTCACACCAGTGAGAATGGCTAAGATCAAAAACTCAGGTGACAGCAGATGCTGGCGAGGATGTGGAGAAAGAGGAACACTCCTACATTGTTGGTGGGATTGCAGACTGGTAAAACCATTCTGGAAATCAGTCTGGAGGTTCCTCAGAAAATTGGACATTGAACTGCCTGAGGATCCAGCTATACCTCTCTTGGGCATATACCCAAAAGATGCCTCAACATATAAAAGAGACACGTGCTCCACTATGTTCATCGCAGCCTTATTTATAATAGCCAGAAAATGGAAAGAACCCAGATGCCCTTCAACAGAGGAATGGATACAGAAAATGTGGTACATCTACACAATGGAATATTACTCAGCTATCAAAAACAACGAGTTTATGAAATTCGTAGGCAAATGGTTGGAACTGGAAAATTACATCCTGAGTGAGCTAACCCAATCACAGAAAGACATACATGGTATGCACTCATTGATAAGTGGCTATTAGCCCAAATGCTTGAATTACCCTAGATCCCTAGAACAAACGAAACTCAAGACGGATGATCAAAATGTGAATGCTTCACTCCTTCTTTAAATGAGGAAAAAGAATACCCTTGGCAGGGAAGGGAGAGGCAAAGATTAAAACAGAGACTGAAGGAACACCCATTCAGAGCCTGCCCCACATGTGGCCCATACATATACAGCCACCCAATTAGACAAGATGGATGAAGCAAAGAAGTGCAGACCGACAGGAGCCGGATGTAGATCGCTCCTGAGAGACACAGCCAGAATACAGCAAATACAGAGGCGAATGCCAGCAGCAAACCACTGAACTGAGAATAGGTCCCCCGTTGAAGGAATCAGAGAAAGAACTGGAAGAGCTTGAAGGGGCTCGAGACCCCAAAAGTACAACAATGTCAAGCAACCAGAGCTTCCAGGGACTAAGCCACTACCTAAAGACTATACATGGACTGACCCTGGACTCTGACCCCATAGGTAGCAATGAATATCCTAGTAAGAGCACCAGTGGAAGGGGAAGCCCTGGGTCCTGCTAAGACTGAACCCCCAGTGAACTAGACTATGGGGGGAGGGCAGCAATGGGGGGAGGGTTGGGAGGGGAACACCCATAAGGAAGGGGAGGGGGGAGGGGGATTTTGCCCGGAAACCGGGAAAGGGAATAACACTTGAAATGTATATAAGAAATACTCAAGTTAATTAGAATAAGCAAAATAAAATATGCAAGATCATTTCACAAAAAAAAAAAAACAGGAGATAATCCATTATAATAAACTTTGTTATCAAGGAAAAAAAATACATAAGGGTTATGTGCACAAAATAGAAAATATTATGCAAAGTAATTTTACAAGGTTAAATTAATACTTAGCTACTTAGTAAGTTCAAGGCTCTACTTTCAATCAAAGATGATGAAAAACCAGAAGCAAGTAAACAGGCGTGCAAGCAAAAAAAAGGGAAAAATAGCAAAGAGAATTCTGCAAAAGTTAGAAAAATAATTATATAAAATATTCTACAAAAGTATGAGTTACTGTTAAAATATGTAATTTACCTAAAAGGTTTTTATCCATTTAAAAAATATGTTAAACAGAAGTACAATAATCTCCACTAATTAATGTATGCATAAATTATTCATTTCCTAAATCAGGTCCCTCTTAATAAAATTTTTTCTCAGTGCTGGGGTATCCAGCAGGAAACCAAATCATGAAACACTGTCCAAATAGTCCTTGGCTATTCCAGAAATATATGGTTTATGTGTACAACATTAGATTCTAGTATTAATAGAATTTCTATTTACAATTTTACCTTTTTAATATATTACATTTAATTATTATCCCATGAGTTTATTTTAATTAATTTGAATATGATTTACTCTTGTGTCTAAATAGTATTTACATTTTTAGATAAGTGGAAAGAATTGAATTGTGGGTATATTTTCTAGAATGATTCTAATACTCACTTTTATAATAATTTATAATTCAATTAGGGACTGTAGACTTTTACATTCACTCTTTGTTTTCATCACACATGTCTCTTTTAAAATTAACTTATTAAGGAGTAGTTTCTTTTTTATGACCACACATTAAATCTCAGTCTCCAACAGAATGAAGAGACTTAAAACCAAGGCAAGATTCTTAGTCTTTGAGAATATCTGAACTTATCATCCTTAAGTAATGTTTTATTCATAATTAATAGAGGACAATAGGGCTGCTGGACTGAAAAGGGCTTGTGGGATAGGTTCTGTTTCTTATAAGGTGATCTCCTGAACACCAGATTTGCAATACAAGCAATTAAATTCCTTACCTCAGTGCAACAAAGTCACAAAACTATAAAAAGTCAGAGATTTTTTTCTGGGGTTCTTGCAGAAAGCTGAAAGTATAAATGTTACATCTTTGGAAGATTTTGCACTGCAGATTTATTTTCTCAATAAACAAAAATGGGAAGCAGTAAGGGGAATGTATGGGGATAATACCCATAAGGGGGAGGGGGAGGGGAAGGGATGGAGGCTTATGGACAGGAAACTGGGAAGGGGAATAACATTTGAAATGTAAGTAAAGAAATATATCTAATAAAAAACTTAAAAAAATTAATAATCTATTCTCAAGACCCTGAATGCATAAGAATTAACGTATCACTTAATGATATATGTTCATTGTATGTGCTCATTCATTTTTTAAAATATTTACTTGGAAAAATTTTCTTTATGTCCTTTTATGATAAACATAAACCAACATATATCAATAGAATGAAAGACAAACTAATATGCATCATTTTAAGAACCCAATAGTAGACTCGCTATGATTTGCTCATAGTTGTCAATCAAATGTTTGATTTTATTAAACTCCATATTATTGCTGTCCATAAAAAGATATAATTGCTTTTCTTGGCTGAAGAGATATTTTCAAGCAAAAGTTTGTACCAAAGAGACTGCATTTATCTGCAACAGTCTCAATATCCAAAACTTCACAACAATCGTCTTGACTGTTTATACTGTAATTAGCACTTGACAGTTAAATATCTACTACTGTACACAATATCTATTACTCTAAAATGTTTCACATTGATCTTGCTCTCATTTTAATGACAATGTACAGAAGTTTCAAAAGCCTCCCTCTTATTTTCAAAATCTTGAAAACCACATGGCCCCACTCACAGCTCACCATGGTGTCGTCTACTCCTTCATACTTCTTCTGAGGATAGAATGTGCATCTCTCCTAAACCAGAAGGAAGCAAGGCCAGCTTCAAAAATTGTCATATATGTAGATATAATTTAAAAATAAGGTGCAACTATGATTATTAAGTAGTAGTTAATCTCCGTTTTGTTGTGATTTTCTACCAAATAAAATACAGATATTTCAGGTTTATAAACCAGTGGTAGTTATAATTATTAACTAGTAGTGTCCATTTTCCTTTCTATTGGGATTTTCTACTATGATAAAATACAGATGTTTCAGGTTTATATTATTAGATACCTGAACTAGAATCTGTGACCATAGGCCTTTTTACCATAGTTCCAGTACCTGAATAAAGACGTGGAGTCTTATTTTGAATAAATGCCTAGACCCATAAGCTAGGTATGTTCCCCAATTAGCTGATAACTTATATTAACTTTTTTTCTATATCCGCTGTATGGCTAGTTACCTCTCCTCAGTTTCGTACATCCAACACACTTCTCATGTCACTCTCAGAGTTACTTTTCAACTCCTGGATGCCCCACCTTCTACTCTTGCCTCGGCTCATTGGCCATCAGCTTTTATTAACAGGTTATGCTATATACAATACACAAGAGATTATCACTACAAGATTCTATATTATCTACATGGGTATACTGAATTGTATTAAAAGTTACAGGTAAAAAAAATACAAAACACAAAAATAATCTTCAATAAGATTCTTAGAGTTGAAGCTCACATGAGGTTTGCTTTTTATTTATTTTATGCCATAACTTTGAAGTAGGCAACCCTCAGTCCTTCTTTAAGACTTAACTGTTACTTACAAAATCTACTTCTAAAGTAAGAAGTTTAAATACATACTCAGAAATGGTATTAGTAATTTCCCAAAGCTTCCGTTCCTCAAAATTCACATGGTTCTTCTTGACTTTCACTAGAGAAAGTGATATGAGAGGAAGCAAATCATCAGCTTTCTAAGATGTCATTTGATGGCATAGCCATTCTCACAATATCCTTTTAATATTTCAGATACTGTCCTAGTTGAGTGTTATGGTGTGTCCTGAGAGTGTGACATTTTGAATAAGAATTTGTGTATATTTATATACATATATACAGAATTTCAGATAAGTAGAGAGACATATGCTTCCTCATTTCTCATTAAAACTCAACCATCTTCTTTGATAAGACTTTGCTTTTATAACCTAATTGGCCCCAAGGACCTTAACTCTTAATATCATTTCTAATGGTTTTAAGATTGCCAGTTTGTGAAAACATTTATAGTAAAAAATGTATATCTTAAGCAAATATTTCAAGTTATTTTGTGTGATGAATTATTTTGTATTTTATATTCAATGATTTGTATGAATGAATTAGTAAAAAGCATCCAGAATGGATAAGTTGGTGTTTTAGATTTGTATTCATCAAAGATAAGGGTTGGGAACAAGAGCTATGATAAAACCATTGTAATATATAACCTCCAAATTCTTTTGTTTTTAAATCAAGATCCATGAGTCTGAAAACATCTAAGTAGAAATACCTGATTAGCACATGGGCTTACTACTTCTCTTTGTTAAACAAGGAACAAAATGGAAAGAGAACCAACAGCATGCCTTTTATTAATGGAATTTCATGAACACATTTCATCTCAATTTATATTTCATGGCATCCAGGTGCTAAGAGCCATCTCAAGCACACTCCGCCATCCCATAAATTAAACAGTGCATCATCACTTGGTAATGGGCACTTTATTTTTCATGCTGATTTTCTTAAGTGCTCCACTCTGACATCTCTCAGTCACAACCATATGGTAGTCTTTCCTTTTACAGGGTATAGACATCATTTTAGTTCTAAGAGTTCATTTTTTCATCCTTTTTATGAGTCTTAGGTTACTCAAAATTGTTTTTTAGATTAAGAGCATAATAAAACATTTGCAGAAAATCAACATGAAACATTTTTATCCTTTATTGTTTCCGCTAGATTCCTTTCAAAAAGATTTCTATGAAAAGATGAACGTTGACAATTTAAAAAATTTCAGAAAATAGTTGAAGACAATGTGTTACAAATTCTAAGGATGTTGATATGTTAAAACATGTGTTAGTTTGTTTTTATTTTGACTACTTTATTCTTCATTGTTGAGTGTAGAAAGACTTGGTGCCAACAGAAATGAGTTGCACAATCTACTTTAAGCCAAAATTGCATGTTGTTTAGTAATGTACTGCTATGGGCCACTAAACTATTGTTTCCACATATTTCCTAGAGATGTCTGTTAACAAATGATCAATCCCATTGCAGAGTCTAAGCCCCTACGGCCTATAGCTTGGACAACCAGAGACATCATAGGAGACAAATGCATGCCCTTGTCAAACTTAAGTGCTATTCTTTATCTTAGCCAAAGCAGTCAATTTCCTTTGACTAAAATGTTTGATTTTATTATTCCAGTCTCCTAACATTTTTTAAA
Source organism: Rattus norvegicus (assembly GCF_021556685.1). Classification (NCBI taxonomy): domain Eukaryota; kingdom Metazoa; phylum Chordata; class Mammalia; order Rodentia; family Muridae; genus Rattus; species Rattus norvegicus. Next base: position 20,577,681 of record NC_141544.1, on the reverse strand, counting down.
ACATATTTTAAGAGTATGTACTTTTTCCATTAAAATTCTATTGATTTGGTTTTATATGTTACATTCAGACACAATATCCAGGTTTAGAGATGGTCCTATATTGAATTGTTGGAAGATATTATAATATCACATATGAGACTCTGTAATTTCTTACACATGTAATTTCTATCTGAACTTCTTTTTAAAACCATTTCTAACAGCAAGAAAACGAAAGTTTTTCTTATGAATATTTGCAAGAACTACATGAACATATTTCCTTATTTTTTAAAATGAAACATATAATCATAGTTCTTAAGCACCCAAGTATCAATGTAAAAACAAAATAAACAAACACACACAAAAACCCCAGTTTTATTAGCAGAGGTCATTTTTTAACCAGGAAGGTTTTCATTTGCTCAAATGTAGACATTTTGGAAAAATGTATGCTACTTTAGGGGAAAGGCAATGCCTACTTCAATGCTTAAGTAGTATGACACTATGCTTTTCAGTGACATGGAAGGGTAATTCTTGTGTTCGTGTATAAGATTATCACTCAATTGAGACTTTGTGTGCATGGTTAGTTTAGGTTTGTTACTCAAATTAAAATTCATCTGCTGACACCAAACACAGACACTATTGCAGATGCCAGGAAGTGCTTACTGACAGGAGCACAGCTTACTGGGCGGTATCACTGTCCCCTTAGAGGCTCTGCCAGAACTTGACCAATACAAATGCAGATGTACACAGCCAAACATTGTACTGAGCATGGGGAAGTTAAGACAAGGACTGTAGGATCTGAAGAAGTTTGCAACCTCATAGGAAGAACAACAATATCAATCAACCGGATCCCCCATTGCTCCTAGGGACTAAACCAACAACCAAAGGGTACACAGGGAAGATCCATGGCTCCAGCTGGATATGTAGCAGAGGATTGCCTTATCTGCTATCATTGGAAGGGGAGCCCCTTGGTCCTCTGGAGGCTTGGTGATCCAACAGAGCTGGGGCAGGAGTGGGTTGGCGAATGCGAGAGCACCTTCATAGAGGTAGGGGAAGGAAGGAGAATAGGGGGCATTTGGAGGAGAAACTACAAAGGAGCCAACATTTGAAATGTAAATAAATGAAATAACCAAAAAGAAAAAATTCACTTTTTAATGCTCATCAGTTGGCTTTCAATTTAGTTTCATATAAAGTAATTATGAATATTGGATATATCTTAAAGGTAAAATAGTTGATTTGAATTGTTCAAGAAAATGTGTTATTTCTAGAATGTAGTCAATAGCATAATTTCAAATATTCTTTATTTTCAAATTTTTAAATCTTTAATTCACCAGGTTTTATTAAAATATATTGTTAATTATATAGTATCTAGATTAAAATTATTTAAAGACTGTATTCTTTTTTTTGCTGGTTTTTTTTTTTTCAGAGCTGGGGACCGAACCCAGGGCCTTGCGCTTGCTAGGCAAGCGCTCTACCACTGAGCTAAATCCCCAACCCTAAAGACTGCATTCTTATTTAGCTAAGTCCCTATATTAATATTAACATATTTTAATGAAATATGAGAACTGCTGCTACAAGATAAAATACACTGTATTCTATATTGCTGTCTACATGTGCTGAATGAACAGGCTATTTTCCTTTATTAATTTTAACAAGATATGAGCTAATTTTCTATAGTAATCATATTTGATCAATCCGTATGAAGGTAACAAATTTTCTTAATCATGAAATCACCATGAAATATTTTAAAAACACCATATGTGTATGTACCTTAATCAAAAGATATCATTGTTTAAATTCCCATGGGTATGTAACCTTTAGCAGTTTATCTAAAATCAAAAAGCAAATAGTCCCTTTTAATCAGTTCAATAACAATAATTATTCTAATGAATGTCATTCTTTTGATGTGGAATTGGGATTATCAGCATTCTTTTGGAAATGTGCTGCTATCACCCAGAAAATATCCCTGGGTAGGATATCAGGATGAATGTTTTCATACATAAATATATTTTTCTTCCCTTAATCAGAATCTTGCCTTCTCTAATTTCCTATGTTTTGCAAAAAATTTATTGTATGTTTCATGGAGGAGAAGGGAAGCTTATATTTCCATTCTTTTGTTTTCTGTATGCATAGTCAGTATTTGAAATCTGAAGTGTTATGCTAGCCATCCTAAATCTTTACTGATAATTCTCTTTTTTGAACTACTATTATTCCTGTGGGTTTTCAGTCTCTGGTTGTTTGTATTGGTAGGTGCTTCTGCTCTTTGTTAGATACGTCAATCTTTGTTTTTTCATAATTTATTCTGCCATCTCTTCTAGAAAGCTCAAAGGAAACATTTCATGTCAGCCTACATTACAGTGTGGCAACCTGTGGCTACATTTCTATTGTTGTTTGGTTGGTTGGTTTTGAGGACACAGAAGAAGAAGATTACAATGCCAATAGGAATAATATATCTAATTTGAGACCAATGCATTTTTTACCTTGATGTCAGAAGATGATGGTGGTAATCCATCCTATATTATTGTTTCAACACTACCCTTCCATTTCCAATCTTACTCTAAATAACAAGCCTCTTCCAAAGGGCTAAAAAGTACCTAACAAAAGCCACCAACACCAGGCATTAGAAGTCCCCTTTCAAATTGTTGGTCAATAAATCCACAAGTTTCCCAAGATATTATCATCTATTGACCTTGATTAGTACCTATCAAACGTTGAAAGAGATATTCTGAACCTCACACATAGACTTAGATAGATCTATCTTACTCTGATCTAAAAACCCCTTCCATGATCAAGAAAATGTGGTATCCCAGAAGACACTGTTTTACTCCAGTCATTTCTAACTTCTGATTCTTTATATCACTTTGTCCCCTCTTCCACAGCAGTTCTTGAACACTGGGATAAATGTGGTATAGATAGCTGATTTGTGTCTGAATATTACATATATACATTTTTGTAGCTTATATAGTTGTGAGTTTTGTATTAATCAATATTCATTGTACAAAGTAACTCCTATGATATCTTCTGAAAGCTATATTAATCTACATGGGAAAAGATATAAATTTAGAAGGCAGTTTCATGTTCTATCCACTTAGCAAAATAATAATAGTGTGTTTACTCCAGATACTGTAAATTACCCAGGGATGGGGTATTTCTGGTTTTGATATTCCAGAAATATGTTTCATCCTTTTGACCAGGCCCTAAGTTCATTCAGAAAGCAATGGGTTATACCATAGTAATTGTGACACTCTTTTGCTCATGGGTACAAAATCTTGTTACTCAAGTCAGTATTGATATTAATATGGTTCAGAGATGAGTAAGTCTGTTTATAACTCATGTCCCTAGGAATTTCCTGATATTTGCAAACTTTCTATGTCCTATTATCAAGTGTGTGCTGTGTCTTCAGCAAGATAATATGGACTTATCTTCAAGTTTGATGAGCATTTAAGAGCAATGGCAAATGGCCTGTTTTGTTCTGGAAGTCAGTGTGACACTTTTGAGCAACACATTTTACAGTGTGAATATGTTACAATTTAAGATACATGAAAAACATGAAAAGTTTTTGAAATGATAGCTTATATGAATTTCCTGTTAATTTGAACCAATTAATTATGAAGCAGTTCAAAAACATTTGGGTAAATTTCCCCTCCAAGATCTACATAAACTGTAATCACTTTTGAGAGGTCACACTCAAAAGAACTGCAATCCTAGGCTCCAAATTATTTTCTAACTAGCTTTTCTTTATATCTCTCTAAAATTTTAATAACTGACTACTGAATTTAACAGTGTGTATTAGGTTCTTTTTTCAACAGAATGTATGCAAGGCAAAAAAAAAATCCTTAGTTTGATTGTATAGTCATTAAAAATACAAATGTAATGGGCATTCCTAGGAACCCTCCTGAGACACCAGACAGGGAAGACAGGAGAGTAACTGAAGATCTTCACTTCTTCCTCATATTTTTTAAATGCAATCTCTCAGTTTCACTCCCATCTCTGTACCACAATTGTTCAGCCTCTCCCTCCTCTCTGCAACCACCTCCAGGGACTAAGGCATATCTTTTCCAACTTTCCTCCAGATTCATCTCATTATCCCTTCCTACAACTCTAACAGGGTTTCTCTAGGAATATACCATCTAAGCCCGACTGAAAATCAAGTTGACCAGAAAAGACGATAGACAAATACCAGATGGTCACTTTCCCTCCTTTCTTCCATATCCAATCTGATAGGCTCATTCCCTGCTCTGTGTGAGACTATTTGCTGTGGCCTTTTCTCATTCTCTGCTGCCATTCTCAGAAGACCAGGTAGATCCTGGTGGAACACCTTCTTTCTTCCCTACTGTAGACCCACTCAGTCCTGTTCGGTCAATTTAACCAAAGTATATTCCTAAGTGTCATCTGACAGTATGTAGGGACATATTTTGTTCTGAAACTTTTAGCTCTCACACCTATCAGGACCACAGAACAATTTTCTAGCAGGCACTATTCACCGATGACACTCTGTACATCATGACTAAACCCCAGCAACCACCCACAGCATGCACTGAATGTTTCAAAATAAGTGAAGCAGAAGAGAGACATTAATATAAACTTTAAGAGTATAATCGAATTCCTGAATAATTCCTGTGGCTGTTTGAATATACTTGGCCTATGGAGTGGCAGTATTAGGAGGTGTGGTCTTGCTGGAGTAGGTGGAGCTTTGTTGGAGGAAATGTGTCACTGTGGGCGTGGTCTATAAAATCCTTGTTCTAGCTACCTGGAAGCCAGTGTTCTAGAATCATCTAATAAAGATGTAGAACTCTCAGTTTTTCCTCTACCTTGCCTGCCTGGGAGATGTCATGCTCCCACCTTGATAATAATAGGCTGAAGCTCTGAATCTGTAAGCCAGCCCCAATTGAAAGTTGGCCTTACAAGTGTTGCCTTGATCACAGTGTTTTTTCACAGCAGTAAAGCACTAAGACATATGTTGGTACCAGAAAATGGGATGTTGCATGACAATATTTTGTATAGAAGAATGTTTATTTGGGTATTTTGGATTGGGAAAGCTATCAAATGCTTTAAATGGGGTTTAATGGCCATACTAGTTGGAATATGGAAGATGTTGTTGATGAGAGTTATTCGAACTTTTCAGCCTGGCCCAAGAAGTTTACAATAGGTGAGAAAGAATTGAAAAGAATTTCAATAGGTGACCTAGAGATGCTTTGTGTGGTATTTTGGTGAAGAATGTGGCTGGGTTTCCCCCCTGTGTAAAGAGTCTACCTGAGGCTGAGGTAAAGAGACTTACATTAATTGCATTGAAAAAAGAAATTTCAAAAGAGGCTTGAAGAGACTTGTTTCTCTGGATTAGTCTATGAAGAGCATTTTAATTAAAAGGAGCAAGCTGAGAACGTAAAAGTATAGGATGGATAGTTGAAGTAATAAAGGGGCACCAGCAAGCAAAACGGAGCTGAATCCTATGTTCAAGGAGTAAAAGACTGATTAAGGTAGTAGAGATCTCAGGACAAGAATCCATGTAGCTAAGCTTATTGTTCGTGTTATCAATTGAAAAGGGAATAGTTTGGACATTTAATCGAAAATAAACTATAATCCAGAAATGAAGCACACACTTGTGATCTCGATCTTGAGACTGGAAGACACAGGATTTTTGTCCAGAACTTAGGAACAGTGGGCATGAAAAGCTTAAGTGCAAGCATGGTGGTTCACATCTTTAATCTTAGGAGACAGATGCAAGCAGATTCCTGAGTACAAGGACAGCTTGGTATAGAACAAGTTCCAAGTAGATTAATGCTTAAGTCCAGGCATGGTGGTAGACGCCTGGGATTAACAGCATATAAAAGATGGAGGCAGGCAGGTATCTGAGTTCAAGGTCAATCTCTGAATCCAGTTTCAGGACAGCTAAGCACAAGGTACAAGGGAATTTGAAAACAGAAAGCCAATAATCAAAAAAGCAGGGCATGTTCCTGTCCTAGAAAGCAGCTTTTGGCCATGTAGCTCTGGCAACAACATCAAGAGTAGAAGGGACTACTGGGACAATTAATGCTGTTAGTTGGAGCTAAGGAATTAGTGCAATTTAATAAGAAACCACTGAGGTATAAACTTCTGGGAACTATTTTCTGAGAGCATAAAGATGTGTTTGAGAGATAGGCAAGGCTGTGCCTACTGCTGCAGCTGGAATTTGTAATGTGTAAAAATTAACAGTGGCTCTGGTATTGAATGTATAAAGGAGTCATGGAGAACAACTGAAGCTTGGTGCAGTTTAGAGCCATGAAACCATTGGTGAAGCTTCATTCTCATTTGCAGTTGACAACTGAAGGAGTCATGCAAAGTACTTGAGGCTTGGGATTATGAAGAGAACCTATGAGAGGCTATTGGTAAATTCCAGTTGCAGAGGAAGACTCCAGTGTATTGGAGATTCCAGTACCACTGGATAGTCACCAAGAACATCAGCAGAAATGGGTAGAGTCAATCTGAGTTGAGTGTGTTACAAAGAGAAGAGATGAAGAAGGTATACGAGCCATTTGGAGGACCCCAGATGATCACATATATATCCCAGACATTGTAACAGGAAGCTGTGAAACTGCAGTGGCCTTGGAGACCTCAAGATATTAACAATGCCAGAGCTTAGCAGAGATATTGGCTAAGGAAAGCTGCCAATAAACAGTAGAACAGCCCAAGAGAAAGAACTTTGTTGCAGTCAAAAGAGTTGAAAAAAAAGTAGAGATTTAAAGACTGCCCTGACATCAGACATGGAGATGCAGAAGTTTGCCCAGCTGGTTTCCTGTCATGATTTGGGGTTACAGATAAGTGATTGGATAAGTATCAGAAGAGATTTGAATCTTTGGACTGGTAACATTTTTGAGATAGCTTTACACTATGGGAACTTTGGAAGTTGGACTAAATGTACTTTGTTATAATGATAAACAAATATATGGCTCTCATAGACTCGTATCTTTGAATAAGCCTATGGGGACTAGGAAACAGAATGTAGTGGTTTGATTATAATTGGCCCAGGGAGTGGGCCTCATAGGAGGTGTAGCCTTCTTAGAGTTGATGTGACTTTGTTAGAGGAAGTGTGTCACTATGGGCATGGGGTTTAAGACACTTGTTATAGTTTCCTAGCAATGTTCTGATGAAAATGTAGAACTCTCATCTCCTCCTGCATCATGAATTCCTAGCTTCTGTCATGCTCATGCCTTGATGAAAATTATCTGAACCTCTGAACCTCTAAGCCACCCCCCAATTTGATGTTGTCCTTATAAGAATTGCTATGGTCATGGTATCTGGTCATAGCAGTAAAACCCTAACTGAGACAATTACCTTAAAGAAATGTGTGAAAAAAATTTAAACAAAAAAAAGTGGAAGAAAACAAAACTGTTCAAGAGTGGAAAGTTGACACACACACACACACACACACAAACATATACATATATATATATGTTTCATACAGAAAATAAGTAATTCCATATCAGTACAAAAGAAAAGAAAGGAAGCACAAACAAGCACTCAAAAACACACACTAACACCACCATCAAAATAACATGACTTAAGAATCATTTGTCATTGATTTCCCACAACACCCATGCGCTGAATTTCTCAATAAAAAGACAAGACTGATAGAATGACTGTGAAAACAGGATTTATCATTCAGTTACATGCACAAATACACCACAGCAGCAAAGATAGTTGTTACCTTAAAGTAAAAGGATGGAAGAAAGTATTCTAAGCCAACAGACCCAAGAAGCAAGTTGGCGTACCCATTCTATTATCAATAAAATAGACTTTCAAATAAATTAATCAAAAGTGATGGGGATGGTGATTTCATGCTAATTGTCTTACAGTTTTACTGCTGTGAACAGGCACCATATTCAAGTCAAATCTTAGAAGGACAACATTTAGTTAGGGCTGGTTTACAGGTTCAGAGGTTCAGACTATTATTATCAAGGTGGGAGCATGGAAGTTCCCAGGCAGACATGGTACAGGAGGACCTGAGTATTCAACATCTTGCTCCAAAGAAAAACAGGAAAAGTCAAGATTACAGAAAGCTAGAACCGAGTCTTAAATCTCATACCCACAGTAACACACTTTCTTCAACAAGGCCACACCTGTAAACAGTGCCACTCCCTAGGCCAATCATATTCAAACCACTACATTCCACTCTCTAGCCCCCATAGACTTGTTCAAAGTTGTGAGACTACTGAGGCAATACCTAAATATAGCATTTTATGCAAAATATATTTAGTCCAACTTCCCAAGTCCCCATAATCTACAGCAGTCTCAAGAATGTTACAAGTTCAATGTTCAATGTTTTTCAGTTTTAGCCAGTTAACTACTTAACAATAATCCCCAAAGCAAGACAGAAAACCATCTGAGCCAACTGCAAACTCTTCATCTTCATGTCTGATGTCAAATTATTGTTCATATCTGCTACTTCTTTTTCATATTTGTTGACTGCAACAAACTTCTTTCTCCAGAAGAAAGAAGTTCTACTCCCTGTTAGCAGATTTCCTCAGAAGATATCCAGCAACTCTGAAATCTCGATCATCTTGTGGTCTCTCCAGGGCAACTTCGACACTACTGCTCCTTCTTCCAATATCATGTTCCATACAGCATCTTCAAGTCCCCTCCAAAGTGCTTGGTTCACATCTCCACCTCTACTTTCTGAGGCACCCTAGGCTCTGGTTGACTCCACTGAACTGCTGCTGCTGTTCTTTATGATTATCCTTGAGTGTTGGTATCTCCAATAACTGCAGTCTTCTGCTGCAACTAGACTTCACCACTAGCTACTCATAGGCACTCTTCATTGTGCCAAGGCTCAAACTTTTTCATGACACCTTTAGTACAGGGCTACCAACTGCAACTGATTTCACCAATGGCTTTCCCTGGCCACTCAAAGTAACCCTCCTCAGCTATTCTACATGACATTTTCATATCTTCAAAACCAGAACCACCTGGGTGATTATTACACATCATTAAGTCTAACTGAAGCACAAAGTATACCCTTGGCTTGCTCTGAAACATAGCTTCTTTGTGCTCTCTGAAAACACTTACCAGAACTGTTTACCACAGTGATGCTGGTCTCTTGCTAATCATGGCTAAGTTCTTAGCTCCAGCTACCCTGCATTAATTTTCCCACTAGTCTCTTATATTGATTCCAAAACCAAAGCCACATGGCAGAACCTGCAGAGTTCTGCTGCTTGCTGGAGCTGGAACATGGCCACCTTTTTCTATTATATTATCACCAGATTTATGTTTTCCAAATCATTCTTTGTCTAAGATTGGGTATTCTGCAAGTTGTTCTGTAGAATTGCTGACCTTGAACTCAGAGATCTGCAGGGCTCCATCTCCTGAATGCTGGGATCAAAAGCATGTACCACTACCCCTAGACTTAACCTTTTTTCTACGTGGAACTTACTCTATAAAAAGTCTGGCCTTGAACTCAGAGATCTGCTTGAGTCTGTCTCTTGGGACTAAAGGTGTATACAACCATTCTTGCACCTAAGTTTAACTGGGTGCAATGTTGCCTGATAGACAACAATTCCTTAGTCTGTTTATCTCATTGAACATAGGATTCATCTCTATTTAACTTGCTTGTATGTCTTTATTACTTGAACCATACATTTTATATTTTTACTTTGTCAGCTTCCTCCTTTTCACTGAAACATTTTTCATGAGACTAAACCAGAGAACAAAGTCTCTACTGGGATTTTTTTGAGGATTCCTTTTATAATGCAATTAATATAAATCTCTTTACCTTAGCCTTTGGTACTCTCTTCAGACAAGGGCAAAATCCAGCTACATTCTTCACCAAAATACCACAGAAACAGATTCCAGACCACCTTGTAAAAGTCTTCTCTAAAGAAACCTCTTGGGGCAGGTCTGAACATCTCAAATCAACTCATCAACCAAATCTCCCATATTCCTAAAAGCATGGCTCATTAAACCCCCACTTAAAGCAGACCATGGCTTTCCAAATCCAAAATCACCAAATCAACATTCTTCGAAACAAACCATGGGCCTATCACAGCAATATCCCAATCTCTTATACCAACACATGTCTTAGTTAGGATTTTACTGCTGTGAATAGACACCATTACCATGACAACTCTAGAAAGACAACATTTAATTGAGGTTAGCTTACAGTTTCAGAGATTTAGTCCATTATTAGCAAGGTGGAAGCCTTTCAGGTAGGCATGGTGCCAAAGGAGCTGAGAGTTCTATATTTGGCTCTAAAGGCAAAGAGAAGGCTGACTTTCATTCAGTCAGGATGAGAGTCTTATATCCCATGCTCACAGTGACACACTTTCTCCAACCAGGCCACATCTACTCCAATAAGGCAACATGTCCTAATAGTGGCACTCCCTGGGCCAAGCATATTCAAATCACCACATGTAGTGACCAGGAGGGAGGAAATGAGCTGAATATAAATAAATATGTAAAAATGTAAAATAAAAAGCTGTTTTCTATAGATAACCAAGTCCGTACCTCCTGCTGCAGCTTAACTTGGTAAAGTGTAAGAATTATCCAGGTATTACTGGCTTTGAAGGCACAAAGGGTACATGGCTAGCAGCTTAAAGGGCTTGGTACTGTGAAAGGGCAAGAAAGGCAACTGGTGAAGGTGCAGGCTCATTTGCAGTTGACTGCCCAGGATTAAAGGAGTCATGTAAAGTAGTTGAGCATTGGCACCATGAAGCGAGCCTGTAAGAAGCTTTTGGTGAAGCCTAGTTGCATCAGAAGACCCTATTGTATTGGAGATGCCAGCTCCAAGGCATGATCACCAAGAACAGCAACAACAATAAATGTCAGTCAATCAGAGCTTAAATTGCTACAGAGGGCAGAGTTGAAGAAGTGACCCAAGTTCTTTGAAGGAGCTGAGAAGATCATTATTCTCTACCAGACTTTTGAGTAAAAATCCGTAAAACTTAAGTTTCCTGAGATATCCCAAGATGTTAGGGAGATATGAGAACTATGGAATACCTTTCAAGAACAACCTCTGTCTGAAAGTGGAGCCAGCCCCAAAGAATGAAATTTGTTGCTGCTGAATGTCAGATCTGCCAACAGAAGTCAACAAGAATAAGAGGAGATGGAGATCTGAAGAGTGCTTTGACATCAGACAAGGAGATGTAGAGTTTGGATTTTGCCCAGTTGATTTTCTGTTTTACTTTGTTCAAGTATTTCCTTACCATGACATTTTGGGATGAATGGAAATGTATATCCTGTGTGATGCTGGATGTATGAGATCTGCTTGTCTATTTTTATTTCTTAGGGATTGCATGAATCTCAGAAGAGGCTTTGAAACTTGAACTTTTTAACATTATATAAACTGTTATAGACTATGGGACTTTTGAAGTTGAACTAAATGCATTTTTCATTATACTATGCTTAGGTATGCTTCCATAGACTCATGTGTTTGTGTAAGCTTACCGGAGTTAGGGAGTGGAATGTGGAATTTAAATATGCTTAGACCATAGGTATTGCTGCTGCATAGGAAATGTGCCCTCGATGGCAGAAGTGTGTCACTGTGGGCCCATGACAGCAGAGTTAGTTTTCTGCTAGCTGTAATTGGATTAACATACAGAACTCAAATGGGACTGAGGACACCAAGAGAAAATGGCTCAGAGAATCAACTATTCAAGAAATATTTGGTCTCAAAAACCCTAAATAGCAAGCCTGTTTGTTTGCTAATGACAGATTGAAATGAGTGAGTCCATATTATAGAATATGTGAGGAGGAGCTGGGAAGAGTAGAGTGAAGGGACATCATAATAATAATATTATTTTAGCAAAATCCTATATTCAATAAAAGATAATATGTATAAAAGATATCCTTTGTATATAACAGAAAATTTATTCAAAGTTTAGAAGATGTATATACACGAAGGCCCACTTGTATGTATACACAAACAGAAATCTTATTTATATTGCAAATTGATCTCATTTTTAATTAATGTTGTACTTTTTTAAATTGTCATACAATGAAATTTAATTGCTTCCTATAATATTGTTTCCTTTCTCTCTGATGTTTCTTGCAAATTTGATAAATATTTATAAAAAGAAAAAAAAGAGAGATAGTGCTAATATTGGCTGAAAAATATTTTAGGCACAGTCCTCTGTCAGGTCCCAGAAACAGATGTGCCAGGAACACCTTCATCCAAAACTACTTGTCAAGTTCTGGGCCTTGGCAGGACAAAGACTGCCAACTCCAATGATCTCTGCCAAATGAAGGGGAAGTGGCCCAATAACCATTCAGATCTAGTTAGAGTAATGTTTAAAAATTCTTAAGTCAAGATATTTTGATTTTTATTTTGGAAAAATGTAAATATTCCTCCCTCTCTACATCTTAATATTGTTTAAGAATAGATAGTCTGACTATCACATCAGATTCATAGAGAGAATGCACTTACTAAGAAAATGTTTAGCACTTTGTTACTTCCAAACCATTAGTGCAATGTCTCTGAAAAACTGGAATGTATCCACCCAAATATAATTATTTATCAAACTTTTATGGCAAAAGCCTGCTACACATAGTAACTTAATTTACACACATGCAAGCAATACAAACATTGGAAGCACTGAGCAATTATTAACTGAGGAGCAAACAGTGAATTTTGTGAAGATGCAAAACCCATTACTGTGATATTGTGAATAGGTATGAATACCACTGAGTATTAGGAAAGGATGTGTATAATTATGTAGGTTATTAGTATATAGAATGCTAGTAGAGTGTTTGATTTAAAAACAATACTGAGAATTCAATCAGGACCTTCTACATGCTAGCCAGGATAATTATCAAATGAGCATACATCTTCAGTCATTTTATTTTGAGACAGGGTTTTACTCATATCATAAATTGTACTCATAATCTGTAAGTTCCCCAAGGGGCCAGGACCTTTAAAGTCTCCTGTCTCAACCTCTCTAATAGTAGGGGTCACAGATTTATGTCACTATGTGTAACATTGTATTATATATTGATTTTTTTAAAAGAGAAATACCAAAAAAAAAAAAATAAGGGGATCTAAAAATGTTGTGGATGACTTACAAAATTATGTTTAAATTATTTATAAAAATTCATCATCATAATCCATAGTAAATGAATATTTTTAGAAATATACATATTTTGAAAAATGTTAATTATAAAATACATAATGTATAAACCCTGACAACATATAAAATTTGTTGAAATGATAGCAAATGAAAAATTTTAAATTCTTAATAGGAATACAAAAAGAAATCAAATATTAATTTCATCATCTTGAAAATGTAAAATATTTCAGAATTAAAAGTAAGCAAATTGTTATAATGCTCAACTAGTTCTTTTTAACTGTTTATATTCTATTAAATCTAAAGAAAAATATTACAGAAGTCGATGCATTTCGACTCTCCTGCCTTAAAGGTACATTGCTCTCTGCCATCAAAATACATTGTATTCTAAAAAATTATGATAATAATATAAAATGTATATTATCATATTCTGTATTTAAAGTGAAATTTAATAAATAATATTTCTTATTTTCAAGAAGTTTCTAATCTTTATGATTAATGAATGTAACTTTTCACTATTCACCTAGTTAAGATATATAGTAAATTTGAAAGTAAATTAAAGATCACAAACATGAAATACAATTCAAAATATTTATGCATCTCAAATTTAGCAGATAAAATGAGAATTCCAAAGATATTTTTATATTTAACTATGAATTTTAAATTAAATGCATATAGGTATATGGTCTTGATAGGCTTTTATTTTATGTAATTATAGGCCCATAGCTCACTTTGTTTATTTTCATAACTTAGGATGTTCTACCTTGTTTTATGACACAAAGTGGTACCTTCTATGGAAAGAAAATCTCAATTGAGAAAATATTCTAAGAGAAAGAATTCTCAATGAGAAAATGTGTACATAAGATTGGGCTATGTAGTCCTTTTGGTTTCTGCCTGCTCCCAGAACTGAACCAGTCCCACAGCCGTCTGTACCCAAATCCTGTAGGGGAGAGAGCTTGACTCTCAGAAGTGAGGACAATCCTGAGAGCTCAGGGGAGACTGCCACTTCTGCTCACATTCTGGGCCCAAGAGGAACCTTCTTAGTGCCCTCTGGGCACAGGAATCTAGGATCAGTCAGGGGCATGACCCTTCCGGTATCTGCCTGCTCCTAGAACGGAAAGCTGGTAACCAGGAACACTGGCACAACTGAGCCCAGAGGTAAGACCAACTCTTCTGCTTCCAGCAACCCACCTGGAGGCCTCAGGACACACAACCCAGAAGCTGTCTGTGGCAGAACCCTTCTAGTTTCTGCCTGCACCCAGAGCTGACCTAGTCCCACAGCTCTCTATATCCAGAACTCACTGGGAGAAAGCCAGTCTCCAGGAGTACTCACACGCAGGCTTACAGGAGTGTCAAGCCATTGTCAGAGACAACAAGAAAAGATAAAACTGGAAACATCCTGATGGTAAGAGGCAAGCTCGGGAACCTAAACAACAGAAACCAAGACTAACTGTCACCATCAGAGTCCAGTCGTTGACCCAAAGCAAACAATGGATATCCAAACACATTGGAAAAGCAAGACTTGGATTTAAATTTACATCTCATGATGATAGAGGACTGTAAGAAAGTCATTAAAAACTCCCTTAAAGAAATATAGGACAACACAGGTACACAAGTAGAAGCCCTTTTAGAGGAAACACAAAAATCCCTTAAAGAATTAGGTGAAGGAATTGAACAACACCATCCAGGATCTAAAAGTGGAAATAGAAACAATAAAAACATCATAAAGGGAGACAACCCTAGAGATAGAAAACCTAGGAAAGAGATTAGGAGTCATAGACGCAAGCATAACCAACAAAATATAGGAGATAGAAGAGAGACTTTCACGGGCAGAAGATACCGTGAAGCACATTGACACAACTGTCAAAGAAATTATAAATGCAAACAGCTCCTAACCCAAAACATCCAAGAAAACCAGGACAAAATGAGAAAAATAAACCTAAGGATAATAGGAATAGAAGAGTACAAAAACTCCCAACTTAAAGGGCCCGTAAATACATGCAACAAAATTATAGAATAAAGCTTCCCTAGCATAAAGAAAAAGATGCCCCTACTCATACAAAAGGCCTACAGAACTCCAAATAGATTGGACCAGAAAAGAAATTCCTCCTGTCACATAAATGTCAAAACACCAAATGAACAATCAAAGAATATTAAAAGAAGTGAGGGGGAAATGTCCAGTAACATATAAAAGGAAGACCTATCAGATTTGTACCAGACTTCTCACCAGAGACTATGAAAGTCAGAAGATCCTGGGCAGACGTCCTACAGACCCTAAGAAAACACAAATGCCAGCCCTGGCTACTATATCTAGGAAAACTCAGAATTAACATTAATGGAGAAACCAAGATATTCCATGACAAAAGCAAATTTACAAAATATCTTACCACTAATTCAGCCCTACAAAGGCTAATAGAAAACTCCAGTACAAGGAGGGAAACTACCCACTCACAAAAGCAAGAAAGTAATCTCCTTGCAACAAACCCAAAAGAAGGGAGACACAAAAACAATTATACCTCTAACAACAAAAATAACAGGAAACAACAATCACTGTTCCTTAATATCTCATAACATGAATGGAAACAATTCTCCAATAAAAACACATAGACTAACAGACTGGCTATGTAAAGAGGATCCAGCATCTTGCTGCATACAGGAAACACACCTCAGTGACAAAGACAGAAACTACCTCAGATTAATAAGCTGGGAAACAATTTTCCAAGCCAAGAAACAAGAAACAAGCCAGAATAGCCATTCTAATATCTAGTAAAATTGATCTTCAACCAAAAGTAATATAAAAGGTAAGGAAGGACACTTCAAATTCATATAAGGAAAAATACACCAAGATGAACTCTGAATCCTGAATAATGCTCCAAATGCAAGGGCACCTAAGTTCATAAACGAAACCTTACTAAAGCTCAAATCACACATTGCACTTCACACAATAATAGCAGGAGATTTCAATACCCCACTCTCATCAATGGACAGATCATAGAAACTGAAATTAAACAGAGACATAGAGAAACTAACAGAAGATATGAACCAAATAGATTTAACAGATATTTATAGAACATTTCATCCTAAAACAAAAGAATATACCTTCTTCTCAGCACCTCACGGTACCTTCTCCAAAATTTACCATATAATTGGTAACAAAAAAAAAAAAGCCTCAACAGATACAAGAAAACTGACATAATCCCGATCAGGTCCTATCAGATCACCATGGACTAAGGCTGGACTTCTATCACAACAACAGCAGCAACAACAAAAGCAAAAGCAAAACAACAAGAACAAAACAAAAACAGAATCTCCACATACTCATTGAGCTGAACAACACTCTACTACTCAATGATAACTTGGTCAAGGAAGAAATAAAGAATAAATTAAAGACTTTTTACAATTTAATGAAAATGAAGCCACAACATGCCCAAACTTATGGGACACAAGGAAAGCAGTGCTAAGAGGGAAAATTGCTCTGAGTACCACCAAAAAGAAACAGGAGAGAGCATACATTATCAGCTTGACAGCACACCAAAAACGCTATAACAAAAATAAGCAAATACACTCAAGAGGAGTAGACAGGAGAAAATAATCAAACTCAGAGCTTAATCAACCAAGTAGAAACAAAAAGAATTATAAAAAGAATCAACAAAACCATGAACTGGTTCTTTGAGAAAATCAACATGACAGTTAAACCCTTATATAGACTAAACAGAGGGCATAGAGACAGCATTCCAACTAGCAAAATCAGAAATGAAAAGAGACACACTAAAGACTGAATCTGAGGAAATAAAAAGAATTACCAGATCCTAATACAAAAGCATATACTCAAAAAAGCTGGAAAATCTGTATGAAATGGACAATTTTCTAGAGAGATACCAGGTACTAAAGTTAGATCAGGATCAGATAAACTAAACAGTTCACAAAGTCTCCCAACCAAAACAAAAAACAAAAAACAAAAACAAAAACAAAAACAAAAAAAAAACAAAAAAACAAAACAAAAACAAAAACAAAAACAAAAAAAAAAAACAGGACCAGATGGGTTTAGTGCAGAATTCTATCAGACCTTCATAGAATACGTCCTACCAATATTGTCAAAACTATTCCACAAAATAGAAACAGAAGGACCGTTACCCAATTCCTTCTATGAAGCTACAATTACACTTGTAACTAAACCATACAAAGACTCAACAAAGAAAGAGAACTTCAGATAAATTTCCCTTATGAATATTGATGCAAAAATACTCAATATGATTATCTTACAAACCAAATCCAAGAACATATCAAACGGATCATCTATCATGATCAAGTAGGCCTCATTCCAGGTATGATGGGATGGATCAATATATGGAAATCCATCAACTTAATCCACTATGTAAACAAGCTCAAAGAAAAAAATCACATGATCATCTCATTAGATGCTGAGAAAGCATTTGACAAAATTCAACACCCCTTCAATGTCAAATGATGCTCCAACATATAACAAGGATACATGCTCCGCTATGGTCAAAGCAGCCTTATTTATAATAGTCAGGAGCTGGAAAGGACACAGATGCCCTTTAACAGAAGAATGGATACAGAAAATATGGTACATCTACAAAATGGAATACTACTCGGCTATCAAAAACAATGACATCACGAAATTCATAGGCAAATGGATTGAACTAGTAAATATCATCCTGAATGTGGTAACCCAATCACAATAAAAAGATACATGGTATTCATTCACTGATAACTAGATATTAGCCTAAAAAAACAAATTAACCATCATACAATTCACCGATAACTTGAAGCTAAAGAATAAGAACGAAGTGTGGATGCTTCAAGTCTTCTTAAAAGAGGGAATAAAAATATTCATAAGAGACCATGTGGAGACAATTTTGGAGCAGAGATTGAAGTAATGGTCATTCAGAGTCTGCCCCACCTGGAGTTCCAGCCCATATTCATATAGCCACTAAACATAGACAATATTGATGAAGTCAAGAAATCCATGCTGACAGGAGCCTGATATAACTGTCTCCTGAGAGGCTCAACCAGAGCATGATAAATGGAGGCAAGTGCTAGCAGCAAGCCATTGAACTGAAAACGGGTCCCCATTGAAGGAATTGGAAAAAGGATTGAAGGAGCTGCAGGGGCTTGTAACCCCATAAAAATTACAATACAACCAATCAGAGTTCCCAGGGACTAAACCACTACCCAAAGGGTGCACATGGACACACCCATGGGTACAGCTGTACATGTAGCAGAGGATGGCTTTGTTGGGCATCAATAGGGGAAGCACTTAATCCTGCCAAGGCTGGACCCCACAACATAGGGGAATGTCAGGGTGGCGAAGTGGTAAAAGAGGAGGGTTGGGGAGAGGGAACACCTCGTAGAAGAAGGGGGAGGGGGGACAAGATAGGATATTTATGGACTGGAAACTGGGAAAGGGAATAACAGTTGAATTGTAAATAAAAATTATTAAAAAAGAAAAAAGGTTGTGCTATGGAAAGCTCAAGGTTTTTGAATATTTTAATTAGTGTTTGATCTGAGTTAGGGACTCAGATCACTATAGGGTGCATGACTTATAGGCTAATAAATATCAGCATAGCAAGCCAGAGGAAAAAAGCTAGAATCTAAAAGCTGATGCCATCTTCTTCAGATCATTTCTCCATGTCCCTGTCTTGACTTCCTAATTTGACTTCCCTCAGTGATGGTCTGTTGTATTGAAATATATGAAGAAAGAAACCCTTTTCTCTCCAAGTATATTTTGGTTTTGATGTTTTATCAGAGTAATAGAGTCCCATCCTAATATATAGGGTCATAATTATAATTATCTTATAATAACTGGCAATAGTCATAGTTAAATTTGTTGCTGCAAAGAGACACCATGACCAAGGCAATTAATAGCAGAGTTTATCATGGTCACAGAGGATAAGAATCCATGACCATCATTACAGAGCATTTGGAGCAGACAAAGAGACAGGCATAGCACTGGAAGAACAGCTTTGAGATTATAGCAGTAGCAGCAAGTAGTAGGAAGACAGAGATAAAAAGAAATAATTTGGGCTATTGAATCCACAAAGCCAATCTCCAATGGCAAACTTCCTCCAACAAGAACATACTTCTTAATGCTTCCCAAATGTTCTACTAACTGAATACCAAGCATTCAAACATATGTGTGAGGGTGCGGACATGCATTCTCATTCAATCCAGTATAGCAAATAGTATCAGTAGCCTTCCTCTACTCAAAGGATAAACAGGCAAAGAAAGAAGTTAGGGAAATAACACCCTTCATAATAGTCACAAATAACATAATATACCTTGTTGTGACTCTAACCAAGCAAGTAGAAGATATGTATGACAAGAACTTTAAGTCTCTGAAGAAAAAAATTGAAGAAGATATCAGAAGATGGAAAAACCTCCCATGCTCAAGGATTGGCAGGATTAATATAGTAAAAATGGTCATTTTGCCGAAAGCAATCTACAGATTCAAAGCAATCCCTTACAAAATTCCAACTCAATTATTCATAGAGTTAGAAAGAGCAATTTGTACATTCATTTGGAATAACAAAAAACCCAAGATAGTGAAAAATAACATCAACAATAAAAGAACTTCTGGGGTAATCATCACACTTGACCTCAAGCAGTGTTACAGAACAATAGTAATAAAGGCATGGTATTGGTACAGAGACAGGCAGGTAGATCAGTGGAATAGAATTGAAGACCCAGAAATGAACCCACACACCTATGGTCACTTAATCTTCGATAAAGGAGCTAAAATCATCCAATCGAAAAAGATTGCATTTTCCACAAATATTGCTGGTTCAACTGGAGGTCAGCATGTAGAAGAATGCAAATTGACCTACTCTTATCACCCTGTACAAAGCTTAAGTCCAAGTGAATCAAGGACCTCCACCTCAAATCAGATACACTCGAACTAATAGAAGAAAAAGTGAGGAAGAGTCTCAAACACATGGGCACTGGAGAAAATTACATGAACAAAACACCATGGCTTATGCTCTAAGATCAAGAATCGACAAATGGAACATCATAAAAACTGCAAAGTTTCTGTAAGGCAAAGGGCCCTTTCATTAGGACAAAATGGCAACCAACAGATCAGAAAAAAAGATCTTTACCAATCCTATATCTGATAGAGGGCTTATATCCAAAATATACAAGGAACTTAAGAATAAGGTAGACTCCAGAGAATCAAATATACCTATTGAAAGTTGGGTACGGAGGTAAACAAAGAATTCTCAGCTGAGAAATATTGAATGGCTGAGAAACACCTAAAGAAGTGTTCAACATCCTCAGTCATCAGGGAAATGCAAATTAAAACAACCCTGAGACTCCACCTCACACCAGTCAGAATGACTGAAATCAAAAACTCAGGTGACAACAGATGCTGGTGAGGATGTGGAGAAAGAGTAACACTCCTCCATTGTGTGGGATTACAAAATGGTACAACCACTCTGGAAATCAGTCTGGATGTTCCTCAGAAAATTGGACATTGCACTACCTGAGGACCCAGGTATAGATCTCCTGTGCATATACCCAAATGATGCTCTAACTGACAACAAAGACACATGCTTCACCATGTTCATAGCATCTTTATTTATAATAGCCCGAAGCTGGAAAGAACCCAGAAGAATGCATTCAACAGAGGAATGGATACAGAAAATGTGGTAAATCGACACAATGGAATATTACTCAGCTATCAAAAACAGTGACTTTATGAATTTCATAGGCAAATGGACTTAACTAGAAAATATCATCCTGAATGAGGTAACCCAATCACAAAAACCAAACCAAACACACACACACACACACACACACACACACACACACACACACACACACACACACAAAGTATGCACTCACTGATAAGTGGATATTAGACCCAAAGCTCGAATTACCCAAGATAGAATCCATAGACCACATGAAGCTCAAGAAGAAGGATGACCAATGTGTGGATGCTTCAGTCCTTCTTAAAAGTGTAACAAAAATATTCATAGGAGTGGATATGAAGACAAATTTTGGAGCAGAGACTGAAGAAATGGCCATTCAGAGCCTCCCCCTCCCTGGGGATAAAGCACATATATATACAGCCACCAAAACTAGATAACATCTGTGAAGCCAAGAAGTGCATGCTGACAGGAGACTGATATAACTGTCCCCTGAGAGGGTCAGCCAGAGCATGTCAAATACAGAAGCGAATCCTGGCACCAAACCATTAAACTGTTAATGGGGTCCCTACTAGAGGAATTTTCAACTACATAAGAACAACAATACCAACCAAGTAGATCTCCCAGGGACTAAACCACAACCCAAAGACTACACATGGACAGACCAATGGCTCCAGTTGCATATGTAGCAGAGGATGGCCTTGGTGGGCACCAGTGGAAGGAAAAGCCCTAGATCCTGCCAAGGCTGGACCCCCTAGTGAAGAGGAACATTGGGGGATGATATTTGGAATGGGGCATGGTTGGGGGTCTGAATACCCTTATAGAAGGAGGGGAGGCAAGGGGACAGGGGGCTTATGGCCAGGAAACCAGGAAAGGGAATAACATTTGAAATATAAATAAAAAATAGCCAGTAAAAATATGAAATTAATCATTGACCATTTATAAAAAATCCACTATTATGTAGATATGGCAGAAAATTAAGTTCTGATTCTCTCTTTCCCTCTCCCTCTCCCTCTCCCTCTTCCTCTTCCTCTTTCTCTTCCTCCTTCCTTCTCTCTTTCTCTCTTCCTGTCTCTCTATGTCTTGTCTTTCTCTGTCTCTGTCTCTGTCTCTCTGTCTCTCTCTGTGTCTCTGTCTCTGTCTCTGTCTGTCTGTCTGTCTGTCTGTGTCTCTCTCTCTCTCTCTCTCTCTGTGTGTGTGTGTGTGTGTGTGTGTGTGTGTGTGTGTGTGTTGTTTCAGGGAATTAAGGGACTGTGTGCAAGCACATGTGTGCATAGGTATGAATATTCCAGATGTTGAAATCTGCTGTATTCATTCATTGGCCTTCCAAGTTAAATGTTGAGACAGAAGCTCATAACTCTCACCGTTGTAGCACAGTGAGTGTGCAGGCTATCTTGTATGAAGGCACCAGGGATCCTCCTTTCTCTTATTTATTTACACTGTAATTACCAAAGTGCTTACATGTCTTACAGTGCCTGGTACTAGAGGTTCTTCCTGGCATTTACATGCCTCTGGTAATAAGATATTTTCTTCATGATTAAACAGAAAATACTTTACCAGTTGAAACATCTCTTCAGACCCCTAATGAGTATTTAATAATTTGATATATATATTGGGTAAGGTGAACAGGGCTGAAGCCCTGAAAGTCAGCAGAAAGAATGGAGACAGTCAACCTAGGGAGGTGGAGGTAGGGGGCCCTTTAGAATGTACCACCGACCTGGGAGGTGACACAGTCTCAGGGCTTAAAGGAAGGGACATTATATGAAGTGTGGAGAAGTAACTTGCAGAGTCTACCTCCAGTAGAAAGGTAGGCCATCAAGTGAAGGGATTGGACTGCTATCACACAGTCAAAAATTCTGACCCAAAATTTTTCCTGTCTGAAAGAACTGCAGGGACAAAATTAGAGAAGAACCGGAGGAAAAGGAGTTCCAGTGACAGGACCAAATTGGGATTCAGTTCAAAAGGAGGCCTCAAGGCCTGACACAAACTGACACTTACAAAGAGGGGCCAATCATGACTGTCATCCAATAGACTTAAGGAGCAGCTCAAAGAGTCAGATGAAGATATTTATACCCAACCAACAGACAGAAGCTCTTGAACCCTCTGGTTGAATTAGGGAAAAGCTGGAGGAGACTGAGGAGAAGGGTGACTCTGTAGGAGGTCCAGCAGTCTCAACTAACATGGACACCTGAAATCTCTTAGACACTGAGCCACCAATCAGGGAGAATATGCCAACTGACAGAGGCCCCCAACTTATATACAACAGAGGACTTCGGGATCTAGGCTCAGTCAGAGAGCATGAACCTAATATTCAAGAGACTGGAGGCCCCAGGGAGGTCTGGTAAAGGGTCAATGGGGTGGGGACATCTTCTTAGAGATGGGGGAGTATGTATGGGATGTGGCAGTGTCAGAAGGTGAACCAGGAGTGGAATAAAGTCTAGACATAGACTTTCTCCCCTGTCCTTACCAATCCCTTACTCTTAAATTCTGTCCTCTTTCCCTGCTGCAATGGTTTCTGAGCCTTAAGAAGGAGTGTGAAATTGATTTTCCATTTGGGACTGAGTCTTTCACAATTATTGTGTAAATATTAATAGGTTATGAGTTTCCGAGTAAGCCATCATGCCCTGCACTGATACACTACTCTAATGATGTCAGAGATGAGCATTAATTAATCTATGGATATGTAGATACTAATCTAAACGACATTTTGATCTTATGCCCACTTTTTAATCAATTTAAACATATAATTAATGAAAAACATCTAAAATGTCACATACACTCTTTGTAAACTCTCTATGGCAATATAAATTCTTATTCATTCACTGTGCTGAAGAGAACATCTAGGTAATGGCATCACCACTGAACCACATATTCAGATATTGAAAGAATTTATGTCTACATTAGTGTTTGTTTCACATGTAAAATAAAATTATGATTAAGAAATAAATGCATTTTTAATCTGTTATTTTTTATTTTATATTTTCTCTTGAGATGTTTTGAAATGAAATGTGTTTCTACAACTAGAAGAGGCATGCTCGGATGTGACACTAGTACTTCTTTTTGCCCATATGTTTGTGATACTAAGAAAACGTTTTACTAACATAATTAGTAAATACATCATTGAATCATATTTTTACAAATTTCATGACTGTCCAGAGACGCTTAAAGTTATTTCTTTGTAATCAAGTGACAGTTTTTAAGTGAAGCTCTAAGTTAAGATTTGCATAATGTAAATAAATGACAAACTGAATAAATGATACATACAAGGCTTTATTGTGTGACCTTATGTCACCAGTGACCAGTGTTTGAAACCAGATTTGGTCTATTGTATTTTATGGAACTTAATGATGAATATTCTAGACAAGGATTTAAAGAATGTAGAAAAAGGGTATCTGGAAACTTCTCATCTGCCGGTAGAAATACAGTAGTTTAAAATACAATCTGGCAGAAAAGTCAACATCTAAAAAAAAAAAAAAAACTGTCATGAGTAATTGATATGTGACTAGGGTAGGGAGGAAAAGCAAATAAAACCAGAGGGATTTTCTTCTCAACAGAACACCTGCTGTCATCCTCACAAAACACAGCATTTAGTACCATGGTATGGTTTAACAGTTTATTCAAGTGAAACAAAACAAAATCTTAAAATCCATCAAAAGATTGACTGCAGTGTTATTTAAAGAGACACAGACATAAAAATTAGCTCATCTAATTTCTACATAATGCAAAGGACTGTTTGTGTTTAATAAAAAATATGATAAACAGAACTTTTTTTTTGCTTTTTAGTATTTTTGAAAATTGCACAACTGCATAGAATGAAATATCATATTATTCTCTCATTTCCCAGTTTTCCTTCCAACCCTCTTAAATGGCCTATCAAATACCAATTTTATCTCCTTCTTTTCTTCCTCTTCCTCCATTTTCTTATTCTATAACAACCTGATGAGTATTGGGTCATCCACTTCGTCCATTATTGGACAGTTGAGAGACAGGACTTTATGGTGGCAAAGAGTTCAGTGAGCAGAAGTATGTGCAACCAAACCTAGCATCCTTTGTTTGATGCGCCCAACACAAAAATAGGCAAAACAAATTCTCACCAGCTATCCTCTGATCTTAAAATGTGCATAAGAGGAATGTATGCATATATATATATATATATATGTGTGTGTGTGTGTGTGTGTGTGTGTGTGTGTGTGTACACATCAGCATTTAGGATGGATTCTTTAGAGCCAGTAACATTAATGGAATACTGTGGTTTAACTTATCATTGCTAATATTATTTAATGTTTGGATTCAGTTGGTATGAAAAAATATTTTTAATATTACTTAGCTAAGTCATTATTTCTGAATGGTGGTAAGCAACATTTTACTCTTTATTCAGAAACATAAAATGTATTGATGCATACTTCACTCATGTTAAATGATTTTGTATGATTTACTTTGCCCATTAAAATGACAATAAATCACTTTCTGGGAAAAATACATACAATATATGTATCGGGGAATCTTCAATTGATCTTTTTATGCTATGATAAGGGTGACAATTCTAAATAGCTGAGAGTCTCAAAAATATTTATGAAATAATTCACAGATATGTTTAGTTTTAGGACATTTATATATGAGATCAACAAGATGAATGAGAAATAAACCCCATTAAGATAAATTTGGTCATGAAATGGATTTTTTAGAAATGTGTGCCTATCTTTTCTTGATGAATAGACCTTCCTTTTCCTAACATAACTGTGAGGTGTAGATTTCCTGACTCCAATATTCCAATGACTAACTAGATGAGTTAAACATTATTCTCTTATATTATCGAGAATATATGTATATACATATATAAATATACATTTTGAGAACATATATGTATGTATGTATATATATATATATATTCCAAAAATTGTAGTTATACTTACTGCTTTCTTCAGTGAATAATATTAAATGCTTGAATAATCATTTTTTTATTCACACTAATGATAAATCATCAACCTTGGACTCATAGAATATTTTAAGTGATACAGAAAATAGAAATAAATTACTTCAATAAAGTACGTGTTGCTTTACTGTGAACAGAGAAAAAGAGTAAAGTTGGATTGAAAAATATTCCTAACTGTGGCATGGATTATGGAAATATTTCTGGAAGAAGTATATGCTTATTTTCTGACACAAAATGCTAGATGATCCAAGAACATAAGAGCAATGCATGATTAAACTATGCTAAATATAGAAAAGAGAGGTGTTATGCATTAAAATTGTACAGGTAAATGTAACATAAATGACTTAAAATTCTTTATATAAGTATATACATTTTATATTACACATGTACATATTTATATATCTATGTACATACATATGTGTAAGATAAATATAATACATAAATATATACAGTTATGTATATACATAACAGGGAAAAGTTGACATAATACACTTATATTTTATAGAAAATGAAATACAGATGATAGAATTTAGTACATAAAGGGTGGGGAAAAATAAAAATAGGAAAACGGATGATAGAATACAAGTTTTCATGGGAACAAAATATCTCATCAACTAAATATGGAGTATACTGAGCTCAAAGAGGTTTTAGTCTATTGGAGAATGAAAAGTATTGAAAAAAATTTTAGAGGAAAATTGTAGTTGAGTAATGACGAGGCTACATGAAGCCGAGTTCACTTTGGGTTAGAACACATATTTGGGTACAAAATGAGAAAATTCTTTCAATGTGCCTCTATCTCTACCTACTCTCTTTATTTCCCTTGTGAACAATATCTACCAACATACACTATAGCGATAGCATGTCTTTTAATCAAAGACTTGCATCTTCTATATTTTATATCCTATAGAAGTTTCATAAATTTTGCTAGGTTAAATTTTCATAAATTTTTGCAAGCAAATTTTCCTTAACTCTACCTTAATAAATAATATGTAAGACATTTACATGTGTGTCAGAGATTGTTAGCATAAAAAACAGTTTTGATCATGAGTAAAATTTCTCAGCTATTTATATTTAATTATATTAATTTGTGTTGTATGACCTTTTTCTTGGGAAAAGTAAGAAAATGATTATTAATGCCACAATGGCATCATTGAAAGAGAAGAAAGAATGATTTCACCCAAACTTATTTCATTTGACCAAGAAGTTTAACTTGAGTTAATTACTGGGCCCTGGGTAAAGAATTCCCGATAGGCACATTGGACTACATCATCAAACAAAACTCTCTAAATCTTCATCTCTAAAAATAGTTGACCTCCTTTATATTCTCTTCTATGAAGTGATTTCCACTTTATGAGCCATTTTCAACTCAGGAGCTTTTTCATGAGCAGTTCTTAAACCCCTTCCAGTCATCAGGAGTCCTCCTCCTCCTCAAAGAAAGATACGTTATAGGGGATAATCAATCTAATTTCAAGACTGTACTGTCCTTCTCAGAGGACAGAAATTTCAACATATGGTATTTGTATGTTAAAAGTAGTTATATCCAAGGTTAGTTAGTAGAGAATGCTAAACACTTTTCTTGAATTGCTGTGATATGTAATTATCTCACCTTATAAAGAAGGAGAATGTAAAAAAAATTTCTTTGAGTATTTCCTGAATGCAAGAGATATTTAATACTGGCTTTTAAAATATATTTGGTTTTGCAATATAAGAATTCATTTACTTTAACTCTGTAGTGAGTAGGGCAAAGAGAAGAAATGATTGCATGAGACATCAAATGCCAATAAGCATTGATGAGAACTTGTACCAAATTTGTGACAATTTTGTAAACAAATTACTTATACAACAAGACCTTTATAAACCGAAGTATATAAACATAAACACACACACACACACACACACACACACACACACACACACACAATCGAGTGAGATAGAAATAAAAATTTACATTGGTGAATGGTAAATGAATATATTATAGTTATAATATTAGCAGAGCTCTGTATTCATGTTCTGATGAGCATTTCTCTGTTTCTGTGGTTTAGATTTCTTCATTCCAATTCCATTCATGTTTTAAATCATCATGCCAAAAAACAGCTTTCCTGATGCAAGCTGCCAATATCAACTCATTAATCAATCTTTCTGAATTTGTCTGCTACCTTTCCAATCTTAGGTCATATGGTGACATATGGTGAGTAGATATTATTTGGAACTTTTATTTACACTAATAATTCCAGATTTTATCTTGATAACTACAAACAAATGTAATACATGTTTATTGATATTGTTATTCCAAACAATGTCTTAAAACTAAGTATAAAGACAGAAATATTTGGCTTCAAATGTTTATTTGAACTACACCCTTGGAACATTTGAAGACCATGACCTTATTCTCAAGCCACATTCATGTACATATGTGAACATGAATATTTTTACACTTGTCCTAGTTAATCTACCACTTTCAAGAACATTACAATCAGTCAAGTCTGGTTCCCTTGTGGAAATATTTTAATTTAATATTTCAATTCAATTTTTAATTCAAAGTTAATTCAATTTCAATTCAGTATACAGATTTTCTATATAAACAATCATTACTTTTTCAAAACAAAATAAAACAAAACAATTAAACTGTAAAGTTATTTTTTCATCTTTATTAACTTGGGTATACCTTATTTACATTTCAATTATTATTCCCTTTCCCAGTTTCCAGGCCAACATCCCCTTAACATCTTCCCCTCCCCTTCTTTATGGGTGTCCTCTCCCCATCCTCCCTGCATTACTGCCCTCCCCCCAAAAATTACGTTCACTGGGGTTCAGTCATGGCAGGACCAAGGGCTTCCCCCTCCACTGGTGCCCTTATTAGGCTATTCAGTGCTACCTATGAGGTTGGAGCCTAGGGTCAATCCATGTATAGTCTTTGGGTAGTGGCTTAGTCCCTGGAAGCTCTGGTTGCTTGGCATTGCTATTCATATGGGGTCTCGAGCCCCTTCAAGCTCTTCCAGTCCTTTCTCTGATTCCTTCAATAGGGGTCCCGTTATCAGTTCAGTGGTTTGCTGCTGGCATTCCCTATGTATTTGCTGTATTCTGGGTGTGTCTCTCAGGAGAGATCTACATCTGGTTCCTGTCAGCCTGCACTTCTTTGCTTCATCCATCTTATCTAGTTTGGTAGCTGTATATGTATGGGCCACATGTGGGGCAGACTCTGAATGGGTGTTCCTTCTGCCTCTGTTCTAAACTTTGCCTCCCTAACCCCCTGCCAAGGGTATTCCTGGTCAATTTTGGAGAAAGTTCCATAAGGTGGTGAGAAGAAAGTATATCCCTTTGTTTTAGGATAGAATGTTCTATAAATATCTGTTAAGTCCATTTGGTTCATGACTTCTCTTAGTCTGTCTAGGTCTCTGTTTAATTTCTGTTTCCATGATCTGTCCATTGATGAGAGTGGGGTGTTGAAATCTCCTATTATTGTGTGAGGTGCAATGTGTGCTTTGAGGTTTAGTAAGGTTTCTTTTATGTTTCTAGGTGCCCTTTTATTTGGAGCAAAGATATTTAGGATTTAGAGTTCATCTTGGTGGATTTTTTGACCAATAGCTTTTTCCATTTTACATTATTTTTGACAGTTGCGTCAATGATTTCTATGGAATCTTCTGCTCCTGAGATTCTCTCTTCTATCTCTTTTATTCTGTTAGTGATGCTTGTATCTATGGCTCCTTGTCTCTTCTTTTGGTTTTCTATATCATATCCAGGGTTGTTTCCCTGTGTTCTTTCTTCATTGCTTATATTTCCATTTTTAATTCCTTCAACTGTTTGATTGTGTTTTTCTGGAATTCTTTGAGGGATTTTTGTGATTCCTCTCTATAGGCTTCTACTTGTTTATTTATGTTTTCCTGCATTTCTCTAAGGGAGTTTTTTATGTCTTTCTTGAAGTCCTCCATCATCACGATCAAATGTGATTTTAAATCTAGATCTTGCTTTTCTGGTGTGTTTGGATATTCAGTGTTTGCTTTGGTGGGAGAATTGGGCTCTGATGATGCCATGTAGTCTTGGTTTCTGTTGCTTGGGTTCCTGCGCTTGCCTGTTGCCATCAGGTTGTCTCTGTTGTTGCCTTTTTCTGCTATTTCTGACAGTGACTAGACCATCCTATAGGCCTGTGTGTCAGGAGTGCTGTAGATCTCTTTTCCTGTTTTCTTTCAGCCAGTTATGGGAACAGAGTGTTCTGCTTTCAGGCGTGTAGCTTTTCCTATCTACAGGTCTTCAGCTGTTCCTGTGGTCCTGTGTCCTGAGTCCACCAGGCATGTCACTTGGAGCAAAAAAGTTGGTCTTACCTATAGTCCTGTGGCTGAAGTTGCTCCTGGGGGGCTGCTTTTGAGCTCTCTGTGAGGGCAGTAAGCAGGAGGTCCTGTGCCTCTTTTTCCTGGGACACCGTGCATCGGGGTCCCAGATGGCGTTAGGTGTTTTCCTCTGGAGTCAGAAATGTGGGCAGAGTGTTGTCTCTTCTGGCTTCCCAGGCATGACTTCCCCTCTGAAGTTTGAGCTCTCCCTTCCACGGGATTTGGGTGCAGGGAGCTTTGGACTGGGTCTTTCATGTCTGGGTGGTGTCTGGACCTCAGGGGACCTGCAGCTTGAGTGCCCCTATTTTCTGACTCCTAGAGGCCCTATACAGTTTCCTCTTGGACCAGGGATGTGGGCAGGGGTGGGAAGTATTGGTGGTCTCTCCTGCTCTGCAGTCTCAGGAGTGCCCACCTGTTCGGGCATGAGCTTTCTCTCCCACGGTGTTTGGGAGCAGGGAGCTGTGGGCTAAAGTTATTTTTATAGTTGGATTTATCATCCTTTATCTCAGACGCAGTATGGTGAGAGAACTCCCTCAAACCACATAGAGAAAAATAGTTCTACAAATCCAAGTGCACAACATTTGCCAGAGTTTGTTTGCTACTTTAGAAGTCTGCATTGTAAAGATCACCGGATGATTAAAATGGCTGTTGTGATTGAAATAAAGGACAACTAAAAACAAGATGGGAATAATTTAATGTGATGTGGAATCACACTCATTTATAAACCATGCTGAATCCCAGTTTGCCCACTGTTTCCTATTCCAGACCTAAAACACACATAGCAAATTGACTCCCTACAATTTTGTGTTAAGCGTTTCTATTATACCCTTGATTGTAACTATGTTTAAGCAATTTGCCATTTGCATGATTTATGTGCTGGAACACAGTGCTGTTTACGTTCCATCTAATTTTACCACTGTTAAAGAGGAGTTTACCCTTTCTTTCCTTGTTTTTAATTCTAAATTTACTTTCATGTAAATCTAATGTAATATGTATGGGAATAACAAATGTTTGTAAAGTATATGCATATTTTCTTGTACTTTTATGTTGCCTAGTTAAGATTCATTTCTAGAAAATCTTGGAAATAATTTGGTATGTAAGTTAACATAATACTTCTGGAGCCATTTAAGGGTGCACACGAATCTTTAGAAAAGTAAGATAAAATGTTTACCCAATTTAACTTCTTCAAATATTAATTTATATTATGTTATTCTATTGGTAGCACATGATTTTACAAAGGTAATATTGTTAAGCCAAAAACTAACACTCAAAAAATGATTTAAGAGTGATGAGTTGATGACTAGTGCAATTTCCTACCTCACAGCACAACATTTGATGATAGGACAGAAGGACAATGGTGAGACCTTAGTGCCTTTGAGTGGGATTCTGGCATTTGATGACTAGCAGAGCTTTGTCAATAATAGATTAGCTAAGTTGAATAAATCATTTAAGCTCACAGATATTATGCTTTAAATCTATGTTGAATTACTTCGTGATGATTTATTTTCTCTGATGGATCATAATGTGTTCATACAAACATATGGATTGAGAAACCTAATTCTTCTATATTCTGGTTAAATGAGAAGAGGAAGAGGAGGAGAACATGGTACAGCTGAGAAATAGTATCTCTCATGTATGACTTAAAAAAGGACAGGAAGGAAGTAAAAATGTGAATTAACATTAAGACAGGTGCCTTAACAGTGGTCTCTTAAAGGAAACTCTGCTAATCAGGGAATAAATAGAACCTTAACTTCTAGAACTGGAAAATAATTTTAAACAAACAATAAAAATCTTCCCATAGACTTGCACGGGAAGATATGAGAATGGATGGGGTCAGTCTGACTTCTTTGGAGCCACAGAATCTAACCACTATAACTATGTATATTTCTGTAGTATGAAATCTCTTTAACTATAATCAAAATGTGGAAAATCTGCCACTGAAGGACTGGTTTGCAAGCCCTATTAAGAATGCATGGTTATAGATATTAGAAGATATCCAGGAGTTGCAAGAGAAGAGCGAATTTAGGAGACAAACTATATTTGATACCCATTTCATAGAGCCAGATAGAACTTCACTGGAAAATGTAAAGAGATTTTGAGACTAGTATGGGTCTCTAGTAACTTTGTTATACTACAGAATTAAACATCTTTACAAACTAGTAAAGGTTTGACAGAACAAAATGATGTATACTAATATATGATATATGATACAAGGTTATAAAATGTTAAAGAATTAGGTAGATCTAACAGCTATTCCTTGTTGTCAACTTCTTTATATCTTGAAAGAACTGCAATCTAGAAATGGAGAACACTCCTTTGATCCAGTTCTTGAGGTTTAAAAGCGCAAGATTCTGATGTGCATCTTGACATAGGGTAGCACATGTTTTTGATCCAGAGCTGGAGGCAGTGTGGCCATGAAAACTTAAGCCTGGGAAATGTAATGCAGACTTTTAATCCCAGGAGTTGGAGGCAAAAAGATCTTTGTGTTCAGCTCCATCCTGGAACAGAGCAAGTTCCAAGTGCAGGCATGGTGAAACACACATTTAATCTGGGTCATTAAATGCCTTGTGCTGGACAGACATTCTACATAAGAATAATGGAAGAAAGAAGGCCTGCTCTTCTTCACCTGCTTTCACTTATTTCCCAGTGAAATCTGTTGGAAGATACTTCTCCAGGATTCCAGCTTGTACAAAAGGCCACCTGAAATAGTTGCCCTCATGGGACTGAGAAACTACTAATTTCATGGACTTCCCATTCACAATTGCCCATTGATGGATTGGTTGGATTGTAGACTGCAAATCATTACAGTAAATTCCCTTAATATATAGAGACATTATGTAAGTTCGGTGATGGTAGAGAACACTGACTAACACAGTAAGTAAAGAAAAAATAAACATTAATGGTCTTATCAGCATTACTGGAAGCCAAATGTGTCACTGCTATGTTGGGCTGAAGTTGCTAACACAATTAGTGAATAAAATCACAAATTCAGTATTGTTAAGACCTTGCAAAGCTTAAAATCCTCACCAGCAGCTCACCAAATGGTTAAAAGGTAATAACTTTTAGCACGAAAATAGAAGGGATCTCACTTTGCTTCTTGTAGTAGCTGTTCTTGTAATGGTCTGTTCAAGGTTGCCTCTGAATGAAGGCTATTCACAGTGACCAGAGGTCTTATATAGAAGAGAATTATGGATTTATTAGTACCTGCTTGCATGTCAAATAATTGGACTTTAGTAAATACTGAGGGTGAATGTACCTTAATTTATGGCAATGCACAAAAGCACTAAAGGAGAATAGCATATATTAATGCAAGAGAATATTCTGGAGGAGGAGGTGTTATGACACCATTGTAGAGATTCACCTGAAAGTGCAGAGTGAAAAGCGAGTAATTGGTGATTAGGCAAAATGCCAACCTATAAAACTGCCTATGCCCAGTCGGGTGGTAAATGTCAAACAGCATAGGCTACTTTGGAACTATGACAAAATTACAAAAGCCAGTAGGGATTTTTGTTTTAAAGTAGCCATCATTCACCCAGCCCAAAACACTTTTCACAGTTCAGTAAAGTCTGAAGAAGCCATATGGTTTGCAGAGAATGTGTAAATTATAATGAGCCAGATAAGGTACTTTACCCCATTTATTCATCTCTGAGCAAGCAGAGAGGTGAATACTGGAGCTCACCTAATTTTCTCTTTTTTGTTCAGTGCAGTATCTTTGTCCCTGAAAGATGAATTGCAAACATTTAAAGTAGATCCTTGCATGTCAATTCTTCTAGCCTTGTACAAACATGCCACGAGTTAGGTCTCTTGTTTGATTCAAGATGTTGAAAAGATGACAGTTTTTATTAACCATCTCAGACACCCAGGCTAACAATAAATTTAGCTACTGCACAGGCTCATAGCTCAAAAACCTCTACAGATGCATCCACACTGCCTCAACTGAGGATGCAGTTTGAAACACAAGTATATCCCAAGAAGACATCCTAGGTGTTGGCTAGTTTAAGAATTTTCTTTGTATTCCTCAGCCTGGTGGTTGCTGAAAAAAGGTGGTGGGACCATTATCTATGGCAATCAAGATTAATGCTGAAATTGGATCTAATCTTTGCCCAAGACCAATTTGAAGGATAGAAGTGATACAGATGGAATGTTGACTGTGAGGAAGCTGTGAATAGATATAGTAGATGCCAGACTGAGAGGATCCATGCATGAGCTCTGATGTAATATGAGCTTTTTTCGGTGCTAAACCTCACTGCAGTAAATGTGGAAGAAATATCCAAGACAAAGTTTTGTTCTAGCTCTCAGATTTTCCTCTCGAGTGGGTCAATTCTTGATCCTTACATTGCTATCCAACATTTAGAAGAGTACCAGGAAAACTTCATCATTTGCCTGGACTAACAGAGTTCTAGTGGTTGAATCCTCCACATTGGTGAGCAATAGCGGCTGCTTAAGTTTGGGTTTCCAGTCCAAGGCCTGTACGCATGTTTCCTTTCTATTAGTAGGAGCAGTCTCTCTAAACGATGAACTCTTTGACGTTCAGGCAGGGCACCATAAGTTTTCATCTGGCAAACTGTGATACAAATTTTCATTTTGCTAAAAATGCCACATTATCTGCCATGTTATTCTCTTCACTCTTTTGAGTATGGTTTACCTGCACGATTGTTCAACTTGGTATGCTGGTGGCAAGATGCACCAAGAGGGTCTTACCCAAAGTGTAAATTGACCTTATCACAGGAATTATTTCAAATTCAGATTGTTAGTAGTATGTAGGTATACATATACATATAAATTACGTAAAAATGCCTCAGACACTATTTGATCACTATGACCATATGCGCAAAAAATAAAAAATTGAGTTTCAATACAATAATAAAAGGAATAAACTATTCATCTATGTAAATATATCAGCCTAGAGAAACTAAAATAGAGATTATTTTAAGTCATGTGGGAGGTGATCATTTGGAGAAAAAGTTCAATAGCATAGGATTAATACTCTAACATATAATAATCAAGTTGTTTGAATATTTATAAATAACAAAGTAGCGAATGAGTTACAACAAACTAGTTGCAACAATTGGATTGGCTGGAAATAGCAAAATGAAAGTAAGTTTAGTTCATATTCACTTTTAGTTTGTTACAACACTGTGTGTGTATACACATGCACATTTTTGTTGGCATATTTGAGTGTATATATCTTTATATGTGAGGAAAACGTGTCAAAACATGAATGTGGAGGACAGCAAACCCCTTCATATATCAAGCCTTGCCTTTCTTCTTTTTCTGCATTGAAGTGACTCATTCTCCACTGCATATGCCGAACTAGCTGCACCATGAACATTCAGTGGGTTTCTTCTCTGTCTCTTTTTTTCTTAGTAGACATGTCATATCTAATATTACTTGGAATCTGTAGTCACAAATTCATGCCCTCACTCAAGGGCAGCAAGTATTTTACCTACTGCCACATCACTACCCCTGGGGAGTTATTTTGTATATTCCATATAGGAACTGTGGTAAGAAAGAAGATGCTCTTATTGGCTATTTACTATCTGTGTGGCACCAAGACATTTAAAGCAACCTGATGTGCGGTTAAAATGATCTAGGTGACTGGAAACTCATGTTTGATATTTCCCTGTGTCGAAGAATCTTGAATGTCTTTGTGTCTGACATTTTAACTCTTTTTTAATAGCCAGGGAAATTATAATACAATGCTTAATAAAATAACCCAGAACTGTTTGTATTGAATAGTGGAAACTATTTAATGTTAATAAATAGTCCAAACTGATCTGCACTATTAATTGTTGAATAATGGCAATACTTAGTAACCACATGAGAAATGGAAAATGTGCAATGGGGTTTCAATATTACACTTTTGGCATCTATGACATTTAGTTTTTCTAAAAGAAAACTATTTTCCTTTAAAGCATATTAAACAAGGAGAAAAATTGCAAATTACAAATATTCACTCTTTTTCAAGTAATACCTTGAAAACATTGGTGTGCATAACTTGGTATGTTCAATGACAGAATAGTGCTCACTTGGAAATACATTTCACTTCCAAAGTCTGACTTTATTTCCCTTTAGAATTCGTTCTTTCCTTTTCAGATTACACTGTATAGGATATGTTATAGTTCTCTTTGCCTATCTGTTTCTTTCTCACAAGTGTATTATTACAATTTGTTTTTTTTTTGAGTTGAACTCTTTTTTATTTATTTATTTTTTTTATTAACTTGAGTATTTCTTATATACATTTCGAGTGTTATTCCCTTTATTTCCAAATACTTTTTAAAATTAAAATAATGTTTTCACAGAATAAAGTTAAATGTGAGTCACCGTATTTGCGAATCATAATATCAAGATTTTTTTTTATTAACTTGAGTATTTCTTATATACATTTCGAGTGTTATTCCCTTTCCCGGTTTCCGGGCAAACATCCCCCTCCCCCCTCCCCTTCCTTATGGGTGTTCCCCTCCCAACCCTCCCCCATTGCCGCCCTCCCCCCATAGACTAGTTCACTGGGGGTTCAGTCTTAGCAGGACCCAGGGCTTCCCCTTCCACTGGTGCTCTTACTAGGATATTCATTGCTACCTATGGGGTCAGAGTCCAGGGTCAGTCCATGTATAGTCTTTAGGTAGTGGCTTAGTCCCTGGAAGCTCTGGTTGCTTGGCATTGTTGTACTTTTGGGGTCTCGAGCCCCTTCAAGCTCTTCCAGTTCTTTCTCTGATTCCTTCAATAGGGGACCTATTCTCAGTTCAGTGTTTTGCTGCTGGCATTCTCCTCTGTATTTGCTGTATTCTGGCTGTGTCTCTCAGGAGCGATCAACATCCGGCTCCTGTCGGTCTGCACTTCTTTGCTTCATCCATCTTGTCTAATTGGGTGGCTGTATATGTATGGGCCACATGTGGGGCAGGCTCTGAATAGGTGTTCCTTCAGTCTCTGTTTTAATCTTTGCCTCTCCCTTCCCTGCCAAGGGTATTCTTTTTCCTCATTTAAAGAAGGAGTGAAGCATTCATATTTTGATCATCTGTCTTGAGTTTCGTTTGTTCTAGAGATCTAGGGTAATTCAAGCATTTGGACTAATAGCCACTTATCAATGAGTGCATACCATGTATGTCTTTCTGTGATTGGGTTAGGTCACTCAGGATGATATTTTCCAGTTCCAACCATTTGCCTACGAATTTCATAAACTCGTTGTTTTTGATAGCTGAGTAATATTCCATTGTGTAGATGTACCACATTTTCTGTATCCATTCCTCTGTTGAAGGGCATCTGGGTTCTTTCCATTTTCTGGCTATTATAAATAAGGCTGCGATGAACATAGTGGAGCACGTGTCTCTTTTATATGTTGAGGCATCTTTTGGGTATATGCCCAAAAGAGGTATAGCTGGATCCTCAGGCAGTTCAATGTCCAATTTTCTGAGGAACCTCCAGACTGATTTCCAGAATGGTTTTACCAGTCTGCAACCCCACCAACAATGGAGGAGTGTTCCTCTTTCTCCACATCCTCGCCAGCATCTGCTGTCACCTGAGTTTTTGATCTTAGCCAATCGCACTGGTGTGAGGTGAAATCTCAGGGTTGTTTTGATTTGCATTTCCCTTATGACTAAAGATGTTGAACATTTCTTTAGGTGTTTCTCAGCCATTTGGCATTCCTCAGCTGTGAATTCTTTGTTTAGCTCTGAACCCCATTTTTTAATAGGGTTATTTGTTTCCCTGCGGTCTAACTTCTTGAGTTCTTTGTATATTTTGGATATAAGGCCTCTATCTGTTGTTGGATTGGTAAAGATCTTTTCCCAATCTGTTGGTTGCCGTTTTGTCCTAACCACAGTGTCCTTTGCCTTACAGAAGCTTTGCAGTTTTATGAGATCCCATTTGTCGATTCTTGATCTTAGAGCATATGCCATTGGTGTTTTGTTCAGGAAATTTTTTCCAGTGCCCATGTGTTCCAGATGCTTCCCTAGTTTTTCTTCTATTAGTTTGAGTGTGTCTGGTTTGATGTGGAGGTCCTTGATCCACTTGGACTTAAGCTTTGTACAGGGTAATAAGCATGGATCGATCTGCATTCTTCTACATGTTGACCTCCAGTTGAACCAGCACCATTTCCTGAAAATGCTATCTTTTTTCCATTGGATGGTTTTGGCTCCTTTGCCAAAAATCAAGTGACCATAGGTGTGTGGGTTCATTTCTGGGTCTTCAATTCTATTCCATTGGTCTATCTGTCTGTCTCTGTACCAATACCATGCAGTTTTTATCACTATTGCTCTGTAATACTGCTTGAGTTCAGGGATAGTGATTCCCCCTGAAGTCCTTTTATTGTTGAGGATAGCTTTAGCTATCCTGGGTTTTTTGTTATTCCAGATGAATTTGCAAATTGTTCTGTCTAACTCTTTGAAGAATTGGATTGGTATTTTGATGGGGATTGCATTGAATCTGTAGATTGCTTTTGGTAAAATGGCCATTTTTACTATATTAATCCTGCCAATCCATGAGCATGGGAGATCTTTCCATCTTCTGAGGTCTTCTTCAATTTCTTTCCTCAGTGTCTTGAAGTTCTTCTTGTACAGATCTTTTACTTGCTTGGTTAAAGTCACACCGAGGTACTTTATATTATTTGGGTCTATTATGAAGTGTGTCGTTTCCCTAATTTCTTTCTCGGCTTGTTTCTCTTTTGTATAGAGGAAGGCAACTGATTTATTTGAGTTAATTTTATACCCAGCCACTTTGCTGAAGTTGTTTATCAGCTTTAGTAGTTCTCTGGTGGAACTTTTGGGATCACTTAAATATACTATCATGTCATCTGCAAATAGTGATATTTTGACCTCTTCTTTTCCGATCTGTATCCTCTTGATCTCCTTTTGTTGTCTGATTGCTCTGGCTAGAACTTCAAGAACTATATTGAATAAGTAGTGAGAGAGAGGGCAGCCTTGTCTAGTCCCTGATTTTAGTGGGATTGCTTCAAGTTTCTCTCCATTTAGTTTAATGTTAGCAACTGGTTTGCTGTATATGGCTTTTACTCTGTTTAGGTATGGGCCTTGAATTCCTATTCTTTCCAGGACTTTTATCATGAAGGGGTGTTGAATTTTGTCAAATGCTTTCTCAGCATCTAATGAAATGATCATGTGGTTTTGTTCTTTCAGTTTGTTTATATAATGGATCACGTTGATGGTTTTCCATATATTAAACCATGCCTGCATGCCTGGGATGAAACCTACTTGACCATGGTGGATGATTGTTTTGATGTGCTCTTGGATTCAGTTTGTCAGAATTTTATTGAGTATTTTTGCGTCGATATTCATAAGGGAAATCGTTCTGAAGTTCTCTTTCTTTGTTGGGTTTTTGTGTGGTTTAGGTATAAGAGTAATTGTGGCTTCATAGAAGGAGTTCGGTAGGGCTCCATCTGTTTCAATTTTGTGGAATAGTTTGGATAATATTGGTATGAGGTCTTCTATGAAGGTCTGATAGAATTCTGCACTAAACCCGTCTGGACCTGGGCTCTTTTTGGTTGGGAGACCTTTAATGACTGCTTCTATTTATTTACGAGTTATGGGGTAGTTTAAGTGGTTTATCTGTTCCTGATTTAACTTAGGTACCTGGTATCTGTCTAGGAAATTGTCCATTTTCTGCAGATTTTCTAGTTTTGTTGAATAAAGGCTTTTATAGTTAAGATCTGATGATTTTTTGAATTTCCTCTCAATCTGTATTTATGTCTCCCTTTTCATTTTTGATTTTGTTAATTTGGAAACACTCTCTGTGTCCTCTCGTTAGTCTGGCTAAGGGTTTATCCATCTTGTTGATTTTCTCAAAGAACCAACTTTTGGTTCTGTTGATTCTTTCTATGCTCCTTTTTGTTTCTACTTGGTTGATTTCAGCTCTGAGTTTGATTATTTCCTGCCCTCTACTCCTCCTGGGTTTATTTGCTTCTTTTCGTTCTAGAGCTTTGAGGTGTGCTCTCAAGCTGCTGACATATGCTCTTTCCTGTTTCTTTCTGCAGGCACTCAGAGCTATGAGTTTTCCTCTTAGCACGGCTTTTATTGGGTCCCATAAGTTTGGGTATGTTGTACCTTCATTTTCATTAAATTCTAATGCTTCTTACGACCATTTGCTTGAAAGTTGTTTTCCAGCCTTTCACTATGAGGTAGTGTCTGTCTTTGTCTCTGAGGTGTGTTTCCTGTAGGCAGCAGAATGCAGAGTCCTCGTTGCGTATCCAGTTTGTTAATCTATGTCTTTTTATTGGGGAGTTGAGGCCATTGATGTTGAGAGATATTAAGGAATAGTGATTATTGCTTTCTTTTATATTCATATTTGGATGTGAGGTTCTGTTTGTGTGCTTTTCTTCTCTTTGTTTTGTTGCCAAGATGATTAGTTTCTTGCTCCTTCTAGGGTATAGCTTGCCTCTTTATGTTGGGCTTTACCATTTATTATCCTTTGTAGTGCTGGATTTGTAGAAAGATATTGTGTAAATTTTGTTTTGTTATGGAATATCTTGGTTTCTCCATCTATGTTAATTGGGAGTTTTGCAGGATACAGTAACCTGGGCTGGCATTTGTGTTCTCTTAGGGTCTGTATGACATCTGTCCAGTATTTTCTGGCTTTCATAGTTTCTGGTGCAAAGTCTGGTGTAATTCTGATAGGTCTGCCTTTATATGTTACTTGACATTTTTCCCTTACTGCTTTTAATATTCTTTACAATTTGTTTTAAAGATATTATTAATGTTCATGTAGTGTTAAAAGTCACATACAAAATTAGTCATATAAAATGCCATGCATGACTTATTTTACAATTTGAATGAGCATGAAATCATAAACAGTTTTGATTTATTCTCTATAAATGATCTCACACATTTGCAATAGAGATGTTAGTAGAAACTATAATCTTGTGGAAGTCTGACTACAAAAGCATTTTGTTTGTCAGATGTCAAGGATACTGGCAATATTCAATTATCATATTGGACAAAATCTCAGATAATGATGTTTTTGCCAACAAGAGAAAAACAGGAAGAGTATAGTATACTGTTTAAATGGAATCTTATGTGACCGTGGAAATAATGCCCATTAAGCATTTTCATATTGTTAGTTAAGAGCAAGTTGCATCTTGCTAGTGATTTTTAAATAATAATATGCATCGAAAGAATAGACAAAGGAGGGTCTGCAAAATAGCATTTCCTTGTTTGTGTGTTCATTCCCTAGCTTTCCAATAAACATTTCTGATTTCTGGATTTATAGTGCTGGCTAAGCACTACATGTCTGAATGTCTTATCGTGGCTGCCTAAGAGTTCAGACACCTAGTCTCTTGTATGTCTTTAATATAAAGTAACTTTGCGATTGAAACAAGTAGGATTCGGTAGAGAAGAATAAAATTTCAGTTGAGAAGGATTTAATTTCCTTATGGAACTTTAGATCAAGCTGTTTTGGGGAAATTTTTTCAATAACATACAATTGTAAAATAAAACAAAGATATATTATCTAGAACCTAAAAACTTGTTTCTGTTCATTTTAGTGCTTTATATTGTTCAAAATATTTTCAAACATACAACAATGATCAAGTGGTAATCAGCAGTAGGTAAGTCACTGTTGAACTAATTGTTGAATAACACATGTGAACACATAATGTAGAAGTAAGTGAATGACTGCAATTTCAAGTGATAGAATTTAGTATCAACAATCATGTTGCTACAAAGACTGATCATGTCAGGTTCCCAGGCTAAAAGTCATATCATTTGAAGTGTAACAGTCACCTTGAACGATAATCAATGTGTTCTTCATAGCACATATTGCACTAGGAAGTTGCTAATCACCCTTTCAATCCAAAAGCAAACATATATGTCACATCTCTTCCTTTATTTCCAAATACTTTTTAAAATTAAAAAAATGTTTTCACAGAATAAAGTTAAATGTGAGTCACCGTATTTGCGAATCATAATATCAAGATTTTTGTGTCTACTTTTCTGCTATGGTCTCCATATTCTGTAAAGAGAGGCTGAGGAGTGGTAGCTACAATTATCTGCAGGTATATGATTTACAACACAGTAAGGAACTATGTTGTTCTAGTCAAGTGGTTGTAGATTATTTTCTAAGGTCTGTGTTCTCATTAAACCGAGAAATTGGTTAGGTTTCCAGTACCAGGCATGATTTCCTTCTCATTAAATGGACCCTAAGTACAATTATGTAGTTGTTGGGTGCCAGCAAGAAATGACTGTCAGTTGTTGCTCCTTCATGCATAGCTTGCCATTCCCACAATTGGTGAGATTCATATGAGTTGCAGTTGGGTAGAACTGCTTAACTGCTTCTCTCCTCTGTCACTTCGCACAGAATTTGGATTCAAAACAAAATGGAATATATCCTGAGCACAGGTACTACATCTATACACAGGAAACATCATAAAAGAGATGATTATAGTATTTTAATAACCAGAATAAGAATAAATCCATTGTGAAACTGTCTATAAATGGATAACTAACTAACTAACTAACTAACTAACTAACTAAGACTGGAACAATGACAAGATCTGTGAACAAATTCATGTGAGAGGGGGTAACTCTAGTCAGGTCTCATTCCTAGACTAAAGTATAGGCCACTAATGATTGCTAGAAAAAAAATGAGCACCTTCCAAGATGAACCCTTACTAGTTGTTTAGTACAGAGTTACCGATTTTGAAAGAATGTAAACAAAACATTACTCACAAGGCTGGATTTCTATATGTGCATATATGCATATTCAATAATGAATATAACAGAAAGAGATGGTTTAAGTTGAATGTGGATAGTATGAGACGAGTTTGTGGAAGAATATCTGGGAGGCCCTAGAGAAAGAAGAGAGGGGAAATTGATTTGATTCTCTCTTAAAATATATTTTTAAAAATGTTTTTGCAATTTGTCATGGCAATTTGAGTAGAACGTCTTTACCCTAGTCTGATGTAACATGTTTAGCTCCTTTTTGTGATGCCGTATGTTAACTGTGTGGAAAACTTAGGAAGTAGTGCCTAAATAAAGTAGATCAGCAAGGATGTGAATTGTATTGATATCCTCCCTCTCCCTCTCAGTGTGTGTGTGAGCATATGCTCATATATATATATATATATATATATATATATATATATATATATATATATATATATATATATATATATATACATACATAACTGCAGGTATACACAAGCTACAACACACATATGTGGGTCAGAAAACATTCCTACAATATGCCTTATTTCGAGACAGCATCTGATCATTACCTGCCATTGTATAAATACCAATCTAGACTTCCTACAACCTTCCAGGGATGCTTCTGCCTCGACAGCATGATACTATAGAAAGACTGCCAGGATGAATACATTATACATAACTTCCCAATCTTTATGTTGGTTTCAGAAGTTCAAACATATATCTTCACACTTTTCCAGGAAGTCCTTTCTCCCAGTGAGCCATCACAGTTAGCCCTACACCAGTTCTTGCTCTCTGTTTCTGGCCTATCTTGAAAGGTGCAACCTCCCTTTTGTATCCTTTCCCTACCATGATCATCTGCTTTATCATACCGGGTACAGATCGATGTGCCAAGGGATCATAAACTTAAACTCTGAAACCCTAGGACAAAATAAATACTTTCTGCTTTGAAGGTAGTTTCTTCTGATAGTTGTCAAACAATGAAATAAGCTACTGATGTAATTGTCAAATACCAGATATATAATCTGGTTTTCTGTAGAATCTTAAATTCTTCTCATATAATTATAAATATAGATTCTGTAGTCATTTTCATGCATCAGTTTTTACAATAAGTACTTATTAATGTCCTCTGAAATAAGTCTAAAACCCATAACAACAATTTATTTTAAATATTTAGTTTTATTCCCTCAATCTAGCATGTAAATACTACTCATGTTAATCCTAATTTTTTTCTTAAAATCTGTTTCGTGACGAATGTGCTATAGGAGTGGCTGTAGAACTAATTTCACTTTCATTGTTTATGTATTGGCAAGAAA
Organism: Rattus norvegicus; assembly: GCF_021556685.1. Lineage (NCBI taxonomy): Eukaryota > Metazoa > Chordata > Mammalia > Rodentia > Muridae > Rattus > Rattus norvegicus. The sequence goes on along the minus strand of NC_141544.1, from coordinate 20,533,786 downwards.
TAAACACTACACAAGATCTGATGTGAGATCACATACGGTCTACCATCAGCTCCTGAGTAGCAGTGCCATCATTTCCCATTTGAGCTACAAGTTCTACTTCTTTTATTTTTCTCATGTTCCCAGTTGCCTGTGTAGCTGATCTCTTTTGTCAATGATAGGAGATGATGTCAGAGATTGAGTTCTTCAGAAAAATATTCCATATTTTAATGCTGCAAATGTCTACTAATAAATAGTATTTATTAAAAAAACAAGAACCTGGACTATGGAGCAGTAAAATGCACAGTTCTTGATCAAAAGAATGCTCTATTCTAAAGTTAACGTTTTCAACTGGAGCTTTGTTTTCTGAATACAAGTTGGCCTGTGAACTACTTGAGCCTCTTTAGGTCTTCAAATGAGTTTTTGAAGACTGTTACAACAACAGAAGTTCTTCTAACTCTTAACACTAAATTAGAAGATCATAATGACGCCGGGGATTTAGCTCAGTGGTAGAGGGCTTACCTAGGAAGCGCAAGGCCCTGGGTTCGGTCCCTAGCTCCGAAAAAAAGAACCAAAAAAAAAAAAAAGATCATAATGACATTTGCTCAACTGTGTATCTCCATACCAGACAAAGTATTCTCCTCAGAAGGGAGCAGCTCAAAATCTACCCCGATAGTTAACTAGGCTCCCATGAGTTGACAATTTCTATCAAGCCATCTATAATTACAATGAATTTTCAATGGGACATCTAAACATAAATTACATTACTCTAATGTAGAGATATACCAGTATTATCACGAAATTTAAGCTAAGAATACCATGAAAATATGCCAAGACATATTAATAATATCTGACATTTTACAAACAATATATAAAAAATATTGATGAGAATCACCAGTATTTGTAGCTATTCAAGAGTGAAATAGAGGAGAGATGCATGATTTTCACATACTATAAATATATGAGTGGAATAGCTCTTTTCCATGGAATTCGATTTTCTTTTTATTGGTATGGTGGTTTGAGTAAAATTGGTCCCTCTAGACAGTGGCACAATTAGTAGACATGGACTTGTTGGAATATGTATGACTTTGTTGGAGACAGAATACCATTAATGGGTGGGATTTAAGGTCTCAGAAGCTCAAGCCACTTCATTTCCTGCTGCCTGCAGATCTAGAGGTAGGAATCTCAGGTCCTTCTTCAATACCATGTCTGCCTGCATGCTGCTATACTTCCCACCGTAATAATAATGGATTAAACCTCTGAAAATGTAAGCCACTCTCAATTAACTGCTTTCTTTATAACAGTTGTCATGGTCCTGGTGTCTCTTGACAATAGAAACCCTAACTAAGAGGGTTTTTTTTGTTTCTCTTGTTGTGTTTTTTTAATATACTCTATTAGTTTTCACCAAATTTGGTTAGAGATATATTTTATTAGTGCTTTAATAATATATACTAAAATCAACCTTAGTCTCCTGTAAGGAGCATTGTGAAATGTAAAAATTCTAGAAAACACATGTGGGGGAAATGCATATGATAATACATGAAGAAAAGAGGATGGACTTACTAAGAGGACACAGATCTTCACATGCCTTTTACAGTTACCTGAGACTGTTGGGAATAATTTGCTTGTTGCTTGACTGAAGTTTGGCTGTAGTAAGTGGCCTCTAGAGGACAAGATCTCAAATACTTGTGCAACCTCTGGTACATAATTTTTGAATATCAGTGCAGAATGAAAACATGAGTTTTCTTTATTCAGAGAAAGTATGTGGTGTGAAGATTGTTAAAAGAGGAAGCACTGCCGTTACTTGAGTGCCCTTTCTCTTGACATTAGTGTCTCTGAGATGTGCTTCTTCAAACTGAAAGTTGCCAGAGTGAATTTTACAGTTCATTTCACCATTTTTAAATAATGACAGCATATCAAACTTATGCAACATCATTGAAATCTGTGCAACTTACCACAAGTTTGCACAAGCCTATCGGACATGGACTTGAATCTTAGATGTTATTGGAGGCAGGGAAAAATACAAATAAAAGAAAACAGAAAAAGACAGACAGAAACATGAAACATGGTGATGGTGTGTGTATGTGTGTGTGTGTGTGTGTGTGTGAGAGAGAGAGAGAGAGAGAGAGAGAGAGAGAGAAGGAGAGAGAGAGAGAGAGAGAGAGAGAGAGAGAGGGAGAGGGAGAGACAGAGAGAGACACAGAAAGGTTCTACGCATTGCTTAAAAAGTATAGAATTTATCACTTGTGTTTCAGAAAATTAGTGCCCCTTTACAGATATAAATTGGGTTCTAGACTTTTTTTTCATCTTTATTTACTTGGGTATTTCTTATTTACATTTCGATTGTTATTTCCTTTTCCGGTTTCCAGGCCAAAATCCCCCTAGCCCCTCCCCCTCCCCTTCTCTATGGGTGAACCAAAAGCATGCCTGTTGAGCAGTCAGAATCACTTTTAACATTCTCACAAAGAATAGAAATTTTCTATATACTTAGTTTGTTCATTTTGAAACCCTAGAGACTCAACATCACACTTTTTCTTGGTATATAGGTAAATAATACATCTGGATGAAAAAAGGCTTTGAATTTATTTTTTCCTATGATTCATCTTGCTTTTCTACTTTGGAGAGCAAACAAAAGTGAAATACGTGTGTTGACATAGACTTTAATTCCATGTAAGTGATTCTGTCTCATTGTAATGTACAAGAATTAAAAGACAAGGTAATGGAAGTACTTTCATGGTTTAATCACATGGCACATAAATATTATACGATAACAAATACAGGATAGACTAGCTTACTAATATATGGAGCATAATAATACTGAAGTTTGTGTAAACAGCTCCGGAAAATCACTGCGATAGATTCCTTCCACACAGTAGTTTTATAAGCAGGAGTTTCTGCTATTAGAATAGGCTTCTATGGCAGCAGAGGTTAATTAGCACTATTTAACAAGAAGCCCAGGAATAGCAAGGTTACTTTAAAAAGAACACAGCAGAATTCTACATAAGATGACCATTCTGATTCAGTGACAAAGTGAACATTAATTCCATTGGAATTAATTACATATGTACTTAGATAATATAACAAATATAAACATTGAAATAGAGAGGGAGGTTTCCAGAAATATTTCCTAAATATATAGTTCAAGAGTTTTGTTTTATGTCATATAAATCTTGGGTCATGATTTTGTTCACCAATAGAAACTGTCAAACAAATATAAAACAAAATACAGGTGATGCTTGTTAGAGAATTTGAGATAATGAGAAACTTCTATAAATAGGCTTTTCATATCATGTTTTAAGGAGCCTATTAAGGAGAAAACTGTCAATAATCAAACCACAATATTACCTGTCGAATGACTGTTTTTCTTCATGTGTTTTTTTTTCTAGTATTGCTGGAATAGACTAAGTATATTCTTAATACAATCTTCTTTTTCAGTGTTGCAAAATAATGGTAGTGGTAGAATAGAATTTTTTTCTGAGACTTATCCAATAATCTAAAGTGAATACCAGTTCCCTCTGTATTTAGGTGGTTTTTCACTAGGATTATTTTTAACCTAAACACACTTGAAAATGTTCATATATATATATCAATTAAGACTAGAAATGTATTATTTGTCACAAGATCTGTACAGTCATGTATAAAAACCATGACTATCATTGGAGTGTTCAATAGATAAACCCAGTAAATATTTTTGCTTTTGACCTTGCAGATACAATACAACCTTAGTTCCCTTTTTATGACCTTTGATGAATTGTTTAACAAGGTTCTGAAATGAGTTCTAAGTTGTAAATCCCTGTCTGTTTAAGAGGGAATTAACTGGAGATAATTGAAGACTGGCCAAGTTCACATTGCAGTTGTGGTATAAGAGAGGACTTAGAGTTCTCTGCACCCAAATCCCATGGGAGGGAGAGCTAAACATTCAGAGAGGCAAGACACGCCTGGGAAACCAGAAGAGTCTACACTTGGCCCACATTTCTGACTCCAGAGGAAAACACCAAATGCCATCTGGAACCCTGGTGCATGGAAGCTCCCGGAAAGGGCGGCACAGATCTTCCTGGTTGCTGCCACTGCAGAGAGCTCATAAGCAACACTCCACGAGCAAACTTGAGACTCAGGACCGCAGGTAAGACCAAATTTTCTGCTGCAAGCGACCTGACTGGTGGCCTTGGGACACACAGAGGCAAAATTCCTCTAGGACCCGACACTTCCGGTTTTTAGCGGGAGTCCCAATCTCTCGCTCCCTGCCTTCAGCTCACTGCTCCCAAACCCCGTGGGAGAGAGAGCTCACCGCAGAGACAGGTGGGCACTCCTAAGACTGCAGAGCAGAAGAGACCACCAACACTACCCATCCCTGCCCACATCCCTGGCACAAGAGGAAACTGTATACGGCCTCTGGGATTCCTTGGATAAGGGCACAGGAGTAGGAAATCCGCTGCGTCGGAGACACCGCCAGAACCTGAAGGGACAGACCAGATAAACAGTTCTCTGCACCCAAATCCCATGGGAGGGAGAGCTAAACATTCAGAGAGGCAGACACGCCTGGGAAACCAGAAGAGTCTACACTTGGCCCACATCTCTGACTCCAGAGGAAAACAACAAACGCCATCTGGAACTCTGGTGAATGGAAGCTCCTGGAAAGGGTGGCGCAGATCTTCCTGGTTGCTGCCACTGCGGAGAGCTCATAAGCAACACCCCACGAGTAAACTTGAGCCTTGGGACCGCAGGTAAGACCAACTTTTCTGCTGCAAGCAACCTGCCTGGTGAACTCAAGACACAAGCCCAAGGGAACAGCTGAACACCTTTAGATAGGAAAAACTACGTGCCCGAAAGCAGAACACTCTGTCCCCATAACTGGCTAAAAGAAAACAGGAAAACAGGTCTACAGCACTGGTGACACACAGGCTTATACAACAGTCTAGCCACTGTCAGAAATAGCAGAAAAAAGTAACACTAGAGATAATCTGATGGCGAGAGGCAAGCACAGGAACCCAAGCAACAGAAACCAAGACTACATGGCATCATCGGAGACCAATTCTCCCACCAAAGCAAACACAGAATATCCAAACACAAGAGAAAAGAAAGATCTAGTTTCAAAATCATATTTGATCATGATGCTGGAGGACTTCAAGAAAGACATGAAGAACTCCCTTAGAGAAACACAGGAAAACATAAATAAATAAGTAGAAGCCTACAGAGAGGAATCAAAAAAATCCTTGAAAGAATTCCAGGAAAACACAATCAAACAGTTGAAGGAATTAGAAATGGAAATAGAAGCAATCAAGAAAGAACACATGGAAACAACCCTGGACATGGAAAACCAAAGGAAGAGACAAGGAGCCGTAGAGACAAGCATCACCAACAGAATACAAGGGATAGAAGAGAGAATCTCAGGAGCAGAAGCTTCCATAGAAATCATCGACTCAACTGTCAAAGATAATGTAAAGCGGAAAAAGCTACTGGTCCAAAACATACAGGAAATCTAGGACTCAATGAGAAGATCAAACCGAAGGATAATAGGTATAGAAGAGAGTGAAGACTCCCAGCTCAAAGGACCAGTAAATATCTTCAATAAAATCATAGAAGAAAACTTCCCTAACCTAAAAAAAGAGATACCCGTAGGCATACAAGAAGCCTACAGAACTCCAAATAGATTGGACCAGAAAAGAAACACCTCCTGACACATAATAGTCAAAACACCAAATGCACAAAATAAAGAAAGAATATTAAAAGCAGTAAGGTAAAAAGGTCAAGTAACATATAAAGGCAGACCTATCAGAATCACACCAGACTTTTCTCCAGAGACTATGAAAGCCAGAAGATCCTGGACTGATGTCATACAGACCCTAAGAGAACACAAATGCCAGCCCAGGTTACTGTATCCTGCAAACCTCTCAATTAATATAGATGGAGAAACCAAGGTATTCCATGACAAAACCAAATTTACACAATATCTTTCTACAAATCCAGCACTACAAAGGATAATAAATGATAAAGCCCAATATAAGGAGGCAAGCTACACCCTAGAAAAAGCAAGAAACTAATCGTCTTGGCAACAGAACAAAGAGAAGAAAAGCACACAAACATAACTTCACATGCAAATATGAGTATAACAGGAAGCAATAATCACTATCCCTTAATATCTCTCAACATCAATGGCCTCAACTCCCCAATAAAAAGACATAGATTAACAAACTGGATATGCAATGAGGACCCTGCATTCTGCTGCCAACAGGAAACACACCTCAGAGACAAAGTCAGACACTACCTCAGAGTAAAAGGGTGGAAATCAACTTTGCAAGCAAAGGGTCAGAAGAAGCAAGCTGGAGTACCATTCTAATATCGAATAAAATCAATTTTCAACTAAAAGACATCAAAAAAGATAAGGAAGGTCACTTCATATTCATCAAAGGAAAAATCCACCAAGATGAACTCTCAATCCTAAATATCTATGCCCCAAATACAAGGGCACCTACATACGTAAAAGAAACCTTACTAAAGCTCAAAACACACGTTGCACCTCACACAATAATAGTAGGAGATTTCAACACCCCACTCTCATCAATGGACAGATCATGGAAACAGAAATTAAACAGAGACGTAGACAGACTAAGAGAAGTCATGAACCAAATGGACTTAACAGATATTTATAGAACATTCTATCCTAAAGCAAAAGGATGTACCTTCTTCTCAGCTCCTCATGGTACTTTCTCCAAAATTGACCATATAATTGGTCAAAAAACGGGCCTCAACTGGTACAGAAAGATAGAAATAATCCCATGTGTGCTATGAGACAACCACGGCCTAAAGCTGGTCTTCAATAAAAATAAGGGAAGAACGACCACATATTCGTGGAAGTTGAACAATGCTCTACTCAACGATAACCTGGTCAAGGAAGAAATAAGGAAAGAAATTAAAGACTTCTTACAATTTAATGAAAATGAAGGTACAACATACCCAAAATTATGGGACTCAATAAAAGCTGTGCTAAGAGGAAAATTCATAGTTCTGAGTTCCTGCAGAAAGAAACAGGAGAGAGCAAATGTCAGCAGCTTTTCAGCACAACTAAATGCTCTAGAACAAAAAGAAGCAAATACACCCAGGAGGAGTAGAAGACAGGAAATAATCAAACTCAGAGCTGAAATCAGCCAAGTAGAAACAAAAAGGTCCATTGAAAGAATCAACAAAAACAAAAGTTGATTCTTTGAGAAAATCAACAAAATAGATACACACTTAGCCAGACTAACGAGAGGACACAGAGAGTGTTTCCAAATTAACAAAATCAGAAACAAAAAGGGAGACATAACTACAAATTCAGAGGAAATTCAAAAAATCATCAGATCTTACTATAAAAGCCTATATTCAACAAAACTTGAAAATCTGCAGAAAATGGACAATTTCCTAGACAGATACCAGGTACCGAAGTTAAATCAGGAACAGATAAACCATTTAAACAACCCCATAATTCCTAAGGAAATAGAAGCAGTCATTAAAGGACTCCCAACCAAAAAGAGCCAAGGTCCAGATGGGTTTAGTGCAGAATTCTATCAGACCTTCATAGAAGACCTCATACCAATATTACCCAAACTATTCCACAAAATTGAAACAGATGGAGCACTACCGAATTCCTTCTATGAAGCCACAATTACTCTTATACCTAAACCACACAAAGAACCAACAAAGAAAGAGAACTTCAGACCAATTTCCCTTATGAATATCAATGCAAAAATACTCAATAAAATTCTGGCAAACCGAATCCAAGAGCACATCAAAACAATCGTCCACCATGATCAAGTATGCTTCATCCCAGGCATGCAGGGACGGTTTAATATACGGAAAACCATCAAAGTGATCCATTATATAAACAAACTGAAAGGACAAAACTACATGATCATTTCATTAGATGCTGAGAAAGCATTTGACAAAATTCAACTCCCCTTCATGATAAAAGTCCTGGAAAGAATAGGAATTCAAGGCCCATACCTAAACAGAGTAAAAGCCATATACAGCAAACCAGTTGCTAACATTAAACTAAATGGAGAGAAACTTGAAGCAATCCCACTAAAATCAGGGACTAGACAAGGCTGTCCACTCTCTCCCTTCTTATTCAATATAGTTCTTAAAGTTCTAGCCAGAGCAATCAGACAACAAAAGGAAATCAAGGGGATACAGATTGGTAAAGAAGAAGTCAAAATATCACTATTTGCAGATTATATGATAGTATATTTAAGTGATCCCAAAAGTTCCACCAGAGAACTACTAAAGCCAATAAACAACTTCAGCAAAGTGGCTGGGTATAAAATTAACTTAAATAAATCAGTAGCCTTCCTCTACAAAAAAGAGAAAAAGCCGAGAAAGGAATTAGGGAAAGGACATCCTTCAGAAGAGACCCAAACAACATAAAATACCTCGGTGTGACTTTAACCAAGCAAGTAAAAGATCTGTACAATAAGAACTTCAAGACTGATGAAAGAAATTGAAGAAGTCCTCAGAAGATGGAAAGATCTCCCATGCTCATGGATTGGCAGGATTAATATAGTAAAAATGGACATTTTACCAAAAGCGATCTACAGATTCAATGCAATCCCCATCAAAATACCAATCCAATTCTTCAGAGTTAGACAGAACAATTTGCAAATTCATCTGGAATAACAAAAAACCCAGGAAAACTGAAACTATTCTCAACAATAAAAGGACTTCAGGGGGAATCACTATTCCTGAACTCAAGCAATATTACAGAGCAATAGTGATAAAAACTGCATGGTTTTGGTACAGAGACAGACAGATCGACCAATGGAACAGAATTGAAGACCCAGAAATGAACCCACACTCCTATGGGCACTTAATTTTTGACAAAGGAGCCAAAACCATCCAATGGTAAAAAGATAGCATTTTCAGCAAATGGCGCTGGTTCAATTGGAGGTCAACATGTAGAAGGATGCAGATCGATCCATGCTTATCACCATGTACAAAGCATAAGTCCAAGTGGATCAAAGACCTCCACATCAAACTTGATACACTCAAACTAATAGAAGAAAAACTAGGGCAGCATCTCGAACACAGTGGCACTGGAAAAAAGTTCCAGAACAAAACACCAATGGCTTATGTTCTAAGATCAAGAATCGACAAATGGGATCTCATAAAAGTGCAAAGCTTCTGTAAGGCAAAGGACACTGTCGTTAGGACAAAACGACAACCAACAGATTGGGAAAAGATCTTTACCAATCCTACAACAGATAGAGGCCTTATATCCAAAATATACAAAGAACTCAAGAAGTTAGACTGCAGGGAGACAAATAACCCTATTAAAAAATGGGGTTCAGAGCTAAACAAAGAATTTACAGCTGAGCAATGCCGAATGGCTGAGAAACAGCTAAAGGAAAGTTCAACATCTTTAGTCATAAGGGAAATGCAAATCAAAACAACCCTGAGATTTCACCTCACACCAGTGAGAATGGCTAAGATCAAAAACTCAGGTGACAACAGATGCTGGCGAGGATGTGGAGAAAGGGGAACACTCCTCCATTGTTGGTGGGATTGCAGACTGGTACAACCATTCTGGAAATCAGTCTGGAGGTTCCTCAGAAAATTGGACATTGAACTACCTGAGGATCCAGTTATACCTCTCTTGGGCATATACCCACAAGATGCCCCAACATATAAAAAAGACACGTGCTCCACTATGTTCATAGCAGCCTTATGTATAATAGCCAGAAGCAGGAAAGAACCCAGATGCCCTTCAACAGAGGAATGGATATAGAAAATGTGGTACATCTACACAATGGAATATTACGCAGCTATAAAAAACAATGCCTTTATGAAATTCATAGACAAATGGTTGGAACTGGAAAATATCATCCTGAGTGAGGTAACCCAATCACAGAAAAACACACATGGTATGCACTCATTGATAAATGGCTTTTAGCCCAAATGCTTGAATTACCCTAGATGCATAGAACATATGAAACTCAAGACTGATGATCAAAATGTGAAGGCTTCAATCCTTCTTTAAAAGGGGGAACAAGAATACCCTTGGCAGGGAATAGAGAGGCAAAGATTAAAACAGAGACAGAAGGAACACCCATTCAGAGCCTGCCCCACATGTGGCCCATTCATATACAGCCACCCAATTAGACAAGATGGATGAAGCAAAGAAGTGCAGGCCGACAGGAGCCAGATGTAGATCTCTCCTGAGAGACACAGCCAGAATACAGCAAATACAGAGGCGAATGCCAGCAGCAAACCACTGAACTAAGAATAGGACCCCCGTTGAAGGAATCAGAGAAAGAACTGGAAGAGCTGAAGGGGCTCGAGACCCCTTATGAACAACAATGCCAAGCAACAAGATCTTCCAGGGACTAAGCCACTACCTAAGGACTATACATGGAGTGATCCTGGTCTCTGACCTCATAGGTAGCAATGAATATCCTAGTAAGAGCACCAGTGTAAGGGGAAGCCCTTGGTCCTGCTAAGACTGAACCCCCAGTGAACGTGATTGTGGTGGGGAGGGCGGCAATGGGGGGAGGATGGGGAGGGGAACACCCCTAAAGAAGGGGAGGGAGAGGGATTAGGGGGATGTTTGTCCGGAAACCGGGAAGGGAATAACATTCGAAATGTAAATAAGAAATACTCAAGTTAATAAAAAAAAAAAGAGAGAGGACTTAATAGCAGTCCTATTATAAAGGGATTAATAAAAACTACTATACTTAAGAATTATTATATAATCATCATTAAGAATAAGGAATCATCTAATTGTCTATATAGCATTACTACAAGACAATACATCACTTATCTGCAGAAATCTCCCCAATATTGTTGGCTTATACGAAGTATTAATTTTATGCATATTTAGTAATAACAAGAAAAACACATTAATAACATCAATATTTTATGTTGTTACATTTAAATATTTTATTGGATATTTTTGTATTTATATTTCAAACTTTATTCCCTTTTCATGTTTCCCACCCATAGCCATCCTATCCAATAACCTCTCCACCTTATACCATGAGGATATTCCCCCACCCATCCACACACTACTTCACATCTCCCCACCTGATATTCACCTACAGTGGAGGGTACAGCCTTGGCAGGACCAAGGCTTTTTCCTTCCATCGGTGCCTAACAAGGCCATCCTATGCTACATATGCAGCTGGAACCATGAGTCTATCCATATGTACGCTTTGAATGGTGGTTTAGTCCCTGGGAGCTGCTTGGTTGGTATTGTTTTTCTTATAGGATAACAAACGCCTTTAGCTCCTTAAATCCTTTCTCTAACACCTCCAATGGGAACCCCATTCTCAGTTCAATGATTGGCTGCAAGTATTTGCCTCTGTATTTGCCATGCTCTGGCAGAGTCTCTCAGGAGACAGCTGCATCAGGCTTCTTTCAGCATGCATTTCTTGGCATCAGCAATATTACATGGATTTGGTGGGCTGGATCACCAGGTGGGGAAGGTTCTGAATGGCCATTGCTATAGTCTCTTCTCCAAACTTTGTCTCAATATACCTCCTATGGATATTTTTGTTCCTTCTTCTAAGAAGGACTGAAGCATACACACTTTGGTCATCTTTCTTCTTGTGCTTCCTGTCATCTGTGGGTTGTATCTTGGGTAATCTTAGCTTTTGGGCTAATACCTACTTATCAGTGAGTGCATAACATGCGTGTTTATCTATGAGTGGGTGACCTCACTCAGAATGATATTTTCATGTTCCATCCATTTACCTATGAATTTCATGAAGTCATTGTTTTTAATAGTTGAATAGTACCCAATTGTTTAATGTACCATATTTTCTGTATCTGTTCTTCTGTTGAAGGATGTCTGGGTTCTTCCAGCTTCTGGCTATTATAAATAAGACAGCAATGAACATAGTGAAGCATGTGTCCTTGTTATATGTTGGAGCATATTCTGGGTATATGCCCAGGAATGGTATAGCTTGGCCTTCAGGTAGTACTATGTCCAATTCTCAGAGGAACTAACTACCAGATTGATTTCCACAGAGGTTTACCAGCTTGCAATCCTACCAACATTGGAGAAGTATTCCTCTTCCTCCACATCCTTGCCAGCATCTGTTGTAACCTAACCTGAGTTTTTGATCCTAGCCATTCTGACTGGTGAGAAATGGAATCTCAAGTTTGTTTTGATTTGCATTTTTCTGATGACTAAGGATGTTGAAGATTTCTTCAGATACTTCTCAGTCATTTGATATTTTTCAGCTGAGAATTCTTTGTTTAGCTCCGTGTCACATTTTTAATAGGGTTATTTGATTGGAGTAGAACTTCTTGAGTTCTTTGTATATTTTGGATATGAGCCCTCTATCAGATGTAGGATTGGTAAAGATCTTTTACCAATCTGTTGGTTGCTATTTTGTCCTAATGACAGTGTCCTGTGCCTTACACAATCTGTGCAACTTTATGAGGTCCCATTTGTTGATTTTTCATCTTAGAGATAAGCCACTGGTGTTCCGTTCAGGAAATTGTCCCCAGTGCCCATGTGTTCGAGGCTTTTCCCCACTTTTTCTTCTATTAGTTTGAGTGTATCTGGATTTATGTAAAAGTTCTTTATCCACTTGGACTTGAGCTTTGTACAGGGCAATAATATTGGATCAATTTGCATTCTTCTACATTCTGACTTCCAGTTGAACCAGCACCAATTGTTGAAAAATGCTATTTCCCCCCTCTGGATGGTTTTAGCTTCTTTGTCAAAGATCAAGGTATTAGGGTTCATTTCTTGGTCTTTTATTCTATTCCACTGATATACCTGCCGGTCTCTGTACCAATACCATACAGTTTTTATCACTATTACTCTGTAATATGACTTGAGGTCAGGGATGGTTATTCCCACAGAAGTTCTTTTATTTTTGAGTATAGTTTTTACTATCCTGGATTATTTTTTATTCTAAATGAATTTGCAAATTGCTCTTTCTAACTCTATGAAGAATTGAGTTGGAATTTTGATGGAGATTGCTTTGAATCTGCAGAATTGCTTTTGGCAAAATGTCTATTTTTTAACTGTACTAATCTTGTCAATCCATGAGCATGGAAGATCTTTCCATCTTCTGAGATCATCGTCAATTTCATTCTTCAGAGACTTGAAATTCTTATCATACCAGATCTTTCACTTGCTTGGTTAGAGTGACACTGAGTTATTTTATTTTATTTGTAACTATTGTGAAGGGTATCATTTACTTAATTTCTTTCTCAGTCTCTTTATCCTTTGAGTAGAGGAAGGCTAGTATTTCGTTTGAGTTAATTTTATACCCAGCCACTTTGCTAAAGTTGTTTATCAGGCTTAGTAGTTTTCTGGTTGAACTTTCATGATCACTTAAATATACTATCATGTCATCTGCAAATGGTGATATTTTGACTTCTTCCTTATCAATTTGTATCCCTTTGACCTCCTTTTGTTGTCTGATTGCTCTAGCTAGGACTTTGAGTACTATATTGAATAAGTAAGGAGAGAGGGCAGTCTTGTCTAATCCCTGATTTTAGTGGGATTGCTTTAAGTTCCTCTCCATTTAGTTTGATATTGGCTACTGATTTGCTGTTTTTTGCTTTTACTATGTTTAGGTATGATCCTTGAATTCCTGAACTTTCTAAGACTTTTAACATGAAGTGGTGTTGAATTTTCTCAAGTGCTTTCTCAGCATCTAGAGATGGTCATGTGGTGTTTTTTTCTTTGAGTTTGTTTATATAGTGGATTATAATTTCTGTAAATTGAACCATCCTTGCATCCCTGGGATGAAGCCTACTTAATCATGTGGGATGATCATTTTGATATGTTCTTGGATTCAATATGTGAATATTTTATTAAGTATTTTGCATCAATATTCTTAAAGTGAATTGGTCTGAAGTTCTCTTCCTTTGTTGGGTCTTTGTGTTGTTTAGATATAAGCATAATTGAGGCTTCATAGAAGGAACTGGGTAGTGTTCCTTCTCTTTCTATATTGTTGAATATTTTAGACAGTATTGGTATTAGGTCTTCTTTGAAGGTCCGTTAGAATTCTCCACTAAACCCCTCTTTTTGTTTGTTTGTTCTGTTGGTTGTTGTTGTTGTTGTTGTTGGGAGACATTAAGTAACTGCTTTGATTTCTTTAGGAGTTATAAGACTGTTTGATGGTGTATCGGATCCTGATTTTACTGTCTAGAAAATTTTCCATTTCTTCCATATTTTCCAGTTTTCTTTGGTATAGGCTTTTGTAGTAGGATCTGATGACTTTTTGAATTTCCTCAGATTCTGTTGTTTTTTCTCCCTTTTCATTTCTGATTTTGTTAATTTGGATACTCTTTTCTTAATTATAATCCCTTCAGCTTTGCCTAGAAAAATCCATCATGCCTTTACAGTCCATGGTTTATCCATCTCAGGAAAATCACCTTTTAGTTTGTAGCTTCTCTGAGATGGCTCCTGACAAAAATCATTGTCATGCTTGATATTATTACCTTTATATTTCACTATTGCATAAAAATATGCATAACATGCACATTGATTTGAAGTGTCTCTTACCTAATTTGCTCATGGGAATCTTTTCAATATGTAGGAATTTTTGATAACTTGAACCCTGGGAAAGAGGAGGAGGAATGACTGTAGGAGTTAAAAGGGATGGAACAGGGGTTGGGGATTTCGCTCAGTGGTAAAGCGCTTGCCTAGCAAGCGCAAGGGCCTGGGTTCGGTTCCCAACTCCAAAAAAAAAAAAAAAAAGGAATGGAAGATAGCAGAACATGTCTGACCAATTCATATAAGGAGCTAACTCACATGAGCTCATATAGATGGAAACAGCATGCATGTGGCCTGCATAAGGTCTGCAGCAGGTCTTCTGTGGATGTGTTTTGGCTGCTACCTTGGTGTTCTTCCTTGACTCCTAACAATTGGAGCAAGTATAACTGAATATTTTCCCTGCTCTTGTGACTTTTTTTCCTCCTTCTGGGATATGTTTTCCAGCCTTAATATGAGGGATTTTTCATTGCCTTATTTTATGTTGTTTTGTCTATTGGCCTATTATCTCTATGAGCACTGCTCTTTCCTGAAGAGATTACAGAGGGGAAATGGATCTGGAGAAGAGGGGAAATGGTGAATAAGTTTTTGTAGAGGGAGAGAAAGAAACTGTATTTGGGATGTATTGTATGAGAGAAGATCTACTCTCAATAATAACAATAATAATAATAATAATAATAATAATAATAATAATAATAATAGAAACTAGAGCAAGGAGCCAATAAAGCAAAATAAGACTTTTGAAGATAGAAAACTAAATAAATTCAAAATCAGGTAACTCCATGTCTGGCATTCAGAGACTGCTGCAGCATGGTAACATCTAACAGATTTTGACATTAATATGTCTCAAGTTTACCAATTGTAGTATGTATGACTGCTTCTAAAACAGGTCTACTGATGACTTATAACTTTTCTTTTTAGATATTTATTATCTTAGAATCTTTTATATCCAATGTTTTCATCATAAATTAGGCACATCCTCAAAAATTTTGACAGACATTTCAGATTCTAATCATATTGTGGATCATTATCATATAGTAAGTAATTTCTTGAATTTGTGGTTATATAATTTTTGGTACTAGCATATATATATGACCAAGTATTCAAGTATTCAGGGAGCATACGATTTTGTCAATTACAGATAATTGTGCTTGTGTGGTGTCAGTGAAGCTGCAGAAGAAGGGCATTATTGAGCTCTTGTATGAGATGGCTTAAATCATCTGGAATAATGCAAAGAGAGAGACACAGCTAGCGATACAGGTTGCGGTAGTTGCTGAACTTATCGCAGAATGTCAGTAAATAACAGCAATTTAAAAAGATGTAATTTAGTGAACCCTGATGAACTTCACTTCATACACACTAGACCAATAGGGGAAGATATGAGAAAATGTGAAACAGGGATGAGGACAAGTATGACTTGTCTTTGCCTATGGCATAAAGTAAGTGGGGTAGGAGGTATACGAGGTAGAGCACTGTCCTTTCAAGCGGCCATAAGAGAGAAAAGCATATATTTAGAATTATATATAACAATGGATTAAAAAAAGAGTATAGTGGTAAAATGGAAGTTTGCTTCAAAATAGGTCAATGTTTTGGTTTAGAATCTTAAAGAAATAAAAGTAGAAGTGAAAAGGAGTAAATATGGTGCTATAAGCCCTAAAGGCACATTCTGCTACCTCAGTATCATGGAGACAGTTCTGGGAGGCAGGACTTCTGGGAGTATAATGTGTCATGCAGGCACAGCTCTCAGCAATGGTATCCTCAAATTGCATTTATTTCCTCAAAAACAAGCAAACAAACAAAAAAAATGGTCCTCAGGCTTTGGAGCTATATTCTCCATGAGATCAAGTGCATATTGTGTATGCATCATGACTTGATTTCAGATTCCTAGCACCGAAGTAATCATTGGGAGTGCCCATGTAAAGCAAGGTAATATTCACATATCTGAATCCCAGTGGAAAGGAAATGGAGGCATCAAATCCAGTTGTCTTGTTGGTCAGAACTCTAGCTGAATCTGGGCTCTTCAGATTCAGTAAGGAAACTTTGTGTGTGACATAAGATAAAGAGCTATGAGACATGCATAAGCATGCATGGACTCCACACATATTCCTGCTCATACACACATATATACTATGTACTACACACACATGCATGCACACAGTCATCATCACACCATGTAAGACAGCATGCAAATTTGTTTGTTGAGGAGTAACTATGCACTCAGCCAACATCTTTTCCAGTAATGCATTGACCTCAGAGTTCCCACATCTCAATACTATAATAAGTAATTTGTCTGTGCTGTTCAAATAATATATTTTTATTTTTGTATTTTTATTTGAAATGTTTTTATACAGTATATACATTTTAAAGCAAAATCAGATATTTAATGCAAAATATTCCAATTATGGTATCTCCTCCACCAGCTTCTTCCAGATGTACTCCTCTTCCTCTCCCACTTTATTAATAAGCTCTCTTTTTCTCACTTTTTAGAATACAGACAGGCACCTAAAAATATGATAATAAAATGAGGTAAAATACAAACAGTCAAGCCAAAGAGGATAAAGCAAGTAAACAAACACTAAATAAAGAGCTAAGAAAAAGCACAAGAAACACAGAAAGAAACAGAGACACACAAGTTTGCATACACAAAACCCCCATAAATCAATAAACCAGAAACCACCACATACACAAAAAGTTAAAGAATAAATAAATATGAAGACAAATAAAGTCCTGGAAATACATTAAGAGACTCTGAATCTCCAAAAATACTATTGAATTTTGTTTTTGTTCTCTATATCTTGCTGGAAATGGGGTCTGGCCTTAAGAGGCTTTCACTTAAGAGGCTTGTCCAAAAAAAAAGAGGCTTGTCCAAGAACCTTAAATGATCCAGTGGAAAAAAAAGAGCATTTTTAACATGATGCTGATACATCTGGCAGTCAGCGTGTAGGAGAGTACAAATCAATTCATTCTTATTACCTTATGCAAAGCTCAAGTCCAAGTGGATCAAGGACCTCCACATAAAGCCAGATACACTCAAGCTAATACAATATAAGTGGGTAAGAACCTCAAATAGATGGGCACAGGGGGAGATTTCCTGAACAGAACACCAATGCTTTATACTCTAAGACAAATGGGACCTCATACAATTGCAAAGCTTCTGTAAGGCAAAAGACATTGTCATTAGGACAAAATGGCAATCAACAGATTGGGAAAATATCTTTACCAATCCTACATCTAATAGAGGGCTAATATCCAATATATACAAAGAACTGAAGAAGTTAGAATCCAGAGAGCCAAATAACCCTATTAAAAATGGAGTACAGAGCTAAACAAAGAATTCTCAATAGAGAATTATCAAATGGCCATGAAACACTTAAAGAAATGTTCAACATCCTTAGTCATCAGGGAAAAACAAATCAAAATAACTTTGATATTCCACCTCACACTGGTCAGAGGACACTCCTCCATTACTTATGGGAGCACAAGCTGCTACAAGCACTCTGGAAATCAGTCTGTTGGTTCCTCAGAAAATTGAACATAGTACTACCCAAGGACCCAGCTAACCACTCGAGGGCATATGACTGAAAGATGCTCCAACATATAACAAGGACACATGCTTCACTATGATCATAGTGACATTATTTGTAATAGCCAGAAGCTGGAAAGGAACCAGGTGTTCTTCAACAGAGGAATGGTAACAGGAAATATGGTACATTTACACAATGGAGTACTACTCAGCTATTAAAAACAACGACTTCACGAAATTTGCAGGCAAATGAATGGAACTAGAAAATATCATTGAGTGAGGTAACCCAATCACAAAACAACACTCATGGTATACACTCACTGAGAAGTGGATATTAGCCCAAAATATCCAAGATATATTGCACAAACCAAATGAACCTCAAGAACATGGTCTACTAAAGTGTGGGTGCTTCAGAACTTCTTAAAAGGGGGAACAAAAACACTCATAGACAAATTGTTGAGCAGAGACTGAAGAAAAGGCCATTTAGAGACTGCCCCACCTGGGAGATCCATCCCATACATAGACACCAAACCAAGGCAATATTGAGGACTCCAAGAAGTGCATGCTGACAGGAGCCTGATACAGTTTTCTCCTGGAAGGCTTTGCCAGATCCTGACAAATACAGAGGTGGATGCTCATAACCAACAGTTTAACTGAGAACTGGGTCCCCCTTGGAGTAGTTAGAGAAAGGACTGAAGTAGCTGAAGTGGTTCGCATCCTCCCAAGAAGAACAATAATATCAACTAACCAGACCCCTTAGAGCTCCCAGGAACTAAACCATCATCCCAAGAGTACAGAGGGATGGACCTATGGCTCCAGCAGCATATGTAGCAGAAGATGGTCATGTTGGGCATCAATGGGTGGAGAGGCCTTTGGTCCTGTCAAAGCTTGATGTCCCTGT
Organism: Rattus norvegicus; assembly: GCF_021556685.1. Taxonomy (NCBI): domain Eukaryota; kingdom Metazoa; phylum Chordata; class Mammalia; order Rodentia; family Muridae; genus Rattus; species Rattus norvegicus. Next base: position 20,514,898 of record NC_141544.1, on the reverse strand, counting down.
GTTTGGGAATGTCAGTAAGGGAAGCTGGGAAGGGGTGGGTGGATGGGGAAGGTCACCCTCATAAAAGCAGGGTGGTGGGGATGAGATAGATTTCTGGACGGGAAAAAAGGAAAGACGATAACATTTAAGATATAAGTTTAAAAAAATCCAATAAAAGAATAAAAAAGAGTCTTGTCCAGTATGACTCCGTAGGAGAAAATTTATTTTTCATTGCAAACAGTTATCAGTTGGAGATATACTCTGGGATAGGGGTGGCAACCCAGAACTGTGTAGGGCCTGTACGTGCTGACTCAGTCTTCTATAATTTGAATGTTCATCTGTCTTCCTTTCTTTAGAAGGCATTATTTCCTTGGTGTGTCACACTCTTTTGCTCTTCAACTTTTTCTACTCTTCTACAGAGTTCTCTGACCAGGAGAGAGGCATTTGATGGAGACTTACCTTTTAAGATTGAGATTTACAAGGCCTTTCACTATCTGCCCATTGTCCAGCTATGTTGTGTGTTTTTGTATTTGTTGCCAGTATAGCAACTAACATGGACAAAAACATGGTGTGACAAATAGAAATACTTCTCAATGCTTGCCAGAGACTCCACCTTAATGTTATGGAACGAAATTAATAAAATAGATAAATAATTTTAAGTGTTTCAGAAATATATTAAATAACATAATGTGTAAACTGAAGGGAATATTTTATATTAAGTATATTGTTGTGCATAATAAAAAGTTGCACAACTAAAAATCACATTGAAAAAATGAAAATGAAAGTTGTTTTATTGAAGAGTACTGACTTTTCATTTTCTGAAGAACTATCAACTACAAAACACTCTCTGGTTAAAAGCGTGAATTTTGGCCACATCTTCTGAATATCAGGAATTATTTCCTAGTATTAAACTTAAACAGTTGTTGAACGTGTTGTCAACATCTCAGTGAGTGATGTGGCCATCAGCCCTCTTCTGTCTGAGAAATGCTGGAAATGCTCAACCTCTGACTCTTACATGCTCTCTGTATCTTCTTCCAACAAAGACCCTAAACTCTTAAGGGAGAAGTGCTAAGGCCATCCCATCAATGTCTGAATGTTTATTACTCTTCATATATAATGGCCATGTTCCCCTGTAGGCCTCATATTCAGGAATAGTTGGCTACCAAAAAAACAGATGACTTTCTACACTGGTTTTTGTTGTTTGTTTTTCTGTTGTTGCTGCTGTTATTGTTGTTTAACAGGCAAGAATAAAATGGAATTGGGTCAGTTGTGGTTAAAAATCAGGGAAGACTAAGAGGGACAAAAATGTACCACATTTTATCTAAAAAAGAAAAAAGAAAATATAGATGGTTAGCATGCTATACTGAAAATTCAAACATTGCTGACCCATTGAGAGGACAAATAAAAAGTGAGGTTCAAGTGTAAAGTGGGTAAATTTTTATACATTTGAAATGTGTGTGTGGTATAAAGCTTTGAGAATTATAAATAAAATGACATCTGATATTATGAATATCTTGGTGATCAGAAAAATCTAGAGAATCAAAATTATTTTGAAATCTAGGCCATAAAAAACTATTCAGGACCCTCCTTCTGATCATTGGTAAAATAAAAATTCAGCTTCTTAAGAGAAGTCTACCATATATCAAGCTACTAGTAATTAAAAGGAATATACAGCAATATATGTTGTTTTAATTTCCTGTCAAGACATGTTGCCCTTTTAATATCTGTTTATTTACCTACATCGCAGAGCTTGTTGGTTCCTTCATCCATCAATGCTCTATGAACTTTTGAAAGATGAAATGTGACAAAACTATGTAAATATTCTGTACACAGTGCACAAACATTAGCAGAATCAATCTGAATGATGGATCTTCCTGTGTGGCTGCTGCTCTTAATTTTTATCAAATTTGTATGGGTGGGGCATGTGTATCAGGAGGCACATGAATACTGAAGCACATACTTAGTGATCACACAGCAATCTGTGGAAATGAATTCCTCCTTGTATTACATGGTTGTTGGACATTTAACCCACATATTAAAGTTACCTTGCATGCTGACTCATCTGATCAGTCCATGTCTTTTGCTTATTGGTCATGAAAAGGTATAAAAACTTCAGGGGGGGGGTTGGGGATTTAGCTCAGTGGTAGAGCGCTTGCCTAGGAAGCGCAAGGCCCTGGGTTCGATCCCCAGCTCCGAAAAAAAAGAACAAAAAAAAAAAAAAAAAAAACTTCAGGGGGAATAAAGAGGCTGTGAAAATATATCATCAATATGTGCATACATATGTCTCTGATTGGAAGCTTGGATACCTGTGACTACATGAACAAGCAGAAATCATTAAGTGAGTTCAGACATAATTTTCCTGATAATGTACGTTTTTCCAGTGTAGCTGCAATCCTTTATGCCACAAACAGGATGGAGGCAAGGGAAACTGTGCCTTTCAGCAACAATTTCCACTTTCAGAAACTCAGACATTAGCACATTGCTATGCTCATGTAAAATGTGATGATTTTATATTTATTATAAATCTTTATGATAGTTTCTGATTATATATGCAAATGTTAAACATATTTTACGTTTAAAATTGGAATTTACAGGTGAATAGATTACTCATCTTGTAAATATGAAAGGAGTATATAGAAAAACTTAGTGTTTCTCATGTTTATATTAAGATAAGCATTCCATTGAAAAAGAATTTTCAGTTAATGTTGTACAATTATCATGGATTGAATCAAAGGGGATATCATACTTTCCTGATTGGCTCTCCCTAAAGCTTATTTCAATCATTGTGTTTAAATTTAAATTATATTGTTTTATATCCATATATGCATATTCAGTCTACATAAATGAATATAAACGTGTAAAATATTTAAATAGCTTGAAAAAGCATTCTTCCAGACATCTGATGTAGAATCAGTTTGAATAAACATGTTTTATATTACCTGATGTGTTTAAAATGAGTGCTTTGATGTTTAGTGTGCTAAAACTACTTCAAATAAACAACAAAGGTACAATAATTGTTACTTTAATAACTTTCTTAGACTGAACAACAAGCATTTAGTCCTATTCTCTAATAGAAATTTTACCTCATCTTTCTCAAAACATTTCTAAAACAAATCTTAAGTCTCATCACATACACTTGTTCTCACCCTAACGATCATTTCAAAGATATTTTTATTAAAAATGTATTCTTTTCTCATACAATACATCCCCAACGTATTGTATGACGTATTTCCTTCCCTCCACTCCTCCAAGCTCCAGGCAGCTCTTCTTCTCTTCTTCTCCTATTCTCTTTTTTTTAGGCACTCCCCATCCTTCTCCCTTCAGGAAAAAACAGGTCTCCAAGAGACAACCACCAAATATGACAAAAGAAAACACAGGAAGACAGGGCAAAAACCCTGATTGGACAAGAAAATCCATAGGCAGAAGAATTTCCTAGGTGATAAGCCTCCTGCTACTATATGAATCACATGATTCAGAGTCCATGTTGCTGCTTCAGTCTCTGTGAGCCCATAGGCACTTCGCTTAGTTAATTCAGTGGGCTGTGTCCTCCTGGTGTTGTCCATCCCGCTGATTCCTAAAATCTTCTGCCTCTTCTCCCATGGGATTCTCAAAACTCAGAGTCGAGGAATTCCACAGAGACATCCAATTTAGACTCTCTCAGATAATATCTAGCTATGGACCTTTGCATCTGCCCCCATCTGCTGCAGGAGAAAATCTCTCAGACAAAAACGGAACAGGACACTAATCTATGGGTATAACAGAATATTGTTAGAAATCATAATGAGGTTTTACTGGTTATTTCAGTTTTTATTTTTATTTGGTTGGTTGTTTTGACAGTCTTGTTTGACTCTATCCTAGAACTCTAGCCTATTCATTTTCTGATTCCTGGAAATCCAGGCAGTGTAGAATATGGACTATTAAAGTAGGCTTCAAATTAAATCAGACATCCATTGGCCACTCTCACAAGTCCTCTGCCACCATTGTCCCAGAACATCTTAGAAGTAGAGCAAATTGGAGTTCTAAATGTTTGGCTGGGTGGGTGTTCAGGTTCTTCTTTCCGTAGCCTGGAGAGTTCCTCCTTGTACAAAGAGACTAGAACAAAGGTGTGAAAGCTCCATTCATCCACTAGCTCCATCAACCTGTATACATTCAAGTGAGTTGTATGGATGTTGTCCAATACAATGCTGTCTTCTGCTCCCTTTGTGGAGGGCAACCCTTTGTCCTACCATCAGCCTGGGATATTTAGGGATCCTCGGTACCTCTTCAGCTAAGAATTCAAGCAAATCAAACCCAGTCTTGCCACTGGAAACCTTGTCTGACTACATAGATGGACAGTTTAGACTCTGTTTCAGTTATTAGAAATATTCACTAGGGCCATTTTCCTACATTTCAAGAAGTTTCAACCTCATCTGTTCATTGTTGATATTAGTGCCTGTGCTGTGAGTTCTTTTCAGAAAGTTGTCTCCTGCAACAATGAATCCAAGGCATCCCCACTCCCCCGTCTATCAGGTTCTGTATATGGGGTTTTATGGTCTTTGGTCCACTTGGACTTGAATTTTATGCAGGGTGATACATATGGATCTATTTGAATTCTTTTACATGCAGAACTCCAGGGTGAACAACACCATTTGTTGAACAAGCAGGCTTTTTTCCAGTGTATATTTCTAGCTTCCCAAAAAGTTGCTCAATTCAAGCCATCTCTTCTGTTACCCTCCCTCCATCCCTTGCTGCTCTACCATTCCTCACCTGCCCTGAGTTCAATTGCAAAAGTTATTTTATTTCACCTTCCAAGGGAGATACATGTGCACTCCTCAGAGTTCACCTCATTGCCTAACTGCTCTGAATCTGTGGATATTAGATTTACTATAACTTACTTAACCTATAATATCCATTTATTAGTGAAGACATAACCTATTTCTGTTTCTGTTTCTGGGTCTGGGTTACCTCACTCAGGATGACTTTTTTTTTTTTTTTTTTTTTTTAGTGTTTTCCATTTGTCTGTAGATTTCATGTCATGTTTTCTGTAAACAGCTTAGTAGCACACCACTGTGTAAATATACCAAATTTTCTTACGTTGAAGTGAAAGACCCCCCCCCAGAGCAGGGAGACCCTCACTCAAGTCTCGGGATGATGCGACCCCCCAAGAACTCATGTAAGACTGTCCTTGCTGTAATTTACACAAGGTTTATTGATAGGAACCAGTGCACTGGGGTCGAGACTCATATCCCACACAGGGGCACAGGAGTTTGACGACCAGTAGCTGGGAGAAGGGGTATTTAAAGGAAGAAGCCACAACCCAAGGGGGCAAGGATGGTGTCACATGAGAAATCACAAGGAGAAGTTTCCTGTCTCTCAAGATTGCTTAACTTTATGGTCTGCTAGTTCCTAGGAGAAGCTTCCTGCTACTCAAGATGTTCTCTAAGATATTAATCTAACTTTATGGTCAGCTAGTTCCTGGGAGAAGCTTTCTGTTATCTTTACTAGGTCAGGAATCGCAGATCTGAGGGCCTTATCTTAAGTCCTTTGATCTAGTTCCTGGGAGAGCAGGCTCAAGAAATGTGACCTTTTACCTACTTACAGGTAGAGGGTAGGGTCTGGAATTTGAGGTATTTAGGGCTTCTTAGGGGTGAGATAGCATTTCTAAACTTCTGACTTTTGGCTGTATTTTTTATTCTTTCAGAAGGACGCAACCTAAGATTGTTTTCATTCTCTGTCTATTATGAATATAGCCTCAATGAACATAGTTGAACAATGGTCCTTGTTATAGGACAGAGTGTCCTTTGGGTAATTGCACAAGAATGGTAGAGTTGAGTTTTGAGGAAGATGGATTCCAATGTTACTAAGGAAGTGATATATTGATTTCCAGAGTGGAAAGTACAAGTTTATATTCCCACCAGCAATGAAAGAGAATTCCTCTTGCTCTTCATCTTTCACCAGCATAAGGTGCCACTTGTGTTATTGATCCTAGCCATTCTGAAGGGTGTAAGATGGACTCTCAGAGCAGTTTAGATTTTTATTCTACTGCTCGATAATTGTTGTGGTTTGCCCTGGAGTTATTTTGATGCTAATTCCACTGCACCAAGGACAGCTGCCTAGTCACACACTCAGGAATCAGGTGACTTCACCAGAACCTCCCCATTGAATTTGTAAAGTACAGGTTAAAGGCAGGTACAAGATAGAAGGAGGCCTGTCATTGGAGGAGAAGGAAGGATGGGCGGGAGAGAAGTTTGAGGTGACTGGAACAGAAAGGAAGAGACAGGAGGAGAGAGGAGGAGGGAGAAGCTGTAGCAGGACAGGTTGTTATTAATGTTCCTAAGGGATGAATGGTACAGGGCTTTGTGTGTTTAGGTGGGCAATTACATCTTATCAATTAAGTCGAACATTATTGTGTTGTGTGTTCTTTTATGTGATGGTTTGAGTGTAGCAAAGTGTGAGGTGGCAGGAGACAGTAGGCCGCGAGGAGTTGGGATGTGTTTCCACCAAGATATCTAACAGATATCTTGGGGCACTGTGGTGCCTGACCTAGCAAGGCAAAAGACACCAATACATTTTTTTATTTTTATATTTTTACAACAACAGATAAATATGTTGAACATTTCATAAAGTGTTTCTTTACCACCTGAGATCACTTAATTTAAAATCATCTGTTTATATCTATGTCCCATATTTGAATTGGATTATTTGGTTCTTTTAAATATCCACATCTTGAGTTCTTTATATATTTTGAAAATCAGCCCTCTGTCAGATGTGCAGTAGACAAATATATTATCCCACTCTGAACATGGCTGCTTCTTCTACTTGGTGATATTCTTTACCTTACAGAAACTTTACGGTAAATTTACGTGGGGCCCATTTGTTCATTGTTGATATTAGTTCCATGCTGTGAGTTCTGTTAAGAAAGTTGTCTGCTGCAACAATGAATTCAAGGCATCCCCAATTCCTCATCTCTCAAGTTCTGTATATCTGATGGTTTTATGGTCTTTGATCCACCTAGACTTAAATATTATGCAGAGTGCACATATTGATCTATTTGCATTCTTTTACCTGCAGAACTCCAGGGTGACCAACATCATTTGCTGAATAAGCTGGCTTTTTCCCCAGTCTATTTCTGGCTATTTATCAAAAATCAGGTGCTAATTGGTGTATGGTTTATCATTTACTTAATAGCTATTATCTGCTAATAAATGTGTCTTTAATTCAATCTCACTGATCAATGTGCCTCTTTTTATGACTAGGTGCTGTGGGTTTGTTACTATAATTCTGTAGTAACATGTAAAATCAAGATGGTGACATCTACAGCAGTTCTTTTATCGTTCCAAATTGTTTTAGCTCTACCAGCTTTTTCTTTTTCCCATATTAACTAAATAAATATCCTTTCAACATCCATAAAGTAATGTGTAGGATATTTTGATGGTTATTTCCTTGAATATATAGATTGTTGTTCGCTGAATGGCCATTTTTACTAGGTTAATCCTCCCAATTAATTAACATGGAAGATCTTTCTATCTTCTGATATCATCTTCAATTTCTTTCTTTAAAGTCTTGAAGTTTGTATCATACAAGTTTTTCAAGTGATTGAATAGAGATACTCCAAAATCAAATGCAGTATTTAAAAGTTTTAAATAGACTTACAAAAATATTTAAGTCTGAGGAATACAAATTGGAAAGGAAAAATGTATAGTACCACTATTTCCAGATGATATAATAGTTTAGATAAGTAACCCTAAATTTTTCACTAGGGAGCTTCTACAGCTTATAAGTGGTTTTAGCATGATATAGAATTCATTCAGGTTTAGCTGGATATAGAATTAAATTAGGAAAATTCAGTAGCACTTGTATATACAAATGACAATTGTATTGATAAAGAAATCAAGGAAACAACACCTTTCAGAATAACCTGAAATAATAATGATAAAAAAATCAGATGAATAAAATTTGCTTTGCTTCCAATGTATAGTTCACTACTATATATTTTATTCTTTGTCTGGGAATACAAACCAGAAGTGTACCATAATAAACTGCTAATGAGATAGAAAAGAAGAATTCACCATATATTCATCAGATTCATTTTTTCCTTTCCCCTCAAAGACAAACCATTACACATTATGAAATCTTTCCATGTAATGATCTGCCGTTTGAACCTATTGCCAATTACCAGCTCCACAGAAACTAGTAACTATCGGGTTACTACACAAATTAATGACATTGGCCAGCTCTCCCTTTTCTTCCACTGCTCCAGATTCCATAAACAGAAATCTGCTCACATTGGGTCTCTCATAAATTGCTTATTAAGGTGTTAACATTATACTCTCAGTGCTTCTTGACATTCCATGGGTTTTTAGAAGCTTCATACTATGCCATTTTATTACCACACTTGTTCTGCATTATAAATTTGCCATGTAACTCAGTACTACCTTCCTAATTGGTGTCTGCTCTCTGAGTATGATTGTCTTCACAGTCTCCAAATCCACTATTCCTTTACTCATCCCTCTGTGTTCACTTCCTGACCAGTGAGTATTAATAATGAAGTATTTCAATTTTAAAATTGAAATCTTATTGCCTGAAACCACTAAGAATCTCTTCATTAAACTACAGGGACTATTCAATCAGAAAATATTATTGTAGCTCATATTTGTGTTAAAGCAATCAATTTTAAAGTGTTTTATATTTTAAAAGAATCAGGGAGAGTCAATGTTATAAATGAAAATATAAAGGATATATTTACTATATTTTATTATCTAAAGGATATGATTTTTATACATTATATTTAATCACATAATAAAATTTTATTTTTACCCTCTTAAAATTATTAATTGTTTGAACAAAGCAATGCAGACATTAAAAATATGAAGATATGTTGAACTCATCACTTGATAATTTATAGTATCTTATTGTTCTTCACCTTTCATGTGAAGCTCATAGCTCTCCCCAGATAGATCAATAGGAATCTCAACTCAATCCAACTTGGGAAAGCCAAATATAGGAATTCCTATATTTGACTGTTATAAGGAACATTGGTAAAATATTACTTATCAAAGCATCGATATTGGAACCAGCTGCAATACTTAAAAGCCTGCACCTCTGGAGCTTCATACTTGATCTTTCAGCTACTCAATATGTAAGAGTGTGTCTTCTCCTTAAACTGTGTTTTGTTAAATTTTCTTATTGTTTGCAGCAGCTTCTATAGAGGAATTATAAATCTTTCAATATTGAGCCAAATGACTTTGAGATCTTCAACAACCATGAATTTAAAATATTGAATAATATAAAAAGTATCAAAATTCCAACATAATTCTTGAAACATGGACAAAGCAATTCTCAAATTCATCTGGAAAGACAAAAATCCCAGAATAGTGAAAATAATTTTAATGATAAAAGAACAGCTGGGCAAATCAACATCCCTAAAGTCAAGCTCTACTACAGAGCAATAGGTATAAAAGCTGCATGGTATCGGTACAGAGACAGACAGGTTGATCAATGGAATAGAATTGAAGGTCCAGAAATAAAACCACATACTTATTCACACTTGATCTTTGACAAAGAAGCCAAAAATGGAAAAAAAGAAACCATCTTCAATAAATAGCACTGGTCTAACTGGCTGTCTGTGTGTATAAAATGAAAATAGAATTACATTTGTTACCATGCACAAAGCTTAAGTCCAAGTGGATCAAGGAACTCAACATAAAACCAGATACACTGAATCTAATAGAAGAGAAAGTGGGATAGAGCTTTGAACTCATTGGCACAGGGGAAAATTTCCTAAACGGAACTCCAATGGCTCACACTCTAAGATCAAAAATTGATAAATGGGACCTCATGAAACTGGAAAACTTCTGTAAGGCAAAGGACATAGTCAATAAGGCAAATCTGCACCATACAGACTTGGATAAAAATCTTCATTAACCCCACATCTGATAGAGGCCTAATACCCAAAATATATGAAAAACTCAAGAAGATAACCATCCAAAAAACCAAACAACCCAATGAAAAAAGTTTGATACAGAACTCACAACAGAGGAATCTCAAATGGTTGAGAAGCACTTAAAGAAATGTTGAAAGTCCTTAGTGATCACAGAAATGCAAATCAAAACAAACTTGAGATTCTACCTCACACCAGTCAGATCAAAACTTCAAGTGACAACACATGTTGCAGTGGATGTGGAGAAAGAAGAACACTCCTTCATTGCTGGTGGGATTGCAAACTGGTACCAACCACTCTGGAAATCCATATAGAGGAAAAGGTGGTCCAGGGACAGGTTCAAAGTGAGATCCCCAATGGGAGACCCCAAAACCTGACACCATTACCAAGGCTATGGAATGCTCACAGAATAGACCTACCTTGATTACCCTCTGAAAGACCCACCATGCAGTTGAAAGAGTCAGATATTTGCCCCAACCCAATGAACGGAAGCTGCTGACCCCTGTGGTTAAATTAGGGAAAAGCTGGAGGAAGCTGAGGAGGAGGACGACCATGTAGAAGGACCAACATCTCAATTGGTCAATCAATGGACCCCAGAGATCTCTCAGACAGTGGAACACTAACCAGGCAGCATACACCAGCTGAGATGAGGCACCCAACACATATACAGCAGAGGACTGCTGGGTCTCTGGTTTCAGTTAGAGAAGATGCACCTAGTCCTCAAGAGACTGGAGACCCTAGGGTATTTATAGGTCTAGTGGGGCTTGAGGACTGGGAACTTCCTTGTGGAGACAGGGGGTTGAGGAATTGGTATAGAACGTGGAACTTTCATAGGGTGGACTGGAAGGGGAATAAAATCTGGAGTGCATTAATTAATTAATTAATTAATTAATGGTATCTTTCAGACTTATTTCAAGAGTTCTTATCTCAAATAAAAATTTCTGTTTTTGGGGGGATCTTGAGGATGGAAGACACAAGTTTCTCACCTGGATCTTGCCTGGGTCATGAAAAGTTTAGACCCAGGCAAGGTAATACAGGCTTTTAATCCCAGGTGACTGAGACAAATAGATCTTGGAGTTCAAAGTCTGCCTTGGTATCAAAGCAAGTACCAGATCCCAGTATGATGGTGGTACCCACCTTTAATCTGGTCCATACCTTCTGCTGATGACTTACATAAGGACACTGGAAGAAGGAAGATTTATACCTGGTTGAATTTACATGCCAACACATCTGGGTTGGGACTTACTTCCACCGAAGACCAGCTGAAGCAACTAACCTTGTGGGACTGAGCCACTACTAGATTCCTGGACTTCCCATCCACAGCTACCCATTGTTTGATTACAGACTGTAAGTCATCACAATATAAAGACATTCCATAAATTCTGTGACTCTAGAAAACCCTGACTAAAACAATATGTAAACAATCGGGTAAAGTACCATAAACACGTACTAATCAAGAAATATTAAATCATGCAGATTTGCATGTTTAGAGACACATTATTTTCATTTTCCCACTTTTCTTTGATTTCTGCTCATATGCTTTTCCAAAAGAATGTAACACACACTTTTTCCCCCTTGCTGCTGCTATTTTAATAATGTGTATATTTAGTCTTTATGTGATATAGATATTCCAACTTTATCTCTTCAGTCCAGAATCATACTATATTCCTTTCTTCAGGTTTGGATTGAGTAAGCCTTCTTCTAAACCTACATCACTGGAAATCATACCTTTCTCCGTTTGATAGAATAAAAAAGCTGTGGAAATTTCATTAGTTCAGGGACCAAGAAGCCAATAACTCCTTTTGTTCTCTTCCTCAGTTTTTATCTCTCAAGATATTTGAAAAGGACTCAGCTAAACATTATTTTACTCAATACAAGTTAACTTTTGTCTGTGTTCATTACCATTATATGAAACATCACTCAAGCTCTTGCATTTGAATGCTTGGTTTCCAGTTCATAGCACTGGTTATAATGATCATGGAACCATTAGGTCTGGAACCATGGTGAAGGAAATAGTTTCAGAGACAGATAATGACATTCCCAGTTTGACCCTAATTCCAGGTCAGTTACTAGTTTCTGGAGTTTAATGCAAAATAATTAATGGCCTCCTATTTAGTATTTTCCCTGACATCGTGGAGTGTATTGTCTCAAATTATAAGTTGAATTTATCTCTTATCCCCCTAAATTGCCTCTTGTCCAATATTCAGTCACAGCAACGTGAAAGTAATCCTAATGGGAACCTTACTTGTCTATTTTATTACCTCCTAGTACCTAGAGATCTTCTGCTTCCTTGGATTAAATCTCAAAACAACAACAAAAGTGTGTGTGTGTGTGTGTGTGTGTGTGTGTGTGTGTGTGTTTAGTTTGAAATTAATAATCAATGAAAAAGTGTTTATTCACTTGAGAATGAGAAGACATAGGGGAAGCATGATGGATGGTAATGGGGAGATGTTTGAGAGAAGTAAGTTGGACAGGGAGTGTGATTAATTCTATCTCATTTTAAAACTGAATGAGTATCTGAGATGGGAATGGTGCTCACAGTCATAATACTGGAACTACAGAGACGGAAGAGGAAGTAACACTGTGAATCTAAAAGCAACCTGGGATACATAGCGAGTCACAGTCCAGGCTGAGCTACAGACTGAGACACTGTCTCAAGTGAACCAACAGACAGACAAACAAACAAACAAACAAATGCCAGTACAGCATCTAACATGAATATATGGTGTTCGTTTTTTTGAAAGTCTATTGATTAATTATATGTTTTAATTATTTTAAATATAACAATTTTGCTTTTGGTAAAATTTTAATTCCCAAAATGTTGAGTTTAATACCAATGAACCTTAATGTATCCTTTTGTAAATGTAACTTTTATTTTCCTGATGTAATTGTCCTCTCAGAGGCATTCTGCCTAGTAGACTCACCTGATCCTATTTCCTTCTGAACTCTGTCTGTCAGGTTCAACCCACCCATTCTGGCTCAAACTCCTCTACAAACTGACTGATTCAAATCGTTTTCTCTCAGCTTCTGACTGAATTGTTCTGCTTGGCTTCAAACTAACTCTAGAAATCTGTCGTAATCTTCCAGCTCCTCTTCTCTGGGTTCAACGTTTACCTGCACTGTGTGTACTGCACGAACTGAAGAACAAAGTCAAGTCCATTGCACTGCACTCACAGCACTGACTGAATGAACTCAACTGACTTATTAGAACACAGAGATCTGCATGCCTCTGTGTCCTGCCTGTTGTAATTACAGGCATTAAACTACTCCTAGACCTAAGCTTTTCATTACCTGAAACTTCCTCTATAGCAGGCTAGCCTTAAACTCAGATATCTGCCTGCTTCTTTCTCCTGGAATGAAGGTGTGTCCATATTCCAGCCAGATCACAAAGATCTAGGAAGTTTTTGGATATGATCCCTTTCCAGAGCAGGCATGTTGCTGGATTAAAATTCCTCTATGTTCCTCAAAACAATTTTTGCATATATATATAATATAACTGTTATTTTCTCTAAATATTCTTAGACAAAATAAATGAAGCATAATAGAGCTGTAGTCAGCTAATATAATCAGAACCAGGCTACACCTGCATGACCTCAATACTACTTCCAGATGAGACTGTGTATTCTGCCAGAAGATGATCTAAACAGGGAGCCAACCAAGGTGACAGTGAGGTGTGAGCGGCAGGCTCAGAAGCTTTGAATAGAACATACATTCAGGCTCTGGCATCTGGTTCCTACTTTTGCCAAATGTGCCTTGTTTTCACTCACAGCTGTTAAAGTGTTTGTTAAAGGGGATAGACTAGGGAGAAGAAAGAGATTGGTGAGGTCCACGCCAGCTTCTATGGGAGGTAATGTCAAGCCAACATGCAGTTTACTCACAATAATAATTTGCATTAGAGATCAGTTGTTATTTATTAGAATAACAGTGGTATATGGTGGGCATGAACTTCAGGCTATAGCAGGCAGTGTTCTGTTTCATCACTCATCACAAATTTATAATTGTGCCAATTTAATTAACACCTAAAAAGCAAATGCATCTTCATTTGCTTCAAATAATATCATCTGACAATTTAAACTTAGTTATTAAACACAAGCTGCCATATATGCTTCTAACATATTGATTAACTGGTTTGGTTTTTCTGAACATATTATGAAATAAAGTGCCTATCAGGTGCTAGTCTATTTGAAATTATTAACTCCTAAAACCTGAATGAATAGTATATGCATTAGTAATAAATCTGTGTAGTTGCTCCACCATGTAATTCTTTAGCAGAAATTCATTTTGAACTATTTTATTTTATAATGTCAAGCTATTTGTGTCTTCACATAATCCTCATGATGTTAAATCCCTGCACTCCATATCTTTCCTGGCAACATGAACATGAAACTTCATAAAACATTGATCATATATACTTGACAATAAAGCCATCTTATTTCTTTTGAAAAATTCTAATATGAATAAAAATCAATGATATTCAAGTAGCAACAAAACAATATATAGGTGCAGAGAGTCCGTAGGGAAACTGTAATTAATAGCTAACTTCTTTGACAGAGGGGGCAGAAGTTCAGACTTGCAATTGTAAAGGAACATGACTAGTACAAGTATGTGTATACATTGAGCACAAGTAGTTGATAAAACTTTAAATGCATTTACCAAAAACAAAAGTGATAAATGAGGAGTTATGAGGAGGTAGACATATTCTTAATCTGACTTAAATATTAAAATGTTAATGTGTGTGTATCATATGAATTGCGACTAATGTGTAGTATGCATGTTTTATTGAATCCATTAAATATTTGTTTTCAAAGAGCAAAGACATTGAATTTGGAATAAAGTACATAAGATATGCAATATTGCATATCTTCCAGAAAATAAATTCAACTTTACCCTTTGAGACTAGTAACTGCCAACTATACCTTCTCTTACTTTGCAGTGCTGCATTACTCTGTACTATATGTAACTATTCCTTAAGGTACCATGTCTCATCTTCTAGGAACCCCTATAAAAACATTCTGCAGAGTTGGAGCAGTCAAGGAAGGATCATTGAAATCTTATGATAAAGATCACGACCTTATGACCCTTAATCATTTTACTAGTAGGGTGTTGGAGATGGAACTTTTACAGTTAAGAATCAACCAGAAGATTCAGGTTTTTTTCCAAGTTAAAAAAAGGCCAGAGAAACTCTAAATATTCTCTGAATGATGTTTTTTTCCCTAAAACTTTGTGACCCTCTTATTCGAAAAATTGTTTCAAAAGGATAGAAAGTAAGAGAGCCTCACTTTGCTTGTCATAAAGAAAGAGTATCCTGCTGCTTTCATGATAAAAAGAATAGAAAAAGTTTCTTTTGTCATAACTTTTTCCTTTGTCATTAAAGATTCTTCAGTGATCATAGGGAGGTCTCACCTAGACTTGTGACAATCAAACTAATGACAATGACCCTGATAATAAGAAAGGTTACTTCTCCTACATGGTTTTTCTATAAAGTGTAACTGGTGTTCTATTTTAATATAATCTTGAAGAAAGGTCAATAACATGGATGAAGCTTATTTAAAGTAAATATTTGACACTGACTAAATTACATTTGGTTTAAAAACTAGCCCGAGATAAAAGTTAAGTTAAATATAATGTTTAAATTGTTGAATCCAATGTAAACTCATTTGTACTAAATAAAATCCAAATCAAATTGTTTAAAAACTACCAAGTTGTGATTTTTATAAAACCCAAAATTTGAAAGTAAGATTATACCCATTTAAAGACATAACCTCTACCTCCTTCACATCATTTGAGCTGTGTCTTGAACTCCTTAGTGAGCGGGAACATATATCTTGCCTCACACCTGACAAACTGCAAATTTCTATTGTCTCAGATGAGAAGAATGTATGTCAGAACACTGTCCAAAAATGGTGTCTTGTGAGATTTCTGTGTGCTTATGAAAAAACTACAAGAAACCAAGACAGGGGTTTTATTATTTCGATTTCTTCAAAAGCACATGATTGTTCTTGGATTATGTTTACCCGCCCTTCTCTAGTGTGACAGTGGTAGTGAGTTTACTGCAGATTATTTACTGTGGCTGGCTACTGTTGTTAGTTTCTATGCCTCTATAGAAAGTGTTTTTGCCCTGTGCAGCTAGTCCTCCTGATTGTACATTTTAACTACGGGCTCTTCTTAACCCTCAGAGTAGAAATTATGTGATACTTTGTATAAAGTGAGCTATTACACGTGACTTTAGCTGGCCTTCTGTTGGTGCCATCCTTCCCCCCCCCTCCACCACAGTCTTCCTGTACCTAGAGCTGTAAACAAATCTTTTCTTTAGGTGTAACACTCAAATAAACGTTGTTTCTTTTTTTTTTTGTTCTTTTTTTTTTTTTTCAGAGCTGGGGACCGAACCCAGGGCCTTGCGCTTCCTAGGTAAGCGCTCTACCACTGAGCTAAATCCCCAGCCCCTATAAACGTTGTTTCTTATTTAAAGACAGACAACTGTATTTTACTGATTTGTTCATCTGGATTATTGTGAATTCTACATTTAAGAAAAATATAACAAAAATGAGATTCTAGTGGCCCTTCACTACTGGGCCAAATACCAGAGTAGAAAAGTGGAGAAAGCTCAACCATTTGACATTTTATTCATATTAAGAAGGAAGATATAACACATACCTCCATCAATAACACCAACAGAAGAAATAATTATGTGAAACATTCCCAGAAGTGAAAATTGTAGTAAACCAGTTAAAAACTATACAGTTTCCACATAGACTGAATTATATAGACAGCATAGTACAAGGGCTTGAGGACAACTGGACAAAATTGGATGTATTATTTAAAAATCAATACTATATTTTATTTATACTTTATTGAAAATAAAATCCCCATGAGTAGATTAATTTCTATTGCTGTGAAAATACACCATGAACAAAGCAACTTGGAGAAGAAGGATTATTCATAATGCATGGTAAGTCATGAAAGGAAATTAGAACAGGAACTCTAGGCTGGAACCTACAGGAAGCAAAGGAAACCATGGTCATGGAGGATCATTGCTTACAGGATATCTTTCCCTGGTGGTTTTGTGTTGTTTTGTTTTGTTTTGTGTTGTTTTGTTTTGTTTTGTTTTGTTTTTAATATGGGATCTTGCTTTCTAGTCCTGCTGATCCTGAAGCTCTCTATGTAGACCATGGTGGCCTGGAATTCACAAACCTTTCTGCCTTTCTCTGCCAAAGTGCTTGGATTAAAGGGATGCACTACCATGCCCCGCTCAGTTCAGGACTTTTTTTTTTTTAAATACAACTCAAGTGTAGACCACAGGCCTAAGAACTGCTGTGCTCACAATTGGATGAGTCCTCTTAAAAAAATTATTACTCAAAAAAGAAAAGCCCCCAAATCTAACTATAGACTAATATCATTTCAAATGTGCCAAACACTACCTGTAAAACCGGTAGCAGAACTTGGTAATGTGGAAAACTAACATTTAACTGATTTTTTTTTCAGCATGAGAGCTGCAGTGTTGAAGAGATCACAGAGGCAAATTTAGGTTTTCATGGTAAGATGACAGGGAAGGGCATTATGAGGGTGTAACTCATTCTCCGTGGAAGTCCGTTCAAACACACATATGTACATACAGCTCTCATAAAGGCTTCTGTCTGTAAGTAAGTGACAAGAGCATCCTGCAATAAATCCAATAAATTTTCAGTTCGTTTTATTGAACGGAAGTCACTTTTGCAACTGAAACCTTTGGCACTGTTTGCTATTCAGGTCAGGTGGCCCCAAGTGTAAATCCAGGCCTGTAATATTAAGGACAGTTTTGGAGGTGTCTGATGAGAAGCATATAAAGCCCTAACTGCCACAGATAATGTCAACTTAAATTATTATTTCCATTTCCCCACAGATTATAGGACAAGAAGACATAAATGGAAATTAAAAAGTAAATTCAGCACATATTTCAGGAAGTACCTTTCATGTGGAGAATAATAAACGTGAAGGAGAGCCTGCAGGCAACGTTGTTGAGGCAAAAAGCAGGAATGTCATTCAAAAAACAATTAGATGCCATCCTTGGGGAAATGGACTACAGAAAAGGATATGCCTTGATGGACCAAATGACCTTTATTCTCTCCCCCAAAATCTCTCATGTTCGTATAATTCTAATGGAGAAATATTTCAGCAATTTGGCCTCCAGCAATGTCAATTCTTACCTGAATTATTCACCTCACAAGTTCACTGCTGAAGAATCTCTCTCTCGCAGATCTACAAAGATTGCATATTGACTAGACGCAATTCCCAGTGTTCTTGTCCACAAGCAATTCTTTCAGAGGGAGGCCTTAGGTTTTTTTTTTGTTCTTGATTTTTATGTTTTTTTAAGAACTTGATTATAGAATAAGCATGTTTTCAAGCCAGTGTGATGGAAACACGACTTAAATTGAAGAAGTGAAGCTTAGCTAACTTCATTAATTATAGAGAGCACAGGGCTTAGTTAAAACCTCATCTTAGCGAAAGTAGTTTCACCACATGGCTGAATCTAGTGTAATGTAGCTTTTATGAATGCTCTTTCTTATTGTTTTCGATATGCTAATGACTTTCTTGAGCTATTGATCTCATTTCAAGAGAGTATCATGGACATCAAAAGTGAGAAAAGTTTAGAACATAGGCAGAAGGAACACCCATTCAGAGCCTGCCTACATGTGGCCCATACATATACAGCCAAACCAGATAAGATGGATGAAGCAAAGAAGTGCAAGCCGACAGGAACCGAAAATAGATCTCTCCTGAGAGACACAGCCAGAATACAGCAAATACATAGGCGAATGCCATCATTAAACCACTGAACTGAGAACAGGACCCCCGTTGATGGAATCTTAGAAAGGACTGGGAGAGCTAAAGGGGCTTGAGACTCCATATGAACAACAATGCCAACCAACCAGAGCTTCCAGGGACTAAGCCACTACCCAAAGACTATACATGGACTGACCCTGGACTCTGACCTCATAGGTAGCAATGAATATCCTAGTAAGAGCACCAGTGGAAGGGGAAGCCCTGGGTCCTGCTAAGACTGAACCCCCAGTGAACTAGATTGTTGGGGGGAGGGCGGCAATGTGGGGAGGATGGGGAGAGGATCATCCATAAAGAAGGGGAGGGGGAGGGATTACGGGGATGTTTGCCCGGAAACTGGGAAAGGGAATAACACTCGAAATGTATATAAGAAATACTCAAGTTAATAAAGATGAAAAAAAAAGGGATGAAAAAAGTGAGAAAAGTAACTAGGGACCTCAAGTATGTGATCATTTTAACAAATGAATTTTTATAGTAGCAAAATTTAGAAAGCAGGAAAGTGATACCAAAAAAGTACAATGGATAAATCCTACTTAATACATTTGAGGAAATTAGGAAGTCAGTCTTCTGTGGGTTTTAGCTTTACAGATGTTTAACAGAATATAAAGTTCTTGAAATCAGAAAAGGTTATTAAGAAAAACTACTGTTCCTAAGATGATAGAAAAAAAAAAAGAAAAAAGCATTTTTTTTAAGTGTCATCGAAATGGGCTCCTAGATATTCTTCATATATTGGAACTTGACACTGAAAGAGTATTTTCAAAAGCTAAGAAAAGAACACAAATTAGACAGCTCTAAACCAAAAATAAATAAGGAAAGAAAGAAAGAAAAGAGAAAGAATTGAAAATTTTCTGATGAGTTTAAATCTATGAAACAAATATTTTGCAAGACTGACTAGTCATAAAATTTATAACAAAAGTCTTAAAAAACTATATGGCTTCATAACTGCAAATTTCTATCATCATTTATTCCATCTATTACATATCAATATAAATAAATGTGTGCAATATAAAACAGTATGCTAGTGGATTAAACAGTGAATTTTGAAAAATAATCCGAGGTTAAAAATATTATAGCACAGAATATGGGCTACTGGGCTACTCAAACTTTTAAATAATTATATAATTACAGTTCCATTCAATAGGATCTCACAACTGGCAGAATAACTGTATACTCCATAAAAGTAGGTTTTCAAGTGTTGTAGAAAAAATCATTTGACATTATAACAAATCTACAAAGAAAACAAAGCAACAGAAACAAACCAATAACTTAAAAGTGAGTCTTATTCAAACAAGATTTCTTGGGACACAATAGAAACGGTTATGCATTCATTTACAATACCTATTTTAGTTAGGTAATATCAGAACAGATTGGAAAAAATTTACAGTACATACGAATATTTATGAAAATAATTATTTCAGTTGTTACATTATTTTAGTTGTACACTTTAGACTAAAATAACATTTATAATTATTTTGATCAATGTTCTGTTTGAAATAACTCTAAAATAGTCACATATAATTTCATTAATGGATTGCATTATTGAATGCTATTATTGAATGATTATTGATAATCATTTTAGATTTTTTGATAATCCTCATAAGTACAATTTTATATTGTACTATTTTGAAATTACCTATATTTATTTACACCAATATTTATGTGGTTACCATGAGAATACCAAATATAGTTGTAAATAATATTTCAATATTTTTAATGTTGCTGTTTCACAGTCTAGCTTTTTCAGGGTGTTATATGTTACAGTTTTCTAAAAGGCCCTAATTTAAATCCACTGTTTAACGATGCATACTGCATATTAATGCTTGGAAGTTTTACAGACTTTCTTTATTTAGGTTTAAGGAAAATTAAACATTTTCATGTGATTCAAACATCCATTATTTCTTTTTGAGAACACTAAAATTATACACGATTTTAAGATTTTTCGAAACAGAGATGACATAAGGTCCTTGAACTTTGTTTACTTTGAAGCTATGCAAGATACTTAGGAAGTAAACATTCTAGATAATTGATTTTTAAGATAACAGAGTACCTACTACAATGGAGAATAGATGTGTATACTCTATTTTTTTTCTTTAGCTGCATTTATTTTATGCTGAATTTATTCATGCCATGAGTTTCTTCTGGGATATCCTTTTCTTCTGTGCAACCTCCTCTTCTGGATTTGGAACAATTTGTTCCTTCTCAGTGGGGATCATCTCAATGTGGTTTGGGGAGCTCATTGTGGGTTAATCTGATCATGTGCTCTATGGGTTCAGTACAGCAAGTCTGGGGCACTTGGTCTGCCAGGGGTGGGAAGTTGAATGGTCCTTGGCAGGGAGTAAAGATAATTATAAGAGAGATGGAAAGAAAACTCAGAGACAAAAGTTAGAAATCAGGAGAGTTGTCCAGTGAGTACTAAAGCAACTCTGAGTTTATTTCTCTTTATATGGTTTACAGTGTCGTGGGAAACAAAGCCAAACACTAGCAGAAACCATAGCTGTCATTCATTGGATATCAGTTTCCATCCGCAGGTCTCCTCGTTCCTTCCACCAAAATTAATAGAACGTTCAGCCCCTCCCCTTAAGCTTCAGGTGTAGTTCCTCTAACTGTTCCATGGGTCAGCACACCCTGACCTGCCTTGACTTTGCCTGACAATCAGGCTTTCACAGAAGCAGGCAAAATGGCTCCTAACATTCTAGGTAGGTAAGAGAATCAAGATCACACCGAAAAAACTTAGAACAGCCAGCAAACTACATTAACTTCCCTCATCTGCATCAGAGAAGGAAAGGTATCACAGGGAAAGATACAGAAAACAGTTTATAAGGTCTAGTTTCATCCTTCTTGGTGGTCTCTGACATTCCTGACCAAGTCAGAACCATGTAATGAGAGAATTTGGGAGAAAAAAAGAAAGAAAAAAGAAAAGCTGTGTGAAAGAGTACTTACTGGAGTACAGATAAATAAAAAGGTATGTAATTCCAGTAGAGTATTAGACTAAAGCAATTATGACAGTCAAAATTGTTTGATTTCTTTGTGAAAATCAGGACCAGAGTCACTTTCAGAAGTGTGTAATATCCCTTGTCCATCCATTTAAGACTTCTTCTGGCCTCCGCTAGAAGCTTCAATTCCACTGTGGTCTGGCATAATCGGGATACAAAAATGTGATTTCTTCTCTATGCTCCCAGGGATCATTCAGTCCATGGGCCAATTTTTCCTAGCTTGGGCATTTTTTCCTTGGGATGCATAATGATATGGAACTCTAGGATTCTCTTAACTCTTTGAATAGGCCGTTGGAGTAAGCAGAAAATTGTCCATTGTAGGACGGCCAAAGCAATGTCCAAAGGAAAGGAACGCAAGACATTGTTTTTGGTGCTAGTGTAAAGTGGCAGGATATTCAGGGAGCGAAAGAGATCACAGATGAATTCATTGGGCAGAGCTTGTTTTGTGCAGCCATCAATCCTGGAGCTTGGCTGTGCAGTAGACAATTGCACTCTATAGGTTGAATTTCTTGTAAAGTAAGGACCATTGAAGAATGCTTTGAATCATTATGCTGATCTGAATAAAGAGACTTCAGATGAGATTACAGAATGTAACACAGAGTCTAAAAGGCACTGGGAGAAATAAATAACCATAAAGGTGACTCCATGAACAATTATGGATGACAGTACAGATTTTGTTTGCTGCAAGAAATCAGAGATGCTGTGTCAAAAGCTCCCATTAGCAGTGTCTCACTACTCAAGGACATGGGAATGCCACTCTTTTGTATGAAGTTGGTCAGGAATAGCATTTTTATATTGTGTTTTATCCTTGTTTGTTTGTTTTATTGTTTTTGATCAAATGTACATGAGTACTGTACTTTCTATAGCATCCTACTGTTTCCCACTGTAACCCCTCCCATACATCCTAAACTCTCTCTCTCTAATGTATGAGCTCTTCTTTAATTATTGTTTGGGACTGACTCCTTGGGACAAGAAAAACTATCACTTATACCAGGAGAAGCCTGATTCTACATAAGTCTTTAGTTCTTCATCTAGGTGTGGTCTCTTTGTGAGATTTCTTTCAACCACTGCAATGATGTCAACTGGTTTTGTCATCTTTTATGTTTCAAATAGGCTGCCACATAATTGAGATTTTAAATGCATCTCCCTGTCATAGGGAGAAGGAACAACCTTGTAGTAGTTTTCCTAGTTCTTTATCCCCTACAACTTTTACCCGTCATGTCTGCCCTGGTTGGTAAGCTTTCAGCATGGGGTTTGTACTACTTTTTTTCTTTCTTTCTTTTTTTTTTTTTTCGGAGCTGGGGACCGAACCCAGGGCCTTGCACTTGCTAGGCAAGTGCTCTACCACTGAGCTAAATCCCCAACCAGGGTTTATACTCTTGATGTATCAATAAAGGAGTCTCTGTACTTTGACCAGTTATGGATTTCTGCAATGCTTTCTATCTGTTTCAAAAATAAGCTTCTTTTCTAAGGGGCGAAAACCATACATAATTTTAATTATAAGAATTATGAAGACAATCAAAGAGTTTGGGAAAGAATCAGTAGTTAGTTCTCCATCACATTAACTTACCAGCCGACGCTGAATCTTCTACTATGAAGAGGGCCTTAATTACAACTAGGTAGCTGTTGATTACTTTTAAGAGTTAAAGTCCAGTAACTATTGAACCCCAGGACACGTTTTGCACTGCTGATTATTACTGTTGTTTGTAGACCTTACAGATAGTTTGCACTATTGATTATGGTTTTTGTCTCCTCCACCCCCACACTGGCTGCTTACAAATCACCTTAGGACCTCATAAACTGCACTCCTCAGGGAGAAAGTTTCTAGGTCTTTCCCAGTTCCATAACTCTGAGCTTTGCATCTGAAATGTGTAGTGTCTGTCTTCAGAAACAGAGTCTTAACTTCATATTCTTGGAAGCAACCAGAGGCAACATTACAGAATTTAATTTTATTCTTATAGTATGAACATGAGGTATCATCAGGAATGTCAGGTTGAGTGTTATTCACCTAACATCCCCCCAACCCCCCCACAGCAGCTACATATATTGTGACTCAGAGGTGGTTTTATCTATAACTGATCTCTGACTCTTCGGATTTTCTACAATCTCTTCGATCCCACCTCCTGTCCAGTTCCTATTTGACACTTAATCTCTGGAGTTATATTGATCACAGTTTTCAAAAAGCAATTGATCTTTTTCTTACTATTGGAAGGGAAGCAACTTTCACCTTATCTGTGTAGATTAGCTAAGGGGGAAAAAGTCATACTGTCTCATGAGAATTTTCCTTCGGAAACAAGAAAATGATAGAGAAATTTCGATGAACATGTACAGAAATTCGAGGATTTAAACATTGAATATTTAGAACTTAGGAAGGTCATAAAGTGCGAAAAGAAGATTAATGTAACAGCAACATTTGGATAACTGTGAGGATGCAAAATTATTTTCATAATTTTCCAATATACAAAAATTTGAGAAACTCCCTTTGTTCTGAGATAAAGTCCATGTCTTTCCTTTATGAATATTAACATGTGCTTGATTTACATATTATCTGTGTTTACTTCTAATCTTTTTTGCTTTTATTTTAGATTTCTCTTCTGTACTTACATTTTAGTACACATTTATTTGATCAGTGATAAAATTGTTACTATTTATTTGATTTCTTTGTATTTATTATGTTTTGTTAATCATGATATAAAATAATATATTGTGTACTTAAAACAATAAATAGACTAATGTATTAAATTTATAAGTAATCAACCATTTTACTTTACCAATAAGACATTTTATTTATTTTTCTTCCTGTTTCTAGTGCCAAAAACTTTTAATCAGCAAATTTTTGTATGCCATATAATTTTTAATAGCACAAAATATACACACATACATATAAACATATAAAGGTAATAATAACTGCTTAAAATTCTCCTTCTAAAAAAGTACTAGAAAATTAAATTTTACATATTGCTTTCTCTCTTGAAATTGGAAGGGAAATCATTCGTTCATCATTGTTTTCTGGTAACTGTACATCTAATTAGGTTAGTTTGTGCTGGAGTGAGTTCCTGTTACAGGGATATGTTCAGTTCTCTCATTGCTGTCACACTCATAATTCTTTAGAAATTATTTCTTCCTTTTCCAAAGTTGTCTTCTTCACTTGGGAAAATCTCTTGTGATCATCACTGCTTCCTATGGGACCATTAGAAAGACTGATGGATACTATGACTTCCTTGCAAAAAACCAAAACAAGCAAACAAACATAAAAACACATGTACTATGGTTTATCTCATTCATTCTAATCTCTGACAGTTAACTAGATGGCCATAATTCAATAATTATTATAATATTAAAGGAAAAACTAGGATAGAATAATTAATTGAAAGGGCTGAAAGAATTCAGAATAAAGGACAGATTAAGAAGAAGGTCAGCTAACTATAAAATCCTTTTTAAAAACTCATAAAGAAATATAGTAGACGTTTCCTAAAATTCATCCATATATAAAACAATGAAATGATGTCACCAAATGATGGGGGCGATGATGTCATAGCTAGATGTCTCACAGCATCAAGTGGCTGGAGAAGTCCTGGAGACTCTTCTCAAACAGCACAGGCTACAGCCCAGGTGATTGGTTACAATCTATAATTGATGCCAGGGCTCTGTTTTTAAAGACACAAGTTACATATGACATTGAACATTGAGAAATAGATATTTTGCCAAAATATAAGCTTCACCTCTACTAAGTTTAGGGAATGAGGCTAGAAAGTACTTTGCTGGGCACCAGAGGATAATATTAACACTCAATATCACCCATGTACTAACTTTGTGACTTAGAACACTCACATGTTTGCAAGATATACTAGGGCGATAGCTGAACCAATGTTTGTGAGGGACTAACTGCTTTTTTTTAATTGAATTTAAGGCACACTTCATGAGATTGAGTGCATACCTCATATTTTAAAGTGACCAAAAACCTGATTAGGTATGCCATGACCCTAACCAAATCTTACTATTACGTTGGTGAAGGGTGATAACCATCTAAGTGACTGCTAACGGAATATTCTTATGCCCATAGAACAGAGGATTCACAAACTACTATTAGAGAAATTTCTTCTGTCAGTAGATAGCAGTTACCCAGGTACACAAGACTTGGTAATGTGCTGTGAGTGAGGAATTTTGAAGCCCTCAACCTCAAATATCCAGTCTTTATCAACCTTCTGCCTCTCAAGTCTCAAGGATCTATGTTCAAGAGAGTAGAAAAATTGAAAGAGGCAGAGGTGGTAGATGAGTGCAAGTAAACAGCATCTTTTAGAGCCTCACAAAAATGATATGCATGTAAATGCAAGGAACTTGACAACATGTACAAGAACTGCATAGATTCAATCAAAAAAAGAAAAAAAAAAGAAAATTCCAGCACAGACACCTATATCCTAAACATAAATATACCCACGTGTATAAGAGAAATACTACTTCACCTCAACTTTTGTTAAAGATCAGCTAACTATAAATGTGTGGATTTATTTCTGGGTTTTCTATTTTGTCCCATTGTTTTTTTTTTTAATCTGGGGTCTACAGAGATGACCCAGACATTAAAGCACTTCCTGCTCTTACAGAGGCCTTGGTTCAGTTCCCAAAAGCATTATGTTGACTCATAATCATCAGTAACTCCACTTTTGGGGGATTTGACAGCCTCTGGCCACTATAAGTTTCCAAGGGTACATTACATACATGAAGGCTAATGTGCATACACAGAAAAATATCTTCAAATCTGTTAATGATTGCCTTTTTCATTTTTGATACATTATTTATTAGATATATTCTAAATTGTATACATGTTTATAATAAATTCGGTGTACTTTTACCAACACTGAATTTCCTCTTTTTTTTCCAGGACTTGGAAAAACTATCAGTTCTCTTTCTCACATCTATGCCTTTGACAAATGGCTCCTTCTAATGCTGCAGTGGATAGTAGCCTATCATGAGATTTAGCGTCTTTAATAATACTTTTTCAAATGCCTATGAATCAAACAAATAATTAAGGATTGGGAACTCAAGCAACCAAAACTGACATTGAAGCTACTGACTAACATGACTCAATTCGCTTTTAATAGCATGCAGGGCACTAGCCTACAGAAACACTGATAAGTTATTTCCATTTCTAGCCCTTTGGCATAAGGGAGAGACATAACAGACTAGAAGCTAATTTAGTAGAAGTCCAGTTTTGGTCTGGAGGTTGTAAAAGATCCTTCAAAATAGATCATTGTCTGAAATCCAGAGGAAATATTCAAGAGGAAATCAACTAGAGACCTAAAGAACTCTGAAAAATATTGATTAAAGATTGTACACTCAAATATTGTATCTGACCCTAATATAGATCCTAGGTACTGGGGAAATAATCAAAAATAAAACTAAAAAGACTGAAACTAGATATTTCCTATCTACTTATCTTCCTGTTTATTTATTATTCTGTAAACTAATTCTTACTTCCGGCTATCATGTAAGTACCACAGCTAATGTAAGAGGTGAATATATTTGTATAACTTATATCTAGAGTCACATTTATATTTGAAACACAAAATAACTGAAAGTAAAGAATTACACAAAATATCTCTGCCTGCCTCAAAAAAAGTCTATTTTTTAATGAATATTGAGTGCTGCATTTGCTTGTGAAGGAAATACTATATTTGTAATGGTTAGAAATTTCATACAGGTTTAGGGAAGTAGCAATATTTAGATCTCGTCTAGGGCCCACGTTCTCACCAGTGGCAGGTAGTGAATGAAAGACCCTATAGTGGAGAGAGGGAACTTGTTGACCCCACATCCTGCAAAATGTCAGGGCATCAAGTGAGGGATGGGGTTGCCATCCCACAGTCAATATTCTGACCCATAATTGTTCCTGTCTGATAGAACTGCAGGACAATAATGAAGAGTCTGAGGAAAAGGAGGTCCAGGACAGGCTCAAAGTGGGATCCAGCTCCAGGGGAGGCCCCAAGCCTGACACTACTACTGAAGCTATGGTGTGCTCACAAAATGGTTCCTGAAAGACCCAACAGGCAGCTGAGTCAGACGCAGATGTTTGCACCTAACCAATGGACAAAAACTGCTGACCCTGTACTCGAATTAGGGAAAAGATTGAAGAAGCTGAGGAGGAGGGCAACCCTTTAGGAGGACCAGCAGTCTCAATTAACCTGGACCCCTGAGATCTCTCAGACATTGGATCACCAACCAGGCAGCATACACCAGCTGATATGGGACTTCCAACACATATACAGCAGAGGACTGCTCAGTCTGGGTTCAGTCAGAGAAGATGCATTTAACTCTCAAGAGACTGGAGGCTCCAGGAAGTTTAGAGGTCTGTGGGGGATGGTTAGAGGGTGGTGAGATCCTCATGAAGACAGGGGCAGGGGAGGAGGTATGGGGTGACATGAGAGTGGGCCATGAGGAGTGTAAAAAAATTAAAAGATTTAAAAAAAAGAAAAAAAAAAGAAATGGGAATGGGAGAGTTCTCACAGGGCTTCACCCCTTGAAGGAAAATTGAAGAGGCAATTAATTTTTGGTTTCAAGGAGAGGAAGAATCAGTTTTACTCAGTAATAAGCCCCATGATAAATTAGTTAATCCTAAAAAATAGTCATAAAAACATATAATCAACCCTATATGATCTCAGCAGATTCTATTTACAATCTTATGTTGAGGTTTGTCCTGTTGCAATATACTGTAATCCTGAACTCTGAGCTCTGTGCAGGGAGTTCTCATGCTTACTAGCTTTTGTTGTGCAAACCTCATTCCTTAATCTGAAACTATTAGTTAAATAAAAATGGCTACATCCAATTACTAGAGGGATTAAAAGTTTTTGTTTGTTTGCTTGGTTGGTTGGTTGATTGGTTAGGTTTTTTTAGTTACTTGGTTGAGCAAGGTAGAAGGGGAATAAAGAAGAAATGAGAATGAGAGAAGAGAAGGTACCACAAGAAGAGAGATACCATGAGCACATGGCCAGGAAAAACCGCCAGTCTTTCGGTACATAGCTGGAGAGGTGGCCAGGCCAGCAGTTAGAGAAATACATAGGGGTTACTCCTGACTAATTGTCAAAATCAAATAAAATAATCATAGTCTGAGTCCCATTTATTTTTAAGCTAGTCAGGTATAAGCTTCAATTGGTTGTCCTACAAACTTATGTGTAAATATATGCAACAATTTTAATTGAAAAAATAAGAAGCTGTAAATTTGAAGACTAAAATATATGTGATCAGAGTACCACAGGTAAAATGGAGAAGGACAGAAAAATTACCTGTGGTACTTATGAAATTCTCAAAAAAAGATCTAAAAAGAATAAAACATAAAATATCAATTATGAATTATTTCAAAGAAAGAATAATTCCTGATGATGTAATTTATATTAAAGATCTACATTATGAAACTCCATGAAGCAGAGAAATAAACTGATTTGTGAATCTTTACTTATTTCTCTTTCAATGCTCAGAAAACAATCTACTACTTCTTTCATATTTTGTCATTTATTACATTAGCCTTTTTTAATTCTTATAATACTTTCAATCAAATTCTGAAGGTCATGTGATTCAAAATACGACACTCCTAAAATGAAACTTTGACCTCAGTTACTCGGTCTGTTTAGACTCTGATTGCCAACGTAGATTTCAGTTATCTATCCTCTTTCATGAAAAAACCACTACAAAAATATAGATGAAGGAAAATGATATTCATCAGTAATCATACAGGATCTTTCAAATACGCTAACATACTATTTAAGAGAGGAAGTGATTGGACTTTAAATAAGTTTAAATTATTTTCAAAGGTACCCATGGCTTGAAAAATGAGAATGTGTAAAAAAAAAAAAAAGACAGGCAATGTTTCAGTGAATAGTAATAGATAGATGTTTGCACATAAACAGGATCAACATGGGCGAGCCTCCAATGCGGTTTTGTATGCACAATGTTTTCTCCAGGACAAACTTAGATAACAAGCCAATTAAGAGGCCCCTATATGTAAATGGGAAATTGCCAATATAAGTAACCTGAGTAAGGACAGACTACAAGATAAAATAGTGTATTTCTTGTGCTATGTCAAACATGTCAAATTATGAGTTGTCAAAGCAATAAGTAAGCTTCAAGTGAGCAGCAGCTAAGGGAGATTGCTTAGTGAAATGTGTGGCAATGGGCAGCATTTAAATATCAGCAGAAAGCCGCATCAGCATTTCACAATTAAAAATTCATTAGAACTTTCAAGGCCAGGACAACATTTAGTAAATAGAAACAGCATGTGAGAAATTTGAATGAGCACAAGGACTTAATAGAAAAATCAGTGCCTAAACTAGTGTACCCCAAAATAGCAACTCATAAATATTCATATTCTGATACTTTTTCAACCCACTAAAATGCAAAACCAGGCGACATATTGAAAACTTTATTGATATTATGCCATTTATTTCAATTATATCCTGGAGTATTGGTTAAAATAAAATATTTACGTAAAGTGTAGGAGAATATTGTTTGGTCAGTACAAATCCTATCTGTCCCAGACAAACCTTTTCAGTGTCTCCTAAACACATATGATGTCTTCTAAATGCTCAAGTTTCCTGTGACAACGTGGATGTGAGGTGTCTCTCCTTTTGTAAATTATGGCACTGTTTGGAACTGTATGGGTCTTGGTAGATAGAGATGTTTACAAAAGAAAAAGTCCTGTGTAAAAAGAAACCAACACCCAGTCATTCAATAACTAGCAAGAATACACCTTACAATACTTTTCTGTCATTTAAAAGTCACATAAATTATTACAAAGCATGCATATGAGTCTTTTTAAATTATTCAAAATATGTTTCATAAGACTTGCCACTGAAGAGAGTAAAAAATAAAGTAAGGTTGTGTTTTTCAAGGGTGTGTAAATGAAAGCAATACGTAGCAGTTTTATAACATTTTTAGGCATTACTTTAATTAGCCACTAGTGGGAAAGAATTCTGACCTTATATTTTCATCTCAGTGTATATGCTTTTGATATTTTACTAAAGAAGCATTTTTGCAAGTCATCATGTTCCTTATTTCATATGTAATCATTTTAAGCTTTCAGCTGTTAGTCACAATTAAAAAATAGCGCCCAGTGTATGCTTTTCAATCATATCCATCACAAAATTTTTAACAGCTACATGGTGCTATTTTTTTTTTGCAATTTTAAATACTCAAAGGAGGAAATGCGGGGACAAAGTGTGGATCAGAGACTGAAGGAAAGACCATCCAGAGACTGTCCTACCTAAGACACCAAACCCAGACATTATTGATGATGCCAAAAAGTGCTTACTAATAGTAGATAGATATGGATGTCTCCTGAGTGACTCTGCCAGAGCCTTACTGATACAGTTGAGGATGCTTGCAGCTAACCATCAGACTGAGCACAGGGTCCCCAATGAACTAGTTAGAAAAAGGGCTGAAGGAACTGAAGGGGTTTGCAACCCCATAGGAGGAACAACAATATCAACCAACCAGACTGAACCAGAGCTCCTAGGGACTAAACCACCAACCAAAGAGACCCACATGGTTCCAGCTGCAAATGTAGCAGAGGATGGCCTCATCTGGCATCGATGGGTGAGAAGGACTTTGTTCCTGCAATGGCTTTATGCCCCAGTGTAGTAGATGCCAGGGCAGTGAGGTGGGAGTGGGTGGGTGTGTCGGGGAGCACCGTCATAGACACATGGGAAGGGAGAATAGGATAGGGATTTTGTGGAGGAGAAACTGGGAAAGGGGATAACATTTGGAATGTAAAGAAGTAAAATATTGAATAAAAAAGAAATAAAAATACTACATTAGATTATATAACAATGTTATCTCTTGTATAGAAAGGAATTTTTTTTTAAACAATCCAGTTCTCCAAATAGATCCTGGCTTTTAATATTGATCATCCCAAGTGGAGACCATTCTTTGTTGTCATCTCCAAAATAAAAAACAATACATAAAATCCACCGTTCCCTCTACTCCTTAAGATAATTGCCAAACCCAGATAATTGTCCTGATGGGGACAGAGGTACATGGTTCCTGCACCGTGGGACAGGGTTCGGTGAGAGCCTCCATGAATTGTGATGGCTGCTTTGAGCATAAGTCTTGTTTGTATAATGATGTACATATTTTCTAGACCCACTAGTAGTGTAGGACTCTTCCTTCCAAGGAATGCCCTCCCTGTTAATGATAATGACTCCATGATAACAAGGAACAGCACAAGTCCAGAAGCTGAGAGTATGGCTAATGTCTCTGCAAAATGGTAAACACGGGACCTTCAGAACAGCCCTTAAGGCTACGGGAAAGAACTCTAAATACATGAGTGAGAATATATATACAATTTCTCAACCACGCAAAAAATAAAGATGCAGTATGAATTATATGAGGGCTTCGTGAGTGTAAAGGAACAAAGGCAGCTGCACTTGAGCCAACTTGTTAGAAAATTACTAAGAAGAAGATAAAGAGGTTTAGGGAATTGTGATCTCAGGAGACCCCACCCAGCTAGGTTTTTGTTTTTGTCGTCGTTTATAATTACAAAGGCAGATAGACTCCTGAGTTGATGATCTTCCTAAAACATAGCAATGTTAGGCTTATATGTCCTGGAAAAGGTAATTTCAGAGCATGGTCCCACACAACTGCCTTTGTAGTGCTGTGTAGTGTATTGTCTGTGCTTAACAGAGGCAGACAGAGATGCCTGTTGCATGCTGGCTGAATCCTGTGAATTAAAGAGCTGGAGTCATGGAATGCTGATTCATAAGATAATCAAAAGGAAAACCTGGTATAAATGACTGCATTGATATGTATAATAAAAGACTGACCCTTTGTTCTGCAGGAGATGAGCTATCCTGATAACTTTTAGGATAAAAAGAGGGAACTGATTGGAGAAAATACACACACACACACACACGCACACACACGCACACACACACACACACACACACACACGCACGCACGCGCACACACACACGCACACACACACGCGCACACACGCACACGCACACGCACACACGCACACACACGCACACACACACGCACACACACGCACACACACACGCACACACACGCGCACACACACGCACACACACGCGCACACACACACACACACACACACACACACAGAGGAATGTCTAAAGCGAAAGCAGAACATAAAGAGAAGTAGACTGGAATAGCTGTATCAAGCACAACACAGGTCACCAGCTTGAAACCACGATTTGACTTTGAGTCTTTCTTTTTAGTGCTCCAGTTCCCAGACACCCCATTTCTCAGAACCCCTCTCCAGTCCCAGGCTTGTCCTTGGTGGATATTCACTTTACAGTGATGTTTGTTTAATAATTTTTAAACGTCTTGAGTGAGCTCACACGGGTTTTCCCCCGTTCTGCTGTGATTCTTTGACTCCCAGTGCCAATCGCCCGTGTGACACAGCAGGGCAAGGAACCCTGCAGCCCTCGTGGAAAAATCACTGGGGCCTCAGCTGCTCTCGCTGCAGTTTCATTATCCCCATTCAGTGAGGAGAAGCGCAAACATAAGCTCCTTTTTGTGCTTTCAATTTTTTTTTTATTCTAGAGGGAAAGTTTGATGAGTTCACGTTTTTTTAAAAGTGTGATAAATAGTAGTTAAAACAAATACATTTTTTGTTTCTCTAGTAAATTGTTCTAAAAGAAACCTAATTCAAATAAAAGCAGACAAATGATAATTATTCACTAATTGCTAATTATGTTAACCTTGCTTGCTGTCATGATACGTAGTATTTTGTTTTTATTGGTAAAGTTATCTAAATAGGAAAATTAAACTTGGAACACTTTCTTCTAGACTCCACACAGATCTTCTGTCTCACCTGTTCATGTACTCTGTGATTGAAGTGTTAGAGGCTTGAGAACCAAAGCATCACCTGCAGTTTGGCTTTATTCCTAACACAGCCTAAATCTGTGATTTTAAATACCACATCAGAAGGAGCTTCTTAAGGTGAACCTCCTCATTGTTATTCCCGAAAATAAGATGCAATTATCTACTTGTGATGTGGTTCACATGTATAATAATGCCAAACCCTATGCGTTCCTTTTTTTTCCGAGTCTTAAATGCTTATCAGTAAGATAGAATAAAACCTTTCTCTCTGATTGGCATACATTTCGTTTTGTCAAGAAATGCAATTTAATTAACTGTGGGCATTCTCCATTGATGCTCTTCTCTATTGACATCCTGCAATCTTTCTGAATGTTTTTAAGTATAATCATAATCTCTCTCTTAGATAATTATTAGTGGAGACTTACTTCAAAATAATATGAGCTGATTTTTAAGTAGAGTTCTTATAAGATGCCTACGGATTTTTAAATGTCTCTCATAATACAACAAAGAACTTTTTCTGCATGCACAAAATACTGAGATTAATAAACACCTTAATCACTACTGTGGTTTAAGTATTTCCAGTAGGGTCTATGTGCAGACAATTTAATCTAAGCATAAATGTTTTGAGGTGAGTCCTTTAAGAGAAGATGGATAATAGGGGCTCTGATCTCATTAGCAGATCAAGGACATTACAACAGGAGTAAGTTAATCAACTGTTGGGGGGTGTCTCTCTCTCTCTCCCTCTCTCTCTCTCTCTCCCTCTCCCCTGTGTGTGTGTTTTGTGTATTTTGCATGAATTCCCTTATCAAAAGGAATTCTTTGCATTTTTAACTTCCCACAATCTGATATTATAAGAATAAATCACTCCATTTCTTGTATTCCATTATTGAACTTCAAAATAGTTTCATTTATCCAAGTGTGGTTGTTATGTATGGTAACTTCATTACCCAGAATTTGAAGTATGTATTTATAGTCCTGCCTGAATACCATACAAAGATCCCACTGGTAACAGTAAAAAAAAGAAAAAAAAACAACCCTCGGCATACTAAGTAATAATAACAATAATAATTATGATGATAAGAGTCTATCAATTGAAGACCTGTAAGAGACTGCAGAAGAAAAGGAGGAGGAAGGAGATGTGATGTAGTTCTATATTAATTAAAAATGACCAAAAACATAACTAATAAGTTTACTTACAGTTTTCTCACCTTTAATCAACACTAGATATGGTGTGTCTTTTATTTAAAAAAAATCAAACCAATTATTTTAGATCATCTTTATAAGAACATTACAGATATATCTACATGTATATTAGATTAGCCTTACAGGAACCTGCATGGCAAGCTCTTGGAATTTATTCCTCCTCCTGTAAATGATGCATTCTCAGCACCTCCACCTTAACCAATAAGGTACACCCATCCTGGAAATCCTTACTCACTCCCTGCGGTCTACACAGGTCATGTTTGCCCCCAATAAAGGTGAGCTGTCTCACTGAAGCTAGCCCAGAAGTCACTCTGTAGTATTCATGGCAGTCTGAACCCTACCTCCACCATCCCTCAATTCCTCACACCCCCCTCCCCCGGATCCCCACATACTCCTAACTCTGCAGCCCTGCTTCAGCTCCTCTCACTTTCCTAGTGTGGTGACTAAAGAGTTTTAAGAATGGGGAGAGCACATGACAGTGTTAATGAATCTTTGATTACAATAGTAGAGAAGTAAATTAGAGAAGAGTTATGCTTCGATAAAATATATTAATGTTAAATTCAAAATAAATGTAAGATATTAAAATAATGTAAAATATTAATTTTCATAACCCATATTATCAGATCAGGTCCAAATATTTCTTTTTGTTTTTACACATATTTTTATTTTTTTAATTTATTTTATTTGTTTATATTCCAGCCCTAGCACCCCTCGCAGTCCACCCTCCTGCAGTTCCTCATCCCCTTCACTCTTGCCTCCTAGAAGTGCTCCCACATCCCCCTGCCCTAGGGCCTCCAGTCTCTGGAGGATTTAGCACACTTTCTCCCACTGATGCCAGACCAGGCAGTCATCTGCTGTACATGTGCTGGGACCTTGGACAAGCTCGAGTATGCCGCCCGGTTGGTGGCTCCGTCTCTGGTAGCTCCTAGGGGTACAGGTTAATTAAGATAGCGGGTCTTCCTATGAGGTCCTCCTCCCATTCAACTCCTTCAGTCTTTCCCTTAATTCCTTGATAAGGGTTCTCTACTTCAGTCCAATGGTTGGGTGTAAGTATCCACATCTATCTAAGTCAGCTGCTGGTAAGGCCACGCAGAGGACAGCCATGCTAGGTTCCTCCATGTCACAGCATTCATAATAGTGTCAGGACTGGATGCTCCCCCATAAGACGGATCCCAATTTGGGCAGGTCACTGGACAGCCTTTCCTTCAGTCTCTTTTCCATTTTTGTCCCCGAAGTTCCTTTAGACAGGAACAATTCTGAGTCAAAAATTTTGACTCTGGATTGGTAACTCAGCTCCTCCAATTGGGGCCTTGTCTATCTAATGGAGGCGGACTCTTCAAGTTTCTTCTATCCACTGTTGGGCATTTTGGCTAAGGTCACCCCGATTGAGTCCTGGGAGTCTCTCATGTCCTAGGTCTCTGGGACTTTCTCGAGGGTCCCCACCCTTAGAAGTTGCACATTTCCATTCATTCTTCTGTCCCTCTGGGCTTCTTTCCTGACGTCCCCCCGCCAATATCTGATCCTGATCCCCTACCCTTACATATCCCACCTCCCACCCAGATCCTTCCCTCCCTCTCCTTACTGTTTTTGTTTTTTCTTC
Organism: Rattus norvegicus; assembly: GCF_021556685.1. Classification (NCBI taxonomy): domain Eukaryota; kingdom Metazoa; phylum Chordata; class Mammalia; order Rodentia; family Muridae; genus Rattus; species Rattus norvegicus. The sequence continues at coordinate 20,478,558 of NC_141544.1, read as the reverse complement.
TAAGTGGGACTGAAGCATCATCACTTGGGCCTTCCTTCATGTTACACTTCTTAAGGTCAGTGAGTTATATCCTGGGTATTCTGTGCTTTGGGGCTAATAACCACCTATCAGTAATGCATACCAAGTATGTCTATTTGGCTCTGGGTTACCTCAGTCAGGATGATATTTTCTAGTTCCATCTATGTGCCTGCCAAATTCATGTTGTCTTTCTTTTTCATAGGTGAATAGTATTCTATTGCATAAATGAACCACATTTCTTAAAGTAGCTCCACGTCTTTTTCAAGGATCTCAATTCTTGTACAATTAAATATTTTTCTATTTTAAAAAATCAAAGTCTGAATAAAGGTGCTGGAAGGATGGCTCTTGTTGCTCTTGTGTAAAACACAGGTTGAGTTCTTAGCAAGCACATGGTGACCCTCAACCATCATTAATGGCAGATTTAGGTGATCTATCGCCGTCATTTGACATCCTGCTTACATCAAACATACACATTATACACATATATCCATGTAATTAAAATACTCATACACATAAAATAAAATAAATCAGAAAATATTTTAAATCAGAATAAAATGTAATATTTTCTGTAGAGATATAAAATGTGTATTATAATTGCAATGAAAGGTGATCTAAACTATCCCAAACAAATAAATTATATTTGTAATCTATGTAACATCTTATTAGAATATTAAATATATACTAAAAATATATGCATTTATTATTAAATATACATTAAATACATGCATATGTATTTATCCTGTAAGATATACGAAGCACACAATTTCTAGGAAAGCACATATATCTGCTTTTAAGTATCACATTTATTAAATATTCATGAACTATTTTTCCTAAGAAGTACTATATTTTATACTTGTAAATATGTGAGCACAGGGACCAGTATTTAGATATATTTAGTAATTATGGTGACTTGGTAAGTTTATGTGTGTATGTAACAAGAATTAACGAAAGAAGTGGCCAAGACTTTGAAAGAATGTGCAGAGGATCGTGTGGGAAACCTTAGAGAAGACACTGAAAGGGACAATGATGGATCTGTAGTCTCAGAACAAAAAAAGCCATTAAAAACATAAACCAGGACACCTGCGGATCCCGGCCTGCAGCAGCTCTCTGCTCCCAGACACCGTGGGAGAGAGACCTCACCACCTGGTCAGGTGGGCACTCCTGAGGCTGCAGAGCTGAAGAGACCACCAACACTGCCCACCCCTGCCCACATCCCTGGCCCAAGAGGAAACTGTATAAGGCTTCTGGGTTCCCGTGGGGGAGGGCCCAGGAGCGGCAGGACCCCTGCGCCTGAGACACCGCCTGAACCTGAAGGAACAGACCGGATAAACAGTTCTCTGCACCCAAATCCCGTGGGAGGGAGAGCTAAACCTTCAGAGAGGCAGACACGCTTGGGAAACCAGAAGAGACTGCACTCTGCACACATTACTGATTCCAGAGGAAAACACCAAACGCCATCTGGAACCCTGGTGCACTGAAGCTCCCGGAAACAGCGGCCAGATCTTCCTGGTTGCTGCCGGCGCAGAGACCTCATGGGCAGCACCCCACGAGCAAACTTGAGCCTTGGGACCACAGGTAAGACCAACTTTTCTGCTGCAAGAGACCTGCCTGGTGAACTCAAGACACAGGCCCACAGGAACAGCTGAAGACCTGTAGAGAGGAAAAACTACACGCCCGAAAGCAGAACACTCTGTCCCCATAACAGGCTGAAAGAAAACAGGAAAACAGGTCTACAGAACTCCTGACACACAGGCTTATAGGACAGTCTAGCCACTGTCAGAAATAGAACAAAGTAACACTAGAGATAATCTGATGGCGAGAGGCAAGTGCAGGAACCCAAGCAACAGAAACCAAGACTACATGGCACCATCGGAGCCCAATTCTCCCATCAAAACAAACATGGAATATCCAAACACACCAGAAAAGCAAGATCTAGTTTCAAAATCATATTTGATCATGATGCTGGAGGACTTCAAGAAAGACGTGAAGAACTCCCTTAGAGAACAAGTAGAAGCCTACAGAGAGGAAGTACAAAAATCCCTGAAAGAATTCCAGGAAATCATAAATAAACAAGTAGAAGCCCATAGAGAGGAGTCACAAAAATCCCTGAGAGAATTCCAGGAAAACACAATCAAACAGTTGAAGGAATTAAAAATGGAAATAGAAGCAATCAAGAAAGAACACATGGAAACAACCCTGGACATAGAAAACCAAAAGAAGAGACAAGGAGCTGTAGATACAAGCTTCACCAACAGAATACAAGAGATGGAAGAGAGAATCTCAGGAGCAGAAGATTCCATAGAAATCATTGACTCAACTGTCAAAGATAATGTAAAGCAGAAAAAGCTACTGGTCCAAAACATACAGGAAATCCAGGACTCAATGAGAAGATCAAACCTAAGGATAATAGGTATAGAAGAGAGTGAAGACTCCCAGCTCACAGGACCAGTAAATATCTTCAACAAAATCATAGAAGAAAACTTCCCTAACCTAAAAAAAGAGATACCCATAGGCATACAAGAAGCCTACAGAACTCCAAATAGATTGGACCAGAAAAGAAACACCTACCGTCACATAATACTCAAAACACCAAACGCACAAAATAAAGAAAGAATATTAAAAGCAGTAAGGGAAAAAGGTCAAGTAACATATAAAGGCAGACCTATCAGAATCACACCAGACTTTTCGACAGAAACTATGAAGGCCAGTTGATCCTGGACTGATGTCATACAGACATTAAGAGAACACAAATGCCAGCCCAGGTTACTGTATCCTGCAAAACTCTCAATTAACATAGATGGAGAAACCAAGATATACCATGACAAAACCAAATTTACACAATATCTTTCTACAAATCCAGCACTACAAAGGATAATAAATGGTAAAGCCCAACATAAGGAGGCAAGCTATACCCTAGAAGAAGCAAGAAACTAATCATCTTGGCAAGAAAACAAAGAGAAGAAAAGCACACAAACATAACATCACATCCAAATATGAACATAACAGGAAGCAATAATCACTATTCCTTAATATCTCTCAACATCAATGGCCTCAATTCCCCAATAAAAAGACATAGATTAACAAACTGGATACGCAAGGAGGACTCTGCATTCTTCTGCCTACAGGAAACACACCTCAGAGACAAAGACAGACACTACCTCAGAGTGAAAGGCTGGAAAACAACTTTCCAAGCAAATGGTCAGAAGAAGAAAGCTGGAGTAGCCATTCTAATATCAAATAAAATCAATTTTCAACTAATAGTCATCAAAAAAGATAAGGAAGGATACTTCATATTCATCAAAGGAAAAATCCACCAAGATGAACTCTCAATCCTAAATATCTATGCCCCAAATACAAGGGCACCTACATATGTAAAAGAAACCTTACTAAAGCTCAAAACACACAAAGCAAATCACACAATAATAGTAGGAGAGTTCAACACCCCACTCTCATCAATGGACAGATCATGGAAACAAAAATTAAACAGAGACGTAGACAGACTAAGAGAAGTCATGGGCCAAATGGACTTAACGGATATTTATAGAACATTCTATCCTAAAGCAAAAGGGTATACCTTCTTCTCAGCTCCTCATGGTACTTTCTCCAAAATTGACCATATAATTGGTCAAAAAACGGGCCTCAACAGGTACAGAAAGATAGAAATAATCCCATGCGTGCTATCAGACCACCACAGCCTAAAACTGGTCTTCAATAACAATAAGGGAAGAATGCCCACATATACGTGGAAATTGAACAATGCTCTACTCAATGATAACCTGGTCAAGGAAGAAATAAAGAAAGAAATTAAAGATTTTTTAGAATTTAATGAAAATGAAGGTACAATATACCCAAACTTATGGGACACAATGAAAGCTGTGCTAAGAGGAAAACTCATAGCACTGAGTGCCTGCAGAAAGAAACAGGAAAGAGCATATGTCAGCAGGTTGAGAGCACACCTAAAAGCTCTAGAACAAAAAGAAGCAAATACACCCAGGAGGAGTAGAAGGCAGGAAATAATCAAACTAAGAGCTGAAATCAACAAAGTAGAAACAAAAAGGACCATAGAAAGAATCAACAGAACCAAAAGTTGGTTCTTTGAGAAAATCAACAGGATAAATAAACCCTTAGCCAGACTAACGAGAGGACACAGAGAGTTTGTCCAAATTAACAAAACCTAAAATGAAAAGGGAGCCATAACTACAGATTCAGAGGAAATTCAAAAAATCATCAGATCTTACTATAAAAGCCTATATTCAACAAAACTTGAAAATCTGCAGGAAATGGACAATTTCCTAGACAGATACCAGGTACCGAAGTTAAATCAGGAACAGATAAACCAGTTAAACAACCGCATAACTCCTAAGGAAATAGAAGCAGTCATTAAAGGTCTCCCAACCAAAAAGAGCCCGGGTCCAGACGGGATTAGTGCAGAATTCTATCAGACCTTCATAGAAGACCTCATACCAATATTATCCAAACTATTCCACAGCATTGACACAGATGGATCACTACCGAATTCCTAATATGAAGCCACAATTACTCTTATACCTAAACCACACAAAGACCCAACAAAGAAAGAGAACTTCAGACCAATTTCCCTTATGAATATCAACGCAAAAATACTCAATAAAATTCTGGCAAACCGAATCAAAGAGCACATGAAAACAATCATCCACCATGATCAAGTAGGCTTCATCCCAGGCATGCAGGGATTGTTTAATATACAGAAAACCATCAACGTGATCCATTATATAAACAAACTGAAAGAAAAAAACCACATGATCATTTCATTAGATGCTGAGAAAGCATTTGTCAAAATTCAACACCCCTTCATGATAAAAGTCCTGGAAAGAATAGGAATTCAAGGCCCATACCTAAACATAGTAAAAGCCATATACAGCAAACCAGTTGCTAACATTAAACTAAATGAAGAGAAACTTGAAGCAATGCCACTAAAATCAGGGACTAGACAAGGCTACCCACTCTCTCCCTACTTATTCAATATAGTTCTTGAAGTTCTAGCCAGAGCAATCAGACAACAAAATGAGGTCAAGTGGATACAGATCAGAAAAGAAGAAGTCAAATTATCACTATTTGCAGATGATATGATAGTATATTTAAGTGATCCCAAAAGTTCCACCAGAGAACTACTAAAGCTGATAAACAACTTCAGCAAAGTGGCTGGGTATAAAATTAACTCAAATAAATCAGTAGCCTTCCTCTACACAAAAGAGAAACCAGCCGAGAAATAAATTAGGGAAACGACACACTTCATAATAGACCCAAATAATATAAAGTACCTCGGTGTGATTTTAACCAAGCAAGTAATATATTTGTACAATAAGAACTTCAAGACACTGAAGAAAGAAATTGAAGATGACCTCAGAAGATGGAATGATCTCCCATGCTCATGGATTGGCAGGATTAATATAGTAAAAATGGCCATTTTACCAAAAGCGATCTACAGATTCAATGCAATCCCCATCAAAATACCAATCCAATTCTTCAAAGAGTTAGACAGAACAATTTGCAAATTCATCTGGAATAACAAAAAACCCAGGATAGCTAAAACTATCCTCAATAATAAAAGGATTTCAGGGGGAATCACTATCCCTGAACTCAAGTAGAATTGCAGAGCAATAGTGATTAAAAACTGCACGGTATTGGTACAGAGACAGACAGATAGACCAATGGAATAGAATTGAAGACCCAGAAATGAACCCAGACACCTATGGTCACTTGATTTTTGACAAAGGAGCCAAAACCATCCAATGGAAAAAAGATAGCATGTTCAGCAAATGGTGCTGGTTCAACTGGAGGTCAACATGTAGAAGAATGCAGATCGATCCATGCTTATCACCCTGTACAAAGCTTAAGTCCAAGTGGATCAAGGACCTCCACATCAAACCAGACACACTCAAACTAATAGAAGAAAATCTAGGGAAGCATCTGGAACACATGGGCACTGGAAAAATTTCCAGAACAAAACACCAATGACTTATGCTCTAAGATCAAGAATCGGCAAATGGGATCTCATAAAACTGCAAAGCTTCTGTAAGGCAAAGGACACTGTGGTTAAGACAAAATGGCAACCAACAGATTGGGAAAAGATCTTTACCAATCCTTCAACAGATAGAGGCCTTATATCCAAAATATACAAAGAACTCAAGAAGTTAGACCGCAGGGAGACAAATAACCCTATTAAAAATGGGGTTCAGATGTAAACAAACATTTCACAGCTGAGGAATGCCGAATGGCTGAGAAACACCTAAAGAAATGTTCAACATCTTTAGTCATAAGGGAAATGCAAATCAAAACAACCCTGAGATTTCACCTCACACCAGTGAGAATGGCTAAGATCAAAAACTCAGGTGACAGCAAATGCCGGCGAGGATGCGGAGAAAGAGGAACACTACTCCATTGTTAGTGGGGTTGCAGACTGGTACAACCATTCTGGAAATCAGTCTGGAGGTTCCTCAGAAAATTGGACATTGAACTGCCTGAGGATCCAGCTATACCTCTCTTGGGCATATACCCAAAAGATTCCCCAACATATAAAAAAGACATGTGCTCCACTATGTTCATCACAGCCTTATTTATAATAGCCAGAAGCTAGAAAGAACCCAGATGCCCTTCAACAGAGGAATGGATACAGAAAATGTGGTACATCTACACAATGGAATATTACTCAGCTATCAAAAACAATGACTTTATGAAATTCGTGGGCAAATGTGTGGAACTGGAAAATATCATCCTGAGTGAGCTAACCCAATCACAGAAAGACATACATGGTATGCACTCATTGATAAGTTGCTGTTAGCCCAAATGCTTGAATTACGCTAGATGCCTAGAACAAATGAAACTCAAGAAGGATGATCAAAATGTGAATGCTTCACTCCTTCTTTAAAAGGGGAACAAGCTTACCCTTGGCAGGGAAGAGAGAGGCCAAGATTAAAACAGAGACTGAAGGAACACCCATTCAGAGCCTGCCCCACATGTGGCCCATACATATACAGCCACCCAATTAGACAAGATGGATGAAGCAAAGAAGTGCAGGGAGACAGGAGCCGGATGTAGATCGTTCCTGAGAGACACAGCCAGAATACCGCAAATACAGAGGCGAATGCCAGCAGCAAACCACTGAACTGAGAATGTGACCCCCGTTGAAGGAATCAGAGAAAGAACTGGAAGAGCTTGAAGGGGCTCGAGACCCCATATGTACAACAATGCCAAGCAACCAGAGCTTCCAGGGACTAAGCCACTACCTAAAGACTATACATGGACTGACCCTGGACTCTGACCGCATAGGAAGCAATGAATATCCTAGTAAGAGCACCAGTGGAAGGGGAAGCCCTGAGTCCTGCTAAGACTGAACCCCCAGTGAACTAGACTATGGGGGGAGGGCGGCAATGTGGGGAGGGTGAGGAGGGGAACACCCATAAGGAAGGGGAGGGGGGAGGGGGATGTTTGCCCGGAAACCGGGAAAAGGAATAACACTCGAAATGTATATAAGAAATACTCAAGTTAATAATAAAAAAAAAACCATAAACCAGGCAACCCCAGCATGCTAAAAGAAAATAGAAGCACAGATATTCTGTATGCCATTTTAAAATTTTGATAAATAAAAACTTTAATTCTTCTTTGTCGTGTAGTCCTGTTTTGTAAAAACACCTGCTGCAGATTTGACTTGTGAAATGAAAGAAAAAAATGAATTTTGTTTTTTGTTTTTTATTCCACGTGGAGAAGTTTAATGAGAGAAGAGTAGAAGAGGGGAGAAGGAAAGGAGGCCAGCTATGGCCACATGGGGGGAAGGGTATGGGCAGAATTGGGAGAGAAGGGAGGAAGGGAAAGAGGGCACGAGAGCAGAGAAGTACTAAGAGTAAGCATGAATTTTGTTTTTAAGATTATATATATATATATATACATATATATATATATGTCCCACTGACTAAATTGTGTTTAATTATATAAAATAATGCAAGTTGTTTCAACTTTAAAATATTAAGAAATTTGACATGAAGTTGAGAATATTTTACTCATGATATTAAAATCTCTTTAATAAATTCAAGGTGCTCTTATATTTGTTTTATAGACATGAATGCTCAAATTAATAACCTCTAATTTATCCAAACATTATGTTGTAGACAATGTCCAGTGCATTCATTAACAAACATTGAGTCTCTGTAACGTATAATTTACACGCTATATCACATTTATCTTAATATACTGCAACTCTAATTGCAAATAATTGAACTTCCAATACAAAAGTAAATAATGCCACCGAACATAAAGGAAATTAACATTGATTACTGTTAGAGTAAACTTGGGCAAATTTGGAAGGTCTAATTTACTAATTTGGAAACTAGTTCTAGATATATTAGCTTAAAGATTAAAATAAGTTGTGATTTCTAGAAACAAAAGCAAGAAGAGGAAACAGCCATAAATGTGCATTTGTTTAATGAGATCAGTCAATATGAGCATTGCTTGATGCCAAAATCATGCCAGGTGACTCTAAATGGACTCGATGTGAAACTGGAAATTCTTATACCATCAGAAAAAAATCTACATGATTTCCATATTTGCATCTATTAACTTTCCTATATGATAAAAGTATATAATATCTTATAAAGACACTAAACATATAATATCAGTTGTTAACACAAACAACTCTTTCTCAATATAACAGTTAATTACCTTAAGGGCCAATCTGTTCATGATTTCATAATATTTCTAAATAGAAGAAGACATACTTAGACAAAACAGTTCATCTCAGTGTCTATATTACATTTCTAAATATCAGAAGTGTTTGTTGAAGTTGTGTTCCATAAATCTGTATTAATAAGTCATTCCACTAAAAAGACTATTAGAAAAAGAACAATGCCATCTGCTTTAATTCTGTAAATCAATTCTGCTTTATGACTCAAATGTTTACAAGACAAACTTAGTTCAGATTAATTAATTTTATAGGTAAGAATTGTATCTGGATAATTACTGTATTTTATGACATATCAATTGAATTAATCATTCATTAAGCCCCTCTATTTCCAGCTTGAATAAAACCACAGAGTCTATTACTGAAAGCAATTGTGACTAAATTTATGTGTCCACAATAATCATTCTTAGAAATACACAGTTTGAATTATCTGGATTGCAAAAACCACAGTCAAGAAAGGGAATTAAATAAACTACTCATGTAAGCACATAAGATCAATGATCTATAACTTTGAGATTTCATTTGTGCCTATAATTTATTTGAATTAGGTTTACAAGTAACGGTGCCTTTGCTATGACAATTCCTACTCATTTCTGTTTTCTTTTCTTTTTCTTTTTCTTTTTTTTTTTTGAGCTGGGGACCGAACCCAGGGCCTTGCGCGAGCTAAATCTCCAACCCCCATTTCTGTTTTCTATACCATACTCTTCTCTTCTCTTCTTAATGATGTTAGAGTGTTCAATTGGGTTATCTTTTTTTTTAACTAGTAGTGTTATTTTTGCTTCCACAAGTTGTATCAAACAAGTTTCACTTTTAACTTCTTACTGCACAGATATCATCATGTTCAATTAGGTTATATTGTTTTAACTAGAAGAGTTATTTTGCTTCCATGAGTTTTATCAATCAACTCACACTTTTCTTACTGCACAAAATATATTTGATTATTTCCATTAAACAAGCAATCTGTAATACCTGTATCTTATCTTTTGTAAATATTATGCTATTTTAATTGTTGATGTATCTGAAGTTTTATTTATCTACCAAATACCTACTGTTGTAAAGAAATTGCTCTTAAATATTTTCAGTAAATTAACTGAAGTTTCTGTTTGTTTCTTTCTCTAAATTGTTAATTTTTCCCTTAATTCTTATTTTTTTGTCTCACTGGGTCACTTTCTGTCTTCAAGACCCATGTGACCAAGTTATCAGTAAATAATCATTACAATCATTAATATTTGAAGTATCCCGTGGAACAAATGACTGAAATTGTTTTAACTAAGTGATCATTTGGGAAACATTCAAGCCATGGAAAACAATATTTAAATGCATTTCTTATTATTAACATCACATTCTCATAAATTGATTTATCTCTCAATTACCTTTCTTATGAAAATTGGTTGGGCTTCTGCTAAACATGAAATTATGCAATGACCAAATGTGCTACAGAAATTGATATTTTGTTAGAAGATAAAATATCAAAGCACATTTAGTAATACCTTAGCAAAATCCTTCATAATCAATTGAATCTCTATTAAAATAAATTTAGAAACAATCAAATATTAATGAGATTTAATTGATTTTAATTTCTGGTATAGTTATGTGAAATGCTGCAATATAGGATATGTGACGGTAATATGATTTATAAATTTGATCTTGGTTTCAAGAGAAATAATGGGTGAATTCGAATATAGCTCAAGATGGATCATTATAAGCAATAGAAATTGGTTGCATTTTCTTAGTGTTTACATTTTTCTGTAATTCATTTTTCTTAGGTGATCAGAGAAGATATACATAATCAGAAGAAAGAACATAATTAATCTATGATTTGCCTAGTCCTCCTCTAAATGTCTTCTAATGTTTGTATTAAATAATAGCTTCTTCCTCCTAAACACCTATAGGTGGTTGTTCTTCCATTATTCATTTACATCAGTTGTCATCTCCTTTCTGTCTGGTGTTTTATACCTATTGTTATTTCAGTCGTGGAGGGTTGGCTCTGTTGTAGGGGATGTCAGGGGGTGACTTGCATACCTGCAGGAGTCAGGTCTCTTCTCAGACCTTTGTGGGGTCTAGAGGTTAGACTTGAAGTACTATGAGTTTGTTTTTTTGTTTCTTTGTTCTGTTTATTATTTGTGTTGTTTTCTTTTGAATTTTTACTAGATAAACTATCTCACCAACATCCCATCTCATTACTAATGAGGATCAGTTTAAATGTGGCCTGAAACCACTTCCATTTCATGATGCACTACAAAGTAAACTTACACGTACATAGGTAAATTTCAGCCAGACAATCACTAACCTTCAGGATCTAACGAGTTATAGCAATTTCATATGTCATAGCAGAGTCAAATAAGGCAAATTTTTAAATATAGGCAATGGAATAAACTTCCTGTTTGTTTCCTACCTGGTTTGTGATTGTTCAGTGTCAGAGTTCAGAGTAAAGTTCTCTGGTCCCAACTTTTAAAAATTTACTTCCCACTTAAATTCTTCTTTGCTCAAACAAACTTTGCTATGTGAAATTTGTCTGAAGTTTTCACTTTTAATTTTGTAGTTATATAAGATGCACATTATGTGGATAATCTATATTCTGCATCCTTTATCTAGTCGATTCACAAAAATGTACTCGTAGCCACAACCAAAGGTAATTTTCATGTAAATGTTTATTGATGGATCTTCATTTCTGTTCAAGACCAAACTTTTCATTGGCTCTTTTCACTAATTGCATGGAGCTTTTCGTATATGTTACTTACAGGTATTCCTTTCAAAGAGGAGACTGTGGTCCATACAATAACAGTTGTACTTTTCTTTTCTCCTTTGCTCTTTGAAAGAAAGCCCCATGTTGCTTCAAACTTGCCATTTGCTAATGCTAGTTTTGACTTTTTCTTTTTTATTGGATTTTTTATTTCTATTTCAAATGTTATTCCCTTTCCCAGTTTCCTGTCCATAGCCCCCATCCCATCCCCTCCCCTTCTTCTATGTTGGTGTTCCCCCTCCCCATCCACTCCTCTTCTCGCCCCTTCACCCCGACATTCCCCTACACTGGGGGGTCCAGTCTTGGCAGGACCAAGGGCCTCTCCTCATTTGGTACCCAACAAGGGTATCCTCTGCTACATACACAGCTAAAGCCATGGGTCAGTCCATGTATAGTCTTTGGGTAGTGGTTTAGTCCCTGGGAGTTCTGGTTGATTGGTATTGTTCTTATGGGGTTGCAAGCCTATTCAGCTCCTTAAATCCTTTCATTTAATTCCTCCAGTGGGGTCCCTGTTCTCAGTTCAGAGATTTGCTGCTAGCATTCGCCTTTGTATTTGACATGCTCTGGCTGTGTCTCTCAGGAAACGGCTATATCAAGCTATTGTCAGCATATATTTCTTGGTTTCATCAATATTATCTAGTTTTGCTGGCTATATATAAATGCGCTGTATACCCAGGCGGGGCAGGTGCTGAATGGCCATTCCTTCAGTCTCTGCTCCAAACTTTGTCTTTATATCCCTGCCTATGAATATTTTTGTTCCTCCTTTTAAGAAGGAATGAAGCATCCACACTTTGGTGATCCTTCTTGAGCGTCATGTAGTCTGTGGATTGTATGTTGGGTAATTTGAGCTTTGGGGCTAATATCCACTTTGCAGTGAGTGCATAATGTGTGTGAGTTTTGTTTGTTTGTTTGTTTGTTTGTTTTCTGTGATTGTGTTGCCTCACTCAGGAAGATGATATCTAGTTCCATCCATTTGCCTACGAATTTCGTGAAGTCATTGTTTTTGATCTACACAATGGAGTACTACTCAGCTAGTTTTGTTTTCTTGATGCCCCTTCCTCCACCCATTTGTATGACACTTGCTCTGAAATGTGAGTTTTTTTCCTTGCTTTTGTTCATTTACTTGTTTAGTTTGACATCTTCTAGTTGATACTGGTGACAGGGTCACCAGTAGTAGCTCAGGTGACTTCAGGCTTCAGTTGATCTGTATGCCTCAGGCTCCCAAGTGTTGCAATTACAAACCTGAGCCAATATTGCCAGCTAACTCTATTTATTCCTGAGCACACAACTAGAATCTCTCATCCTCTTCCCAACTACAGAGTACCAAGTTAAAGTAGTAAGCAGGAATTATTCATTCAAAACTAAGATATAATGTATTTGTCAAAATAGTTGATAGATTATGATTTCTAAGTATACAGGATAACACCAGCTTGTCCTGGTGTTACCGGATAGAAATATCAGCAATAGTTCTAAAATTTCAACTCAGTACATTCAAACTTGAGCCTAGCATTATAGTATAAATAAAAGTATACCAGAACCTTACCAATGTCTACACAGTGATGAATGTAAATTACTTGCCTCAAAAAGATTAAGTACAGTTCACTGAGCCATGTATAGAAAATTCATATTTCTGATTGTGTTCTTCTGTTCTGATGGTTTACAGACTTGAATTTCATATGACATAAAATAATTCAACACTAATTATAATACTAAGAACACAAGTTAGTACCCAACAAAGACCATCACAATCTGTGGCAAAATAACAAACATTAACTACAGTTTAAAGGCATATAGCCTTTATATGAATATAAAAGTGTAAAAACACACACACACGCACACAAATGTGAACCTGTTGGAAATTGAGAGAATGTAGAGGCAGACATTGACTAAATCATCCAAAATTAATTAATCAAAATAACTACTTGAATTAAAAAGTATGAGTTTTAAAATTACTGAAAATTATTATTTGTAAACAAAAATATTACATTATAAACTATTATAGCAGGAGTAAAGGAGATAATATTTGAAACATAAATAGAGAAAATGTTCAGGAAAATTAAAATTATTTAAAACAACTATTATGGCATACTCCAAATAATATTTATTTTTAATATTACTAAATAATTAAAGCATGGAAATACAGTGTTTTAAATATGTTGACGCTCTTGAAATCAGTCTTAAAATCCTGAATTAAAGACAAAAATTGGACTAGTGTAATGCCAATTCTCTCGATTTTTGTTGTGTTTAGAGTAATTTACAAACTGGAAATATTGTTCACTGTATTTAGTGGATATTTTATCTCTTATCATAATATATTTTCATTACTTTGATGTGAAAAATCATTTCAGGAATATATTTATAGTATTCACTTACGGTTGGACTTAACATATTTATTGGTGAAACACTTATTTTATAGGAAATCATGTGACACATTTCTAAATGTTAATAGGAAAAAAATGTAAGGTCCTGTCCAACAGACAAAAGTCAGTTCCTATAGTTTCATTTTCATTGTGCAAACCAAGTTATTGTGCTCCTGAAACAAGCTTCTGTACATTCTATCAGTTTGTTTTTTCAACTGCTAGTTTTAAGAATGTTCGATATAAAACAAAGAAACCGCTCCAGATATCTTGTGACTTTTCTCCTCTATAATATTTAGCAGTCCTGGTACAAGGAGCCTTAAATAGAATCCGGACACTGAAGAGGAGTAACCAGTTACTTATAATGCTCCTGTCTCTGTTGCTGTGATATCCCTCGGAAACTGTAAGCATATTCCTATGCTAGATTGGGGACCACAGTCATCCTTCTAAAAGGAACAAAGACGTTTAAATTATATTTCCACCAGAGCACTAAGTACTAGTGAGTGGTTTAGTCTCCAGTCAATTGTCTTGTGCCTTCTCTTTATTCATACCCTCACCTTACAACCCACAGTGCCTGCTACGTCTTGGAATGCAGGTGAAACAGATTAGTTGCTCATTTGTGATGTCTGTGCTGGATGAGAATTCTGAGTTTATGAAGACTTTTAAATAAAAGAAGAGAAACTGCAGGAGTACTACAAATTGTGTTTCCATCCTAAGCAGATACTTATCTGTGCTTTGGTGACATGATATGCCTAGTTTCTCATATTGAAAGCTAGTAGCCTTAAACTCCCTTTTGTTAAGCATGATTGCTATTTGTAAGGAATAAGCATGTTTCTATTTACTTTGGTATTGTCTTACAAAATACTTAATGAAAACTACACAAATGTAGCCATAGACGTGAATTAAAACATATACAGAAAAGTCAAACTTTCATATACTTTTCTTCTAGGTTTTGTTTTGTTTTGCTAACGTTAGAAAAATTATTGCATGCAATTGCTCAAGCTTTATTTGGAGATGTATAAGAGAATTGGAGGAGGTGAAAGGAAAGAATACAGATACATTTTTAAATGAGGAGTCAAGGACATTCCTTGAATAAAAGCAAAATCCATAAAATGAAAAATTGTAGCAAGTATACATGACATATATTAAGGCTGGCTCTGGGTTTCAACCTTTCTCCTGCTCTGTACATTCTCAATCACACAGTAATCCCTCTAGTTTGAGGATACTAAGCTCCTTTTTATTTCTATCCTTCCTAGACTAATGTCAATAATTGTAGGAGAAAAAAAAAAACCCTACCAAAATGCCTTTTTCAAACTATTTACAATGAAAACACTATTCTAAGTACAATGTGTTAAGAATCCTTGCAAAAAAATTTTTTTTTCTATATGAGCTGGTGCAAGTCCATCATTCCATTAGCTCAATTTAAATTTTTATACTTCCTGTCATTTTTCCCTTATACTAAAACCTCCTAACAAATCTGTCATAAAATATTCAGACTCCTTTCATTTGTCTCAGCCACCTCCACATTGTACCATACCTTCAGCTCTCTCAAACAAATTCTTTTCCCTCAGGGATCCCACTCAAAGACACTTTCAATTTCTCTTGAGGAATAATGAGACTAAAACTGGCCACAGGCAATTAGAAGTTAAGTCTTATCTGAAGGAAAATTTAATGCCAACACAGAAATGTTAAAATTGGGAAGATGGAGTTGACTCCCTATTTAGTTCAGAACCGTCATCAGACAAGTTTTATAGATCGGTTTGATCTCCATAGCCTGATTTATAATGTACCAAGTAATGACACTGGGGAAAGTCGGTAAGCAGGAAGATAGATGCATAGGAAACAAAACAGGAATTACTCAAAAAAATTACCTAAGAATGTCTAAGAATGGAATAATGTGACAAATGACTTTAACAAGTATGCAAAGAAATACCCCTTTGACAGTATTACTCACAAAAAGATAAAGTACAGAGCCACCCCCAAAAAATGAATACAGAATAAATACATGAAGACTTCTAATTCTAAATAAATTATATAAATTGATTAAAAATACTTTGTAAAAAAAACTAAGGAAAAATTAAATAACAACCAAATGTGATTAATTCCGAGTAATCAAAAAATGCACGTGAACACAAAAACATCTTGAAATTAAGAATTCCAGAGAAGAATTAATACCATCACTATCCTTCAGGCTGTAAACTTGCTCTTTTAAAAATAATAAAATCACTCATTTCTGTTCATAACTGAGGAAGGGGTCATGAAGCTTTCACAAAGTAGGCAAATCCATTGAGGCAATCGTGTAGAAATCTTAAAAGTAATTTCAAATTATTATTTTTTTCTATCTTTATTATCTTGAGTATTTCTTATTTACATTTCGATTGTTATTCCCCTTCCCGGTTTCCTGGCCAACATCCCCCTAACCCCTCCCCCTCTCCTTCTATATGGATGTTCCCCTCCCCATCCTCCCCCCATTACTGCCCTCTCCCCAACAATCACATTCACTGAGGGTTCAGTCTTGGCAGCACCAAGGGCTTCCCCTTCCACTGGTGCTCTTACTAGGATATTCATTGCTACCTATGAGGTCAGAGTTCAGGGTCAGTCCATGTATAGTCTTTAGGTAGTGGCTTAGTCCCTGGAAGCTCTGGTTGCTTGACATTGTTGTTCATATGGGGTCTTGAGTCCCTTCAACCCCTTCCAGTCCTTTCTCTTATTGATGAAACAATCTGAATCACTTACTAAAAGTCAGTATGTCTAGTTCATTGTTAATCTTTTTATGAGAAGTTAATTTTTTGAGTTTTTCCTGTTTTATCTTGTTTGTCAAGCACAATATGGAAGTTGACCTGGCATAATTCTTATGAGTTTTCAGAAAAATATTCATATATTCTTTGCAAGTGGCTCTCAGAATAACTATAATCTATGTAATTGTGTCAGTAGCAAAACAACCACACTCTTGGTATAGTTACATGTACTTAATGGTGTAGTTACCAGCATGGTGAGTACCATATGACTGCCTCGGTGGACCCAAATACTTTCAAACATTAATGAGTCAGCTTTTATCAATCCGCATTATATCTCCTCTATAAATCATAAACCAGGCAATTGAACAGTATTTTTTCTTTCTGGATATATTAGAATTCAGTTAGGAGACATCATAAGTTCATCTTATCTTTTGAAGCTCTGCAAACAGTGATAAAGTATATTGTGCATACTAAATGAAAGAGCCCTAAAATATAAAACCACAATTTAGTCACCATTAAATAAAATGCAGAGTCTTTCTCAACCATATGAATATTAGGAATAAATAATTTATTCCATTTTGGTTATTATATCACAGTATTATATTACATTTAATTTATTATACATGACACATTTCCATATATTTTGAGATTTCATTATATTCATGTTTTCACTTATAACTTTTAAACACAACTTATGCATTGGCAAATTAGTAACTTTTAATAAGGACTTTTTTGAACCCTTTGAATTGGATATTTTTCATTATTTCAAAATCACTTGATAGTTGTGTTTATAAACCTGAAGCCTCAGCATGCTGTTATAGTAAACGGACTAGACTGATTTATATCCATCTCCTTCTAAACTACTGAATATCATATTAAAATAGGGAACACAAATTATTCATTTGAAACTAAAATATATTACATTTTTAAGATAGTTGATAGTCTATTGTTTCCAATGATGCAACAATTGACTGAGTAATTTATAGACTATTTGTATTATCTAACTCACATTTATAAATACTGTGACAGTTATAAGTCAGTGACCTGTGGTAAAGGTTCATTGTTCTATATGTGGCAGAAGAAAGACAGAAAGAAAATAACTTTTTCTCTTTCTGTTTCTTAATCAGGAGGACCCCTGAGAGATAATGGCACTAATTCATTCATGAGAGAAAAATGCTGCTAGCTTAATTTCCTACTAAAAGCCCCTCAGGCATACATTGTTACAATGATAATTCCATTTCAACATGGGTTTTGAAGAAAATTAAAAGCATAATACAAATTTTAGGTTACGTCTTAAGAGAAAAAATTACAGTAAATTCTCTAATGTATATTCTTATTATAACAAATAAATAGCTGTTCATTCATATTTATTTATATTTATTAGCATTAGGTCTTAGTCTCTGAGCAATGTGAGAAACTGTCATATAATTTCTGTTACCTATGCTCAACACATTTAAATTATAAAGAAAGGTAATAAGTCTTCCAATTATTGACTATTAAATGATATAATTATATATATATATATATGAATCTATGTATGTTTTATGATGAGAAATACATTATAAAATAGATCATTTTCTAGTAAATAAACTGTCCTCACATCTAGCTCTTTTGATTTCTCCTCTGGAGGTAAACGTATTTTCTACTTAATGAGATATAATTATACTATCTGTAGTTCAGGATGTTCAGATTTAGAAGATAATCATCTTTCTTTCTTTCTTTCTTTCTTTCTTTCTTTCTTTTAAGTTTTACTTAAAGATATTTATTAAATCATTTTATTTACATTCCAAATGTTGCCTGCTTCCCAAAGTTCCCCATCCGTCCTCCAGTTCTTCTCCACATCCCCTGAGAGGGTGCTCCCCCATCCGCCAACCCACCCCACCTCACCCCCACCAGCATCCCTCTCCCCTGGGGCATCACATTACCACAGGATTAAGCCCATCCTCTCCAACTGAGGCCATACAAAGGATCCCTCTGCTACCTATGTACCCAGCGCTAGGAGCCAGCCCATGAGTGCTCCTTAGTTTTTGGCTTACCCCTGGGTCCTCTGAGGGTATTACAGTCAACCATTAGACTGAGGTCGGGGACAATATGGAAGAGTGAGAGGAAGGACTGAAGGGATGGTAAGTCCATAGAAAGAGCAAAAGTGTCAACTAACCGAGAACCCACAGAGAATAATCATGTTTTAAAATCTACTCTTTGACATTTATTGAAAATTGACCTTTTTCAAGCAATATATTCTGATTATAATTTATGCTTTTCTAACTCCTCCAAGATTCTCCCTACTTGTCCATGCACCCAAAATCAATACCTTTTCTTGATCCTTCTCATTAGAAAACAATGAAATATCTACAAGAAAAAATTAAAACTAAAAAGAAAGATAATAACAAAGTAAAATAAAAAAAAATATTAAGAGGACAAAACAAGCAAATGAAGAACAACAACAACAAAAAAATACCCACAGAAAAGAAACAAGAAACAAATATAAAATGCCATCTGAGCAGTTTCAGACATGGATTTTTATCTAATGGAGTGGACATTAAGTCCAATTACATTGTAGTTGGTTACATCCAAAACTTTTATGTCCCTATTGCTCTATTGTAGAGTAAGGGTTTTTTTGTGGGTTGGGGTTTATGTTTCTCATTTAGTAGTACACAAAGAAGCTTCTACTTACCAAAAACATTTTTCAATAGGGGGAAAGACTTAGATGTTTCCAGCTCAATGCCCTCCTGTTCAATGCATCATGTAGATTTCAGCAATTGACCCTTACTCTCAGTTTGTGGAGGGCAATAGTCTCAATTGTTGGTTTCTATGAATCCCCTAGACCAACAACACAATATGGGAGGTTTTATTTAATGGCAAGAGATATCTGGCTGGGGCTACGTCTCCCCACTAAGTTCAGTAGAATAGCTTCCAGAAACATTTAAAACAGATTGCCATTCTACTCTGGCCAACTAATTTAATTGGTTCTTACATACTTCATTTTTATAAATGTGCTATTTTTTCTCTTCTAATTCCTCTATTAATATTGTTTTGCATATAAATACAAAGCACAAAATCATAATGTATGATACATTATCCACTTTTACAGAAATATATTTAATCACATAATTTATATTATTAATATTTACTGCTGAGTACCCACATTTAATAGCAATAGTTTTTGTTTTCTGTCTTTTTCTCCTATTTAATGTTATTTCTCTTAAATGTTAAATTGCCTTATTTTGAGTCCTCTGTGTTGTCTTATTTTTCAGATTTAAAAAATATTATGGAGAGTCTCTCACCTTCATACTCTCAGTAGTCCAAGGAAGGGACCGTAGATGAAATGCCTTAAAGTGGGGAGAGAGAACATGTTGAGCCCAGCTCAAGCAGAAAGACAGGGCATGGAGTGAGAGAAGGAGTTGCCATGGGCAGAAATGGAAATAGAGAAGAGCCTGAGGAAAATTAGGTCAAACAACAGGCACAAAATGGGATCTAGCTCAAGGGGAGATCCCAAGGTCTGAAACCATTACTGAGGCTATGGAGTGCTCATAAAAAAAGGGACCTATCACGAATGCCCTTTAAAAGACCCAACAAGCAGGTGAAAGACTCAGATGCAAATATTTGCACCCAACCAATGTACAGAAGTTGCTGAACTGTGGTGGAATTAGGAAAAAGCTGAAAAAAGCTGAGAAGAAGGGAAATCCTGTAGGAGGACCAGCAGTCTCAATTAACCTGGACCTCAGAGATCTCTCAGACACTGGACCACCAATCAGGCACCATACACCAGCTGATACGACGACCCCAACACATATACAGCAGAGGACTACTCGATTTGGGTTCAGCCAGAGAAGATGCTCCTAATTTTCAAGAGACTGGAGTCCCCAGTGAGTGGTTAGGTCTGGTGGGGTAGGGTGTGGGGGTGGGGGTGGGGGTGGGAATGAGGTGTGGGGGTTGGGGACATCCTCATGGAGACAAGGGAGTAGGTATGAGATGTGGAACAGTCAGAGGGTAGAGAAGGAGGGGTAAAAATCTGGACTGTAAAGAAAAAGATTAAATAAAATTAAAACAATGGGGTATTACATATATGCTTCTAATATATTTTGATAAAGTACACTACTCATTGGATCCTCTCCAATTCCCCCTGTCACCTCACTCTATCATTCCCAACTTCATGTGATCTACAAAACATAACAAACAAACCAACAAACAACCATTAGACCTTTTGAGTTCTCCCTGAATACATATTACTGTATGACTTACTAATTGAACATGGGTGGGCTCTCCGGGATTCATCTTTTAGAAAATAAAATGATTCTTTCTTCCCTCAACAAACATCCTTGACAATAAGTCCTCAGCTTGGGTGCAGTTTCATTAGTCATTTTGCTCTCCTTCTTGTCTGCCTTGCTCTTAAATGTCCTCTGCATTCAGAAACAGTTTTGAGTTTATGTGTGAAATGATTCTATCATGTCTTAAATATAGTGTTTTACTACCAAAAATACTTACCTTTAAATCTTGTAATATTTTCACTTTCTCTTCTGTAGCAATTCCTGATCTTTGGGGATCAGGAATGTTATATGACTGCCTAATTTAGAGCAGAATACCCCTAGTGTCTTTCTTACTGGCTATGCATTTACTAGGTGTGAATTTCTTTATTAATGATAAGCTAATGAAGAATTAAGATTCTCTGATGATTGAGTGATTCAAAAATCTGTGTGTGTGTGTGTGTGTGTGTGTGTGTGTGTGCACATGAACTCATTAAGGGACCATTACATACAAAGTCTATTTAAAAAAATAATAGTAGGTTTGTATGTGTGTGTGTGTGTGTGTGTGCGCGTGCACACATGTGTGTGTAATTTTCTCCAGTTGAGAATATTTAAAATCTACTATCTATCAATTTACTGGTAACAGTTTAGAAATAGGAAATATGTTCTGTATATGACATCTTGTAAAATTTCTTATGTATAAGGTTATCTAAAATGTCATATATACAATTAAAAATAGAAAATATATAAAGTAATAAATTTATGTCTTTTTAATTTATATCATTCCAACATTATTATATCAAAATTTCATAGTTGTATTTTACGTGTTAAGATTGTTAATAACAATTGAATACATCCTTATGAATCTTCATTGGCTAAGCTCTATTATTCACAATAATTATGGAAATGTGTGCACCACCACACCAGGCCCTGAAACTATGGTATATTTTACTAGCCAGCACTCATGAGGCCACAGTAAAAGATTCAAAGATTCAAATGCTAAGCAATTTCAGGCCTGCTTATGAAATAAAGTAACATATTTGGTGGACAGCTCAAAATGACTTACTGAATAGCAATAAATTATAAATAATAAGCAAAATTATACTCAGGACATCATATTGTCTCAACTGTAATGCCTTAAAAGTTCCTCCTAAAAAAACTATTTCCATCATGTACACTTCATTAACCTCCTATTGTCATGTCTGAAGTCATTTTTCTGCAGACTCATGACACCCACATTCAACAGGAGGAAGATTTTTATTCATTTGCTTTTGCTTATTTTGTTTTCCATGCATATGTGAGAATGTGCATTTATATGTAAATGAGTATGTAGTTGCTCACGAAAGTCTAAAGTGCTGGATCCCACTTTGGGCCTGTCCCTGGACCTTCTTTTCCTTGGCATCTCCATTTCCAGCCTTGCATTTCTTTCAGACAGGAAGAATTATGGAGTCAGAATTTTGACTGTGGGATAGCAACCTCATCCTTCACTTGATGACCTGTCTTTCTGCTGGAGATAGGCTCAACAAGTTCCCTCCCCACTCTATGACATTTAATCTAGCCCCCTCCCACCTTGAGTCCTCAGAGTCACTGGCTTTCCAGGTCTCCTGTACATTCTGGGGGGTCCTCTGAACCTCCTTCTGCCCGAGGTGCCTGTTTCCATTCTTTCTGCTGCTCCCACAGACTTCAGTCCTTTTCCCTACCCACTACCAGGTCATCTTCCCCTCTTCTTCAACCCCAGTCCTCTTTTGCAACTCTATCCCTCCCTTTCTCCCCTTTGTGGTTGTTTTCTTCTCCCTTCTAAGGGGAACTGAAGTATCCTCATTTGGGCCCTTCATCTTGTTGATATTTTGGCATTCTGTGGACTGTATCTAGGGTATTCTGTTGAATTTTTTTAGCTACTATCCAATTATTAGTGAGAACATATCATGCATGTCCTTTTGGGTCTATGTTACCTCACTTGGGATGATATTTTGTAGTTCCATCTATTTGTCTGAAAAACTCAGGATATCTTAATAGATGAATAGTATTCCATTGTGTAAATGAACCAAATTTTTTTAATCTATTCTTCTATCGTGGGACATCTGGGTTGTTTCCAGCTTCTGGCTATCACAAATAAGGCTGCCGTGAACATAGTGGTGCATGTGGCCCTGTGGCGTGGTGGTTCGTCTTTTGGGTGTATCCCCAAGAGTGGTATTTCTAGTTCTGTAGGTAGATCGATTTTCAGTCTTCTGAAGAACCTCCAAATTGATTTCCAGAGTGGTTGGTACCAGTTTGCAATCCCACCAGCAATGGAGCTTTCCACTTTCTCCACATTCTCTCCAAAATGTATCGTCACCTGAGATTTTGAAGTATTGTGGATCTCAGCAGCATTTTGATCTTCATTTCTCTGATCACTAAGTACTTTGAAGATTTCTTTAGATGCTTCCCAGCCATTGGAGAATCCTCTGTTACGAATTCGTGGTTTAGTTCTATACCCCATTTTTTGGATTGGGTTGTTTGTTTGTTTTGTTTTTTTTTCATCTTTATTCACTTGAGTATTTCTTATTTACATTTCGATTGTTATTCCCTTTCCTGGTTTCCGGGCCAACATCCCCCTAACCCCTCCCCCTCCCCTTCTACATAGGTGTTCCCCTCCCCATCCTCCCCCCATTACTGTCCTCCCCCCAACAATCACATTCACTGGGGGTTCAGTTTTGGCAGGACCCAGGGCTTCCCCTTCCACTGGTGCTCTTACTAGGCTATTTATTGCTACCTATGAGGTCAGAGTCCAGGGTCAGTCCATGTATAGTCTTTGGGTAGTGGCTTAGTCCCTGGAAGCTCTGGTTGGTTGGCATTGTTGTTCATATGGGGTCTTGAGCCCCTTCAAGCTCTTTCAGTCCTTTCTCTGACTCCTTCAACGGGGGTTCCGTTCTCAGTTCAGTGGTTTAATGATGGCACTCGCCTATGTATTTGCTGTATTCTGGCTGATGAGGTCCAGGCGGGTAGGAGGTTCATACCAAATGCTCTGAGCGCAGTCAATCCTCTGGTATGCTTCACGATATCTCATTCTTTTTATTGGACATTTTATGTATTTACATTTCAAATGTTATCCTGTTTCCCTGTGCCCCCCTCTCCCATCCCTCCTCTCCCTGCTTCTATGAGGATGCTCTCACTCCCACCTTACTGCTGTGACAATCCCCAACAGTGGGGAAAGGAGCCTTCTCAGTACCAAGGGCTTCTCCTCCTATTGATGCCAGACAATGTCATCTTCTGCTACATATGCAGCTGCAGCTATAGGTCTTCCAGGTGTACTCTTTGGTTGGTGGTTTAGTTCCTGGGAGCTCTAGGACTTCTGTTTGGTTGATGTTGTTGTTCTTCCTATCGCGTTGCAAACCCCTTTGTAGAGGGCCGCAATAACATTTGCCACCACTAGATGGCGCTGGCTTCCACTGTGCCCCACGTGGAAGGCCAGGATAGCCTCCGCCATTACAAGACGGCGCCAGCCTTTACTGCGCCAGCTGGCCCCCTTTCAGGAAGTTAACTGTGCGCATGTGCAAGAGTGCCTTCGTGCCAGGTCTTTGCCCACTCAGGTGTGGGTGCGCCGCACTAGGGTTTTATAAGCGCGCCATGTTGGCGCAGCAGGGCTTTTCCTCTTCTAAGATTAATAAAGTTGATCACAGTAAGAATTTCTAAATGTCCGCATGCTTCTTGCCGGCAGAAATTCGCGCGCGGGACACCCCTTCAGTTCCTTCAGTCCTTTCTCTAACTCCTCCACTGGGGTCCCCATGCTCAATCAGATGGTTAGCTGCAAGCATCCTCATCTGTAGCAGTAAGGCTCTGGCAGAGCCTCTCAAGAGAAATTCATATCAGGCTCCTGTAAGCAAGCACTTTTTGGCATCAGCAATAGTGACTGGGTTTAGTGGCTGCATATAGGATGGATCCCAGGTGTAGCAGTCTCTGGGTGGCTTTTCCTTCAGTCTCGGCTCCATATTGTGTCCGTATATTTTCTTTGCACAGGAGCAATTCTGGGTTAAAATTTTGAGAAGGGTGAGGCGTTCCATCGCTCAAACGGGGACCTTGCCTAACCTCTGAATATGGTCCCTACAGGTTCTCTCTCCCCTTTGTTATGCATTTCAGATAATTTTACTCTTAATACATGGGCAATACATATTAAAAGCAAGAATCAGCTCTGTGTGTATATGAGTATATGTCTATGTGTGCATGTCCAGATGCATAAATCTATGCTCTAAAACATGAAGGCATATTTTTCAAGAACAAGGAATTAATTGTTATATACAGTAATCAATTTATATTTTCTCACTATTTATATTGTGGTGGGTTGAATGAAAATGCCCCACCCATTTAGGATTTTTGGGATTCTCACTATTAGGAACCATGGCCTTGTTTGAGTTCTTGTGGTTTTGTTGTAAGAAATGTGTCTCTGGAGGTGTGCTTTAAGGCCTCATATGCTCAAGCCAGGCCCAGTGCCACACTGCCTACCTGCTGTCTGCCTATCTAGATTATAGAAATCTTAGCTACTTCTACAACAACATATCTGCCTACTGTTGCTATACTCATGGTTATTATAACAATGGACTATACATATGAACTGTAATCCAGCAGTAATTAGCTGCTTTTCTTTATAAGTCAGGTATTCTCTTCACAGCAATACAAACCCTGTCTACGATATATATGGATTTAATTCTTAACAGATTTCCAAGAACTAATATTATTTTAAGCTATCATATCAAAAAGGTAAGGTTTTTTGTTTGTTTAATTTTGAAAATATTGAAAGGTTTTAAAACAGAGTAATAAATCTTTTTACTATGTATGGTTAGCTGTGTTTTCTTTCTTTTCATTTCCTATTTTTAAGACAGGGTGTAATTTTTTGGGCTGAGTAGGTTCAAACTGAAAATGCTTATACCAACCCTAAATTCTAGTATTACAGGCGTTTACCACCATGACTGGCTCACAGACATCAACTCACAACTTGCTAAAACTTATCCTATCAACATCCTACCTGCATGAAGGCAAGGGAGGTTTCAAACGGATGGAGGTCATCATTTATTTAGAAGGGAAACAGATTTTTTATTTTAAACTATTAAAACTGTAAGGCTATATTTTTTTTGTCTAGTTCATAGTCTGGTATAAAATTATTCTACTCATTAGGGAAATGTCACCAAGGGAGAAAAACTGTAATATACAAAGAATTACATAAGTGTGAGGTAAGACATTTGCTTGAGAGTTGGGTTAAATAATGCTTAGAATAAAGAAAGAAAAAAAGGGGACAGCCAAATGGCATAAAACATATGACATTATATAAAATTACATAACGTGGTCAAGGAGAACAGCTGGAATAAAACTTCAAAAACTGTTGCATTGATTTAAGCATAACTAGAAAGAAACGATGCTTCTTGTAATGTATGGAAAAATCCTGCTAATGAAATATTTATGAAAAATGAAAAATAATAAACTTGCATTGAGCAGTAACCATTGGGAAGCAAAGCATAATGAAGGCACTGATCTTCAAATAAATGATCTGGTACAAATCTAAACACAGAAGTTACTGCACAGAACATGATCATAAACAAGTTCTCTCACTCCTTTTCATGAAAACCTCTGATCAATAAATAGTACACGGAGTTTTAATAATATGTTTAGGCATGATTCCGATTTGTAACCCTAGAACACAGCAATGGAGGAGATTTAGAATTGCATTTATGAGTTCAAAACAAAATGACAAATAAACACATTGTCTCAAATTTACACAAATTTGTGCAGAAAATGTAAAGGTCCAAAGGAGAACTGTTTTATTTAGTGCAGGAAAATGTATTAAATATTAACAGTGATAGAGAGATAAAAATCACAGGATGAAAATATTAATTTCTTCTTCCCACTGTAACATAAAATGAACACGATTTTATTTATTATTTCGCTGGGATAAAGATTGCTATATTGCACTTTGCTCATTAAATTTATGTTTTAATGACTTTTGTTTCTTCTAGAAACCCTTGATCATGAAGTACAGTGGCCAATGAGAATTTTCATTTATTTATTTATTTATTTATTTATTTATTTACTTACTTACTTTAGCTTTTAGTGCTCATATACATTTTTTTCTTCAAAGTCAATCAAACCATCTGTTTTGAACATTAGTAATCTTGTCCTCTGATTCTAACTACTTCTGAATACTTCTTGTTATGACCATGCTGATTACTTCAAGTCTGCTAAGTGATACGATAATTTTCCTTATTCTTATTCTTAAATTTACCATACTTTCAAAGATTCTCTTCTGTCATTTATTCATTTGAGATAATTTGTATATGTTTAATTCAAAGATATTTATTTTCAAGCTACCATAGAGATATGCGTATGTACTGTATAAACAATATATAAAATGGTTACAATTGATATGAACATATCTGTGTATGTCAATTCTTATGTTCCTACTTAATAGAAATGAAAGTCACCCATGATTTATTTTTATTACGTTACTTGGCCATCTTAATCAACCTGACTCTTTCAGAAATATAACAAACATAATTTCAATATTAAAATTAAGTTAAAAATTGGCAGAAGTGCATGCATACATTTTATAAGAAGATAATGATAATTTGATATACAATTTCAAGACACTTTTTAATATTTGTTATTTTCAGACAACGGAGATAAATAAATTTTAATTCACTTAAAAATTTAAGGGCATGAATTACTAGGATTAAAGCATACAGCACAATGGAAAAATTGAATTTTTTTCCATAATCACTACTAATGAATTCTTAAAGTCCACAGAGAACAAAATGGAGAACAGTCCATAGGGAATGGACCCCGGGGAAATCATCTGGGAGATCAATTGCCTAGCTGATGAGGGCTTGAGTTCAGCATCGGAAGACAAAGAAGACCTAACCAGATCTCTGGCTGCTACTCTTTTATTGTCATATATTTTAATAGGGTTTAAGCATGCTTATATTAATCATATCCAAGTTTAGAAATAGGCTGTACCAATTCTTTAAAAGAACAATGTGTGAGAAGTTCTGGTAAAAGAAGGAAGCTTTCAAATAAAACATCATGACTGTAACTTTTGCGACTACTTTGATATGCATATGCATATTGATGAACGCTACAAAAGTAGCAACATTTACAGCCCGAAGTACCGAGTAATATAAATTTAGCTCGAATGGGTGCGTAGAGGGTAACAGTGCTGAGGATTGTCCATGTATCTGATTGCATGTGCATGCACATATTACCTATGATCTGGGCAGCTGTAGCAGTTGAATCCTGAACTTTTCACTTCTTACGTTCCAATGGCTAACCATATTCTCAAGGACCTGATTTACATAAAAGCAAACTAGTGACATTAGAATACTACACCAGACCCCTGACAATGGGCAAAAAGACACGTTGTCGGTCGTGCTATTCTTTTATCAGTCAGGGGCAGACACAATGGCAGTCCTTTGTTAATCCTATTTTGATGCCTGGCTTGGTGGCCAAAACTCTCTTATGTCTAGGACTCATAATAATCAAATCCAGTCAAGTCCAGATAGCACAGCATGAGAGGAGGAAGACAGAGTAAGATGGAGCACCCTGCCACCCACAGAACCGACCTCCAGAGTCAGGCCACAGATACCTGCATGCCGCCACACCTATGGTACAAATAGAGGATGTCACTCAGGGGCTTGCAAGCCATGTGGCCAGCCTACAGTGGGAGCTACTGCAATGTATGGAAATATGGTAGATAGATGGGAGAGAATGAGAATAGGGCAGCTTGAGCATTATCAAGAAAGACGGAACTACTGGGAGGGGCCAATCTCTGCACCCGGGGCCATGGCAAGGTCTCAGCCAAAGTTACTGCTGATGGCCATGCCGGAGTATGTGGATACACAGTGGCAGGAGTCAGCGTTGATGTCAATGGCTCGTATTACCGTTAGAAATGATGGAGATGGCCTAGGCATCCACCGGGGACCGTGTGAATGTCCAGGGTTTATGCATAACTGGCTCTACCTGTCACTGGATGTGACTTTCAGAATAGCTGTCACCAGCAGCAGCACTTTTGATAACAGGCCCTGTGTCTCACTTAGGCAACACAGTAGACATGGTACTAGTGACAGGGATATCGTGTGCCAGGGAGAGGGCAAGGGCACAGAAGAGTTGGTCCCACCATGAGTCTGCTTGTGAGGTGACATGGGTGTCGGGGTTATGTCCTCCCTGTCCTCTTTGCCCTCTGCAGTAGTCTGTAGCAGCCTGGAGAGCTTACCTTAGGGTCTTGAGAAGCAAAGAGCCAATCCTGCTGCCTCATTGGCTGTAGCACTTAGGAGAGTAGGTTCTGTAACCTTGCCTTGGAAATAATGAGAGCTGGTCCGAACAAGGAAGGCACAGCTGAGCCAGCTTTTAGCCAGCAAGTCAACATGTATAGACAGAGATCAATAAAAAGTTAAAAAAAATACTATGCCAGTCCCTTTTTTTTTTCTGGTGTTGGAAATGCCAATATAAATCCTCCAAATTGAGTCTGAAGTCCAAGGAGAGCATTAAAGTGAGTTTCATTGCTGCACTAAAACAATGATCAAAACCAACATGCGGCAGGGAAGAGTTTAATTGGCTTACAGATAACAGTGTATCATCTAGTGACTGACAGCAGGCTCCTAAACTGTGGAGGAAGACTGCTCAGCTTATTACATAACTCAGGGTCACCTGCTGAAGGTTGACCCTGCCCACAGTGCGCTGGGTCATGCTGCACCAATTAGTAATCAAGAAATACTCCTTTAATCTTAGCACTTGGAAGGCAGAGGCAGGGAGATCCATGAGTTGAAGGCCATCTTGGTCTTTAAAACAAGTTCCAAGGCTGCCAGGGCTACTCAGATAAATCCTTTCCTGAAAAAAAAATGTAAGAAATAGTCCATACCCATAACCTCATGCAAATTTTATGAGAGATATTCCTCAATTGAAGTTCCCTCTTCCTTAGGTACTCTAGTTTGTCAAAAACTCACAGCAGCTAACCATCACTGGCCACCAAGAAGGTAAGGGGAACGTATGCAATGGATAGAAATACACCATCTGTTTAGAGATTCTGAATAAATTAACACAAGTTTAGTGATGGAAGTCATTACAAATTTATTAGTCTTCCTGAACTAGTTTCTGAAAGGCAACATACGATTTTCTATGACAAAACATGGATGTTAGTAAGTCTGATTTTTTTTTCCTACAGGCCCTGACCATAGAACATGTTTCTCTGCATCGTTCAACTTCTAGACTCTATTTCTGTTTCTTTGTGGATTATTTTCACTTAAAAATGCTTCATAATACAAGCTTTGCAAACTCTCTGATTTCTTGTGAATCCTTTCTTGTGAATTCTACAACTATTTTAAAGAAAGATTTTAAAACTCCATTTGTTCAGGTATTTCTTTGTGTTTTACTGTAAAGTTGAAAAAAGAAAGCTCATGAGTTCCAAAAATCAACATAGTACAGTGTTGTAAAAATATAGAAAATAATAAGTTGTCTTTTATCCACTACTAGGTCCGGCACCTCAATGTCCCAAGATATCTGGTAGATATCATTTTTTCCTCTCTCTTTATTAAATTGGGTATTTCTTATTTACATTTCAATTGTTATTACCTTTCCCAGTTTCCAGGGAAACGTCCCCTAGCCCCTCCCAATCCCCTACTATATGAGTGTTGCCTTCCCAATCCTCCCCCCATTATCACCCTCTCCCCAACAATCACATTCACTGGCAGTTCAGTCTTGGAAGAAACAAGGGCTTCCCCTTCCACTGGTGCTCTTACTAGGCTACTCATTGCTACCTATGAGGTTGGAGCCCAGGGTCAGTCCATGTATAGTCTTTGGATAGTGGCTTAGTCCCTGGAAGCTCTGGTTGGTTGGCATTGTTGTTCATATGGGATCTCAAGCTCCTTCAAGCACTTTCAGTCCTTTCTCTGATGCCTTCTATGGGGGTCCTTTTCTCAGTTCAGTGGTTTGCTGCTGTCATTCACCTATGTATCTGCCATATTCTGGCTATGTCTCTCCAATGAGATCTACATCCAGTACCTGTCAGACTGCACTTCTTTGCTTCATCCATCTTATCTAGTTTGGTGGCTGTATGTGATGGGCCACGTGTGGGGCAGTCTCTGAATGGGTGTTCCTTCAGCCTCTGCTCTAAACTTTGCCTCCATATTCCATACCAAGGGTATTCTTGTTCCCCTTTTAAAGAAGGAGTGAGGCATTCACATTTTGGTAATTCTTCTTGAGCTTCAAGTGTTCAGTGCATTTAGGGTAATTCAAGCATTTGGGCTAATAGCCACTTATCAA
Organism: Rattus norvegicus; assembly: GCF_021556685.1. Classification (NCBI taxonomy): domain Eukaryota; kingdom Metazoa; phylum Chordata; class Mammalia; order Rodentia; family Muridae; genus Rattus; species Rattus norvegicus. The sequence goes on along the minus strand of NC_141544.1, from coordinate 20,447,467 downwards.
TGAATGCACACCATGTGTGTTTTTCTGTGATTGTGTTACCTCACTCAGGATGACATTTTTGAGTTCCATCCATTTGCCTATGAATTTCACATAGTCATTATTTTTGATAGCTGAGTAGTATTCCATTGAGTAGATATACCACATTTTCTGTATCCATTCCTCTGTTGAAGGGCATCTGGGTTATTCCCAGCTTCTGGCTATTATAAATAAGGCTGCTATGAACATAGTGGAGCACATGTCTTTGTTATATGTTGGGCATTTTTTGGGTATAAGCCCAAGTGAGGTATAGCTGGGTCCTCAGATAGTTCAATGTCCAATTTTCTGAGGCACCTCAAGACTGATTTCCAGAATGGTTGTTCCAGTCTACAATTCCACCAACAATGGAGGAATGTTCCTCTTTCTCCACATCCTCGCCAGCATTTGATGTCACCTGAGTTTTTTTTTTTTTTTATCTTAGCCATTCTCACTGGTGTCAGGTGAAATCTCAGGGTTGTTTTGATTTGCATTTCCCTTATGACTAAAGATGTTGAACATTTCTTTAGATGTTTCTCAGCCATTCGGCATTCCTCAGCTGTGAATTCTTTGTTTAGCTCTGAACCACAGTTTTCAATAGGGTTATTTGCCTCCCTGCAATCTAACCTCGTGAGTGCTTTGTATATTTTGGATATAAGCCCTCTATCAGTTGTATGATTGGTAAACGTCTTTTCCCAATCTGTTGGTTGACATTTTGTCCTAACTACAGTGTCCTTTGCCTTACAGAAGTTTTGCAATTTTGTGAGATCCCATTTGTTGATTCTGGATCTTAGAGCATAAGCCATTGGTGTTTTGTTGAGGAAACAGTGCTTATATGTTCGAGATTCATCCCCAATTTTTCATCTATTAGTTTGAGTGTATCTGGTTTGTTGTGGAGGTCCTTGATCCACTTGGACTTAAGTTTTGTAAAGGGTGATAAGCATAGATCGATCTGCATTCTTCTACATGTTGACCTCCATTTGAACTAGCACCATTTGCTGAAAATGCTATCGTTTTTCCATTAAATGGTTTTGGCTCCTTTGTCAAAAGTCAAGTGACCATAGGTGTGTGGGTTAATTTCTTGGTTTTCAATTCTATTTCACTGGTCTATCTCTCTGTCTCTGTACCAATACCACACAGTTTTAAAACTATTGCTCTGTAATACTGCTTGAGTTCAGGGATAGTGATTCCCCCTGAAGTCCTTTTATTGTTGAGGATAGTTTTAGCTATCCTGGGTTTTTTGTTATTCCAGATGAATTTGCAAATTGTTTTGTCCAACTCTCGGAAGAATTGGGTTGGAATTTTGATGGGGATTGCATTGAATCTGTAGATCACTTTTGGTAAAATGGCCATTTTTTTCTATATTAATCCTCCCAATCCATGAGCATGGGAGATCTTTCCATCTTCAGAGATCTTCAATTTCTTCAGAGGATTAAAGGTCTCATCATACAGATCTTTTACTTGCTTTGTTAAAGTCACACCGAGGTATTTTAAATTATCTGGGACTATTATCAAGGGTGTGATTTCACGAATTTCTTTCTCTGCTTGTTTCTCTTTTGTGTAGAGGAAGGCTACTGATTTATTTGAGTTAATTTTATACCCAGCCACTTTGCTGAAGGTGTTTATCAGGCTTGGTATTTCTCTGATGGAACTTTAGGGATCACTTAAATATACAATCATATCATATGCAAATAGTGATATTTTGTTATCTAACTTTCAAATCTGTATCACTTCGATCTCCTTTTGTTGTCTGATTACTTGGTTGGACTTTGAGAACTATATGGAATAAGTAGGGAGAGAGTGGGCAGCCTTGTCTAGTCCCTGATTTTTGTGGGATTGCTTCAAGTTTCTCACCATTTAGTTTAATATTAGCTACTGGTTTGCTGTATATGGCTTTTACTATGCTTAGGAGTGGGCCTTGAATTCCTATCCTTTTATCATGAAGGGGTGTTGAATTTTGTCAAATGCTTTCTCAGCATTAATGAAATGATCATGTGGTTTTTATCTTTCCATTTGTTTATGTAGTGGATTACGTCTATGGTTTTCCATATATTAAACCATCCCTGCTTCCCTGGAATGAAGCAACTTGATCATAATGGATGATTGTTTTGATGTGCTCTTGGATTCGGTTTGCAAGAATTTTATTGAGTATCTTTGCGTCGATATTCATAAGGGAAATTGGTCTGAAGTTCTCTTTCTTTATTGAGTCTTTATGTGGTTTAGGTATAAGAGTAATTGTGGCTTCATAGAAGGAATTCGGTAGCACTCCATCTGTTTCAATTTTCTGGAATAGTTTGGATAGTATTGGTATGAGGTCTTCTATGAAGGTCTGATAGAATTCTGCACTGAACCCATCTGGACCTGGGATCTTTTTGGTTGGGAGATCTTTAATGACTGCGTCTATTTCTTTAGGAGTTATGTGGTTGTTTAAATGGTTTATTTGTTCTTGATTTAACTTCGGTACCTGGTATCTGTCTAGGAAATTTTCCCTTTCCTCTAGATTTTCAAGTTTTGTAGAATACAGGCTTTTGTAGTAGGATTTGATGATTTTTTGAATTCCCTCTGATTCTGTTGTTATTTCTCACTTTTCATTTCTGATTTTGTTAATTTGGACACACTCTCTGTGTCCTCTGGTTAGCCTGGCTAAGGGTTTATCTATCTTGTTGATTTTCTCCAAGAACAAGCTCTTGATTCTATTTATTCTTTGTATAGTCCTTTTTTGTTTCTTCTTGGTTGATTTTAGATCTGAGTTTGATTATTTCCTGCCTTCTACTCCTCCTGTATGTGTTTGCTTCTTTTTGTTCTAGAGCTTTTAGGTGTTCTGTCAAGCTGCTGATATATGCTCTCTCCTGTTTCTTTCTGCAGGTACTCAGAGCTATGAGTTTTCCTCTTAGCACAGCTTTCATTGTGTCCCATAAGTTTGGGTATATTGTACCTTCATTTTCATTAAGTTCTAAGAAGTCCTTAATTACTTTCTTTATTTCTTCTTTGACCAGGTTATCATTGAGTAGAGCATTATTGAACTTCCATGTATATGTGGAAATTCTTTCCTATTGTTATGGAAGACCAGCTTTAACCCATGATGGTCTGATAGGACGCATGGGATTATTTCTATATTTCTGTATCTGTTGAGGCCTGTTTTATGACCGATTATATGGTCAATTTTGGGGAAAGTAACATGAGGTACAGAGAAGAAGGAATATCCTTTTGTTTTAGGATAGAATGTTCTGTAAATATCTGTTAAATCCATTTGGTTCATGACTTCTCTTTGTCTGTCTATGTCTCTGTTTAATTGCTGTTTCCATGATCTGTCCATTGATGAGAGTGGGGTGTTGAAATCTCCTACTATTATTGTGCGAGGTACAATGTGTGTTTTGAGCTTTAGTAAGGTTTCTTTTATGTATGTAGGTGCCTTTGTATTTGGAGCATAAATATTTAGAATTGAAAATTCATCTTTGTTGATTTTTTCTTTGATGAATATGAAGTGTCCTTTCTTATATTTTTTGTTGACTTTTGGTAGAAAATCGATTTTATTCGTTATTAGGATGGCTACTGCAGCTTGCTTCTTCCGACCATTTGCTTGGAAAGTTGTTTTCCAGCCTTTCACTCTGAGGTAGTGACTGTCTTTGTCTCTGAGTTGCGTTTCCTGTAGGCAGCAAACTGTTGGGTCTTCAGTGTGTAAGCAGTTTGGTAATTAGTGTCTTTTTATTGGGGAATTGAGTCCATTGATGTTGAGAGATATTAAGGAATAGTGATTGTTGCTTCCTGTTATATTCGTGTTTGGATGTGAGATTATGTTTGTGTGCTTGTCTTCTCTTTGTTTTGTTGCAAAATTATTTGTTTCTTGTTTTTTTAGGGTGTAGCTTGCCTCCTTGTGTTGGGCTTTACTATTTAATTTCCTTTGTAGGGCTTGATGTGTAAAAAGATATTGTGTAAATTTGGTTTTGTCATGAAATATCTTGGTTTCTCCATCTATGTCAATTGAGAGTTTTGCTGGATACAGTAACCTGGGCTGGCATTTGTGTTCTCTTAGGGTACATATGACATCTGTCCAGGATCTTCTGGCTTTCATAGTCTCTGGTGAGAAGTCTGGTTTAATTCTGATAGGTCTTCCTTTATATGTTACTTGTCCTTTTTCTCTTACTGCTTTTAATATTCTTTCTTTGTTTTTTGCATTTGTTGTTTTGACTATTATGTGATGGGAGGAGTTTCTTTTCTGGTCCAATCTATTTGGAGTTCTGTAGGTTTCTTGTATGTTTATGGGCATCTCTTTCTTTGGGTTAGGGAAGTTTTTTCTATGATTTTGTTGAAGATACTTACTGGTCCTTTGAGTTGGGAGTCTTCACTCTCTTCTATACCTATTATTCTTTTGTTTCATCTTCTCATTGTTTCCTGGATATGCTGTTTTGGGTCAGTAGCTTTTTCCGTTTTACATTAACTTTGACAGTTGCTGGGATTCCTGCGCTTGCCTCTTGCCATCACATTGTCTCTGGTGTTACCTGGTTCTGCTATTTCTGACAGTGGTTAGACCGTCCTTTTGGCCTGTGTGTCAGGAGTGCTGTAGACCTGTTTTCCTGTTCTCTTTCAGCCTGTTATGGGAACAGAGTTTTCTGCTTCCAGGAGTGTAGTCATTCCTGTCTACTGGTCCTCAAGTTCTCCTGTGGTCGTGTGTCCTGAGTCCACCAGGCATGTCACTTTGAACGGAAAAGTTGATCTTACCTCTGGTCTCAAGCCTGGAGTCACTTCTCAGAGCCGGGTTTCAGCTCTCCATGAGGGCAGCAACCAGAAGGGTCTGCCCTACCTTCCTTTGGGACCCTGTGCACAGGGGGCCCAGATGGCACTAGGCGTTTTCCTCTAGAGTCAGAAATGTGGGCAGAGAGTATTCTCCTCCGGCTTCCCAGGTGTGTCTGCCCCTTTGAAGTTTTAGCTCTCCCTCCCATGGGATTTGGATGCAGGGAGCTGTTTGACCAGGTCCCTTCAGATCTGGATAGTGTCTAGACTGCAGCCCTCTCTTCCTGTTCCCAGAGTCCCTATACACTTTCCTCTTGGGCCAGGGATATGGGCAAGTGTGAGCAGTACTGGTGTATGCTCCTGCCCTGCAGTGTCAGGAGTGCCCACCTCTCAGGGCGATTAGCTCTGTCTCCCAGGGGTTTGAGAGCAGGGAGCCATGGGCAAGTATCAGCTTTGTTCCCCCCCAGCTAGAAACCCGAAGTGCCCAGTCCAGGAGGAATTTTGCCTTTGTGTGTCCTGAGTACACCAGGTAGGTCACTCAGAGCAGAAAAAATTGGTCTTACCTCTGGTGTCGAGCCTGGGGCCGCTTCGCAGAACCAGGTTTCTGCTCTCTGTGAGGGCAGCAACCAGAAGGGCCTGGCCTGCTTTTGCTCGGGACCCTGTGCATAGGGGGGCCAGATGGCACTAGGCGTTTTCCTCTAGAGTCAGATGTGTGGACAGAGAGTAGTCTCCTCTTCCTTCCCCGGTATGTCTGCCCTCTGAAATTCTAGCTCTCCTTCCCACAGGATTTGGGTTCAGGGAGCTGTTTGACAGGGTCCCTTCAGATCAGGGCGGTGTCTGGTCCGCAGAGTTGAGTGCCCCTATCTTCCTGTTCCCAGAGTCCCTACACAGTTTCCTCTTTTGCCAGGGATGTGGGCAAGGGTGGGTAGTACTTGTGATTCTCCTGCCCTGCAGTTCTCTTAGATATGTTAATCTAGTTCTTAGATATCTTAATCTCAGGCAGCAAAGAGTCTCACCCGCTCTGCTCCATCCCATACCACACTGCCAAAGGCCTTTCTCTGAGGCTGGCAGCAATCTCTCTACCTAGAGTTCCCAAGGCAGGTTTCCATGCCAGAAACAAACATCCCAATTCTATGGTGGGCCCAGTGTCTCCAGCAGCTGCACTTTCCAACACTCAAACTGTCACATAAAATAACACACAACACAATAACCTTTGACCCAATTGATAAGATATAATTGTTCTCCTTAATATACAAAACCATATACACATCCATCCCTTAAGAACATTTATAACAACCTGTAAAGGTACAGTGTCTCCTAGCTTCTCACTCTCCACTCTTCTGTTCCTGTCTCCTCCTCTTCCTTCAAACTTTTCTCCCACCCATCCTTCTTTTTCATCCAATGACAGACCTTATTCTATCTTGTCCCTGCCTCTTCTGTGACATCATCCCACAGTACAGCAATGCCAAAGCAGTGTTCTTGATTCCTGAAGACTAATCAGGAGTTGATCCAATGTAATCACACCAGAATCTTTATTCTAGCTTGTTCAAGCTTACCTCACCTCCACCCTGCAGGACAGTTCTGGTAGAGGAAAAAATACCTGAACATTCATTGAAGACAAGATATTATAGAAAGCATCAAGCGAAGGGTGAGTATCTCTAGCTTGGCAAGCTACTAACTGGAGAGCTACCATGGCCTTTAACATAACTGGCTGCTGCTGGGAGTCAAACCATAAATTTAACTTCTGACTTCTTCCTAGGTGGTTAGGCAGAGGGTGGCCATGTTGAGGGTTAACCTAAAAACACTGGATTTATTGGGGTTAGCCTAGAAACTGGATCTAGACTCAGGCTTTGTTAAGGTTAACTTGAAAACTAATGCTAGGCCCTGGCCTTGAGTTCCGACTTAGGTGAGGTTCTCTAAGATGGACTCTGATCCCAAGAATTCGGTGTGTCAGTACAAAGGAAAGTCTTCTGCCCCACGAGACACTGTACCAATCATCCTTCCCAGGGAACGAAAAGGGTGTTTATTTTCAATCACTCTTTTGGTTTTACAGTATTACTACCTGCTTTTTTATCTGATCTGTGCACTATTTCATAATATTTCAACACATTTTCATGAAACCTAGTCATTTCTTTATTTACTGAAAGTTGTAAAATGTGACTGCTATATTGAATTTCATCATGTGTTTTTACACATAAAAATTACCTAATTATATGGATCAATATTGCTATAAATTATCCGAATATTTAGAATATTATCAAAACTGATGAATAAAGCTACCTTTTGAACTTGCTTAATGAAAGAATAAATGAAACGGCTATTTACATTTCACATACATTTATTTGAATATCATTGCATATTCTCATTCCAAAAGGTACTGTGGTTACTAAGGGCAACTTTTCTAAAACTTCCTGAGGAAGGGTAGAGTAGATATTGCAGATATTGTTTATTTATTGGTTCCATTTCTATGTATGGATATTTCTTTCTTTAATGGTGCTGTATTTCTTACTACATCCTAAACCTAGAAAAGAATGTAGCATACAACATAAGCATCATACAGATACTTAAAACATAACTGACTATGGATTTGCACAAAAGTGTTTGATTAATTCTATTTTCAAATATTATTCTACCTTCCACTGTTTGTGTATGTGTATACATTGACTGGTGTTCAATAACAAAAATGAAGTCTATTTTCCCATGAAGTTTGTAGAGTACTTCCTTCTAAATATGAACTTATTTCCTTTGTCTCTAGTTTTTGTAGTCTGTGAGAAAGTGTTCTGTGTGATACATGTATGCATGTTTACGAAAGTTTTAAGTACTTAGTCTTCTCACTGTTAGCATTATTTTAAACACATTGTATTGATTTTATTTCAGGTGTTTGATACAATTTTTATATAGAAAACAGCAACAACTTTTCTGGAAAATGTATAATTTTTTTAGATTTATTTTAATTATATATGTGTAGTTTGTATGTGAATGTAAATTTCTATAAGACTGTATGTGTTTTTGTGTGTGCACAAATATAAATACCTCTATTGACAAAGGTGAGAAGATAGCATTGTTTTCTTTTGAGCAGGATGCAGGGCACAGACAAGGGATGGGTGGGATACCCAACCTATTAAATGGGTCTATGCATCTAAACCTATTCCTCACCAACAAGTTCACTATCTATGCAGAAAAATAAGTATGTTTACTCCACAGCATGTGAATGTGTTTGTGCTCAGTGGGCTTCTTATTTATAAGTTAGAAATGTTTTGACTGTTTTGATAAACAGGAAAATATTCATTTTCCTGAAAAACATGTTTAAAATTGATATATTCAAATCACTACATTTTACCCTCAGGTAAAACATTATTTCTAAGCTCCTTGATTTGAAAAGCTGAAGTACATGGTCTTACCATATAACTCTAGATTGCTTTGTTGTAATTTTAACTCCTTTTTTATGTCATGAAATTATCTGTAGAAATTATATCATCATAGAACCAGGTAGATATCTTCTGTATCTGATCATGCTTGTCAATAATGAGGATTTTGTCAATATTACACAACATACTCTGTTTCACACTGAGAATTCTTAATCATGGACTAACAGCAGTTATACCTCTATTTTTTTTTTATTATTAACTTGAGTATTTCTTATATACATTTCGAGTGTTATTCCCTTTCCCAGTTTCCGGGCAAACATCCCCCTCCCCCCTCCCCTTTCTTATCGGTGTTCCCCTCCCCACCCTCCCCTCATTGTCCCCCTCCCCGCAACAGTCTAGTTCACTGGGGGTTCAGTCTTAGCAGGACCCAGGGCTTCCCCTTCCACTGGTGCTCTTACTAGGATATTCATTGCTACCTATGAGGTCAGAGTCCAGGGTCAGTCCATGTATAGTCTTTAGGTAGTGGCTTAGTCCCTGGAAGCTCTGGTTGCTTGGCATTGTTGTTCATATGGGGTCTCGAGCCCCTTCAAGCTCTTCCAGTTCTTTCTCTGATTCCTTCAACGGGGGTCCTATTCTCAGTTCAGTGGTTTGCTGCTGGTATTCACCTCTGTATTTGCTGTATTCTGGCTGTGTCTCTCAGGAGCGATCTACATCAGGCTCCTGTCGGTCTGCACTTCTTTGCTTCATCCATCTTGTCTAATTGGATAGCTGTATATGCATGGGCCACATGTGGGGCAGACTCTGAATGGGTGTTCCTTCAGTCTCTGTTTTAATCTTTGCCTCTCTCTTCCCTGCCAAGGGTATTCTTGTTCCCCTTTTAAAGAAGCAGTGAACCATTCACATTTTGATCATCTGTCTTGAGTTTCATTTGTTCTAGGCATTTAGGGTAATTCAAGCATTTGGGCTAATAGCCACTTATCAGTGAGTGCATACCATGTATGTCTTTCTGTGTTTGGGTTAGCTCACTCAGGATGATATTTTCCAGTTCCAGCCATTTGCCTACGAATTTCATAAAGTCGTTGTTTTTGATAGCTGAGTAATATTCCATTGTGTAGATGTACCACATTTTCTGTATCCATTCCTCTGTTGAAGGGCATCTGGGTTCTTTCCAGCTTCTAGCTATTATAAATAAGGCTGCAATGAACATAGTGGAGCACGTGTCTTTTTTATATGTTGGGGCATCGTTTGGGTATATGCCCAAGAGAGGTATAGCTGGATCCTCAGGCAGTTCAATGTCCAATTTTCTGAGGATCCTCCAGACTGATTTCCAGAATGGTTGTACCAGTCTGCAATCCCACCAACAATGGAGGAGTGTTTCTCTTTCTCCACATCCTCGCCAGCATCTGTTGTCCCCTGAGTTTTTGATCTTAGCCATTCTCACTGGTGTGAGGTGAAATCTCAGGGTTGTTTTGATTTGCATTTCCCTTATGACTAAAGATGTTGAACATTTCTTTAGGTGTTTCTCCGCCATTCGGCATTCCTCAGCTGTGAATTCTTTGTTTAGCTCTGAACCCCATTTTTTAATAGGGTTATTTGTTTCCCTGCGGTCTAACTTCTTGAGTTCTTTGTATATTTTGGATATAAGGCCTCTATCTGTTGTAGGATTGGTAAAGATCTTTTCCCAATCTGTTGGTTGCCGATTTGTCCTAACCACAGTGTCCTTTGCCTTACAGAAGCTTTGCAGTTTTATGAGATCCCATTTGTGGATTCTTGATCTTAGAGCGTAAGCCATTGGTGTTTTGTTTAGGAAATTTTTTCCAGTGCCCATGTGTTCCAGATGCTTCCCTAGTTTTTCTTCTATTAGTTTGAGTGTGTCTGCTTTGATGTGGAGGTCCTTGATCCACTTGGACTTAAGCTTTGTACAGGGTGATAAGCATGGATCGATCTGCATTCTTCTACATGTTGACCTCCAGTTGAACCAGCACCATTTGCTGAAAATGCTATCTTTTTTCCATTGGATGGTTTTGGCTCCTTTGTCAAAAATCAAGTGACCATATGTGTGTGGGTTCATTTCTGGGTCTTCAATTCTATTCCATTGGTCTATCTGTCTGTCTCTGTACCAATACCATGCAGTTTTTATCACTATTGCTCTGTAATACTGCTTGAGTTCAGGGATAGTGGTTCCCCCTGAAGTCCTTTCATTGTTGAGGATAGCTTTAGCTATCCTGGGTTTTTTGTTATTCCAGATGAATTTGCAAATTGTTCTGTCTAACTCTTTGAAGAATTGGATTGGTATTTTGATGGGGATTGCATTGAATCTGTAGATTGCTTTTGGTAAAATGGCCATTTTTACTATATTAATCCTGCCAATCCAGTTATACCTCTATATATTACATTAATACATTTTCTAGTCTCTTATGGCTATATATCTCAGATAAATAATTCTAAATGACGCAATCATCTCTTGTCTATATAACACTAGGTGACAAACTGGAGAGGAGTTTTAATCCAGAAACTTGACTGCTCTGGCAAGGGGTCACATCCAAAGGCCTTCAAGGTCTCTGTGATGTGGCTGGAATGACAATCATTTAAACCCTCTAGGTGGAATACAGTTATGTCTTTAGTATACAAGTTTAGTACCTAACAATGAAGGTAAAGTTAGTTTGTAGCAGAAAGCAGTCATATTTAAAAGTAATGTCTAATTGATGGGCAGATAAAGTGAAGAATCAAATATATGACAGAATGTGTCAGAGATAGGATATATCAGCTGGAAGAGCTGAGTTGAACAGGTAAGCCAGAGTTAAGAAATAACTAGAAAGGGTGAGCTTATTAAGCTGTAAGCCTCTGAGAGGACAGTTACATCATGCAAATAAAAGATACCTTGGCAACAAATAGGTTGCTGGGGTTTTTTTTTTTTGTTTTTTTTTGGGGGGGGGATGATTTTGTGCATTGTGTATTTCAGATGCTGATTATTTTGCTCAGAAATCTGGTTACATAATTATTACAGCATTTCCTGTCTCAATAATGTATAAAGACTGTTTCCATCACCTCCGATTGGTTAATAAAAGGTTGATCATCCTATAGATGGACAGGAAACAAGTTAAGGTGGGACCTCTGAACCCAGTCAGGGGATCCCAAGTGGAGAGGAAGCAAGAGAGAGATCAAAAGGGAACAGCCTTGAGTAGGTCAGCAATGGAGTAACCGTGAAGACATACATACATGTGGCCCAGCTAGCCATGGTAAAACTTGGAGAGCAAGCATTGGGGCATGAGGCTGTGTAGTAGGCAACATAGTCAGGTTAGATTAGGGTTAGAATAGCAGATTATGTCCAGCTTAGTGCTTCCAGCTTATTAATAAATATAAGATCTCTGTGTAATTTATCAGAGAAAATGGAATTGTGATAGTTTTTATATGCTTGACCAAGGAAGTGGTATGATTAGAAAGTATAGTCCTATTGAAATAGGTGGGTGTAGGCTAAGAGACCCTCACTCTAACTGCCTGAAAGCCAGTATTTTGCTAGCAGCCTTCAAATGAAGATATAGAACTATCAGCTCCTTCTGTACCATGCCTGCCTGGAAGCTGCCAAGTTCCCACCTTGATAATAATGGACTGAACGTCTGAATCTCTGAACCTATAAGCCAGCCCCAACTTCCAGCAGTAAAACCCTAACTGAGTCAGAAGTTAGTACCAGGGACTGTGTTGTGACAGGCCTGACCATGATTTTGTCTGGAAGAATGTGGATTTGGGGACTTTGGATTTGGAAAGCAGTAGGATGCTTTAAGTGGGACTTAATGGCCTATCCTAGTAGGTATATGGAAATACTGTTACTTACAGTGGTTTGAATTGTGAAGACCCCGCCCAAGAGGTTTCACTGGAGAATTTTGATTTGTGGCCTAGAGACTATTTTTGTGGTATTTTGGCGAAGAATATGGCTACTTCTTGCCCTTAACTGAAGGGTCTGCCTGAGGCTAAGGTGAAGAGACTCAGATTGATTAAATTGACACAGGAAGTCTCAGTGACAGCCGTCATAGACTGTTCTCTGATTAAGTCTCATGAAGAGCATTTTAAGCACGTGTAGTAAGATGAGAAAGGAAAACGGTAAAATACAGGAAGCAAAACGGGCTGACAGTCCGTGTTACTCTCTTTACTGCTCTAGCCTTCTGCTTCTTCAAAGAAATATGCCGACAATTTCGATGCAGAAATTAAGCAATAATACACTGAATCTTGGGTCCTTCGGTGTTCAGGTTCTGACCTTCTTTAAGAGGTTTCTGATAACACATTGGGGGATATTATCTTCTTTAGTAAAATTGCAATTCTGCAGACTCTGTTCTTTTTTCTTTTACTTTTTTTTGATTTTTAAATTTTTATTTTGAAGTACTTTTAGGCTCATGAGAGCTGCTGAAATTGCCATCTGTGTTCTGCACTCAGGTGTTTTTCTTTTTTTTTTTTTTTTTTTATTAACTTGAGTATTTCTTATATACATTTCGAGTGTTATTCCCTTTCCCGGTTTCCGGGCAAACATCCCCCTCCCCCTCCCCTTCTTTATGGGTGTTCCCCTCCCCACCCTCCCCCCATTGCCGCCCTCCCCCCCATAGTCTAGTTCACTGGGGGTTCAGTCTTAGCAGGACCCAGGGCTTCCCCTTCCACTGGTGCTCTTTCTAGGATATTCATTGCTACCTATGAGGTCAGAGTCCAGGGTCAGTCCATGTATAGTCTTTAGGTAGTGGCTTAGTCCCTGGAAGCTCTGGTTGCTTGGCATTGTTGTACTTTTGGGGTCTCGAGCCCCTTCAAGCTCTTCCAGTTCTTTCTCTGATTTTCTTTCAATCTATATATGTATGCATGTACGTATGTATGTATCTATCTATCTATCTATCTATCTATCTATCTATCTATCTATCATCTATGTATTTATTTTTAGCCCCAACCAGTGAAACACAGTAGTATCTGTCAGTCTAGGAATACCCTCCATATTGTTGGTTTGTTTTGTTTCCCATAATGTCCAAGTTAAAATTACTCAGATTTGCATTGATAATACACCCCTGAACAGATTTTTGATTTTTTCTTTTCACTTTTTCTTGGTCTATAATGAGAATGTCCTTTAGCTAACCATGGGCACACTCTACCATGCTCAAGTTGGTCAATTCTACCTCCACAAAAATACAGTCATTTCCAAGACACCTGATCCATGCAACCCTTCCTCTTTTAACATACAGCATGGATATCAAGTTCTTTTGCCATGTGTTTTCTACAAAAAGTGTGAAGTTTTTGCTTGTCTATTTTAGTGAGTTTCTGAGAGACAGTGTTTGGAAGGTGCTATTTGGCTTTTTTTGAACAGCCAAATATCCTACCAGGATCCACCAACAGTATGAATTTTTAGTATTTAAAGACAGACACTTTTGAAAGTTGATGTGTTTCATATTGTGATAGGGATACTTATACAAGATCTTACAGAGACATGAGAAAGGAAAGGTTGTGGTGATAGATGTGCTTGTAAAATTGGCAAGGAGTCGATTTTTTGCTTAGTTTTATGTTAACCCTATGCAACCCTAGACATACAGAGGGAGAGGGAATCTTAATTGAAAAAAAAATATGCCCCCATAAGGTTGACAAATATGCTAATCTTAAAAGCATTTATTAATTAATGATTTGAGAAAGACCAGAAAACGAGGGATGGCTACTCAGGGCAAGTAGTTCTGTCTGACAGTAAAGCAAACTAAAGGGAACAAGCCATGACTCAGCTTCAATTCCTGCCTCCAAGGTTTGTCTGGAGTTTCTGCCCTGACTTCCCCCAGACTACAATTGGAAGCAAAGAGTGGCTTTCAGCATTGGTAGTTCCTCATAGCAATAGAAACATAACTAAGAGAGTAGTAAATGATTAGTGAGAAAAATATAAGTATAATTTATGCACAATTGAAATTATTTATTGACCAAATATAATGTGAAAAGTCCTAAATAATCTTTTTTTCTTTTAATAAAATAGCATGTCAAATAATGTTTTAATATAACATCTAAAAATCTCGCAATGTTAATTCTTTGGATTTTGCAAAATGAGTAGTATCCCTATTATTTAATAAATTATAATTTACACATGATGTATTATCTGACGTCAAACCGTTCACTTTTGTATTTAATCTTATAATTAATGCATAGGCTTTTTAAAAAAACAACTAGAATTTGGTCTCACTCCAAATAACATGCTCTTTTTATGATATGTGAAACAGTTTTTAAAATAGCCATTGAGCTAATTGATGATTAAAATTTATTTTCAAATCCACTTCTTAGTAAAGTTTTTCTTTGTTAAGATATGCATGATATTTCTAGGAGAAATACAAGCATTATGTATATTTGTATTGTATTTAACACTTTAATTGTATTCTTCTCCTCTCAGAGTTTAATATCCCTTAACATGGTCATCTTGAAATTGAGTCTGTGCCTTCTTATTATTTCAGATAAGCAGGGAGCCTGTCATAGAGATCACCTTCAACCTGACTCAGTAGAAAGGATAAAGGTTATATCATCCTGGAAATGAAAATGTCAAATATCAGAGTTAGGTTCAATTATCTATGGAAGGAGATATCTATACAGGGGAAATAGGTCATGATGTAATTCACATAATAGAATAATTAACATTTTTGTTTTTAAATTAATATTATAAGACATATAATACTGTATATGCTTATGAATTATGCTTTTGAATAATTCTGAACAGAAAATGTTGCTCAGTCATTATTTGAAATATGAATTTTTTCCTCATCTTACAAATTTCTATATAATATGTTTATAATTTAACGTACAGCTCTTTGAATCAGAGATTGGTAGGAAATCATTCTAAATTGCATGCTTGTAGTTTTTGTAAGAAAATATCACTATTACTGTTTTAATTTTAAGTTAGAATCTTAGATAATTAGTTGTTTCATTTTGACCATTGTGCCCTTTGCTCTTATGAGTCTTGGAAAATAGAGGTAATACTGAAACAAGATGTGTTATTAACTTGTGTTGGCATCCAGCAAGAATATTTCAGAATTAACTATTCAAGAGCTGGAATTATTTGTGAGCACCTACAATTGTATTTTACCTTATCACTCTATATAATTTAACCAATTGATAATTGAATACACACACACACACACACACAATGCCTTGGTATTTTCATATTTGATAGAGTAATAGAAGAAATTATTAATTATTTCTAGCTAAGCAATTTGTAGGTCAATGAATCCTTATAACAATGCCTGCATTTTTTTAGGGTATCTAGATTCTTGAGTACATCTTAATAATGTAAGGCAAATTAAGGCCAGTACTCTTACAATTGAATTTTTATCATTGATATTTCTTTGGCAAAATTGTTTAAATAATTTTTGGAATTTTAATTGTTTTGGAAAATGCTAATGAACATAAAAAGTTTTCCTTATTTTCTCAAATAACTCAGTTCAACAATTAGTTATGTAGAGATATATTGTTTTTTTAGAGTGCACTTCAGTTTGAGAGACTCGCATTGAAGTTTGATTATGGTCAAAGGTAATTATTCTGAGAACAAAGAACAATACTGCAATATAGACACAGATTGTGGGTGACAAAATCACATCGTACTTGGTTTAGACAGAGCTTGAGAAAAAAAAGACATAATGTAGAGTTCTAAAGAAAATTAAACTGAAATGTAAGCAAAATAAATTTAAAAAAAAGGAAAAACAAAGTCAAAACAGCATCTTCTATGTTCCTGTTTAATTTTTTCCTTCAAAAGTGTTCTTGTTAATTATATATAAATATATCTATCTTTGTGATACTAATCTTTAAATAAACATAAATATAATATAACTAAGACTAAATATTACTAGTATCTCATATCACTTCCTTAGAAGAACTGAATAAGTCACAGAATAGTTGCATGTGTGTGTGTGTGTGTGTGTGTGTGTGTGTGTGTGTGTGTGTTAATGGGTAATATGTCTTTTAAATCCTAAATTGGAAAAGTATATAAGATGAGAAAATGATCAAACTTCAGAAAAACACTGAATACATTTCTGATTCACTAAGAAGCAATATTTTCTATATGATTGCAAAAGGAGTCTCTTTAGGATATCCCTGTCTTTCTTCATGGATGAGAGTTTTAAGTCATGGATGATTTTGTTTTACAAATACATACCAGATGAAATGTTATGAGTTTATTAATCTATTTCTTCCAACCCACTTCAAAACTCAGTGTAGAGAAAGGAATATTTCCCCAAACAGAAATGTTTTACAAGAACAGACAGCAAAATATTAAGCCATTTATTTTTTGAAGCTCCAGGTTACTAAACAGACCTAATTTATTAAAAAGATGAGAAAAGTAGTCTATGATATCAACAGTTAAATTATAGTTTTTGAATCATAAGAAGAACCCTAAAAATGAATAAGTGACATCACCCCAAGTGCTTCACTTAGTAAGATGACTTTCTATCTGAAAATTGCCCTAGATATGGCTTATATAAATAACTGTGTTCTGTACTCTCCATGGATAGATCTCTGACAGCAATCCTCCTGCTTTTGAATAAGTGAGTTTATTAAATATATTTTGAGGAAAAGTTGAATAAAATGGGTGACAAGTAGCAGAAAGAGAGAGACAGGACACACAGTACATGAACAGAAAAGTAACACCAGATTAAGTACTCAAAAAATCCAGTGGAGGGAACTGGCTTAGGCTGATTGAGAAAGCAAAACAACAGCAAAAGCAGTAGCAGCAACAACAAAACAAGCAATTAGCTAGAGTCCCTGATGGAGTAGGGTACCCTCAGGAGTGTTCAAACTGAGAGTTTACAAGCATCGGCATAAACTAACTAGAGAAACCCTGCTGAAATCGTTCTTCATAGAGTCTCACACAAAATAGAGCATTCTTCCGTGGATGAACTTCCTGCTTTTCTTCCCATCCAGGTAATTTCTATAACATGAGATAAAGGATAATAATTAACCTCTATTGGAAATAGTTCGTTGTCTGGCTGTTATTAAGGGCACTAAGGTTATAACATCCCTGGGTGATTGCTTTTCTCACTGTCTCAGTCAGAGGACAGGCATGACAGAACAAGAACGTTTGGGAGACACTGGGCAGACACAAGCTTAGGTCTGCAATGTACATGTGGGGTAATTCCTCTTCCAGACTAATAATTTGCTTACATAGCCCAGGACACTACCAATAATCTGTGTGGCAAATGTTTAGCACAAAATGCTGTAAACTTAAATGTTTTTTCCTTTTTTCTTTTTTAAGTTGGACTCACTGTATTGGTTCACATGGGCTTGATCCCACAAGCACTGTTTTTATGCACAAGATCACTGGATTTGTGTACCCAGCAACCAGTCCCCAGCCCCAGATTGTGGATTCCAACACCCTAGGAGCCTAATGCACAAGGGCTGGGAAGACTTGGAGATCACACTTTCAGTTCCACAGATGAATGGCACTGAGTAAGTCCTCATTATCTGAGTCTTGGAGGAAGCAGGATGAGGTGGGAGGACAGGGGAAAGGGGTGTGTGTGAGACTATCTGGGCCCCCAGGGCCAGCTGGGACACAGTGAGCTCTCTGCCCTTATGTATGATGTAAATTGGAAATGAAAACCACTGCCATAGGTTGTATGACGCAATGACCAAGCATAATGGGATCGAGCATAGTGTCTGATCCTAAAGTGGGGACCTGCAGAAATCATTGAGATGTATTGGACCAGCACCTGGCTCAATTCACTCAGTACCTGGTCCACAGTGTGGACACCTTTAGAAGATACATTCCAGGGATATGGCTCCCCAGCCATCAGGGCATCCAGTGTACCCCTCTCCAGCACAAAATCAAAGGACCCACTAGGGAAGTCCAGTGATCGAACATCCATGGCTTCCCAACATAGATTGGGTACATGGTCATAGCGAACTTGCATGGCTGCCTCCACTACTAGAGAGTAATCCACACTGGTCACATTAGGGAAGCCTCCAAGGAATAAATAGCTCTTAGCTCAAGACACTATTCCCTCAACCTAGCAGGAAGATACGGTCCTCAGGACACAGCTCCGGCTCTAGCAGGGCATGGAAAAAAGCAAAATCCCCAAACCACTCATAGGGTTCCGGAGTCTGCCATATTTTTGTAGCGCTGGTCCCAGTATTGGACTTGACAGTACTGGAAGTTCCTCTCAGTAACTCTGGAGGGGACACAGGAGTCCAGGGAGAGGCCATGCTCCGGGCCAAATTTAAATTTTCTTATGTGGGATGATTAAACTTTTTCTCTAGAGAAGCAGTGTAGTAGCTTGATTAATTTTGGCCCCTGTAGATTCGTACGCTTCAATGCTTAGACATGCAAGGTGGCACTCTTGGGAAGTATGACCATGTTGGAGGAGTTACATGTAGCCTTGTTGGAGAAAGTGTCTCATTATGTAGGTTTGAGGTCCCTTTTCTTAGGCTCTGCACAGTGGAGAAGACAGCCTGCACCCTGCCATGCTTCTCGTCATGATGATAATGGAAAAAACCTCTGAAACTGGAAGCCAGCCCCAATTAAATGTTTTCCCCTATAAGAGTTGCCTTCGTCATGGGGTCTCGTCAAAGCAATATATATCCTAAGACAAGCAGGCTACTTAAATACACATAAATTATTCCTTTTTGTAATTTATTGTAAATGTTCACATTCTTAAACCATCTACATGTAACTAATTTTCAAAATTAATTGACTCCAAGGACCATGTAACTGACCAAAATAGTTATCAGGTGCTTCACAAACAATAGGCTCTTTCTTTAGAATCTTTAATTGCTATGCGTGTTTGCTGTTGATGAATTGCCTGTTTCAAAATACTTGATATAGCACAAAAAATGTTTTATTAATATAATAATAAAACATGGTTTTTCAAAAATATATATGATTAAAATAATATCCTGTTCTTACATTAATATTAGTACTTTCTACAGAGAAGATGGGATATACATATATATATATTAATTTACTACAGTAATATCAAGTGACTAATTCAGTTATTATAAATGATACTTGTACAACTTCCAAATCAGCACAGATATTTTAGCATCAGTTTAACATAAAAGGCAGCCTTCAATAATAAATGATTTTATTACCCAACATTTGTATACCTGAAAATTATTTTTCATATTTATAATGTAAAAAAACTAAAAATAATAACTAAATATGAATATTCATAAAAACATGAGAATAAACTGAAATAATATAATCAAAAGATTAATAATTCAGTTATAATATATGGTGGCTTAATTTTTTCTCATATTTTCATTTCTATATTATAGAAACAGATTTATTTTCTAAATATATGTAATAATAAATCCATTTCTAGGTACCACTTATCAAAATATTACATCAAACAATTTAGAAAATTAACTAGACTAAGATTATGTATTGTTAGATTTTTTTAGCTCAAGTTTTCCAGTTAAAATAGTAAAAAGGGATTTAAGATGTATCTATTTAAAATATTCAGCAAAAAGTCCGTGAAATAATTTAAAATTAGAAAAAGTATAAAAATATTTTAATATTTCATATATTTGTGGTGTGTGCATCCTTTATCTTTACTGTCAAAAACTTTGAGTCTGTGTGACTGTGTGTTCCAGCTTCTAGAAGTTGAGAAGCCCAGGGGAATGAATACCCAGCAGATGGTTTTGGAGACATAGCACTCAAATAGTTGAGTGGTTCCTTTACATTGCCATCTGCCATGTAATACTCTCAGAGATTGAAATCTTTCAACTATAAAATGTTCTGCCAAGATTTTAGAATGACTATTAGGGCAAACAACAGGTGAGAAGAATTCTGTAATGGATGAAAGGTCTCCAAAATATTTCTTAATGCATTTTTTTCTAGTAAAACATTCATATGTTTAAAATTAATTGAATGCATCACTGTGTCAACCTTCAGCAGAACAACTGCATTTACATTTACATAGCCATCTGCGAGTGTTTGCATAGTCATACCTCCTGGGTTGTGGAAACCTATTCTACAAAGAATCCAGCATTTGTAAGCATACTTGAACACCTGTCAATCAGTTCCTCTCTCTAGACACGCAGAACAAAAAAGCAGGGCGAAAAGAAATACTCCTGGCTATCCTAATACATCACAAGTTATTCGTCGATCCAATCAAAAATCTACACAACACTTTAGGAACCTTAATTACATAAGTTTTAAGATATTGGAAATATTCCTCCTAAGTGTTTTAATTTTCTGTTAGAATTGGAAAAAATGTGTTTTTAATATAAAATAAGTATTGGATGATACAGAAAGTAATTGTTAATATAAAAGTGTCTTGGAAAGAAATGAGAGTGATTCAATACAGAAGTATAGATATGAGCATGATCATCTACACCACCTTTTTGTGAAATATTTAGTGTTTTGCCCTGAGTTCATAAAAATCAATTTCCTTGTTATCATTATGTATATTCAAGTTACAAGAAAAATCTTTAATCTTGTAAACTAGGAAGAAAAAATCACATTAAAAAAAGAATGACAGTATTGCCATTATAATCAACATGATTTTATAATTAAATGATATACAATTAATAAAGGCATACAGCAAACTCAAACAAGATACAAAATATTCCACTTTATGTTAAAGAATATTATAAATAAAGCTTAAAACAGCTAAGGAAATGTAATTAAACCTTTACCACAGAAGCATAAAAATATATGAACAAAAAAGGCAAAAATGAGGGCTGTTGGAGTTGCATATAGTTTAAAAACTTCACTGTATATGTGTAGATCTGTTGAGACAAAGGACTTTTACTTTCATACAGGTATGAAAATCTATCAACAAAACTGTAATTTATTTAGCTATCTGTGATCTATAACCACATGCACATAACATAGTGGACAGTATTTTGGCTATTCTTCTTCTTATCCACATCACCATTTCATGTTACAGCGTTCAGTCTATTATTGAAATAAAGCCTGTAATGCTTGTAAATCCTGTGAAGTCGGAGATTCGGTCACAGGAAAAGGAGGCAATTAATCAACATTGTCCTAAGAATCTTTTTCTTAAGAGAATTCTCAGAGTCAAGGTCTTAACAGGATTTTTCTGTAATGAGTATATAATCAACAATATAAACTATATTAATTAATTAATTATATCATATTATTAAATAGTTATGTTAATTGTATTAAATATATTAGTTAGAACATAATATTTGATGTTACTGTAAGAATTAATAGATCCTAAAATACAGATGGGAAAAAATGAAGTCACCTTTCAGCTGAGCAATTTTAAAGGAGTAAATTTAAAAATTATGCTATTATGACAAAATCAAAAGTAGTCATGTCTTGATATTTGGAATGGAGGTGTTCTAGCATCAAATATGGATACATTGTGCAAATGGTAAATCATTTAATAAAATCTGGGCTGTATTTGAATATAAATATTTGTCTTTTAATCTATACTTCAAACTTAAAAATCCCCCTTATTGGTATTGTATAAAATACAAATAATGTACAAAAAATGCAAATATTCTACAAATTGTGATTGTACCACACCATTTAAGGAATGTTGGCCAAAGTATGTGCATGTTCAATAAAAATAAAATTGATATGTGTGTTTTCTTTTGTTTAACTCCAGTTGATTAAATTCCTGTCCATGTGTAACTCATTTACATGAAATGACAACTCTAGAGTGGTTATGAAAATGACTTTTTTTCATGAGTGACTGATAATAAAAATGCATATCTGGATGCAAAGCAGTCTGAATATCTATGTTTTTCTCACTGTTTATATCATTATAAGTATTTGTCCTTTTTAGCATAGTCACTGTGTGGTTTGGGCTAGTCTGGAGGTTACAATCCTCCTGCCTCTGCCTCAGCCTGTGAGTGTTAAGTTTACAAGCATAAACCATACTGTGACTTAAATTTTAGTTCTTAATTGTGTTTTTAGCATATAATGATGAATAAAACAAATAAACAGCAACAAGAACAAAGCTCCTTCATATGTTCCATGGATAGTCTTGCATTCTATGGCTATTGATCCTCATGGACATTTTTCCTTTTCTAAAAACCCTCTTATATACAGAATTCCACTCTCCTTCAAATTAATAGGCTTTTACTTCATTAATTGTTAGCTTAGGCATGTGTATGTGTATGCTAGTGTTTCTTGTGTTTTCTTTTTCTTCCCTCCCTCGCTCCTTTCTTTCTTTCTTTCTTTCTTTCTTTCTTTCTTTCTTTCTTTCTTTCTTTCTTCCTTCCTTCCTTCCTTCCTTTCTTTCTTTCTTTCTTTCTTTCTTTCTTTCTTTCTTTCTTCCTTCCTTCCTTCCTTCCTTCCTTCCTTCCTTTCTTTCTTTCTTTCTTTCTTTCTTTCTTTCTTTCTTTCTTTCTTTCTTTTGTTCTGCTTTGTGTGGAGAGTTTTTAGTGCTGCTTCTAAGAAATTGGCAAGGATATTTGAAATTAGGCTAGGACAAGGAAGTAAGCTAGGAAAATACAGCCAAAAAATTTATTTCTTTTATCTTGATCATCTTGAAGAGTCCCTTGAAACACTGACCTTGGGAACTTTTCTTTATATCTTGTTATTTGACTACTTTGTTTGTGTCTTAGAACTGACCCTATTCTTTGATTGTACCTAGAGTAATATAAAAGCAGACTGGCAAAAGTTAATCCTGCTTCAGCATTTGCTATAGTCACACTATAATGTTGTCTAATTATCTTTTTTTCTTCTTTAATCCTCACTCTTTCCCGAGAGAGACTCTGTTGACTGAGCTGCCTTGGTCACCTTTGATTGCTCTTTTGTTTGTCTGTTTATTTGAGGGGGGGGGAAGAGTTGGGTAGTTGAGAGGATATAGAGGATCTGGGAGGAGTAACCATGATTAGAATGCAGTGTAAACTATTTCTAATATTTTTTAAATTATAAGATTATTAAAATAGATTTCTCTGTTCTCTGTAGTTAATATAAATCATTGAACAAATTTCATAGTTAATAAAAGTAATTAAACATTTAACTCACAGTTTGTGGCAGGAGAACTAAGATAAACCAAGTACAATGGGGAATGTTTGGAATACCACCTAGTCAGGAGGCTGAGGCACACTGACTTTGAGATTGGGGCCAACAAACCCTACTTTACAAGACATACTATCTCAAAAGTAAGAAAACACACTGAAAAGCTAACATGAAGCTATTTTACTTTACTACTCCATGGTTTTTGATGTGGTTAATAAAATGTTTCTCCCTCATGGATAAATAGTTAACTTTTAGATATTTACCACTTTGTTAACACAAGATGACATTACATTTACCTAGAATCACTTAGTTTGTCAAACAGTATTTCAATACATATACACATTTTAAATATTGCTTACTCAACGTTTTCACAATTAATTTTCATGATATTATAATTTGAGTGTTTTCTAGTATCCCATTAAAGAGTTTAGAAAAATAGATCAAAGGATAAAAATACTGCTTTATCAATAAGTATTTTTAATTCTCTTGTTAATTACTGTTTTGTTTATTATTTTCTATCACTTGAACTAAAGTATCAAGAGTCCTTAATTTTAATGAAGGTAAAAAGGTTAATTGTTGCTGTGTTAATGAGTGATTATGCTAATATTACTTTATAAACACACCAATCTGTGTATAGCAGAGACTACTCACATTCATTGTTCCTGTAAAAATGTTGTTTTGATAATGTATTCATTATTTCACCCACTTTTAAGATCTGACATGGAGATAAAAAATTTAAAATATAATTCAAACTCAAAATATGTTGTAATGTTTAAAAAAGCCATTAAGTAAGTATATTTTTCTTTTATATTTTATGAAACAAAACGCTAAAATATACATATATGAATTATCTCTAAATTAATGTTAGATTTGTTTTTTCTAAAGTAAAGAACAAAATGACTGTCAATTTTATCTTTATCTTTTGAAATATCCAACCTACCACACACACACACACACACACACACACACACACACACAAATATACACACGCACACACACACACACACACACACACACACACACACACACTACTTTTTCTCCTTTTTCCTAAGCACAGTGGATATTTCAAAGCAAACGTACCTATCTGAAAAGTGAAAGCTACCATCTGCAGATGAATGCACTGCTCTGCATTTCTTGGTGGCTGTAGACCACCTCACTCAGGATTACTGTTTTCAGGCTCCTACATTTCACAATTTCTTTCTTCACATTTGAGCAATATTCTACTATATAATTGTACCACATTTACATTATATTTAATATTTAATGAACATCTAAATATTTCCCATATCCTGGCTATTACAAATATAGCAGCAACAAGAATGAATGAAATGAACAAGTAACTATAATATAACTATTGTTAAGAAATATTTGTTTATTTTTAATTTTTTGTGCATATTTATGCATATTTATGCATATTTATGCATATTTATGCATATTTTAATTTTTCAGGCTCCTCTCAGCATTCACTTCTTAGCATAAGAGATATTGTCTGGGTTTGGTGACTGTATGTATATGGGCTGGATCCCCAGATGGGGCAGGCCCTGAATCACCATTCCTTCAGTCTTGCTCCAAACTTTTTCTCCATACCTCCTTTGAATATTTTTGTTCCCTCTTGACTGAAGCATTCTCACTTTGGTCTTCCTTCTTCTTGGTCTTCATGTAGTCTGTGGATTGTGTCTTGGGTAACTCAAGCTTTTGGTGGCATCACCAGAGTCCAGTTCTCCCACCAAAGCAAATACTGGATATACCAACACACCGGAACAGCAAGATTTGGATTTAAAAACCACATCTTATGAAGATGACAGAGTACTTTAAAGAGGATATAAATAACTCCCTTAAAAAATACAGAACAACAGAGGTAAACAAAGCCCTTAAAGAGGAAACACAAAAATTCCTTAAGGAATTACAGGAAACAGCCAAACAGGTAAAGGAATTGAACAAAACCATCCAGGATTTAAAAATGGAAATAGAAACAATAAAGAAATTACAAAGGGAGACAACCCTGGAGACAAAAACCTTATGAAAGAGATCAGGAGTCATAAATGAAGGCATCAACGACAGAATACAAGAGATAGAAGAGAGAATCTCAGGGACAGAAGATACCATAAAAAACATTGACATAACCCAACCATTAAAGATAATATAAAACACAAAAACGTCCTAACCCAGGAACAGGTTATCCAGGAAATTCAGGACACAATGAGAAGATCAAACCTAAGGATAATAGGTATAGAAGAGGGTAAAGATTCACAAATTAAAGGGCCAGTAATATCTTTAAAAAATTATAGGAGAAAACTTTAGTAACCTAAAGAAAGAGATACTCATAAACATACAAGATGCCTACAGAAATCCAAATAGATTGGACCAGAAAAGAAATTCCTCCTGTCACATTATAGTCAAAACACAAAATGCACAAAACAAAGAAAGAATATTAAAAACAGTAAGGGAAAAAATGTCAGGTAACATATAAAGGCAGACCTATCAGAATTACACCAAGCTTCTCACCAGAGACTATGAGAGGCTGAAGATCCTGGACAGATGTCATGCAGACCCAAAGGGAACACAAATGCCAGCCCAGGCTACTGTATCCAGCAAAACTTCCAATTAACATAGATGGAGAAACCAAGATATTCCATGACAAAACCAAATATACACAGTATCTTTCCACCTATCCAGCCCTTCAAAGGAAAAGAGATGGAAGCCTCCAAAACAAGGAGGGAAACTACATCATAGGAAAAGCAAGAAAGTAATCTCCTTGCAAAGAAACCAAAAGAAGAGAGACACACAAACATAATTCCACCTCTAACAACAAAAATAACAGGAAACAACAATCACTATTTCTTAATATCTCTTAACATCAATGGACTCTAACAGACTGGATAGGTAAAGAGGACCCAGCATTTTCCTGAATACAGGAAACACACCTCAGTCACAAAGACAGACACTACCTCAGAGTAAAATGCTGGAAAACTATTTTCCAAGCAAATGATCCTAACTAAAAAGCTGGAGTAGTCATTGTATTACTGAATAAAATCAACTTTCAACCAAAACTTAACAAAAGGATAAAGAAAAGTTTTTCATATTCATCAAAGGAAAAATTCAAAATGAACACTCTAGCCTGAGTATCTATGCTCAAATTGCAAAGGCACTTACATTCATAAAAGGAACCCCACTAAAACTCATAGAAATATTAATTTTATGTATGAGTACACTGTTGCTGTCTTTAGACACTACAGAAGAGGGCAGCAGATCCTTTTACAGATGGCTATAAACCACCATGTGTTTGCTGGGAATTGAACTCAGGACCTCTGGAAGAGCAGGCAGTGCTCTTAACCACTAAGTCATCTCTCAAGTCCTTGTCTTTCTGGCCTTTTGAGGACTGTCCACAACACTGACTTCCAGAGCTGCTGCACCAGTTTGCATTTTGATGAAGAGTGAGTGTTTTCTTTACCAGGATTTTTGCCAACATTTGGTAGTGTATTTCAATTTTTTTCATTTTACTTTTGTATTGTGATGTGGCTAAGATGAAAGTTTAAAATAGCTTTAATTTCATCTTTCTAATTATTGAGGATATACAACATTAAAAATATTTCTCAATCATCTTTTGAGAATTCTAGTTCCTTCTTCCAATTTTCAATTGGCTTGTGTATATTGCTTTTGTCTTCTTTTATGAGTCATTTGTATATCCTAGACACTAAGCCTTTGTCAGATATAAGACGGTAAAGTTTTTTGTTTTGTTTTGTTTTGTTTTGTTTTGTTTTTCTATTCTGAAGGCTGCCTCTGTGTTAGTTTTCTTCCAGGGTATATAGTTTCTGATACCTAACACTCCTCTCTGGGGCAAGACCCAAAATGAAACTATTTGACAGCTCAGAGAGGTCACAAATTTTTAGGGGGAAGATAGTAAGAGGAATCCGGATAGACTTGAAAAAAAAGTGGGTTTAAATATATTAAAAATAAATTAAAGTTTTAATTGGTGAAAATATGGCAGTGAAGTAGATGATAGGCTTCTCCACTAATATAATAAGCCAATTCAAGCCAAATTAAAATTATTAAAAGCATGTTTACTTGAAATTAGCTCGCAGGTGAGTTCATCAGTTTCATAAAGCTAAGGAAGTTGCCTTGCCATGCAGTTACGTTGACAGAGAGAAGAGAGAGAGAGAGAGAGAGAGAGAGAGAGAGAGAGAGAGAGGGGGGGGGGCAGGGAGAAAGAGAGAGAGGCAGGGAGAAAGAGAGAAAGAGAGGGGAAGGGGGAAATGGGGAGAGGGAGGGAAAGAGGGAGAGAGAGAGGGTGGAGAGGGAGAGGGAGTGAGAGAGGGAGAGTCCCTCTGGGGAAAAGGTAGCACATTCTCTGGACTGGAATGTTCATGTAGGGGTAGGTGTGGGAGTGGGGATATGCTAGCCATACTTGTCAGAGTTAGGGGTTGAGGGAGTCTAGGAAAATCTAAAGGACAGGTACATTTTGATATGCAAAAGGAACATCTTGGCAACTTGACCAGAGCTTGAAATTTAAAGTTCCTGTTAATCAAATTGATCTTTGTTGATATGCTTTCTTTGTACGCCACACACTTTTAAAGTAGTAAATAAAATTACTTGGGCTATAATTGTAATAATTTGGAATAAATTGATTTTATTTCTGCCTTTAGAGATCTTTTCATACAGAAAGACTTTATCTATTGGTGTAGAGAAAAAGGACCTATAGTATAATTTTCCAAATCCTTACCATTAGATTTCCACTGTAGCTGGATTAAAAATCCAATTTTCAAATTTTTTTTAATTCTATTTTATATAGTTGATCTGTTTTCCTTGTTATCATAGCACCAAATTTTATAAACTGTTTTTTGGTAGAAGCATCCATATCTGTTTGACTTTATTATCTAGCTACTAAAAATTTTACTCCTAAAGTCACTCCTAAATACAATAAGAGAAACATTTAACAGTTACCACAAGTAAAATTTCAGGGATGCATCCTGGATTACAAAGCTTTTACCAAAAATATTGAAATCTCTTTACCCAATAAATTAGAAAAAATCACTATTTTCTATTGCTTGAACTTTTACTTTCTGAGATTTCTCATTTCTTTAACAACACCTTCATAAAATTAACTTAAACCAAAGCCATGATAGTCTATTTTGGCTCTCACTTCATGGCTGATAATAAAAACTTATGAATTATCATATTCCAAAAGCATTGAGATAGAATAAATTATAATTTAAAAGTATAATGTTCTTATGTATAGAAGTTATTAAGATAAAGTAATCAAAATGTCTGTTCATAGGCATAAAATATTTTCTCCATAAAATATTTCCAAAGATAAAACAATTACCTATTTTTATCTAAGTGA
This sequence comes from Rattus norvegicus, assembly GCF_021556685.1. Classification (NCBI taxonomy): domain Eukaryota; kingdom Metazoa; phylum Chordata; class Mammalia; order Rodentia; family Muridae; genus Rattus; species Rattus norvegicus. The sequence goes on along the minus strand of NC_141544.1, from coordinate 20,419,092 downwards.
CTATGAAATCCTTTAAACGACTGGTCTGGTCTTGGCCATGATTCGCAAACCTTGTATCAACTTAGTCTAGTGAGTAGACCTGATCCTTCTAGGCCAATGTCATATCATACCTCCAAGTCTAGACCATGCCACACATCCTGTTTTTTCCCTCCAGTATGGTGAGCTCTCTAAATACTAGCCCATTGACATTCGCTTTCATTTCCAAATATAACATGGGTCAAATGCGTTATGCTCATAACCCATTTATTGATATTTTCACTGGTCAAAGACCTCAGACTTGACCTTAGTCACATACCCTATGTTATACTACATTAACCTGACCTTGGCCAGCCTCTGTTCTATCCAACAGCAAGGGCTAGTCCAGGTCATACATTCTGTGACAATGTTAAGTTTGTTAAGTTCAGCAAGTCCTAACAAGTCTCAACAAACCTGGGCTGTATCCAACCTCCATGCTTGTTCCCATTTGCATTTTCTTGACACTGTTCCAATCTGTTGACTTTCATAAACAGTAGGTCACCAACATATGCAACCTCCAGGCTAAGCTTGGAAGACACACTTGTGTACTGGCTCAGTTTACAGCATCCCTGAAATCTTGTCTATTCATTCCAGTTCAAATCTCATGCTTAAGATTGGTCATACAATGTGTATATTACCCATGTTCTTCCTGGGATTCTGAGGATAAGTGGGTGAGCCTGTATTTGGACACAGACCACTTAAATCCAGCATTTATAATATGGAGTTTGTACCATTATTACACCTGTGTGTATATGTTTTGGGAATAAATCATCATAACTCAGCACCCAGCTGGCCTAGATGGATTATTGGGGAATCCCTGAGAGGATAATGAATGGAAGGGAAACAAACCATGAAGAGGTAATAATGAAATCCAGTAGAGCTGGACTCAGTGAGTCAGACTGGATCAAACTTCTGGAGAGACCTGCCTCATATTTTAATTTTCTTACACATTTAAACATAGTGTTAACTTTGGGGAAAGTGACAGTTTTTATAACAAAGCTGAGAAAATGGCTACTTCAAAATTTCCTTGCAAAATATACCTGCTACAACAATATACCTGAGATCTTTATCCTAAGAATGAGTTCTACTGACTGGGAAACAGTTCTCAGGGATAGGGCCTGGAAAAGAAGGTTGTAATAAGCATAAGGATGAATTCTCTAAATGGAAGGTGCAAACTGCATGGGGCCTCTTTCATAAGGATGGGTCTTACTCACTGCTTTAGGGCCTAAACCATTCTCAGAATTTGGGAGAAATTCAAGTCAAGCTGATTTCTAAAAGACAAGCAAAGCATCTCCAGGGTGGTTGTTGACTTTAACCATCCAGGGAACCAAGCATTATTTTCCTTCTTTTAAAGAAAGTTGGCCTTTGTGGTTAACAAACCTGGTTTCTCCAATGCTTACTCTAAGCTCTGTTTCCTATAATTAATGATTTACTCTAGTAGTGAACAAGGGATGTTTTATTCTAATAAGGTCTAGTTAGAAGAGGTGAGGATTTATGTGTGCTCTTACTTATGTATCTGACTATGCACAACCATAGCCACCTCACATACAGGTCTGTGCTGTCAGAGGACAACATCAGAATAGGATCTTACTTTCTCCCTTGTTTGTTGCAAAGCTCCTTTTGGATACTATGGATACTAAGCCAACTGGTCTATTAGATTCCTATGAATCTCCTGTACCTACCCACTATCCTATATTACCACTCCCAGGAATGGTGCTAATCTTATACTTCTGTCTAGTTAACCCTGCTTCTTTGTAGTACATGGAGTTCATGGTCATATTTTGCATGGTGAGTTCTTGTCTTAGTAAGTTTTTATTACTGTGGAAAGGCACCATTTATAATTGAAAGCACTTCATTGGAGCTGGCTTTCAGTTTCAGCAGTTTAGTCCATTATTTACATGGCTAGGAGCTAGTCAGCATGAAGGCAGACATGGGCAGGAGAAGGATCTGAGAAGTCTATGATTGACAGGTGCAGAAAGTACACAGATTTGAGATTCTGAAAACTCAAAGCCTGTCCTACAGTGACACACCTACTCCATCAAGGCCTCAACTCTAAATCGTGTCACTGCCTAAAGGGGCAATTTTTATTGAAACCACTAGAGCGCTTTAACCACTTAATGATTTGTGCAGCCTTGTCCCTACATTTTAATAATAAATTAATATTATTTTAGGAAATTATGACAATTGCATCTTTCTGTATTACAGTTTAAGGAAAAACCTTTGGTTTATATGTTAAATTGCAGTATTAGTTTACAGAATATAAAGAAAATATCATAGGCTGTATGTGGACATTTGGCTTTAAAGGATACATAGTAGATATTAAAACCAGAAACCAGGGTTGGTGATTTAGCTCAGTGGTAGAGCGCTTGCCTAGCTAAGCACAAGGCCCTGGGTTTGGTCCTCAGCTCCGACAAAAAAAAAAAGACCAGGAACCAAAGAACATTGCATATGAGTTCAAGATATATACAACCCCAAAGACTGGACTTACCTGGAAACATTCTTATTAGCAGTAATATAGTAATGGGAAATCTGAAGTAAGCCCACATTTTCTATACCTTGGAAGGGCCTGAAAGTCCAAAAACAAATCAGTACTTAAAAGGAACAGAGGTTATAGACCCTTGTCTTATTTACTTTTACCTTTTCCAAATTTCAAATTTTTTATTTTATCTAAAAGCAAAAGACTCAATCTACTGTTAATTTCCACACGTATCATTTTGTTTCTTTGTTTTTTGTGGTTTTTTTTCAGATTAAATTTTGTTTTTGGAAACTCTCATTTCCTGGATTTTGTTATGTTACTATTTTGATGTTTTTGTATGTGTGTGTTACATGTATGTTGATGGTACTATATAAGTACAGTCATCAAGAAGTACTAAAACTTATTATTTAATTAATAGTGTGGGATTCTTCTACTGAAACCTATTCCTAATTATTTCATAGTGTGGGATTCTTCCATTGTAGAGTAACATAGCCCTTCTTTCAATTTATTATTCTGTATTTATTGTCAGACACATTGCCCTGCATGTCATTTATATATTACGTGGGATTTTATATGAAAATTGTAAGCAAGTCATTGGTGTCTAATAACTGAATTATAAAATATACTTTACTTCATAAAGTTTCCTCTTTACAACAAATTGTGGGGTCAGATACAAGAAGATCCCCTTAGTATATTTTCCTGTCAAAGTTTGTGTAAGTAGCTGCTTAAAGCTCTGTCTTCTGTAACTAAGCTTTTCAGCATGCTAATGCATCCGCTGAGAGCTTTAATGTGGTGTGGGGCTCTACTTTCCTTTATTTTTTTCTTTTCCATTTCACTTATCTCTGAGATCCCTTCCCACACCCATCACCATGTCAGTTAACAGTTCTATTTCTACACTGTTTAGGTGGACTATTGAGTTTTATGTTCCTTCCCAATCACAGTATAATTAATTGAGATTTCACATTTTACATAATCTCTAAATTATAGCTGTAATTAAAATGAGAACTGTTTTTAAGGATTAGTTGAGTAATGCATTTAAGAGAGAAGGATAAGTGCAAAGAGAGTAGAAAATGAGTCCCTAAATTTAGGAAAATCTTTTCAACCAACTAATAGGGTTTATTTTTTAAGATCCTAATACAAGTGTGTTAAACTAAAATTCCAGTAGTAACCCTGTAAGTGGGAGTTGGTGGGAGAGTAAAGAAGAAGTGACTTAATTTTTATTATTTTTTTATTGTTTTGTAAGGAGGTGGTTATTTTTCATTGTATCTGTACATATGTATTTATATACATTCCGTGGCAAGTGCTTAGAAGTCAGAGGGCAGCTTGTAGCCATTTCTCTCTTTCCAAGATTTTGTTCCCAGGATAGATTTCAAGCTGTCTTGTAGGAAGTATTGGAGATAGCACGGTGAGCCTTTATTATGGCTGTCCCACTTTTTAAATGAAAATAAGAGATAGAAGGACAGAGAGAGACACACACACACACAGAGAGAGAGAGAGAGAGAGAGAAAGAGAGAGAGAGAGAGACAGAGAGAGAGACAGAGAGACAGAGAGACAGAGAGACAGAGAGACAGAGAGAGACAGAGAAACAGAGAGAGAGAGTTGCTAATTTGTATACATGTATGCCTTCATGTGCATGGTCATATGTGTGCTGTGGGTTTGTATGGCAGTTAGACTATAGCTGTTGGATGTCAGTTCTATCCTTGTGGAATGTATGATTTCAAATTCAAGTCATTAGGTTAGCTGGCAAATGCTAAGCTCACAGGTCAGGTTCAAAGTTGTCCTTTTTATTGTATGAATGATTTACAATGCATTTGCTATTTATTCTTCACAAAATAAAACCTACTAAATTAGGCTATGGCCAATGCACATTTCTTTTAACTTTCTAGGTAACCATGAAACCACGACGTTAATGATTATCAAAACAATGACATCTATAAATAGCCTGAAATTGTTTCTTGGATATGGAACCATTAATCAACCTGCATTTACCTAAAATGTCAATTTTAAAACAATGTGTTTAGTAAGAAAAAAGAGTGTTAGTAACTTAATACAGAATCATGAATTTTTTATTTTTATTTAATACTTAATAATAATTCTTTGGTTTCCGGGCAAACATCCCCCTCCCGCCTCCCCTTCCTTATGGGTGTTCACCTCCCAAACCTCACCTCATTGCCGCCCTCCCCCCAACAGTCTAGTTCACTGGGGATTCAGTCTTAGCAGGACCCAGGGCTTCCCCTTCCACTGGTGCTCTTACTAGGATATTCATTGCTACCTATGAGGTCAGAGTCCACGGTCAGTCCACGTATAGTCTTTAGGTAGTGGCTTAGCCCCTGGAAGCTCTGGTTGCTTGGCATTGTTGTACATATGGGGTCTCGAGCCCCTTCAAGCTCTTCCAGTTCTTTCTCTGATTCCTTCAACGGGGGTCCTATTCTCAGTTCAGTGGTTTGCTGCTGGCATTCTCCTCTGTATTTGCTGTATTCTGGCTGTGTCTCTCAGGAGCGATCTACATCCGGCTCCTGTCTCCCTGCACTTCTTTGCTTCATCCATCTTGTCTAATTGGGTGGCTGTATATGTATGGGCCATGTGTGGGGCAGGCTCTGAATGGGTGTTCCTTCAGTCTGTTTTAATCTTTGCCTCTCTCTTCCCTGCCAAGGTTATTCTTGTTCCCCTTTTAGAGAAGGAGTGAAGCATTCACATTTTGATCATCCGTCTTGAGTTTCATTTGTTCTAGGCATCTAGGGTAATTCAAGCATTTGGGCTAATAGCCACTTATCAGTGAGTGCATACCATGTATGTCTTTCTGTGATTGGGTTAGCTCACTCAGGATGATATTTTCCAGTTCCAACCATTTTTCTACGAATTTCATAAAGCCGTTGTTTTTGATAGCTGAGTAATATTCCATTGTGTAGATGTACCAAATTTCTGTATCCATTCCTCTGTTGAAGGGCATCTGGGTTCTTTCCAGCTTCTGGCTATTATCGCCTTAGGCTGCGATGAACATAGGGGAGCACGTGTCTTTTTTATATGTTGGGGCATCTTTTGGGTATATGCCCAAGAGAGGTATAGCTGGATCCTCAGGCAGTTCAATGTCCAATTTTCTGAGGAACCTCCAGACTGATTTCCAGAATGGTTGTACCAGTTTGCAATCCCACCAACAATGGAGGAGTGTTCCTCTTTCTCCGCATCCTCGCCAGCATCTGCTGTCACCTGAGTTTTTGATCTTAGCCATTCTCACTGGTGTGAGGTGAAATCTCAGGGTTGTTTTGAATTGCATTTCCCTTATGACTAAAGATGTTGAACATTTCTTTAGGTGTTTCTCAGCCATTCGGCATTCCTCAGCTGTGAATTCTTTGTTTAGCTCTGAGCCCCATTTTTAATAAGGTTATTTGTCTCCCTGCAGTCTAACTTCTTAAGTTCTTTGTATATTTTGGATATAAGCCCTCTATCTGTTGTAGGATTGGTAATAGATTGGACCAGAAAAGGAACTCCTCCCATCACATAATAGTCAAAAAATTTTTTTTTAAAAAATCAGTTAATCAGTTTATAGAATTATTTATTTCTTCTTTCTATTTGACTCATTATGAGACCTGTCTTTGTAATGTCTTCTCTTTTAAATTATAGATAATTGGGATTTTGTGCATATGTGTGTGTGTGTGTGTGTGTGTGTGCACATGTGTGCATACCTGCATGTATTTTTATATTACTGGACATTCTCCTGTGTTTGGGAATGAGATGGTCAACCTTTTGTGCTTTTACTCAAGAAACAAGCTCCCTGTGTTTTGAGGCAGGATCTATCCCTGTGTCTTGTGGTTACCTGACTAGAATAATCTGATCAGTCATCCACACTTCAGGTCTCTAGTACATTCTCGAGGGTCCCTCCAACCTCCTTCCTCCTGAGGTTGCCTGTTTCCATTCTTTCTACCAGACTTCTCTTTTTCTCCCACCTAATACTAAACCATGTTCACCTCTTCTCCAACCCCAGTCCCCTTTATCTCCCAAGTCCTTCCCTCCCCTCCCCCTTGTGGTTGCTTTCTTCTCTCTCCCAAGTGGGCCTGAGACATCATCATTTGGGCCCTTCAGCAAGGGCTATATCTTGGTTATTCTGTACTTATTTTTTCCAATATCCACTTATTAGTGAGAATATACCATACATGTCTTTTTGGGGAGTTACCTTACTCAGGATGATGTTATCTAGTTCCATTCATTTGACTACAAAACTCAGGAAGTTCTTCTTCTTAATAGCTGGGTAATATTACATTTTGTAAATAAGCCATATTTTCTGTATCCATTCTTCTGTCATGGGACCTATGGGTTTGAAAGTATGTGCCCTTAAAAAATACTCTGATAAATTTACTAGTTTACATTTATCTTTAAAAATATTAACTAGAGAACTAGATTCATTATACATGGATTAAGAATTTGTAACACCATCTGCATTTCTACTTATATGCATTAGCTGTTAATATAGTAGAACATATGCCAAACTCTTTTTAGATGCTGCTCACTACTCACTGACTCAAACAGCAGCTTGAAGACACTGAGTCAACCTCCTTGATGTCTCTTCCTGGTGCAGAGTTAAAAATGCATTGTGTGTTATGGTTGTTTTTACAGGTATTGATTTAGAGATGTTGTTCTTCTATGTTTCTTTTAGGAGTGTTGATCAAAGATACATGGTTTGATGTATTTCCACTCTGGAAAGCATATAAAAGGTATTAATGTTTACCCTTTTCTTTCCTTTTCCTTTTCTTTTCCTTATTTTCCCTCCTCCCCCCAGGGCTTCCCTATCAGTGCTTCTCTGGCTTCTGTGCCTCCCACATAATCTGTTTCATGAGAGCTATCTCTTCTTTTCATTCATTTTTTTCTGCAATATCTTTACTAGATCTTGGAGAATTTTGTAGAATATACTTTGATTCATTCCCTAGTCCAAGTTCCTTCCAGATCTATCCCACATACAAATTTTTGGTTTTGTTATTGTGTTTGTTTATGCCTATCAAGTCCAATTTGTTGTGGTTCAAATTCCTACATATGAGAACTACTGCCAGGGAATGGCTGGCCTACAAGGGACAATGCTCTAGATGTCACTTAGGAGTAAGACTTTAGTGACCTTGCTTCTGTAGGCAGCGGTTTTTTTGTCTCCTTTGACCTTGTACAGGTCTTGTATACAGAATCATAACTGCTCTACATCACATATATGTAACTGCCTTGCTATGTTCCTACTGATTTTTTAAGGTCATTCCCTTTTTTTAATCTTTTAAACTCTTTCTACCTCTTGTTTCTCAATTATCCTCAAAGACATCATTCTGAGTGGGGTAAACCAGTCTGAGGAAGACGGATATCACCTCTTTTTCCCCTGTAGACATTAGTACTAAATTTTCAGATATATTCATATGTTTCATACAGAACATCATAAGAGTTCATGAAGGTAGCAAATGGTAAAAAGGTTCCAAGAGTGCTTCCAGGAAATGGTAATGGGATGAAATGATAAAAAGGTTAAAGGGTTATAATTCAACATGAAAAGTTCCAGTGCAATAGGAAAAGGGAAAGCAGCAAAGAAGGATTATGGAAGAAAGAAATTGGCTGTCAAAAATGGCTGCTTGTCATGTGGCTACCCTTTAAGCTTTAGCTATTTGGATATACTAGGCCATATAGAAATAACATTTAAGACTTTTGAGAAATACATATGGAAACATTACTTATTAATCATGCTAAAGCTAAACATGTGCATACATAAAAGAGTTTAAATGGAATTATACTACAGTAAGACAACAAAATCCTTCCAGGCATCACAGGTTAACACATTCCAAAAATCGGTTACTTCTTGTGGAGATTTTGGGCAGTGAGGTCCCATAGATCATCAGCCACTACATACAACAGTTAATGAAAGTTATAAATTACCCTTCAGAACTTTAATGTATTAGTATACTTATGAAGTGTATACTATATACTTAAGTTCTAGAACAGGGAAAAGTCAAGCTGGTGCTTACATGAAAGTTTTATCTGAATAGTACTCAGAGTATAGAAGGATGCTAGGAGAAAATCCACCATTAATCTTCTGATAATTAACCACAGTTTTAAATCAGTTTCTAATGGATTATCAGTATCTCTGTAGATTAGTGCATACTTCAACACTTAGAAGAGAAGCTTCTATTTCATTAGATTTCAATAAACATAGACCAACTACTAACCAAGGTGCAAATAATGAGAGAATGGAATATAGAAGTGTAATGAGACATGTGTTCTCTTAGTTATGATCATTTTCAGGTTTTAAAGGAAAATATCCCCTGCTCTTTAAGGTCCTTTTAGGCGTTTTCAATTTAATATGAATTTTCTTTGTAATACTCTTTCAGCTCAAACCTTCATTTTGAACTTGAGGTCTTTTCTCCTACGAATCCTCATTTACAAAATGTAAAACACTGATGGAAATATGTCTTATATTTTGAGCAGTCAGGAGTAGAATATTAAGACAGTTTATATTTTTCTCAAAAATTGGAGAGATTCTTAGTAATTATGAAGAATTAAGCTTGAATTATACCTACTACCATTGTCTGGTTTTGAGTGGTAAAATAACAGGTATCCTTTAATTATATCTTTTTAAAAATATAGATATTTTATTAGGTTTGTTCATACACATACACATACATGTGGTATTCATATTTGAATGGAAATATGCCATAGTGTATGTAGGAGGATACCAGGGAGGAGTTGATTGTTCCTTCTGCAGTGTTATTTTGAGGGATATAATTCGTGTTTTGTGGTAAGTTCTTGATTTTCCTATTATAGTAGTTTCATTAAAGAAAATGCATGTCTACTGGTTGCCGTTTTGTCCTAACCACAGTATCCTTTGCCTTACAAAAGCTTTGCAATTTTATGAGATCTCATTTGTCGATCCTTGATTTCAGAGCATAAGCCATTGGTGTTTTGTTCAGGAAATTTTCTCCAGTGCCCATGTGTTTGAGATTCTTCCCCACTTTTTCTTCTATTAGTTTGAGTGTATCTGGTTTGAAGTGGAGGTCCTTGATCCACTTGGACTTAAGGTTTGTACAGGGTGATAAAACTGGATCGATCGGCATTCTTCTACATGCTGGCCTCCAGTTGAACCAGCACCATTTGCTGAAAATGCTATCTTTTTTCCATTGGATGGTTTTGGCTCCTTTGTCAAAAATCAGGTGCCCAAAGGTGTGTGGGTTCATTTCTGGGTCTTCAATTCTGTTCCATTGGTCTATCTGTCTGTCTCTGTACCAATACCATGCAGTTTTTATCACTATTGCTCTGTAATACTGCTTGAGTTCAGATAGTGATTCCCCCTGAAGTACTTTTATTGTTGAGGATAGTTTTAGCTATCCTGGGTTTTTTGCTATTCCAGATGAATTTGCAAATTGTTCTGTCTAACTCTCTGAAGAATTGGATTGGGATTTTGATGGCGATTGCATTGAATCTGTAGATCACTTTTGATAAAATGGCCATTTTAACTATATTAATCCTGCCAATCTAGGAGGATGGGAGATCTTTCCATCTTCTGAGGACTTCTTAAATTTCTTTCTTCAGAGGCTTGAAATTCTTATTGTACAGATCTTGTACTTGCTTAGTTAAAGTTACACCGATGTACTTTATATTATTTGGGACTATTATGAAGGGTGTCGTTTCCCTAATTTCTTTCTCGGGTTGTTTCTCTTTTGTGTAGAGGAAGGCTACTGATTTATTTGAGTTAATTTTATACCCAGCCATTTTGCTGAAGTTGTTTATCAGGTTTAGTAGTTCTCTGGTGGAACTTTTGGGATCACTTAAATATACTATCATATCATCTACAAATAGTGATATTTTAAATTCTTCTTTTCCAATCTGTATCAACTTGATCTCATTTTGTTGTCTGATTGCTCTGGCTAGAACTTCAAGAACTATATTGAATAAGTAGAGAGAGGGTGGGCAGCCTTGTCTAGTCCCTGATTTTAGTGGGATTGCTTCAAGTTTCGCTCCATTTAGTTTAATGTTAGCAACTGATTTGTTGTATATGGCTTTTACTATGTTTAGGTATGGGCCTTGAATTCCTATTTTTTCCAAAACTTTTATCATGAAGGGGTGTTGAATTTTGTCAAATACTTTCTCAGCATCTAATGAAATGATCATGTGGTTTTGTTCTTTCAGTTTGTTTATATAATGGATCACGTTGATGGTTTTCCCTATATTAAACCATCCCTGCATGCCTGGGATCAAGCTTACTTGATCATGGTGGATGATTGTTTTGATGTGCTCTTGGATTCGGTTTGCCAGAATTTTATTGAGTATTTTTGCGACAATATTCATAAGGGAAATTGGTCTGAAGTTCTCTTTCTTTGTTGGGTCTTTGTGTGGTTTAGGTATAAGAGTAATTGTGGCTTCATAGAAGGAATTCGGTAGTGCTCCATCTGCTTCAATTTTGTGGAATATTTTGGATACTATTGGTATGAGGTCTTCTATGAAGCTCTGATAGAATTCTACACTAAACCCATTTGGACCTGGGCTCTTTTTGGTTGGGAGAACTTTAATGACTGCTTCTATTTCCTTATGAGTTATGGGGTTGATTAAATGATTTATCTTTTCCTGATTTATCTTCAATACCTGGTATCTGTCTAGGAAATTGTCCATTTCCTGCAGATTTTCAAGTTTTGTTGAATATAGGCTTTTGTAGTAGGGTCTCATGATTTTTTGAATTTCCTTTGATTCTCTAGTTTTCATTTCTGATTTTTTTTAATTTGGACACACTGTGTCCTCTCGTTAGTCTGGGTAAGGGTTTATCTATCTTGTTGATTTTCTCAAGGAACCAACTTTTGGTTCTGTTGATTCTTTCTATGGTCCTTTTTGTTTCTACTTGGTTGATTTCAGCTCTGAGTTTGATTATTTCCTGCCTTCTACTCCTCCTGGGTGTATTTGCTTCTTTTTGTTCTAGAGCTTTTAGGTGTGCTGTCAAGCTGCTGACATATGCTCTCTCTTCTTTCTTTCTGCAGGCACACAGAGCTATGAGTTTTCCTCTTAGCACAGCTTTCATTTTGTCCCATAATTTTGGGTATTTGTACCTTCATTTTCATTATATTTTAAGAAGTCTTTAATTTCTTTCATTATTTCTTCCTTGTCCAGGTTATCATTGAGTAGAGCATTGTTCAACTTCCATGTATATGTATGCATTCTTCCCTTATTGTTATTGAAGTCCAGCTTTAGCCCGTGGTGGTCTGATAGGACACATGGGATTATTTCTATCTTTCTTTACCCTTGAGGCCTGTTTTATGACCAATTATATGGTCTATTTTGGAGAAAGTACCATGAGGTGCTGAGAAGAATGTATATCCTTTTGCTTTAGTATCGAATATTCTATAAATATCTGTTAAATCCATTTGGTTCATGACTTCTCTTAGTCTGTCTATGTCTCCATTTAATTTCTGTTTCCATGAACAATCCATAGATGAGAGTGGGGTGTTGAAATCTCCTACTATTATTTTGTGAGGTGTAATGTGTCTTTTGAGCATTAGTAAGGTTTCTTTTATGTATGTAGGTGCCCTTGTATTTGGAGCAAACATATTTAGGTTTGAGAGTTCATCTTTGTTGTTTTTTCCTTTGATGAATATGAAGTGTCCTTCCTTATCTTTTTTGATGACTTTTAGTTGAAAATTGATTTTATTTGATATTAGAATGGCTACTCCAGCTTGCTTCTTCTGACCATTTGCTTGGAAAGATTTTCCAGCCTTTCACTCTGAGGTAGTGTCTGTCGTTGTCTCTTAGGTGTGTTTCCTGTAGGCAGCAGAATTCAGGGTCCTCATTGCATATCCAGTTTGTTAATCTATGTCTTCTTATTGGGGAGTTGAGACCATTGATGTTGAGGGATATTAAGGAATGGTGATTATTGCTTCCTCTTATTCATATTTGGATGTGAGGTTATGTTTGTGTGCTTTTCTTCTCTTTGTTTTGTTGCCAAGACGATTAGTTTCTTGCTGTTTCTAGGGTGTAGCCTCCCTCCTTATGTTGGGCTTTACCATTTATTATCCTTTGTAGGGCTGGATTTGTAGAAAGATATTTTGTAAATTTGGTTTTGTCATGGAATATCTTGGTTTCTCCATCTATGTTAATTGAGAGTTTTGCTGGATACAGTAACCTGGCATTTGTGTTCTCAGGGTCCGTATGACATGTGTCCATGATCTCCTGGCTTTCATAGTCTCTAGCGAGAAGTCTGGTGTGATTTTGATAGGTCTGCCTTTATATGTTACTTGACCTTTTTCCCTTACTGGTTTTAATATTCTTTCATTATTTTGTGCATTTGGTGTTTTGACTATTATGTGATGGGAGGAGTTTCTTTTCTGGTCCAATCTATTACCAATCCTACAACAGATAGAGGGCTTATATCCAAAATATACAAAGAACTTAAGAAGTTAGACTGCAGGGAGACAAATAACCTTATTAAAAAATGGGGCTCAGAGCTAAACAAAGAATTCACAGCTGAGGAATGCCAAATGGCTGAGAAACACCTAAAGAAATGTTCAACATCTTTAGTCATAAGGGAAATGCAAATCAAAACAACCCTGAGATTTCACCTCACACCAGTGAGAATGGCTAAGATAAAAAAACTCAGGTGATATCAAATGCTGTTGAGGATGTGGAGAAAGAGGGACACTCCTCCATTGTTGGTGGGATTGCAGACTGATACAACCATTCTGGAAATCAGTCTGGAGGTTCCTCAGAAAATTGGTCATGCAACTACCTGAGGACCCAGCTATACCTCTCTTGGGCATATACCCAAAAGATGCCCCAATATATAACAAAGATACGTGCTCCACTATGTTCATAGCAGCCTTATTTATAATAGCCAGAAGCTGGAAAGAACCCAGATGCCCTTCAACAGAGGAATGGATACAGAAAGTATGATACATCTACACAATGGAATACTACTCCGCTATCAAAAACAATGACTTTACTAAATTCATAGGCAAATGGAGGGTACTGGAAAATATCATCCTCTGTGAGGTAACCCAATCACAGAAAAACTCACATGGTATGCACTCACTGATAAGTGGCTATTAGCCCGAATACTTGAATTACCCTAGATGCACAGAACACATGAAACTCAAGATGGATGATCAAAATGTGAATGCTTCACTCCTTCTTTAAAAGGAGAACAAGAATACCCTTGTCAGGGAATAGGGAGGCAAAGATTAAAACAGAGGCATAAGGAACACCCATTCAGAACCTGCCCCACATGTGGCCCATACATATACAGCCACCCAATTAGACAAGATGGATGAAGCAAAGAAGTGCTGGCCGACAGGAATAGAATGTAGATCTCTACTGAGAGACACAGCCAGAATACAGCAAATACAGAGGAGAATGCCAGCAGCAAACCACTGAACTGAGAATACGACCCCCGTTGAAGGAATCAGAGAAAGAACTGGCAGAGCTTGAAGGGGCTCGAGACACCTTATGAACAACAATGCCAAGCAACAAGCAACCAGAGCTTCCAGGGACGAAGCCACTACTTAAAGACTATACATGGACTGACCCTGGACTCTGACCTCATAGGTAGCAATGAATATCCTAGTAAGAGAACCAGTGGGAGGGGAAGCCCTTGGTCCTGCCAAGACTGAACCCCAGTGAACGTGATTGTTGGGGTGAGGGCGGTAATTGGGGGAGGATGGGGAGGGGAACACCCATATAGAAGGTGGAGGGGAAGGGTTTAGGGGGATGTTGGCCCAGAAACTGGTAAAGGGAATAACCATCGAAATGTAAATAAGAAATACTCAATAAGAAAAAAAAAGAAAATGCATTTCCATTTTTTTGACAAGTATAAAGATTATTTACTTGACAATAAATTGGTAAGAAGAGGGATAGTTTAAAAGTATCTGTGAAACACAGCTTGAAACATAGTACCATAATTAACATCAGTAGTAATGGGACAGGTCATCAGTATGCGTTATATGATGAATTAAAATTTGAAAACACATTCCTGAGGATTTCAGCCAAGAGACAAGTAGTGTGTAGGCAATCATGATTATATTATTTGGTAATATATATTATGGTATATTTGTATCAATAATTGTCTTAGTTTCATCCAGTCTTCCAAATATCTTGAAAAATGAAAGAATTTTTACAATACAAAGAATCAAAACAATAACTATTTTGTTTTGCAACGTATAATTGGGTATAGTGATATTAGCCTAAGACTGTCTGTGGTTTAAATAATTATATTGTGTGCTGTTATTAATTTCTGATTTTTAACAGAACTATAAATATATAAGTCATATATATGTATATATTTATAAAGAGACAACTTGAACACATCCAATCCTATAAAAAGTGGCAGGCCTGCAGGTTCAGATGTTTAGTACGTTATTGTCATGGTAGGAAGCATGGCAACACACAGTTATACATGGTGCTGGACTGGTACTGGAGAGTTCTACATCTGGATCTGCAGGCATGAGAAAAAGACAATGACACTGGGCCTGCCTTGAGCTTCTGAAACCTCAAAGCCAACTTCAATGACACACTTCCTTCAACAATGACATACCTTCAACAATTAAACTTCCTATTAGTCTATGGGGGCCATTTTACTCAAAGCAACACAGTTTTCCATACATTCATCTTTTTCCTTTTCTATACGTGTGTGTGTGTGTGTGTGTGTGTGCATGCAACAAACAGAAAAGATCATTGGATATCTTCAAAGTGGATTTACAGGATATTGTGCGATGACTGTGTTGGGTTCTAGGATCAGAATCTAGCAGGATATTTGGTTAACATAGAACTATCACTCCTGAAATATGTCTATGGTTTAAATAGTTACTTCATGTGTGTTCTCCTTCATTCTATTAAGTAGAATGAATTAGAGACATGTATCAAGAATAAAGCTTTATGGAATTTGTTTATGACAAAATTAAAAAAATCACTTAGAACAACTAACATAAACACTAGAAAAAAGGAAAATATAAAGTAAATTAAAATATAAAATCAGTTGTCCAGGTTTTGGAAGGTAAATGTTTCATTGTATTTTAAACTGTATACTAATTTTAGTTCACGAGATGCAGCTGAAATATAGAGGAAGTACCTATGTCTATATTTTTTGCTATTTTTGTCTATATGATTATGCAGCAACAGACTATAAAGTAATTCATAAATTCATACAAGAAACTCTGAGCAACACTGATGTCCATATTGTCCCAGAAAATGCACAGACGTGGAGCCAGACATATCTGCACTTGAATCCCAGTCTTCCAAATTCTAGCTTTTTGACAAATGTTCATTCCCTTTTTATAGAAAAGAAAACTGGCTAATTTTGTTGTACTCTGCAAAATTTTAAGATGAGTTTCCAGAACACAGAAGGAATTCAAATCTGCAATTTTTAAGAGGCTAGCTAGTTTCATTCAGCTAGCAAAGTGTTCGCCAGATCATAATCCATATTTAGCTATGGAAAATGTTCTCGGCAGAAATTCTGCTTCAATGAATGTGGAGGAGGCTCCAAAAATCTGCCTGCTTAACAAGCAGCCGAGATGAATCAGATGTTCATTACATTTTATGAATGGCTGCTTTAGATGGGGAAGTCTCACAGCAGACCATGGGTTTAGATTTGCTCAGAAACATTAATGTTCTGAGTGTACTTTTGGAAAATACACTTTAGGCATATTGTAATAATTCAATAATACAAAACAAAAATTGTTCTGATAGTCTTTCTTCTTAATATCGAGAGTCATTTTGGAGGTGGTATAAAAATGTTACTTATTATTGCTACTTCTATTTTCATAACTTAGTTATAAAATTAGGAAGAATTGCAGCAGTATGTATACCCACATTTAGAATGATTCCTCACACTTTAAATAATATGATCAAGAAAGTTCCTCAAGGAGTGACCAGCTGCTAGTGTTTTTCTCTAGATTAGATTCTTGCTCTCATCCTGATGTGATAAAAATTTAAGCTGAATTTATTCACTCTTTCTTATTGTTACCTTGGGAGTAACTATCCTTGGTGCAGAAGTTAAATATTTATTTTGTAAAGATAAAATATTTGAAATTGATACGTACAAATCAATTAGCTACAGTTGCCACGCCCAATCATTATTAAATTGAGAAAGTAGATACAGTTTACGGGACTTTTCCAAGCAAGTTTAGAATTGCAGTTAATCATTTTATTTATTTACATTTTAAATGGTGTCTCCCTTTCCCGCAACCCTTCCACCAACCTCCCTATTCCAGTCCCCCTTCCTTCCTTCCCCATCCCCTCTCCTCTTTGTGTCTGTGACAGTGCTCCTCCAACCTATTCACCCACTCCTGTCTCACCCCTCTAACATCCCTGTATGCTGGAGCATCAAGCCTGCCACCCTTCCCATTGATGTCAGATAAGTCCATTCTCTGCTTCATATGCAGATGGACTTCTGGCTTCCTCTATGTATACCCCTTCATTAGTGGTTTAGTCCCTGGAAGCTCTGGGTAGTTCAGTTAGTTGATATTATTTTTATGGTGTTTCTATCCTCTTCAGCTTCTTTTGTCAGTCCCCTTACTCTACCATTGGGATCCGTGGGCTCAGTCCAATGGTTGGCTGTGAGTATCAGCATCTGTGTTGGTCCATTGCTGGTAGAGTCTCTCAAGGAACAACCATATCAGGCTCCTGTCAGCATTCACTTCTTGGCATCAGCAGTAGTATCTGTGTTTGGTGTCTGCAGGAGGGATGAATCCCTAGATGGGGTAGTCTCTGGATGAACTTTTTCCTTCAGTCTCTGTTCCCCCTTTTCCCCCTGTTTTTGTTTTGGTCAGGAATATTTCTAGGTTAAAAAATTTGAGATGCTGTGACATTCTTTAATAATAGCAATAGTGACATTATGGAGATAGCCCAGTATTTTTCCTGGTCTCTTTACTGATGGATCCTCATCTTTATAAATTTATAAATAAACATATTTTCTTGATGCAGCTCATATGTATTAGGGACCTAGAGAACAAACAAAATATGATTATAGTGACTTCAATTTAAGAAAAAATACTTGTTTTTCTTTATTATTACTTAAATTTCTACTGATTATATCTTTGTCGGATAAGTTGAGTTAACAAGGTCTGGTAAATTAATGAAGGTAATTTCCTAAACTATAGAAAATTTATTATTTATATTTTCCTCTAGGGTTTACATTTGCCAGTTTGGAAATTGGCAACTATCTTAAAATCATGCTACTGAATACAATAGTTCTAACATGTATTCTCTCTAAAACTACAGTGGAACTGTCTAGGTGGCATGCCCTTTCACAGATTGTGAAATAAATAATTATACTGAACTTTTTGCTTTACCAATATGCATATATAAAACCCATGACATATTATGTATGACTTATATAAAATAGAAAAGTAAATAATGTAGTTGGATAGTAATTTTGAAGAAGAATTAATATTTTAGGGACATAATTTGACTTCTACTAGGCATGTAGCTCAAAGTGATGGCTAAGATAATGAACATTTTCTATTTTTGAATATAAATAAGATTAAAGTAAAAATGATATGTCTCATGACAATGTATTCAACATTTAACACAACTGCTTTGTAAAAGATAATACTGAGAAAACTCTACTTGTTTTGCTATATCATTACTCCCAACATTTGAGCAAGATGTTCTAGTTAAATTTAATGAGTCACATAAAAAAAAAACAAAAACAAAAACAAAAAAAAAAACAAAAAACAAGGAAATAAGAGAGGGACTTGGGAAGAAAAAGGAAGAATAATGAAAGCATTGAATGATGATAAAATACTACTAAATAAGCTGTAAAACAAGTGTCTTGTTAGGATATTTAGTAGAGTTTCAGTACTTCTGCCCTGGTAGATAAATTGCCTTATTTTCCAGTTTCTCCTACTTTGACTTTGTAGTCATGCTCTCATTACCATATTCAATTAATTAATGCATAAAGGTAGCACTGTAGTGTTCACAACGCCGGAGTCCTATTACTATTCTAAATGAATAGGGCAGGTTCGTCACTCAAGGTGAGTTTTCTGGGAGCAGGGACAACTAGGCAAAATGCTTCACACTAATGTGCTAACAGCAAAAATACATTCCGTGCCCAAAGACTTCCACCAAATACAACGAAATGAAAATATACCAGTAAGGGACAAGGGGAGAAAGAGGACACTGTACATTAAAATTACATGTAAAAAATACATTTGCTTTTATTTCTTCTTTGACCTGACCATGTTGGACTAGAACAACAGTTGTTTTCTTTTCCTTCATTCACTTCTTTGTCTCTGTCTCTCTGTATATTCTGAAAGAGAACAAATGAAAGCAGACATGTCTATTGGTACTGGTTGTATCTACCACATCACGGCATCCACATTCCTGTGCAGCTGTAGACGGTATGTGGAACTGGAGAATACAGTGCTTATTTCCTATATTTCCATTGTTTTTAATGTGATCATTGTTATTGATATATTTTAATTTTACTGCAAAAATACTGAATTCATATTGTTTCCATTCTTTCCTCTTCTGATTCTTTGTACACCTCTCATACCTTGTCAAATTCATATCCCCATTGCAATTTTCTGCAATTACTGCTCCAATTACACACACACACACACACACACACACACTCACACACACGCACATACACACACTCATACACACCCACCCTAGTGAGTACATTTAGTATTGCTCCTATATAAATGCCACACACAAACTCACTTGAGTCCCTCTAGAATTTCATTTGTTAATGGATTTAGGCCGACAAATCATAATTGGTAACAAGATTACCTTATAGGAAACTCATGCTGGGTGAACTGCATCTTGGTCTCCTAGTAGTACTGATTACATTAGCTCTTTATATAGTGGTGGAACCTCCTGAAAGATCCCAATTCCAACTGGAACTGTCCCTGTGCTGGCCATGTTTAGACAAGTATATTTTTGAGATTACGTGTGTGCAGCTTTCATGCCATGTTTTACCAACATACTATTTTAGAAAGCATCCTGGTTTCGTGGCTTTTACAAGCATCTACCTCCTATTCAGAGATATTCTCTGAGCCTTATAGTATACAGGTAGCATGGAAGCTGTCATTTTTCCCCTGAGCAATGCGCGTTCACCTATTATCCAAACTTTAATCAATTGTAGATCCGTAATGGCCCCAGCTGCAGTCAAAAGAAGCTTCTTTGGTGAGAAGCCCAAGCCACAGTTATCTTTGAATTTAAGGATATTTAGGGTATCATGGGAAATTGAGTTGCATTGTGATAGTGACAGTAGGCGGTCCTCTTCTACAGACTGTGACTCCACTTTCCTCTAATCATCAGCTTCCTTAATAATATCAGGCATCTCATTTTTTACAGAATGGGCACTTCATCCACTTTGCACCTTTGCACTCTAGCCTGGTCTTTGCTGTGGCTGGTAAGCTCTACAGTTGGATAAGCAGATTTAATGACTTCCTTCCCTAGTGGCTTGCACAACAGGTTCAGATACTTTGAGAGCTAGTCTTCAGGGGGGAAACTTCTGCAGAAGCTCCAGTTCAATTCCTTCAAGTACCCATGTCTAAAACATGTTGTGCTTTCAGCAATGAAGTTTTCCTTTCAAGTTCTGGAAGGGAAGGAACAATATTCTATATTGTTTTGTGAGTCTCTTTGAGTCCTGAAACCATTTAACTCAAAGGGAGATTTTTGTTAAGTAGTGTACAGCTTTTGGGGAGAAGACATTAGCATCCAGTGTGTAATAATGATATATAGTCTATGTGTATTGTATGAATATTCTACACACGTGTATGTATGCTTGTGTGTGGGTTTTAAAGTAAATTTATAAAATGGAATTTCTTCTTTTATCCCAAAGCACAAAGTAAAGTGAGAAGAGCATGCATGTGCACCCTTGTTGGCTGAGCTCTGTGGTTCCTTCTCAACTCCCCAAACTATTTTGGTTCCAACTGTGCTGCTTTTCTAAAGGGCTTTTCTTGCACCTTTAATGCCTTTTATATTTCCATGGCACTGTGTGAAAATTTCTTCTTTTTTTTAAGTTCATTTTGATCGACAATTCATAATTTTTTTTTATTAACTTGAGTATTTCTTATATACATTTTGAGTGTTATTCCCTTTCCCGGTTTCCGGGCAAACATCCCCCTAGTCCCTCCCCCTCCCCTTCTTTATGTGTGTTCCCCTCCCCATCCTCCTCCCATTGCCGCCCTCCCCCCAACAATCTAGTTCACTGGGGGTTCAGTCTTAGCAGGACCCAGGGCTTCCCCTTCCACTGGTGCTCTTACTAGGATATTCATTGCTACCTATGAGGTCAGAGTCCACGGTCAGTCCACGTATAGTCTTTAGGTAGTGGCTTAGTCCCTGGAAGCTCTGGTTGCTTGGCATTGTTGTACATATGGGGTCTCGAGCCCCTTCAAGCTCTTCCAGTTCTTTCTCTGATTCCTTCAACGGGGGTCCTATTCTCAGTTCAGTGGTTTGCTGCTGGCATTCTCCTCTGTATTTGCTGTATTCTGGCTGTGTCTCTCGGGAGAGATCTACATCCGGATCCTGTTGGTCTGCACTTCTTTGCTTCATCCATCTTGTCTAATTGGATGGCTGTATATGTATGGGCCGCATGTGGGGCAGGCTCTGAATGGGTGTTCCTTCTGTGTCTGTTTTAATCTTTGCCTCTCTATTCCCTGCCCGGGTATTCTTATTCCCCTTTTAAAGAAGGAGTGAAGCATGTGTGAAAATTTCTTAAGGGGCTCATATACCTTATTAGAAAAATTAACTGTATTTGAACTATATTTGAAAGGTTGTCTGGAAGATACCAACATCAATCAGCCTTCCGGTCCTGAAAATGCTCTTTCTGTTCTTTCCCTTCCTCGATTCAGAATTACCCTATCCCTGTGTTCATGTATTCTCAACATAATCCTTATTAAATAAACTTTCTTTGAAATTCTTCACTCTCTGTTTCGTTCATGACCGGTTTTCTTTGTAGGAATCCGAAGTCCTTAAATGTTGAAAATACTGCATTTTCATTATAATATGAGTGAAATACAGTCAGACATATTTATACAATACAATCCATGTTATGAATGTGAACTGATTGACATACAAAAGATTACTAATACACCCTTCAGATCACATAAAATACGTACTACATCGCATTGTTTCAATTATTATATGTGCGGCAAGCAAACATGTGGTAAGTAAAATTTCTTAGAAAATGTCAAATTATAGTCACTTTTACAGAATGGAGAATGGACTAAGTGTTTTCATAAGGTATGTTTTTATGATACTCTTAATCATTCTTCAACTTCTCCTACATCTGCAACCCTAATGCTAATTACACAAACTCATCACGTTTTCTTTTTCTGTCTTTAAAGAAAGAACGAAAAGAAAGTGAAGGAGGGACTAGAGAGATGACTCAGCAGTTAAGAGAACTGACTGCTCTTCTAGAGGTCCTGAGTTCAATTCTCAGGAACCGCACCCTGGATCACAACCATCTGTCATGGGATCTGATGCCCTCTTCTGCTGTGTCTGTGTACTCTCAAAAATGATATACATTTTCTAGGTTCAATCATGTTGTTATAACAAAATCTACTTCTATTTCAAGGCTAAATAATATTTTAGTGCCTCTGCACTGTGTATGTAGTGTGTGTGTGTGTGTGTGTGTGTGTGACACCCATATCAATTTTTGTGTTAATTTCTTGGCAGATTTTTTAAAGAAATTATCAATAATGCTACATTAAATTTATGCTTGTGAATCTCTTTAACATACTGATTCCTTTATTCCTTTAGAAATAAGTGCAGAAGTACATTAATTAACTTGTATTAGTACTTTTAATAGAGTTTATCTCTCAATTAAATTTCAATTAATCAATGAACTATTTCATTTGCCTAGCATTCTGGATATCTTATTTTGCCATGAAATGAATTTGAAGGCACTCTCTAATTATCACAAAACAATTTCAGGATAAGGACAGAACATCGCGTTGAATTAATTATTAATATGACGTTAGTTTTTATAGACAAATATAATGTGATTAATATTTGAAGCATATATTTAAACTTCAAAATTTTACCTCATTAAATAGATATTGACATAACCCTAATCTATGAATATTGAAGATTCTGTACTTGGTGAAGTTGTTTTGATTATTACTTCTCATTTCCTAATTAGTGAAAAGAAAATCTAAAAAGCAAAACCTGTTGTGATTATTTGATGATTAAAACTTACTGAAAATGTGAGTTAATATTTAAGAATTTTAGTACATGTAGAAATATAAGGAAATTAATATTACATTGATTTTGAGGACATTTAAATTGGCCTTGGTAATTTCACTGAAAGATACATGAGGCACGAATGTTTTTAGGATTGGACTTTGAGCCTTCATTGATGAAGTAATTCAATGTCATTTTAATATCATTAAATATTGTGTATTGTTAAATGTATGCTAGCATATGTGATAAAATTTAAAGGTTTTGTAGCTTGCTTTGATAACTATCTTTGTTGTTCATTTCTTCTTGGAAAACCATCATTATCACACTGTAACATGTAAAGGTCCTCTCAAAGTTGCACATTCCTCACTTATATATATATTAAGATGCTTTCTACACAGAACAATATCAGCTTATATGAGAATTGTACCAGAAATTCAATTTCACTTTCAATGCTTAAAACTATCCCACATAGATAAAAAATCCAAAATGGTGTTAGAACCTGCAATCATTTTGATTAGAGAGTTGTACGTATTATTTATTATTTAATCACAAGTCCAATACTTTCCAAACATATTACACCAAAAATATAGCTTTGCACAAAATGCTTGTTTTATAGAAAATATGTCTCTTTGTCTTCAAAGTAGAGTAAAAAAATGTGACTACAGACGATTTAATTTCCCAGGGAGGTCTTATCATAACGATTCAAAAGTGATAGTGCCATGAGTTTTAATAGAGATTTAAATGTCATATCTGCCAATACATGTTTTCACTTTTCAATTTTTAAAAACTCAAAGATATAAGAATTCAAAATATCAATATGGGAATGCAGACTTACCTAGCAACAAAACCTAATTCCAAATATCACTAGCATAACTGAAAAGATCAGTGTGGAAGAGTACAGAAACTTTATCTCACTGATAAATTGTTACTTCAAACAGCTTCAAACACAGTAACAGTTTTCCTATTTTCTGAATATCAACATGTAGAAGTTGCACTTTATTTTAATTTGCTGCTCTGAATCCTTACAGTATGAAGTTCTTTTGCTCTCCTTGAATGGCACGCTCCCAATGAGCTTTCTGAGATTCCAATCCAATCAATGCAGATATATAAAACCTTCCTTATTACACAGAACCTATTTAATATGAAATATTCCAAGTAGGCCATATTTTATTTTTCAATTCATTGGTTATTTTTTATTTTATCTTTTCCTCTTATTGAAAATAGATTTTTTTTGTCAAATAATATATCCTGAGTATCATTTCCCCTCCCTCTATTCCTTCCAGTTCCCCTTCAACTCCTGTCTTTTGCAGGGAAGAAAGCAGAAAGAGTAAATCTTTTCAAAAGGGTGTCATGCATGAAATTTTGAAAATGTAGATGTCAGTTCTCAGATAACCAAATTTCATTGCAAAGTTGGTTGTTTAAATTAGAGAATTGCCAACTATTCCAAAAACTACAAATTGCTGATTTTTGTTAGAAAATCATACATGTTCACAACACACACACACACACACACACACACACACACAGAGAGAGAGAGAGAGAGAGAGAGAGAGAGAGAGAGAGAGAGAGAGAGAGAACTATCAGTTTATTTACTTGTTACCCTTTTTATTGTTATTAAACTTCTTTGACACATATTTTGGAACCTAATCCAAGTTTAGACTCACATATTTTTTTAAATAATGTTTTTATTTAAGGCAATATTTATGCATTATTTTACTCTATAATCAAGACTTGTATGAAATATTTAAACAAGATTTTAAGTGAACCCTTTTAAAGAGAAACAAGATATTGCCAAATCCATATATAGAGGCTCCTACCAAATTATGAATCACATCCTAATGAAATATAACTAAAATATCTCTGAAAAAATCATACTCCTTTTACTGAGGTGTGTCAGGGAATAGGAAGCAGGGTCGGTGTTAGGGAAAAGCAAAAATGAGGTTAACTTTAGCACTGAGAATCCTCTTATTTTAATGCCAGTTTGATTTTAAGTTTGAGGTATTTAAAGTATCGGTAAATCATATATAGCTGTGTTATGAAGTATTGATGATAATTTTATAATTGCTATAGAAGGGAGGAAGATTTTCAACTGGTGAGATTAACTTTAAAATGTAATAATAATCTAACCATGAATATTCATGGCAGAGCAGAATTTAAAGCAGCGTTTTACATGGCAGGCACACCAGTATGGTGGATCTGAAATTTAAGTTGCATTGTTTGCTATTTTCTATGAAATGCTGAAAACATAAATATTATTCATAAATAAAGTTGAAAATGAATCACAGAAAGTAGTATGTTCCTTTAAATAAAGTGGAAGTACTATTGCATGGTGATGAATGACTTGTTCTGGATAGCATGTTGGGAACTCAGCTTCTCCTCATTAACATGCAATCCTCATCTGCATAACGTTAATTTGGGAAGGAATAGAGTCAGAACTGGCCAAGCTGTTCTAACAGACTTGACACCATTCTGACAAACAAAGCCAGCATACCCAAAGGCATCAGGGCACAAGACTTCACAAAGATCATGTGTACTTTGGCCATCTGTGTATTTTAAGTTTCTGAGAACATTAAACCTCCCCAAACTGAATATTTTCTACAGATTTGATGTGCTCGCATGCCTTCCTGAGACATAATATTACTTGGTGAAACTGATATATCTATAAATTTTTTTGCCAAAATCAATTTCAGTATAAGGATCTTATTTTCCCCAGTTTTATTGTATTACTTGATATATGTATCACTCAATACAACTCTAAAATATTTTTTGCAAAACCAATTTCTGACTATAACATCTTATTTCCTACTTTTCCTATCACTGTATATATATATGGAGAGAGAGGGGGGGAGAGAGAGAGAAAGAAAGAGAGAGAGAGAGTGAGAGAGAGAGAGAGAGAGAGAGAGAGAGTCAGAGTCATGGGGCATTTAAACTTTAGATGTGTTTCTGTAAGAAAATAACTTTGATATTCAAAAACAATTTGCAAATAAAAATACAAGGTATGTGGAAATGTCTTTTTTATCAATGTTAATTTAAAATTCTAAAGAAGTTGTAGTCATTATGGTAAGATTAAAAATACTAGATTAAATTTAAATACAGTTTTCTGTGGGTTTTTTGTTTGCTTGTTTGCTTGCTTGCTTGCTTGCTTTTTAAAACCAGTAGCCCAGGCTAGCCCTAAGATTACTATATAACAAAGGAAATATCTCAAGTTGAGAGCCTCCTGTCAGTACATGACAAATACTAGAATGAAAGGCCATAGCCAAAATACCTGGCTCTTCAGTTTATTTATATTACTAACAGTGTCTTGAAGCAGGCAATATAGTACAAACCTGTAATTTAAGCACCTGAGAGACACGATACAAAAATGGAAATTGAAGGCCATCCTGTGCTACATGTAATATGTGTCTTTGGAACAGAATTCTGGTCATCTAGAAGACCATTAAGTATTCTTAACCACTGATCCAAAAATCTGATCCAGAAGGCATTATGCGACATTTTGAGATGAACTCTTTAGAATATCTTCAGTTCTACAGAAACTATAGCTCACCCATCAATACATGCATGTTTTTTTATATGTGGTACCAGACATAAGACCATAAGACATAAGGAAATTCATAGTCATTCCAACACCTCTGTCTGATTTATATCTTGGAACCTTTTGATTACAAGAGTATTTAAGTTTTAGTTAATAAAGTTACTTTTGTTTCCTGTTCTTGATTATGATGATGCTTTTGCCTGCTTACTTGATTTGGGACTGGACCTCTCTCCTCAGCCAATAAGGTCTGGAACTATGATTTTACCTTTCAGTCTCCTAGATGAAATTTCTTTTTGAGTCATTAAACCATTTTACGTGAAATAAAATGTGATTCAAAATTAGAGATAAAAACATGGTTTGCTTGATTAGATAATTAGAGCCTGAAATGGTGGCTCAGCAGTTAGGAACGCTAGTTGTTCTTGCAGAGGACCCAGGTACAGTTCCAATACGTACTTGATAGCTCACACTGTGTACCATTCCAAGTCCCAGGAATATCAAAACTCCTTCTAACCTCTGAGGACGCTAACACACGTTTGGTGCATATGCATACATTCAACAAACATTCATATACATAAATTTTAAGATATTTGGAAAAATAGTAAGAACCTGGCCACAATGAGACGGAAAAATAGAAAGCACAGATTAAAACAAGCCAATTTAAACACGTTTAGTTCTTAATGTAGGGGTGTGAATTGTGAGGAATTGGACTTGAATGTTTCTCCTACTTAACTGACACATGCAAACTTTGGTCATCTCGATGCTTCCTGTAAAGGAAGTTTAATTGTATCTTCCTTTTGAAATTCTACTGATCATTACTCCTCACTAACTAAAAATCCCCAGTGCAAACATGTAGAATGCTGAAGCCATTTATGACACAACTAATTTTAAAGCTGTGAAAATTAATTTTATTGAAATCTGTTACTGACTAGATATTTAACATCCATTTTATATTTAGTGTAGTAATTAATGAAGGACTTTCAGATGAGGGAGTGCTATGCATATATGTCAGTGTAATCTTTTCTCATGAAATTCCTAAAATATGAATTGGAAACTGGAGACATTTAATATCACATATAATTAAGGAACCTAAACTTAAAATAAGTAATATATCAGTGAATGTTGCCGTAAATCATTACTCCTCACTCACTACGTGGCAGTATCCTGCTCTACCCTCTAGCATTCAAAGCTACATTGTATACTGTTTTAAGATGTATATGTGAGCTCAGATTGCATTGGTGTAAATGATGAACATTTACACACTTAGATGCAGTAAACAGAACACAGTACTTTTAATTTAGAACACTGATAATGATTCCTTTACTCATTTAAGTGTTAGTGAAACTTAAACACTTTGTTAATGGTTCACATTTTACATTTCAGTAAGACACCTCACTCTATTACTTATTAATATAAAAACAGTGAAATAATAAAGTTCAGTGTTGTTAAAATACTTTTATCATTATATATAGGATGCTTGCTCAAAACAAACATGCTTAGAAAATTTATATTGGGTAATAAACCACAAACAAAAATATTAACTTGATTTTAAATATTTCTGAGTTCAAATTTATGAACCAGTAAAGTTTAAGTATTTTGATGATTGATACTGGTTTTATTTTTGTTTTAACAATCTAGAAATAGCATACACATCATTCTGGTTGAATATTAAACAAATTAATAAATTTGTATTTAAAATAAAAGTACACTTTTAAATATATATTAATATGCAATATACCTAGTATCCAATGTGTTTAATTTATATTTGAAATTATATATATACCTGTATTTCATGAGTATTCATAATATATGTAAAATTTCTAGTACTCATCCAAAGATACAAAAACTTTTATCTCACGTAGCGAATCCTTGTTTAAATATTATTTGAGCTTAGTTTATAACATGGATATAGAGTTATTTTAACTTCCTAGGCTTAAATTGAGAAAGATCTCCAAAAAGTCCTACAAATTTCTTAAATCTGCTTGAGACATTACTTTCAACAAGAAAAACTCACAGCAGCATGTGAACATAATCAGAAAGGGACTCTTTGTATGCTTCTTTAAGCTATATTGTAGCACTCTGGCTTACTCCCTGGCAATATAATCCTCTTTCCCCTGCATATCAAGGATATACTGCTCACAGAAGTATGAGGATTTATAAAAAGTCATTAATAGTATCTTCTATATGCTTCCTTGTTCCCAAACAGTTCAATAGACAATATTATTTTTTATTACTTAGAACCTTTCCAAGAGGCATATAGGTAACAGCAATCTTAGAGATAAGAAAACTAATTCAAAGGGATTAAAAGTCTACCAATATGATGTCAAATATTTACTTGAAGACTGAAAAGCTGAAATGTTTAATGGGTTGTTTCACTGGGTCACTAGACCTAGTAGCGGGAGAGCCAGTTCTCAAAGTTCTTATTAAACTAAGAGCGGTTCTTGATGAACTCTATTATAAGTCATTACGATTTAGATCAACGACAGATAACAGAAGCATAAAACATCAAAAACAGCAAGCCCAAAAGAAAAAGAAAGAAACCTTTTCTGCATTCGATGAAATGAATTGTGACTTTAATCACTATAGACTTGCGGAGCTTTAGCAATCATTTTTAATCTCTTGAATTGTTTTCCAGAATGTATTTTCACAAACCTGATTAAAATTTTCTTCAAATTAAAAAAAATAATAAGCCCATTTCAAATGTTATCCCCTTTCCTGGTTTCCCATCAGCAAATCTCCTATCCCATCACCCCCACTTCTGCATCTATGAGGGTGCTCCTGCACCCAACCACTCCCTCCCTGCCGCCTCACTGCCCTGGCATTCCCCTGCACTGGGCATCGAGCCTTCACAGGACCAAGGACCAAGGGCCTTTCTTCCCATTAATGTTCGACAAGATCATTCTCTGCAACATATGCAGCTGGAGCCATGGTTCCCTCCCTCGTTGGATGGCGGTTTAATCCCTGGGAGCTCTTGGAGGTCTGGTTGGTTGGTATTGTTGTTCTTCCTATGGGGTTGCAAGCCCCTTCAGCTTCCTCAGTCCCATAACTCCTTCATCGGGATCCCCATGCTCAGTCTAATGATTGGGTACGAAAATCTGCATCTGTATTTGTCAGGCTGTGGCAGAGCCTCGCAGGAGACAGCAACACCAGCATGCACTTCTTGGCATCAGCCTTAGTGTCTGGGTTTAGTGAATTCATATGGGATGGATTCCCAGGTGGGACAGTCTCTGGATGGCCTTTCCTTCAGTCTTTACTCCACTTTTTGCCCCTGTATTTCCTTTATTCAGGGACAATTTTCAGTTAAAGTTTTGGAGATAGGTATGTTGCCCAACTTTCTTTACAACATATTATTAAAGGTTGGAGAGATGGGTCAGTGGTTAAAAATGATATTTTATTTTTCAGAACACCTAGATTTAATTCCTAGTAGCCACATCAGATGCCTACCAAACTCTAGTTAAGTCCAGGTTCGGGGAATCTGATGGCCTTTGACTTCTACAGGCATCCATACAGATGTGGTGTATTAATCTCCTTCAGGCATTCATGCACAGGCAAAGTAAATCATATAAAATTTTGATGAATCATGCATATATATATACATATATGTATATATATATGTTAATAGTCTTGCTGAAGCCATTTTTGTCCCTTTTTACACTGCCCAACACCCTGGATTAAAATGCAGATGTAAGTTTTCCAAGAACCATTATTTTACTTCATAAAACAGAATAGTTCTTAAACTAGAAGTAAAACAAAAATTCTGTTCTATTATCTCCCTTGCCCATTCTCTAATGACAGAAAATGATTTTAGCTCTCTAATAATTGTATAATATATCTCTAATGTACCTAATTGTATGAGAAATGTATCAAGTTAAAATATGTTTCCAGGTAATCCATCAAATGCTTGAATGCTGTACTATTTCTAAAAAATAACCCACAAGTATAGTAAGTAATTTTGTTATGCATACCTTAATATTTGAATAGTAAAATAAAATAATTTTCTTATGAAAATATTGTTTTTGGAAACGTTTTAAAAATAAGATAACCTTCAGCAGTGCCTTCCCTCACCATCAGGTAAATTACATGGATTTCTTACATTTTCTCATAACAACTTGACAAAAACTTTGCATAAGTCCTCAAATTAGGTATAATTGCATTTTAAGGCAAAGTTGCCTGTACTTTTCTCATTAAGCATGTAATTGACAATTAAACATTTGTAGAAATTGTATTCCTCATTATATTTTCCAAATTTATGCAGCACTGGATGTTTGCTAAACTTGTTCGTAGTAGCTGAGGTAAATATGCAGTTAGCTATTTTCCCTTTCAACAGAAGAAAATTGTTCTTTGTGGGGGTGACTATGTGCTGCTCTTCTATGATTTCTGACTAGTAGGATTTGCTAAAATACCAATTTATTTCCAGCCCACTGAATAGAGTAGCTCAGTGTTTTATGAGCATATTCTGAATGCATTTGTTTCTGGTACCAACTTACATATGGCAATATCAGAAGCACAACCATGAAGCAAGTTATTACCAATTTCCTTTCATTGGAACTACAGAAATGACATGCAAGTATGTCTGTATAACCTTATAAAATAATGACTAGAATCACTTTTTAAGGTTTAAATCTAGTCTCTTACCTCAGTAACACACAAGTTTCAAACTCATTGTCAGGGATCCTCCCAAGAAGGGGTTGCCCCTGTACTTTGGAGCATTTTTTATTTCTGTAGCAAAATGTTGAAAACCCTTAAAAATGTCTCTGATTTATAAAATGTGTTAATATTTACATAAGTATACATAATCTCATGTATATTTTATAAATATAGTATTTGTGGTTGGATTTTTAATTTTACCATTTTCTTGTTTTCAATGCCTGACGATTCTTGCGAAAAACATTTTGTACTCAAATATTTGTGACCTTCCTTACATCACATGGAGCAGAGAGAACAAGTTGCGTCTTTAGTTCTTTTTTCAGAAAGATATATTGTGCATTTTAGCTTCTAACTGACACAATATATGTTTAGTGAAAAAGAAAAGGAGTTCTTTGGTTGTTTGCACATCTATAGACATTCTCAATTTTAATAAATGTCTTATAAGCCATCGTTTGACCCATTTTATCTTGCTATGAAAAGGTGCTTACTATGACCTGGTTTCCATGTTCCTGGAGGTCATCAGTAACTTACATGGTACAATCAGGCCACCATTAGCAAAGTGTATTTTATTATAACCTCTAAGAGGAAACAGAAAGAAACAGAACAGATGTAAGTGCTTATGCGAATCCTCTGCCATTTTTAATGTCTTTGGTTTCTTCCCAAGAAGTCTTGATTCCCTCTTCCCTCTGTAGAGCTAACAAACTATGAGGCAGAACCATAAGATGGTGACAACTTATGTGTGTTTGCCTTGATCCAAGCATGGTGACAAGACACTGCATGATCCTATTGAAAATCCACATTAAAGTATAAATTTATTTTCTCTACTATTCCTACTTCACAGATCACGTCTAAAGACGCCAAGTATGAAGTAAATGGACACAAAGATATCATGTTGGGGAGTTTGGTTCGACTCTGGCTTTAGAAATAACCGATACTATTAGTTAGTTGATGACTTTGTAGCATTATTGGAAGGCACTGGGGTGCCAGGTAGTGTCAGTCATGTGCTCCACCTTATGGCATGTGACTCAAGTCATTGGTGGTCACTCCCATAATTTTCTTGCCACCTTTATCCCAGCCCATCTTAAAGGCAGCACATAGGCTTTGTGGCTGGGTTGGTGACACAGTACCTCTACTAGAAGTCTTGACTGGATGGAGGAGATGGTCTGATCAGGCTCTATATTCCCTATGAATACGAGTGTTCACTAGGGTCAACCTCTCAGATTACTGGTATTTTCCATCATAATAGCTTCATAGCTTTCCCCTGAGATGCCCCCTCCCCCAGTTCTAATCATATCTCCCAGTACTGTTTCTGTCCATCTTCCCCAACCTGATCTCTCCTGATTCTATCCCCAAGTACCCCTAGTCTCCCATAAAATATCTATTCTGTTTTCCCTTTCTAGGAAGAGTAATGTGTCTCCCTTGATAACTCCTTGTTACTTAGCTTCTCTGAGTCTGTGAATTGCAGTGTGGTTATCCATTGCTTAACAGTGACTATCCACTTCTAAGTGAGTGAGAATTTATCCATGTTTGTCTTTTTGAGTCTGTTTTACCTTACTTAGACTGATTTTTTTCTAGTTCCATCTATTTCCTTGCAAAGTTCATTAATGTTTTATTAATTAGTTTATTCTTTTATATTTCAAATGATAATCCCCTTACTGGTTACCACTCCCCCACACAAACACATATAACACCCCTATCCCATCTGCCACCACCCAGTTTTTAACAACTGAGTGGTTTACCATCATGTAAATGTGCCATGTATTCTTTATCCATTCTTCTCTTTACAGGCATCTAGGTTTCTGTCTCATTTGAATAAAGTTGCTGTAAGCATAGTTGAGCAAGTGGCCCTGTGATGTCATAGAGTATCCTTTGAATATATGCCTACGAGTGATGGAGCAGTCTTGAGATATATCAATTCCCAATTTTCTGATAAACCACTATATTTATTTTCAAAGTGTCTGTACAAGTTAGCACATCCACCAGCAATAATGAACAACTTCTCTCTCTCTTTTTCTCTCTCTCTTTCTTTCTCTCTCTTTCTCCCTCTCTCTCTCTCTGCCTCTCTCTCTGTGTCTTTCTCCATCTGTCTCTCTCTGCCTGTCTCTGTGTCTCTGTCTCTGTGTCTCTGTCTCTGTCTCTGTCTCTCATTCTCTCTCTCTCTGCCTCTCTCTCTGCCTCTCTCCCTGTCTCTCTCCCTGTCTCTCTCTCTGCATCTCTCCCTGTCTCTCTCTCTGTGTCTCTCTCTGTCTTTCTCTGCCTGTCTCTCCCTGTGTCTCTGTGTCTCTGTCTCTCTCTGTCTCTGTCTCTCTGTGTC
The DNA here is from genome assembly GCF_021556685.1 of Rattus norvegicus. Lineage (NCBI taxonomy): Eukaryota > Metazoa > Chordata > Mammalia > Rodentia > Muridae > Rattus > Rattus norvegicus. The sequence goes on along the minus strand of NC_141544.1, from coordinate 20,385,987 downwards.
TCTGTCTCTGTCTCTCTCTGTCTCTGTCTCTCTCTCTGTCTCTCTCTCTGTCTCTCTCTCTCTCTCTCTCTCTCTCTCTCTCTCTGGCATAAGGCAGAATATCAAAGTAGTTTTTGTTTTCCTTTCCCTGATAGCTAGGTGTGTTAAAATTTCTATATGGATTTTTTCTTTTGTTTTGTTGGTGTTCGTTTGTTTGTTGGTTGGTTGGTTTGTTTGTTGGCCATTTGAGATACCTCAATTAAGAGTACTCTGTTTAGATCTGTATTCTATATTTTACTTGGATTTTGTAGCTTGTTGGTTTTTTTGTTCATGTGTGAGTTCTTTATGTATTTTGGAAATTATCTTCCTTTCTGATAGTTAGTGAAAATCTTTTCCAGTTCTGTAGGCTACTGTTTCGTCCTATTGAGAGTGTCCTTTGACTTACATAAGACTTTCACTTTCATGAGGTTCCATTTGTAATTCTTGATATTATTGCCTGTGCTTTTGGGGTTCTAGTGAGGAAATTTTCTTCTATGCCAGTGCACTCAAGGTTAGTTACCAATTTCTCTTTTATTAGGTTCAGTGTTTCTGGCTTTAAGCTAAGGTATTTGATGCTTTTGTTATTTAATTTTGTGCCGGGTGATGGATATGGATTGATTGGCATTTTTCAACATGTTCAACTAACACCATTTGTTGAAGATGCTTCTTTTTCAGGGTATATTTCTCTTTTCTTTCTTGAAACCTGGTTTCCATAGAGGTATGGATTTACTTCAGGTTCTTTAATTCAGTTCTACTGATCAATCTGTCTGTGTTTATGCCAAAACTTACTTTTTTTTATTACTATAGCCCTGTAGTAGATTTTGAAACCAGGATAGTGATTACTCCTGAAGTTCTTCTATTGTACAGGACTGAATTGTTTTGCTTGGATTTGTTTTTCTATATAAAGTTAAATACTGTTTCAAGGTCTGTAAAGAATTATGTTGAAATTTGATCATGAATGCACTGAATCTATAAATAGCTTTTAGTAATATGGACACTTTTATGATGTTAAACCTCTTGATCCATAAGTATGGGAAATCTTTTCATCTTCTGACACCTTCTTCAATTTCTTTCTTCAAATACTTGAAGTTCTTTTCATTAGGCTTCTCACTGGCTTGGTTAGAGTGATGACAAAGATGTTTTATATTATTTGGTTATATTGTGAAGAGTATTGTTTCTCTGATTTCTCTCTCAGCCTGCTTATCTTTTGTATATAGGAGGCAACTATTTTATTTATTTATTTATTTATTTATTTATTTATTTATTTATTTATTTATTTTAGTTAATCTTGTATACTGCCACTTTATTGAAGGTATTTATCAGCTGAAGGAGATCCCTGGTAGAATTTTTGGGGTCACTTATGTATTTTAACGTCACCTGCAAATAGTGATACTTTGACTTCTTCTTTTCCATTTTGTATCTCCTTGATCTCTTTTATTTGTTGTATTGATCTAGCTAGGACTTCAAGTGTAATATTGAAGGAATAGAGGGAAAGTGGGCACCCTTGTCATACTTTAGTGGAATTGTGTTATGTTTCTCTATTTTATTTGATGTTGACTATAGACTTGCTTTAAGTGGACTTCATTATATTTAGGTATGGTCATTTTTCAGTGATCTTTCCAAAACTTTTATCATGGAGAGGTGTTAGATTTTGTCAGAGTTTTTCAGCATCTAATGAAATGATATTGTGGGGTTTTTTTGTTTGTTTGTTTGTCTGTTTTGTTTTTGTTTGTTTCTAGGTTAGAAATCATTGATACTTTTTTTTTATTTGAATGTTGACACATCCCCACATCCCCACATCTCTGGGGAGATATTTCTTAGATTCTGCTTGCACGTATTTTGTTGAGTATTTTTGCATTTATGTTCATGTAGAAAACTAATCTGCAATTTTCTTTATTGTGTGGCCTTTGTAGTTTGAGTGTTAAGGCCTTTACCTCATAAAATGAATTTTACAATTTTCTTCTGTTTCTATTTTGTGGAATAATTTGAGGAACAATGATATTCTCTTTTTTGAGGTTTGGGGGCCACCTACGCTCCATAAAATTTTAACCCAGAATGGCTTGTGTCTAAAGGAAATACAGGGACAGGGAGTGGAGCAGAGACTGAGAGAGGGGCCATCCAGGGTTTGCCTCACCTCATTTCATGTGCTCAAACTCAGACAGTTACTGATGCCAAGAAGTGCTTACTGTCAGGAGCCTATTATAGATGTCTCCTGAGAGACTCTATCAGAGCCTTACCTATGCAAATGTGGATGCTTGTGGACAAACATTGAACTGAGCATGTGAATTCCAATGGAAGAGGGACAAAAGGAACTGAAGGGTTTTGCAACCCCATGAGAGGAACAATATCAACCAATTGGACATCCCAGAGCTCCCAAAGCCTAAACCACTAATCAAAGAATACACATGGAGGGACCCATGGTTCCAGCTGTATGTGAGGCAGAGAATGGCCTTTTCTAGCATGAATGGGAGGGGAAGCCCTGGGTCCTGTGAAGGCTTGATGACCAAGTGTAGGGGAATACTAACTCAATGAGGAGGGATTAGGTGGGTGTTGGGGGAGGAATACTCTCCTGGAGGCAGGGTGAGGGGCATGGAGTGGAGGTCTTTTGGGGGAAAACCTGGAGGGAGGGTAAGATTTAAAATGTAAATAAACAAAATAACCAATTTAAAATATGTCTCACAAAATTCTGTACTAAAACTGTCTGGATATGGTCTTGTTTTTCTGTTGGGAGATTTGAATTCCTGTGTCCATTTCCTTAGGTGTTACAGATCTATTTAAATGGACGATCTGTCTGGATTTAAATTTACTAAGGGGTCTATGAAGAGCTTTGTTTGATTCTGTGAAATATATGACCTAGCGATTCATCAGATTTGTCTGCTGTTATATCTCCCTTTATGCTCCCAATATTTTTAATTTGAATAACCTTTGTTTACTTTAAGTTCATTTGGAGAAGGGTTTGTCTATCTTCTGGATATTTCTTAAAGAACTACTTGTTTCATTGATTTTTTTTTGTATTGTTCTCTTTGGTTCTATTTTTATTGTTTTCAGCCTTCAGTTTAATTCTTTAACACCTTATCCTCTTGTGTCTGTTTTCTTCTCCTCTTCTTCCTCCTCCTCTTTCTCCTCCCACTCCCCCTCTTCCTTCTTCTCCCCCTCCTCCTCCTCCTTCCCCACTCCTCCTCCCTCTACTCCTCCTCCTCCTTCCACACTCCTCCTCCCTCTACTCCTCCTCCTCCTCCTTCCACACTCCTCCTCCCTCTACTCCTCCTCCTCCTTCTTTCCCCTCCCTCTTCTTTCTCCTTGTAGGTGTGCTCTTAAGTTGATAATAGGAGCTCTCTCTAATGTCTATGTAAAGATAATTAATACTACACACAGTCCTTTTAGTACTGATCTCATTTAGTATGGCTACAAATTTGTGTATAACATGCTTTCATTTTTATTGAATTCTAGGAAGTCTGCAAGTCTTTAATCTCTTTCTGCCTTGGTTCAGTGGGCATTCATTAGAGAGTTTTTCACTTTCTATGAATTTGGAGGTTTTCTTTCTTTCTTTAATTATTTCTTCCTTTCCTTTTTTTGTTGTTGTTGAAATCTAGCTTTAATTCTTGGTGGTCTGATAAGATATGAGGCTATTTCAATTTTTTTATGTCTGTTGAGAATAGCTTTTACTTTTTTGCTACCAAATATACAGTCAGTTTGAAGAAGGTTCCATGAAGAACCTAAGAACAAGGATTATTTCTCTGTGATTGGTGAAATGTTCTATAGATATCTTTAGGTTCATGTGAGTGATAACATATATTAGCCCCATTATTTCCCTGTTTTGTGTTTGTTTGAATGATCTGTACATTTGTGAGTGGGGTGTTGAACCCTCTCACTATTGATATGTAGAAATTGATGTGTGATTTGTTTTTTTTTCCCATTACAAATATGGATGCCCTTACATTTGTCGCATAGATCTTCAGAATTAAGATATCATCTTGGTGGATTTTTTTTATTGATAAGTATGAAATGTTTCTTCACATCACTTTTCATTAATTTTGGTTGGAGGTCTGTTTTGTTAGATATTAGAATGGCTATTCCAGCTTGCTTCTAGGGAGTATTTGCTTGGAAAATCTTCCCCAACACGGTACTTTTATGACATGTCCACCTTTGATACTGAAGTATGTGTTTGCTTGCAGAAGAAAGGACCAGGCCACAGGAACTGAATCTCAAAGGACTGATTGATTGATACACAAACATTGCTTTTTGCATAAATACTTTTCTTATGTCTATGCCCTAATCTAATCTACGTGTTTCCTGAAGGAAAGCATCACATAGCTGCAACTTTAATCCTTTTTGTGCAGTTACTATTTTCAGTACTTAAAAATGCAAGACATTCTAGGTGTGCCAATACTCTCTTGTGACCAAAGTCCTGCCAAGGCTCTAAAACTACTTCAGAAATACAGCTGTACAGGTAAGAGGAAACAATCCCTGTTTTCTACAACAGCTTCTTTAAGATCAAGGTATGCACAGAAAGAAACTATTAATTCTAATGTCTATTCTAGATACATTTAAAAAACTATTTCATTCTATTGTTACCTCTAGGTGTAAGGCTTCTGCTATAATTCCTTCTACAGTGCATATGTGTTTGTCTTTCCCCACTCTCTCTCTCTCTCTCTCTCTCTCTCTCTCTCTCTCTCTCTCTCTCTCTCTCTCTGTCTCTCTCTCTGCTGTGAGATTATTTCTTTCCTGTGTTTTCATGGGTATAGTCAATCTTGTGTTGGAGTTTTTCTTCTAAATACCTTTTGAAGGGCTATATTTGTGCATAGATATGGTTTAAATTTGATTTCTTCATAGAATATCTTTTTTTCTTCATCTATAGTGACTGAAATTTTTGCTTGGTATAGTAGCTTAGACTGACATCTATGTTCTCCTACAGTCTGAGTATATTTTCCTTGTCTATTATATCTTTTCGAAGAGAAGTCAGGTATGATTCTCTTTGCATTTTTATGTTACTTGGCATTTCCTCTTGCAGCATTTAATATTCATTCTTTGTTTTATATGTTTAGTATATTGATTATTTTTGGCAGGGGTAATTCCCTTTCTTGTCCAATATATTTGACTCTATAAGCTTCTAGTTGGTTTATATGCATTTCTTTACCTTAAGGAAATGTTCGTTTATAATTTTGTTTAAAATATTTTTTTAATTTTTTTTTACAATACAAACTTAGCCCCCTCCAGGCCCACCCTATGACTGTTTCACATCCCAATGCTCCTTCTCCCATTACCACGAGGATCCCCCGCCCCCACCAGACCTATCTGGGGTCTCCATTCTCTTGAAGGTTAAATGCATCTTCTCTGTATCCAGACCTGGCAGTCCTCTGTTATATATGGGCTTTTGAGCTTGTATTCTTCTCCTTCTTCTATTCTTCTGATACCTAGGTTTTGTCTTCTCATAGTGACCTAGATTTCCCCGCTGTTTTATTTCCGGACTATTTTAGACCTAATTTTTTTCAACCACTGTGTCAATTTCTTCGATTGTATCTCCTATGCTGGATATTCTCTCTTCTAGCTCTTATACTCTGCTGCTGATGTTGAATCAGCACTTCCTCCGCACATTCCTATATTTTCCATTTGCAGGATTCCATCAGAGTGTGTTTTCTTTATTGCTTCTAGTTCTATTTTCAAGTGTTGAACAGTTTAATTAATTTATTTATTTGTGTATTTATTCATTTGTTTATTTTGTCTTGGCTTTTGTTTTGGCTTTCTTTCAGGGATCTGTTTATTTCCTTCCATATTCTGTGTTCTCTTGCATTTCTTTAAGGGGCTTACTAATTTTCTCTTTAAGGACACTTATCAGCATCATCGAGTTCATTTTAAAGACAATTTCTTCCGCATCAGCTGTGCTAGAGCAGTCAGGGTGACTACAGTCAGATCGTCAGGCTCTGGAAGTGCCTATTGCCCTGGCTTTTAGTGATTATATTTTTACACTGAAGTCTATGCTTCTGAGTCTGGCATTTAGGCCATTTTCTGGGTTCATCCTTGTTGAATGGATGTCTTTTCTTTGGTTGCTATTTCCTTTCTGGTCTTCTAGCCAGACTGATATTTGGTCCTGGTGATTCTACAAGTCTGTAGGTCCAAGAGGATGTCTTTTGTGAAGTTTTTACAGTCCCTTTGACCTTTAGGGTTTGGGTTGCCATATGAAAATCCACTATTATAAATACTTCACAGATGATGATTTTTTTAAAATATATACTGATAAAAACTCTAGTGAAAATATATGTTTCAAAGTAATCAAATCCTGTCTTTATAGGTAACTTATTTTAGTTGGTAATGAGTTTACCAATAAAACAAATATTTGTTTCTGTGAAAATTAAAACATCAAATAAAACTTAAAAAGAAACATATGCGCTCATGTGTCTGAATATGTAATAAATAAGTATATTTGTATAGTTTTCTGCCAGCAGAGGTGTAAATAGACACACGTGAGTTTTATGATGAAATGAACATTATCTACAAAGGTGAATGGATTGCACAAAATTAACCATGGGACCATGGTACTGAGGAGGGGCAAGTAAGTAATGCAAGTCTCTTCAGATTTCCCATATCTACCCTAATCCAAACAGAGCCTGCATGTGGGACAAAAATAGAAATTCCATTCCACATTGCAGAGTAACTATTTGGCAAACAGTTTCGATTAGTGTAAAATGATCCAATTAATGCACACCACAAAGGACTAAGAACAAATACCAATATCAAACACTGTTGCAGAAAGAAATCTTTGAAGTGGCTGTTTTGAACAGACTATTAACAACAGGAAATTTCACTGAAATGTAACCAACCAGATGCTTGTGCTTGGATACAGCAAATAAAAAAAGATTGCATTGCTATTAGAAAGGTAGCATAAATTTCCAGACTATGTCACTTAGTGTTACCAAGAGACTCACTGAAGAAAATTCTGATTTTCTTTGAGGCTTTTCTAATTATTTTTATTTCCTGTGGTTCATTTAATTTTAGTTGGCAGTGTTCGTGGTGAATCTTGAGATGGGAGACATTTAGTCCCCAATGTCGATATAACCTAGCTTCTTGAACTTGCTGAGAAAAATAAATAAGAATATAATAACCAATGTTTAACTGTAGAAATTGCTTCTGCAGGGATAAGGATTAAGATATTGCTCTTTCATCATTTAGATGATATACATTAAACACTGGATGGTTCTCCAAATGTGATAATGTTGTTTAGAAATGAAACTCTGGGTACAGGATTTAAAGCATTGAAATTATTGTGTAATACTATAATCCCATATATATGCTTAAACTGTGAAATATAGTTTGTCATAATGTATCAATATTTGCTCATCAATTTTAACTATATATTCCACTACAAAAGAATGGAAAAATTGGGCTGGCAGTATGGCAAAGCAAGTAAATAACTTCAAAACAACTTCAAACTCACTTGGTGACCTGGAACCTACCTGATAGAAGTAAAGAACTCTGTTGAAAGAACTTATTTCCTCTTTCATGATATGATAGAGTGTGCGTGTGTGCATGTGTGTGTGTGCATGTGTGTATGTGTGTGTGTGTGCGTGTGTGTGTGCATGTGTTCATGTGTGTGTGCATGTGTGTGTGTTCATGTGTGTGTGCATGTGTTTGTGTGTGTGTATGTGTGTGTCTGTGTGTGTGCATGTGTGTGTGCGTGTGTGTGTGTGTGTGTGTGTGTCAAGAGAGAAAACACATTTCTGACTGTCTGCAGACACAAAGACACACAGTAAATAAATGATAAGTGAAAGATTGGGAAAATAGGAGCAACTGCGAAGACAGGATGACGAAAAACATTGAAGTTCTGTATTTTCTGAAAATCAAAACTACTTAGCAAGAAATTGCACTCAGCAAAATACTTGAAACTAGTTGCTATATACTTTAGTAAACATAGTATAAGCAGTGTGTGTTTGTGTATGATTGTTACACAATTTAGAATACCATGAATATAATTCACAGAGAACTCCCTAGAAGTTTTCTTTAAGATGCATTATCATATTAAGTATTTTTCTTTATGTTAAAAGTTTTGAAGTACCTTTCAAGTTAAATCTGCATATTTTCTCCCATATAATAAAAAATTCATAAATTCTACAGAATTACTTTTTACCAGTAATTCATACACAGTAGTTTTAACCCCAAGGCAGTGAAAATGGTTCTTCTCAGAGCTGATGAGGTTCATATGAAAGCTTGATGCAGTCATTCCTGCCTATAATCTCAGGATTTAGATGTAGAAAGCAGAGTTTGGGTATCAAAACACATGTGTAGGTAGAGTAGCCTTGATAGGATTAGCCTTGTTATTACAGAGAGGCTTTCCCATGTTAAAATGTCTCTGGAACTCAGATGTCTATAGATTACATAAAGAGCACTGCCCAAACGTAATTGTGCAAGTTTCCAGCTCTTAGACATTTGTGTCCCAAAATAACGAGAAAACTTATAGTATTTAATTTTGATAGCTCTAAGGTTTATAAATAAATATGTAGATAGACGCAGACAAATATTCAAAGAATTTGCTATGTGCCAAAATATTTAACAAAAAGGATAGAGCTAGAATACCCAGATTATCCTTATATAAGCCAGGTCTTGAACTTGACCATGTGTACTCAGCCCATTGGACTTGTGTATTCCCACATTTGAACTTCAGAACTACCTTACCAATCGGTCTCTCACCCTTTCCACTTAACTTTTGGTTTTCAAATAAAATATAACATACTGAGATGAATGTTAGTTTCATTTACGATTAAAAGATTTTAGCACTAGAATTTCCTTTGATGTATGAATCTGTCTAAGATTAAGTGGGTGATAGTTATATATTATATGTAATGTAAGTCCATATATCATTATATATTATCAGTATATAACGTATTTTATGTTATATCCATATATATTATATATTATATATACTGAATGCTCGATAACCAATGAACTCTCTTGCCTATAATTACATTGATTATTTACATGTTAATGTTCTAAAATTTAAATTTATCTTTGCATCTTTTTGATTTGGATTTTTGGTTCTCCTTTATGTTTTTTGGCAACTCTGATATAAATTTAGTAGAGGTATTTTATTCAAGCCTAAAGATTAGTGTATATCTAAATTACTTGTAAGGGGTAGATACAAATCGAACTCCTGGATATTTGCCTCAGAATTTCTTGTTATTTTCTTGGTTATTTATTTATTTGTTTTTTAAAATTCTGACTCAGTTATGGAAGTCAGAGTAGAGGCAGGACGGCTGAGCTGAGAGATTTAGATGTGGTAATGATGTTTCACAAGTTTACCATTCCTACAGTCTGTTTTTTAACCAGTCGACAGTGTATGAAAATGTTTACTGTTTTAAATTAAAACAATATTATGAATGAATTTTTTTTCATTTCAGTGATTACTGGCTGAAGATAGTAAAACATATTTGTTGTTCTGTCTAACAAGTATTCCTCCATAATTAAACTCTGCATTAATTATAATAATTATAATTATAACTCTGTATTAATATTAAGTAGCCATTATAACTAACATTTGTGTGATCTGTAACCTTGATCGAATCTTACTTTCTTTTCACGGGGGTTTGCTGGAATGTTATACTTTTTTTTTTTTTTTTTTACAGTTCAAATGACTTCTGAAGGAGCAAATAGCGCTTTAGTGACAAAATAGCCATAAGCTACTTCTCTAGTAGACTCATACTTGGAAAATACGAGTACTAAATTTTTCTTTATTACTTTATGTTTTTATCATATATAATTGATTCATATCAGTCATTACCTAGCATTACATCAATTTACTTGTTGACATAATTATGATAGAAAAGTATGAGTAGAAAAATAAAGGTTTCTCACCAATATATATCCACTAGAAATAGGTGGCACGTACTGATAAGCTCTGGCTTTCTTTATCCTCATGAAAAATGCCTTAATATGCTTGCATCTATTCAACTCCAGCTATAATTAAATTTAGAATACCCCATGCCCTAATGGAAAATTACACATACTGGTTAAAATTAAGCATTTCCATATTAGGACCAAATATAAAAGACAATTGTGTTTATACACTCAAAAATCCTCATAAAATAATTAGAAGAAATGAATGTAAGTATCATAATATATTAATATTTAAGCATGTAAAATATAAAATCTTGAAATAGAAGATAAATATACACAAAGATTCTCTGAATATCTTTCATATCCATAATATCAATATTTTGAATACATCTAAATCTTTGCCAGATAATTACTTTGAAACTATTTATTCACTAACAAAAACAGTTAAAGTAAATATTAAAATTTGCCTCAAGTCAAAGTTTATTAAAAGAAGATAGAGACGGTGAATATCCCAGGAACGCATGATGGGAAGGAGTATGAATATTTTCAGTAATCAGATGCTCCCTTCTTAGAGCCTATGCTAAAGATTTGTCTTTGCTTACATTTTCAGAGGAACAGATCAAATAATGTGTAAATAGGTAAACAAACACATACCATTTACATTATATACTAAAAGATATATTTGTGTATTAGTAGATTTTGAATATAAGTTCCTGCCATGGTCCTGTATGTTATGGTCCTATATATTAAGGAACCTGCAAATTGAAAGACAGAATAGAACATGACTGTGTAGAGTTGGAATGCTGAAGACAGAGAGAGAGAGAGACAAAATTACTTAATGCTATTTACTTCTCTTCATGGTAATTTGTTCAGTCTGTATCTTAATCCCTAGGTTTCTTACTATGTGGTGACAGAATGGGTTTTGTTGTTGTTATTCTTGTTTTATTTTGTTTGTTTTTGATTATTATTTTTTTTGGATTCACGGAAAAGCACCAGGTTAAAGCAAGGATCCTAAACCAAAAACTATCATAGTCTCTAAAACCTAATGAGATTTTGTGCCTTTGCTATTCCTGCAGAGTTCAATGCTCCATTGTGATGGTTAATATTCTTAACTTGACAAGGCCTGAATTCATCTTGGAGACAAAATTTGTCTATCAGGAAATTTTTAGATTGCCTTAATTGAAGTGAGAAATTCCCTTCTAAATGTAGGTGGCATGTACACTGGTATCCTGAAAGAATTTGTTGAAAGTTAACCTCAATTCACTTCACTTACCTATTAATGAACATTCCATGTGGGAAGCTACCTCATGGTCCTGTAGAAATGCCTTTCCCACCATGAACTGTATCTCTTCTCCCACAGTGACTTAACAAACAAAATAACAAACAAAGAAACAAACAAATCCTCCCTCCCTCATGTTGCTCTATGTTAATCTTTCTGAATACAGCAAAGAGAAAAAGCACTACTAGGCACCTTTTCTCTTCTTCATTGAATAATTACATTCTTTTTCTTATATGACCATAAAATGTCTTTGTAAACTTTTCACAATGATATGTCAGTAAACTAACAACTTGAAAAAGGAACATTAAGATTAACATATGAGGGGTTGGGGATTTAGCTCAGTGGTAGAGCGCTTGCCTAGCAAGCGCAAGGCCCTGGGTTCGGTCCCCAGCTCCGAAAAAAAGAAAAAAGAAAAAAAAAGATTAACATATGAAATAAATTAAAGACAGAAGAAAGTGATTACTTTCCTCACATGGCTTACATGGAACTAACAGAGCACTTGACAGAAATTCCCAGTCCTACCAAGGCTGAAGAAGAAAGAGATATGCAGATAATTTAAAAGGTCATGAACCTCAGAAGTAATTTTGATCTTATGGCTTTCCAAACTTAGAGGCTTACTCCTTTTCATAGTTTCCCCTTCCTAATTCCCCTAATTTCCCCTTCTCTCTATTCCGATTTGCAATTTGGTATCCATGGTGCAGTATTTGATTTTATGGAACAGAAGGACTTGGGAACATCAAAACATATGGAACTCAGATTAGTAGGTATAGCATTTGACACAGCCAGTATGAACTGGAAAGAAATGCATTTTACTTTCAGCCTCAACAAAGACAACCAATCCACAGCTACTGATTTCCAGAATACTTAGGAATAAAGGACAGATTTTTCTAATAGGACAGATCACGGACCGGATGGCTTAGACGCAATCCCTTTCTTTACTTTTTATGGTTTAAGGTAGCCTACAACTGCTAGCAAAGAGCTTATTTGGACCGCTCTCTGATCTAAATGGAGGATAGTTAAATTTATGTAAGCTTCAAGAAATATGAACTGGGTCGATGCTTCCTAGCAGAGCCAACTCTTAAGTATAGCTAACCCTTGAGGCTTTTGCCTTTCTCAACTAAGTGTAGGTCAGTGAAGGCAAAGACCATAGCCCAACAAAGTGTTGCAAAGGTAGCTATGAAAATGCGCAGTCAGTCTGCTGAGTCCTATTCATACTCCAAGTATCATGTGTGCTCCCACACATAACACCTTAGGTAAACACAGCATGAATCTGCATCAGCAGCACAACATTAGGCCTATGTCATGTGACATGACCCGACCAGATTTTTCACTTCAATGTTTACTAACAGTAAGACTCCAAAGTAAACCATCACTTATCCTCTTGAGAAGTAAGTTGTATCTTTTCAACATAGTCAAACATTGTAATTGACTTAAAGGGACTTTCTTAAATAAAAAATAATAAAGAAAATAAAAAAAAAAAACCCAAACCAACCAACCAACCAACCAACCAACCAATCAATTAGAAAAACAACTAGTGACTGATTTCTAAGATCTGTTTGTACTATAGCTCATTTGGCTGTAATTGTCAGAAATTGATAGTAACTCAAAAATTGATCCATGCTTTCTTCAGCTTGCCAAACAGTCCTAACATTTCTGCTACTGATATGATCCTTGTATTTTTAACTGTTGTTGTTGTCATTATTGTTGTTGTTGTTATTGTTGATACACCTTACAGACTTCTGTAAATTTACCCTTCTACTGTTTTTTCTTTATGTGAGATAAATTTGAGTAATGGGCAATAAAGAATTTGTTAGCATTTTCTTACATATATGAAGAATATATGAATAAATGAAATGATAGAGAAGGACAAATAAAGACATTATAAGCTGCACTATCATTTGCTTCATGTATTGCAAAATACAAAAAAGTAAATAAATAAATAAAGCAATCTGATGTAGCCTGCATCAATTTTTTTTCAAAACTGAGTTTTTACAAAAATTCTTATAAGTAGTTTATTTTATTTACCTAACAGAGTTGCAATCAGGTAGTTAAACTTTAAGTATATTCATTCATTCTCTAAAGAAAATTATCGCATAGAAAAAATATGATCTCAGTGCTTCCAATGAAGGCCAAATAGTCATAAAGACCTCCACTCAGCCTAACAGATGGCATAAGTGTAGAATTCTTAAAGGAAAAAAATGTACTTCCTCAGTATCACAACAACGACAACAACAAACAACAAAGCTTTTAAAAAGCTTCAATAATGAATTATTTACAAAGAGGAATAGTATATTGATAAATCAGCAGAAGTCTAAACAATACATAAAATGCTAGAAGGATTCCTAATTTAGAGATCTCCCTTTGGGCTACAGGAATGCCAGATAGGAAGCCTACAGCCAAATCATTTATAATACAAACATATCTTCTGCTTGGAAACCAGTGAGTAGTTGTTTGTTTGGTTTTTGCTTTGTTTTATTTTTAATTTTCTTCATTACTTTTTATTTAAGAAAGTTCCCTTAAATCAATTACAACATTATATTTCCTTAAAAATTATTTATTTGTTTTTTTACATAGTCTTAATATGTCTGATTTGTTATTTCCTTTGTTTTAGTTGTCCAAGTAATCCAAATCAAGTATATACAAGAATTGCTTCTCTTGGTGGCTTTAATGAGTTGACCTCCATATTCTCAAAGTACTCTCATGAGTACTTTGCTCTCAATTTTTGAAACTATCTAGGTAGGTTGAGAAAGTGTGGATGTGTTAAAGAAAGTATGTTATTTGGGCAGGCTTTGAAATGTCAACAACACATTCTTCTCCATGCTTTCAGTTTATGGTTGATGATGTGAGGACTTAGCTTTTAGTCCTGATGACAACGTTTAACTCCTGATAATAGATTCTAAAACTCTGAAATCACAAATCAAATTAAAAACTTTCTTCTATAAATTGCCTTAAGCATATTATTGTAAGAATTGAAAAGTTAACTAAAATGGAAATTGGTACTATTTTGTGTGCTATGGCTGGGTGAGACTAAACTGTGTCTTTTGCTTTGTTCCTTTCTGTTTTCTTTCTCTTTCATTCGTTTTGTTTGTTTGTTTGATTTTCTTTGTTTCTAAGAAATGTGTAAGTCATTAGGACTTAGGATTAGATAAATAGTTGAATACTGTAAGCAGGGCTTAATGGCACATTCTTATATTTAGGTAAAAGTGTTACTGCAGAAGGAATTCTATACACGGAGCCCAGCTCAAGTAGTTTCAGAGGGAAAAATAATATTAGTAACTCATCTAGAAACTATCCTTTGATATTTTGGCAAATATGTGGATGTTTTGTGTGTATGTCCTAAGAACTTGCATGAATCTAAATTAAAAAGCAATGAACTAAATTCTTTAAGAGGTGGGTTTCAAGATTTTCAATATTGATTCTTTCATGTACTTTTATGCAAAGTGTATAATAAAAAATAGTAGATGGGTCAGGAAGAAATATAAAATGTACACTTTAGAGAGGAAAATTACACTGGAAAGCTATGTGTTACCATCAAGGTTTATGCTGAAATAAGGGGTAAAATTTGATGTCGATTAGTATCTTTAATAAGCGTCCAGTAGCAGGTTAGAAAAGTAGGTCAGGTGCCACAAACAAGGTAACATACAGCTGTGGACTATGTGAGGGTATGCCAAAATTCCTTTAGCCAAGAAAAGCTAACTATGTAGAGTTGGACCAGTCCAAAGGAATAAAGCATCCTGCAGACAGAAAAACTGAAACTATTTAAGTCTTCTGACCTTAGAAATAAAATTACAGGGTGTGTAATTTTCTCTCCCAAATTCCAGTTTAGTTTAATTGAGACAATTAAAGGTAAAAGATTGTCCTACAGTCTCAGAAGAGACTGTGGAATTGGACTTAAAAATATTTAAGAATATGATAGATTATGGCCCAGTTTTAGTTGGAATAAATGTAATTTGAATAATGATATGGTCAGGAAAATATTGGGGCTAAGGGATGAAATGTAGCATCTTGGATGAGATGTTTCCTCATATTCACATACATCTGAATATCTAATCTTCAGCTTGTGGCACAGATTGTGACACACTGTAGGAGAAGTAGCCTTGTTGAAGGAAGTGTGTTACTGGTTCATTTACTGTTTGCTTTGTGATTCCCTTTTACAGTTCAATATGAGAGCTCTCAGCTTCTGTTCTTGTCTCCATGCCTTTACTGTATGATCATGAATCCTAAACCTCTAGGATCCTTATCTCAACTAAGCACTTCCTTTTAAAAGTTTTCATAGTGTTTTATATAGCAATAGAAAAATAATTAAGACAACCCTTTTAGGACAAGCATGGATATAACTTACTTGATTCTCATTTTCTCAGGACCCACTGATGAGATTAATCATGTTAATTTTATTAAAATATTGTATTTTAACATTAAAAAATTTATATCTTTAAAGATACATAGAAAATTCAAACTGAGGACCTAATGATGAAAGGAATCTTGGCAACTTGGGCAGAAAAGCCCCAAACTCTTCTCCACTCAACAGGTAAGTAGCAACTTGGATCATCTACGTTGAAATTACACTCTTCATCAACATGGATATTTACAAAATGTTGATTTATCATAATGATAATTCTTTCTAAATGACTTTTGGGATCTCAGTTTTCAGAAAGTAGTAATGACTGGAGACTCAAGGACTGGACAAAAGACATTAAGATAAAAAGAGAAAGAACTCAGTTGGAAGAAGAAAACTGGAAACTCTTTGCTACCTAGGCAAAATACAGCAAACAGTATGTCAGCAAAGGCTGATTTTACACAAAATCTTAGAATGCAGGTGCTATGTAAATAACCTTTAAAATTTGATAAGTCTCTTGGTCTATTATTTTGGAAAGTAAGCCTTTTCATCAGCTTGTTACCTGTGGTGGCAAACTTTATGTCAGCTTGATACAGTCTAAGGTCATCAAAGAGGTTGAAATTTATATTGACAAAAATGTTTCCATGAAACTGATATGTAAGTAAGCATGTAGTGCATTTTTAATTGGTTATGGACATAGGAAAGGACAGCTTATTTTAAATGAGTCCATATATGATCTGGTGGTACTGAGTTCTATAAAATTATAGGTTGAGCAAGCCAGGGAAGCAAGTGAGCACCCTTTCATGGCCTTTGCTCATTACTTCATGTTTTTTGTTCCTCTTTGAGTTCATACCCTGACTTCATTGATGAAAAGTCATGAAGAAGCATAAGTCAAAATAAAGTCTTTCTTCTCCAACTTGCTTTTGGTCATCGTGTTTTGTCACAGCAAATTTAATCCTAATACACTATCCAATCTAAGTTTAGACATGACACACTCTTATTAATATATCAACTCTATTTCTATTTCTCATCAAATATTGATGTGAATTAATTTTGTTCTGGAACAAAAGAATTTTAAAATCTCATCAGATGACAAAATGGCTTAGATACAACCCCTAAGGAATGCAATATCCCATTTAGTATGTTCTAAGATCATGAATAATATCATGGTGACTCATATTTGACTCAGAATAAGCTATTTGTAATTGCCTTTGAAGCAAGAGCTGTGTTGTATTTTTAACAAGATTTATCAAGAGCAATTTGTCCTTTTTGTTTATCGAGGTGGTGAATTTTCACTATTAGGAGTCAGCAAGTTTGAGATACAAGGCCAATATTAGTGTTATTTTGATCATACCTGAAAACCTAAGGGTCAATGCTATTGGTGGTGATAATTCCAGCTGGAAGATAGGAAATAATTGATTTCAGAGCTCTGCCAGACAACAGCAAATAGACAACTTTTCTGTCCTCAGTCTTTCTTCTCTTCTATTTTCACCAGGTGGAATTATGTCAATCCATTCTGAGGAAGATCACCTACTATCTGGAATTCAGTTATTCAAATACTGATATTATAAAAAATGTCCTTCAGAATACAACAAATCTATTTAATTTGCATAATGTTCACCCCAGATAAGATGATATATAAAAATTAACCTTTGTAGACCCTGAATGAGAAGACTTGAGCCAGTGCCTTTACACATTGCATGATATAATTTTTTAATATACTCCAAGTATAATCTCTCAGTTCTTTTCTTGAAATCAAGATTTGGATAGACAAGAAATTTTGTTCTAGTCATGTTTCTAATTACTTTTTTTAATGTTATTTAACAGTCACCATCTAGAGAAAAATGTAGGAATTTCTAAGGCTATGACATAGACAAAATTCAACACAGGCCATCATTATGAAACTACACTGAGTCAAATAACAGATTTTTACCACTTTCTTTTAAAGGTCACTTGTGTGCCCACAGAATGCAAGTTTAAAAGGTTAAGTTCCATGAAGCTTTAAATAGGGAACCAAAGTACTGTTTGCATTAGCTTTATTCATTGTCACTTCCATTCTTTCAGCTCTCTGAAGAAAATCTATTCATGAATTATATGCCAAGTTTTATTTAAAAAGAAAACCTAAGCAAAGTACTAGCAAAGTATTTGAGTATCCATTCACATCTATCTAAACTACAGTAGAATTGACAAAAGCAGGTTAGTTATCTTTAAAGATCCACGGATGATGCTCATGGTAATTTTAATGCTTTAAATTATGTTTCTTTTGTTTAATGGGGTTCCCAGTTACTACATATTGCTCTTGCAAAGCATTCAAATCAGGCTTCTGTTACCCATATTAGACAGCTCACAACTGCAAGTCCAGTTCTTAGGATTCTGGTATTTGCTTGCTCTGGCCTTCAGTGTTGAAAAGCTATTGACTTCCTGTTTTGTGATTAGTTATATGTATATGTATATATATATTCCAATATTTTATGATATTTTGAAATTAATATAATAGAATTTTATCTTTTCTTATTAAATATTAGATGAATCTTCCAACACATGATACAACTTTAGACTTCAAAGTACTTTTACTTTTGCTTTGGATTTTAAATTATTCCATATTTAAAAAAGAAAACTTTAATTTTCATGACAGGTCTTAAGAGTTTCAGAAGTGCAGAAGCATTTAGTTTTGATGTTGACAACGTTGATTTGATCTCACTTTCAAAGATGCTACGTATGTTCATGGCTCTATCCCAATTAACTGTGAGTGCAAAAAAGTAATAAATGTGAAATATTTTTATAACCTAAAGTGGTACAGAAACTTTTATTAATAGAATGCTCGGCAGACATATTTATATGTGATAAAGCAATGGTCTCAAAGGATAAAGCATAATTGTTACGTTTATAAAAACAAGGAATAACAGCATAATAACGTCCAAATAAAAATGCAGCTCTAACTCAAGGGATATAAGGGTTAGTATGAAGGCAGTTGTGACTGGCCACAGACAAAGAAATCCAATTCAGGTTACTGCAGACTTCTTCCTTAAAAGTTGTACACATTCATGATTTCTGCCCCCAATGGTAAAAGAACAAAGAAAGTTACAAATGAAGACATTTTTAAAATAAAATGTTGAAAAGTGATAAACTATATTGCCCCAATCTTAGTCTGGAAAGCCATCATATAGTAAAGACAAACACATTTTATTCCTGACTATAGTAAAATCTTTTTCTCAAGGATTATTTTATGCCCCACCCATAACCTTAACTACAAACCATCCTACACTGCCTGCTCCAGAAAACAGAAATGTCTTTGTTTCAAAAGGTTGCTATGACCACCTTGCTATGGCTACCTTGCTTTGACTACATTTTTGCCATGTATCTGTTTAAAGAGATTGTAATGACCATCGGGATATGCTTAGATTCTATTTGTTTAAAAAAAGTTTTGTTGAACTGGTGGATCTCTGAATGACCACAGCCATCTTTGTCCCTGCTCTTACTTTTGCTCTGTGTCTTGTCTTATGTTTTGTATGTCTCGGTATTCCAACTCCAGGTACCCGAAAGACTATTAAACTGGACAGTCTTCTAGCTTGTGTTCTGCATATTGGATTCATTTTTGTTGTCTCCTCCTCCTTTGTGTTCTGTTTTCTGCATCTGTTGGTTGGATTTTGAAGTCACACACACACACACACACACACACACACACACAAACACACTCAAACTGACACACACACCTCACCCCCACCCCCACCCAACTCCAGCACACATACATTTGGGGGCCACCCTGGTGGCTTTGTGTATATTTGCTATGGTTATTTTGATAGCAAGGGTTATTTTTTTCTTTCTGTTTACTAGATTCTGTTTAGCATAGATTCAGAGGTTTCCTTTAACTGACTAAATTTTTGATCAATTTTAAAACTTAGCCTAAGATCTGTCTATACAACTATTATGTAAACTATTAAATACCAGGATTTGTTCATTTATTGGATTTAGTTAAAACTTTATAGAAACTGTAATAAAATTTGACTTAAAATTGTAACAAAGAGTAGTGATTGGGAATTTATACATAGGTAATCTCACTATGTAGACTGTAAAACTCAGCACACACAGTGGCACAACTAGCCAAAGCAAACACAAAGACCCATTTCCTCAAAGCCCACAGGGAGTCTCCACCTGTACTAGCCTTGTTTTTAACTCTTGTAATTCTACTTACCATTAACTCTTCTATTTGACTGAAATATGTCAACCCAAAACATGTTTGTTATGCTTAGGCCCTGAGAAAAGGCTCAAGGCAACAATGAAATCTCAGATGCCAGTTACTCAAGTCAGTTCCTCGACTATAAATGCCAGATCCTAAACAACAGAAACGAGGGTATGCCTATATTATACTGCAGTAAGGCAGCGAACTCAGCCGTCTGTCCCAGAACCTCTAAACTGTCGCTGTATCTAAGGTCTGTCCAGGTCAGGACAGGTTGACTTAATATGTGTCTATGTCCCTGTCTTTGCCAACTTCATCATGCTTTAGATACCTTGATAAACTGAGTCATACAAGAAGAAACCGTTCTACTCTTCAAAGGTACACTATGTAAGAACGAGATACAGAAGGTTGCCAATCTCTGTATGGACCATATTTATGATTTAATGTTTTATCTTGATACAAAAGAGTTTCGTAAAGGCTAAATTCAACAGGGATAAAAACTATAAAATTCTAATCACATGAAAGCTACTAACTTGCTATAAACTGTTAAAGGTAATTAAGACATGCATATTAATAGTCACCTTATAAATAACTAAATTCTTCACAAATGTAATCATTTACATAAACAAGCACTATTTAGTCTCCTGTATGTGTTTTTTCAAGGCAAAACCTAAATTCAATAACTAAAAACAAATAATTTTTTGTCTTTTAAAGTCAGATACACTTCTTTGTGGCCCATGCACTACATATATAAAAAGTATGCCTTACATTTCTGGGGTGATTAGGTGGTGTGAGGTGTTAAACTCACAGACAGATTTTCCTTGCATAAATGCCTCAGATTAAAGAATAAACAGGTTTCACTATATCTTTATTTAAGCTTTTATTATTTCTTTATTTAAAGAAACTAGTTTTGCCAAATTTGCTATTAGTAATCAATTACTTATGTATATATAATGGTAAATAATTGGATACAAATTTAAAGCTTGTATAAATTTTAAAGATTTAAAGTGATATAAATTATAAAAACCTGAGAATATAACAATTTAAATAAATTGTTAGCATCTAAAAATGAATTAAGGCATATAAATACAAGTCTATGTTATCACTGTTACACTAAATTTTCAAAAGTTTAATATTTTAACAGTAATAAATAAAGTTCTGAATAACTGCTCAATCACTGACTACTGATGTCAGTCATAAGCTCAAGATTTTACATTTCTTCTTGTTGTCATCAAAATATAGCTTAAAACTATTTCTTCTCATCACACTCAGAACATCTCTGTCCAATGTATGTATCCAGCCCTCTAGACAGAAAATAGAATGGTAAACTTCCCTGCCTGTTATGCATTCCTGAGGGGGAGTTCCAAATACAAGTTTTGTTTTGTGTAGGGCTTGTGATCTCGCGCTAATTGTGTTACCATTAAATACCCTGCACATAGGACTAAAGGAAGCATATCCCCGATTGGGTCTGTGTACTCCATAAAGTTACTGGCAGCAAATGCATGACTAGAGAGATAGAAGTGGGGCTTTTAGGATTCCTAGGAAGGGACAAGGAAGGAGAGAGCAGGGATTCTGCCATGGTGAAGGCATAGGAGACTAGGACCACATTGGAAAGGTGCAGGAGCGGGAAACAGCAGACATACAGGTACAGAGGCAAAGCGGCCTCCAGAGAGCTGCCCAGCAGAGTTCAGGGCAGCAACGATAAAATACGGATTTAGTAAGTATTAACTCAGGAATATTAGAGGCCAGTGTATGTTAGCCACGTAGAGTTAGGAAGCAACCCAGCCACTGAGCTGTTTAAGATATTTAAAATATAAGGCTGTGTATATGTGTCATTCTTTCGGGAATCCAGAACACTGGGGCCGTAGTAAGCAGAAAGTATGCACCCCACAGGGTGTTTAGATCGAGCAGATTAACAAACTACTACTTCAGTTTTGTTTTGTCTTTTTTGTTTGTTTTTTAATGTTCTTTAACTTCTGTCCCTAGTCGATACCTGTCTCGGCACAGTAGATACCATCAGATGCCAGTCTATAAATTGCTCAAGAGGTGATTTACACCACACCAACCCTAGGTAGTCTTACAAAATAGCAAAGTCCTGATCTTGCTGAAAACTGCAGTAATCTGCATCAGCTGATGAGATTGCCCCCTATCTCTTCAGCCGGCTCAGCAAACCAAAGGCTTCTCATGAAGACTTCATTGTCCCAATTACCTACCATCCCTTGACTAACATTTCAGCTTTCCTGGGCCCTGAGCTTTCTGTTGTGGGCTTTCTAGGAGCATTTTTAGGTTTTGGATTGGTAGAATAAGCAGTTTGTTAATAATGTATTTTAGATGTTTTTGGCAGTAACATCATGATATTATATCAAGAACAGAGGTGAGGAATTGCTAGCTTTCAAATGGATGAAAATAGCCCCAACCATTGCCTCTTCTCATCCACTTTTTAACTCTTTATGATCATAATGTTGAGTCATTTGAATTTGTGGAATTTTTTTATTGTGGTTTTACTAATATTTTCTTTCTAACCCCTGCAATCCTCAGTTTATACAAGCATGATATGCACCCAAGTGACTTTAGGTGACTCAAAATGAATGTTTATATTTCTTATTCTATGCCAAACATGGGTAGGGGATTTCAAATATCAATAACCGGGTCCTTATACAAACTCTAGGGAGGCATTTATAGACGTTATAGGACTTAAAACAGCAATCATTGTCAAACATGTTCCTTAATGAAGTCAAATGAAAAATCTCATTTATATTTAATTAATGAAATAGGTGAACATTTAAATTTCTTTGCATCTCATCCTTAAATAAGATTAACGTATAGGCACTGTTTGCTGAAACGTTATGGTAACTGAGAAAAGTGTGCTAAGTCATCAAGTTCATCAAGCAAATGGGGATGACTTTAGGAATCTTTTAAAAACAGACAGAGAAGAATGTAAAAAATAATTTTATTAGGTTTTGAATGAAAATCAAGGCAGACAAGTCATTAGAGAGGAGGGATAGAGAAAGAATCAAGACTTTTGCCACTGTAGTCAGTAATTAAGAAAATCTCTCTCTCTCTCTCTCTCTCTCTCTCTCTCTCTCTGTGTGTGTGTGTGTGTGTGTGTGTGTGTGTGTGTGTCAGAGAATGTATAATAAAGTCCTACATGCCATGTATTCCCAGTCTTTAGCTAGGATCCAAATGAGAAATTAAATAAAAGTTATGCCTTTCTGAGTTATCCCTTAGAGAAAAATAAGCCAAGTTATTAGCTTCAATAATTACTTTCTAATACTTAGAAAATAAAGCAAATTCAGAAAGCCACATGGTCAACAAACAGAGGCCATCAGACTTAGGAGTGCTGATTGATACAGCTCTTCAATAAGCTGTTCCAAGGGAAGGTTTTGGGTCTGGTGAAAGGTTCTGTCTCCATCCGAAAGACAGTAAGAGAGCTTAAATTCCATACTTTAAATTTTTTCTTTTATTTCTTCTTTTAGAAATTCATGCAATATTTATCATGTATTCTTATTACATATATATATCCCATCTCTTTACAAATCCATCTAGAAGCTCTTGCCCATTCCCTTCCTCGATGCCTGTCTGTGTTTCTTTCTTTCTCTTTCTCTTTCTCTTTCTCTTTCTCTTTCTCTTTCTCTTTCTCCTTCTTTTCTTTTCTTTTCTTTTCTTTCTCTTTCTTTCTTTCTTCCTTCCTTCTTTCTTTCTCTTTGTTTCTTCCTTCCTTCTTTCTTTTGTAAAAATATCACGCTGCATCTAGTTATAGATTCCCACACATACATGGCTGTGGAGCCATCCAGTGGAGCATAGACAAATGAGTAAGGGATCATGCCAATAAGGAAACCAGACTCCCTCTTCTGCAGCAGTCATATCTTTTAGTTGTTCATGACTAGGGGTGGCGGTAGGTACCTCTTACCCTTCCAAATGCATTTTAAATGGTGACAAGCTTGACATGCAGGCCTTCTTCAGACAACTACAGTTGCTATGAATTTATGAGTACAAAAACCCAGCTATGACCAAAGTATGTGGTTCAACTCCAGTCTTCTCAAACAATGACTCTTACATTCATGCTGTCCTCATTTCCTGGATGATCTTTGACCCTGAGGTAGGGAGGACCGCGATTATTTTGAACACAAGATTGAGTTAGAATTTAAGAGCTCCTGTTTCTTGATAGAGGACCCAGGTTTCATTGCCAGCACAACCAAGGTGCCTCATAACTCTATAAAACATCAGTCAGTCAAAGGGTTCATCACTGTCTTCTGATCTCCAAATATCCCAGGTAAATGAATGGTACACGTAAATACATAAAGGCAAACCATGTATACATAAAATAATGAAATATTTTTAATGTAACAAATTTAAATATATGGAATGAATTTGAGATCAGAATAATTTTGCATGCCTTCTAACAAACTTCAAAACATAAAATAGGATTCAGAGAGCTTTTAGAAGATACTTTAGTCATGGTAATCCTTCAACTAAGATACAAGAGTGACATGTCTACTTTCTAAAACTTAGTTGGGGTTCACAGCACTTTTTATTCATTGGAAAAGATTTATGGTTTCCAAAGCTTATCTGATGTTCCTTACTCCTGAGACAGCTTCACATGAGTCAGTCATGTGACTTACTTGTTCTTGTTTTTAAATTGTGAACTTGTTTGAATTTTAAAATTGCCACAGAATCTAACTTGGAAAGTAATTCTTAGTTTAAGGTTTATTACTAGAGAGTTACTATTTTGTAATCATCCAGTGTGTATAACTTAAAGAAAATGTTAGTTTTGAAATGAGATTAAAACAAACTCAAGCAAAGTTTTCTATTTTGGACAGCCACTTTACAAATCCAACAGGTGGTGTCTTATGTCCTTTCCTTTCTTTTTTGAATTTTATTTTTTCTTGGATATTTTAAGTATTGACATTTCAAAAGTTATCCTCTCTCGGCCTTCCATACTCCCTCTCCTCTGCCCCTTCTTCTTCAAGGATGCTCCCATTTTCTTATACCATTTATCTTTTCATTAAATCTCAAAGGAAATAAACAACCATGGACATGATGAAAATCTTTGTTTTGTAACAAAATCTGGTTTTATAACATCAAAGAGGTCTAATTAACACTGTCAGTTAAATGAAAATGATTTTAAAATATTATAGCCACTGCAATGCACTAAAAGAAATAAAGCCCTGAACCATCTTATAAAAATGAAAATATAGAGCAAATCCATGTAATAATAATAATAATAATAATAATAATAATAATAATAATAATCCTGAAACAGATTCAGATCAAAATTAGATTCTTTTAAAATAAACCCATTCAAATTCATTAATGCCTTAAGGAGTCCTGGATATATAAATTCAAAATATGTTTGCTTTTTGCAGAATTTCATTGTTTGGTTGAGAAACAGGATAACTGAGCACTATCTTCAAATTCTCTCACATTCATTTCAAGTGACAAACACAAAGGAAAGCAGGGCAAATGCTCACACTGGAATTTATAGAACCTCTTACCGTACTCTTTTCCACATTGTTCCCATAGTAGAAAAGGTCTTTACTTCTCTTTTACCATGGTCTTTGATTCCATAGTTCATGCTGTGAGTCAAAAACAAAAACCTCTTTCATATCACTAAGAGTAGCACCCATTGTTTTCATGTCTATTTTTGTTTCTTCGTGGTTAGAATCTGAAGTGAGTAAGAACTCTGGGCAATTAAAAAGACAGGCATAGATGCCCATATGATTGTGAAATATACTAAGAAATTAACATGCAACAATGAAAGTAAACACCAAAGGATATTTCAACTTCACAGACAAGAGTAGAAGAGTAGTAGAAGAGTAGAAATAGGATATTGTTATGTTCAGATTATAAAAACACATATGACACCTTTAAAAAGGGAATTGATTTTTTAAAAACCTAAACTATACTAGAGTTTAAGTTTAAGTTTAAGTTCAAGGCTTAGCACACTTTGATTTTTTATGAAGACTCTTTGTGTTCCAGATGGTCCCTTTGTCCTCATTTGACCTCCCAATGTACCAGGTATTCAGAAAATGACAGTGAGCTTTCTTGTGTCTCAGTCCATGGATTTTATGGTTTGGATGTGTAGATTCATTCAATCAATGGAAGCTTTACAGTAGATAGAAAAAATATTACATGTGTGCTGAACTTGGAAACAGTTTTAGTACTAAAATTTGAACAATACTATACAATGATGCCCAATGAATATATATATTTTGTAAGATATTTTATGTAATATAGATTTGATTTAATGTATAGAGGTCATATGATTATATGGGTAAGTTATGTGGAAAGAAATTCTTTTTTATATAAGAGAAATGAAAATTTGCTGAATGGTATCTAAGGCCATCTGAAGACACAACTTCCCAGGAAACCAGTAAAACAATTACATACAAGGTTGCTGATGGAGATTGCAAAAATTTGTGATTTGAATATCAGAATAAGTTGATGAATGATTTCTGAAATAAAAGTCAATACTTATATATCGGCTTTAATTTTTCAAAACCTATTTTAATATGAGTTCTCAAACACTTTAAGCTGCCGTTCGTTTCCACAGTCTAAAGGTAGAGGAGAAATATTGTAAATAAGACAGGTGATGTGAACCTGTTTAGAAATCATTCATTCGGTCAATAACAATCTCCATTTCTCAAGAAACCAGCAGTCCAGTTCAGTAATATCAGGATACCAAACATAAATCAGCAGTAGTGACAAGATCCAGCAGAAACAACCAGGCCTCTGCCATCAGTGGGGATGTACCAGAACCAGCAAAATACCAGAAGTTCTCTGCTGTGCATCTCTCAATGAAGGGAAGATCAGATCAGCAAAGACTGGAGACTAATGAAGCATTGCAAGACTAACTATGCAAGCCCATGTCCACTGTTCACTGAATCCTATTTTTGCTCTCTCCAAACATCATGTGTCCTCCTTTGGGTCTTGACTCATCAAGACATCATATGAGTATGTATCACATGACACAAACGGAAACTTCCACTTCATTTATGTCTTTCTTTTTGTGAATTTACAACCACTGTCCTTTTTATAAAGATGTATTTTGCAACAATAATTTTTGTTGATTACTGGTTTAAGAACAAATAAGAATAGGGAATCAGTGACAAAATGTAGGAGAAAGACACTAAATGCCTTGAGTACTAGATGTTTTCCAAGAGAAAAATTATGGCTGCTGAGAAAGAAAGAGTCTGTTTTTTTCAGGAGTGCAATCGTTGAGAAATTAAACATGTTCTGGTAGGCATTCCTACACTAATGCATATAAAGACTGTAGACAATGGACTCAATGAATTTAACAAAACCAAGAACACATGGAGTTGTGTGGGGTGTATAATGCATAGGTAAGGTAAAAATTGGATATGTATACTTGATCAAAATATACAGGATATATTTTGAAGTTCTTAAATAAGCACTATTGAAGGAATATTAAGAGGTCTACAAAGAGGGCAATGAACACAACTGTGCCTTTAATTTACAATGCTTCTATGAAAATATTAGGAATATTTTCTAAAAGAAATACAAATACAAATAAAAAGAAAGAGATGAACTTTCCATAAACATGGTACACTCTATAGCATATTATAGAATATGACCACTCTCTGATTCACTTTTCTATTGCTATGAAGAGATAACATGATCAAGGTATTTTAAGAAAGAAAGTATTTAATTCGGAATTGTGACCCATTATGGTGAACATAGCATTTGGCACGGGTTGATGGGAGTCCAGAAAGAGCTAATAGCTTATATATGATGTACAAGCTTGGGAAAAAGAAATAGTCAAATAAGAACAAGTGGGCTTTTGTTGTTCTTGCTGTTGTTGTTGTTGTTTTAATTTATTATTATTTATTGGGTAGTTTATATATTTACATTTCAAATCTTATCCTCTTTCCCCTTTCTCCCCTCTCCCATTTCCCATCCTCCTGCTTCTATGAGGATGCTCCCCATCCCATCTACCCACTCCCACCTCAACTTGCTGGCTTCCCCCTACACTGGGGAAACAAGCATTCACAGGACCAAGGGCTTCTTCTCCTATTTTTGCCAGATAAGACCATCCTCTGCCACATATGCAGCTAGAGCCATAGGTCCCTCCTCTGTACTCTTTGGTTGGTGGTTTAGTCCCTGGCAGCTCTGTGAGGGGGGTAGGTTATTTGGTTGGTTGATATTGTTGTTCTTTATGGTGTTGTAAACTCCTTAGGGTCCTTCAGTCATTCTCCTAACTCCTCCATTGGGGTCCTCATGCTCAGTGCAATGGTTGGCTGCAAGTATCTTAATCTATATCAGTAAAGCTCTGGCAGAGCCTCTCAGGAAACATTCATATCAGACTCCTATCAGCAAGTACTTCTTGGCATCCACTATAGTGTCTGGGTTTGGTGTTTGTATGTGGGATGGATCTCCAGGTGGGGCAGTCTCTGGGTGGCCTTTCCTTCTGTCTCTGTTCCATTCTTTGTCCCTGCATTTCTTCCAGTGAGTATTTTGTTCTGCTTCTAAGAAGGACTGATGTATCCACAATTTGCTCTTCCTTCTTGAGTTTCATATGGTCTGTGAATTTTGTCTTGGGTATTCCGACCTTTGGTCTAATATTCACTTACCAATGAGTACATACCACATCTGTCTTTTGTGACTGGATTACCTCACTCAGTATGCTATTTTTCAGTTCATCAATAGAGGAATGGATACAGAAAACGTGGTACATTTGCACAATGGAGTACTACTCAGCTATTAAAAACAATGACTTCATGAAATTCTTAGGCAAATGGAGGGATCTAGAAACTATGACTGGGCTTTGAAACTTAAAAACATATTCCCAGTGACTTGCATACTTCACAATGCCACACCTCCTAAAACTTCTTAAACATTCCACTAAGTGCAGACCAAAGATTCAAATATGTGAGACTACAGGGGCCACTGCTTTTAAAAACATGAGAATTATACAAAATCTTTGCCACAAGAGCACAGACTTTTCATCTCCCATTTTCTACTTTTTTGTCGTCTTGTCTCATGGTTCACAATTGTGATTTCCCTTTTCTAAATCTACAATAGAACTTTACTTTAATCCATCGAATTTTAAATCCCGCATTTTAGGGTTCTGGAGTTCCTCTGCAGGTGATTCCTTTCCTAGTCCTGTGAATACTGCCACTCCTTAATTAAAAATATACACCATCTTATGCTATTACTTGACTTACTTTTTTGTAAATGGTAGCATATGTAACAATAATGCATTTAAAATTAAAGAGGCTTTCTCTCTTTAGAAATAATTTTAGTCAATTTCCTTCTGTTTCTTAAGACAAATAGACAAGCACTTTCCAGCAATTACTTTGATACTTCCTTTTTTATTCCAGTCATATCCTATAAAGAATAGAATTGTTTCTAGTGTTTTCCACTGTAAATAGGTGTTTTTTTTTTCAGTACACTCTCAAATTTTTATTTTGTTTTCAGAATTTTACTATGTACATTGGCATGGAGGGTTTTGGCTTTACATCCTATGAGGTTCATTCTGAGGGTTTATGTCTCTTGGCAATTTTGTGTTGGTTTGCATCATTTTGGGATGAGTGTTCTAGCCAGGTGCACATTCCTCTCTCCTGATGCTCTGAAGACATGGATGTTCTATCATGTATTACATTCCCCCTGCCAACAGTTGTTAGAATATACACCATCAAAAGAAATTGAATACAAGAAATGTCTAAAGATACCAAAATTCATGCAAAATTTATAGTTTTTCAGTTAGCACTGACCTGTTCTTGATTTGACCTGTTCTAAATATTTTAATTGTTATTTATATTCATTATTATACATTTTGAACTGAATTTATTTTTATTTTTCATCACAATTTAGCATTTCTCATTAAACCAAGATTATGAAGCTTATCCAAGAACTTCACGTTTTAGAGCATCATTTCATTGTCCACATTTTGTATTGTAGTATTAGATGGGAAAAATCATGTAATTATTTGGAATAATTTATCTTGTGTCATTCATAAACATTTTAAAAGGTTTATCAAAATGAATATTTCTTTGAAATAATTAGAATATGTTGAGATCATTGTGTTTATTTTCTCATAAAGTAAAGATTCTCATTTTGGGAAGCATGGTGGTAGACAGACAGATATGGTGCCGGAGAAGAAGCTTGAAATTCGGCATGAGGACCAGCAACAGGAAAACGCTATGCCGCATGCAACAGGAAACGCTATGCCGCAGGGTCGGGGTGAGCACCTGAGACCGCAACGCTCACCCCTTAGCGATGTACTTCTAACAAGGCCATATTCACTCCGTAAGGGCCATGCCTCTTAATAATGTCAGTCTCCTGTGCCGAAACACCCAAACACACAATGTGGTGGCCATTTCCATTCAAACCACCACAATGTCACATTTTTTTCGATCTAGAGCAGACACTTCTTTTTATATTGCTTATTATGTGACCTAGTGGTGGGGGTGCATATTTAGCCAAGAGTCAGTGTTTTCTGGGTTTAATAGAGTGACTGTCCAAATGAAAAAAGGGTTTGGACAATTGAGGAAGAGAAAGAGGATAGGTAATAGTGGACATTTTGTCAAGTAGATAATTTTGTATTTGTAATGAAGCTGACAAACAGATACAAATCTTGTTTTGTGGGTTTTTTTAATTTTCTGAGATGTAGTCTCACTCTGTAGAATAGCCGACTTAGAATTCTGCATCCTGAGTACTGAGATTAAGGACATCCAATAACAGATGTTACAAAATTGATGTGATTTGTATTGTGCACTAAATGTGTAAAATAGAATAAAATTTCGATATTCACTACTGGATTTTCTTCTTATTTCATTTTTTTCAAAGAAATGGGCTCTCATGGCAATTCTTAGGGGTGCGATAGGAACAATGGAAAAGATAATCCAAACAGCTGACATCAAATTCTGGAGGAGGTGTACAGGAAAAGGGAGCCCTCATTCGCATTGGTGGTATTGCAGATCTGTAAATCAATGTGGAGAATCATCAAAAGTCTAGAAATGAAGCTATCAGATGACTCACTTGTAGCACTTTCTTTTTCTTTAAAGGATGTATTTATTTACTTATTTTGTGTGTGTGTGTGTGTGTGTGTGTGTGTG